>NW_028128987.1:32557500-33807500 GCF_055761805.1 Camellia sinensis
TCAATCCAGAAACCACTATACCTTAACGATCTACTTGGTTTTTAAATAAAAAAGGAAGTTTAATAGGAAAGTAAATTGAATTAAAATGGAAGTAGAATAAAAATAAAAATGAAAGTTGCATAAAATTAAAAATGGAAGTTCAATCCAGAAACCACTATACCTTAGCGATCTGTTTGGAAATTAAATAAAAAAGGAAGTTTAATAGAAAAGTAAATTGAATAAAAGTGGAAGTTGAATAGAAAAGAAACTTTAACAAAAAAGGAAGTTAAATAAAAATAAAAATGGAAGTTGCAGAAAATTAAAAATGGAAGTTCATTCCAGAAACCACTATACCTTAACGATCTATTTGGAAATTAAATAAAAAAGGAAGTTTGATAGAAAATTAAATTAAATAAAAATGGAAGTAGAATATAAATAAAAATGAAAGTTGCATAAAATTAAAAATGGAAGTTCAATCCAGAAACCACTATACCTTGGCGATCTATTTGGAAATTAAATAAAAAGCAGTTTAATAGGAAAGTAAATTGAATTAAAATGGAAATAGAATAAAAATAAAAACGAAAGTTGCATAAAATTAAAAATGGATGTTCAATCCAGAAACCACTATACCTTAACGATCTATTTGGAAATTAAATAAACAAGAAAGTTTAACAGAAAAGTAAATTGAATAAAAATGGAAGTTGAATAAAAATAAAAATGAAAGTTGCAGAAAATTAAATATGGAAGTTCAATCCAGAAACCACTTTACCTTAGCGATCTATTTGGAAATTAAATAAAAAAGGAAGTTTAATAGCAAAGTAAATTGAATAAAAATGGAAGTTGAATAAAAATAAAAATGAAAGTTCAATCCAAAAAGCACTATAGCTTAACGATCTATTTCGAAATTAAATAAAAGAGGAAGTTGAGTAGAAAAGAATCTTAAATAAAAAAGGAAATTAAATAAAAATAAAAATGGAAGTTGCAGAAAATTAAAAATGGAAGTTCATTCCTGAAACCAGTATACCTTAACGATCTATTTGGAAATTAAATAAAAAGAAAGTTTAATAGGAAAGTAAATTGAATAAAAATGGAAGTAGAATAAAAATAAAAATGAAAGTTGCATAAAATTAAAAATGGAAGTTCAATCCAGAAACCACTATACCTTAACGATCTATTTGGAAATTAAATAAAAAAGGAAGTTTAATAGAAAAGTAAACTGAATAAAAATGGAAGTTGAATCAAAACATAAATGAAAGTTGCAGAAAACAAAATGTGGAAGTTCAATCCAGAAACCACTTTACCTTACCGATCTACTTGGTAATTAAATAAAAAAGGAAGTTTAATAGGAAAGTAAATTGAATTAAAATGGAAGTAGAATAAAAATAAAAATGAAAGTTGCATAAAATTAAAAATGGAAGTTCAATCCAGAAACCACTATACCTTAGCGATCTGTTTGGAAATTAAATAAAAAAGGAAGTTTAATAGAAAAGTAAATTGAATAAAAGTGGAAGTTGAATAGAAAAGAAACTTTAACAAAAAAGGAAGTTAAATAAAAATAAAAATGGAAGTTGCAGAAAATTAAAAATGGAAGTTCATTCCAGAAACCACCATACCTTAACGATCTATTTGGAAATTAAATAAAAAAGGAAGTTTGATAGAAAATTAAATTAAATAAAAATGGAAGTAGAATATAAATAAAAATGAAAATTGCATAAAATTAAAAATGGAAGTTCAATCCAGAAACCACTATACCTTAGCGATCTATTTGGAAATTAAATAAAAAGCAGTTTAATAGGAAAGTAAATTGAATTAAAATGGAAATAGAATAAAAATAAAAACGAAAGTTGCATAAAATTAAAAATGGATGTTCAATCCAGAAACCACTATACCTTAACGATCTATTTGGAAATTAAATAAACAAGAAAGTTTAACCGAAAAGTAAATTGAATAAAAATGGAAGTTGAATAAAAATAAAAATGAAAGTTGCAGAAAATTAAATATGGAAGTTCAATCCAGAAACCACTTTACGTTAGCGATCTATTTGGAAATTAAATAAAAAAGGAAGTTTAATAGCAAAGTAAATTGAATAAAAATGGAAGTTGAATAAAAATAAAAATGAAAGTTCAATCCAAAAAGCACTATAGCTTAACGATCTATTTCGAAATTAAATAAAAAAGGAAGTTGAGTAGAAAAGAATCTTAAATAAAAAAGGAAATTAAATAAAAATAAAAATGGAAGTTGCAGAAAATTAAAAATGGAAGTTCATTCCTGAAACCAGTATACCTTAACGATCTATTTGGAAATTAAATAAAAAGAAAGTTTAATAGGAAAGTAAATTGAATAAAAGTGGAAGTAGAATAAAAATAAAAATGAAAGTTGCATAAAATTAAAAATGGAAGTTCAATCCAGAAACCACTATACCTTAACGATCTATTTGGAAATTAAATAAAAAAGGAAGTTTAATAGAAAAGTAAACTGAATAAAAATGGAAGTTGAATCAAAATAAAAATGAAACTTCCAGAAAATTAAATATGGAAGTTCAATCCAGAAACCACTATACCTTAACGATCTATTTGGAAATTAAATAAAAAAGTAAGTTTAATAGAAAAGTAAATTGAATAAAAATGGAAGTTGAATAAAAATAAAAATGAAAGTTGCATAAAATTAAAAATGGAAGTTCAATCCAGAAACCACTATACCTTAATGATCTAAACGGAAATTAAATAAAAAAGGAAGTTTAATAGAAAAGTAAATTGATTAAAAATGGAAGTAAAACAAAAATAAAAATGAAAGTTCCATAAAATTGAAAATGGAAGTTCAATCCAGAAACCACTGTACCTTAACGATCTACTTGGAAATTAAATAAAAAAGGAAGTTCAATAGGAAAGTAAATTGAATAAAAATGGAACTAGAATAAAAATAAAAATGAAAGTTGCATAAAATTAAAAATGGAAGTTCAATCAAGAAACCACAATACCTTAACGATCTATTTGGAAATTAAATAAAAAAGGAAGTTTAATAGAAAAGTAAACTGAATAAAAATGGAAGTTGAATCAAAACATAAATGAAAGTTGCAGAAAACAAAATGTGGAAGTTCAATCAAGAAACCACTATACCTTAACGATCTATTGGGAAATTAAATAAAAAAGGAAGTTTGATAGAAAATTAAATTAAATAAAAATGGAAGTAGAATATAAATAAAAATGAAAGTTGCATAAAATTAAAAATGGAAGTTCAATCCAGAAACCACTATACCTTAGCGATCTATTTGGAAATTAAATAAAAAGCAGTTTAATAGGAAAGTAAATTGAATTAAAATGGAAATAGAATAAAAATAAAAACGAAAGTTGCATAAAATTAAAAATGGATGTTCAATCCAGAAACCACTATACCTTAACGATCTATTTAGAAATTAAATAAACAAGAAAGTTTAACAGAAAAGTAAATTGAATAAAAATGGAAGTTGAATAAAAATAAAAATGAAAGTTGCAGAAAATTAAATATGGAAGTTCAATCCAGAAACCACTTTACCTTAGCGATCTATTTGGAAATTAAATAAAAAAAGAAGTTTAATGGCAAAGTAAATTGAATAAAAATGGAAGTTGAATAAAAATAAAAATGAAAGTTCAATCCAAAAAGCACTATAGCTTTACGATCTATTTCGAAATTAAATAAAAAAGGAAGTTGAGTAGAAAAGAATCTTAAATAAAAAAGGAAATTAAATAAAAATAAAAATGGAAGTTGCAGAAAATTAAAAATGGAAGTTCATTCCTGAAACCAGTATACCTTAACGATCTATTTGGAAATTAAATAAAAAAGAAAGTTTAATAGGAAAGTAAATCGAATAAAAATGGAAGTAGAATAAAAATAAAAATGAAAGTTGCATAAAATTAAAAATGGAAGTTCAATCCAGAAACCACTATACCTTAACGATCTATTTGGAAATTAAAGAAAAAAGGAAGTTTAATAGAAAAGTAAACTGAATAAAAATGGAAGTTGAATAAAAATAAAAATGAAACTTCCAGAAAATTAAATATGGAAGTTCAATCCAGAAACCACTATACCTTAACGATATATTTGGAAATTAAATAAAAAAGTAAGTTTAATAGAAAAGTAAATTGAATAAAAATGGAAGTTGAATAAAAATAAAAATGAAAGTTGCATAAAATTAAAAATGGAAGTTCAATCCAGAAACCACTATACCTTAATGATCTAAACGGAAATTAAATAAAAAAGGAAGTTGAATAGAAAAGTAAATTGATTAAAAATGGAAGTAAAAAAAAATTAAAAATGAAAGTTCCATAAAATTAAAAATGGAAGTTCAATCCAGAAACCACTATACCTTAACGATCTACTTGGAAATTAAATAAAAAAGGAAGTTCAATAGGAAAGGAAATTGAATAAAAATGGAACTAGAATAAAAATAAAAATGAAAGTTGCATAAAATTAAAAATGGAAGTTCAATCCAGAAACCACAATACCTTAACGATCTATTTGGAAATTAAATAAAAAAGGAAGTTTAATAGAAAAGTAAACTGAATAAAAATGGAAGTTGAATCAAAACATAAATGAAAGTTGCAGAAAACAAAATGTGGAAGTTCAATCCAGAAACCACTATACCTTAACGATCTACTTGGTTTTTAAATAAAAAAGGAAGTTTAATAGGAAAGTAAATTGAATTAAAATGGAAGTAGAATAAAAATAAAAATGAAAGTTGCATAAAATTAAAAATGGAAGTTCAATCCAGAAACCACTATACCTTAACGATCTATTTGGAAATTAAATAAAAAAGGAAGTTTAATAGAAAAGTAAATTGAATCAAAATGGAAGTTGAATAAAAATAGAAATGAAAGTTGCATAAAATTAAAAATGGAAGTTCAATCCAAAAACCACTATACCTTAACGATCTATTTGGAAATTTAATAAAAAAGGAAGTTGAGTAGAAAAGAAACTTTAATAAAAAAGGAAGTTAATTAAAAATAAAAATGGAAGTTGCAAAAAATTAAAAATGGAAGTTCATTCCAGAAAGCACTATACCTTAACGATCTATTTGGAAATTAAATAAAAAAGGAAGTTTAATAGAAAAGTAAATTAAATAAAAATGGAAGTAGAATATAAATAAAAATGAAAGTTGCATAAAAATAAAAATGGAAATTCAATCCAGAAACCACTATACCTTAGCGATCTATTTGGAAATTTAATAAAAAAGGTAGTTGAATAGAAAAGTAAATTGAATAAAAATGGAAGTTAAATAAAAATAAAAATGAAAGTTGCATAAAATTAAAAATGGAAGTTCAATCCAAAAACCACTATACCTTAACGATTTATTTGGAAATGAAATAAAAAAGGAAGTTGAGTAGAAAAGAAACTTGAATAAAAAAGGAAGTTAAATAGAAATTAAAATGGAAGTTGCAGAAAATTAAAAATGGAAGTTCTTTCCAGAAACCACAATACCTTACCGATTTATTTGGAAATTAAATAAAAAAGGAAGTTTAATAGAAAAGTAAATTGAATTAAAATGGAAGTAGAATAAAAATAAAAATGAAAGTTGCATAAAACTAAAATTGGAAGTTCAATCCAGAAACCACTATACCTTAACGATCTATTTGGAAATTAAATAAAAAAGGAAATTTAATAGAAAAGTAAATTGAATAAAAATGGAAGTTGAATAAAAATAAAAATGATAGTCGCATAAAATTAAAAATGGAAGTTCTATCCAAAAACCACTACACCTTAACGACCTATTTGGAAATTAAATAAAACAGGAAGTTTAATAGAAAAGTAAATTGAATAAAAATGGAAGTTGAATAAAAATAAAAATGAAAGTTGCACAAAATTAAAAATGGAAATTCAATCCAAAAACCACTATACCTTAACGATTTATTTGGAAATGAAATAAAAAAGGAAGTTGAGTAGAAAAGAAACTTGAATAAAAAAGGAAGTTAAATAAAAATTAAAATGGAAGTTGCAGAAAATTAAAAATGGAAGTTCATTCCAGAAACCACTATACCTTACCGATTTATTTGGAAATTAAATAAAAAAGGAAGTTTAATAGAAAAGTAAATTGAATAAAAATGGAAGTAGAATAAAAATAAAAATGAAAGTTGCATAAAATTAAAAATGGAAGTTCAATCCAGAAACCACTATACCTTAACGATCTATTTGGAAATTAAATAAAAAAGGAAGTTTAATAGAAAAGTAAATTGAATCAAAATGGAAGTTGAATAAAAATAGTAATGAAAGTTGCATAAAATTAAAAATGGAAGTTCAATCCAAAAACCACTATACCTTAACGATCTATTTGGAAATTAAATAAAAAAGGAAGTTGAGTAGAAAAGAAACTTTAATAAAAAAGGAAGTTAATTAAAAATAAAAATGGAAGTTGCAAAAAATTAAAAACGGAAGTTCATTCCAGAAACAACTATACCTTAACGATCTATTTGGAAATTAAATAAAAAAGGAAGTTTAATAGAAAAGTAAATTAAATAAAAATGGAAGTAGAATATAAATAAAAATGAAAGTTGCATAAAAATAAAAATGGAAGTTCAATCCCGAAACCACTATACCTTAGCGATCTATTTGGAAATTAAATAAAAAAGGTAGTTCAATAGAAAAGTAAATTGAATAAAAATTGAAGCTGAATAAAAATAAAAATGAAAGTTGCATAAAATTAAAAGTGGAAGTTCAATAAAAAAACCACTATACCTTAATGATCCATTTGGAAATTAAATAAAGAAGGAAGTTGAGTAGAAAAGAAACTTGAATAAAAAAAGAAGTTAAATTAAAATAAAAATGGAAGTTGCAGAAAATTAAAAATGGAAGTTCATTCCAGAAACCACTATACCTTAATGATCTATTTGGAAATTAAATAAAAAAGGAAGTTTAATAGGAAAGTTAATTGAATTAAAATGGAAGTAGAATAAAAATAAAAATGAAAGCTGCATAAAACTAAAATTGGAAGTTCAATCCAGAAACCACTATACCTTAACGATCTATTTGGAAATTAAATAAAAAAGGAAATTTAATAGAAAAGTAAATTGAATAAAAATGGAAGTTAAATAAAAATAAAAATGAAAGTTGCATAAAATTAAAAATGGAAGTTCAATCCAAAAACCACTATACCTTAACGATTTATTTGGAATTGAAATAAAAAAGGAAGTTGAATAGAAAAGAAACTTGAATAAAAAAGGAAGTTAAATAAAAATTAAAATGGAAGTTGCAGAAAATTAAAAATGGAAGTTCATTCCAGAAACCACTATACCTTACCGATTTATTTGGAAATTAAATAAAAAAGGAAGTTTAATAGAAAAGTAAATTGAATAAAAATGGAAGTTTAATAAAAATAAAAATGAAAGTTGCATAAAACTAAAATTGGAAGTTCAATCCAAAAACCACTATACCTTAACGATCTATTTGGAAATTAAATAAAAAAGGAAGTTGAGTGGAAAAGAATCTTGAATAAAAAAGGAAGTTAAATAAAAATAAAAATGGAAGTTGCAGAAAATAAAAAATGGAAGTTCATTCCAGAAACAACTATACCTTAACGATCTATTTGGAAATTAAATAAAAAATGAAGTTTAATAGAAAAGTAAATTAAATAAAAATGGAAGTAGAATAAAAATAAAAATGAAAGTTGTATAAAACTAAAATTGGAAGTTCAATCCAATAACCACCATACCATAACGATCTATTTGGAAATTAAATGAAAAAGGAAGTTTAATAGAAAACTAAATTGATTAAAAATTGAAGTAAAATAAAAATAAAAATGAAAGTTGCATAAAATCAAAAATGGAAGTTCAATCTAGAAACCACTATACCTTAACGATCTCCTTGGAAATTAAATAAAAAAAGAAGTTTAATACGAAAGTAAATTGAATTAAAATGGAAGTAGAATAAAAATAAAAATGAAAGTTGCATAAAATTAAAAATGGAAGTTCAATCCAGAAACCACTATACCATAACGATCTATTTGGAAATTAAATAAAAAAGGAAGTTTATTAGAAAAGTAAATTGAATAAAAATGGAAGCTAAATAAAAATAAAAATGAAAGTTGCATAAAATTAAAAATGGAAGTTCAATCCAAAAACCACTATACCTTAACGATTTATTTGGAAATTAAATAAAAAAGGAAGTTTAATAGAAAAGAAACTTAAATAAAAAAGGATGTTAAATAAAAATAAAAATGGAAGTTCAATCCAGAAACCACTATACCTTAACGATCTCCTTGGAAATTAAATAAAAAAGGAAGTTTAATACGACAGTAAATTGAATTAAAATGGAAGTAGAATAAAAATAAAAATGAAAGTTGCATAAAATTAAAAATGGAAGTTCAATCCAGAAACCACTATACCTTAACGATCTATTTGGAAATTAAATAAAAAAGGAAGTTTAATACGAAAGTAAATTGAGTTAAAATGGAAGTAGAATAAAAATAAAAATGAAAGTTGCATAAAATTAAAAATGGAAGTTCAATCCAGAAACCACAATACCTTAACGATCTATTTGGAAATTAAATAAAAAATGAAGTTTAATAGAAAAGTAAATTGAATAAAAATGGAAGTTAACTAAAAAAAAATGAAAGTTCAATCCAAAAACCACTATACCTTAACGGTTTATTTGGAAATTAAATAAAAAAGGTAGTTTAGTAGAAAAGAAACTTGAATAAAAAAGGATGTGAAATAAAAATAAAAATGGAAGTTGCAGAAAATAAAAAATGGAAGTTCATTCCAGAAACCACTATACCTCAATGATCTATTTGGAAATTAAATAAAAAATGAAGTTTAGTAGAAAGTTAATTGAATTAAAATGGAAGTAGAATAAAAATAAAATTGAAAGTTGCATAAAACTAAAACTGGAAGTTCAATCCAGAAACCACTATACCTTAACGATCTATTTGGAAATTAAATAAAAAAAGGAAGTTTAATAGAAAAGTAAATTGAATAAATATGGAAGTTGAATAAAAATAGAAATGAAAGTTCCAGAAAATTAAATGTGGATGTTAAATCCAGAAACCACTTTACCTTTACGATCTATTTGGCAATTAAATAAAAAAGGAAGTTTAATAGAAAAGTAAATTGAATAAAAATGGAAGCTGAATAAAAATAAAAATGAAAGTCGCATAAAATTAAAAATGGAAGTTCAATCCAAAAACCACTATACCATAACGATTTATTTGGAAATTAAAGAAAAAAGGAAATTTAGTAGAAAAGTAAATTGAATAAAAATGGTAGCTGAACAAAAATAAAAATGAAAGCTGTAGAAAATTAAAAATGGAAGTTCAATCCAAAAACCACTATACCTTAACGATCCATTTGGAAATTAAATAAAAAAGGAAGTTGAGTAGAAAAGAAACTTGAATAAAAAAGGAAGTTAAATAAAAATAAAAATGGAAGTTGCAGAAAATTAAAACTGGAAGTTCATTCCAGAAACCACTATACCTTAACGATCTATTTGGAAATTAAATAAAAAAGAAAGTATAATAGAAAAGTAAATTGAATAAAAATCGAAGTAGAATATAATTATAAATGAAAGTTGCATAAAATTAAAAATGGAAGTTCAATCCAGAAACCACTATACCTTAGCGATATAGTTGGAAATTAAATAAAAAAGGAAGTTTAATAGGAAAGTAAATTGAATTAAAATGGAAGTAGAATAAATATAAAAATGAAAGTAGCATAAAATTAAAACTGCAAGTTCAATCCAGAAACCACTATACCTTAACGATCTGTTTGGAAATTAAATAAAAAAGGAAGTTGAGTAGAAAAGAATCTTGAATAAAAAAGGAAGTTAAATAAAAATAAAAATGGAAGTTGCAGAAAATTAAAAATGGAAGTTCATTCCAGAAACCACTATATCTTAATGATCTATTTGGAAATTAAATAAAAAAGGAAGTTTAATAGAAAAGTAAATTGATTAAAAATGGAAGTAGAATAAAAATAAAAATAAAAGTTGCATAAAATTAAAAATGGAAGTTCAATCCAGAAACCCCTATACCTTAACGATCTACTTGGAAATTAAATAAAAAAGGAAGTTCAATAGGAAAGTAAATTGAATAAAAATGGAAATAGAATAAAAATAAAAATGAAAGTTGCATAAAATTAAAAATGGAAGTTCAATCCAGAAACCACTATACCTTAACGATCTATTTGGAAATTAAATAAAAAAGGAAGTTTAATAGAAAAGTAAACTGAATAAAAATGGAAGTTGAATCAAAACATAAATGAAAGTTGCAGAAAAAAAAATGTGGAAGTTCAATCCAGAAACCACTATACCTTAACGATCTACTTGGTAATTAAATAAAAAAGGAAGTTTAATAGGAAAGTAAATTGAATTAAAATGGAAGTAGAATAAAAATAAAAATGAAAGTTGCATAAAATTAAAAATGGAAGTTCAATCCAGAAACCACTATACATTGGCGATATATTTGGAAATTAAATAAAAAAGGAAGTTTAATAGAAAAGTAAATTGAATAAAAGTGGAAGTTGAATAAAAATAAAAATGAAAGTTGCATAAAATTAAAAATGGAAGTTCAATCCAAAAACCACTATACCATAACGATCTATTTGGAAATTAAATAAAAAAAGAAGTTAAATAAAAATAAAAATGGAAGTTGCAGAAAATTAAAAATGGAAATTCATTCCAGAAACCACTATACCTTAACGATCTATTTAGAAATTAAACAAAAAAGGAAGTAGAATATAAATAAAAATGAAAGTTGCATAAAATTAAAAATGGAAGTTAAATCCAGAAACCACTATACCTTAGCGATCTATTTGGAAATTAAATAAAAAGCAGTTTAATAGGAAAGTAAATTGAATTAAAATGGAAATAGAATAAAAATAAAAACGAAAGTTGCATAAAATTAAAAATGGATGTTCAATCCAGAAACCACTATACCTTAATGATCTATTTGGAAATTAAATAAACAAGAAAGTTTAACAGAAAAGTAAATTGAATAAAAATGGAAGTTGAATAAAAATAAAAATGAAAGTTACAGAAAATTAAATATGAAAGTTCAATCCAGAAACCACTTTACCTTAGCGATCTATATGGAAATTAAATAAAAAAGGAAGTTTAATAGCAAAGTAAATTGAATAAAAATGGAAGTTGAATAAAAAAAAAAATTAAAGTTCAATCCAAAAAGCACTATACCTTAACGATCTATTTCGAAATTATATAAAAAAGGAAGTTGAGTAGAAAAGAATCTTGAATAAAAAAGGAAATTAAATAAAAATAAAAATGGAAGTTGCAGAAAATTAAAAATGGAAGTTCATTCCAGAAACCAGTATACCTTAACGATCTATTTGGAAATTAAATAAAAAAGGAAGTTTAATAGAAAAGTAAACTGAATAAAAATGGAAGTTGAATAAAAATAAAAATGAAATTTGCAGAAAATAAAATATGGAAGTTCAATCCAGAAACCACTATACCTTAACGATCTATTTCGAAATTAAATAAAAAAGTAAGTTTAATAGAAAAGTAAATTGAATAAAAATGGAAGTTGAATAAAAATAAAAATGAAAGTTGCATAAAATTAAAAATGGAAGTTCAATCCAGAAACCACTATACCTTAACGATCTATTTGGAAATTAAATAAAAAAGTAAGTTTAATAGAAAAGTAAATTGAATAAAAATGGAAGTAGAATAAAAATAAAAATGAAAGTTGCATAAAATTAAAAATGGAAGTTCAATCCAGAAACCACTATACCTTAACGATCTATTTGGAAATTAAATAAAAAAGGAAGTTTAATAGAAAAGTAAACTGAATAAAAATGGAAGTTGAATAAAAATAAAAATGAAACTTGCAGAAAATTAAATATGGAAGTTCAATCCAGAAACCACTATACCTTAACGATCTATTTGGAAATTAAATAAAAAAGTAAGTTTAATAGAAAAGTAAATTGAATAAAAATGGAAGTTGAATAAAAATAAAAATGAAAGTTGCATAAAATTAAAAATGGAAGTTCAATCCAGAAACCACTATACCTTAATGATCTAAATGGAAATTAAATAAAAAAGGAAGTTTAATAGAAAAGTAAATTGATTAAAAATGGAAGTAAAAGAAAAATAAAAATGAAAGTTCCATAAAATTAAAAATGGAAGTTCAATCCAGAAACCACTATACCTTAACGATCTACTTGGAAATTAAATAAAAAAGGAAGTTCAATAGGAAAGGAAATTGAATAAAAATGGAACTAGAATAAAAATAAAAATAAAAGTTGCATAAAATTAAAAATGGAAGTTCATTCCAGAAACCACAATACCTTAACGATCTATTTGGAAATTAAATAAAAAAGGAAGTTTAATAGAAAAGTAAACTGAATAAAAATGGAAGTTGAATCAAAACATAAATGAAAGTTGCAGAAAACAAAATGTGGAAGTTCAATCCAGAAACCACCATACCTTAACGATCTACTTGGTATTTAAATAAAAAAGGAAGTTTAATAGGAAAGTAAATTGAATTAAAATGGAAGTAGAGTAAAAATAAAAATGAAAGTTGCATAAAATTAAAAATTGAAGTTCAATCCAGAAACCACTATACCTTAGCGATCTATTTGGAAATTAAATAAAAAGCAGTTTAATAGGAAAGTAAATTGAATTAAAATGGAAATAGAATAAAAATAAAAACGAAAGTTGCATAAAATTAAAAATGGATGTTCAATCCAGAAACCACTATACCTTAACGATCTATTTGAAAATTTAATAAACAAGAAAGTTTAACAGAAAAGTAAATTGAATAAAAATGGAAGTTGAATAAAAATAAAAATGAAAGTTGCAGAAAATTAAATATGGAAGTTCAATCCAGAAACCACTTTACCTTAGCGATCTATTTGGAAATTAAATAAAAAAGGAAGTTTAATAGCAAAGTAAATTGAATAAAAATGGAAGTTGAATAAAAATAAAAATGAAAGTTCAATCCAAAAAGCACTATACCTTAACGATCTATTTCGAAATTAAATAAAAAAGGAAGTTGAGTAGAAAAGAATCTTGAATAAAAAAGGAAATTAAATAAAAATAAAAATGGAAGTTGCAGAAAATTAAAAATAGAAGTTCATTCCAGAAACCAGTATACCTTAACGATCTATTTGGAAATTAAATAAAAAAAAAGTTTAATAGGAAAGTAAATTGAATAAAAATGGAAGTAGAATAAAAATAAAAATGAAAGTTGCATAAAATTAAAAATGGAAGTTCAATCCAGAAACCACTATACTTTAACGATCTATTTGGAAATTAAATAAAAAAGGAAGTTTAATAGAAAAGCAAACTGAATAAAAATGGAAGTTGAATAAAAATAAAAATGAAACTTGCAGAAAATTAAATATGGAAGTTCAATCCAGAAACCACTATACCTTAACGATCTATTTGGAAATTAAATAAAAAAGTAAGTTTAATAGAAAAGTAAACAG
Source organism: Camellia sinensis (assembly GCF_055761805.1). Lineage (NCBI taxonomy): Eukaryota > Viridiplantae > Streptophyta > Magnoliopsida > Ericales > Theaceae > Camellia > Camellia sinensis. Next base: position 32,570,886 of record NW_028128987.1, read on the forward strand.
AATAAAAATGGAAGTTGAATCAAAACATAAATGAAAGTTGCAGAAAACAAAATGTGGAAGTTCAATCCAGAAACCACTATACCTTAACGATCTACTTGGTATTTAAATAGAAAAGGAAGTTTAATAGGAAAGTAAATTGAATTAAAATGGATGTAGAATAAAAATAAAAATGAAAGTTGCATAAAATTAAAAATGGAAGTTCAATCCAGAAACCATTATACCTTAACGATCTATTTGGAAATTAAATAAAAAAGGAAGTTTAATAGAAAAGTAAATTGAATAAAAATGGAAGTTGAATAAAAATAGAAATGAAAGTTGCATAAAATTAATAATGGAAGTTCAATCCAAAAACCACTATACCTTAACGATCTATTTAGAAATTAAATAAAAAAGGAAGTTGAGTAGAAAAGAAACTTTAATAAAAAAGGAAGTTAATTAAAAATAAAAATGGAAGTTGCAAAAAATTAAAAATTGAAGTTCATTCCAGAAACCACTATACCTTAACGATCTATTTGGAAATTAAATAAGAAAGGAAGTTTAATAGAAAAGTAAATTGAATTAAAGTGGAAGTAGAATAAAAATAAAAATGAAAGTTCCATAAAATTAAAAATGGATGTTTAATCCAGAAACCACTATACCTTAACGATCTATTTGGAAATTAAATAAAAAAGAAAGTTTAACAGAAAAGTAAATTGAATAAAAATGGAATTTGAATAAAAATAAAAATGAAAGTGGCAGAAAATTAAATACGGAAGTTCAATCCAAAAACCACTTTACCTTAGCGATCTATTTGGAAATTAAATAAAAAAGGAAGTTTAATAGCAAAGTAAATTGAATAAAAATGGAAGTTGAATAAAAATAAAAATGAAAGTTGCAGAAAATTAAAAATGGAAGTTCAATCCCGAAACCACTATACCTTAACGATCCATTTGGAAATTAAATAGAAAAGGAAGTTTAATAGAAAAGCAAATTGAATAAAAATGGAAGTTGAATGAAAATAAAAACGAAAGTTGCATAAAATTAAAAATGAAAGTTCAATCCAGAAACCACTATACCTTAGTGATCTATTTGGAAATTAAATGAAAAAGGAAGTTTAATAGAAAAGTTAATTGAATAAAAATGGAAGTAGAACAAAAATAAAAATGAAAGTTGCATAAAACTAAAATTGGAAGTTTAATCCAGAAACCACTATACCTTAATGATCTATTTGGAAATTAAGTAAAAAATGAAGTTTAATAGAAAACTAAATTGAATAAATATGGAAGTTGAATAAAAATAAAAATGAAAGTTGCAGAAAATTAAATATGGAAGTTAAATCCAGAAACCACTATACCTTAACGATCTATTTGGAAATTAAATAAAAAAGGAAGTTTAATAGAAAGGTAAATTGAATAAAAATGGAAGTTGAATAAAAATAAAAATGAAGTTGCAGAAAATTAAATATGGAAGTTCAATCCAGAAACTACTATACCTTAACGATCTATTTGGAAATTAAATAAAAAAGTAAGTTTAATAGAAAAGTAAATTGAAAAAAAATGGAAGTTGAATAAAAATAAAAATGAAAGTTTCATAAAATTAAAAATGGAAGTTCAATCCAAAAACCAATGTACCATAACGATCCATTTGGAAATGAAATAAAAAAGTAAGTTTAATAGAAACGTAAACTGATTAAAAATTGAAATAAAATAAAAATAAAAATGAAAGTTGCATAAAATTAAAAATGGATGTTCAATCCAGAAACCATTATACCTTAACGATCTACATGGAAATTAAATAAAAAAGGAAGTTTAATAGGAAAGTAAATAGAATTAAAATGGAAGTAGAATAAAAATAAAAATGAAAGTTGCATAAAATTAAAAATGGAAGTTCAATCCAGAAACCACTTTACCTTAACGATCTATTTGGAAATTAAATAAAAAAGGAAGTTTAATAGAAAAGTAAATTGACTAAAAATGGAAGTTGAATAAAAATAAAAATGAAAGTTGCATAAAATTGAAAATGGAAGTTCAATACAAAAACCACTACACCTTACCGATCTATTTGGAAATTAAATAAAAAAGGTAGTTCAATAGAAAAGTAAATTGAATAAAAATTGAAGTTGAATAAAAATTAAAATGAAAGTTGCATAAAATTAAAAATGGAAGTTCAATCCAGAAACCACTTTACCTTAACGATCTATTTGGAAATTAAATAAAAAAGTAAGTTTAATAGAAAAGTAAATTGAATAAAAATGAAAGTTGAATAAAAATAAAAATGAAAGTTGCATAAAATTAAAAATGGAAGTTCAATCCAAAAACCACTGTACCTTAACGATGCATTTGGAAATGAAATAAAAAAGTAAGTTTAATAGAAAAGTAAACTGATTAAAAATTGAAGTAAAATAAAAATAAAAATGAAAGTTGCATAAAATTAAAAATGGATGTTCATTCCAGAAACCACTATACCTTAACGATCTATTTGGAAATTAAGTAAAAAAGGTAGTTTAATAGAAAGGTAAATTGAATAAAAATGGAAGTTGAATAAAAATAAAAATGAAAGTTGCGGAAAATTAAATATGGAAGTTCAATCCAGAAAGTACTATACCTTAACGATCTATTTGGAAATTAAATAAAAAAGTAAGTTTAATAGAAAAGTAAATTTAATAAAAATGGAAGTTGAATAAAAATAAAAATGAAAGTTCCATAAAATTAAAAATGGAAGTTCAATCCAAAAACCACTGTACCTTAACGATGCAATTGGAAATTAAATAAAAAAGTATGTTTAATAGAAAAGTAAACTGATTAAAAATTGAAGTAAAATAAAAATAAAAATGAAAGTTGCATAAAATTAAAAATGGATGTTCAATCCAGAAACCACTATACCTTAACGATCTACTTGGAAATTAAATAAAAAAGGAAGTTTAATAGGAAAGTAAATTGAATTAAAATAGAAGTAGAATAAAAATAAAAATGAAAGTTGAATAAAATTAAAAATGGAAGTTCAATCCAAAAACCACTATACCTTAACGATTTATTTGGAAATTAAATAAAAAAGGAAGTTTAATAGAAAAGTAAATTGAATAAAAATGGAAGTTGAATAAAAATAAAAATGAAAGTTGCATAAAATTAAAAATGGAAGTTCAATCCAAAAACCACTATACCTTAACGATCTATTTGGAAATTAAATAAAAAAGGAAGTTGAGCAGAAAAGAAACTTGAATTAAAAAGGAAGTTAAATAAAAATAGAAATGGAAGTTGCATAAAATTAAAAATGGAAGTTGAATCCAAACACCACTATACCTTAACAATCTATTTGGAAATTAAATAAAAAAGGAAGTTTAATAGAAAAGTAAATTGAATAAAAATGGAAGTTGAATAAAAATAAAAATGAAAGTCGCATAAAATTGAAAATGGAAGTTCAATACAAAAACCACTACAGCTTACCGATCTATTTGGAAATTAAATAAAAAAGGTAGTTCAATAGAAAAGTAAATTGAATAAAAATTGAAGTTGAATAAAAATAAAAATGAAAGTTGCATAAAATTAAAAATGGAAGTTCAATCCAGAAACCACTTTACCTTAACGATCTATTTGGAAATTAAATAAAAAAGGAAGTTTAATAGAAAAGTAAATTGAATAAAAATGAAAGTTGAATAAAAATAAAAATGAAAGTTGCATAAAATTAAAAATGGAGGTTCAATCCAAAAACCACTATACTTTAACGATTTATTTGGAAATTAAATAAAAAAGGAAGTTTAATAGAAAAGTAAATTGAATAAAAATGGAAGTTGAATAAAAATAAAAATGAAAGTTGCATAAAATTAAAAATGGAAGTTCAATCCAAAAACCACTATACATTAACGATCTATTTGGAAATTAAATAAAAAAGGAAGTTGAGTAGAAAAAAATCTTGAATAAAAAAGGAAATTAAATAAAAATAAAAATGGAAGTGGCAGAAAATTAAAAATGGAAGTTCGTTACAGAAACCACTATACCTTAACGATCTACTTGGAAATTAAATAAAAAAGGAAGATTAATAGGAAAGTAAATTGAATAAAAATGGAAGTAGAATAAAAATAAAAATGAAAATGAAAGTTGCATAAAATTAAAAATGGAAGTTGAATACAAAAATCACTATACCTTAACGATCTATTTGGAAATTAAATAAAAAAGGCAGTTTAATAGAAAAGTAAATTTAATAAAAATGGAAGTTGAATAAAAATAAAAATGAAAGTTGCATAAAATTAAAAATGGAAGTTCAATCCAAAAATCACTATACCTTAATGATCTATTTGGAAATTAAATAAAAAAAGAAGTTTAATAGAAAAGTAAACTAAATAAAAATGGAAGTTGAATAAAAATAAAAATGAAAGTTGCATAAAATTAAAAATGGAAGTTCAATGCAGAAACCACTTTACCTTAACGATCTATTTGGAAATTAAATAAAAAAAGGAAGTTTAATAGCAAAGTAAATTGAATAAAAATGGAAGTTGAATAAAAATAAAAAATGAAAGTTGCATAAAATTAAAAATGGAACTTCAATCCAAAAACCACTATACATTAACGATCTATTTGGAAATTAAATAAAAAAGGAAGTTGAGTAGAAAAGAATCTTGAATAAAAGAGGAAATTAAATAAAAATAAAAATGGAAGTGGCAGAAAATTAAAAATGGAAGTTCGTTCCAGAAACCACTATACCTTAACTGTAACGCCCTCGAAAAATAAACCCATTAAATATATATAACATCAACATGCAATGTTAAAGAAAGAAACAGTTCATTACAATATTCATCAGAGTCTTACTAAACAAAGCATTACATGTAACATCAAATTAAATGCCCTACAGGCTTACATCTTTCCAAGCCAACACTTGGACACAAAAGTATGAGTTCTAGCTCAAATACAAATAAAGCCCTAGGCTTGTGTGTTTACATGTACTAACAAATAAAAGCAAATAACTGAAAATGATCTTCAAAATCCAAGTCCTTCCAAGCTATGTCCTTGGAGGTAGCTTATCACCTGGACCTGAAAATGATGTTCCCATAAAGGGTGAGCCACAGCCCAGTAGAAATATACTAAACCACATATAAGCAATGAATAAAGCAATAGTATTCAACAGATGGTTAACCAAGATAATCAATTACTTTATTTTACAGTCTCATGACACTATTGTCTAAGACACGTTTTACTTTCCAACTTCATCAATATGGCTCAGAACCTGGCCAAACTTACAACAGTGAATTATATATATATCATATTCACATTCTTCCAATGTCAACAAACAATGAGACTCAAGCTCAAATCAAAACACTTCATACTTCCAGATTGATACACATTTTAGTGCTGTATCAATAAAAACACTTCTATATAAATAAGCACACGTAAAAGTGATGCTAATGGAGTCCATCCCCTATCTCCTCCCAAACAAAATCCGGTTTAGAGGTCCATCCCCTATCTTCCCCTAAACTGTGGAGTACATCCCCTATCTCCTCCCACACAAAACAATGTATGTAAACACATAACACATACAACACTCAATCAATACACATAATGTCTGTATTAATTCAACAGTCAAAATTGATGTCTTAATCAATGTGATTAGTTTCAGTTATACCTAATCCACATGCATTGTCTACAACAATCACGACTATCCTCCACCGATAGCCCAAAACAGATATTTCTAGACTTGGAAATAAATATATCAACTATTCAATGGGTGAGTGATTTAAAATATCCAACTACACCATTTAATCAATAAATTCCCCAATTCCATGAATTTAACCCAATTCCCTTAAATTAATTATACAAATTAATTAATTAATACAACTAGGGTAAAGTAACCCCAACATATTAAAATACCAAAACTTAGAACAAAACTTATAAAATGGAGTAGGAAATCCCTACCTTGACGAAAAGAACTCGAATGGAGAAGATGATGAAAACCAAAGTGCTCCAAATCTAAGATTGTTCAGATTAAATGGAAGCCCTCGACCCACTCTATCTTTTTAACAAAGGACTTAGGGTAGAAATACACTCTAAGTAGATCAAACCTAAGAGAGAAGGTGTGTAGGGAGAGGGAGAAGACGGTTCTAGGGTTTTAAAATCAAAAAGGAGATGAAAAATCATCCAGAAAGTCGGATCTCGGATTCTTATACCAGTCGCCCCGCTCGAGCGTGGAAACCCCCGCTCGAGCGCCACTCACATACTCCCGCTCGAGCGGCCAAACTCCCGCTCGAGCGGCGAATGCACACTCCCAGAAGTTTTTGCAGACAGGTCCCCGCTCGAGCGCCCAACTCCCCGTTCGAGCGTCACTCACGACTTTCCGCTCGAGCGTCAATCCCCCGCTCGAGCGGCCAACAATACACAGGACATACTGGATGGGTGTATTCCCCGCTCGAGTGCCCAAACTCCCGCTCGAGCGGACAAGCCAAAATCTGGGCAACTAGACTTGGTTCCTAAGCTCAACCAACCCGCTCCAAATCTTCCCAACACAACCCAAGACTCAAAATAAGAAAATGATGAATGACAACAACAATTATACAATGACGGAATCTACAGAACCTAAGTCCGGATACAATAATCAAATGGGAAAAGACCGGGGTCGCTATATTAACGATCTAGTTGGAAGTTAAATAAAAAAGGAAGATTAATAGGAAAGCAAATTGAATAAAAATGGAAGTAGAATAAAAATAAAAATGGAAGTTGCATAAAATTAAAAATGGAAGTTGAATCCAAACACCACTATACCTTAACAATCTATTTGGAAATTAAATAAAAAAGGAAGTTTAATAGAAAAGTAAATTGAATAAAAATGGAAGTTGAATAAAAATAAAAATGAAAGTTGCATAAAATTGAAAATGGAAGTTCAATACAAAAACCACTACACCTTACCGATCTATTTGGAAATTAAATAAAAAAGGTAGTTCAATAGAAAAGTAAATTGAATAAAAATTGAAGTCGAATAAAAATAAAAATGAAAGTTGCATAAAATTAAAAATGGAAGTTCAATCCAGAAACCACTTTACCTTAACGATCTATTTGGAAATTAAATAAAAAAAGGAAGTTTAATAGAAAATTAAATTGAATAAAAATGAAAGTTGAATAAAAATAAAAATGAAAGTTGCATAAAATTAAAAATGGAAGTTCAATCCAGAAACCACTTTACCTTAACGATCTATTTGGAAATTAAAAAAAAAAAAGGTAGTTTAATAGAAAAGTAAATTGAATAAAAATGAAAGTTGAATAAAAATAAAAATGAAAGTTGCATAAAATTAAAAATGGAAGTTCAATCCAAAAACCACTATACCTTAACGATTTATTTGGAAATTAAATAAAAAAGGAAGTTTAATAGAAAAGTAAATTGAATAAAAATGGAAGTTGAATAAAAATAAAAATGAAAGTTGCATAAAATTAAAAATGGAAGTTCAATCCAAAAACCACTATACCTTAACGATCTATTTGGAAATTAAGTAAAAAAGGAAGTTGAGTAGAAAAGAAACTTGAATAAAAAAGGAAGTCAAATAAAAATAGAAATGAAAGTTGCAGAAAATTAAAAATGGAAGTTCATTCCAGAAACCACTATACCTTAACGATCTATTTGGAAATTAAATAAAAAAGGAAGTTTAATAGAAAAGTAAATTAAATAAAAATGGAAGTAGAATATAAATAATAATGAAAGTCGCATAAAATTAAAAATGGAAGTTCAATCCAGAAACCACTCTACCTTAGCGATCTATTTGGAAATTAAATAAAAAAGGATGTTTAATAGAAAAGTAAATTGAATAATAATGGAAGTTGAATAAAAATAAAAATGAAAGTTGCAAAAAATTAGAAATGGAAGTTCAATCCAAAAACCACTATACCTTGACGATTTATTTGGAAATTAAATAAAAAAAGAAGTTTAATAGAAAAGTAAATTGAATAAAAATGGAAGTTGAATAAAAATAAAAATGAAAGTTGCATAAAAATAAAAATGGAAGTTCAATCCAAAAACCACTATACCTTAACGATCTATTTGGAAATTAAATAAAAAAGGAAGTTGAGTAGAAAAGAAACTTGAATAAAAAAGGAAGTTAAATAAAAATAGAAATGGAAGCTGCATAAAATTAAAAATGGAAGCTCAATCCAAAAACCACTATACCTTAACGATCCATTTAGAAATGAAATAAAAAAGTAAGTTTAATAGAAAAGTAAACCGATTAAAAATTGAAGTAAAATAAAAATAAAAATGAAAGTTGCATAAAATTAAAAATGGATGTTCAATCCAGAAACCACTATACCTTAACGATCTACTTGGAAATTAAATAAAAAAGGAAGTTTAATAGGAAAGTAAATTGAATTAAAATGGAAATAGAATAAAAATAAAAATGAAAGTTGCATAAAATTAAAAATGGAAGTTCAATCCAGAAACCACTTTACCTTAACGATCTATTTGGAAATTAAATAAAAAAGGAAGTTTAATAGAAAAGTAAATTGAATAAAAATGAAAGTTGAATAAAAATAAAAATGAAAGTTGCATAAAATTAAAAATGGAAGTTCAATCCAAAAACCACTATACCTTATCGATTTATTTGGAAATTAAATAAAAAAGAAAGTTTAATAGAAAAGTAAATTGAATAAAAATGGAAGTTGAATAAAAATAAAAATGAAAGTTGCATAAAATTAAAAATGGAAGTTCAATGCAGAAACCACTTTACCTTAACGATCTATTTGGAAATTAAATAAAAAAGGAAGTTTAATAGCAAAGTAAATTGAATAAAAATGGAAGTTGAATAAAAAAAAATGAAAGTTGCATAAACTTAAAAATGGAAGTTCAATCCAAAAAGCACTATACCTTAACGATCTATTTGGAAATTAAATAAAAAAGGAAGTTGAGTACAAAAGAATCTCGAATAAAAAAGGAAATTAAATAAAAATAAAAATGGAAGTTCATTTCAGAAACCACTATACCTTAACGATTTATTTGGAAATTAAATAAAAAAGGAAGTTTAATAGAAAAGTAAATTGATGAAAAATGTATGTAAAATAAAAATAAAAATGAAAGTAGCATAAAATTAAAAATGGAAGTTTAATCCAGAAACCACTATACCTTAACGATCTACTTGGAGATTAAATAAAAAAGGAAGTTTAATTGGAAAGTAAATTGAATAAAAATGGAAGTAGAATAAAAATAAAAATGAAAGTCGCATAAAATTAAAAATGGAAGGTCAATCCAGAAACCACTATACCTAAACGATCTATTTGGAAATTAAATAAAAAAAAAAGTTTAACAGAAAGGTAAATTGAATTAAAATGGAAGTTGAATAAAAATAAAAATGAAAGTTGCAGAAAATTAAAAATGGAATTTCCATACAAAAACCACTATACCTTAACGATCTATTTGGAAATTAAATAAAATATGAAGTTTAATAGAAAAGTAAATTGAATAAAAATGGAAGTTGAATAAAAATAAAAATGATAGTTGCAGAAAATTAAAAATGGAATTTCAATACGAAAACCACTATACCTTAACGATCTATTTGGACATTAAATAAAAAAGGTAGTTTAATAGAAAAGTAAATTGAATAAAAATGGAAGTTGAATAAAAATAGAAATGAAAGTTAAATCCAAAAACCACTATACCATAACGATCTATTTGGAAAGTAAATAAAAAAGGAAGTTGAGTAGAAAAGAAACTTGAATAAAAGAGGTAGTTAAATAAAAATAAAAATGAAAGTTGCAGAAAATTAAAAATGGAATTTCTTTCCAGAAACCACTATACCTTAACGATCTATATGGAAATTAAATAAAAAAGGAAGTTTAATAGAAACGTAAATTGAATAAAAATGGAAGTTGAATAAAAATAAAATGAAAGTTGCATAAAATTAAAAATGAAAGTTCAATCCAAAAACCACTATACCTTAACGATCTATTTGGAAATTAAATAAAAAAGGATGTTTAATAACAATAAAAATGGAAGTTGCAGAAAATTAAAAATGGAAGTTCAATCTAGAAACAACTATACCTTAGCGATCTATTTGGAAATTAAATAAAAACGGATGTTTAATAGAAAAGTAAATTGAATAAAAATGGAAGTAGAATATAAATAAAAATGAAAGTTGCATAAAATTAAAAATGGCGTTCAATCCAGAAACCACTATACCTTAGCGATCTATTTGGAAATTAAATAAAAAAGGAAGTTTAATAGGAATGTAAATTTAATTAAAATGGAAGTAGAATAAAAATAAAAATGAAAGTTGCATAAAATTAAAAATGGAAGTTCAATCCAGAAACCACTATACCTTAACGATCTATTTGGAAATTAAATAAAAAAAAAAGTTTAATAGAAAAGTAAGTTGAATAAAAATGGAAGTCGAATAAAAATAAAAGTGGAAGTTGCAGAAAATTAAATATGGAAGTTCAATCCAGAAACCACTATACCTTAACGATCTATTTGGAAATTAAATTAAAAAGGAAGTTTAATAGAAAAGTAAGTTGAATAAAAATAAAAATGAAAATTGCATAAAATTAAAAATGGAAGTTCAATCCAAAAACCACTATATCTTAACGATCTATTTGGAAATTAAATAAAAAAAGAAGTTGAATAGAAAAGAAACTTGAATGAAAAAGGAAGTTAAATAAAAATAAAAATGGAAGTTGCAGAAAATTAAAAATGGAAGTTCATTCAAGAAACCACTATACCTTACCAATCTATTTGGAGATTAAATAAAAAAGGATGTTTAATAGAAAAGTAAATTGATTAAAAATGGAAGTAGAATAAAAATAAAAAGGAAAGTTGCATAAAATAAAAAGTGGAAGTTCAATCCAGAAACCACTATACCTTAACGATCTGTGTGCAAATTAAATAAAAAAGGAAGTTTAATAGAAAAGTAAATTGAATAAAAATGGATGTTGAATAAAAATAAAAATGAAAGTTGCAGAAAATTAAATATGGAAGTTCAATCCAGAAACCACTATACCTTAACGATCTATTGGGAAATTAAATAAAAAAGAAAGTTTAATAGAATAGTAAATTGAATAAAAATTGAAGTTGAATAAAAATAAATTGAAAGTTGCATAAAATTAAAAACGCAAGTTCAATCCAAAAACCACTATACCTTAACGATCTATTTGGAAATTAAATAAAAAAAAAGGAAGTGGAATAGAAAAGAAATTTGAATAAAAAAGGAAGTAAAATAAAAATAAAAATGGAAGTTGCAGAAAATTAAAAATGGAAGTTCATTCCAGAAACCACTATACCTTAACAATCTATTTGGAAATTAAATAAAAAAGGATGTTTAATAGAAAAGTAAATTGAATTAAAATGGAAGTAAAATATAAATAAAAATGGAAGTTGCAGAAAATTAAAAATGGAAGTTCATTCCAGAAACCACAATACCTTAACAATCTATTTGGAAATTAAATAAAAAAGGATGTTTAATAGAAAAGTAAATTGAATTAAAATGGAAGTAAAATATAAATAAAAATGAAAGTTGCTTAAAATTAAAAATGGAAGTTCAATCCAGAAACCACTATACCTTAACGATCTACTTGGAGAATAAATAAAAAAGGAAGTTTAATAGGAAAGTAAATTGAATTAAAATGGAAGTAGAATAAAATTAAAAATGAAAGTTGCATAAAATTAAAGATGAAAGTTCAATCCAGAAACCACTTTACCTTAACGATCTATTTGGAAATTTAATAAAAAATGAAGTTTAATAGAAAAGTAAATTGAATAAAAATGGGAGTTGAATAAAAATAAAAATGAAAGCTGCATAAAATTAAAAATGGAAGTTCAATCCAAAAACCACTATACCATAACGATCTATTTGGAAATTAAATAAAAAAGGAAGTTGAGTAGAAAAGAAACTTGAATAAAAGAGGAAGTTAAATAAAAATAAAAATGAAAGTTGCATAAAATTAAAAGTGGAAGTTCAATCCAGAAACCACTATACCTTAATGATCTATTTGGAAATTAAATAAAAAAAAAAGTTTAATAGAAAAGTAAGTTGAATAAAAGTGGAAGTCGAATAAAAATAAAAGTGGAAGTTGCAGAAAATTAAATATGGAAGTTCAATCCAGAAACCACTATACCTTAACGATCTATTTGGAAATTAAATTAAAAAGGAAGTTTAATAGAAAAGTAAGTTGAATAAAAATGGAAGTTGAATAAAAATAAAAATGAAAGTTCAATCCAAAAACCACTATATCTTAACGATCTATTTGGAAATTAAATAAAAAAAGAAGTTGAGTAGAAAAGAAACTTGAATGACAAAGGAAGTTAAATAAAAATAAAAATGGAAGTTGCAGAAAATTAAAAATGGAAGTTCATTCAAGAAACCACTATACCTTAACATTCTATTTGGAGATTAAATAAAAAAGCATGTTTAATAGAAAAGTAAATTGATTAAAAATGGAAGTAGAATAAAAATAAAAAGGAAAGTTGCATAAAATAAAAAGTGGAAGTACAATCCAGAAACCACTATACCTTAACGATCTGTGTGCAAATTAAATAAAAAAGGAAGTTTAATAGAAAAATAAATTGAATAAAAATGGAAGTTGAATAAAAATAAAAATGAAAGTTGCAGAAAATTAAATATGGAAGTTCAATCCAGAAACCACTATACCTTAACCATCTATTTGGAAATTAAATAAAAAAGGAAGTTTAATAGAATAGTAAATTGAATAAAAATGGAAGTTGAATAAAAATAAATTCAAAGTTGCATAAAATTAAAAATGGAAGTTCAATCCAAAAACCACTATACCTTAACGATCTATTTGGAAATTAAATAAAAAAAGGAAGTTGAGTAGAAAAGAAATTTGAATAAAAAAGGAAGTAAAATAAAAATAAAAATGGAAGTTGCAGAAAATTAAAAATGGAAGTTCAATCCAGAAACCACTATACCGTAACGATCTATTTGGAAATTAAATAAAAAAGGAAGTTTAATAGAAAAGTAAATTGAATTAAAATGGAAGTAAAATATAAATAAAAACGAAAGTTGCTTAAAATTAAAAATGGAAGTTCAATCGAGAAACCACTATACCTTAACGATCTACTTGGAGATTAAGTAAAGAAGGAAGTTTAATAGCAATGTAAATTGAATTAAAATGGAAGTAGAATAAAAATAAAAATGAAAGTTGCATAAAATTAAAGATGGAAGTTCAATCCAGAAACCACTTTACCTTAACGATCTATTTGGAAATTTAATAAAAAATGAAGTTTAATAGAAAAGTAAATTGAAGAAAAATGGAAGTTGAATAAAAATAAAAATGAAAGTTGCAGAAAATTAAAAATCGAATTTCAATACAAAAACCACTATACCTTAATGATCTATTTGGAAATTAAATAAAAAAGGTAGTTTAATAGAAAAGTAAATTGAATAAAAATGGAAGTTGAATAAAAATAAAAGTGAAAGTTGCATAAAATTAAAAATAGAAGTTCAATCCAAAAACCACTATACCATCACGATCTATTTGGAAATTAAATAAAGAAGGAAGCTGAGTAGAAAAGAAACTTGAATAAAAGAGGAAGTTAAATAAAAATACAAATGGAAGTTGCAGAAATTAAAGATGGAAGTTCAATCCAGAAACCACTATGCCTTAACGATCTATATGGAAATTAAATAAAAAAGGAAGTTTAACAGAAAAGTAAATTGAATAAAAATGGAAGTTGAATAAAAATAAAAATGGAAGTTGCAGAAAATTAAAAATGGAAGTTCAATCCAGAAACCACTATACCTTACCGATCTATTTGGAAATTAAATAAAAACGGATGTTTAATAGAAAGGTAAATTGAATAAAAATGGAAGTAGAATATAAATAAAAATGAAAGTTGCATAAAATTAAAAATGACGTTCAATACAGAAACCAGTATACCTCAGCGATCTATTTGGAAATTAAATTTAAAAGGAAGTTTAATAGGAAAGTAAATTTAATTAAAATGGAAGTAGAATAAAAATAAAAATGAAAGTTGCATAAAATTAAAAATGGAAGTTCAATCCAGAAACCACTATACCTTAATGATCTAAATGGAAATTAAATAAAAAAAGGAAGTTTAATAGAAAAGTAAATTGATTAAAAATGGAAGTAAAAGAAAAATAAAAATGAAAGTTCCATAAAATTAAAAATGGAAGTTCAATCCAGAAACCACTATACCTTAACGATCTACTTGGAAATTAAATAAAAAAGGAAGTTCAATAGGAAAGTAAATTGAATAAAAATGGAACTAGAATAAAAATAAAAATGATAGTTGCATAAAATTAAAAATTGAAGTTCAATCCAGAAACCACAATACCTTAACGATCTATTTGGAAATTAAATAAAAAAGGAAGTTTAATAGAAAAGTAAACTGAATAAAAATGGAAGTTGAATCAAAACATAAATGAAAGTTGCATATAACAAATTGTGGAAGTTCAATCCAGAAACCACTATACCTTAACGATTTACTTGGTAATTAAATAAAAAAGGAAGTTTAATAGGAAAGTAAATTGAATTAAAATGGAAGTAGAATAAAAATAAAAATGAAAGTTGCATAAAATTAAAAATGGAAGTTCAATCCAGAAACCACTATACCTTAACGATCTGTTTGGAAATTAAATAAAAAAGGAAGTTTAATAGAAAAGTAAATTGAATAAAAATGGAAGTTGAATAAAAATAGAAATGAAAGTTGCATAGAATTAAAAATGGAAGTTCAATCCAAAAACCACTATACCTTAACGATCTATTTGGAAATTAAATAAAAAAGGAAGTTGAGTAGAAAAGAAACTTTAATAAAAAAGGAAGTTAATTAAAAATAAAAATGGAAGTTGCAAAAAATTAAAAATGGAAGTTCATTCCAGAAACCACTATACCTTAACGATCTATTTGGAAATTAAATAAAAAAGGAAGTTTAATAGAAAAGTAAATTAAATAAAAATGGAAGTAGAATATAAATAAAAATGAAAGTTGCATAAAATTAAAAATGGAAGTTCAATCCAGAAACCACTATACCTTAGCGATCTATTTCGAAATTAAATAAAAAAGGTAGCTCAATAGAAAAGTAAATTGAATAAAAATTGAAGTTGAATAAAAATAAAAATGAAAGTTGCATAAAATTAAAAATGGAAGTTTAATCAAAAAGCCACTATACCTTAACGATCCATTTGGAAATTAAATAAAGAAGGAAGTTGAGTAGAATAGAAACTTGAATAAAAAAGGAAGTTAAATTAAAATAAAAATGGAAGTTGCAGAAAATTAAAAATGGAAGTTCATTCCAGAAACCACTATACCTTAATGATCTATTTGGAAATTAAATAAAAAATGAAGTTTAATAGGAAAGTTAATTGAATTAAAATGGAAGTAGAATAAAAATAAAAATGAAAGTTGCATAAAACTAAAATTGGAAGTTCAATCCAGAAACCACTATACCTTAACGATCTATTTGGAAATTAAATAAAAAAGGAAGTTTAATAGAAAAGTAAATTGAATAAATAGGGAAGTTGAAAAAAAATAAAAATGAAAGTTGTAGAAAATTAAATGTGGAAGTTAAATCCAGAAACCACTTTACCTTAACGATCTATTTAGAAATTAAATAAAAAAGGAAATTTAGTAGAAAAGTAAATTGAATAAAAATGGAAGTTGAATAAAAATAAAAATGATAGTCGCATAAAATTAAATATGGAAGTTCAATCTAGAAACCACTATACCTTAAGGATCTATTTGGAAATTAAATAAAAAAGGAAGTTTAATAGAATAGTAAATTGAATAAAAATGGAAGTTGAATAAAAATAAATTCAAAGTTGCATAAAATTAAAAATGGAAGTTCAATCCAAAAACCACTATACCTTAACGATCTATTTGGAAATTAAATAAAAAAAGGAAGTTGAGTAGAAAAAAACTTGAATAAAAAAGGAAGTTAAAGAAACATAAAAATGGAAGTTGCAGAAAATTAAAAACGGAAGTTCATTCCAGAAACCACTATACCTTAACGATCTATTTGGAAATTAAATAAAAAGGAAAGTTTAATAGAAAAGTAAATTAAATAAAAATGGAAGTGGAATATAAATAAAAATGAAAGTTGCATAAAATTAAAAATGGAAGTTCAATCCAGAAACCACTATACCTTAGCGATCTATTTGGAAATTAAATAAAAAGGAAGTTAAATAGGAAAGTAAATTGAATTAAAATGGAAGTAGAATAAAAATAAAAATGAAAGTTGCATAAAATTAAAAATGGACGTTCAATCCAGAAACCACTATATCTTAACGATCTATTTGGAAATTAAATAAAGAAGAAAGTTTAACAGAAAAGTAAATTGAATAGAAATGGAAGTTGAATAAAAATAAAAATTAAAGTTGCAGAAAATTAAATATGGAAGTTCAATCCAGAAACCACTCTACCTTAGCGATCTATTTGGAAATTAAATAAAAAAGGAAGTTTAATAGCAAAGTAAATTGAATAAAAATGGAAGTTGAATAAAAATAAAAATGAAAGTTGCAAAAAATGAAAAATGGAAGTTCAATACAAAAACCACTATACCTTAACGATCTATTTGGAAATTAAATAAAAAAAGGAAGTTTAATAGAACGGTAAATTGAATAAAAATGGAAGTTGAATAAAAATAAAAATGAAAGTTGCCGAAAATTAAAAATGGAAGTTCAATCTAGAAACCACTATACCTTAACGATCTACTTGGAGATTAAGTAAAGAAGGAAGTTTAATAGCAAAGTAAATTGAATTAAAATGGAAGTAGAATAAAAATAAAAATGAAAGTTGCATAAAATTAAAGATGGAAGTTCAATACAGAAACCACTTTACCTTAACGATCTATTTCGAAATTTAATAAAAAATGAAGTTTAATAGAAAAGTAAATTGAATAAAAATGGAAGTTGAATAAAAATAAAAATGAAAGTTGCCGAAAATTAAAAATGGAATTTCAATGCAAAAACCACTATACCTTAATGATCTATTTGGAAATTAAATAAAAAAGGTAGTTTAATAGAAAAGTAAATTGAATAAAAATGGAAGTTGAATAAAAATAAAAATGAAAGTTGCATAAAATTAAAAATGGAAGTTCAATCAAAAAACCACTATACCTTAACGATCCATTTGGAAATTAAATAAAGAAGGAAGTTGAGTAGAAAAGAAACTTGATTAAAAAAGGAAGGTAAATTAAAATAAAAATGGAAGTTGCAGAAAATTAAAAATGGAAGTTCATTCCAGAAACCACTATACCTTAATGATCTATTTGGAAATTAAATAAAAAAGGAAGTTTAATAGGAAAGTTAATTGAATTAAAATGGAAGTAGAATAAAAATAAAAATGAAAGTTGCATAAAACTAAAATTGGAAGTTCAATCCAGAAACCACTATACCTTAACGATCTACTTGGAAATTAAATAAAAAAGGAAGTTTAATAGAAAAGTAAATTGAATAAATATGGAAGTTGAAAAAAAATAAAAATGAAAGTTGTAGAAAATTAAATGTGGAAGTTAAATCCAGAAACCACTTTACCTTAACGATCTATTTAGAAATTAAATAAAAAAGGAAATTCAGTAGAAAAGTAAATTGAATAAAAATGGAAGTTGAATAAAAATAAAAATGATAGTCGCATAAAATTAAATATGGAAGTTCAATCTAGAAACCACTATACCTTAAGGATCTATTTGGAAATTAAATAAAAAAGGAAGTTTAATAGAATAGTAAATTGAATAAAAATGGAAGTTGAATAAAAATAAATTCAAAGTTGCATAAAATTAAAAATGGAAGTTCAATCCAAAAACCACTATACCTTAACGATCTATTTGGAAATTAAATAAAAAAAAGGAAGTTGAGTAGAAAAAAACTTGAATAAAAAAGGAAGTTAAAGAAACATAAAAATGGAAGTTGCAGAAAATTAAAAACGGAAGTTCATTCCAGAAACCACTATACCTTAACGATCTATTTGGAAATTAAATAAAAAGGAAAGTTTAATAGAAAAGTAAATTAAATAAAAATGGAAGTAGAATATAAATAAAAATGAAAGTTGCATAAAATTAAAAATGGAAGTTCAATCCAGAAACCACTATACCTTAGCGATCTATTTGGAAATTAAATAAAAAGGAAGTTAAATAGGAAAGTAAATTGAATTAAAATGGAAGTAGAATAAAAATAAAAATGAAAGTTGCATAAAATTAAAAATGGATGTTCAATCCAGAAACCACTATATCTTAACGATCTATTTGGAAATTAAATAAAGAAGAAAGTTTAACAGAAAAGTAAATTGAATAGAAATGGAAGTTGAATAAAAATAAAAATTAAAGTTGCAGAAAATTAAATATGGAAGTTCAATCCAGAAACCACTCTACCTTAGCGATCTATTTGGAAATTAAATAAAAAAGGAAGTTTAATAGCAAAGTAAATTGAATAAAAATGGAAGTTGAATAAAAATAAAAATGAAAGTTGCAAAAAATGAAAAATGGAAGTTCAATACAAAAACCACTATACCTTAACGATCTATTTGGAAATTAAATAAAAAAAGGAAGTTTAATAGAACGGTAAATTGAATAAAAATGGAAGTTGAATAAAAATAAAAATGAAAGTTGCCGAAAATTAAAAATGGAAGTTCAATCTAGAAACCACTATACCTTAACGATCTACTTGGAGATTAAGTAAAGAAGGAAGTTTAATAGCAATGTAAATTGAATTAAAATGGAAGTAGAATAAAAATAAAAATGAAAGTTGCATAAAATTAAAGATGGAAGTTCAATACAGAAACCACTTTACCTTAACGATCTATTTCGAAATTTAATAAAAAATGAAGTTTAATAGAAAAGTAAATTGAATAAAAATGGAAGTTAAATAAAAATAAAAATGAAAGTTGCCGAAAATTAAAAATGGAATTTCAATACAAAAACCACTATACCTTAATGATCTATTTGGAAATTAAATAAAAAAGGTAGTTTAATAGAAAAGTAAATTGAATAAAAATGGAAGTTGAATAAAAATAAAAATGAAAGTTGCATAAAATTAAAAATGGAAGTTCAATCAAAAAACCACTATACCTTAACGATCCATTTGGAAATTAAATAAAGAAGGAAGTTGAGTAGAAAAGAAACTTGATTAAAAAAGGAAGGTAAATTAAAATAAAAATGGAAGTTGCAGAAAATTAAAAATGGAAGTTCATTCCAGAAACCACTATACCTTAATGATCTATTTGGAAATTAAATAAAAAAGGAAGTTTAATAGGAAAGTTAATTGAATTAAAATGGAAGTAGAATAAAAATAAAAATGAAAGTTGCATAAAACTAAAATTGGAAGTTCAATCCAGAAACCACTATACCTTAACGATCTATTTGGAAATTAAATAAAAAAGGAAGTTTAATAGAAAAGTAAATTGAATAAATATGGAAGTTGAAAAAAAATAAAAATGAAAGTTGTAGAAAATTAAATGTGGAAGTTAAATCCAGAAACCACTTTACCTTAACGATCTATTTAGAAATTAAATAAAAAAGGAAATTTAGTAGAAAAGTAAATTGAATAAAAATGGAAGTTGAATAAAAATAAAAATGATAGTCGCATAAAATTAAATATGGAAGTTCAATCTAGAAACCACTATACCTTAAGGATCTATTTGGAAATTAAATAAAAAAGGAAGTTTAATAGAATAGTAAATTGAATAAAAATGGAAGTTGAATAAAAATAAATTCAAAGTTGCATAAAATTAAAAATGGAAGTTCAATCCAAAAACCACTATACCTTAACGATCTATTTGGAAATTAAATAAAAAAAAGGAAGTTGAGTAGAAAAAAACTTGAATAAAAAAGGAAGTTGCAGAAAATTAAAAACGGAAGTTCATTCCAGAAACCACTATACCTTAACGATCTATTTGGAAATTAAATAAAAAGGAAAGTTTAATAGAAAAGTAAATTAAATAAAAATGGAAGTAGAATATAAATAAAAATGAAAGTTGCATAAAATTAAAAATGGAAGTTCAATCCAGAAACCACTATACCTTAGCGATCTATTTGGAAATTAAATAAAAAGGAAGTTAAATAGGAAAGTAAATTGAATTAAAATGGAAGTAGAATAAAAATAAAAATGAAAGTTGCATAAAATTAAAAATGGATGTTCAATCCAGAAACCACTATATCTTAACGATCTATTTGGAAATTAAATAAAGAAGAAAGTTTAACAGAAAAGTAAATTGAATAGAAATGGAAGTTGAATAAAAATAAAAATTAAAGTTGCAGAAAATTAAATATGGAAGTTCAATCCAGAAACCACTCTACCTTAGCGATCTATTTGGAAATTAAATAAAAAAGGAAGTTTAATAGCAAAGTAAATTGAATAAAAATGGAAGTTGAATAAAAATAAAAATGAAAGTTGCAAAAAATGAAAAATGGAAGTTCAATACAAAAACCACTATACCTTAACGATCTATTTGGAAATTAAATAAAAAAAGGAAGTTTAATAGAACGGTAAATTGAATAAAAATGGAAGTTGAATAAAAATAAAAATGAAAGTTGCCGAAAATTAAAAATGGAAGTTCAATCTAGAAACCACTATACCTTAACGATCTACTTGGAGATTAAGTAAAGAAGGAAGTTTAATAGCAATGTAAATTGAATTAAAATGGAAGTAGAATAAAAATAAAAATGAAAGTTGCATAAAATTAAAGATGGAAGTTCAATACAGAAACCACTTTACCTTAACGATCTATTTCGAAATTTAATAAAAAATGAAGTTTAATAGAAAAGTAAATTGAATAAAAATGGAAGTTAAATAAAAATAAAAATGAAAGTTGCCGAAAATTAAAAATGGAATTTCAATACAAAAACCACTATACCTTAATGATCTATTTGGAAATTAAATAAAAAAGGTAGTTTAATAGAAAAGTAAATTGAATAAAAATGGAAGTTGAATAAAAATAAAAATGAAAGTTGCATAAAATTAAAAATGGAAGTTCAATCAAAAAACCACTATACCTTAACGATCCATTTGGAAATTAAATAAAGAAGGAAGTTGAGTAGAAAAGAAACTTGATTAAAAAAGGAAGGTAAATTAAAATAAAAATGGAAGTTGCAGAAAATTAAAAATGGAAGTTCATTCCAGAAACCACTATACCTTAATGATCTATTTGGAAATTAAATAAAAAAGGAAGTTTAATAGGAAAGTTAATTGAATTAAAATGGAAGTAGAATAAAAATAAAAATGAAAGTTGCATAAAACTAAAATTGGAAGTTCAATCCAGAAACCACTATACCTTAACGATCTATTTGGAAATTAAATAAAAAAGGAAGTTTAATAGAAAAGTAAATTGAATAAATATGGAAGTTGAAAAAAAATAAAAATGAAAGTTGTAGAAAATTAAATGTGGAAGTTAAATCCAGAAACCACTTTACCTTAACGATCTATTTAGAAATTAAATAAAAAAGGAAATTTAGTAGAAAAGTAAATTGAATAAAAATGGAAGTTGAATAAAAATAAAAATGATAGTCGCATAAAATTAAATATGGAAGTTCAATCTAGAAACCACTATACCTTAAGGATCTATTTGGAAATTAAATAAAAAAGGAAGTTTAATAGAATAGTAAATTGAATAAAAATGGAAGTTGAATAAAAATAAATTCAAAGTTGCATAAAATTAAAAATGGAAGTTCAATCCAAAAACCACTATACCTTAACGATCTATTTGGAAATTAAATAAAAAAAAGGAAGTTGAGTAGAAAAAAACTTGAATAAAAAAGGAAGTTAAAGAAACATAAAAATGGAAGTTGCAGAAAATTAAAAACGGAAGTTCATTCCAGAAACCACTATACCTTAACGATCTATTTGGAAATTAAATAAAAAGGAAAGTTTAATAGAAAAGTAAATTAAATAAAAATGGAAGTAGAATATAAATAAAAATGAAAGTTGCATAAAATTAAAAATGGAAGTTCAATCCAGAAACCACTATACCTTAGCGATCTATTTGGAAATTAAATAAAAAGGAAGTTAAATAGGAAAGTAAATTGAATTAAAATGGAAGTAGAATAAAAATAAAAATGAAAGTTGCATAAAATTAAAAATGGATGTTCAATCCAGAAACCACTATATCTTAACGATCTATTTGGAAATTAAATAAAGAAGAAAGTTTAACAGAAAAGTAAATTGAATAGAAATGGAAGTTGAATAAAAATAAAAATTAAAGTTGCAGAAAATTAAATATGGAAGTTCAATCCAGAAACCACTCTACCTTAGCGATCTATTTGGAAATTAAATAAAAAAGGAAGTTTAATAGCAAAGTAAATTGAATAAAAATGGAAGTTGAATAAAAATAAAAATGAAAGTTGCAAAAAATGAAAAATGGAAGTTCAATACAAAAACCACTATACCTTAACGATCTATTTGGAAATTAAATAAAAAAAGGAAGTTTAATAGAACGGTAAATTGAATAAAAATGGAAGTTGAATAAAAATAAAAATGAAAGTTGCCGAAAATTAAAAATGGAAGTTCAATCTAGAAACCACTATACCTTAACGATCTACTTGGAGATTAAGTAAAGAAGGAAGTTTAATAGCAATGTAAATTGAATTAAAATGGAAGTAGAATAAAAATAAAAATGAAAGTTGCATAAAATTAAAGATGGAAGTTCAATACAGAAACCACTTTACCTTAACGATCTATTTCGAAATTTAATAAAAAATGAAGTTTAATAGAAAAGTAAATTGAATAAAAATGGAAGTTAAATAAAAATAAAAATGAAAGTTGCCGAAAATTAAAAATGGAATTTCAATACAAAAACCACTATACCTTAATGATCTATTTGGAAATTAAATAAAAAAGGTAGTTTAATAGAAAAGTAAATTGAATAAAAATGGAAGTTGAATAAAAATAAAAATGAAAGTTGCATAAAATTAAAAATGGAAGTTCAATCAAAAAACCACTATACCTTAACGATCCATTTGGAAATTAAATAAAGAAGGAAGTTGAGTAGAAAAGAAACTTGATTAAAAAAGGAAGGTAAATTAAAATAAAAATGGAAGTTGCAGAAAATTAAAAATGGAAGTTCATTCCAGAAACCACTATACCTTAATGATCTATTTGGAAATTAAATAAAAAAGGAAGTTTAATAGGAAAGTTAATTGAATTAAAATGGAAGTAGAATAAAAATAAAAATGAAAGTTGCATAAAACTAAAATTGGAAGTTCAATCCAGAAACCACTATACCTTAACGATCTATTTGGAAATTAAATAAAAAAGGAAGTTTAATAGAAAAGTAAATTGAATAAATATGGAAGTTGAAAAAAAATAAAAATGAAAGTTGTAGAAAATTAAATGTGGAAGTTAAATCCAGAAACCACTTTACCTTAACGATCTATTTAGAAATTAAATAAAAAAGGAAATTTAGTAGAAAAGTAAATTGAATAAAAATGGAAGTTGAATAAAAATAAAAATGATAGTCGCATAAAATTAAATATGGAAGTTCAATCTAGAAACCACTATACCTTAAGGATCTATTTGGAAATTAAATAAAAAAGGAAGTTTAATAGAATAGTAAATTGAATAAAAATGGAAGTTGAATAAAAATAAATTCAAAGTTGCATAAAATTAAAAATGGAAGTTCAATCCAAAAACCACTATACCTTAACGATCTATTTGGAAATTAAATAAAAAAAAAGGAAGTTGAGTAGAAAAAAACTTGAATAAAAAAGGAAGTTAAAGAAACATAAAAATGGAAGTTGCAGAAAATTAAAAACGGAAGTTCATTCCAGAAACCACTATACCTTAACGATCTATTTGGAAATTAAATAAAAAGGAAAGTTTAATAGAAAAGTAAATTAAATAAAAATGGAAGTAGAATATAAATAAAAATGAAAGTTGCATAAAATTAAAAATGGAAGTTCAATCCAGAAACCACTATACCTTAGCGATCTATTTGGAAATTAAATAAAAAGGAAGTTAAATAGGAAAGTAAATTGAATTAAAATGGAAGTAGAATAAAAATAAAAATGAAAGTTGCAGAAAATTAAATATGGAAGTTAAATCCAGAAACCACTTTACCTTATCGATCTATTTGGAAATTAAATAAAAAAGGAAGTTTAATAGAGAAGTAAATTGAATAAAAATGGAAGTAGAATAGAAATAAAAATGAAAGTTGCAGAAAATTAAATATGGAAGTTCAATCCAGAAACTACTATACCTTAACGATCTATTTGGAAATTAAATAAAAAAGTAAGTTTAATGGAAAAGTAAATTGAATAAAAATGGAAGTTGAATAAAAATAAAAATGAAAGTTGCAAAAAATGAAAAATGGAAGTTCAATACAAAAACCACTATACCTTAACGATCTATTTGGAAATTAAATAAAAAAGGATGTTTAATAGAACGGTAAATTGAATAAAAATGGAAGTTGAATAAAAATAAAAATGAAAGTTGCCGAAAATTAAAAATGGAAGTTCAATCTACAAAACCACTATACCTTAACGATCTACTTGGAGATTAAGTAAAGAAGGAAGTTTAATAGCAAAGTAAATTGAATTAAAATGGAAGTAGAATAAAAATAAAAATGAAAGTTGCATAAAATTAAAGATGGAAGTTCAATACAGAAACCACTTTACCTTAACGATCTATTTCGAAAATTAATAAAAAATGAAGTTTAATAGAAAAGTAAATTGAATAAAAATGGAAGTTGAATAAAAATAAAAATGAAAGTTGCCGAAAATTAAAAATGGAATTTCAATACAAAAACCACTATACCTTAATGATCTATTTGGAAATTAAATAAAAAAGGTAGTTTAATAGAAAAGTAAATTGAATAAAAATGGAAGTTGAATAAAAATAAAAATGAAAGTTGCATAAAATTAAAAATGGAAGTTCAATCAAAAAACCACTATACCTTAACGATCCATTTGGAAATTAAATAAAGAAGGAAGTTGAGTAGAAAAGAAACTTGAATAAAAAAGGAAGTTAAATTAAAATAAAAATGGAAGTTGCAGAAAATTAAAAATGGAAGTTCATTCCAGAAACCACTATACCTTAATGATCTATTTGGAAATTAAATAAAAAAGGAAGTTTAATAGGAAAGTTAATTGAATTAAAATGGAAGTAGAATAAAAATAAAAATGAAAGTTGCATAAAACTAAAATTGGAAGTTCAATCCAGAAACCACTATACCTTAATGATCTATTTGGAAATTAAATAAAAAAGGAAGTTTAATAGAAAAGTAAATTGAATAAATATGGAAGTTGAAAAAAAATAAAAATGAAAGTTGTAGAAAATTAAATGTGGAAGTTAAATCCAGAAACCACTTTACCTTAACGATCTATTTAGAAATTAAATAAAAAAGGAAATTTAATAGAAAAGTAAATTGAATAAAAATGGAAGTTGAATAAAAATAAAAATGATAGTCGCATAAAATTAAATATGGAAGTTCAATCTAGAAACCACTATACCTTAAAGATCTATTTGGAAATTAAATAAAAAAGGAAGTTTAATAGAATAGTAAATTGAATAAAAATGGAAGTTGAATAAAAATAAATTCAAAGTTGCATAAAATTAAAAATGGAAGTTCAATCCAAAAACCACTATACCTTAACGATCTATTTGGAAATTAAATAAAAAAAGGAAGTTGAGTAGAAAAGAAACTTGAATAAAAAAGGAAGTTAAAGAAACATAAAAATGGAAGTTACAGAAAATTAAAAACGGAAGTTCATTCCAGAAACCACTATACCTTAACGATCTATTTGGAAATTAAATAAAAAGGAAAGTTTAATAGAAAAGTAAATTAATTAAAAATGGAAGTAGAATATAAATAAAAATGAAAGTTGCATAAAATTAAAAATGGAAGTTCAATCCAGAAACCACAATACCTTAGCGATCTATTTGGAAATTAAATAAAAAGGAAGTTAAATAGGAAAGTAAATTGAATTAAAATGGAAGTAGAATAAAAATAAAAATGAAAGTTGCATAAAATTAAAAATGGATGTTCAGTCCAGAAACCACTATACCTTAACGATCTATTTGGAAATTAAATAAAGAAGAAAGTTTAACAGAAAACTAAATTGAATAGAAATGGAAGTTGAATAAAAATAAAAATTAAAGTTGCAGAAAATTAAATATGGAAGTTCAATCCAGAAACTACTCTACCTTAGCGATCTATTTGGAAATTAAATAAAAAAGGAAGTTTAATAGCAAAGTAAATTGAATAAAAATGGAAGTTGAATAAAAATAAAAATGAAAGTTGCATAAAATTAAAAATGGAAGTTCAATCCAGAAACCACTATACCTTAACGATCTATTTGGAAATTAAATATAAAAGGAAGTTTAATAGAAAAGTAAATTGAATAAAAATAAAAATGAAAGTTGCATAAAATTAAAAATGGAAGTTCAATCCAGAAACCACTATACCTTAACGATTCATTTGGAAATTAAATAGAAAAGGAAGTTTAATAGAAAAGTAAATTGAATAAAAATGGAAGTTAAATGAAAATAAAAATGAAAGTTGCATAAAATTAAAAATGAAAGTTCAATCCAGAAACCACTATACCTTAGTGATCTATTTGGAAATTAAATGAAAAAGGAAGTTTAATAGAAAAGTTAATTGAATTAAAATGGAAGTAGAATAAAAATAAAAATGAAAGTTGCACAAAACTAAAATTGGAAGTTCAATCCAGAAACCACTATACCTTAACGATCTATTTGGAAATTAAGTAAAAAATGAAGTTTAATAGAAAAGTAAATTGAATAAATATGGAAGTTGAATAAAAATAAAAATGAAAGTTGCAGAAAATTAAATACGGAAGTTAAATCCGGAAACCACTTTACCTTAACGATCTATTTGGAAATTAAATAAAAAAGGAAGTTTAATAGAAAAGTAAATTGAATAAAAATGGAAGTGGAATAGAAATAAAAATGAAAGTTGCAGAAAATTAAATATGGAAGTTCAATCCAGAAACTACTATACCTTAACGATCTATTTGGAAATTAAATAAAAAAGTAAGTTTAATAGAAAAGTAAATTGAATAAAAATGGAAGTTGAATAAAAATAAAAATGAAAGTTGCAAAAAATGAAAAATTGAAGTTCAATACAAAAACCACTATACCTTAACGATCTATTTGGAAATTAAATAAAAAAGGAAGTTTAATAGAAAGGTAAATTGAATAAAAATGGAAGTTGAATAAAAATAAAAATGAAAGTTGCAGAAAATTAAATATGGAAGTTCAATCCAGAAACTACTGTACCTTAACGATCTATTTGGAAATTAAATAAAAAAGTAAGTTTAATAGAAAAGTAAATTGAAAAAAAATAGAAGTTGAATAAAAATAAAAATGAAAGTTGCATAAAATTAAAAATGGAAGTTCAATCCAAAAACCACTGTACCATAACGATCCATTTGGAAATGAAATAAAAAAGTAAGTTTAATAAAAAAGTAAACTGATTAAAAATTGAAATAAAATAAAAATAAAAATGAAAGTTGCATAAAATTAAAAATGGATGTTCAATCCAGAAACCACTATACCTTAACGATCTACATGGAAATTAAATAAAAAAAGAAGTTTAATAGGAAAGTAAATAGAATTAAAATGGAAGTAGAATAAAAATAAAAATGAAAGTTGCATAAAATTAAAAATGGAAGTTCAATCCAGAAACCACTTTACCTTAACGATCTATTTGGAAATTAAATAAAAAAAGGATGTTTAATAGAAAAGTAAATTGAATAAAAATGGAAGTTGAATAAAATTAAAAATGAAAGTTGCATAAAATTAAAAATGGAAGTTCAATCCAAAAACCACTATACCTTAACGATTTATTTGGAAATTAAATAAAAAAGGTAGTTTAATAGAAAGGTAAATTGAATAAAAATGGAAGTTGAATAAAAATAAAAATGAAAGTTGCTGAAAATTAAATATGGAAGTTCAATTCAGAAAGTATTATGCCTTAACAATCAATTTGGAAATTAAATAAAAAAGTAAGTTTAATAGAAAAGTAAATTGAATAAAAATGGAAGTTGAATAAAAATAAAAATGAAAGTTGCATAAAATTAAAAATGGAAGTTCAATCCAAAAACCACTGTACCTTAACGATGCATTTGGAAATGAAATAAAAAAGTAAGTTTAATAGAAAAGTAAACTGATTAAAAATTGAAGTAAAATAAAAATAAAAATGAAAGTTGCATAAAATTAAAAATGGATGTTCAATCCAGAAACCACTATACCTTAACGATCTACATGGAAATTAAATAAAAAAGGAAGTTTAATAGGAAAGTAAATTGAATTAAAATGGAAGTAGAATAAAAATAAAAATGAAAGTTGCATAAAATTAAAAATGTAAGTTCAATCCAAAAACCACTTTACCTTAACGATCTATTTGGAAATTAAATAAAAAAAGGAAGTTTAATAGAAAAGTAAATTGAATAAAAATGGAAGTTGAATAAAATTTAAAATGAAAGTTGCATAAAATTAAAAATGTAAGTTCAATCCAGAAACCATTATATCTTAACGATCTGTTTGCAAATTAAATAAAAATGAAAGTTTAATAGAAAAGCAAATTGAATAAAAATGGAAGTTGAATAAAAATAAAAATGAAAGTTGCCGAAAATTAAATATGGAAGTTCAATCCAGAAACCACTATACCTTAACGATCTATTTGGAAATTAAATAAAAAAGGAAGTGTAATAGAAAAGTAAATTGAATAAAAATGGAAGTTGAATAAAAATAAAAATGAAATTGCATAAAATTAAAAATGGAAGTTCAATCCAAAAACCACTATACCTTAACGATCTATTTGGAAATTAAATAAAAAAAAGGAAGTTGAGTAGAAAGAAACTTGATTGAAAAAGGGAGTTAAATAAAAATAAAAATGGAAGTTGCAGAAAATTAAAAATAGAAGTTCATTCAAGAAAGCACTATACCTTAACGATCTATTTGGAAATTAAATAAAAAAGATTGTTTAATAGAAAAGTAAATGTAATAAAAATGGAAGTAGAATAAAAATAAAAAGGAAAGTTGCATAAAATAAAAAGGGGAAGTTCAATCCAGAAACCACTATACCTTAACGATCTGTTTGCAAATTAAATAAAAATGAAAGTTTAATAGAAAAGCAAATTGAATAAAAATGGAAGTTGAATAAAAATAAAAATGAAAGTTGCAGAAAATTAATATGGAAGTTCAATCCAGAAACCACTATACCTTAACGATCTATTTGAAAATTAAATAAAAAAGGAAGTGTAATAGAAAAGTAAATTGAATAAAAATGGAAGTTGAACAAAAATAAAAATGAAAGTTGCATAAAATAAAAAATGGAAGTTCAATCCAGAAACCACTATACCTTAACGATCTATTTGAAAATTAAATAAAAAAGGAAGTTGATTAGAAAAGAAACTTGAATAAAAAAGGAAGTTAAATAAAAATAAAAATGGAAGTTTCAAAAAATTAAAAATGGAAGTTCATTCCAGAAACCACTATACCTTAACGATCTATTTGGAAATTAAATAAAAAAGAAAGTTTAATAGAAAAGTAAATTGAATAAAAATGGAAGTAGAATATAAATAAAAATGAAAGTTGCTTAAAATTAAAAATGGATGTTCAATCCAGAAACCACTATACCTTAGCGATCTATTTGGAAATTAAATAAAAAGGAAGTTTAGTAGGAAAGTAAATTGAATTAAAATGGAAGCTGAATAAAAATAAAAATGAAAGTTGCATAAAATTAAAAATGGAAGTTCAACTCAAAAAACCACTATACCTTAACGATCTATTTCGAAATTAAATAAAAAAGGAAGTTGAGTAGAAAAGAAACTTGATTAAAAAAGGAAATTAAATAAAAGTAGAAATGGAAGTTGCAGAAAATTAAAAATGGAAGTTAATTCCAAAAACCACTATAACTTAACGATCTATTTGGAAATTAAATAAAAAAGGAAGTTTAATAGAAAAGTAAATTGAATTAAAATGGAAGCAAAATATAAATAAAAATGAAAGTCGCTTAAAATTAAAAATGGATGTTCAATCCAGAAACCACTATACCTTAGCGATCTATTTGGAAATTAAATAAAAAAGGAAGTTTAGTAGGAAAGTAAATTGAATTAAAATGGAAGCTGAATAAAAATAAAAATGAAAGTTGCATAAAATTAAAAATGGAAGTTCAATCCAAAAACCACTATACATTAACGATCTATTTGGAAATTAAATAAAAAAGGAAGTTGAGTAGAATAGAAACTTGAATGAAAAAGGGAGTTAAATAAAAATAAAAATGGATGTTGCAGAAAATTAAAAATGAAAGTTCATTCAAGAAACCACTGTACCTTAACGATCTATTTAGAAATTAAATAACAAAGGTTGTTTAATAGAAAACTAAATGTAATAAAAATGGAAGTAGAATAAAAATAAAAAGGAAAGTTGCATAAAATTAAAATTGGAAGTTCAATCCAGAAACTAGTATACCTTAGCGATCTGTTTGGAAATAAAATAAAAAAGGAAGTTTAATAGAAAAGTAAATTGAATAAAAATAGAAGTTGAATAAAAATAAAAGTGAAAGTTGCATAAAATTAAAAATGAAAGTTCAATCCAAAAACCACTATACCTTAACGATCTATATGGAAATTAAATAAAAAAGGAAGTGTAATAGAAAAATAAATTAAATAAAAATGGAAGTTAAATAAAAATAAAAATGGAAGTTGCAGAAAATTAAAAATGGAAGTTCATTCAAGAAACCACTATACCTTAACGATCTATTTGGAAATTAAATAACAAAGGTTGTTTAATAGAAAAGTAAATGTAATAAAAATGGAAGTAGAATAAAAATAAAAAGGAAAGTTGCATAAAATTAAAATTGGAAGTTCAATCCAAAAACCAGTATACCTTAGCGATCTGTTTGGAAATTAAATAAAAAAGGAAGTTTAATAGGAAAGCAAATTCAATTAAAATGGAAGTAAAATTAAAATAAAAATGAAGGTTGCATAAAAATAAAAATGGAAGTTCAATCCTGAAATCACTTTACCCTAACGATCTATTTGGAAATTAAATAAAAAAGAAAGTTTAAGAGAAATGTAATTTGAATAAAAATGGAAGTTGAATAAAAATAAAAATGAAAGTTGCATAAAATTAAAAATGGAAGTTCAATCCAAAAACCACTATACCTTAACGATCTATTTGGAAGTTAAAAAAAAAAGGAAGTTGAGTAGAAAAGAAACTTGAATGAAAAAGGAAGTTAAATAAAAATAAAAATGGAAGTTGCAGAAAATTAAAAATGGAAGTTCATTCAAAAAACCACTATACCTTAACGATCTATTGGGAAATTAAATAAAAAAGGAAGTTTAATAGAAAAGTAAATGCAATAAAAATGGAAGTAGAATAAAAATAAAAGTGAAAGTTGCATAAAATTAAAATTGAAAGTTCAATCCAAAAACCACTATACCTTAACGATCTATGTGGAAATTAAATAAAAAAGGATGTGTAATAGAAAAGTAAATTGAATAAAAATGGAAGTTGAACAAAAATAAAAATGAAAGTTGCATAAAATAAAAAATGGAAGTTCAATCCAAAAACCACTATACCTTAACGATCTATTTGGAAATTAAATAAAAAAGGAAGTTGATTAGAAAAGAAACTTGAATAAAAAAGGAAGTTAAATAAAAATAAAAATGGAAGTTGCAAAAAATTAAAAATGGAAGTTCATTCCAGAAACCACTATACCTTAACGATCTATTTGGAAATTAAATAAAAAAAGAAGTTTAATAGAAAAGTAAATTGAATAAAAATGGAAGTAGAATATAATTAAAAATGAAAGTTGCTTAAAATTAAAAATGGAAGTTCAATCCAGAAACCACTATACCTTAGCGATCTATTTTGAAATTAAATAAAAAAGGAAGTTTAGTAGGAAAGTAAATTGAATTAAAATGGAAGTTGAATAAAAATAAAAATGAAAGTTGCATAAAATTAAAAATGGAAGTTCAACTCAAAAAACCACTATACCTTAACGATCTATTTGGAAATTAAATAAAAAAGGAAGTTGAGTAGAAAAGAAACTTGAA
This sequence comes from Camellia sinensis, assembly GCF_055761805.1. Classification (NCBI taxonomy): domain Eukaryota; kingdom Viridiplantae; phylum Streptophyta; class Magnoliopsida; order Ericales; family Theaceae; genus Camellia; species Camellia sinensis. Next base: position 32,602,809 of record NW_028128987.1, read on the forward strand.
TAAAAAAGGAAATTAAATAAAAATAAAAATGGAAGTTGCAGAGAATTAAAAATTGAAGTTCATTCCAAAAACAACTATACCTTAACGATCTATTTGGAAATTAAATAAAAAAGGAAGTTTAATAGAAAAGTAAATTGAATAAAAATGGAAGTTGAATAAAAATAAAAGTGAAAGTTGCATAAAATTAAAAATGAAAGTTCAATCCAAAAACCAGTATACCTTAACGGTCTATTTGAAAATTAAATAAAAAAGGAAGTGTAATAGAAAAGTAAATTGAATGAAAATGGGAGTTGAATAAAAATAAAAGTGGAAGTTGCAGAAAATTAAAAATGGAAGGTCATTCCAGAAACCACTATACCTTAACGATCTATTTGGAAATTAAATAAAAAATGGAAGTTGAGTAGAAAAGAAATTTGAATGGAAAAGGGAGTTAAATAAAATCAAAAATGGAAGTTGCAAAAAATTAAAAATGGAAGTTCATTCAAGAAACCACTATACCTTAACGATCTATTTAGAAATTAAATAACAAAGGTTGTTTAATAGAAAAGTAAATGCAATAAAAATGGAAGTAGAATAAAAATGAAAAGGAAAGTGGCATAAAATTAAAATTGGAAGTTCAATCCAGAAACCAGTATACCTTAGCGATCTGTTTGGAAATTAAATAAAAAGGAAGTTTAATAGAAAAGTAAATTGAATAAAAATGGAAGTAGAATAAAAATAAAAGTGAAAGTTGCATAAAATTAAAATTGAAAGTTCAATCCAAAAACCACTATACCTTAACGATCTATGTGGAAATTAAATAAAAAAGGATGTGTAATAGAAAAGTAAATTGAATAAAAATGGAAGTTGAACAAAAATAAAAATGAAAGTTGCATAAAATAAAAAATGGAAGTTCAATCCAAAAACCACTATACCTTAACGATCTATTTGGAAATTAAATAAAAAAGGAAGTTGATTAGAAAAGAAACTTGAATAAAAAAGGAAGTTAAATAAAAATAAAAATGTAAGTTGCAAAAAATTAAAAATGGAAGTTCATTCCAGAAACCACTATACCTTAACGATCTATTTGGAAATTAAATAAAAAAGGAAGTTTAATAGAAAAGTAAATTGAATAAAAATGGAAGTAGAATATAAATAAAAATGAAAGTTGCTTAAAATTAAAAATGGAAGTTCAATCCAGAAACCACTATACCTTAGCGATCTATTTGGAAATTAAATAAAAAAGGATGTTTAGTAGGAAAGTAAATTGAATTAAAATGGAAGCTGAATAAAAATAAAAATGAAAGTTGCATAAAATTAAAAATGGAAGTTCAAGTCAAAAAACCACTATACCTTAACGATCTATTTGGAAATTAAATAAAAAAGGAAGTTGAGTAGAAAAGAAACTTGAATAAAAAAGGAAATTAAATAAAAATAAAACTGGAAGTTACAGAAAATTAAAAATGGAAGTTCATTCCAAAAACCACTATACCTTAACGATCTATTTGGAAATTAAATAAAAAAGGAAGTTTAATAGAAAAGTAAATTGAATAAAAATGGAAGTTGAATAAAAATAAAAGTGAAAGTTGCATAAAATTAAAAATGAAAGTTCAATCCAAAAACCACTATACCATAACGGTCTATTTGAAAATTAAATAAAAAAGGAAGTGTAATAGAAAAGTAAATTGAATAAAAATGGAAGTTGCAGAAAATTAAAAATGGAAGTTCATTCCAGAAACCACTATACCTTAACGATCTATTTGGAAATTAAATAAAAAATGGAAGTTGAGTAGAAAAGAAATTTGAATGAAAAAGGGAGTTAAATAAAATTAAAAATGGAAGTTGCAGAAAATTAAAAATGGAAGTTCATTCAAGAAACCACTATACCTTAACGATCTATTTAGAAATTAAATAACAAAGGTTGTTTAATAGAAAAGTAAATGCAATAAAAATGGAAGTAGAATAAAAATGAAAAGGAAAGTGGCATAAAATTAAAATTGGAAGTTCAATCCAGAAACCAGTACACCTTAGCGATCTGTTTGGAAATTAAATAAAAAAGGAAGTTTAATAGAAAAGTAAATTGAATAAAAATGGAAGTTGAATAAAAATAAAAGTGAAAGTTGCATAAAATTAAAAATGAAAGTTCAATCCAAAAACCACTATACCTTAACGATCTATGTGGAAATTAAATAAAAAAGGAAGTGTAATAGAAATGTAAATTAAATAAAAATGGAAGTTGAATAAAAATAAAAATGGAAGTTGCCGAAAATTAAAAATGGAAGTTCATTCCAGAAACCACTATACCTTAACGATCTATTTGGAAATTAAATAAAAAAAGGAAGTTGAGTAGAAAAGAAACTTGAATGAAAAAGGGAGTTAAATAAAAATAAAAATGGAAGTTGCAGAAAATTAAAAATGGAAGTTCATTCAAGAAACCACTATACCTTAACGATCTATTTGAAATTAAAAAACAAAGGTTGTTTAATAGAAAAGTGAATGTAATAAAAATGGAAGTAGAATAAAAATAAAAAGGAAAGTTGCAGAAAATTAAAAATGGAAGGTCATTCCAGAAACCACTATACCTTAACGATCTATTTGGAAATTAAATAAAAAATGGAAGTTGAGTAGAAAAGAAATTTGAATGGAAAAGGGAGTTAAATAAAATCAAAAATGGAAGTTGCAAAAAATTAAAAATGGAAGTTCATTCAAGAAACCACTATACCTTAACGATCTATTTAGAAATTAAATAACAAAGGTTGTTTAATAGAAAAGTAAATGCAATAAAAATGGAAGTAGAATAAAAATGAAAAGGAAAGTGGCATAAAATTAAAATTGGAAGTTCAATCCAGAAACCAGTATACCTTAGCGATCTGTTTGGAAATTAAATAAAAAGGAAGTTTAATAGAAAAGTAAATTGAATAAAAATGGAAGTAGAATAAAAATAAAAGTGAAAGTTGCATAAAATTAAAATTGAAAGTTCAATCCAAAAACCACTATACCTTAACGATCTATGTGGAAATTAAATAAAAAAGGATGTGTAATAGAAAAGTAAATTGAATAAAAATGGAAGTTGAACAAAAATAAAAATGAAAGTTGCATAAAATAAAAAATGGAAGTTCAATCCAAAAACCACTATACCTTAACGATCTATTTGGAAATTAAATAAAAAAGGAAGTTGATTAGAAAAGAAACTTGAATAAAAAAGGAAGTTAAATAAAAATAAAAATGTAAGTTGCAAAAAATTAAAAATGGAAGTTCATTCCAGAAACCACTATACCTTAACGATCTATTTGGAAATTAAATAAAAAAGGAAGTTTAATAGAAAAGTAAATTGAATAAAAATGGAAGTAGAATATAAATAAAAATGAAAGTTGCTTAAAATTAAAAATGGAAGTTCAATCCAGAAACCACTATACCTTAGCGATCTATTTGGAAATTAAATAAAAAAGGATGTTTAGTAGGAAAGTAAATTGAATTAAAATGGAAGCTGAATAAAAATAAAAATGAAAGTTGCATAAAATTAAAAATGGAAGTTCAAGTCAAAAAACCACTATACCTTAACGATCTATTTGGAAATTAAATAAAAAAGGAAGTTGAGTAGAAAAGAAACTTGAATAAAAAAGGAAATTAAATAAAAATAAAACTGGAAGTTACAGAAAATTAAAAATGGAAGTTCATTCCAAAAACCACTATACCTTAACGATCTATTTGGAAATTAAATAAAAAAGGAAGTTTAATAGAAAAGTAAATTGAATAAAAATGGAAGTTGAATAAAAATAAAAGTGAAAGTTGCATAAAATTAAAAATGAAAGTTCAATCCAAAAACCACTATACCATAACGGTCTATTTGAAAATTAAATAAAAAAGGAAGTGTAATAGAAAAGTAAATTGAATAAAAATGGAAGTTGCAGAAAATTAAAAATGGAAGTTCATTCCAGAAACCACTATACCTTAACGATCTATTTGGAAATTAAATAAAAAATGGAAGTTGAGTAGAAAAGAAATTTGAATGAAAAAGGGAGTTAAATAAAATTAAAAATGGAAGTTGCAGAAAATTAAAAATGGAAGTTCATTCAAGAAACCACTATACCTTAACGATCTATTTAGAAATTAAATAACAAAGGTTGTTTAATAGAAAAGTAAATGCAATAAAAATGGAAGTAGAATAAAAATGAAAAGGAAAGTGGCATAAAATTAAAATTGGAAGTTCAATCCAGAAACCAGTACACCTTAGCGATCTGTTTGGAAATTAAATAAAAAAGGAAGTTTAATAGAAAAGTAAATTGAATAAAAATGGAAGTTGAATAAAAATAAAAGTGAAAGTTGCATAAAATTAAAAATGAAAGTTCAATCCAAAAACCACTATACCTTAACGATCTATGTGGAAATTAAATAAAAAAGGAAGTGTAATAGAAATGTAAATTAAATAAAAATGGAAGTTGAATAAAAATAAAAATGGAAGTTGCCGAAAATTAAAAATGGAAGTTCATTCCAGAAACCACTATACCTTAACGATCTATTTGGAAATTAAATAAAAAAAGGAAGTTGAGTAGAAAAGAAACTTGAATGAAAAAGGGAGTTAAATAAAAATAAAAATGGAAGTTGCAGAAAATTAAAAATGGAAGTTCATTCAAGAAACCACTATACCTTAACGATCTATTTGAAATTAAAAAACAAAGGTTGTTTAATAGAAAAGTGAATGTAATAAAAATGGAAGTAGAATAAAAATAAAAAGGAAAGTTGCATAAAATTAAAATTGGAAGTTCAATCCAGAAACCAGTATACCTTAGCGATCTGTTTGGAAATTAAATAAAAATGAAAGTTTAATAGAAAAGCAAATTGAATAAAAATGGAAGTTGAATAAAAATAAAAATGAAAGTTGCCGAAAATTAATATGGAAGTTCAATCCGGAAACCACTATACCTTAACGATCTATTTGAAAATTAAATAAAAAAGGAAGTGTAATAGAAAAGTAAATTGAATAAAAATGGAAGTTGAACAAAAATAAAAATGAAAGTTGCATAAAATAAAAAATGGAAGTTCAATCCAAAAACCACTATACCTTAACGATCTATTTGGAAATTAAATAAAAAAGGAAGTTGATTAGAAAAGAAACTTGAATAAAAAAGGAAGTTAAATAAAAATAAAAATGGAAGTTGCAAAAATTAGAAATAGAAGTTCATTCCAGAAACCACTATACCTTAACGATCTATTTGGAAATTAAATAAAAAAGGAAGCTTAATAGAAAAGTAAATTGAATAAAAATGGAAGTAGAATATAAATAAAAATGAAAGTTGCATAAAATTAAAAATGGAAGTTCAATCCAGAAACCACTATACCTTAGAGATCTGTTTGGAAATTAAATAAAAAAGGAAGTTTAATAGGAAAGCAAATTCAATTAAAATGGAAGTAGAATTAAAATAAAAATGAAGGTTGCATAAAATTAAAAATGGAAGTTCAACCCAGAAATCACTATACCTTAACGATCTATTTGGAAATTAAATAAAAAAGGAAGTTTAATAGAAAAGTAAATTGAATAAAAATGGAAGTTGAATAAAAATAAAAATGAAAGTTGCAGAAAATTAAATAAGGAAGTTCAATCCAGAAACCACTTTACCCTAACGATCTATTTGGAAATAAAATAAAAAAGAAACTTTAATAGAAAAGTAAATTGAATAAAAATGGAAGTTGAATAAAAATAAAAATGAAAGTTGCAGAAAATTAAATAAGGAAGTTCAATCCAGAAACCACTTTACCTTAACGATCTATTTGGAAATTAAATAAAAAAAGAAGTTTAATAGAAAAGTAAATTGAATAAAAATCGAAGTTGAAAAAAATAAAAATGAAAGTTGCAAAAAATTAAAAATGGAAGTTCAATCCAAAAACCACTATACCTTAACGATCTAATTGGAAATTAATTAAAAAATGAAGTTGAGTAGAAAAGAAACTTGAATAGAAAAGGAAGTTAAATAAAAATAAAATTGGAAGTTGCAAAAAATTAAAAATGGAAGTTCATTCAAGAAACCACTATACCTTAACGATCTATTTAAAAATTAAATAAAAAAGGAAGTTTAATAGAAACGTAAATTGAACAAAAACGGAAGTAGAATAAAAATAAAAATGAAAGTTGCATAAAATGAAAAAATGGAAGTTCAATCCAAAATCCACTATACCTTAATGATCTATTTGGAAATTAAATAAAAAAGGAAGTTGAGTAGAAATAAAACTGGAAGTTGCAGAAATGTAAAAATGGAAGGTCATTCAAGAAACCACAATACCTTAACGATCTATTTGGAAATTAAATAAAAAAGGATGTTTAATAGAAAAGTAAATTGAATAAAAATGGAATTTGAATAAAAATAAAAAGGAAAGTTTCATAAAATAAAAAGTTGAAGTTCAATCCAGAAACCACTATACCTTAACGTTCTATTTGAAAATTAAATAAAAAGGGAAGTTTAATAGAAAAGTAAATTGACTAAAAATGGAAGTAGAATAAAAATAAAAATGAAAGTTGCATAAAATTAAAAATGGAAGTTCAATCCAGAAACACTATACCTTAACGATCTATTTTGTAATTAAATAAAAAAGGAAGTTTCATAGAAAAGTAAATTGAATAAAAATGGAAGTTGAATAAAAATAAAAATGAAAGTTGTATAAAATTAAAAATGGAAGTTCAATCCAAAATCCACTATACCTTAACGATCTATTTGGAAATTAAATAAAAAAGGAAGTTGAGTAGAAATGAAACTGGAAGTTGCAGAAATGTAAAAATGGAAGTTCATTCAAGAAACCACTATACCTTAACGATCTATTTGGAAATTAAATAAAAAATGATGTTTAATGGAAAAGTAAATTGACTAAAAATGGAAGTAGAATAAAAATAAAAATGAAAGTTGCATAAAATTAAAAATGGATGTTCAATCCAGAAACCACTATACCTTAACGATCTATTTGGAAATTAAATAAAAAAAGGAAGTTTAATAGAAAAGTAAATTAAATAAAAATGGAAGTTGAATAAAAATGAAAATGGAAGTTCAATCCAAAAACCACTATACCTTTACGATCTATTTGGAAATTAAATGAAAATGGAAGTTGAGTAGAAAAGAAACATGAATGAAAAAGGAAGTTAAATAAATATAAAAATAGAAGTTGCAGAAAATTAAAAATGTAAGTTCATTCCAAAAACCACTATACCTTAAAGATTTATTTGGAATTTAAATAAAAAAGGAAGTTTAATAGAAAAGTAAATTGAATAAAAATGGAAGTTGAATAAAAATAAAAGTGAAAGTTGCATAAAATTAAAAATTAAAGTTCAATCCAAAAACCACTATACCTTAACGATCTATTTTAAAATTAAATAAAAAAGGAAGGGTAATAGAAAAGTAAATTGAATAAAAATGGATGTTGAATAAAAATAAAAATGGAAGTTGCAGAAAATTAAAAATGGAAGTTCATTCCAGAAACCACTATACCTTAACGATCTATTTGGAAATTAAATAAAAAAAGGAAGTTGAGTAGAAAAGAAACTTGAATGAAAAAGGGAGTTGAATAAAAATAAAAATGGAAGTTGCAGAAAATTAAAAATGGAAGTTCATTCAAGAAACCAATATACCTTAACGATCAATTTGGAAATTAAATAAAAAAGGATGTTTAATAGAAAAGTAAATTGAATAAAAATGGAAGTTGAATAAAAATAAAAAGGAAAGTTGCATAAAACAAAAAGTTGAAGTTCAATCCAGAAACCACTATACCTTAACGATCTATTTGGAAATTAAATAAAAAAGGAAGTTGAGTAGAAAAGAAACTTGAATAAAAAAGGAAGTTAAATAAAAATAAAAATGGAAGTTGCAGAAAATTAAAAATGGACGTTAATTCCAGAAACCACTATACCTTAACGATCTATTTGAAAATTAAATAAAAAAGGAAGTTTAATAGGAAATTAAATTGAATTAAAATAGAAGTAGAATAAAAATAAAAATGAAAGTTGCAGAAAATTAATATGGAAGTTCAATCCAGAAACCACTATACCTTCACGATCTATTTGAAAATTAAATAAAAAAGGAAGTGTAATAGAAAAGTAAATTGAATAAAAATGGAAGTTGAACAAAAATAAAAATGAAAGTTGCATAAAATAAAAAATGGAAGTTCAATCCAAAAAGCACTATACCTTAACGATCTATTTGGAAATTAAATAAAAAAGGAAGTTTAATAGAAAGTAATTGAATAAAAATGGAAGTTGTATAAAAATAGAAATGAAAGTTGCATAAAATTAAAAATAGAAGTTCAATCCAAAAACCACTATACCTTAACGATCTATTTGGATATTAAATAAAAAAGGAAGTTGAGTAGAAAAGAAACTTGAATGAAAAAGGAAGTTAAATAAAAATAAAAATGGAAGTTGCAGAAAATTAAAAATGGAAGTTCATTCAAGAAACCACTATACCTTAACAATCTATTTGGAAATTAATTAAAAAAGGATGTTTAACAGAAAAGTAAATTGAATAAAAATGGAAGTAGAATAAAAATAAAAAGTGCAAGTTCAATCCAGAAACCACTATACCTTAACGATCTGTGTGCAAATTAAATAAAAAAGGATGTTTAATAGAAAAGTAAATTGAATAAAAATGGAAGTTGAATAAAAATAAAAATGGCAGTTCAATCCAAAAACCACTATACCTTAACGATCTATTCGGAAATTAAATAAAAAAGGAAGTTTAATAGAATAGTAAATTGAATAAAAATGGAAGTTGAATAAAAATAAATTGAAAGTTGCATAAAATTAAAAACGGAATTTCAATCAAAAAACCACAATACCTTAACGATCTAATTGGAAATTAAATATAAAAAGGAAGTTGAGTAGAAAAGAAACTTGCATAAAAAAGGTAGTTAAACAAAAATAAAATTGGAAGTTGCAGAAAATTAAAAATGGAAGTTCATTCCAGAAACCACTAAACCTAAACGATCTATTTGGAAATTAAATAAAAAGGGAAGTTTAAGAGGAAAGTAAATTGAATTAAAATGGAAGTAGAATAAAAATAAAAATGAAAGTTGCATAAAACTAAAATTGGAAGTTCAATTCAGAAACCACTATACCTTAACGATCTATTTGGAAATTAAATAAAAAAAAAGTTTAATAGAAAAATAAATTGAATAAATATGGAAGTTGAATAAAAAAAAATGAAAGTTGCAGAAAATTAAAAGTGGAAGTTCAATCCAAAAACCACTATAACTTAACGATCTACTTGGAAATTAAATAAAAAAGGAAGATGAGTAGATAAGAAACTTGAATAAAAAAGGAAGTTAAATAAAAATAAAAATAAAAATAAAAGTTGCATAAAATTAAAATTGGAAGTTCAATCCAGAAACCACTATACCTTAACGATGTATTTGGAAATTAAATAAAAAAGGAGGTTTAATAGAAAAGTAAATTGATTAAAAATGGAAGTAGAATAAAAATAAAAATGAAAGTTGCATAAAATTAAAAATGGAAGTTCAAACCAAAAACCACTATAACTTAACGATCTACTTGGAAATTGAATAAAAAAGGAAGTTTAATAGGAAAGTAAATTGAATTAAAATGGCAGTAGAATAAAAATAAAAATAAAAATGAAAGTTGCATAAAATTTAAAATGGAAGTTCAATCCAGAAACCACTATACATTAACGATCTATTTGGAAATTAAATAAAAAAGGAAGTTTAATAGAAAAGTAAATTGAATAAAAATGGAAGTTGAATAAAAATAAAAATTAAAGTTGCAGAAAATTAAATATGGAAGTTCAATCCAGAAAGCACTACACCATAACGACCTATTTGGAAATTAAATAAAAAAGGAAGTTTAACAGAAAAGTAAATTGAATAAAAATGGAAGTTGAATAAAAATAAAAATGAAAGTTGCATAAAATTAAAAATGGAAGTTCAATCCAAAAACCACTATACCTTAACGGTCTATTTGGAAATTAAAAAAAAAAAGGAAGTTGAGTAGAAAAGAAACTTGAATGAAAAAGGAAGTTAAAAAAAAATAAAAATGTAAGTTGCAGAAAATTAAAAATGGAAGTTCATTCAAGAAACCATTATACCTTAACGATCTATTTGGAAATTAAATAAAAAAGGATGTTTAATAGAAAAGTAAATTGCATAAAATTGGACGTAGAATAAAAATAAAAAGGAAAGTTGCATAAAATAAAAAGTGGAAGTTCAATCCAGAAGCCACTATACCTTAACGATCTGTGAGCAAATTAAATAAAAAAGGAAGTTTAATAGAAAAGAAATTGAATAAAAATGGAAGTTGAATAAAAATGAAAATGAAAGTTGCAGAAAACTAAATATGGAAGTTCAATCCAGAAACCCCTATACCTTAACGATCTATTTGGAAATTAAATAAAAAAGGAAGTTTAATTGAAAAGAAACTTGAATAAAAAAGGAAGTTAAATAAAAATAAAAACGGAAGTTGCAGAAAATTAAAAATGGAAGTTCATTCCAGAAACCACTATACCTTAACGATCTATTTGGAAATTAAACAAAAAAGGAAGTTTAATAAGAAAGTAAATTGAATAAAAATGGAAGTAGAATAAATATAAAAAGGAAAGTTGCATAAAATAAAAAAGGGAAGTTCAATCCAGAAACCACTATACCTTAACAATCTGTTTGCAAATTAAATAAAAAAGGAAGTCTAATAGAAAAACAAATTGACTAAAAATGGAAGTTGAATAAAAATAAAAATGAAAGTTGCAGAAAATTAAATATGGAAGTTCAATCCAGAAACCAATATACCTTAAGGATCTATTTGGAAATTAAATAAAAAAGGAAGTGTAGTAGAAAAGTAAATTGAATAAAAATGGAAGTTCAATAAAAATAAAAATGAAAGTTGCATAAAATTAAAAATGGAAGTTCAATCCAGAAACCACTATACCTTAACGATCTATTTGAAAATTAAATAAAAAAGGAAGTTGAGTAGAAAAGAAACTTGAATAAAAAAAGAAGTTAAATAAAAATAAAAATAGAAGTTGCAGAAAATTAAAATTGGAAGTTCATTCATGAAACCACTATACCTTAACGATCTATTTAGAAATTAAATAAAAAAGGAAGTTTAATAGAAACGTAAATTGAACAAAAAAGGAAGTAGAATAAAAATAAAAATAAAAGTTGCATAAAATTAAAAGTGTAAGTTCAATCCAGAAACCACTGTACCTGAACGATCTATTTGGAAATTAAATAAAAAAGAAAGTTTAATAGAAAATTAAATTGAATAAAAATGGAAGTTGAATAAAAATAAAAATGAAGTTCAATCCAGAAACCACTATACCTTAATGATCTATTTGGAAATTAAATAAAAAAGGAAGTTTAATAGAAAAGTAAATTGAATAAAAATAAAAGTTGTATAAAATTAAAAACGGAAGTTCAATCCAAAAATGACTATACCTTAACGATCTATTTGGAAATTAAATAAAAAAAGAAGTTAAGTAGAAAAGAAACTTGAATAAAAAAGGAAGTTAAATAAAAATAAAAATGAAAGTTGCAGAAAATTAAAAATAGAAGTTCATTCTAGAAACCACTATACCTTAACGAACTATTTGGAAATTTAATAAAAAAAGGAAGTTTAATAGAAAAGTAAATTGAATAAAAATGGAAGTAGAATGAAAATAAAAAGGAAAGTTGCATAAAATTAAAAGTGGAAGTTCAATCCAGAAACCACTATGCCTTAACGATCTATTTGCAAATTAAATAAAAAAGGAAGTTTAATAGATAAGTAAATTGAATTAAACTGGAAGTTGAATAAAAATAAAAAGGAAAGTTGCAGAAAATTAAATATGGAAGTTCAATCTAGAAACCACTTTATCTTAACGTTCTATTTGGAAATTAAATAAAAAAGGAAGTTTAATGGAAAAGTAAAATTGAATAAAAATGGAAGTTGAATAAAAATAAAAATGAAAGTTGCATAAAATTAAAAATGGAAGTTCAATCCAGAAACCATATAGCTTAACGATATATTTGGATATTAAATAAAAAAGGAAGTTTAATAGAAAAGTAAATTGAATAAAAATGGAAGTTGAATAAAAATAAAAATTAAAGTTGCATAAAATTAAAAATGAAAGTTCAATCCAGAAACCACTATACCGTAACGATCTATTTGAAAATTAAATAAAAAAGGAAGTTTAATAGGAAAGTAAATTAAATTAAAATGGAAGTAGAGTAAAAAAAAATGATAGTTGCATAAAATTTAAAATGGAAGTTCAATCCAGAAACCACTATACCTTAACGATCTATTTGGAAATTAAATATAAAAGGAAGTTTAATAGAACAGTAAATTGCATAAAATGGAAGTAGAATAAAAATAAAAAGCAAAGTTGCATAAAATTAAAAGTGGAAGTTCAATCCAGAAACCACTATACCTTAACGATCAATTTGGAAATTAAATAAAAAAAGGAAGTTTAATAGAAAAGTAAATTGAATAAAAATGGAAGTAGAATAAAAAGAAAAATAAAAGTTGCAGAAAATTAAATATGGAAGTTCAATCCAGAAACAACTATACATTAACGATCTATTTGGAAATTAAATAAAAATGGAGGTTTAATAGAAAAGTAAATTGAATAAAAATGGAAGTTGAATAAAAATAAAAATGAAAGTTGCATAAAATGAAAAATGGAAGTTCAATCCAGAAACCACTATACCTTAACGATCTATTTGGAAATTAAATAAAAAAAGAAGTTTAATAGAAAAGTAAATTTAATAAAAATGGAAGTCGAATATAAATAAAAATGAAAGTTGCATAAAATTAAAAATGGTCGTTCAACCCAAAAACCACTATACCTTAACGATCTATTTGGAAATTAAATAAAAAAAGAAGTTCAATAGAAAAGTGAATTTAATAAAAATGGAAGTTGAATAAAAATAAAAATGAAAGTTGCATAAAATTAAAAATGGAAGTTCAATCCAAAAACCACTGTACCTTAACGATCTTTTTGGAAATAAAATGAAAAGGGACGTTGTGTAGAAAAGAAACTTGAATAAAAAAGGAAGTTGCAGAAAATTAAAAATGGAAGTTCATTCAAAAAACCACTATACCTTAACGATTTATTTGGAAATTAAATAAAAAAGGAAGTTTAATAGAAAATTAAATTGAATAAAAATGGAAGTTGAATAAAAATAAAAATGAAAGTTCAATCCAGAAACCACTATACCTTAAGATCTATATGGAAATTAAATAAAAAAGGAAGTTGAGTTGAAAAGAAGTTTGAATAAAAAAGGAAGTTAAATAAAAATAAAAATGAAAGTTGCAGAAAATTAAAAATAGAAGTTCATTCTAGAAACCACTATACCTTAACGATCTATTTGGAAACTAAATAAAAAAAAGTTTAATAGAAAAGTTAATTGAATAAAAATGGAAGTAGAATGAAAATAAAAAGGAAAGTTGCATAAAATTAAAAGTGGAAGTTCAATCCAGAAACCACTATGCCTTAACGATCTATTTGCAAATTAAAGAAAATAGGAAGTTTAATAGATAAGTAAATTGAATTAAACAGGAAGTTGAATTAAAATAAAAAGGAAAGTCGCAGAAAATTAAATATGGAAGTTCAATCCGCAAACCACTTTACCTTAACGATCTATTTGGAAATTAAATAAAAAAGGAAGTTTAATGGAAAAGTAAAATTGAATAACAATGGAAGTTGAATAAAAATAAAAATGAAAGTTGCATAAAATTAAAAATGGAAGTTCAATCCAAAAACCACTATACCTTAACGATCTATTTGGAAATTAAATAAAAAAGAAAGTTGAGTAGAAAAGAAATTTGAATAAAAACGGAAGTTCAATCTAGAAACCACTATACCTTAACGATCTACTTGGAAATTAAATAAAAAGGAAGTTTAATAGAAAATTAAATTGAATAAAAATGGAAGTAGAATAAAAATAAAAATGAAAGTTGCATAAAAGTAAAAATGGAAGTTCAATCCAGAAACCACTAGACCTTAACGATCTATTTGGAAATTAAATAAAAATGGAAGTTTAATAGGAAAGTAAATTGTATTAAAATGGAAGTGGAGTAAAAATAAAAATGATAGTTGCATAAAATTAAAAATGGAAGTTCAATCCAGAAACCACTATACCTTAACGATCTATTTGGAAATTAAATAAAAAAGGAAGTTTAATGGGAAAGTAAATTGAATAAAAATGGAAGTTGAATAAAAATAAAAATGAAAGTTGCATAAAATTAAAAATGGAAGTTCAAACCAAACACCTCTATACCTTAACGATCTATTTGGAAATTAAATAAAAAAGGAAGTTGAGTTGAAAAGAAACTTGAATAGAAAAGGAAGTTAAATAAAAATAAAATTGGAAGTTCATTCAAAAAACCACAATAGCTTAACGATCTATAGGGAAGTTAAATAAAAAAGGAAGTTTAATAGAAAAGTAAATTGACTAAAAATGGAAGTAGAGTAAAAATAAAAATGAAAGTTGCATAAAATTAAAAATGGAAGTTCAATCCAAAAACCATTATACCTTAACGATCTATTTGGAAATTAAATAAAAAAGGAAGTTCAGTAGAAAAGGAACTTGAATAAAAAAGGAAGTTGAATAAAAATAAAACTGGAAGTTGCAGAAAATTAAAAATGGAAGTTCATTCAAGAAACCACTATACCTTAACGATCTATTTGGAAATTAAATAAAAAAGGATGTTTAATAGAAAAGTAAATTGAATAAAAATAGAAGTAGAATAAAAATAAAAAGGAAAGTTACATAAAATTAAAAGTGGAAGTTCAATCCAAAAACCACTATACCTTAACGATCTATTGGAAATTAAATAAAAAAGGAAGTTTAATAGAAAAGAAAATTGAATAAAAATGGAAGTTGCAGAAAATTAAAAATGGCAGTTCATTCAAGAAAGCACTATACCTTACCGATCTATTTGGAAATTAAATAAAAAAGGAAGTTTAATAGAAAAGTAAATTGATTAAAAATGGAAGTTGAACAAAAATAAAAATGAAAGTTGCATAAAATTAAAAATGGAAGTTCAATCCAGAAACCACTATACCTTAACGATCTATTTGGAAATTAAATAAAAAAGGAAGTTTAAAGGGAAAGTAAATTGAGTTAAAATGGAAGTAGAATAAAAATAAAAATGAAAGTTGCATAAAATTAAAAATGGAAGTTCAATCCAGAAACCACTATACCTTAACGATCTATTTGGAAATTAAATAAAAAAGGAAGTTTAATGGGAAAGTAAATTGAATAAAAATGGAAGTTGAATAAAAATAAAAATGAAAGTTGCATAAAATTAAAAATGGAAGTTCAAACCAAACACCTCTATACCTTAACGATCTATTTGGAAATTAAATAAAAAAGGAAGTTGAGTTGAAAAGAAACTTGAATAGAAAAGGAAGTTAAATAAAAATAAAATTGGAAGTTCATTCAAAAAACCACAATAGCTTAACGATCTATAGGGAAGTTAAATAAAAAAGGAAGTTTAATAGAAAAGTAAATTGACTAAAAATGGAAGTAGAGTAAAAATAAAAATGAAAGTTGCATAAAATTAAAAATGGAAGTTCAATCCAAAAACTATTATACCTTAACGATCTATTTGGAAATTAAATAAAAAAGGAAGTTTAGTAGAAAAGGAACTTGAATAAAAAAGGAAGTTGAATAAAAATAAAACTGGAAGTTGCAGAAAATTAAAAATGGAAGTTCATTCAAGAAACCACTATACCTTAACGATCTATTTGGAAATTAAATAAAAAAGGATGTTTAATAGAAAAGTAAATTGAATAAAAATAGAAGTAGAATAAAAATAAAAAGGAAAGTTACATAAAATTAAAAGTGGAAGTTCAATCCAAAAACCACTATACCTTAACGATCTATTGGAAATTAAATAAAAAAGGAAGTTTAATAGAAAAGAAAATTGAATAAAAATGGAAGTTGCAGAAAATTAAAAATGGCAGTTCATTCAAGAAAGCACTATACCTTACCGATCTATTTGGAAATTAAATAAAAAAGGAAGTTTAATAGAAAAGTAAATTGATTAAAAATGGAAGTTGAACAAAAATAAAAATGAAAGTTGCATAAAATTAAAAATGGAAGTTCAATCCAGAAACCACTATACCTTAACGATCTATTTGGAAATTAAATAAAAAAGGAAGTTTAAAGGGAAAGTAAATTGAGTTAAAATGGAAGTAGAATAAAAATAAAAATGAAAGTTGCATAAAATTAAAAATGGAAGTTCAATCCAGAAACCACTATACCTTAACGATCTATTTGGAAATTAAATAAAAAAGGAAGTTTAAAAGAAAAGTTAATTGAATAAAAATGAAAGTAGAAGAAAAATAAAAATGAAAGTGGCATAAAATTAAAAATGGAAGTTCAATCCAAAAACCACTATACCTTAACGATCTATTTGGAAATTAGATAAAAAAGGAAATTGAGTAGAAAAGAAATTTGAATAGACTATGAAGTTAAATAAAAATAAAATTGGAAGTTCATTCAAGAAACCACTATACCTTAACGATCTATATGGAAATTAAATAAAAAAAGAAGTTTGATAGAAAAGTAAATTGACTAAAAATGGAAGTAGAGTAAAAATAAAAATGGAAGTTGTATAAAATTAAAAATGGAAGTTCAATCCAGACACTACAACAAAAACATACTTTAGTGGCACTACGCTTGTGGCATATTTTTAGATAATGCCACAAAAAATGATATTTAGTGACACGTTTTTGAAAAATGCCACAAAACGACAAACATAAAAGGCTCTAGTGCCATTTCAATGAACAAGTATCACAAAACTACAACAAAAACATACTTTAGTGGCACTATACTAGTGGCATATTTTTAAAAAATGCAACAAAAATGATATTTAGTGGCACGTTTTTGAAAAATGCCGCAAAATGACAAACATAAAAGGCACTAGTGACATTTCAATGAACAAGTGTCACAACACTACAACAAAAACATATTTTAGTGACACCATACTAGTAGCATGTTCTTAAAAAATGTCACAAAAAGTATATTTGGTGGCATTTTTTAGAAAAATGTCATAGAACTACAAACATACAAGGCTCTAGTGGCATTTCAATTTAAAAAAGTGTTACTTCACTACAACAAAAATGTCACTACAACAAATTTACACTTTAGTGACACTACACTAGTATCATGTTTTTAGAAAATGCCACAAAAATAAAAATTGGCATTAAATGTTTTAGAAAAATGCCACAGAACCACAAAACATATAAGGCTCTAGTGGCATTTCAATAAAGAAATGTCACATCAATTTTATGACATTTTATAAAATAATGACACAAAAAATTATGTTCGTGACATTTACCAACAGATGCCACTAACCTTTAGTTGCAATGGCATTTTTTAAAAAATGTCAGGACATTAGGTAGGTGCAAATTACTTTTTATGGCACTTAGGTGAAAAGTGTCATAAATAAATATTTTATAGCATTTTGAGAAATGCCACTAAGTCAAAAACTTTCCAAGCTTATAATGACATTTTTGAAAAAATAAAAAATGCCAATATATTTTCTAAATTTTTAAAATGTAGTAAATGATTAAAAATAAATGAATTAAACTCAATATACACTACAGGAAAAAGCATATTCGGCGACTAAATTTCCTGACCAAAAAAATTTGGTCGCTGAAAGTATAGCTTTCAGCGACCAAAACAGCATTAGTTGCCAAAAGTAAAGCTTTTTGGCGACTAAACAATTTTAGTCGCCAAAAGTCTACAATTGGCGACTAAAACTAAGTTTGGTCGCTGATTATATGGGTTTTAGTGACTGAAAAATTTTTAGTAGCCCAAAGTAAAGCTTTTTGGCGACTAAAAAAATTTAGTAGCCAAAAGTCTACAATTGGCGACTAAAAATAAGTTTGGTCGTTGATTATATGGGTTTTACCGACTAAAAAAATTTTAGTAACCAAAAGTAAAGCTTTTTTGTGCCAAAAAAAAATTTAGTAGCCAAAAGTCTACAATTGGCGACTAAAAAATAAGTTTAGTCGCCAAAAGTGGTCATTTTTAGCGTGGGAGAACTAAGATCCTAAAGCGGGAATACAATTTTTTGGTGACTAAAATTTTGGTAGCTGAAAGTGCATCTTCGGCGACCAAATCCGATTTTGGTCGACAAAAGTTAAGTTTTTTAGCAACTAAAAAACAATTAGTAGCCAAAAGTATAGAATTGGCGACTAAAAAATATTTTTAGTCGCCAAAAGTGGTCTTTTTTTTATTTTGGTAGTAAATAGTTTATTTTACATAAATTATGTTCAATAAAATAATTTTGTTTATATATATACTTTTATATTAATATGGATGTATGTACTATATAAATAATATATGTTGCATATATAATCATGTGGTATTATAGAGGTGTAGTGGGAAGAGTGTGGTGTATAAGGTTTATGGTGCGGAAGGTTCGCGGTTCGAGTCTCCGCAAGAGCGGATCAAATTGTTCTACAACGAATTATCGTCATGAATGGCACTTGATAACGTCACGAATAGTGCCTACCATGACATTAAAGTGTCACCGAAAAGTTTTAGTCTTGATGGTGTAATGACACTTACAAGTGTCACTAACTCTTTTTTTAATGGCGCTTGATAGTGCCACAAATAATATCTACCATGACATTAAAATGTCATTGAAAGTTTTCAGCCATGATGGTACAGTGGCACTTGCAAGTATCTATCGTGGCACTCGTATCTACCGTGGCACCGATAGAAGTGGCACTTGTTCAAAATGCAACAAGACCAAAAAATGTCATTAGAAGAATAGTTTTGTGGCACTTTCAAATGTCACTATACTAAGAAAATGTTGTAGTGAGAAACCACTACACCTTAACGATCTATTTGGAAATTAAATAAAAAAGGAAGTTTAAAAGAAAAGTAAATTGAATAAAAATGGAAGTTGAATAAAAATAAAAATGAAAGTTGCATAAAATTAAAAATGGAAGTTCAATCCAGAAACCACTATACCATAACGATCTATTTGGAAATTAAATAAAAAGGAAGTTGAGTAGAAAAGAAACTTGAATAAAAAAGGAAGTTAAATAAAAATAAAATTGGAATTTGCAGAAAATTAAAAATGGAAGTTCATTCAAGAAACCACTATACCTTAACGATCTATTTGGAAATTAAATAAAAAAGGGTGTTTAATAGGAAAGTAAATTGAATAAAAATGGAAGTAGAATAAAAATAAAAAGGAAAGTTGCATAAAATTAAAAGTGAAAGTTCAATCTAGAAACCACTATACCTTAACGTTCTATTTGGAAATTAAATAAAAAAGGAAGTTTAATAGAAAAGAAAATTGAATAAAAATGAAAGTAGAATAAAAATAAAATTGGAAGTTACAGAAAATTAAAAATGGCAGTTCATTCAAGAAAGCACTATACCTTAACGATATATATGGAAATTAAATAAAAAAGGAAGTTTAATAGAAAAGTAAATTGAATAAAAATGGAAGTTGAATAAAAATAAAAATGAAACTTGCATAAAATTGAAAATTGAAGTTCAATCCAGAAACCACTATACCTTAACGATCTATTTGGAAATTACATAAAAAAGAAGTTGAATAGGAAAGTAAATTGAATTAAAATGGAAGTAGAATAAAAATAAAAATGAAAGTTGCATAAATTTAAAAATGGAAGTTCAATCCAGAAACCACTATACCTTAACGATCTATTTGGAAATTAAATAAAAAGGGAAGTTTTATAGAAAAGTAAATTGAATAAAAATGAAAGTTGAATAAAAATAAAAATGAAAGTTGCATAAAATTGAAAATGGAAGTTCAATCCAAAAACCACTATACCTCAACGATATATTTGGAAATTAAACAAAAAAGGAAGTTGAGTAGAAAAGAAACTTGAATAAAAAAGGAAGTTAAATAAAAATAAAAATGGAAGTTGCAGAAAATTAAAAATGGAAGTTCATTCTAGAAACCACTATACTTTAACGATCTATTTGGAAATTAAATAAAACATAAAGTTTAATAGAAAAGTAAATTGAATAAAAATTGAAGTAGAATATAAATAAAAATGAAAGTTCCATAAAATTAAAAATGGAAGTTCAATCCAGAAACCACTATACCTTAATGATCTATTTGGAAAATAAATAAAAAATGAAGTTTAATAGAAAAGTAAATTGAATAAAAATGGAAGTTGAATAAAAATAAAAATGAAAGTTGGAGAAAATTAAATATGGAAGTTCAATCCAGAAGCCACTTTACCTTAACGATCTATTTGGAAATTAAACAAAAAAGGAAGTTTAATAGAAAAGTAAATTGAATAAAAATGGAAGTTGAATAAAATAAAAATGAAAGTTGCATAAAATTAAAAATGGAACTTCAATCCAAAAACCACTATACCTTAACGATCTATTTGGAAATTAAATATAAAAGGAAGTTGAGTAGAAAAGAAACTTGAATAGAAATGGAAGTTAAATAAAAATAAAGTTGGAAGTTCATTCAAGAAACCACTACACCTTAACGATCTATATGGAAATTAAATAAAAAAGGAAGTTTAATAGAAAAGTAAATTGACTAAAAATAGAAGTAGAATAAAAATAAAAATAAAAGTTGCATAAAATTAAAAATGAAAGTTCAATCCAGAAACCACTACACCTTAATGATCTATTTGGAAATTAAATAAAAAAGGAAGTTTAAAAGAAAAGTAAATTGAATAAAAATGGAAATGAAAGTTGCATAAAATTAAAAATGGAAGTTCAATCCAAAAACCACTATACCATAACGATCTATTTGGAAATTAAATAAAAAAGGAAGTTGAGCAGAAAAGAAACTTGAATAAAAAAGGAAGTTAAATAAAAATAAAATTGGAAGTTGCAGAAAATTAAAAATGGAAGTTCATTCAAGAAACCACTATACCTTAACGATCTATTCGGAAATTAAATAAAAAAGGATGTTTAATAGAAAAGTAAATTGAATAAAAATGGAAGTAAAATAAAAATAAAATGGAAAGTTACATAAAATTAAAAGTGGAAGTTCAATCCAAAAACCACTATACCTTAACGATCTATTGGAAATTAAATAAAAAAAGGAAGTTTAATAGAAAAGAAAATTAAATAAAAATGGAAGTTGCAGAAAATTAAAAATGGCAGTTCATTCAAGAAAGCACTATACCTTAACGATCTATTCGGAAATTAAATAAAAAAAGAAGTTTAATAGAAAAGTAAATTGATTAAAAATGGAAGTTGAACAAAAATAAAAATGAAACTTGCATAAAATTAAAAATGGAAGTTCAATCCAGAAACCACTATACCTTAACGATCTATTTGGAAATTAAATAAAAAAGGAAGTTTAAAGGGAAAGTAAATTGAGTTAAAATGGAAGTAGAATAAAAATAAAAATGAAAGCTGCACAAAATTAAAAATGGAAGTTCAATCCAGAAACCACTATACCTTAACGATCTATTTAGAAATTAAATAAAAAAGGAAGTTTAATAGAAAAGTTAATTGAATAAAAATGAAAGTTGAAGAAAAATAAAAATGAAAGTGGCATAAAATTAAAAATGGATGTTCTATCCAAAAACCACTATACCTTAACGATCTATTTGAAATTAGATAAAAAAGGAAATTGAGTAGAAAAGAAACTTGAATAGACTATGAAGTTAAATAAAAATAAAATTGGAAGTTCATTCAAGAAACCACTATACCTTAACGATCTATATGGAAATTAAATAAAAAAAGAAGTTTGATAGAAAAGTAAATTGACTAAAAATGGAAGTAGAGTAAAAATAAAAATGGAAGTTGCATAAAATTAAAAATGGAAGTTCAATCCAGAAACCACTACACCTTAACGATCTATTTGGAAATTAAATAAAAAAGGAAGTTTAAAAGAAAAGTAAATTGAATAAAAATGGAAGTTGAATAAAAATAAAAATGAAAGTTGCATAAAATTAAAAAAGGAAGTTCAATCCAGAAACCACTAAACCTTGACGATCTATTTGGAAATTACATAAAAAAGGAAGTTGAATAGGAAAGTAAATTGAATTAAAATGGAAGTAGAATAAAAATAAAAATGAAAGTTGCATAAATTTAAAAATGGAAGTTCAATCCAGAAACCACTATACCTTAACGATCTATTTGGAAATTAAATAAAAAAGGAAGTTTTATAGAAAAGTAAATTGAATAAAAATGAAAGTTGAATAAAAATAAAATTGAAAGTTGCATAAAATTAAAAATGGAAGTTCAATCCAAAAACCACTATACCTCAACGATATATTTGGAAATTAAACAAAAAAGGAAGTTGAGTAGAAAAGAAACTTGAATAAAAAAGGAAGTTAAATAAAAATAAAAATGGAAGTTGCAGAAAATTAAAAATGGAAGTTTATTCTAGAAACCACTATACTTTAACGATCTATTTGGAAATTAAATAAAAAATAAAGTTTAATAGAAAAGTAAATTTAATAAAAATTGAAGTAGAATATAAATAAAAATGAAAGTTCCATAAAATTAAAAATGGAAGTTTAATCCAGAAACCACTATACCTTAATGATCTATTTGGAAATTAAATAAAAAATGAAGTTTAATAGAAAAGTAAATTGAATAAAAATGGAAGTTGAATAAAAATAAAAATGAAAGTTGCATAAAATTAAAAATGGAAGTTCAATCCAAAAACCACTATACCTTAACGATCTATTTGGAAAATAAATAAAAAAGGAAGTTGAGTAGAAAAGAAACTTGAATAGAAATGGAAGTTAAATAAAAATAAAGTTGGAAGTTCATTCAAGAAACCACTACACCTTAACGATCTATATGGAAATTAAATAAAAAAGGAAGTTTAATAGAAAAGTAAATTGACTAAAAATGGAAGTAGAATAAAAATAAAAATAAAAGTTGCATAAAATTAAAAATGAAAGTTCAATCCAGAAACCATTACACCTTAATGATCTATTTGGAAATTAAATAAAAAAGGAAGTTTAAAAGAAAAGTAAATTGAATAAAAATGGAAATGAAAGTTGCATAAAATTAAAAATGGAAGTTCGATCCAAAAACCACTATACCATAACGATCTATTTGGAAATTAAATAAAAAAGGAAGTTGAGTAGAAAAGAAACTTGAACAAAAAAGGAAGTTAAATAAAAATAAAACTGGAAGTTGCAGAAAATTAAAAATGGAAGTTCATTCAAGAAACCACTATACCTTAACGATCTGTTTGGAAATTAAATAAAAAAGGATGTTTAATAGGAAAGTAAATTGAATAAAAATGGAAGTAGAATAAAAATAAAAAGGAAAGTTGCATAAAATTAAAAGTGAAAGTTCAATCAAAAACCACTATACCTTAACGTTCTATTTGGAAATTAAATAAAAAAGGAAGTTTAATAGAAAAGAAAATTGAATAAAAATGGAAGTAGAATAAAAATAAAAATGGAAGTTCCAGAAAATTAAAAATGGCAGTTCATTCAAGAAAGCACTATACCTTAACGATCTATTTGGAAATTAAATAAAAAAGGAAGTTTAAAAGAAAAGTAAATTGAATAAAAATGGAAGTTGAATAAAAATTAAAATGAAAGTTGCATAAAATTAAAAATGGAAGTTCAATCCAGAAACCACTATACCTTGACGATCTATTTGGAAATTACATAAAAAAGGAAGTTGAATAGGAAAGTAAATTGAATTAAAATGGAAGTAGAATAAAAATAAAAATGAAAGTTGCATAAATTTAAAAATGGAAGTTCAATCCAGAAACCACTATACCTTAACGATCTATTTGGAAATTAAATTAAAAAGGAAGTTTTATAGAAAAGTAAATTGAATAAAAATGAAAGTTGAATAAAAATAAAAATGAAAGTTGCATAAAATTAAAAATGGAAGTTCAATCCAAAAACCACTATACCTCAACGATATATTTGGAAATTAAACAAAAAAGGAAGTTGAGTAGAAAAGAAACTTGAATAAAAAAAGAAGTTAAATAAAAATAAAAATGGAAGTTGCAGAAAATTAAAAATGGAAGTTCATTCTAGAAACCACCATACTTTAACAATCTATTTGGAAATTAAATAAAAAAATAAAGTTTAAAAGAAAAGTAAATTGAATAAAAATGAAACTAAAATAAAAATAAAAATGAAAGTTGCATAAAATTAAAAATGGAAGTTCAATCCAGAAACCATTGTACCTTAACGATCCATTTGGAAATTTAATAAAAAAGGAAGTTTAACGGGAAAGTAAATTGAATTAAAATTGAAGTAGAATAAAAATAAAAATGAAAGTAGCATAAAATTAAAAATGGAAGTTCAATCCAAAAACCACTATACCTCAACGATCTATTTGGAAATTAAATAAAAAAGGAACTTTAATCGAAAAGTAAATTAAATAAAAATGAAAGTTGCATAAAATTAAAAATGGAAGTTCAATCCAAAAACCACTATGCTTTAACGATCTATTTGGAAATTAAATAAAAAAGGAAGTTGATTAGGAAAGTAAATTGAATTAAAATGGAAGTAGAATAAAAATAAAAATGAAAGTTGCATAAAATTAAAAATGGAAGTTCAATCCAGAAACCACTATACTTTAACGATCTATTTGGAAATTAAATAAAAAAGGAATTTTACAGAAAAGTAAATTGAATAAAAATGAGAGTTGAATAAAAATAAAAATGAAAGTTGCATAAAATTAAAAATGGAAGTTCAATCCAAAAACCACTATACCTCAACGATATATTTGGAAATTAAACAAAAAAGGAAGTTGAGTAGAAAAGAAACTTGAATAAAAAAGGAAGTTAAATAAAAATAAAAATGGAAGTTGCAGAAAATTAAAAATAGAAGTTCAATCCAAAAACCACTATAGCTTAACTATAGCGATCCCGGGTTTACCCTTGTTGTACAGTGATCCGGACATGTGTCCGTGGATGTTGGTAGTTGACTATTATCTTGTTTGCATCCTCTTTACTTCATATTTGAGTTATGGGATGTGTTGGGTGGGTTTGTTTCAGGTTGGTTGAGTTTAGAAACCAAAACTAGTTGCCCAGATTTTTGGCCTGTCCGCTCGAGCGGAGGTGTTGGCGCTCGAGCGGGGAATACACCCATCCAGTATTTGTTGTGCAGTGTTGTACGCTCGAGCGTAGGGTTGGGAGCTCGAGCGGAGGTCTGGTTCTGCAAAAGTGCTGAGCGAGTGCATTCTGCGCTCGAGCGGGAGGTTGGCCGCTCGAGCATAAGTCTGTGAGTGGCCGCTCGAGCGGGGTGTTTTACGCTCGAGTGGGAGACTGGGTTAAAGTCCCGAATTTGTGCCTTTTCAAATCACTTTTTGCTTTCTCTTCTCTCTCTTACTTTTCCAAAATCACCATTGTTGAGCCTCTCACTCTAGACTCCACCTTCTCTCTAGGTTTTGATCTAGTAGGAGTGATTTGCTCATCTTTGGCCTTTACAAAAAGGTCGTTGATCGTCGAGGGCTTCCTTTTGATCTGAAAATTTCGAGGTTTAGAGCGTTTTGGTTTTGGTCTTCATCTCCTTTGAGGCTCCGGGTTTGAGGTAGGGATATCCTACTCCTCTCTATGAATTTTGTCTTTAAATTTTAGTATTTTGAGATGTTGGGGTTGGTTTCGTAATTTGGTAAAAGTTTGGGGCTTTTGTGCAATTTTACAAAAGTTGGGGTTTTGCTCATAATAAACCTAGAGGCATGTTTGGCTTAGAGAAATGGAATGAATGTTAAATCATTGATGAAAATGGGACCTAAGGGTTGAAATGTTAATTATGGGAATTGACCTAATTACATTGTATAATTAATTGGGATAATTAATTGTGAAGAAAGAGGAAAATGAAATGTTGATTGAATATCCATTGTGCATTATTTTCTGTTTAGAAATAACTGCTTTGGGCTATCGGTGGAGGATAGTCGTGATTGTTGTAGACAATGCATGTTGATTAGGCAAACTGAAACTAATCAATGAAATGTGTTATGGAACTTGACGGTTGATAGAATACATTAACTGTATGTATTGAGTGATTGTCTATAGAACCATTGAGTTTGTATACGTTATGTGTAGAGGAGGAGATGGGGGATGTACTCCGCGGTTTAGGGGAAGATAGGGGATGTACCTCTAAACCGGATAGTGTTGGGAGAAGATAGGGGATGAACTCCGTAGATACAGCTCATATGCTTGTCTAGAGAAGTGAAGATAGAGCTCATATGCTTATCTTTGTGAAGTGTGGATATTGCTTATATGCTTATCTGTGGATATTGTGATTATACATATCTGTTGTAGAATGTGGATATAGCTTATTTGCTTATCTGAGAATGTGGATATTGTTATTATACATATCTGTTGAGAGTGTGGGTAGTGCTTATATGCCTATCTGTTGAAAAAGGGAAAATGAAAGGAAACTTGGACTCATAAGTCGTATGACATAATATGTGAATGTATCAGTGTTGGCCATCAATCAATTGCTAATGTTTTAGTCATTGTTCATGGTTGGTTTAGTATATTTCTACTGGGCTGTGGCTCACCCTAGATGGGGATATCATTTTCAGGTGCAGGAAGCATGCCACCTCCAAGGACATAGCTTGGGAGGCTTGAGGCGGACATAATGATGTCGTTTTACTTTTGATGTATTACATGTAAATATAAGCCAAGGGCTTAATGTGTATGAGTTAGTACTCTTTGTTGTAACCAAGTGTTAACTTGGAAAGCTGTAAGCCCGTAGGGCATTTTGCTTTTGTTGTTAACATGTAATACTTTTGTAATGAAACACTGATGAATAGAAGAATGTGGTTATTTCATATGTTAATGAATGTCTTATTTGATGGGTTTATTGCTTTTATTTTGAGGGCGTTACATTAACGATCTATTTGGAAATTAAATAAAAAAGGAAGTTGAGTAGAAAAGAAACTTGAATAGAAATGGAAGTTAAATAAAAATAAAGTTGGAAGTTCATTCAAGAAACCGCTATACCTTAATGATCTATATGGAAATTAAATAAAAAAGAAAGTTTAATAGAAAAGTAAATTGACTAAAAATGGAAGTAGAATAAAAATAAAAATGAAAGTTGCATAAAATTAAAAATGAAAGTTCAATCCAGAAACCACTACACCTTAATGATCTATTTGGAAATTAAAGAAAAAAGGAAGTGTAAAAGAAAAGTAAATTGAATAAAAATGGAAGTTGAATAAAAATAAAAAAGAAAGTTGCAAAAAATTAAAAATGGAAGTTCAATCCAAAAACCACTATACCATAACGATCTATTTGGAAATTAAATAAAAAAGGAAGTTGAGTAGAAAATAAACTTGAATAAAAAAGGAAGTTAAATAAAAATAAAACTGGAAGTTGCAGAAAATTAAAAATGGAAGTTCATTCAAGAAACCACTATACCTTAACTATCTATTTGGAAATTTAATGAAAAATGATGTTTAATAGAAAAGTAAATTGAATAAAAATGGAAGTAGAATAAAAATAAAAAGGAAAGTTGCATAAAATTAAAAGTGGAAGTTCAATCCAGAAAGCAGTATACCTTAACGATCTATTTGGAAATTAAATAAAAAAGGAAGTGTAATAGAAAAGAAAATTGAATAAAAATGGAAGTAGAAAAAATATAAAAGTGGAAGTGGCAGAAAATTAAAAATGGCAGTTCATTCAAGAAAGCACTATCCCTTAACGATCTATTTGGAAATTAAATAAAAAAGGAAGTTTAATAGAAAAGTAGATTGAATAAAAATGGAAGTTGAATAAAAATAAAAATGAAAGTTGCATAAAATTAAAAATGGAAGTTCAATCCAGAAACCACTATACCTTAACGATCTATTTGGAAATTAAATAAAAAAGCAAGTTTAATAGGAAAGTAAATTGAATTAAAATGGAAGTAGAATAAAAATAAAAAAGAAAGTTGCATAAAATTAAAAATGGAAGTTCAATCCGGAAACCACTATACCTTAACGATCTATTTGGAAATTAAATAAAAAACGAAGTTTAATAGAAAAGTAAATTGAATAAAAATGAAAGCTGAATAAAAATAAAAATGAAAGTCGCATAAAATTGAAAATGGAAGTTCAATCCAAAAACCACTATACCTTAACGATCTATTTGGAAATTAAATAAAAAAGGAAGTTGAGTAGAAAAGAAACTTGAATAAAAAAGGAAGTTAAATGAAAATAAAACTGGAAGTTGCAGAAAATTAAAAATGGAAGTTCATTCAAGAAACCGCTATACCTTAACGATCTATTTGGAAATTTAATAAAAAAGGATGTTTAATAGAAAAGTAAATTGAATAAAAATGGAAGTAGAATAAAAAAAAAGGAAATTTGCATAAAATTAAAAGTAAAAGTTCAATCTAGAAACCAGTATACCTTAACGTTCTATTTGGAAATTAAATAAAAAAGGAAGTTTAATAGAAAAGAAAATTGAATAAAAATGGAAGTAGAATAAAAATAAAAATGGAAGTTGTAGAAAATTAAAAATGGCAGTTCATTCAAGAAAGCATTATACCTGAACGATCTATTTGGAAATTAAATAAAAAAGGAAGTTTAATAGAAAAGTAAATTGAATAAAAATGGAAGTTGAATAAACATAAAAATGAAACTTGCATAAAATTAAAAATGGAAGTTCAATCCAGAAACCACTATACCTTAACGATCTATTTGGAAATTAAATAAAAAAGGAAGTTGATTAGGAAAGTAAATTGAATTAAAATGGAAGTAGAATAAAAATAAAAATGAAAGTTGCATAAAATTAAAAATGGAAGTTCAATCCAGAAACCACTATACCTTAACGATCTATTGGGAAATTAAATAAAAAAGGAAGTTTTATAGAAAAGTAAATTGAATAAAAATGAAATTTGAATAAAAATAAAAATGAAAGTTGCATAAAATTAAAAACGGAAGTTCAATATAAAAACCACTATACCTTAACGATATGTTTGGAAATTAAATAAAAAAGGAAGTTGAGTAGAAAAGAAACTTGAATAAAAAAGGAAGTTAAATAAAAATAAAAATGGAAGTTGCAGAAAATTAAAAATAGAAGTTCAATCCAAAAACCACTATACCTTAGCGATCTATTTGGAAATTAAATAAAAAAGGAAGTTGAGTAGAAAAGAAACTTGAATAGAAATGGAAGTTAAATAAAAATAAAGTTGGAAGTTCATTCAAGAAACCACTATACCTTAATGATCTATATGGAAATTAAATAAAAAAGGAAGTTTAATAGAAAAGTAAATTGACTAAAAATGGAAGTAGAAGAAAAATAAAAATGAAAGTTGCATAAAATTAAAAATGAAAGTTCAATCCAGAAACCACTACACATTAATGATCTATTTGGAAATTAAATAAAAAAGGAGGTGTAAAATAAAAGTAAATTGAATAAAAATGGAAGTTGAACAAAAATAAAAAAGAAAGTTGCATAAAATTAAAAATGGAAGTTCAATCCAAAAACCACTATACCATAACGATCTATTTGGAAATTAAATAAAAAAGGAAGTTGAGTAGAAAAGAAACTTGAATAAAAAAGGAAGTTAAATAAAAATAAAACTGGAAGTTGCAGAAAATTAAAAATGGAAGTTCATTCAAGAAACCACTATACCTTAACGATCTATTTGGAAATTTAATGAAAAATGATGTTAATAGAAAAGTAAATTGAATAAAAATGGAAGTAGAATAAAAATAAAAAGGAAAGTTCCATAAAAGTAAAAGTGGAAGTTCAATCCAGAAAGCACTATACCTTAACGATCTATTTGGAAATTAAATAAAAAAGGAAGTGTAATAGAAAAGAAAATTGAATAAAAATGGAAGTAGAATAAAAATAAAAATGGAAGTGGCAGAAAATTGAAAATGGCAGTTCATTCAAGAAAGCACTATCCCCTAACGATCTATGGGAAATTAAATAAAAAAGGAAGTTGAATAAAAATAAAAATGAAAGTTGCATAAAATTAAAAATGGAAGTTCAATCCAGAAACCACTATACCTTAACGATCTATTTGGAAATTAAATAAAAAGCGAGTTTAATAGGAAAGTAAATTGAATTAAAATGGAAGTAGAATAAAAATAAAAAAGAAAGTTGCATAAAATTAAAAATGGAAGTTCAATCCGGAAACCACTATACCTTAACGATCTATTTGGAAATTAAATAAAAAAGGAAGTTTAATAGAAAAGTAAATTGAATAAAAATGAAAGCTGAATAAAAATAAAAATGAAAGTCACATAAAATTGAAAATGGAAGTTCAATCCAAAAACTACTATACCTTAAAGATCTATTTGGAAATTAAATAAAAAAGGAAGTTGAGTAGAAAAGAAACTTGAATAAAAAAGGAAGTTAAATAAAAATAAAAATGGAAGTTGCAGAAAATTAAAAATGGAAGTTCATTCCAGAAACCACTATACTTTAACGTTCTATTTGGAAATTAAATAAAAAAGCAAGTTTAATAGAAAAGTAAATTGAATAAAAATGGAAGTAGAATATAAATAAAAATGAAAGTTGCATAAAATTAAAAATGGAAGTTCAATCCAGAAACCACTGTACCTTAACGATCCATTTGGAAATTAAATAAAAAAGGAAGTTTAATGGGAAAGTAAATTGAATTAAAATTGAAGTTGAATAAAAATAAAAATGAAAGTAGCATAAAATTAAAAATGGAAGTTCAATCCAAAAACCACTATACCTTAATGATCTATTTGGAAATTAAATAAAAAAGGAACTTTAATGGAAAAGTGAATTAAATAAAAATGAAAGTTGAATAAAAATAAAAATTAAAGTTGCATAAAATTAAAAATGGAAGTTCAATCCAAAAACCAGTATGCTTTAACGATCTATTTTGAAATTAGATAAAAAAGGAAGTTGAGTAGAAAAGAAACCTAAATAGAAAAGGAAGTTAAATAAAAATAAAATTGGAAGTTCATTCAAGAAACCACTATTACTTAACGATCTATATGGAAATTAAATAAAAAAAGAAGTTTGATTGAAATGTAAATTGACTAAAAATGGAAGTAGAGTAAAAATAAAAATGGAAGTTCAATCCAGAAACCACTACACCTTAACGATCTATTTGGAAATTAAATAAAAACGGAAGTGTAAAAGAAAAGTAAATTGAATAAAAATGGAAGTTGAATAAAAATAAAAATGAGAGTTGCATAAAATTAAAAATGGAAGTTCAATCCAGAAACCACTATACCTTAACGATCTATTTGGAAATTAAATAAAAAAGGAAGTTGAGCAGAAAAGAAAGTTGAATAAAAAAGGAAGTAAAATAAAAGTAAAACTGGAAGTTGAAGAAAATTAAAAATGGAAGTTCATTGAAAAACCACTATACCTTAACGATCTATTTGGAAATTAATTAAAAAAGGATGTTTAATAGAAAAGTAAATTGAATAAAAATGGAAGTAGAATAAAAATAAAAAGGAAAGTTGCATAAAATTAAAAGTGGAAGTTCAATCCAGAAACCACTATACCTTAACGAACTATTTGGAAATTAAATAAAAAAGGAAGTTTCATAGAAAAGAAAATTGAATAAAAATGGAAGTTGACTAAAAATAAAAATGAAACTTGCATAAAATTAAAAATGAAAGTTCAATCCAGAAACCACTATACCTTAACGATCTATTCGGAAATTAAATAAAAAAGGAAGTTGAGTAGAAAAGAAACTTGAATAAAAAAGGAAGTTAAATAAAAATAAAACTGGAAGTTGTAGAAAATTAAAAATGGAAGTTCATTCTAGAAACCACTATGCCTTAACGATCTATTTGGAAATTAAAGAAAAAAGGATGTTTAATAGAAATGTAAATTGAGTAAAAATGGAAGTAGAATAAAAATAAAATTGAAAGTTGCATAAAATGAAAAGTGGATGTTCAATCCAGAAACCACTGTACCTTAACGATTTGTTTGCAAATTAAATAAAAAATGAAGTTTAATAGAAAAGTAAATTGAATAAAAATGAAAGTTGCAGAAAATTAAATATGGAAGTTCAATCCAGAAACCACTATACCTTAACGATCTATTTGGAAATTAAATAAAAAAGGAAGTTTAATAGAAAAGTAAATTGAATAGAAATGGAAGTTGAATAAAAATAAAAATGAGAGTTGCATAAAATTAAAAATGGAAGTTCAATCCAGAAACCACTATACCTTAACGATCTATTTGGAAATTAAATAAAAAAGGAAGTTGAGTAGAAAAGAAACTTGAATAAAAAAGGAAGTTAAATAAAAGTAAAACTGGAAGTTGCAGAAAATTAAAAATGGAAGTTCATTGAAGAAACCACTATACCTTAACGATCTATTTGGAAATTAATTAAAAAAGGATGTTTAATAGAAAAGTAAATTGAATAAAAATGGAAGTAGAATAAAAATAAAAAGGAAAGTTGCATAAAATTAAAAGTGGAAGTTCAATCCAGAAACCACTATACCTTAACGAACTATTTGGAAATTAAATAAAAAAGGAAGTTTCATAGAAAAGAAAATTGAATAAAAATGGAAGTTGACTAAAAATAAAAATGAAACTTGCATAAAATTAAAAATGAAAGTTCAATCCAGAAACCACTATACCTTAACGATCTATTCGGAAATTAAATAAAAAAGGAAGTTGAGTAGAAAAGAAACTTGAATAAAAAAGGAAGTTAAATAAAAATAAAACTGGAAGTTGTAGAAAATTAAAAATGGAAGTTCATTCAAAAAACCACTATGCCTTAACGATCTATTTGGAAATTAAAGAAAAAAGGATGTTTAATAGAAATGTAAATTGAGTAAAAATGGAAGTAGAATAAAAATAAAATTGAAAGTTGCATAAAATGAAAAGTGGATGTTCAATCCAGAAACCACTATACCTTAACGATTTGTTTGCAAATTAAATAAAAAATGAAGTTTAATAGAAAAGTAAATTGAATAAAAATGAAAGTTGCAGAAAATTAAATATGGAAGTTCAATCCAGAAACCACTATACCTTAACGATCTATTTGGAAATTAAATAAAAAAGGAAGTTTAATAGAAAAGTAAATTGAATAGAAATGGAAGTTGAATAAAAATAAAAAAGAAAGTTGCATAAAATTAAAAAAGGAAGTTCAATCCAAAAACCACTATACCTTAACGATCTATTTGGAAATTAAATAAAAAAGGAAGTTGAGTAGAAAAGAAACTTCAATAAAAAAGAAAGTTAAACAAAAATAAAAATGGAAGTTGCGGAAAATTAAAAATGGAAGTACATTCCAAAAACTACTATACCTTAACGATCTATTTGGAAATTAAATAAAAAAGGAAGTTTAATAGAAAAGTAAATTGAATAAAAATGGAAGTAGAATATAAATAAAAATGAAAGTTGCATAAAATTAAAAATGGATGTTCAATCCAGAAACCACTATACCTTAGCGATCTATTTGGAAATTAAATAAAAAAGGAAGTTTAATAGAAAAGTAAATAGAATAAAAATGGAAGTAGAATGAAAATAAAACGGAAAGTTGCATAAAATTAAAAGTGGAAGTTCAATCCAGAAACCACTATGCCTTGACGATCTATTTGCAAATTAAATAAAAAATGAAGTTTGATAGATAAGTAAATTTAATTAAAATGGAAGTTGAATAAAAATAAAAATGAAAGTTGCAGAAAATTAAATATGGGAGTTCAATCCAGAAACCACTATACCTTAACGATCTATTTGGAAATTAAATAAAAAAGGAAGTTTAATAGTAAAGTAAAACTGAATAAAAATAAAAATGAAAGTTGCATAAAATTAAAAAAGGAAGTTCAATCCAAAAACCACTATACCTTAACGATCTATTTGGAAATTAAATAAAAAAGGAAGTTGAGTAGAAAAGAAACTTGAATAAAAACGGAAGATAAATAAATATAAAAATGGAAGTTGCAGAAAAATAAAAATGGAAGTTTAATCCAGAAACCACTATACCATAACGATCTACTTGGAAATTAAATAAAAAATGAAGTTTGATAGAAAATTAAATTGCATAAAAATGGAAGTAGAATAAAAATAAAAACAAAAGTTGCATAAAATTAAAAATGGAAGTTCAATCCCGAAACCACTATACATTAACGATCTATTTGGAAATTAAATAAAAAAGGAAGTTTAATAGGAAAGTAAATTGAATTAAAATGGAAGTAGAGTAAAAATAAAAATGATAGTTGCATAAAATTAAATATGGAAGTTCAATCCAGAAACCACTATACCTTAATGATCAATTTGGAAATTAAATAAAAAAGGAAGTTTAATAGAAAAGTAAATTGAATAATAATGGAAGTTGAATAAAAATAAAAATGAAAGTTGCATAAAATTAAAAATGAAAGTTCAATCCAAAAACCACTATACATTAACGATCTATTTGGATATTAAATAAAAAAGGAAGTTGAGTAGAAAAGAAACTTGAATGAAAATGGAAGTTAAATAAAAATAAAAATGGAAGTCGCAGAAAATATAAAATGGAAGTTCATTCAAGAAACCACTATACCTTAACAATCTATTTGGAAATTAAATAAAAAAGGATGTTTAATAGAAAAGTAAATTGAACAAAAATGGAAGTAGAATAAAAATAAAAATGAAAGTTGCATAAAATTAAAAATGAAAATTCAATGCAGAAACCACTATACCTTAACGATCTACTTGGAAATTAAAGAAAAAAGGAAGTTTAATAGGAAAGTAAATTCAATTAAAATGGAAGTAGAATAAAAATAAAAATGAAAGTTGCATAAAATTAAAAATAGAAGTTCAATACAGAAACCACTGTACCTTAACGATCTTTTTGGAAATTAAATAAAAAAGGAAGTTGAGTAGAAAAGAAACTTGAATGAAAAAGGAAGTTAAATAAAAATAAAAATGAAAGTTGCAGAAAATTAAATATGGAAGTTCAATCCAGAAACCACTGTACCTTAACGATCTATTTGGAAATTAAATAAAAAAGGAAGTTTAATAGGAAAGTAAATTGAATTAAAATGGAAGTAGAATAAAAATAAAAATGAAAGTTGCATAAAATTAAAAATGGAAGTTCAATCCAGAAACCACTATATACCTTAACGATCTATTTGGAAATTAAATAAAAAAGGAAGTTTAATGGGAAAGTAAATTGAATAAAAATGGAAGTTGAATAAAAATAAAAATGAAAGTTGCATAAAATTAAATATGGAAGTTCAAACCAAACACCTCTATACCTTAACGATCTAATTGGAAATTAAACAAAAAAGGAAGTTGAGTAGAAAAGAAACTTGAATAGAAAAGGAAGTTAAAT
Source organism: Camellia sinensis (assembly GCF_055761805.1). Classification (NCBI taxonomy): domain Eukaryota; kingdom Viridiplantae; phylum Streptophyta; class Magnoliopsida; order Ericales; family Theaceae; genus Camellia; species Camellia sinensis. The sequence continues at coordinate 32,637,917 of NW_028128987.1, forward strand.
AAAAGTAAAATTGGAAGTTCACTCAAAAAACCACTATACCTTAACGATCTATATGGAAGTTAAATAAAAAAGGAAGTTTAATAGAAAAGTAAATTGACTAAAAATGGAAGTAGAGTAAAAATAAAAATGAAAGTTGCATAAAATTAAAAATGGAAGTTGAATCCAGAAACCACTACACCTTAACGATCTATTTGGAAATTAAATAAAAAAGGAAGTTTAAAAGAAAAGTAAATTAAATAAAAGTTGAAGTTGAATAAAAATAAAAATGAAAGTTGCATAAAATTAAAAATGGAAGTTCAATCCAAAAACCACTATACCTTAACGATCTATTTGGAAATTAAATAAAAAGGGTAGTTGAGTAGAAAAGAAACTTGAATAAAAAAGGAAATTAAATAAAAATAAAACTGAAAGTTGCAGAAAATTAAAAATGGAAGTTCATTCAAGAAACCACTATGCCTTAACGATCTATTTGGAAATTAAATAAAAAAGGATGTTTAATAGAAAAGTAAATTGAATAAAAATGGAAGTAGAATAAAAATAAAAAGGAAAGTTACATAAAATTAAAAGTGGAAGTTCAATCCAGAAACCACTATACCTTAACGATCTAATGGAAATTAAATAAAAAAGGAAGTTTAATAGAAAAGAAAATTGAATAAAAAAGGAAGTTGCAGAAAATTAAAAATGGCAGTTCATTCAAGAAAGCACTATACCTTAACGATCTATTTGGAAATTAAATAAAAAAGGAAGTTTAATAGAAAAGTAAATTGAATGAAAATGGAAGTTGAATAAAAATAAAAATGAAACTTGCATAAAATTAAAAATGGAATTTCAATCCAGAAACCACTATACCTTAACGATCTATTTGGAAATTAAATAAAAAAGGAAGTTCAATGGGAAAGTAAATTGAATTAAAATGGAAGTAGAATAAAAATAAAAATGAAAGTTGCATAAAATTAAAAATGGAAGTTCAATCCAGAAACCACTCTACCTTAACGATCTATTTGGAAATTAAATAAAAAAGGAAGTTTAATAGAAAGGTAAATTGAATTAAAATGGAAGTAGAATAAAAATAAAAATGAAAGTTGCATAAAATTAAAAATGGAAGTTCAATCCAGAAACCAATATACCTTAACGATCTATTTGGAAATTAAATAAAAAAGGAAGTGTAGTAGAAAAGTAAATTGAATAAAAATGGAAGTTGAATAAAAATAAAAATGAAAGTTGCATAAAATTAAAAATGGAAGGTCAATCCAGAAACCACTATACCTTAACGATCTATTTGAAAATTAAATAAAAAAGCAAGTTGAGTAGAATAGAAACTTGAATAAAAAAAGAAGTTAAATAAAAATAAAAATAGAAGTTGCAGAAAATTAAAATTGGTAGTTCATTCAAGAAACCACTATACCTTAACGATCTATTTAGAGATTAAATTAAAAAGGAAGTTTAAGAGAAACGTAAATTGAACAAAAATGGAAGTAGAATAAAAATAAAAATGAAAGTTGCATAAAATTAAAAGTGTAAGTTCAATCCAGAAACCACTATACCTGAACGATCTATTTGAAAATTAAATAAAAAAGAAAGTTTAATAGAAAATTAAATTGAATAAAAAATGAAGTTGAATAAAAATAAAAATGAAGTTCAATCCAGAAACCACTATACCATAATGATCTATTTGGAAATTAAATAAAAAAGGAAGTTTAATAGAAAAGTAAATTGAATAAAAAGAAAAGTTGCATAAACTTAAAAATGGAAGTTCAATCCAAAAACGACTATGCCTTAACGATCTATTTGGAAATTAAATAAAAAAGGAAGTTGAGTAGAAAAGAAACTTGAATAAAAAAGGAAGTTAAATAAAAATAAAAATGAAAGTTGCAGAAAATTAAAAATAGAAGTTCATTCTAGAAACCACTATACTTTAACGATCTATTTGGAAATTAAATAAAAAAAAGGAAGTTTAATAGAAAAGTAAATTGAATAAAAATGGAAGTAGAATGAAAATAAAAAGGAAAGTTGCATAAAATTAAAAGTGGTAGTTCAATCCAGAAACCACTATGCCTTAACGATCTATTTGCAAATTAAATAAAAAAGGAAGTTTAATAGGAAAGTTAATTGAATTAAAATGGAAGTAGAATAAAAATAAAAATGAAAGTTGCATAAAACTAAAATTGGAAGTTCAATCCAGAAACCACTATACCTTAACGATCTATTTGGAAATTAAATACAAAAGGAAGTTTAATAGAAAAGTAAATTGAATAAATATGGAAGTTGAAAAAAAATAAAAATGAAAGTTGCAGAAAATTAAAAGTGGAAGTTCAATCCAAAAACCACTATACCTGAACGATCTATTTGGAAATTAAATAAAAAAGGAAGGTTAATAGAAAATTAAATTGAATAAAAAAGGAAGTTGAACAAAAATAAAAATGAAGTTCAATCCAGAAACCACTATACCACAATGATCTATTTGGAAATTAAATAAAAAAGGAAGTTTAATAGAATAGTAAATTGAATAAAAAGAAAAGTTGCATAAAATTAAAAATGGAAGTTCAATCCAAAAACGACAATGCCTTAACGATCTATTTGGAAATTAAATAAAAAAGGAAGTTGAGTAGAAAAGAAACTTGAATAAAAAAGGAAGTTAAATAAAAATAAAAATGAAAGTTGCCGAAAATTAAAAATAGAAGTTCATTCTAGAAACCACTATACTTTAACGATCTATTTGGAAATTAAATAAAAAAAAGGAAGTTTAATAGAAAAGTAAATTGAATAAAAATGGAAGTAGAATGAAAATAAAAAGGAAAGTTGCATAAAATTAAAAGTGGAAGTTCAATCCAGAAACCACTATGCCTTAACGATCTATTTGCAAATTAAATAAAAAAGGAAGTTTAATAGGAAAGTTAATTGAATTAAAATGGAAGTAGAATAAAAATAAAAATGAAAGTTGCATAAAACTAAAATTGGAAGTTCAATCCAGAAACCACTATACCTTAACGATCTATTTGGAAATTAAATACAAAAGGAAGTTTAATAGAAAAGTAAATTGAATAAATATGGAAGTTGAATAAAAATAAAAATGAAAGTTGCAGAAAATTAAAAGTTGAAGTTCAATCCAAAAACCACTATACCTTAACGATCTATTTGGAAATTAAATAAAAAAGGAAGTTGTGTAGAAAAGAAACTTGAATAAAAAAGGAAGTTAAATAAAAATAAAAATAAAAATAAAAGTTGCATAAAATTAAAATTGGAAGTTCAATCCAGAAACCACTATACCTCAACGATGTATTTGGAAATTAAATAAAAAAGGATGTTTAATAGAAAAGTAAATTGATTAAAAATGGAAGTAGAATAAAAATAAAAATGAAAGTTGCATAAAATTAAAAATGGAAGTTCAAACCAGAAACCACAATACCTTAACGATCTACTTGGAAATTGAATAAAAAAGGAAGCTTAATAGGAAAGTAAATTGAATTAAAATGGCAGTAGAATAAAAATAAAAATGAAAGTTGCATAAAATTAAAAATTGATGTTCAATACAGAAATCACTATACCATAACGATCTATTCGGAAATTAAATAAAAGAGGAAGTTTAATAGAAAAGTAAATTGAATAAAAATGGAAGTAGAATGAAAATAAAAAGGAAAGTTGCATAAAATTAAAAGTGGTAGTTCAATCCAGAAACCACTATGCCTTAACGATCTATTTGCAAATTAAATAAAAAAGGAAGTTTAATAGGAAAGTTAATTGAATTAAAATGGAAGTAGAATAAAAATAAAAATGAAAGTTGCATAAAACTAAAATTGGAAGTTCAATCCAGAAACCACTATACCTTAACGATCTATTTGGAAATTAAATACAAAAGGAAGTTTAATAGAAAAGTAAATTGAATAAATATGGAAGTTGAAAAAAAATAAAAATGAAAGTTGCAGAAAATTAAAAGTGGAAGTTCAATCCAAAAACCACTATACCTGAACGATCTATTTGGAGATTAAATAAAAAAGGAAGGTTAATAGAAAATTAAATTGAATAAAAAAGGAAGTTGAACAAAAATAAAAATGAAGTTCAATCCAGAAACCACTATACCACAATTATCTATTTGGAAATTAAATAAAAAAGGAAGTTTAATAGAAAAGTAAATTGAATAAAAAGAAAAGTTGCATAAAATTAAAAATGGAAGTTCAATCCAAAAACGACAATGCCTTAACGATCTATTTGGAAATTAAATAAAAAAGGAAGTTGAGTAGAAAAGAAACTTGAATAAAAAAGGAAGTTAAATAAAAATAAAAATGAAAGTTGCCGAAAATTAAAAATAGAAGTTCATTCTAGAAACCACTATACTTTAACGATCTATTTGGAAATTAAATAAAAAAAAGGAAGTTTAATTGAAAAGTAAATTGAATAAAAATGGAAGTAGAATGAAAATAAAAAGGAAAGTTGCATAAAATTAAAAGTGGAAGTTCAATCCAGAAACCACTATGCCTTAACGATCTATTTGCAAATTAAATAAAAAAGGAAGTTTAATAGGAAAGTTAATTGAATTAAAATGGAAGTAGAATAAAAATAAAAATGAAAGTTGCATAAAACTAAAATTGGAAGTTCAATCCAGAAACCACTATACCTTAACGATCTATTTGGAAATTAAATACAAAAGGAAGTTTAATAGAAAAGTAAATTGAATAAATATGGAAGTTGAATAAAAATAAAAATGAAAGTTGCAGAAAATTAAAAGTTGAAGTTCAATCCAAAAACCACTATACCTTAACGATCTATTTGGAAATTAAATAAAAAAGGAAGTTGTGTAGAAAAGAAACTTGAATAAAAAAGGAAGTTAAATAAAAATAAAAATAAAAATAAAAGTTGCATAAAATTAAAATTGGAAGTTCAATCCAGAAACCACTATACCTCAACGATGTATTTGGAAATTAAATAAAAAAGGATGTTTAATAGAAAAGTAAATTGATTAAAAATGGAAGTAGAATAAAAATAAAAATGAAAGTTGCATAAAATTAAAAATGGAAGTTCAAACCAGAAACCACAATACCTTAACGATCTACTTGGAAATTGAATAAAAAAGGAAGCTTAATAGGAAAGTAAATTGAATTAAAATGGCAGTAGAATAAAAATAAAAATGAAAGTTGCATAAAATTAAAAATTGATGTTCAATACAGAAATCACTATACCATAACGATCTATTCGGAAATTAAATAAAAGAGGAAGTTTAATAGAAAAGTAAATTGAATAAAAATGGAAGTAGAATGAAAATAAAAAGGAAAGTTGCATAAAATTAAAAGTGGTAGTTCAATCCAGAAACCACTATGCCTTAACGATCTATTTGCAAATTAAATAAAAAAGGAAGTTTAATAGGAAAGTTAATTGAATTAAAATGGAAGTAGAATAAAAATAAAAATGAAAGTTGCATAAAACTAAAATTGGAAGTTCAATCCAGAAACCACTATACCTTAACGATCTATTTGGAAATTAAATACAAAAGGAAGTTTAATAGAAAAGTAAATTGAATAAATATGGAAGTTGAAAAAAAATAAAAATGAAAGTTGCAGAAAATTAAAAGTGGAAGTTCAATCCAAAAACCACTATACCTGAACGATCTATTTGGAGATTAAATAAAAAAGGAAGGTTAATAGAAAATTAAATTGAATAAAAAAGGAAGTTGAACAAAAATAAAAATGAAGTTCAATCCAGAAACCACTATACCATAATTATCTATTTGGAAATTAAATAAAAAAGGAAGTTTAATAGAAAAGTAAATTGAATAAAAAGAAAAGTTGCATAAAATTAAAAATGGAAGTTCAATCCAAAAACGACAATGCCTTAACGATCTATTTGGAAATTAAATAAAAAAGGAAGTTGAGTAGAAAAGAAACTTGAATAAAAAAGGAAGTTAAATAAAAATAAAAATGAAAGTTGCCGAAAATTAAAAATAGAAGTTCATTCTAGAAACCACTATACTTTAACGATCTATTTGGAAATTAAATAAAAAAAAGGAAGTTTAATTGAAAAGTAAATTGAATAAAAATGGAAGTAGAATGAAAATAAAAAGGAAAGTTGCATAAAATTAAAAGTGGAAGTTCAATCCAGAAACCACTATGCCTTAACGATCTATTTGCAAATTAAATAAAAAAGGAAGTTTAATAGGAAAGTTAATTGAATTAAAATGGAAGTAGAATAAAAATAAAAATGAAAGTTGCATAAAACTAAAATTGGAAGTTCAATCCAGAAACCACTATACCTTAACGATCTATTTGGAAATTAAATACAAAAGGAAGTTTAATAGAAAAGTAAATTGAATAAATATGGAAGTTGAATAAAAATAAAAATGAAAGTTGCAGAAAATTAAAAGTGGAAGTTCAATCCAAAAACCACTATACCTTAACGATCTATTTGGAAATTAAATAAAAAAGGAAGTTGTGTAGAAAAGAAACTTGAATAAAAAAGGAAGTTAAATAAAAATAAAAATAAAAATAAAAGTTGCATAAAATTAAAATTGGAAGTTCAATCCAGAAACCACTATACCTCAACGATGTATTTGGAAATTAAATAAAAAAGGATGTTTAATAGAAAAGTAAATTGATTAAAAATGGAAGTAGAATAAAAATAAAAATGAAAGTTGCATAAAATTAAAAATGGAAGTTCAAACCAGAAACCACAATACCTTAACGATCTACTTGGAAATTGAATAAAAAAGGAAGCTTAATAGGAAAGTAAATTGAATTAAAATGGCAGTAGAATAAAAATAAAAATGAAAGTTGCATAAAATTAAAAATTGATGTTCAATACAGAAATCACTATACCATAACGATCTATTCGGAAATTAAATAAAAGAGGAAGTTTAATAGAAAAGTAAATTGAATAAAAATGGAAGTTGAATAAAAATAAAAATTAAAGTTGCAGAAAATTAAATATGGAAGTTGAATCCAAAAACCACTATACCTTAACGATCTACTTGGAAATTAAATAAAAAAGGAAGTTTAATAGAAAAGTAAATTGAATAAAAATGGAAGTTGAATAAAGATAAAAATGAAAGTCGCATAAAATTAAAAATGGAAGTTTAATCCAAAAACCACTATACCTTTACGATCTATTTGGAAATTAAATAAAAAAGGAAGTTGAGTGGAAAAGAAACATGAATGAAAATGGCAATAGAATAAAAATAAAAATGAAAGTTGCATAAAATTAAAAGTGGATGTTCAATCCAGAAACCACTATACCTTAACGATCTATTTGGAAATTAAATAAAAAAGGAAGTTTAATAGAAAAGTAAATTGAATAAAAATGGAAGTGGAATAAAAATAAAAATGGAAGTTGCAGAAAATTAAAAATGGAAGTTCATTCCAGAACCACTATACCTTAACGATCTATTTGGAAATTAAATGAAAAAGGAAGTTTAATAGAACAGTAAATTGAATAAAAATGGAAGTTGAATAAAAATAAATTGAAAGTTGCATAAAATTAAAAACGCAAGTTCAATCCAAAAACCACAATACCTTAACGATCTATTTGGAAATTAAATTAAAAAAGGAAGTTGAGTAGAAAAGAAACTTGAATAAAAAAGGAAGTTAAATAAAAATAAAATTGGAAGTTGCAGAAAATTAAAAATGGATGTTCAATCCAGAAACCACTATACCTTAGCGATCTATTTGGAAATTAAATAAAAAAGGAAGTTTAATAGAAAAGTAAATAGAATAAAAATGGAAGTAGAATGAAAATAAAACGGAAAGTTGCATAAAATTAAAAGTGGAAGTTCAATCCAGAAACCACTATACCTTGACGATCTATTTGGAAATTAAATAAAAAAGAAAGTTTAACAGAAAAGTAAATTGATTACAAACGGAAGTAGAATAAAAATAAAAATGAAAGTTGCATAAAATTAAAAATGAAAATTTAATGCAGAAACCACTATACCTTAACGATCTACTTGGAAATTAAATAAAAAGGAAGTTTAATAGGAAAGTAAATTCAATTAAAATGGAAGTAGAATAAAAATAAAAATGAAAGTTGCATAAAATTAAAAATAGAAGTTCAATACAGAAACCACTATACCTTAACGATCTTTTTGGAAATTAAATAAAAAAGGAAGTTGAGTAGAAAAGAAACTTGAATGAAAAAGGAAGTTAAATAAAAATAAAAATGAAAGTTGCAGAAAATTAAATATGGAAGTTCAATCAAGAAACCACTATACCTTAACGATTTATTTGGAAATTAAATAAAAAAGGAAGTTTAATAGGAAAGTAAATTGAATTAAAATGGAAGTAGAATAAAAATAAAAATGAAAGTTGCATAAAATTAAAAATGGAAGTTCAATCCAAAAACCACTATAGCTTAACGATCTATTTGGAAATTAAATAAAAAAGGAACTTTAATAGAAAAGTAAATTGAATAAAAATTAAAGTTGAATAAAAATAAAAATGAAAGTTGCATAAAATTAAAAATGGAAGTTCAATACAGAAACTATAGCGATCCCGGGTTTTACCCTTGTTGTACAGTGATCCGGACATGTGTCCGTGGATGTTGGTAGTTGTTATTATGTTGTTTGCATCCTTTTTACTTTGTATATTGAGTTATAGGATGTGTTGGGCAGGTTTGTTACAGGTTGGTTGTGTTTGGGAGCCTAGTGTTGCTGCCCAGAATTTTGGGTCTTCGCTCGAGCGAGGAGTGGTCGCTCGAGCGAGAGTTGAGTTCGTGTCTGGTTCTGGACCTGAGAGTTGCCATTCTTGGCTCGAGCGAGCTTCCTTCGCTCGAGCGGTCTGGGTTTTTCTTCGCTCGATCGAGAACTTCTTGGCTCGAGCGAGAGTTTCTGTGTCTGGTCGCTCGAGCGACGAAGGCATCGCTCGAGCGAGCGTGTTTTATATCAGCGGACAGTAGCGGTTTTGAGCTTCACTTTTTCACCTTTTTCTTCTTTTAAACCCTTGATCCGAGACCCTCTCACTCTAAACTTACACTCTCTCTAAGATTTGATCTCCCTAGGGTGTGAATCTAGCCTAGGGCCTTTGTTAAAAAGATAGAGGGTGTTGAGAGCTTCGATTTAATCTGAAAAAGTTTGGATTTGGAGCAAGTTGATCTTCGAGTCTTCATCTCCTTTTTGGCTAAAACTTCAAGGTAGGGATATCCTACTCCTCTCTATGGGTTTTGTCTTTAAATTTTGGTATTTTGAGATGTTGGGCTTGGTTTGGTAATTTGGTGAAAGTTTGGGGCTTTTGTGTAATTTTACAAAAGTTGGGGTTTTATTCATAATAAACCTAAATGTATGTTTGGCGTAAAGAAATGGAATTAATGTTGAATCATTGATGAAAATGGAACCTAAGGGTTGAAATGGTAATTATGGAAAATGGCCTAATTACATTGTTTAATTAATTTGGGATAATTAATTGGGAGAAATGAGGAAATGAAATGTTGATTGAATATCCATTTGTGCATTTATTTTCTGTTTAGAAATAACTGCTTTGGGCTATCGGTGGAGGATAGTTGTGATTGTTGTAGACAATGCATGATGATTAGGCAAACAGAAACTAATCAATGGAATGTGTCATGGAATTTGACTGGTGATAGAATACATTAACTGTATGTATTGAGTGATCGTATATAGAACCAATGTGTTTGTATACGTTATGTGTAGAGGAGGAGATAGGGGATGTACTCCGCGGTTCAGGAGAAGATAGGGGATGTACCTCTAAACCGGATAGTGTTGGGAGAAGATAGGGGATGAACTCCGTAGATACAGCTCATATGCTTGTCTAGAGAAGTGAAGATAGAGCTTATATGCTTATCTTGTGAAATGTGGATACAGCTTATAGGCTTATCTGTGAATGTGGGATATTGTTGTTATACATATCTGTTGAGAATGTGGATATAGCTTATATGCTTATCTGAATGTGGGATATAGTTTCTATACATATCTGTGGAAATGATGATAGAGCTAGCATGCTTATCTGTTGAAAAAAAAGAAAAATGAAAGGTAACTTAGACTCATAAGTTGTATGACATAAATGTGTAATTTATGTGAATGTATCTGTGTTAGCCATCTATCAATTGCAAATATTTTAGTCATTGTCCATGGTTGGTTTAGTGTATTTCTACTGGGCTGTGGCTCACCCTATATGGGAATATCATTTTCAGGTACAGGTAGCATGCCACCTCCAAAGACATAGCTTGGGAGGCTAGAGGCGGACATACTTTTGTCGCTTTACTTTTTGATGTATTACATGTAACTTCAAGCCAAGGGCTTAATGTGAAACGAGTTAGTACTCTTTGTTGTAACCAATTGATAACTTGGAAACCTGTAAGCCCGTAGGGCATTTTGTTTTGATGTTAACATGTAATACTTATGTAATGAGACTCTAATGAATAAAAGAATGCGGTTAGTTTATATGTCAATGCATGTCTTATCTGATGGGTTTAATGTTGTTATTTTGAGGGCGTTACAGAAACCACTATACCTTAACGATCTTTTTGGAAATTAAATAAAAAAGGAAGTTGAGTAGAAAAGAAACTTGAATGAAAAAGGAAGTTAAATAAAAATAAAAATGAAAGTTGCAGAAAATTAAATATGGAAGTTCAATCAAGAAACCACTATACCTTAACGATCTATTTGGAAATTAAATAAAAAATGAAGTTTAATAGGAAAGTAAATTGAATTAAAATGGAAGTAGAATAAAAATAAAACTGAAAGTTGCATAAAATTAAAAATGGAAGTTCAATCCAGAAACCACTATACCTTAACGATCTATTTGGAAATTAAATAAAAAAGGAAGTTTAATGGCAAAGTAAATTGAATAAAAATGGAAGTTGAATAAAAATAAAAATGAAAGTTGCATAAAATTAAAAATGGAAGTTCAAACCAAACACCTCTATACCTTAACGATCTAATTGGAAATTAAATGAAAAAGGAAGTTGAGTAGAAAAGAAACTTGAATAGAAAAGGAAGTTAAATAAAAATAAAACTGGAAGTTCACTCAAAAAACCACTATACCTTAACAATCTATATGGAAGTTAAATAAAAAAGGAAGTTTAATAGAAAAGTAAATTGACTAAAAATGGAAGTAGAGTAAAAATAAAAATGAAAGTTGCATAAAATTAAAAATGGAAGTTCAATCCAGAAACCACTACACCTTAACGATCTATTTGGAAATTAAATAAAAAAGGAAGTTTAATAGAAAAGTAAATTAAATAAAAGTGGACGTTGAATAAAAATAAAAATGAAAGTTGCATAAAATTAAAAATAGAAGTTCAATCCAAAAACCACTATACCTTAACGATCTATTTGGAAATTAAATAAAAAAGGAAGTTGAGTAGAAAAGAAACTTGAATAAAAAAGGAAGTTAAATAAAAATAAAACTGGAAATTGCAGAAAATTAAAAATGGAAGTTCATTCAAGAAACCACTATACCCTAACGATCTATTTGGAAATTAAATAAAAAAGGATGTTTAATAGAAAAGTAAATTGAATAAAAATGGAAGTAGAATAAAAATAAAAAGGAAAGTTACATAAAATTAAAAGTGGACGTTCAATCCAGAAACCACTATACCTTAACGATCAATTGGAAATTAAATAAAAAAAGAAGTTTAATAGAAAAGAAAATTGAATAAAAATGGAAGTTGCAGAAAATTAAAAATGGCAGTTCATTCAAGAAAGCACTATACCTTAACGATCTATTTGGAAATTAAATAAAAAAGGAAGTTTAATAGAAAAGTAAATTGAATGAAAATGGAAGTTGAATAAAAATAAAAATGAAACTTGCATAAAATTAAAAATGGAAGTTCAATCCAGAAACCACTATACCTTAACGATCTATTTGGAAATTAAATAAAAAAGGAAGTTTAATGGGAAAGTAAATTGAATTAAAATGGAAGTAGAATAAAAATAAAAATGAAAGTTGCATAAAATTAAAAATGGAAGTTCAATCCAGAAACCACTTTACCTTAACGATCTATTTGGAAATTAAATAAAAAAGGAAGTTTAATAGAAAAGTAAATTGAATAAAAATGAAAGTTGAATAAAAATAATAATGAAAGTTGCGTAAAATTAAAATTGGAAGTTCAATCCAAAAACCACTATACCTTCACGATCTATTTGGAAATTAGATAAAAAAGGAAGTTGAGTAGAAAAGAAACTTGAATAGAAAAGGAAGTTAAATAAAAATAAAATTGGTATTCGGAAATTAAATAAAAAAGGAAGTTTTATAGAAAAGTAAATTGAATAAAAATGGAAGTTGAATAAAAATAAAAATGAAAGTTGCATAAAATTAAAAATGGAAGTTCAATCCAAAAACCACTATGCCTTAACGATCTATTTGGAATTTAAATCAAAAAGGAAGTTGATTAGAAAAGAATCTAGAATAAAAAATGAAGTTAAATAAAAACAAAAATGGAAGTTGCAGAAAATTAAAAATGGAAGTTCAGTCCAGAAACCACTGTACCTTAACGATCTATTTGGAAATTAAAGAAAATGGGAAGTTTAATAGAAAAGTAAATTGATTACAAATTGAGGTAAAATAAAAATAAAAATGAAAGTTGCATAAAATTAAAAATGGAAGTTCAATCCAGAAACCACTATACCTTAAAAATCTACTGGGAAATTAAATAAAAAAGGAAGTTTAATAGGATAGTAAATTGAATTAAAATGGAAGTACAATAAAAATAAAAATGAAAGTTGCATAAAATTAATAATGGAAGTTCAATCCAAAAACCACTATACCTTAACGACCTATTTGGAAATTAAATAAAAAAGGAACTTTAATAGAAAAGTAAATTGAATAACAGTGAAAGTTGAATAAAAATAAAAATGAAAGTTGCATAAAATTAAAAATGGAAGTTCAATCCAAAAACAACTATACCTTAACGATCTATTTGGAAATTAAATAAAAAAGGAAGTTGAGTAGAAAAGAAACTTGAATAAAAAAGGAAGTTAATTAAAAATAAAAATGGAAGTTCATTCCAGAAACCACTATACCATAACGATGTATTTGGAAATTAAATAAAAAAGGAAGTTTAATAGAAAAGTAAATTGATTTAAAATGGAAGAAGAAGAAAAATAAAAATGAAAGTTGCATAAAATTAAAAATGGAAGTTCAATCCAGAAACCACTATACCTTAACGATATACTAGGAAATTAAATAAAAAAGGAAGTTTAGTAGGAAAGTAAATTGAATTAAAATGGAAGTAGAATAAAAATAAAAATGAAAGTTGCATAAAATGAAAAATGGAAGTTCAATCCAGAAACCACTATACCTTAACGATCTATTTGGAAATTAAATAAAAAAGGAAGTTGAATAGAAAAGTAAATTGAATAAAAATGGAAGTTGAATAAAAATAAAAATGAAAGTTGCATAAAATTAAAAAGAGAAGTTCAATCCAAAAACCACTATACCTTAACGATTTATTTGGAATTTAAATAAAAAAGGAAGTTGAGTAGAAAAGAATCTAAAATAAAAAAGGAAGTTAAGTAAAAAGAAAAATGGAAGTTGCAGAAAATTAAGAATGGAAGTTCATTCCAGAAACCACTATACCTTAACGATCTATTTGGAAATTAAATAAAAAGGGAAGTTTAATAGAAAAGTAAATTGACTAAAAATTGAAGTAAAATAAAAATAAAAATGAAAGTTGCGTAAAATTAAAAATGGAAGTTCAATCCAGAAACCACTATACCTTAACGATCTACATGGAAATTAAATAAAAAAGGAAGTTTAATAGGATAGTAAATTGAATTAAAATGGAGGTAGAAAAAAAATAAAAATGAAAGTTGCATAAAATTAAAAATGGAAGTTCAATCCCGAAACCACTAAACCTTAACGACCTATTTGGAAATTAAATAAAAAAGGAACTTTAATAGAAAAGTATATTGAATAAAAATGAAAGTTGCATAAAATTAAAAATGGAAGTTCAATCCAAAAACCACTATACCTTAACGATCTATTTGGAAATTAAATAAAAAATAAAGTTGAGTAGAAAAGAAACTGGAATAAAAAAGGAAGTTAAATAAAAATAAAAATGGAAGTTCATTCCAGAAACCACTATACCTTAACGATCTATTTGGAAATTAAATAAAAAAGAACGTTTAATAGAAATGTAAATTGATTTAAAATGGAAGAAGAATAAAAATAAAACTGAAAGTTGCATAAAATTAAAAATGGAAGTTCAATCCAGAAACCACTATAATTTAACGATATACTTGGAAATTAAATAAAAAAGGAAGTTCAATAGGAAAGTAAATTCAATTAAAATGGAAGTAGAATAAAAATAAAAATAAAAGTTGCATAAAAGTAAAAATGGAAGTTCAATCCAGAAACCACCATACCTTAATGATCTATTTGGAAATTAAATAAAAAAGGAAGTTTAATAGAACAGTAAATTGAATAAAAATGGAAGTTGAATAAAAATAAAAATGAAAGTTGCATAAAATTAAAAATTGAAGTTCAATCCAAAAACCATTATACCTTAACGATCTATTTGGAATTTAAATAAAAACGAAGTTGAGTAGAAAAGAATCTAGAATAAAAAAGGAAGTTAAATAAAAAGAAAAATGGAAGTTGCAGAAAATTAAAAATGGAAGTTCATTCCAGAAACCACTATACCTTAACGATCTATTTGGAAATTAAATAAAAAAGGAAGTTTAATTGAAAAGTAAATTGATTAAAATTGGAAGTAATATAAAAATAAAAATGAAAGTTGCATAAAATTATAAATGGAAGTTTAATCCGGAAACCACTATACCTTAATGATCTACTTGGAAATTAAATAAAAAAGAAAGTTTAATATGATAGTAAATTGAATTAAAATGGGAGTAGAATAAAAATAAAAATGAAAGTTGCTTAAAATTAAAAATGGAAGTTCAATCCAGAAACCACTATACCTTAACGACCTATTTGGAAATTAAATAAAAAAGGTACTTTAACAGAAAAGTAATTTGAATAAAAATGGAAGTTGAATAAAAATAAAAATGAAAGTTGCATAAAATTAAAAATGGAAGTTCAATCCAAAAACCACTATACCTTAACGATCTATTTGGAAATTAAATATAAAAGGAAGTTGAGTAGAAAAGAAACTTGAATAAAAAAGGAAGTTAAATAAAAATAAAAATGGAAGTTCATTCCAGAAACCATTATACCTTAACGATCTATTTGGAAATTAAATGAAAAAGGACGTTTAATAGAAATGTAAATTGATTTAAAATGGAAGAAGAATAAAAATAAAAATGAAAGTTGCATAAAATTGAAAATGGAAGTTCAATCCAGAAACCACTATATTTAACGATATACTTGGAAATTAAATAAAAAAAAAAGTTTAATAGGAAAGTAAATTCAATTAAAATGGAAGTAGAATAAAAATAAAAATGAAAGTTGCATAAAATTAAAAATGGAAGTTCAATCCAGAAACCACTATACCTTAACGATCTATTTGGAAATTAAATAAAAAAGGAAGTTTAATAGAACAGTAAATTGAATAAAAATGTAAGTTGAATAAAAATAAAAATCAAAGTTGCATAAAATTAAAAATAGAAGTTCAATCCCAAAACCACTATACCTTAACGATCTATTTGGAATTTAAATAAAAAAGGAAGTTGAGTAGAAAAGAATCTAGAATAAAAAAGAAAGTTAAATAAAAAGAAAATTGGAAGTTGCAGAAAATTAAAAATGGAAGTTCATTCCAGAAACCACTATACCTTAATGATCTATTTGGAAATTAAATAAAAAAGGAAGTTTAATAGAAAAGTAAATTGAAAAAAAATGGAAGTTGAAAAAAATCAAAAATGAAAGTTGCATAAAATTAAAAATGGAAGTTCAATCCAAAAACCACTATACCATAACGATCCATTTGGAAATGAAATAAAAAAGTAAGTTTAATAGAAAAGTAAACTGATTAAAAATTGAAATAAAATAAAAATAAAAATGAAAGTTGCATAAAATTAAAAATGGATGTTCAGTCCAGAAACCACTATACCTTAACGATCTATTTGGAAATTAAATAAAAAAGGAAGTTTAATAGAACAGTAAATTGAATAAAAATGGAAGTTGAATAAAAATAAAAATCAAAGTTGCATAAAATTAAAAATAGAAGTTCAATCCAAAAACCACTATACCTTAACGATCTATTTGGAATTTAAATAAAAAAGGAAGTTGAGCAGAAAAAAATCTAGAATAAAAAAGAAAGTTAAATAAAAAAAAATGGAAGTTGCAGAAAATTAAAAATGGAAGTTCATTCCAGAAACCACTATACCTTAACGATCTATTTGGAAATTAAATAAAAAAGGAAGTTTAATAGAAAAGCAAATTGATTAAAAATTGAAGTAAAATAAAAATAAAAATGAAAGTTGCATAAAATTAAAAATGGAAGTTCAATCCAGAAACCACTATTCCTTAACGATCTATTTGGAAATTAAATAAAAAAAGAAGTTTAATAGAAAAGTAAATTGAATAAAAATGGAAGTTGAATAAAAATAAAAATGAAAGTTGCATAGAATTAAAAATAGAAGTTCAATCCAAAAACCACTATACCTTAACGATCTATTTGGAATTTAAATAAAAAAGGAAGTTGAGTAGAAAAGAATCTAGAATAAAAAAGGAAGTTAAATAAAAAGAAAAATGGAAGTTGCAGAAAATTAAAAATGGAAGTTCATTCCAGAAACCACTATACCTTAACGATCTATTTGGAAATTAAATAAAAAGGGAAGTTGAATAGAAAAGTAAATTGATTAAAAATTGAAGTAAAATAAAAATAAAAATGAAAGTTGCATAAAATTATAAATGGAAGTTCAATCTAGAAACCACTATACCTTAACGATCTACTTGGAAATTAAATAAAAAAGGAAGTTTAATAGGATAGTAAATTGAATTAAAATGGAGGTAGAATAAAAATAAAAATGAAAGTTGCATAAAATTAAAAATGGAAGTTCAATCCCGAAACCACTATACCTTAACGACCTATTTGGAAATTAAATAAAAAAGGAACTTTAATAGAAAAGTAAATTGAATAAAAATGGAAGTTGAATAAAAATAAAAATGAAAGTTGCATAAAATTAAAAATGGAAGTTCAATCCAGAAACCACTATACCTTAACGATCTATTTGGAAATTAAATAAAAAAGGAAGTTGAGTAGAAAAGAAACTTGAATAAAAAAGGAAGTTAAAGAAAAATAAAACTGGAAGTTCATTCCAGAAACCACTATACCGTAACGATCTATTTGGAAATTAAATAAAAAAGGAAGTTTAATAGAAAAGTAAATTGATTTAAAATGGAAGAAGAATAAAAATAAAAATGAAAGTTGCATAAAATTAAAAATGGAAGTTCAATCCAGAAACCACTATACCTTAACGATCTACTTGGAAATTAAATAAAAAAGGAAATTTAATAGGAAAGTAAATTGATTTAAAATGGATGTAGAATAAAAATAAAAATGAAAGTTGCATAAAATTAAAAATGGAAGTTCAATCCAGAAACCACTATACCTTAACGATCTATTTGGAAATTAAATAAAAAAGGAAGTTTAATAGAAAAGTAAATTAAATAAAAATGGAAGTTGAATAAAAATAAAAATGAAAGTTGCATAAAATTAAAAATAGAAGTTCAATCCAAAAACCACTATACCTTAACAATCTATTTGGAATTTAAATAAAAAAGGAAGTTGAGTAGAAAAGAATCTAGAATAAAAAAGGAAGTTAAATAAAAAGAAAAATGGAAGTTGCAGAAAATTAAAAATGAAAGTTCATTCCAGAAACCACTATACCTTAACGATCTATTTGGAAATTAAATAAAAAGGGAAGTTTAATAGAAAAGTAAATTGATTACAAATTGAAATAAAATAAAAAGAAAAATGAAAGTTGATCTTCATTTGCAAGTATGCTTCCGAACGTCATCAAAACCAATCTACAAAGAAAATAAACAAGGCAAACATTAACATAATGTATATATATAAAGTTTATTATAATAGCAAAGTTTTATTATAAACTTGAAGCCAAATATCAGAAACTTAACAAATATATAGAACTATTCTCAAGATCACAAGCTTGAAGTTATCTGAATAGAAATTAATAGAGATTAACTAAAAAGATGAATACCATGCTCATTCCCACCCATGGGCTTTGCAATGATCACCTTAACATGGCAATTCACTGTATCCCCAGAATTATGCTCGGATCAAAAACTGGGTGTGACCCACGGACAGCAGCCAAACCAGCTATAACACTACAACATCTCATGGTAAGAAACCAGGGCATGCAGTCAATGAGAATGGGAAGGAGCAAATATTGTGGCTGCTGCACAAATGGGATTTAAAAAAATTTTGAAGAGAGAGAGAGAGAGAGAGAGCAACAACCTAGAATGCAAAAAATGGATAACTAGACCACTAGCTTGGTGAGTTGTGAGAGCAATGACCAAAATGGATGTAGATAATAAGCTTTTTATTTTTTACATTAACATTAAAAGGCCACGCACAAAACCTAAAAACAACTCCCTTCTAAATTTAGAAAATAGCACACACTGCTATACGTATTATTTTGTTTTAACATTGATTGCTTCTTTTTTTTTTTTTTTTGATCAACAAAAACTTTATTGATGAAAGAACCTTACAGGAAGGAGAAAATACATCAATAAAGGGGACAAGAAAGGACAGGGGAGAGGGGGATGATGCACAGCACCAAAACCAAACTGTTGGTGAGGGACCAACAAGAACACAAAAAACACAACAAACGCAGACAGCAAGTTACCCATCCCAGCAAAGGTATATAGAAAATATACATCACCAGGCCTACAATTAGTTTCACATCCAAAACTGAAGCAAAACTGAAGCAAAATTACCCAGACCAGCAGCCCAGCATATAGCGATCCCGGGTTTACCCTTGTTGTATAGTGATCCGGACATGTGTCCGTGGATGTTGGTAGTTGTTTATTATCTTGTTTACATCCTTTCTTACTTTGTATTGGAGTTATAGGATGTGTTGAGCGGGTTTGTTACAGGTTGGTTGAGTTTAGAAACCAAAACTAGTTGCCCAGATTTTTGGCCTGTACGCTCGAGCGGAGGTGTTGGCGCTCGAGCGTAGATTACATCCATCCAGTATCTTGTTGTGCAGTGTTGTGAGCTCGAGCGTAGGGTTGGGAGCTCGAGCGGAGGCCTGGTTCTGCAAAAGTGCTGGGCGAGTGCATTCTGCGCTCGAGCGGGAGGTTGGCCGCTCGAGCGGAAGTCTGTGAGTGTACGCTCGAGCGGGGTGTTTTACGCTCGAGCGGAGACCTGGGTTAAAGTCCCGAAATTGTGACTTTTCAAATCACTTTTTCACTTTCTCTTCTCTCTCTTACTTTTCCAAAATCACCATTGTTGAGCCTCTCACTCTAGATACTACCTTCTCTCTAGGTTTTGATCTAGTAAGAGTGATTTACTCACCTTTGGCCTTTACAAAAAAGTTGTTGATCGTCGAGGGCTTCATTTTAATCTGAAAATCTCGGGTTTTGGAGCACGTTGGGTTTTGTCGTCTTCTCCTTTGGGGCTCCGAATTTGAGGTAGGGATAACCTACTCCTCTCTATGGGTTTTGTCTTTAAATTTTGGTATTTTGAGATGTTGGGCTTGGTTTAGTAATTTTGTGAAAGTTTGGGGCTTTTGTGTAATTTTACAAAGGCTGGGGTTTTATTCATAATAAACCTAGATGCATGTTTGGCATGAAGAAAATAGAATGATTGTTGAATCATTGATGAAAATGGAACCTAAGGGTTGAAATGGTAATTATGGAAAATGGCCTAATTACATTGTTTAATTAATTGGGATAATTAATTGGTGAGAAATGAGGAAATGAAATGTTGATTGAATATCCATTTGCGTATTTATTTTCTGTTTTAAAAATAACTGCTTGGGGCTATCGGTGGAGGATAGTCGAGATTGTTGTAGACAATGCTTGATGATTAAGTAAACTGAAACTAATCAATGGAATGTGTCATGGAACTTGACGGTTGATAGAATACATTAAATGTGTGTATTGTGTGATTGTATATAGAACCAATGTGTTTATATGCGTTATGTGTAGAGGAGGAGATAGGGGATGTACTCCGCGGTTTAGGGGAAGATAGGGGATGTACCTCTAAACCGGATAGGTATTTGGAGGAGATAGGGGATGTACTCCGTGGACAGAGCTCATATGCTTGTCTGAGAAGTGAAGATAGAGCTCATATGCTTATCTTTGTGAAGTGAAGTGTGGATACAGCTTGTATGCTTATCTGTGGATATTGTTGATATACATATCTGTTGAGATTGTGGATACAGCTTGTATGCTTATATGTGAGATATAGTTTTTATACATATCTGTTGAGATTGTGGATATAGCTTTTATGCTTATCTGAATGTGAGATATAGTTTTTATACATATCTGTGGAAATGATGATAGAGCTAGCATGCTTATCTGTTGAAAAAGGGAAAATGAAAAGTAATTGGGACTTGTAAGTCGTTGACATAAATATGTAATTTATGTGATTGTATCAGTGTTGACCAACTATCAATTGCTAATGTTTTAGTCATTGTCCATGGTTGGTTTAGTGTATTTCTACTGGGCTGTGGCTCACCCTATATGGGAACATCATTTTCAGGTACAGGAAGCATGCCACCTCCAAGGACATAGCTGGGAGGCTTGTGGCGGGCATAGTTTTGTCGTTTTACTTTGATGTATTACATGTAATTACAAGCCAAGGGCTTAATGTGTAACGAGTTAGAACTCTTTGTTGTAACCAAGTGTTAACTTGGAAAGCTGTAAGCCCGTAGGGCATTTTGTTATGAGATTAACATGTAATACTTATGTAATGGAATTCTAATGAATGATAGAAGGTGGTTAGTTTATCTATCAACGCTCGTCTTATTTGTTGGGTTTAATGTTATTTTTTTTGAGGGCGTTACAACTTGGTATCAGAGCGTACCGGGTTCGGATACATTGGGTACGTGGGAAGTGATTAGGATCACAATGGGTTTGTCTCGCTTGATAGAGACTTAGATGTAGTATCATATGCTATGTGCTCAATTGATAACATGCTTATGTGACTATGTGGGTATGGGATTTAATTTCTAGGATGTTGATTGGATCCTTGAGTTTCTGGGAGTCTTGTTGGAAAAGCACTTGATCAATGCTGTTTCTAACCGGAACTCTAGTAACGCCTCGGGACTATCATTATCCGGAAATGAAGTTCGTAAGTGCTTATGTGTTTATGTGCTTATGTGGAGTGAATTACACTTGTCCATGCATTAGGACGTGAGTGTTTAGTTTCGGCACACTTAGGAATGTGCTAACGTTCTGTGTTGCCTTTATTAGGATGTCAGGACGAGGAAGAGGTGCTAGGCGTGGTAGACCTGCGAGGCAGGAAGTACCGTTACAGGGTGAGATCCCGGTAGTGCAGGAGGGAGTTGGGCAGGCCAATGTGGCCGAGCCAGTAGGTCAGCAGGCTATGGGTGCCTTGGCCAGAGAGATAGCAGGAGCTTTGGGTATTCTTAGGGCTGAGAATCAGGCAGTTGAGGCAGGGCCTTCCTTCTTGAAGAGGGAGTTCTTTCGGTGTAATCCGGACGAGTTTATCGGGGATCCTAAAGAGCCGCTTAAGGCAGATGAATGGCTCGAACAGACAACGAAGACGTTTGAGATGCTTGGCATCGAGGACGGAGCACTGAAAGTGACCTTGGCATCCTTCCAGCTGAAGGGAGATGCGGGTCAATGGTGGAAATACGAGAAGGCTCGTGTTGGTGGTACTTGGGAGGCGTTTATAAATGCTTTTCAGGAGAGGTTTTTATCAGCAGCAGCTAGGGAGAAGCTGAGGGATCAGTTTAGCCGGCTTAATCAGCAGGGCTTGTCAGTGGCCGAGTTTGAGGCTACTTTTACCAGTCTGTCTAGGTTTGCACCTGAACTGGTGGCGTCTGAGGAACGCCGTTGCTATGAGTTTGAGCGGAAGTTGAGGCGGGGCCTCAAGTTGAGAATTGGTGGGTCTTATATTCGAGAATATAGACACCTAGTGGATGCTGCAGCTCATATGGAGCTTATGATGCAGGAGGAGGATGAGGGTCAGAGAGGCTCCAAGAGGAGCCAGGATAGTCAGAGTGATGGCAGGAGGCAGAGGGGTTCTAACCCTCAGCAGTCTCAGGGTGCAGTCTCTAGATCGACCTTTCCAGTGCCTAGTGTAGGCTCGGGGAGAGGCAGTCAGGGAGAATTCACTTGTTACAAGTGTGGCCAGCTGGGTCACAAGGTTTCTGTTTGCCCGCAGAAGGGTGGGGGTCAGAAAGCTGCTTCTTCTTCAGCTAGACCGCCGAGTCAGAGTTTGGGCAGGGGGCAGCTCTTGATTTGTTATCAGTGTGGACAACCTGGGCACATGAAGAGGTTTTGCCCACAGTTGAGTGCCACTTCGGGAGCGTCTGGTTCTAGGCAGACGCAGGGTTTTCAGCCAGCTCAGTCTGTGCAGGCCTCGAGGGCCAATCCGGGAGCTTCGTCATCCCAGTCTGTGCAGCAGTCTTTTGCTCCGAGAGGTGAGCAGGTAGACCAGGGGCCTACGGGGCGCGTGTATGCTGTTACCGCGCAGGATTTAGTACCAGCTCCATCAGTAGTGAGAGGTACTTTTCTGTTTTGCAACTCGGTTGCTAATGTGTTGATAGACACGGGTGCATCTCATTCTTTTGTATCTGCTGCATTTGCATCTGTTTTGGAATTGGAGTTAGCACAGTTAGCATCTCCTATTTGTGTGGTATCGCCTTTGGGCGGTGAGTTGATCCTGAAACAGGGTGTTAGAGGATGTGATATTGAGGTCGCCGATTATAGGCTTCCTTTTCCGTTTGTTGTCATGCCCATGAAGGGTTTTGATGTTATTTTGGGTATGGACTGGTTATCGTCATACCGGGCTGTTATTGATTGCTACCGCCAGAGGGTTACATTGTGTACCTTGAGCGGGGAGTGGTTCCATTTCTTGGGAGACCGGGTTGGTAGTGTTTTGCCACCGGGGTATGATTCGCGAGGGCGAAGTGAGCTTAGTAGTCTACTTACTAGCTTTGAGAGTGGTGAGAGTGGTGAGACCCAGCATGTATTGCCGAGGGTGGTTTGTGAGTATTCGGATGTCTTTCCCGAAGATCTTGTTAGTTTGCCACCCCACCGAGAGATAGAGTTCTCTATTGATTTAGTGCCTGGTACGGCGCCGATTTCTATGGCACCTTATCGTTTTGCTCCAGCAGAGTTGGTTGAGTTGAAAGTTCAGCTCCAGGAATTGCTCGATAAGGGCTTTGTTCGCCCTAGTGTTTCACCGTGGGGAGCACCGGCCCTCTTTGTTAAAAAGAAAGATGGTGCCTTGAGATTGTGTATAGACTACCGGAAGTTGAATCGGGCTACGGTTTAGAATAAGTACCCTATGCCCCGAATAGATGATTTGTTTGACCAGTTGAAGGGTTCCCGTTGTTTCTCTAAGATAGACTTGAGATCGGGTTACCATCAATTGAGGGTCAGGGAGGAAGATATTCCTAAGACGGCATTCCGTACGCGGTATGGCCATTATGAGTTTCTGGTGATGCCATTCGGACTTACCAATGCACCGGCAGTCTTTATGGACTTGATGAACCGGATTTTCCGGGAGTTCTTAGACCGATTTGTGGTTGTTTTCGTGGACGATATCCTTATCTATTCGTCTTCTGAGGAAGAGCACGAGGCACACTTGAGAGTGGTGCTTGAGTTACTTAGAGCCCATAGGCTGTATGCCAAGTTTGGGAAGTGTGAGTTCTGGCTGAGGGAAGTCAAATTCTTAGGCCACGTGGTATCCGGGGAAGGGGTGTCTGTTGATACATCCAAGGTTGAGGCAGTGCAAGATTGGGCACAGCCTAAGAGTGTGTTTGAGATCCGCAGTTTTCTGGGATTAGCTGGGTATTACCGTCGGTTTGTGAAAGATTTCTCCAGGTTAGCGTCACCGTTGACTAGACTGACTCGGA
The DNA here is from genome assembly GCF_055761805.1 of Camellia sinensis. Classification (NCBI taxonomy): domain Eukaryota; kingdom Viridiplantae; phylum Streptophyta; class Magnoliopsida; order Ericales; family Theaceae; genus Camellia; species Camellia sinensis. The sequence continues at coordinate 32,661,834 of NW_028128987.1, forward strand.
AGGGAGTCAAGTTTGTGTGGAGTGAGACTTGTGAAAAGTCGTTCCAAGAGCTGAAAGTTAGATTGACCACCGCTCCGGTGTTGATTATTCCGGAGAGAGGGTTGGGTTATGCGGTTTATTGTGATGCCTCACGAGAGGGTTTGGGTTGTGTGTTGATGCAAGAAGGGAAAGTGGTAGCTTACGGCTCACGTCAGTTGAAAATACACGAGAAAAATTACCCCACACACGACCTAGAGTTAGCAGCTGTGATCTTTGCCTTGAAAATCTGGAGGCACTACCTTTATGGTGAGAGGTTCGAGGTATTCTCGGATCATAAGAGTTTGAAGTATCTGTTTACACAGAGAGACTTGAATCTGAGGCAGAGGAGATGGATGGAGTTCATCGAGGATTATGATTTTGAGTTGCATTATCATCCGGGAAAGGCCAATGTTGTGGCCGATGCCCTTAGTAGGAAAACCATTAGTGATGTAGCTTGTATAGCCATCCGGGAATGGGAGATGTTGGGAGCACTTGGCGAGTTTGATTTGCTACTGGGCGAATCTGTTGAGGCTGCGGCCTTGTTTTCTGTAGTTGCGCAGCCTACACTTGTGATTAGAGTGTTGGAGGCACAGAGAGGTGACCTTGAGGTAGAATCCCTCCGAGAGAAGATCTCCAGTGGGAAAGTTGAGAAGGGTTTGACGGTGTATCCCGACCTGAGTGTGAGATACCGAGACCGTTTGTTTGTACCAGAGGCTTGCCGTGAGGAAGTACTCCGAGAGTTTCACCATTCGCGCCTTGCGGTGCATCCGGGAGGTACTAAGATGTATCGGGATTTGGGTCGCCAGTTTTGGTGGCGGGGTATGAAGAGAGATGTGGCTGTTTTCGTATCAAAGTGCCTTACTTGCCAGCAAGTGAAGGCCGAGCATCAGAGGCCAGCGGGTTTGTTGCAACCCTTGCCTATTGCCGAGTGGAAGTGGGAGCATGTCACTATGGACTTCGTTGTAGGTCTTCCGAGGACTCAGCGGGGTAGTGATGCTATTTGGGTGGTTGTAGACCGGTTGACTAAGTCGGCGCACTTTATCCCTATGCGCGTGAGAGATTCGGTAGATCATCTTGCCGATTTGTATATTCGGGACGTAGTGAGATTGCACGGGGTCCCAGTGACGATCGTCTCAGATAGAGATCCTCGTTTTACTGCTAGGTTGTGGCAGAGTTTGCAGAGTGCCTTGGGCACTAAGTTGACCTTTAGTACGGCTTATCATCCTCAGACTGACGGGCAGTCCGAACGTACTATTCAGATCCTCGAGGATATGCTTCGGGGTTGTGTCCTGGACTTCAGTGGGACGTGGGAGAGGCACTTGCCATTGGTAGAGTTTGCCTACAACAACAGTTTTCAGTCTAGCATCGGTATGGCACCGTTTGAGGCCTTGTATGGCCGACCGTGTAGGTCTCCAGTTTGTTGGGCCGAGGTGGGTGATGCACCTTTGTTGGGTCCGGAGTTGGTTAGGGAGACGACGGAGAAAGTTGAGCTTATCCGTAAGAGGCTTGTTACAGCCCAGAGTCGACAAAAGAGTTATGCCGACCATAGGAGGAGGCCTTTGGCGTTTGAGGTAGGTGATCATGTCTTTCTGAAGATATCACCTAGGCGAGGCCTGATGAGGTTTGGGAAGAGTGGAAAGTTATCCCCTCGGTTTATTGGTCCTTTTGAGATCCTTGAGAGGATAGGTGAGGTTGCTTATCGGTTAGCCTTACCGCCGCAGTTGTCCGGGGTGCATGACGTGTTTCATGTGAGTATGCTTCGGAAGTATGAGCCAGATCCATCACATGTGTTGGATTGGACTGATTTAGAGGTAGATGAGGATGCCTCGTATGAGGAGAGACCGGTTCGGGTCTTGGATAGGCGGGATCAGGTCCTGCGTGGTAAGACCATTCCTTTGGTGAAAGTCTTGTGGAAACATCACGGAGTGGAAGAAGCCACTTGGGAACGTGAGTTGGAAGTCCGCGAGAAATATCCGGACTTGTTTATTGATATGTAATCTTGTATTTGAATTTTACATTTTGTTGAACTTAAGAGCTTTTATATATGTCTTAAGTTGTGAAACATTGAGAATGTTTGGTTTATTGAAAGTATGTTTTGGAACTTGCCTCATATGGAAGTTGAATGTAACATTATATCTGTTGAATATATTGTTGAAATTGGAAGGATAGTGCATAATGTTGATGCATGTTGAAAGTACATATGTTGTTTACATATTGTGATATGTCTCTTGTTAAAGGGATGAGATGACCGGTAATGGGTCGAATTGTTGAATGTTAAAATGTAACATTGTTTAAAATGGAGGAAAACTTGTTTTTGAAAGCTTGTGTTTAATTTCGGGGACGAAATTCTTTAAGGGGGGGAGGTTATAGCGATCCCGGGTTTACCCTTGTTGTATAGTGATCCGGACATGTGTCCGTGGATGTTGGTAGTTGTTTATTATCTTGTTTACATCCTTTCTTACTTTGTATTGGAGTTATAGGATGTGTTGAGCGGGTTTGTTACAGGTTGGTTGAGTTTAGAAACCAAAACTAGTTGCCCAGATTTTTGGCCTGTACGCTCGAGCGGAGGTGTTGGCGCTCGAGCGTAGATTACATCCATCCAGTATCTTGTTGTGCAGTGTTGTGAGCTCGAGCGTAGGGTTGGGAGCTCGAGCGGAGGCCTGGTTCTGCAAAAGTGCTGGGCGAGTGCATTCTGCGCTCGAGCGGGAGGTTGGCCGCTCGAGCGGAAGTCTGTGAGTGTACGCTCGAGCGGGGTGTTTTACGCTCGAGCGGAGACCTGGGTTAAAGTCCCGAAATTGTGACTTTTCAAATCACTTTTTCACTTTCTCTTCTCTCTCTTACTTTTCCAAAATCACCATTGTTGAGCCTCTCACTCTAGATACTACCTTCTCTCTAGGTTTTGATCTAGTAAGAGTGATTTACTCACCTTTGGCCTTTACAAAAAAGTTGTTGATCGTCGAGGGCTTCATTTTAATCTGAAAATCTCGGGTTTTGGAGCACGTTGGGTTTTGTCGTCTTCTCCTTTGGGGCTCCGAATTTGAGGTAGGGATAACCTACTCCTCTCTATGGGTTTTGTCTTTAAATTTTGGTATTTTGAGATGTTGGGCTTGGTTTAGTAATTTTGTGAAAGTTTGGGGCTTTTGTGTAATTTTACAAAGGCTGGGGTTTTATTCATAATAAACCTAGATGCATGTTTGGCATGAAGAAAATAGAATGATTGTTGAATCATTGATGAAAATGGAACCTAAGGGTTGAAATGGTAATTATGGAAAATGGCCTAATTACATTGTTTAATTAATTGGGATAATTAATTGGTGAGAAATGAGGAAATGAAATGTTGATTGAATATCCATTTGCGTATTTATTTTCTGTTTTAAAAATAACTGCTTGGGGCTATCGGTGGAGGATAGTCGAGATTGTTGTAGACAATGCTTGATGATTAAGTAAACTGAAACTAATCAATGGAATGTGTCATGGAACTTGACGGTTGATAGAATACATTAAATGTGTGTATTGTGTGATTGTATATAGAACCAATGTGTTTATATGCGTTATGTGTAGAGGAGGAGATAGGGGATGTACTCCGCGGTTTAGGGGAAGATAGGGGATGTACCTCTAAACCGGATAGGTATTTGGAGGAGATAGGGGATGTACTCCGTGGACAGAGCTCATATGCTTGTCTGAGAAGTGAAGATAGAGCTCATATGCTTATCTTTGTGAAGTGAAGTGTGGATACAGCTTGTATGCTTATCTGTGGATATTGTTGATATACATATCTGTTGAGATTGTGGATACAGCTTGTATGCTTATATGTGAGATATAGTTTTTATACATATCTGTTGAGATTGTGGATATAGCTTTTATGCTTATCTGAATGTGAGATATAGTTTTTATACATATCTGTGGAAATGATGATAGAGCTAGCATGCTTATCTGTTGAAAAAGGGAAAATGAAAAGTAATTGGGACTTGTAAGTCGTTGACATAAATATGTAATTTATGTGATTGTATCAGTGTTGACCAACTATCAATTGCTAATGTTTTAGTCATTGTCCATGGTTGGTTTAGTGTATTTCTACTGGGCTGTGGCTCACCCTATATGGGAACATCATTTTCAGGTACAGGAAGCATGCCACCTCCAAGGACATAGCTGGGAGGCTTGTGGCGGGCATAGTTTTGTCGTTTTACTTTGATGTATTACATGTAATTACAAGCCAAGGGCTTAATGTGTAACGAGTTAGAACTCTTTGTTGTAACCAAGTGTTAACTTGGAAAGCTGTAAGCCCGTAGGGCATTTTGTTATGAGATTAACATGTAATACTTATGTAATGGAATTCTAATGAATGATAGAAGGTGGTTAGTTTATCTATCAACGCTCGTCTTATTTGTTGGGTTTAATGTTATTTTTTTTGAGGGCGTTACACAGCAGATCCATCCACTCACCCAGCATATAGATACAACCAGCAAAGCAGAATGATACCAAACAGCAAAGCATACAGATACTTGTGACTTAGGCTATACAGATACCAACATCCACAGATACAAGCACACTTAATAGCAGGCTATTATCTGACTTAGGTTATGCACAATATCATGCCTGGAGTAAGAAAAACCTAGAAGATTGGATTTGGCCCATAGAGCCACTCTCCACTTGACAGAACCACTCAACTCCTTTAGGTTAGGCTGACACCCATTAAAAATACAATTATTCCTCATCTTCCAGATAGACCAGAACCACTCAACAGCAGAGCATACAGATACCAACACGGGAGCAAACAGAACCACTCAACATTGACTGCTTCCTTTATTTTATAAAAACGGCATGATGTCCATATGAGCAGCTTCTTTCCATAAAAATTTTATTTTTATTTCAATTAATTATTTATAGACTTAAAAAACATGGTTCCTAGGTCTTCAGATATGGTGGTCAGGTGACTTTAGATTTCAAACCATGCAAATCTTCGACATTGATGAGAGACATCACTTAGGATAAACAAGCTTCAGCAATATTGCACAGCCTTCAGAGAGCATCTTTTAAATTGTAAAGTTTACGATTTAAGAAAGGAGGAGATGGTGACTTGTTCATTCATTTCTACTACTGTGAAAAACTCAATCAGAGAGACACCCATTATTAATCACATCACTAATTTAAAGCAACTCCCAACACTGCCTAGCAAAAATACACAAAAAAGTAAACACATAGCTTTGCCTCTACTTTGGTTAGTGTGTATTTTAACTAGGGTCATGCTAAGTAAGAATTTTGATAATGAATCTATTTTCATTAAATATATCTTCAAACTTGTTAAATCCTAGTTAATAAGTAGTCAAATTGCTGTGCTTTAACTAGTATATACTAACCAACATGAGAAAAATAAAATGATAAAACGAGCGCAACTTACCAAAAAGGCGATGTACGAGTTCATGGGATATCTCATCCTCTAAAAGGAAAATTAAACGAGTTGAATGTGCTTACATTGTCAAACTCAACGGAAATATGGGAATTTTGACCCATGAGCCAAACCTACAGCAATAAAAACATAGAGTAACAGGAAATTAACGATCAACTGGTTAAGATATACATATGTACCAAGGTTTGAGAAATAATAAACTGTGAAGGAATGAAATTTCATAAACAGAACCAAGAACCATGAGGTGTTGAAGTCCATTCGGCATTAAGGTCCTTGTGCTGTAGAAAAAACATCCTGAGACAGTTGGATAAGCAATTTGAAATAGAAACATAAATAAATAAAGATATTCTATCAGTATCTAGTCCGCCACAAGAGTACCAAGAGTATGAATTCTTCCCTTTAAAGGGAATGCTTCTTCTATGCAAACTCTTGTTTGAGGTTGATTAAAATCAGCATATTACTTTCTTCTAAAAAGGGAGAAAGAAAAGAAGGAGAGAAACTAGACTATATTCTATTCCTTTACAGTCTGCCAGCCTCTTCATAAACCTTTCTGAGCCTACCTCACTTTTGATGTCCCATGGAAAGCTATGTAGAATTGAAATAGGGGCTTCACTCTAAACAAACAACTAACTAGAGGAGTGAATGTGTGGTAATAACAACTAACTAGAGGTAATAACAAACAATTTTATCTAAACATAGAAGAGATAAAGGTAACAAATAAGTGTCACCAATAGCTTCAGAAGAGACAATAAATTGGTATTTAATATATCTTTTTCTTAAAATTATCTCTATTATTTAGGTTTTTCTTTTTTTCGCTAGGCAGGACAGGTGTAAAACATACTTCAAATCCACTTCTATAGAAATTTTAGGATACCAGAAGAGGAAAGAGGGAAGAGTGAAATGTTAATGACAAATCGATGGCATCTTCGTGCATCACTTGTATAGAATTTTGCACACCAATATTTCTTATCTTTATGCATCACTTATGTAAAATTTTTCTCACCAATATTGCTTAGATTCATGCATTATTATTGATGCCAAATTCCATAATCTTAGGGAAAAAACGATACCAGTGAAGAAAGGGCTTGCAGGGCAGCTGAACGAAGACGCTTTTCTCTCTTATGTTCTCCTACTTCTTGTGCTAGTTGACAGAGTTTTGGAATAAATCCTTCTAAGTTAAACATGTAAGTCCCATCTGTTTGCAAAATAAACAGATACATAAGTCCAAAGTTAAACATTTCACTATTAACTCAATTTCCGTAATTGATGGATAAACAAGAAATAACCCAAAGTAAAGACATTCCACCTCACCAACCCGATTATTTACAAAGTCAAAAAGTGTCTGGCATCCTACCATTCGCATATCATCCTGTCGTGTTTGATCCATCAGAATGTGAATGATCTTAATAAACTACTCGCAAAGAGAGGCTTGTCATATAGTCATGGATAATAATTCAGATACGTAAGTATATCTGACAAAATAGGAGCATAAGATATACATCAAATCATGTTATCCATCAATGATATCTGTGCTTGCTCCCCACTATTGCCTATTGAACTCCATTACATCAAGCACTTTGGATATTACCATACAACATCAAACTCCAGAAAAATATTGAGTAAGAAATTTATCATTAACAGGTTATGATAAATAATGCCTTCAAAAATTTTTACAAACAGCACCTTACACAAAATATGTAATGAAAGCATAAGAATAGGATCAACAGGAATGAACTCACATTTGCTTCTTGCAAGTAATTAACAACTTCTTGTAAGTACACATGACAACTTTTGCAGATTGAAAATTCTCAGTTCTCAGTTCCTTGTAACACCTTTGTTCAAGTGAACTTGTGATCTGTTAATCAGACTCAAAACTTACGTCAATGAAGCAACATAAAAAAAATTCATGGAAATTTGGTAAATATACTGATTTATGCTGTCTGGTCCTGACATGAATAAAAATATTAAATAAATGGACTCTAGTTGATAAAAACAAAATGCAAGGATATGTCTCAGGTGAATATATCTGCCAATCAAAGTCCTATGAACATCTCTCTTGTAGGTGTTGTTGCACTTCATTTAAAGGGGACAAGGGCAAAAGAGAGAGAGGGTGAGGAGGAGAGAGAAGCGGAGGTGGCCAGAGAGGTGACTGGTTGTCTAGGGTTAGGGTTTTTAGTTGGTTAGGATAGGAGGAAGAAGATGAGGTTAAGGACATATTAGTCCATTTACTTCAAAATTTGATAAAAAAAAATTCATGTTAAATTCTTGAAATAGGCACATAAATCATGCTTCCTGTCAATTTGAATTGATTGTTTAACAGTAGGGAGGTAAAGTGTAAAATTGCCAAAACCACATGAGGGGTCTTTGGGTATTTTTAAATGATAGGGGAGTAAATTGCTACAAGGCCAAATCATAGAGAAATAAGATGAATTTTGCCCAATAAAATTCCTAGTTACACTCCAAGGAGTTAACATCATTGATAACTACAACCATGAAATATACAAAAACTCAACCCATTTTTTCATTAATACATTGAAGACAAATTACAATCTTAAGGTGGTTACTCAAATATGAAGCACCTCGGAGCTAAATTAATAAGGAACCTACTTCATGAAAAAATACCCTTAACAAGGTGAGACTAACTGCATCAAAGTGGTTGAAATTAAACTCAAGAGTCAATTGAAATATAAACACAGAGTAAAAAGTTCAATAACTTTGGTTTAGGTTCAAGATGTTACAAGGGCAGTTACTCATAGAACAACAATTCAAAGTGTGTCTTCACCAATCAATATGCCAAGTTGTTTCAATAATGTCATAAAAACAAATAATTGCACATACTTAAATGATGTGATAGGTTTCCCATTAAAATTCAACATTGAATGAATGGGACAAACCCCATAAATTTGGGACTCCACATGAAACATTTAGTACCTTTGGTATACGCAAAGGATTTTTTGCAGCATATTCACACAATTTTTTGATCTTCCGGTCATTTGGTTCTTCTTCCTATAAAAATAACACCATAACAAATAGGATTTTCCATTTCAAACACTTCATGCAAAAAAAAAAATAACATAATAATGTTACTGAAGCTGCAAGTTGACCTAGCTCATTTAACAAATGACTAACTGTTTCAGATGGAACATGCTTGCATGATGAAGAAAGTCTATAGTCAGTTCAAACGCAAAGCAAAACTTTGCTTATAATAAAATCAAATGGGTGAATGTTACAAGTCTCGAAAACATCTGCCTTCTATCCAAGATCAAGTGAACAAAATAACATAAATTGATCTTTCAACAAAGATTAGGAAGCACATAAAGCACAAAGGCCTAACCTGCGATTTGGGAAAAATGTCTGCTATCATCTTTTTATACCTCTTCACGGGCTGCCTTGACCTCGCCCGCATTGCAGGGCAGAAAAAAACAAAGATTACCACATACCGGCAAAACCTGCCTTGAAATTACTCTGGAAACAACGCTCATTTTGAATCCCAATTATGTTCAAATCACAGACAATTCTCTATTCTCTATTTCCTTCAAATATATATGTTTTTTTTATTATTATTATTGGCTTCCTTTCCCTTCTATTTCAATCCAAAACTCACAATTTTCGAAAACCCAAAATGAGAAGGGAAAGAAAAGCTCTGGAGAACAAATGGGTACCTTCAGATTCCGGAACCAGCCTACAATCATCAATTTTGAGGTCATCAAAGCTTGAAATTTCAAAAACCCATTTCAATACATTGTAAATGCACAATGCAGGTTCAGAAATGGCAAGAATTCTAATCAACAATTGATTGAATTTGGTGATATGCATATCACATATATCATATAAATGTGATGAAATTGAGTTGTGGGTTATGAAGAATGAATGTATCTTCGGATCAAATTCTGAAACAGAAGACCGGAGGCTGGTAATCCCGTCAAAGGGTTTCAACCATCGACCGAAACTCCAGCACCGCGAAACTTTTCTGATCTCTCTCTCTTTCTCTCACATATAATAACTACCTTCCTACCTTCACTCTCTAAAAACTCTATTCCTTTCTCTATTTCTACATATACAATTACAACTATCTCTGTACTTGGAAAAAAATCAGTTTCCTTGTCAAACAATGATGGGAATGGGATGCTTTATTTGGAACTAGCGATTGCCACACGCGATGCGTGTGCAAGTTAAATAAATAAAAATAAAATAAAATATTTATTGTATATTGTGTTCTAGTCAAGTGGTAAGAGTCTTATTCATTTGAGATAAGTCTAAGATTCAAGTCCCCTCATCTCATCTATCTAATTTTTTTTTTAATCTTAAATAAAAAAATGAACACGTGGCAGCATAAGAAGAGCCCCATTGATTCAGTCTGTACTTTTCACTGATCCAGTTTATTGGAGCTCCATTTTTATTCTGCCTTGGAAAATATTCAAAAAAATTGGAAGAATGATGAAGTCCTTCTTATTGTTAGAGCATAGTTAAATAATTGTAAGGCCAAAATTACTTGGGAAGCTGTGTGTGTGCCAAAAACAGGAAGGCTGGGATTTAGAACATTGAAAGATTAAAATAAAACCACCATGCTTATGCATTTGTGGGCAATTTAGCATGAAGGCAGGCACCTTATGGGTTAAATGGATTCACACTTATGTGATGAAGCATAATTTTTTGTGGTCTATGTCTATTCCTAGAGATGCATCTTGGTCTGTTAGGAAAATACTTAAGCTTAGAGAGATTGGGTAGACCACATATGGCAATGGACTATTAACTTTCTTTGGCTTCCCAATTGGCACCCCTTGGAGCCTTTATGTAAGAGGTTTGGGGAAGCTGTTCTGTAGTGAAAAGAATATATATCAAAAGAATATGTGAATGAGAATACTCAAATTTCGGCCCCCATCAGGTGACAATTTTGGTTCCGCCTTTCCGCATTAAGTTTTCAAGCCAATCTTTAACAATTTACTACATGGCTCGTTTACAGAGAGAGAGTCCAAATTTATGTTTATTGGACAGGCACTACATGTGCATGTGCTACACTTATTTATGTGTCATACTGGGATGAAAACTAACATAACATAAGCTTTTCAGTACACGCTTGCTACACCATTTTTGCATTTTTTATTCTCAACAAACTCAAGAGACTACATATTTAATTGATAATTACAATCATAAATCAAATATTTGATAGTCGCCATCATATATCAAACACCAAGAATATGCTTATTCATATTTGGTATACCTAAAACCATACTTGTCAACAAGACGGCTAAGGAAGGATCAGTGTTAACTCATGGACGGTCAAAGAATCTCATGTCCCACTACTTCCAAAAATGTATTTCAAAGGGTTGTGGAAATGAACTACTCTCAGCTACCACAATACATGAAATATGCAATCAAAGCCTGATATGCAAAACTGAATGCACTCTTTAATCAAGAGGGGGGTTCCAAATTGAAGATCCTCATTGATCTGCTTGTCATCAACTATAATTCAATTAATCAAGTTCGCAGATCAACTTTTAAACAGCCACGTAATTCATAATTTCATTTGTTTTCAATATAATTTATTGACTAAATCTTAACCCTTGCAACAGTAATCTGAAGACAGAACAATTCATGCATGGTATCACATTCTTCACATTGTGCACTGCGCATTTCAGATTATATTTTCTCCAATAAATCAATGCAAGTCCTTCCCAGGTTCATGACTGCTTGCAATATTCCTAGAATGTATAAACTTGAGCTGAGTCTCCTTGTGCTAGTCTGAACTAACTTAAATTCTACCAAAAAGAAACAGAAAGAAGAAGAAATAATTCAAAGGGTTTTATTACTGTGTAAGTTTTTTTTTCGTCTTTCTTTATTTTTTGTTATTATTATTATTATTAAGAAGGGAAGAAAAATCATTTAACTATTTGGGAGGTGTTGATGAAAGGGGTCTTGCAACAGGAAACAATCCAAACCATACAAAATATTCACATTCAAGGGCTTTTACTAAATTCAAACTGTTAATTATAATCAATAGGACATTCATTCTCAAGTTTATAGCAGAAACAAGCAAAAGACATTGAGGATGGCCAAGTTTACAATTTAAACATTCACAATTTATTGAAGAGAAACCTTGCATGAGAAAGAATAAATTGCAGCATTTATTCTGAAAATTAATTTCAAAAATTAGGGAAAACATTAATTTTGAAAATTAGGGAAAACAGAGATAGAAAAATAGAGAAATTGAGTGAGAGAGGGAGAGAGAAAGAGGACCCATACCTGATCGAAGAGAACACACAGCAGTAAAGGAGATACGACGTCTGTGGCGACACTGAAGGAGGAGAACAGGGATGACGCACTGAAGGAGCAGAACAGGGATGACGCTGGAGAAGAAAACACTCAAGGGGCGCTGGAGAAGAACACACAGCACTTGTGTTTTGAGAGGGAGAGGGAGAGGGAGAGGGAGAGAGATAAAGATTGATAGGAAAACTGATTCGTTGTGTTTTGTTTTGAGGGGAGACACGGATAGAGATAGAGACTGATACGAAGAGTGATCCAAAAAAAAAAAAAGGAGGGAAAATAATCTAAAAAAAAAAGAGGGAAAAATAATTTAGGAAAACTGATAAAAAAAAAAAAGAGGGAAAAATAATAGACTATTTGTTTCATTACAGGTTAATATGTTAAAATTCTTCTTTTAAAATTAGTGACAAAATAATTTTCTCACTAAAAGGCTTACAAATATTAAAAATTATTAGTGACGAAAATATATTTCTCACCAAATGGTCTTAAAATATTTAAAATCAAGTTTTTAAACAAAAAAAATTAGATTATTGGTGACGTATATTCCTCATTAATAATTTTTTATTGTTGGAAAAAAAAATTCTCACCAAAAGTTTCAAAATTTTGGCACCATCAAAAAAAATTAGTGGGAAAAATTTAGGTGACGAAACTTATTTTTTTTGTCACCTAAAAGTAAGTATTTATTGATGGAAATAAATTGTCACCTATTATTTTTATTTTTTTTATTATACGTGACAAAATTTATAATTCCTCATGGATTATTCTTATTTAATGACGAAATTTGTTTTCTTCACTAATTTTCGTCACTATATCAAAACAGAGAATAAGAGAAAGAGACACCAAAAAAAGAGCAAAGAGAAATCACGTACCAAATCACCGAGCGAAGAAGATGTGGCTGTTACCGGCAAGGCTACTAGTGGCGGCGACGATCGGCAAGGCTACTAGTGGCAGCGATGGCGATCGGCGTGGTGGAGGAGTAAGAGGCAAGACAAATTAATATCCTATTTTGAGAGAGAGAGAGAGAGAGAGAGAGAGAGAGAGAGAGAGAGATGATAAACAGAAAAAGGGTAAAAAAATTAATACCCTAATTGTTTTATTGAAGCTCAATATATCAACAATTTCCCACAAAAAATGGTGACAATATTATTTCCTCACCAAAAGATATCAAAAATATTAAAACGTTTTGCTGACGAAAATATATTCCTCACAAATAATTTTATAATTAGTGACAAATTTTTTTCTCACCAAAAGTCCCAAAATTTTGGCGCCACCCAAAAAAAAAAGCGGGAAAATTTTTGGTGACGAAACTTAATTTTTCCTCATTTAAAATGAAGTATTTATTGACGAAAATAAATTTTGTCACCTATCATTTTTATTTTTTTATTATATGTGACAAAATTTATAAATTCCTCAAGAATTATTTTTATTTAGTGACGAATTTTATTTTCTTCACTAGTTTTCGTCACCATAGGTTACTTTTGTTGTAGTGACAATACCTTAACGATCTATTTGAAAATTAAATAAAAAAGGAAGTTTAATACAAAAGTAAATTGATTTAAAATGGAAGAAGAATAAAAATAAAAATGAAAGTTGCATAAATTTAAAAATGGAAGTTCAATACCGAAACCACTATACCATAATGATCTACTTGGAAATTAAATAAAAAAGGAAGTTTAATAGGATAGTAAATTGAATTAAAATGGAAGTAGAATAAAAATAAAAATGAAAGTTGCATAAAATTAAAATTGTAAGTTCAATCCAGAAACCAATATACCTTAACGATCTATTTGGAAATTAAATAAAAAAGGAAGTTTAATAGAAAAGTAAATTGAATAAAAATGGAAGTTGAATAAAAACAAAAAGGAAAGTTGCATAAAAATAAAAATAGAAGTTCAATCCAAAAACCACTATACCTTAACGATCTATTTGGAATTTAAATAAAAAAGGAAGTTGAGTAGAAAAGAATCTAGAATAAAAAAGGAAGTTAAATAAAAAGAAAAATGGAAGTTGCAGAAAATTAAAAATGGAAGTTCATTCCAGAAACCAGTATACCTTAACGATCTATTTGTAAAATAAATAAAAAAGGAAGTTTAATAGAAAAGTAAATTGATTAAAAATGGAAGTAAAATAAAAATAAAAATGAAAGTTGCATAAAATTATAAATGGAAGTTTAATCTAGAAACCACTACACCTTAACGATCTACTTGGAAATTAAATAAAAAAGGAAGTTTAATAGGATAGTAAATTGAATTAAAATGGAAGTAGAATAAAAATAAAAATGAAAGTTGCATAAAATTAAAAATGGAAGTTCAATCCAGAAACCACTATACCTTAACGACCTATTTGGAAATTAAATAAAAAAGGAACTTTAATAGAAAAGTAAATTGAATAAAAATGGAAGTCGAATAAAAATAAAAATGAAAGTTGCATAAAATTAAAAATGGAAGTTCAATCCAAAAACCACTATACCATAACGACCTATTTGGAAATTAAATAAAAAAGGAAGTTGAGTAGAAAAGAAACTTGAATAAAAAAGGAAGTTAAATAAAAATAAAAATGGAAGTTCATTCCAGAAACCCCTATACCTTAACGATCTATTTGGAAATTAAATAAAAAAGGAAGTTTAATAGAAAAGTAAATTGATTTAAAATGGAAGAAGAATAAAAATAAAAATGAAAGTTGCATAAATTTAAAAATGGAAGTTCAATCCAGAAACCACTGTACCATAATGATCAACTTGGAAATTAATAAAAAAGGAAGTTTAATAGGAAAGAAAATTGAATTAAAATGGAAGTAGAATAAAAATAAAAATGAAAGTTGCATAAAATTAAAAATGGAAGTTCAATCTAGAAACCACAATACCTTAACGATCTATTTGGAAATTATATAAAAAAGGAAGTTTAATAGAAAATTAATTGAATAAAAATGGAAGTTGAATAAAAACAAAAAGGAAAGTTGCATAAAATTAAAAATAGAAGTTCAATCCAAAAACCACTATACCTTAACGATCAATTTGGAATTTAAATAAAAAAGGAAGTTGAGTAGAAAAGAATCTAGAATAAAAAAGGCAGTTAAATAAAAAGAAAAACGGAAGTTGCAGAAAATTAAAAATGGAAGTTCATTCCAGAAACCACTATACCTTAACGATCTATTTGGAAATGAAATAAAAAAGGAAGTTTAATAGAAAAGTAAATTGATTTAAAATGGAAGAAGAATAAAAATAAAAATGAAAGTTGCATAAAATTAAAAATGGAAGTTCAATCCAGAAACCACTATACCTTAACGATCTACTTGGAAATTAAATAAAAAAGGAAGTTTAATAGGAAAGTAAATTGAATTAAAATGGAAGTAAAATAAAAATAAAAATGAAAGTTGCATAAAATTAAAAATGGAAGTTCAATCCAGAAACCACTATACCTTAACGATCTACTTGGAAATTAAATAAAAAAGGAAGTTTAATAAGATAGTAAATTGAATTAAAATGGAAGTGGAATAAAAATAACAATGAAAGTTGCATAAAATTAAAAATGGAAGTTCAATCCAGAAACCACTATACCTTAATGACCTATTTGGAAATGAAATAAAAAAGGAAGTTGAATAGAAAAGAAACTTGAATAAAAAGGAAGTTAAATAAAAATAAAAATGGAAGTTCATTCCAGAAACCACTATACCTTAACGATCTATTTGGAAATTAAATAAAAAAGGAAGTTTAATAGAAAAGTAAACTGATTTAAAAAGGAAGAAGAATAAAAATAAAAATGAAAGTTGCATAAAATTAAAAATGGAAGTTCAATCCAGAAACCACTATACCTCAACGATCTACTTGGAAATTAAATAAAAAAGGAAGTTTAATAGGAAAGTAAATTGAATTAAAATGGAAGTAAAATAAAAATAAAAATGAAAGTTGCATAAAATTAAAAATGGAAGTTCAATCCAGAAACCACTATACCTTAACGATCTACTTGGAAATTAAATAAAAAAGGAAGTTTAATAAGATAGTAAATTGAATTAAAATGGAAGTGGAATAAAAATAAAAATGAAAGTTGCATAAAATTAAAAATGGAAGTTCAATCCAGAAACCACTATACCTTAATGATCTATTTGGAAATCAAATAAAAAAGGAAGTTGAGTAGAAAAGAAACTTGAATAAAAAAGGAAGTTAAATAAAAATAAAAATGGAAGTTCATTCCAGAAACCACTATACCTTAACGATCTATTTGGAAATTAAATAAAAAAGGAAGTTTAATAGAAAAGTAAACTGATTTAAAAAGGAAGAAGAATAAAAATAAAAATGAAAGTTGCATAAAATTAAAAATGGAAGTTCAATCCAGAAACCACTATACCTAAAGGATATACTTGGAAATTAAATAAAAAAGGAAGTTTAATAGGAAAGTAAATTGAATTAAAATGGAAGTAGAATAAAAATAAAAATGAAAGTTGCATAAAATTAAAAATGGAAGTTCAATCCAGAAACCACTATACCTTAACGATCTATTTGGAAATTAAATAAAAAAGGAAGTTTAACAGAAAAGTAAATTGAATAAAAATGGAAGTTGAATAAAAATAAAAACAAAAGTTGCATAAAATTAAAAATAGAAGTTCAATCCAAATACCACTATACCATAACGATCTATTTCGAATTTAAATAAAAAAGGAAGTTGAGTAGAAAAGAATCTAGAATAAAAAAGGAAGTTAAATAAAAAGAAAAATGGAAGTTGCAGAAAATTAAAAATGGAAGTTCATTCCAGAAACCACTATACCTTAACGATCTACTTGGAATTTAAATAAAAACGGAAGTTTAGTAGAAAAGTAAATTGATTAAAAATTGAAGTAAAATAAAAATAAAAATGAAAGTCGCATAAAATTAAAAATGGAAGTTCAATCCAGAAACCACTATACCTTAACAATCTACATGGAAAATAAATAAAAAAGAAAGTTTAATAGGATCGTAAATTGAATTAAAATGGAAATAGAATAAAAATAAAAATGAAAGTTGCATATAATTAAAAATGGAAGTTCAATCCAGAAACCACTATACCTTAACGACCTATCTGGAAATTAAATAAAAAAGGAACTTTAATAGAAAAATAAATTGAATAGAAATGGAAGTTGAATAAAAATAAAAATGAAAGTTGCATAAAATTAAAAATGGAAGTTCAATCCGAAAACCACTATACCTTAACGATCTATTTGGAAATTAAATAAAAAAGTAAGTCGAGTAGAAAAGAAACTTGAATAAAAAAGGAAGTTAAATAAAAATAAAAAAGGAAGTTCATTCCAGAAACCACTATACCTTAACGATCTATTTGGAAATTAAATAAAAAAGGTAGTTTAATCGAAAAGTAAATTTATTTAAAATGGAAGAAGAATAAAAATAAAAATGAAAGTTGCATAAAATTAAACATGGAAGTTCAATCCAGAAACCACTATACCTTAACGACCTATTTGGAAATTAAATAAAAAAGGAACTTTAATAGAAAAGTAAATTGAATAAAAATGGAAGTTGAATAAAAATAAAAATGAAAGTTGCATAAAATTAAAAATGGAAGTTCAATCCAAAAACCACTATACCATAACGACCTATTTGGAAATTAAATAAAAAAGGAAGTTGAGTAGAAAAGAAACTTGAATAAAAAAGGAAGTTAAATAAAAATAAAAATGGAAGTTCATTCCAGAAACCCCTATACCTTAACGATCTATTTGGAAATTAAATAAAAAAGGAAGTTTAATAGAAAAGTAAATTGATTTAAAATGGAAGAAGAATAAAAATAAAAATGAAAGTTGCATAAAATTAAAAATGGAAGTTCAATCCAGAAACCACTGTACCATAATGATCTACTTGGAAATTAATAAAAAAGGAAGTTTAATAGGAAAGTAAATTGAATTAAAATGGAAGTAGAATAAAAATAAAAATGAAAGTTGCATAAAATTAAAAATGGAAGTTCAATCCAGAAACCACTATACATTAACGATCTATTTGAAAATTATATAAAAAAGGAAGTTTAATAGAAAAGTAAATTGAATAAAAATGGAAGTTGAATAAAAACAAAAAGGAAAGTTGCATAAAATTAAAAATAGAAGTTCAATCCAAAAACCACTATACCTTAACGATCAATTTGGAATTTAAATAAAAAAGGAAGTTGAGTAGAAAAGAATCTAGAATAAAAAAGGAAGTTAAATAAAAAGAAAAATGGAAGTTGCAGAAAATTAAAAATGGAAGTTCATTCCAGAAACCACTATACCTTAACGATCTATTTGGAAATGAAATAAAAAGGAAGTTTAATAGAAAAGTAAATTGATTTAAAATGGAAGAAGAATAAAAATAAAAATGAAAGTTGCATAAAATTAAAAATGGAAGTTCAATCCAGAAACCATTATACCTTAACGATCTACTTGGAAATTAAATAAAAAAGGAAGTTTAATAGGAAAGTAAATTGAATTAAAATGGAAGTAAAATAAAAATAAAAATGAAAGTTGCATAAAATTAAAAATGGAAGTTCAATCCAGAAACCACTATACCTTAACGATCTACTTGGAAATTAAATAAAAAAGGAAGTTTAATAAGATAGTAAATTGAATTAAAATGGAAGTGGAATAAAAATAAAAATGAAAGTTGCATAAAATTAAAAATGGAAGTTCAATCCAGAAACTACTATACCTTAATGACCTATTTGGAAATGAAATAAAAAAGGAAGTTGAATAGAAAAGAAACTTGAATAAAGAAGGAAGTTAAATAAAAATAAAAATGGAAGTTCATTCCAGAAACCACTATACCTTAACGATCTATTTGGAAATTAAATAAAAAAGGAAGTTTAATAGAAAAGTAAACTGATTTAAAAAGGAAGAAGAATAAAGATAAAAATGAAAGTTGCATAAAATTAAAAATGGAAGTTCAATCCAGAAACCACTATACCTCAACGATCTACTTGGAAATTAAATAAAAAAGGAAGTTTAATAGGAAAGTAAATTGAATTAAAATGGAAGTAAAATAAAAATAAAAATGAAAGTTGCATAAAATTAAAAATGGAAGTTCAATCCAGAAACCACTATACCTTAACGATCTACTTGGAAATTAAATAAAAAAGGAAGTTTAATAAGATAGTAAATTGAATTAAAATGGAAGTGGAATAAAAATAAAAATGAAAGTTGCATAAAATTAAAAATGGAAGTTCAATCCAGAAACCACTATACCTTAATGACCTATTTGGAAATCAAATAAAAAAGGAAGTTGAGTAGAAAAGAAACTTGAATAAAAAAGGAAGTTAAATAAAAATAAAAATGGAAGTTCATTCCAGAAACCACTATATCTTAACGATCTATTTGGAAATTAAATAAAAATGGAAGTTTAATAGAAAAGTAAACTGATTTAAAAAGGAAGAAGAATAAAAATAAAAATGAAAGTTGCATAAAATTAAAAATGGAAGTTCAATCCAGAAACCACTATACCTTAAGGATATACTTGGAAATTAAATAAAAAAGGAAGTTTAATAGGAAAGTAAATTGAATTAAAATGGAAGTAGAATAAAAATAAAAATGAAAGTTGCATAAAATTAAAAATGGAAGTTCAATCCAGAAACTGCTATACCTTAACGATCTATTTGGAAATTAAATAAAAAAGGAAGTTTAACAGAAAAGTAAATTGAACAAAAATGGAAGTTGAATAAAAATAAAAACAAAAGTTGCGTAAAATTAAAAATAGAAGTTCAATCCAAATACCACTATACCATAACGATCTATTTCGAATTTAAATAAAAAAAGAAATTGAGTAGAAAAGAATCTAGAATAAAAAAGGAAGTTAAATAAAAAGAAAAATGGAAGTTGCAGAAAATTAAAAATGGAAGTTCATTCCAGAAACCACTATACCTTAACGATCTACTTCGAATTTAAATAAAAACGGAAGTTTAATAGAAAAGTAAATTGATTAAAAATTGAAGTAAAATAAAAATAAAAATGAAAGTTGCATAAAATTAAAAATTGAAGTTCAATCCAGAAACCACTATACCTAAACAATCTACATGGAAATTAAATAAAAAAGAAAGTTTAATAGAAAAATAAATTGAATAGAAATGGAAGTTGAATAAAAATAAAAATGAAAGTTGCATAAAATTAAAAATGGAAGTTCAATCCGAAAACCACTATACCTTAACGATCTATTTGGAAATTAAATAAAAAAGTAAGTCGAGTAGAATAGAAACTTGAATAAAAAAGGAAGTTAAATAAAAATAAAAAAAGAAGTTCATTCCAGAAACCACTATACCTTAACGATCTATTTGGAAATTAAATAAAAAAGGTAGTTTAATCGAAAAGTAAATTTATTTAAAATGGAAGAAGAATAAAAATAAAAATGAAAGTCGCATAAAATTAAAAATGGAAGTTCAATCCAGAAACCACTATACCTTAACGATATACTTGGAAATTAAATAAAAAAGGAAGTTTAATAGGAAAGTAAATTGAATTAAAATGGAAGTAAAATAAAAATAAAAATGAAAGTTGCATAAAATTCAGAATGGAAGTTCAATCCAGAAACGACTATACCTTAACGATCTACATGGAAATTAAATAAAAAAGAAAGTTTAATAGAATAGTAAATTGAATTAAAATGGAAGTAGAATAAAAATAAAAATGAAAGTTGCATAAAATTAAAAATGGAAGCTCAATCCAGAAACCACTATACCTTAACGACCTACCTGGAAATTAAATAAAAAAGGAACTTTAATAGACAAGTAAATTGAATAAAAATGGAAGTTGAATAAAAATAAAAATGAAAGTTGCATAAAATTAAAAATGGAAGTTCAATCCAAAAACCACTATACCATAACGATCTATTTGGAAATTAAATAAAAAAGGAAGTTGAGTAGAAAAGTAACTTGAATAAAAAAGGAAGTTAAATAAAAATAAAAATGGAAGTTCATTCCAGAAACCACTATACCTTTACGATGTATTTGGAAATTAAATAAAAGAGGAAGTTTAATAGAAAAGTAAATTGATTTAAAATGGAAGAAGAATAAAAATAAAAATGAAAGTTGCATAAAATTAAAAATGAAAGTTCAATCCAGAAACCACTATACCTTAACGATCTACTTGGAAATTAAATAAAAAAGGAAGTTTAATAGGAAAGTAAATTGAATTAAAATGGAAGAAGAATAAAAATAAAAATGAAAGTTGCATAAAATTAAAAATGGAAGTTCAATCCAGAAACCACTATACCTTAACGATCAATTTGGAAATTAAATAAAAAAGGAAGTTTAATAGAAAAGTAAATTTAATAAAAATGAAAGTTGAAGAAAAATAAAAATCAAAGTTGCATAAAATTAAAAATAGAAGTTCAATCCAAATACCACTATACCATAACGACCTATTTGGAATTTAAATAAAAAAGGATGTTGAGTAGAAAAGAATCTAGAATAAAAAAGGAAGTTAAATAAAAAGAAAAATGGAAGTTGCAGAAAATTAGAAATGGAAGTTCATTCCAGAAACCACTATACCTTAACGATCTATTTGGAAATTAAATAAAAAGGGAAGTTTAATAGAAAAGTAAATTGATTACAAATTGAAGTAAAATAAAAATAAAAATGAAAGTTGCATAAAATTAAAAATGAAAGTTCAATCCAGAAACCACTATACCTTAATGATCTACTTGGAAATTAAATAAAAAAGGATGTTTAATATGATAGTAAATTGAATTAAAATGGAAGTGGAATAAAAATAAAAATGAAAGTTGCATAAAATTAAAAAGGGAAGTTCAATCCAGAAACCACTATACCTTAACGACCTATTTGGAAATCAAACAAAAACGGAACTTTAATAGAAAAGAAAATTGAATAAAAATGGAAGTAGAATAAAAATAAAAATGAAAGATGCATAAAATTAAAAATGGAACTTCAATCCAAAAACCACTATACCTTAACGATCTATTTGGAAACAAAATAAAAAAGGAAGTTGAGTAGAAAAGAAACTTGAATAAAAAAGGAAGTTAAATAAAAATAAAAATGGAAGTTCATTTCAGAAACCACTATACCTTAACGATCTATTTGGAAATTAAATAAAAAAGGAAGTTTAATAGAAAAGTAAATTGATTTAAAATGGAAGAAGAATAAAAATAAAAATGAAAGTTGCATAAAATTAAAAATGGAAGTTCAATCCAGAAACCACTATACCTTAGCGATATACTTGGAAATTAAATAAAAAAAGGAAGTTTAATAGGAAAGTAAATTGAATTAAAATGGAAGTAGAATAAAAATAAAAATGAAAGTTGCATAAAATTAAAAATGGAAGCTCAATCCAGAAACCACTATACCTTAACGACCTATCTGGAAATTAAATAAAAAAGTAACTTTAATAGAAAAGTAAATTGAATAAAAATGGAAGTTGAATAAAAATAAAAATGAAAGTTGCATAAAATTAAAAATGGAAGTTCAATCCAAAAACCACTATACCTTAACGATCTATTTGGAAATTAAATAAAAAAGGAAGTTGAGTAGAAAAGAAACTTGAATAAAAAAGGAAGTTAAATAAAAATAAAAATAGAAGTTCATTCCAGAAACCACTATACCTTAACGATCTATTTGGAAATTAAATAAAAAAGGAAGTTTAATAGAAAAGTAAATTGATTTAAAATGGAAGAAGAATAAAAATAAAAATGAAAGTTGCATAAAATTAAAAATGGAAGTTCAATCCAGAAACCACTATACCTTAACGATATACTTGGAAATTAAATAAAAAAGGAAGTTTAATAGGAAAGTAAATTGAATTAAAATGGAAGTAGAATAAAAATAAAAATGAAAGTTGCATAAAATTAAAAATGGAAGTGCAATCCAGAAACCACTATACCTTAACGATCTATTTGGAAATTAAATAAAAAAGGAAGTTTAATAGAAAAGTAAATTGAATAAAAATGGAAGTTGAATAAAAATAAAAATGAAAGTTGCATAAAATTAAAAATAGAAGTTCAATCCAAATACCACTATACCATAACGATCTATTTGGAATTTAAATAAAAAAGGAAGTTGAGTAGAAAAGAATCTAGAATAAAAAAGGAAGTTAGATAAAAAGAAAAATGGAAGTTGCAGAAAATTAAAAATGGAAGTTCATTCCAGAAACCACTATACCTTGACGATCTATTTGAAATTTAAATAAAAAAGGAAGTTTAATAGAAAAGTAAATTGATTAAAAATTGAAGTAAAACAAAAATAAAAATGAAAGTTGCATAAAATTAAAAATAGAAGTTTAATCCAGAAACCACTATACCTTAACGATCTACATGGAAATTAAATAAAACAGAAAGTTTAATTGGATAGTAAATTGAATTAAAATGGAAGTGGAATAAAAATAAAAATAAAAGTTGCATAAAATTAAAAATGGAAGTTCAATCCAGAAACCACTATAACTTAACGACCTATCTGGAAATTAAATAAAAAAGGAACTTTAATAGAAAAGTAAATTGAATAAAAATGGAAGTTGAATAAAAATAAAAATGAAAGTTGCATGAAATTAAAAATGGAAGTTCAATCCAAAAATCACTATACCTTAACGATCTATTTGGAAATTAAATAAAAAAGGAAGTTGAGTAGAAAAGAAACTTGAATAAAAAAGGAAGTTAAATAAAAATAAAAATGGAAGTTCATTCCAGAAACCACTATACCTTAACGATCTATTTGGAAATTAAATAAAAAAGGAAGTTTAATAGAAAAGTAAATTGATTTAAAATGGAAGAAGAATAAAAATAAAAATGAAAGTTGCATAAAATTAAAAATGGAAGTTCAATCCAGAAACCACTATACCTTAACGATATACTTGGAAATTAAATAAAAAAGGAAGTTTAATAGGAAAGTAAATTGAATTAAAATGGAAGTAGAATAAAAATAAAAATGAAAGTTGCATAAAATTAAAAATGGAAGTGCAATGCAGAAACCACTATACCTTAACGATCTATTTGGAAATTAAATAAAAAAGGAAGTTTAATAGAAAAGTAAATTGAATAAAAATGGAAGTTGAATAAAAATAAAAATGAAAGTTGCAGAAAATTAAAAATAGAAGTTCAATCCAAATACCACTATACCATAACGATCTATTTGGAATTTAAATAAAAAAGGAAGTTGAGTAGAAAAGAATCTAGAATAAAAAAGGAAGTTAGATAAAAAGAAAAATGGAAGTTGCAGAAAATTAAAAATGGAAGTTCATTCCAGAAACCACTATACCTTAACGATCTATTTGGAATTTAAATAAAAAAGGAAGTTTAATAGAAAAGTAAATTGATTAAAAATTGAAGTAAAATAAAAATAAAAATGAAAGTTGCATAAAATTAAAAATAGAAGTTCAATCCAGAAACCACTATACCTTAACGATCTACATGGAAATTAAATAAAACAGAAAGTTTAATTGGATAGTAAATTGAATTAAAATGGAAGTGGAATAAAAATAAAAATGAAAGTTGCATAAAATTAAAAATGGAAGTTCAATCCAGAAACCACTATACCTTAACGACCTATCTGGAAATTAAATAAAAAAGGAACTTTAATAGAAAAGTAAATTGAATAAAAATGGAAGTTGAATAAAAATAAAAATGAAAGTTGCATAAAATTAAAAATGGAAGTTCAATCCAAAAATCACTATACCTTAACGATCTATTTGGAAATTAAATAAAAAAGGAAGTTGAGTAGAAAAGAAACTTGAATAAAAAAGGAAGTTAAATAAAAATAAAAATGGAAGTTCATTCCAGAAACCACTATACCTTAACGATCTATTTGGAAATTAAATAAAAAAGGAAGTTTAATAGAAAAGTAAATTGATTTAAAATGGAAGAAGAATAAAAATAAAAATGAAAGTTGCATAAAATTAAAAATGGAAGTTCAATCCAGAAACCACTATACCTTAACGATATACTTGGAAATTAAATAAAAAAGGAAGTTTAATAGGAAAGTAAATTGAATTAAAATGGAAGTAGAATAAAAATAAAAATGAAAGTTGCATAAAATTAAAAATGGAAGTGCAATGCAGAAACCACTATACCTTAACGATCTATTTGGAAATTAAATAAAAAAGGAAGTTTAATAGAAAAGTAAATTGAATAAAAATGGAAGTTGAATAAAAATAAAAATGAAAGTTGCATAAAATTAAAAATAGAAGTTCAATCCAAATACCACTATACCATAACGATCTATTTGGAATTTAAATAAAAAAGGAAGTTGAGTAGAAAAGAATCTAGAATAAAAACGGAAGTTAGATAAAAAGAAAAATGGAAGTTGCAGAAAATTAAAAATGGAAGTTCATTCCAGAAACCACTATACCTTAACGATCTATTTGGAATTTAAATAAAAAAGGAAGTTTAATAGAAAAGTAAATTGATTAAAAGTTGAAGTAAAATAAAAATAAAAATGAAAGTTGCATAAAATTAAAAATAGAAGTTCAATCCAGAAACCAATATACCTTAACGATCTACATGGAAATTAAATAAAACAGAAAGTTTAATTGGATAGTAAATTGAATTAAAATGGAAGTGGAATAAAAATAAAAATGAAAGTTGCATAAAATTAAAAATGGAAGTTCAATCCAGAAACCACTATACCTTAACGACCTATCTGGAAATTAAATAAAAAAGGAACTTTAATAGAAAAGTAAATTGAATAAAAATGGAAGTTGAATAAAAATAAAAATGAAAGTTGCATAAAATTAAAAATGGAAGTTCAATCCAAAAATCACTATACCTTAACGATCTATTTGGAAATTAAATAAAAAAGGAAGTTGAGTACAAAAGAAACTTGAATAAAAAAGGAAGTAAAATAAAAATAAAAATGGAAGTTCATTCCAGAAACCACTATACCTTAACGATCTATGTGGAAATTAAATAAAAAAGGAAGTTTAATAGAAAAGTAAATTGATTTAAAATGGAAGAAGAATAAAAATAAAAATGAAAGTTGCATAAAATTAAAAATGGAAGTTCAATCCAGAAACCACTATACCTTAGCGATATACTTGGAAATTAAATAAAAAAAGGAAGTTTAATAGAAAAGTAAATTGAATTAAAATGGAAGTAGAATAAAAATAAAAATGAAAGTTGCATAAAATTAAAAATGGAAGTTCAATCCAGAAACCACTATACCTTAACGACCTATCTGGAAATTAAATAAAAAAGTAACTTTAATAGAAAAGTAAATTGAATAAAAATGGAAGTTGAATAAAAATAAAAATGAAAGTTGCATAAAATTAAAAATGGAAGTTCAATCCAAAAACCACTATACCTTAACGATCTATTTGGAAATTAAATAAAAAAGGAAGTTGAGTAGAAAAGAAACTTGAATAAAAAAGGAAGTTAAATAAAAATAAAAATAGAAGTTCATTCCAGAAACCACTATACCTTAACGATCTATTTGGAAATTAAATAAAAAAGGAAGTTTAATAGAAAAGTAAATTGATTTAAAATGGAAGAAGAATAAAAATAAAAATGAAAGTTGCATAAAATTAAAAATGGAAGTTCAATCCAGAAACCACTATACCTTAACGATATACTTGGAAATTAAATAAAAAAGGAAGTTTAATAGGAAAGTAAATTGAATTAAAATGGAAGTAGAATAAAAATAAAAATGAAAGTTGCATAAAATTAAAAATGGAAGTGCAATCCAGAAACCACTATACCTTAACGATCTATTTGGAAATTAAATAAAAACGGAAGTTTAATAGAAAAGTAAATTGAATAAAAATGGAAGTTGAATAAAAATAAAAATGAAAGTTGCATAAAATTAAAAATAGAAGTTCAATCCAAATACCACTATACCATAACGATCTATTTGGAATTTAAATAAAAAAGGAAGTTGAGTAGAAAAGAATCTAGAATAAAAAAGGAAGTTAGATAAAAAGAAAAATGGAAGTTGCAGAAAATTAAAAATGGAAGTTCATTCCAGAAACCACTATACCTTGACGATCTATTTGGAATTTAAATAAAAAAGGAAGTTTAATAGAAAAGTAAATTGATTAAAAATTGAAGTAAAACAAAAATAAAAATGAAAGTTGCATAAAATTAAAAATAGAAGTTTAATCCAGAAACCACTATACCTTAACGATCTACATGGAAATTAAATAAAACAGAAAGTTTAATTGGATAGTAAATTGAATTAAAATGGAAGTGGAATAAAAATAAAAATAAAAGTTGCATAAAATTAAAAATGGAAGTTCAATCCAGAAACCACTATAACTTAACGACCTATCTGGAAATTAAATAAAAAAGGAACTTTAATAGAAAAGTAAATTGAATAAAAATGGAAGTTGAATAAAAATAAAAATGAAAGTTGCATGAAATTAAAAATGGAAGTTCAATCCAAAAATCACTATACCTTAACGATCTATTTGGAAATTAAATAAAAAAGGAAGTTGAGTAGAAAAGAAACTTGAATAAAAAAGGAAGTTAAATAAAAATAAAAATGGAAGTTCATTCCAGAAACCACTATACCTTAACGATCTATTTGGAAATTAAATAAAAAAGGAAGTTTAATAGAAAAGTAAATTGATTTAAAATGGAAGAAGAATAAAAATAAAAATGAAAGTTGCATAAAATTAAAAATGGAAGTTCAATCCAGAAACCACTATACCTTAACGATATACTTGGAAATTAAATAAAAAAGGAAGTTTAATAGGAAAGTAAATTGAATTAAAATGGAAGTAGAATAAAAATAAAAATGAAAGTTGCATAAAATTAAAAATGGAAGTGCAATGCAGAAACCACTATACCTTAACGATCTATTTGGAAATTAAATAAAAAAGGAAGTTTAATAGAAAAGTAAATTGAATAAAAATGGAAGTTGAATAAAAATAAAAATGAAAGTTGCATAAAATTAAAAATAGAAGTTCAATCCAAATACCACTATACCATAACGATCTATTTGGAATTTAAATAAAAAAGGAAGTTGAGTAGAAAAGAATCTAGAATAAAAAAGGAAGTTAGATAAAAAGAAAAATGGAAGTTGCAGAAAATTAAAAATGGAAGTTCATTCCAGAAACCACTATACCTTAACGATCTATTTGGAATTTAAATAAAAAAGGATGTTTAATAGAAAAGTAAATTGATTAAAAATTGAAGTAAAATAAAAATAAAAATGAAAGTTGCATAAAATTAAAAATAGAAGTTCAATCCAGAAACCACTATACCTTAACGATCTACATGGAAATTAAATAAAACAGAAAGTTTAATTGGATAGTAAATTGAATTAAAATGGAAGTGGAATAAAAATAAAAATGAAAGTTGCATAAAATTAAAAATGGAAGTTCAATCCAGAAACCACTATACCTTAACGACCTATCTGGAAATTAAATAAAAAAGGAACTTTAATAGAAAAGTAAATTGAATAAAAATGGAAGTTGAATAAAAATAAAAATGAAAGTTGCATAAAATTAAAAATGGAAGTTCAATCCAAAAATCACTATACCTTAACGATCTATTTGGAAATTAAATAAAAAAGGAAGTTGAGTAGAAAAGAAACTTGAATAAAAAAGGAAGTTAAATAAAAATAAAAATGGAAGTTCATTCCAGAAACCACTATACCTTAACGATCTATTTGGAAATTAAATAAAAAAGGAAGTTTAATAGAAAAGTAAATTGATTTAAAATGAAAGAAGAATAAAAATAAAAATGAAAGTTGCATAAAATTAAAAATGGAAGTTCAATCCAGAAACCACTATACCTTAACGATATACTTGGAAATTAAATAAAAAAGGAAGTTTAATAGGAAAGTAAATTGAATTAAAATGGAAGTAGAATAAAAATAAAAATGAAAGTTGCATAAAATTAAAAATGGAAGTGCAATGCAGAAACCACTATACCTTAACGATCTATTTGGAAATTAAATAAAAAAGGAAGTTTAATAGAAAAGTAAATTGAATAAAAATGGAAGTTGAATAAAAATAAAAATGAAAGTTGCATAAAATTAAAAATAGAAGTTCAATCCAAATACCACTATACCATAACGATCTATTTGGAATTTAAATAAAAAAGGAAGTTGAGTAGAAAAGAATCTAGAATAAAAACGGAAGTTAGATAAAAAGAAAAATGGAAGTTGCAGAAAATTAAAAATGGAAGTTCATTCCAGAAACCACTATACCTTAACGATCTATTTGGAATTTAAATAAAAAAGGAAGTTTAATAGAAAAGTAAATTGATTAAAAATTGAAGTAAAATAAAAATAAAAATGAAAGTTGCATAAAATTAAAAATAGAAGTTCAATCCAGAAACCAATATACCTTAACGATCTACATGGAAATTAAATAAAACAGAAAGTTTAATTGGATAGTAAATTGAATTAAAATGGAAGTGGAATAAAAATAAAAATGAAAGTTGCATAAAATTAAAAATGGAAGTTCAATCCAGAAACCACTATACCTTAACGACCTATCTGGAAATTAAATAAAAAAGGAACTTTAATAGAAAAGTAAATTGAATAAAAATGGAAGTTGAATAAAAATAAAAATGAAAGTTGCATAAAATTAAAAATGGAAGTTCAATCCAAAAATCACTATACCTTAACGATCTATTTGGAAATTAAATAAAAAAGGAAGTTGAGTACAAAAGAAACTTGAATAAAAAAGGAAGTAAAATAAAAATAAAAATGGAAGTTCATTCCAGAAACCACTATACCTTAACGATCTATGTGGAAATTAAATAAAAAAGGAAGTTTAATAGAAAAGTAAATTGATTTAAAATGGAAGAAGAATAAAAATAAAAATGAAAGTTGCATAAAATTAAAAATGGAAGTTCAATCCAGAAACCACTATACCTTAACGATATACTTGGAAATTAAATAAAAAATGAAGTTTAATAGGAAAGTAAATTGAATTAAAATGGAAGTAGAATAAAAATAAAAATGAAAGTTGCATAAAATTAAAAATGGAAGTTCAATCCAGAAACCACTATACCTTAACGATCTACATGGAAATTAAATAAAAAAGAAAGTTTAATAGGATAATAAATTGAATTAAAATAGAAGTAGAATAAAAATAAAAATGAAAGTTGCATAAAATTAAAAATGGAAGTTCAATCCAGAAACCACTATACCATAACGATTTATCTGGAAATTAAATAAAAAAGGAAGTTGAGTTGAAAAGAATCTAGAATAAAAAAGGAAGTTAAATAAAAAGAAAAATGGAAGTTGCAGAAAATTAAAAATGGAAGTTCATTCCAGAAACCACTATACCTTAACGATCTATTTGGAATTTAAATAAAAAAGGAAGTTTAATAGAAAAGTAAATTGATTAAAAATTGAAGTAAAATAAAAATAAAAATGAAAGTTGCATAAAATTAAAAATGGAAGTTCAATCTAGAAACCACTATACTTTAACGATCTACATGGAAATTAAATAAAACAGAAAGTTTAATAGGATAGTAAATTGAATTAAAATGGTAGTGGAATAAAAATAAAAATGAAAGTTGCATAAAATTAAAAATGGAAGTGCAATCCAGAAACCACTATACCTTAACGACCTATCTGGAAATTAAATAAAAAAGGAACTTTAATAGAAAAGTAAATTGAATAAAAATGGAAGTTGAATAAAAATAAAAATGAAAGTTGCATAAAATTAAAAATGGAAGTTCAATCAAAAAACCACTATACCATAACGATCTATTTGGAAATTAAATAAAAAAGGAAGTTGAGTAGAAAAGAAACTTCAATAAAAAAGGAAGTTAAATAAAAATAAAAATGGAAGTTCATTCCAGAAACCACTATACCTTAACGATCTATTTGGAAATTAAATAAAAAAGGAAGTTTAATAGAAAAGTAAATTGATTTAAAATGGAAGAAGAATAAAAATAAAAATGAAAGTTGCATAAAATTAAAAATGGAAGTTCAATCCAGAAACCACTATACCTTAACGATATACTTGGAAATTAAATAAAAAAGGAAGTTTAATAGGAAAGTAAATTGAATTAAAATGGAAGTAGAATCAAAATAAAAATGAAAGTTGCATAAAATTAAAAATGGAAGTGCAATCCAGAAACCACTATACCTTAACGATCTATTTGGAAATTAAATAAAAAAGGAAGTTTAATAGAAAAGTAAATTGAATAAAAATGGAAGTTGAATAAAAATAAAAATGAAAGTTGCATAAAATTAAAAATAGAAGTTCAATCCAAATACCACTATACCATAACGATCTATTTGGAATTTAAATAAAAAAGGAAGTTGAGTAGAAAATAATCTAGAATAAAAAAGGAAGTTAGATAAAAAGAAAAATGGAAGTTGCAGAAAATTAAAAATGGAAGTTCATTCCAGAAACCACTATACCTTGACGATCTATTTGGAATTTAAATAAAAATGGAAGTTTAATAGAAAAGTAAATTGATTAAAAATTGAAGTAAAATAAAAATAAAAATGAAAGTTGCATAAAATTAAAAATAGAAGTTCAATCCAGAAACCACTATACCTTAACGATCTACATGGAAATTAAATAAAACAGAAAGTTTAATTGGATAGTAAATTGAATTAAAATGGAAGTGGAATAAAAATAAAAATGAAAGTTGTATAAAATTAAAAATGGAAGTTCAATCCAGAAACCTGTAAGGCCCCGGTGTCCCACATCGGGAATGGAGGGGGAGTTCCTGGGCTATAAAAGTAAAAATCTAGACCCTTATATAGCATCGAGGCCTTTTCCCAAGTGGTGAAATCCCTATTAGAACTCCCCAGTTAAGCGTGCTTAGGCTGGAGTAGTTCTAGGATGGGTGACCCACTGGGAAGAACAAATCCGTGCGGGCATGACCCAAAGCGGACAATATCGATGACGTGTAAAGGGTCAGGGCGTTACAAATGGTATCAGAGCGTACCGGGTTTGAATACTTTGGGTACGTGGGAAGTGATTAGTATCACATTGGGTTCGTCTCGTTTGATAGAGACTTAGTGTAATGTTATATGATTATGTGATAACATGTTTATGTGATTATGTGGGTATGGAATGTAGTTTCTAGGATGTTGATTGGACCTTTGAGTTTCTTATAGTCTTGTTGGAAAGGCACTTGATCACTGCTGCTTCCAACCGGAACTATAGTAACGCATTGGGACTATCGTTATCCGGGAATGAAATTCGTAGGTGCTTATGTGATTATGTGCTTACGTGGAATGAATTATTGTTGTCCCATGCATTAGGACGCGAGTATTTAGTTTTGGCACATTTATTAATGTGCTAATGTCTTTGTTTCCTTCATTAGGATGTCAGGACGAGGACGAGGACACGGTAGGCGCGGTAGGCCGGGTAGGCAGGAGGTACCTTCTTGTTTTGCAACTCGGTTGCTAATGTTTTGATTGATACGGGTGCATCTCATTCCTTTGTGTCTGCTTCATTTGCATCTGTTTTGGAGTTGGAGTTAGCACCATTAGCATCTCCTATTTGTGTAGTATCACCTCTTGGGGGTGAATTGATCTTGAAACACGGTGTTAGGGGTTGTGATATAGAGGTTGATTACCATAGAATCCCATTTTCCTTTGTAGTTATGCCTATGAGGGGTTTTGATGTTATTTTGGGTATGGACTGGTTATCGTCATATCGGGCAGTTATTGATTGCTACCGCCAGAGGGTCACTTGTTGCACCGTGAGCGTAGAGTCGACTACATCAGTCTGTGATTTCACTTTTTGGATCACTTTTTGACCTACCTTTTCTCTCTTAACCTTTAAAAAAACCGCCATTTGAGAGTTTCTCTCTCTACTCTCACCTTCTCTCTAAGATTTGATCTATTCCTTGTGGTCTTCTACCCTAGTTCCTTTGGAAGAAAGGTAGAGCTTCGCGAGATCTTTCTTTTAATCTGAAAAAGAGAGGATTTGGAGCACTTTGGATTTTGGATCATCATCTCCATCTTCTCTATTTTAGTTGTTTTCTTCAAGGTAGGGATTTCCTACTCCTTTCTATAAGTTTTGTTCTAAGTTTTGGTATTTTGATATGTGGGGGTACTTGGGTAATTTTGGGAAAAACCCTAGTTGTTTTAATAAATTAATTTGTATAGTTAATTTAAGAGAATTGGGGGAAATTGGTTAAATTCATGAAATTGAGAAATTTATTGATTAAATGGTGTAGTTGGATAATTTAAACCACTCACATATTGAATTGTTGATTCATTTATTTCCAGTCTAGAAATAACTGTTTTGGGCAATCGGTGGAGGATAGTCTTGATTGTTGTAGACATTGCATGTGGATTAGGAATAACTGA
Organism: Camellia sinensis; assembly: GCF_055761805.1. NCBI lineage: Eukaryota > Viridiplantae > Streptophyta > Magnoliopsida > Ericales > Theaceae > Camellia > Camellia sinensis. The sequence continues at coordinate 32,694,699 of NW_028128987.1, forward strand.
AACTAATCACATTGGTTAAGTCATTAATTTTGACTATTACAATGATACAGAAAATACGTGTATTGATTGAGCATTGCATTTGCATACATTGTTTTGTGTGTGGGAGGAGATAGGGGATGTACTCCACGGTTTAGGGGAAGATAGGGGATGGACCTCTAAACCGGATTTTGTTTGGGAGAAGATAGGGGATGGACTCCATTAGCACCATTTTTATGTGTGCTTATTATATTGAAGTGTTTTTTTTTACATGATTATTGATACAGCACTAAAATGTGTATCAAATGAGAAGTATGAAGCGTTTTGATTTGAGCATGAGCCTCATTTGTTTTGTTGATATTGGAAGTAATGTGAATATGATATATAATTCACTGTTGTAAGTTTGGCCAGGTTCTGAGCCATGTTGATAATAAAGGAAAGTGAAATGTGTCTTAGACATTAGTGTCATGATACTGTTTAATGATAAAATCGATTATCTTGGTTAACCATCTATTGAATGCTATTGCTTTATTCAATGCTTATATTTGGTTTAGTGTTTTTCTACTGGGCTGTGGCTCACCCTTTATGGGAACATCATTTTCAAGTTCAGGTGATAAGCTACCTCCACGGACTTAGCCTGGAAGGATTTGATGTTTGGGATTTTGAAGACTTGTCTTTAGTTATATGCTTTATTTTGTTATTTTTTTTAGATTTCATGTAAACATTCAAGCCTAGGGCTTAACTTGTAAATGAGTTAGTACTCATCCTTTTTGTGTCCAAGTGTTAGCTTGGAAAGATGTAAGCCCTTAGGGCATTTATTTTGATGTTGCAGGATGTTACATGTGATGTTCTTCAATAAGAATACTCTGACGAATAACTCAAATGATTCGTTTTCTTTTATAAATGCATGTTAATGTTATGGTTATTATGGGTTTATTTTGAGGGCGTTACAACTTGGTATCAGAGCCGACTCTCCAGAGTACCGAGTGTGGGCCCCTGGCGTCTCTCGGTGTATGTGGGCGGCTTGCGAGCTGGCAAGCTACTGCACGGGGACGTGCAGCCTTATGGGGGGCGGATTGTAAGGCCCCGGTGTCCCACATCGGGAATGGAGCGGGAGTTCCTGGGCTATAAAAGTAAAAATCTAGACCCTTATATAGCATCGAGGCCTTTTCCCAAGTGGTGAAATCCCTATTAGAAATCCCCAGTTAAGCGTGCTTAGGCTGGAGTAGTTCTAGGATGGGTGACCCACTGGGAAGAACAAATCCGTGCGGGCATGACCCAAAGCGGACAATATCGATGACGTGTAAATGGTCAGGGCGTTACAAAACCACTATACCTTAACGACCTATCTGGAAATTAAATAAAAAAGGAACTTTAATAGAAAAGTAAATTGAATAAAAATGGAAGTTGAATAAAAATAAAAATGAAAGTTGCATAAAATTAAAAATGGAAGTTCAATCAAAAAACCACTATACCATAACGATCTATTTGGAAATTAAATAAAAAAGGAAGTTGAGTAGAAAAGAAACTTGAATAAAAAAGGAAGTTAAATAAAAATAAAAATGGAAGTTCATTCCAGAAACCACTATACCTTAACGATCTATTTGGAAATTAAATAAAAAAGGAAGTTTAATAGAAAAGTAAATTGATTTAAAATGGAAGAAGAATAAAAATAAAAATGAAAGTTGCATAAAATTAAAAATGGAAGTTCAATCCAGAAACCACTATACCTTAACGATATACTTGGAAATTAAATAAAAAAGGAAGTTTAATAGGAAAGTAAATTGAATTAAAATGGAAGTAGAATAAAAATAAAAATGAAAGTTGCATAAAATTAAAAATGGAAGTGCAATCCAGAAACCACTATACCTTAACGATCTATTTGGAAATTAAATAAAAAAGGAAGTTTAACAGAAAAGTAAATTGAATAAAAATGGAAGTTGAATAAAAATAAAAATGAAAGTTGCATAAAATTAAAAATAGAAGTTCAATCCAAATACCACTATACCATAACGATCTATTTGGAATTTAAATAAAAAAGGAAGTTAGATAAAAAGAAAAATGGAATTTGCAGAAAATTAAAAATGGAAGTTCATTCCAGAAACCACTATACCTTAACGATCTATTTGGAATTTAAATAAAAAAGGAAGTTTAATAGAAAAGTAAATTGATTAAAAATTGAAGTAAAATAAAAATAAAAATGAAAGTTGCATAAAATTAAAAATAGAAGTTCAATCCAGAAACCACTATACCTTAACGATCTACATGGAAATTAAATAAAACAGAAAGTTTAATTGGATAGTAAATTGAATTAAAATGGAAGTGGAATAAAAATAAAAATGAAAGTTGCATAAAATTAAAAATGGAAGTTCAATCCAGAAACCACTATACCTTAACGACCTATCTGGAAATTAAATAAAAAAGGAACTTTAATAGAAAAGTAAATTGAATAAAAATGGAAGTTGAATAAAAATAAAAATGAAAGTTGCATAAAATTAAAAATGGAAGTTCAATCCAAAAATCACTATACCTTAACGATCTATTTGGAAATTAAATAAAAAAGGAAGTTGAGTAGAAAACAAACTTGAATAAAAAAGGAAGTTAAATAAAAATAAAAATGGAAGTTCATTCCAGAAACCACTATACCTTAACGATCTATTTGGAAATTAAATAAAAAAGGAAGTTTAATAGAAAAGTAAATTGATTTAAAATGGAAGAACAATAAAAATAAAAATGAAAGTTGCATAAAATTAAAAATGGAAGTTCAATCCAGAAACCACTATACCTTAACGATCTACTTGGAAATTAAATAAAAAAAGAAGTTTAATAGGAAAGTAAATTGAATTAAAATGGAAGTAGAATAAAAATAAAAATGAAAGTTGCATAAAATTAAAAATGGAAGTGCAATCCAGAAACCACTATACCTTAACGATCTATTTGGAAATTAAATAAAAAAGGAAGTTTAATAGAAAAGTAAATTGAATAAAAATGGAAGTTGAATAAAAATAAAAATGAAAGTTGCATAAAATTAAAAATAGAAGTTCAATCCAAATACCACTGTACCATAACGATCTATTTGGAATTTAAATAAAAAAGGAAGTTGAGTAGAAAAGAATATAGAATAAAAAAGGAAGTTAGATAAAAAGAAAAATGGAAGTTGCATAAAATTAAAAATGGAAGTTCAATCCAGAAACCACTATACCTTAACGACCTATCTAGAAATTAAATAAAAAAGGAATTTTAATAGAAAAGTAAATTGAATAAAAATGGAAGTTGAATAAAAATAAAAATGAAAGTTGCATAAAATTAAAAATGGAAGTTCAATCCAAAAATCACTATACCTTAACGATCTATTTGGAAATTAAATAAAAAAGGAAGTTGAGTAGAAAACATACTTGAATAAAAAAGGAAGTTAAATAAAAATAAAAATGGAAGTTCATTCCAGAAACCACTATACCTTAACGATCTATTTGGAAATTAAATAAAAAAGGAAGTTTATTAGAAAAGTAAATTGATTTAAAATGGAAGAAGAATAAAAATAAAAATGAAAGTTGCATAAAATTAAAAATGGAAGTTCAATCCAGAAACCACTATACCTTAACGATATACTTGGAAATTAAATAAAAAAAGAAGTTTAATAGGAAAGTAAATTGAATTAAAATGGAAGTAGAATAAAAATAAAAATGAAAGTTGCATAAAATTAAAAATGGAAGTTCAATCCAGAAACCACTATAACTTAACGATCTATTTGGAAATTAAATAAAAAAGGAAGTTTAACAGAAAAGTAAATTGAATAAAAATGGAAGTTGAATAAAAATAAAAATAAAAGTTCCATAAAATTAAAAATAGAAGTTCAATCCAAATACCACTGTACCATAACGATCTATATGGAATTTAAATAAAAAAGGAAGTTGAGTAGAAAAGAATCTAGAATAAAAAAGGAAGTTAAATAAAAAGAAAAATGGAAGTTGCAGAAAATTAAAAATGGAAGTTCATTCCAGAAACCACTATACCTTAACGATCTATTTGGAATTTAAATAAAAAAGGAACTTTAATAGAAAAGTAAATTGATTAAAAATTGAAGGAAAATAAAAATAAAAATGAAAGTTGCATAAAATTAAAAATGGAAGTTCAATCTAGAAACCACTATACCTTAACGACCTATCTGGAAATTAAATAAAAAAGGAACTTTAATAGAAAAGTAAATTGAATAAAAATAGAAGTTGAATAAAAATAAAAATGAAAGTTGCATAAAATTAAAAATAGAAGTTCAATCCAAAAACCACTATACCTTAACGATCAATTTGGAAATTAAATAAAAAAGGAAGTTGAGTAGAAAACAAACTTGAATAAAAAAGGAAGTTAAATAAAAATAAAAATGGAAGTTCATTCCAGAAACCACTATACCTTAACGATCTATTTGTAAATTAAATAAAAAAGGAAGTTTGATAGAAAAGTAAATTGATTTAAAATGGAAGAAGAATAAAAATAAAAATGAAAGTTGCATAAAATTAAAAATGGAAGTTCAATCCAGAAACCACTATACCTTAACGATCTACTTGGAAATTAAATAAAAAAGGAAGTTTAATAGGAAAGTAAATTGAATTAAAATAGAAGTAGAATAAAAATAAAAATGAAAGTTGCATAAAATTAAAAATGGAAGTTCAATCCAGAAACCACTATACCTTAACGATCTATTTGGAAATTAAATAGAAAAGGAAGTTTAATAGAAAAGTAAATTGAATTAAAATGGAAGTTGAACAAAAATAAAAATGGAAGTTGCATAAAATTAAAAATAGAAGTTCAATCCAAATACCACTATACCATAACGATCTATTTGGAATTTAAATAAAAAAGGTAGTTGAGTAGAAAAGAATCTAGAATAAAAAAGGAAGTTAAATAAAAAGAAAAATGGAAGTTGCAGAAAATTAAAAATGTAAGTTCATTCTAGAAACCACTATACCTTAACGATCTATTTGGAATTTAAATAAAAAAGGAAGTTTAATAGAAATGTAAATTGATTAAAAATTGAAGTAAAATAAAAATAAAAATGAAAGTTGCATAAAATTAAAAATGGAAGTTCAATCCAGAAACCACTATACCTTAACGATCTACATGGAAATTAAATAAAAAAGAAAGTTTAATAGGATAGTAAATTGAATTAAAATGGAAGTAGAATAAAAATAAAAATGAAAGTTGCATAAAATTAAAAATGGAAGTTCAATCCAGAAACCACAATACCTTAACGACCTATCTGGAAATTAAATAAAAAATGAACTTTAATAGAAAAGTAAATGGAATAAAAATGGAAGTTGAATAAAAATAAAAATGAAAGTTGCATAAAATTAAAAATGGAAGTTCAATCCAGAAACCACTATACCTTAACGATCTATTTGGAAATTAAATAAAAAAGGAAGTTGAGTAGAAAAGAAACTTGAATAAAATAGGAAGTTAAATAAGAATAAAAATGGAAGTTGCAGAAAATTAAAAATGGAAGTTCATTCCAGAAACCACTATACCTTAACGATCTATTTGAAAATTAAATAAAAAAGGAAGTTTAACAGAAAGGTAAATTGATTTGAAATGGAAGAAGAATAAAAATAAAAATGAAAGTTGCATGAAATTAAAAATGGAAGTTCAATCCAGAAACCACTATACCTTAACGATCTACTTGGAAATTAAATAAAAAAGGAAGTTTAATAGGAAAGTAAATTGAATTAAAATGGAAGTAGAATAAAAATAAAAATGAATGTTGCATAAAATTAAAAATGGAAGTTCAATCCAGAAACCACTATACCTTAACGATCTATTTAGAAATTAAATAAAAAAGGAAGTTGAGTAGAAAAGAAACTTGAATAAAAAAGGAAGTTAAATAAAAATAAAAATGGAAGTTGCAGAAAAATAAAAATGGAAGTTCATTCCAGAAACCACTATACCTTATGGATCTATTTGGAAATTAAATAAAAAAGGATGTTTAATAGAAAAGTAAATTGAATAAAAATGGAAGTTGAATAAAAATAAAAATGAAAGTTGTAGAAAATTAAATACGGAAGTTGAATCCAGAAACCACTATACCTTAATGATCTATTTGGAAATTAAATAAAAAAGGAAGTTTAAGAGAAAAGTAAATTGAATAAAAATGGAAGTTAAATAAAAATAAAAATGAAAGTTGTAGAAAATTAAATATGGATGTTCAATCCAGAAATCTGTCACGCCCTCAAAAATAACCCATTATATATATCATTGACATGCATTATTTAAAGAAAACACTTTAATAATTCATTATTCATCAGAGTCTTACTAAACAAAAGCATTACATGTAACATCAAATTAAATGCCCTACAGGCTTACATCTTTCCAAGCCAACACTTGGACACAAAAGTATGAGTTCTAACTCAATTACAAATAATGCCCTAGGCTTGAGTGTTTACATGTACTAACAAATAAAAGCAAACATCTGAAAATAGTCTTCAGAATCCAAGTCCTTCCAAGCTAAGGCCTTGGAGGTAGCTTATCACCTGAACCTGAAAATGATGTTCCCATAAAGGGTGAGCCACAGCCCAGTAGAAATATACTAAACCGCATATAAGCAATGAATAAAGCAATAGCATTCAACAGATGGTTAACCAAGATAATCAATTATTTCATTTTTCAGTCTCATGTCACTATTGTCTATGACATGTTTTACTTTCCAACTTTATCAATATGGCTCAGAACTTGGCCAAACTTACAACAGTGGATTATATATATCATATTCACATTCTTCCAATATCAACAAACAAATGAGACTCAAGCTCAAATCAAAACACTTCATACTTCCAGATTGATACACGTTTTAGTGTTGTATCAATAAAACACTTCTATATAAATAAGCACACATAAAAGTGATGCTAATGGAGTCCATCCCCTATCTCCTCCCAAACAAAATACGGTTTAGAGGTCCATCCCCTATCTTTCCCTAAACCGTGGAGTACATCCCCTATCTCCTCCCACACAAAACAATGTATGTAAACACATAACATATACAACACACAATCTATACACATAATGTCTGTATTAATTTAACAGTCAAAATTGATGACTTAATCAATGATTAGTTTCAGTTATCCCTAATCCACATGCAGTGTCTACAACAATCACAGCTATCCTCCACCGATAGCCCAAAACAGTTATTTCTAGACTTGGAAATAAACATATCAACAATTCAATAGGCGAGTGATTTAAATTATCCAACTACATCATTTAATCAATAATTTCCCCAATTCCCTTAAATTAATTATACAATTTAATTAATTAATACAACTATGGTTTTTCCCAAAATTATCAAAGTAACCTCAACATATCAACATACCAAAACTTAGAACAAAACTTATAAAATGGAGTAGGAAATCCCTACCTCGAAGAAATAGCCCCAAAAGAGAAGATGGAGATGAAGACCCAAACTCCAAAGTGCTCCAAACTACCAACAATTCAAATTAAAACGAAGCCCTCGACTCACACACTCTTTTTAATGAAGGATCTAGGGTAGAAACACACCCTAAGTGGATCAAATCTAAGAGAGAAGGTGAGTAGGGTGAGAGAGAAGTCGGACCTAGGGTTTGGAATCAAAAGAATATCAAAAAGACTGATCAAAACCCGCTGCTGCGTATATAAACTGAACAGGCTCGCTCGAGCGAAGACTTGGTCGCTCGAGCGACAAGACACAGAAAAGATACGCTCGAGCCAAGGAAGCCTTGCTCGAGCCAACAACCCAGAAGCTCGCTCGAGCGAAGGAAATCTCGCTCGATCGAAGAACTCAAACCCTCAGGTCTGTAACCAGACACACGCTCGAGCGAAGGAACTCTTGCTCGAGCGAAGAACAAACTAGCTTGCTCGAGCGAAGAAAATCTCGCTCGAGCCAAAAACCACTGCCATCAGGTCTTACTACAAAACGCACTCCTCGCTCGAGCGAATAAAACCTGGCTCGAGCGACGGACCAAAACAAAGAGCTCGATCGAGCGAAGAACTTCTCGCTCGAGCGAAGGGTCAAAATTCTGGGCAGCAACCCTTTGCTCCCAAACTCAACCAACCTGCTACAAACCTGCCCAATGCATCCTATAACTCCAAATGAGAAAATAAGGGACAACAACAACAATTATACAATGACAGAATCTACGGAACCTAAGTCCGGATACAATAATCAAATGGGAAAAGACCGGGGTCGCTATAACCTCCCCCCCTTAGTGATCTATTTGGAAATTAAATAAAAAAGGAAGTTTAATAGGAAAGTAAATTGAATAAAAATGGAAGTTGAATAAAAATAAAAATGAAAGTTGCATAAAACTAAAATTGGAAGTTCAATCCAGAAACCACTATACCTTAACGATTTATTTGGAAATTAATAAAAAAGGAAGTTGAGTAGAAAAAAACTTGAATAAAAAATGAAGTTAAATAAAAATAAAAATGGAAGTTGCAGAAAATTAAAAATGGAAGTTCATTCCAGAAACCACTATACCTAAACGATCTATTTGGAAATTAAATAAAAAATGAAGTTTAATAGGAAAGTAAATTGAATTAAAATGGAAGTAGAATAAAAATAAAAATGAAAGTTGCATAAAATTAAAAATGGAAGTTCAATCCAGAAACCACTATACCTTAACGATCTGTTTGGAAATTAAATAAAAAAGGAAGTTTAATAGAAAAGTAAATTGAATAAAAATGGAAGTTGAATAAAAATAAAAATGAAAGTTGCATAAAGTTAAAAATGGAAGTTCAATCCAAAAACCACTATACCTTAACGATCTATTTGGAAATTAAATAAAAAAGGAAGTTGAGTAGAAAAGAAACTTGAATGAAAAAGGAAGTTGAATAAAAATAAAAATGGAAGTTGCAGAAAATTAAAAATGGAAGTTCATTCAAGAAACCACTATACCTTAACAATCTATTTGGAAATTAAATAAAAAAGGATGTTTAATAGAAAAGTAAATTGAATAAAAATGGAAGTAGAATAAAAATAAAAATGAAAGTTGCAGAAAATTAAATATGGAAGTTCAATCCAGAAACCAATATACCTTAACGATCTATTTGGAAATTAAATAAAAAAGGAAGTTTAATAGAAAAGTAAATTGAATAAAAATGGAAGTTAAATAAAAATAAAAATAAAAGTTGCATAAAATTAAAAATGTAAGTTCAATCCAAAAACCACTATACCTTAACGATCTATTTGGAAATTAAATAAAAAAGGAAGTCTAATAGAAAAGTAAATTGAATAAAAATGGAAGTCGAATAAAAATATAAATGAAAGTTGCATAAAATTAAAAATGGAAGTTCAATCCAAAAACCACTATACCTTAACGATCTATTTGGAAATTAAGTAAAAAAGGAAGTTGAGTAGAAAAGAAACCTGAATAAAAGAGGAAGTTAAATAAAAATAAAAATAGAAGTTGCAGAAAATTAAAAATGGAAGTTCATTCCAGAAACCACTATATCTTAACGATCTATATGGAAATTAAATAAAAAAGGAAGTTTAATAAAAAAGTAAATTGAATAAAACTGGAAGTTGAATAAAAATAAAAATGAAAGTTGCATAAAATTAAAAATGGAAGTTCAATCCAAAAACTACTATACCTTAACAATCTATTTGGAAATTAAATAAAAAAGGAAGTTGTGTAGAAAAAAGCTTGAATAAAAAATGAAGTTAAATAAAAATAAAAATGGAAGTTGAAGAAAATTAAAAATGGAAGTTCATTCCAGAAACCACTATACCTAAACGATCTATTTGGAAATTAAATAAAAAAGGAAGTTTAATAGAAAAGTAAATTGAATAAAAATGGAAGTAGAGTATAAATAAAAATGAAAGTTGCATAAAATTAAAAATGAAGTTCAATCCAGAAACCACTATACCTTAGCGATCTATTTTGAAATTAAATAAAAAAGGAAATTTAATAGGAAAGTAAATTTAATTAAAATGGAAGTAGAATAAAAATAAAAATGAAAGTTGCATAAAATTAAAAATGGATGTTCAATGCAGAAACCACTATACCTTAACGATCTATTTGGAAATTAAATAAAAAAGGAAGTTTAATGGAAAAGCAAATTGAATAAAATTGGAAGTTGAATAAAAATAAAAATGAAAGTTGCATAAAATTAAATATGGAAGTTCAATCCAGAAACCACTTTACCTTAACGATTTATTTGGAAATTAAATAAAAAAGGAAGTTTAATAGAAAAATAAATTGAATAAAAATGGAAGTTGAATAAAAATAAAAATGAAAGTTGCATAAAATTAAAAATGTTAGTTCAATCCAAAAACCACTATACCTTAACGATCTGTTTGGAAATTAAATAAAAAAGGAAGTTGGGTAGAAAAGAAACTTGAATATAAACGGAAGTTAAATAAAAATAAAAATGGAAGTTGCAGAAAATTAAAAATGAAAATTCATTACAGAAAGCACTATACCTTAACGATCTATTTCGAAATTAAATAAAAAAGGAAGTTTAAGAGGAAAGTAAATTGAATTAAAATGGAAGTAGAATAAAAATAAAAATGAAAGTTGCATAAAACTAAAATTGGAAGTTCAATCCAGAAACCACTATACCTTAACGATCTATTTCGAAATTAAATAAAAAAGAAAGTTGAATAGAAAAGTAAATTGAATAAATATGGAAGTTGAATAAAAATAAAAATGAAAGTTGCAGAAAATTAAAAGTGGAAGTTCAATCCAAAAACCGTTATAGCGATCCCGGATTTACCCTTGTTGTACAGTGATCCGGACATGTGTCCGTGGAGGTTGGTAGTTGATTATTATCTTGTTTACATCCTTTTTACTTTGTAGTTGAGTTATGGGATGTGTTGGGCAGGTTTGTTACAGGTTGGTTGAGTTTAGAAACCAAAACTAGTTGCCCAGATTTTGACCTGTCCGCTCGAGCGGGGGTTTTGGCGCTCGAGCGGGAATTGCACCCATCCAGTATTTCCCGTGCAGTGTTGGACGCTCGAGCGTGGGATTGGCCGCTCGAGCGGGGTTGTGTGAGTGCCGCTCGAGCGGGGAGTTGGAATCTCCAGCGGAGACCTGGTTCTGTAAAAGTTCTGGGAGTGTGCATCTGCCGCTCGAGCGGGATGGTTGACGCTCGAGCGGGAGTCTGTGAGTGATGCTCGAGCGGGGTGTTTGACGCTCGAGCGGGGCGACTGGGTTTAAGTTCCGAGTTTTGACTTTTCAAATCACTTTTTCACTTTCTCTTCTCTCTCCTACTTTTCCAAAAACACCATTGTTGAGCCTCTCACACTAGAACTCTACCTTCTCTCTAGGTTTTGATCTAGTAGGAGTGATTTGCTCACCTTTGGCCTTTACAAAAAAAGTTGTTGATCATCGAGGGTTACATTTTAATCTGAAAATTTCGGGTTTTGGAGCACGTTGGGTTTTGTCATCTTCTCTCTTGGGACTCCGGATTTGAGGTAGGGATATCCTACTCCTCTCTATGGATTTTGTCTTTAAAATTTGGCATTTTGAGATGTTGGGGTTGGTTTGGTAATTTTGTGAAAGTTTGGATCTTTTGTGTTATTTTATAAAAGTTGGGGTTTTATTTATAATAAACCTAGATGCATGTTTGGCATAGAGAAATGGAATAAATGTTGAATCATTGATGAAAATGGGACCTAAGGGTCGTAATGTTAATTATGGAAATGACCTAATTACATCGTTTGATTAATTGGGATAATTAATTGTGAGAAATGAGGAAATGAAATGAAATTGTTGAGATTGGGAATGTATGGGGTTAAAGGGTGTAGTTGAATTAATTATCACTCACCGAAATGAAATGTTGATTGAATATCCATTGTGCATTTATTTTCTGTTTAGAGATAACTGCTTTGGGCTATCGGTGGAGGATAGTCGTGATTGTTGTAGACAATGCATGATGATTAGGCAAACGAAAACTAATCAATAGAATGTGTCATGGAATTTGACGGTTGATAGAATACATTAACTGTATGTATTGGGTGATTGTATATAGAACCCATGTGTTTGTATACGTTATTTGTAGAGGAGGAGATGGGGGATGTACTCCGCGGTTTAGGGAAAGATGGGGGATGTACCTCTAAATCGAATAGCGTTGGGAGGAGATAGGGGATGAACTCCGTAGATACAGCTCATATGCTTGTCTAGAGAAGTGAAGATAGAGCTCATATGCTTATCTTTGTGAAGTGTAGATACAGCTTATATGCTTGTCTGTGAATGTGGGATATAGTTGTTATATATATCTGTTGAGAATGTGGATATAGCTTATATGCTTATCTGTGAATGTGGGATATAGTTTTTATACATATCTGTTGAAATGATGATAGAGCTAATATGCTTATCTGTTGAAAAGGGGAAAACGAAAAGTAACTTGGACTCATAAGTCGTATGACATAAAATGTGATTTATGTGGATGTATCAGTGTTGACCATCTATCAATTGCTAATCTTTTAGTCATTGTTCATGGTTGGTTTAGTGTATTTCTACTGGGTTGTGGCTCACCCTATATGGGAACATCATTTTTAGGTACAGGTAGCATGCCACCTCCAAGGTCATAGCTTGGGAGGCTAGATGCGAGCTGATTTTTGCTGTTTAGTTTCTTTTGAAGTATTACATGTATATTCAAGCCAAGGGCTTAATGTGTAGACGAGTTAGCATCCTTTTGTTGTAACCAAGTGTTAACTTGGAAAGCTGTAAGCCCGTAGGGCATTTTGCTTTTGTTGTTAACATGTAATACTATTGTAATGAAACTCTGATTAATAGAAGAATGTGGATATTTTGCATGTCAAGGAATGTCTCAATTGAGGGTTTAATGTTATTATTTTGAGGGCGTTACAACCACTATACCTTAACGATCTATTTGGAAATTAAATAAAAAAGGAAGTTGAGTAGAAAAGAAACTTGAATAAAAAAGGAAGTTAAATAAAAATAAAAATAAAAGTTGCATAAAATTAAAATGGGAAGTTCAATCCAGAAACCACTATACCTTAACGATGTATTTGGAAAGTAAATAAAAAAGGAAGTTTAATAGAAAAGTAAATTGATTAAAAATGGAAGTAGAGTAAAAATAAAAATGAAAGTTGTATAAAATTAAAAATGGAAGTTCAATCCAGAAACCACTATACCTTAACGATCTACTTGGAAATTAAATAAAAAAGGAAGTTTAATAGGAAAGTAAATTGAATTAAAATCGAAGTTGAATAAAAATAAAAATGAAAGTTGCATAAAATTAGAAATAGAAGTTCAATCCAGAAACCACTATACCTCAACGATCTATTTGGAAACAAAATAAAAAAGGAAGTTTAATAGAAAAGTAAATTGAATAAAAATAGAAGTCGAATAAAAATAAAAATGAAAGTTGAATAAAATTAAAAATGAAAGTTCAATCCAAAAGCCACTATACCTTAACGATCTATTTGGAAATTAAATAAAAAAGGAAGTTGAGTAGAAAAGAAACTTGAATAAAAGAGGAAGTTAAATAAAAATAAAAATGAAAGTTGCAGAAAATTAAAAATGGAAGTTCATTCCAGAAACCACTATATCTTAACGATCTATACGGAAATTAAATAAAAAAAAAAGTTTAATAGAAAAGTAAATTGAATAAAAATGGAAGTTGAATAAAAATAATAATGAAAGTTGCATAAAATAAGAAATGGAAGTTCAATCCAAAAACCATTATACCATAACGATCTATCTGGAAATTAAATAAAAAAGGAAGTTGAGTAGAAAAGAAACTTGAATAAAAAAGGAAGTTAAATACAAATAAAAATGAAAGTTGCAGAAAATTAAAAATGGAAGTTCATTCCAGAAACCACTATACCTTAACGATCTATTTGGAAATTAAATAAAAAAGGAAGTTTAATAGAAAAGTAAATTGAATAAAAATGGAAGTAGAATATAAATAGAAATGAAAGTTGCATAAAATTAAAAATAGAAGTTCAATCCAGAAACTACTATACCTTAGTGATCTATTTGGAAATTAAATAAAAAAGGAAGTTTAATAGGAAAGTAAATTGAATTAAAATGTAAGTAGAATAAAAATAAAAATAAAAGTTGCATAAAACTAAAATTGGAAGTTCAATCCAGAAACCACTATACCTTAACGATCTATTTGGAAATTAAATAAAAAAGTAAATTGAATAAATTTGGAAGTTGCATAAAAATAAAAATGAAAGTTGCATAAAATTAAATATGAAAGTTCAATCCAGAAACCACTATACCTTAACGATCTATTTGGAAAATAAATAAAAAAGGAAGTGCAATAGAAAAGTAAATTGAAAAAAAATGGAAGTTGAATAAAAATAAAAATGAAAGTTGCATAAAATTAAAAATGGAAGTTCAATCTAAAAACCACTATACCTTAACGATCTATTTCGAAATTAAATAAAAAAGGAAGTTGAGTAGAAAAGAAACTTGAATAAAAAAGGAAGTTAAATAAAAATAAAAATGGAAGTTGCAGAAAATTAAAAATGGAAGTTCATTCCAGAAACCACTATACCTTAACGACCTATTTGGAAATTAAATAAAAAAAAGAAGTTTAATAGAAAAGTAAATTGAATAAAAATGGAAGTAGAATACAAATAAAAATGAAAGTTGCATAAAATTAAAAATGGAAGTTCAATCCAGAAACCACTATACCTTAGCGATCTATTTGGAAATTAAATAAAAAAGGAAGTTTAATAGGAAAGTAAATTGAATTAAAATGGAAGTAGAATAAAAATAAAAATGAAAGTTGCAGAAAATTAAAAGTGGAAGTTCAATCCAAAAACCACTATACCTTAACGATCTATTTGGAAATTAAATAAAAAATGAAGTTGAGTAGAAAAGAAACTTGAATAAAAAAGGAAGTTAAATTAAAAAAAAAATAAAAGTTGCATAAAATTAAAATTGGAAGTTCAATCCAGAAACCACTATACCTTAACGATGTATTTGGAAAGTTAATAAAAAAGGAAGTTTAATAAAAAAGTAAATTGATTAAAAATGGTAGTAGAGTAAAAATAAAAATGAAAGTTGTATAAAATTAAAAATGGAAGTTCAATCCAGAAACCACTATACCTTAACGATCTACTTGGAAATTAAATAAAAAAGGAAGTTTAATAGGAAAGTAAATTGAATTAAAATCGAAGTTGAATAAAAATAAAAATGAAAGTTGCACAAAATTTGAAATAGAAGTTCAATCCAGAAACCACTATAACTTAACGATCAATTTGAAAATTAAATAAAAAAGGAAGTTTAATAGAAAAGTAAATTGAATAAAAATGGAAGTTGAATAAAAATAAAAAAGAAAGTTGAATAAAATTAAAAATGAAAGTTCAATCCAGAAACCACTATACCTTAACGATCTGTTTGCAAATTCAATAAAAAAGGAAGTTTAATAGAAAAGTAAATTGAATAAAAATGGAAGTTGAATAAAAATAAAAATGGAAGTTGCAGAAAATTAAAGATGGAAGTTTAATCCAGAAACCATTACATCTTAACGATCTATTTGGAAATTAAATAAAAAAGAAAGTGTAATAGAAAAGTAAATTGAATAAAAATGGAAGTTGAATAAAAATAAAAATGAAAGTTGCATAAAATTAAAAATGGAAGTTCAATCCAAAAACCACTATACCTTAACGATCTATTTGGAAATTAAATAAAAAAGGAAGTTGAGTACAAAAGAAATTTGAATAAAAAAGGATGTTAAATAAAAATAAAAATGGAGGTTACAGAAAATTAAAAATGGAAGTTCATTGCAGAAACCACTATACCTTAACGATCTATTTGGAAATTAAATAAAAAAGGAAGTTTAATAGAAAAGTAAATTGAAAAAAAATGGAAGCAGAATATAAATAAAAATGAAATTGCATAAAATTAATAATGGAAGTTCAATCCAGAAACCACTATACCTTAGCGATCTATTTGGAAATTAAATAAAAAAGGAAGTTTAATAGGAAAGTAAATTGAATTAAAACAGAAGTAGAATAAAAATAAAAATGAAAGTTGCATAAAACTAAAATTGGAAGTTCAATCCAGAAACCACTATACCTTAATCATCTATTTGGAAATTAAATAAAAAAGGAAGTTTAATATAAAAGTAAATTGAATAAATTTGGAAGTTGCATAAAAGTAAAAACGAAAATTGCATAAAATTAAATATGGAAGTTCAATACAGAAACCACTATACCTTAACGATCTATTTGGAAATTAAATAAAAAATGAAGTTTAACAGAAAAGTAAATTGAATAAAAATGGAAGTTGAATAAAAATAAAAATGGAAGTTGCATAAAATTAAAAATGGAAGTTCAATCCAAAAACCACTATACCTTAACGATCTATTTGGAAATTAAAAAAAAAAACGGAAGTTAAATAAAAATAAAAATAAAAGTTGCAGAAAATTAAAAATAGAAGTTCATTCAAGAAACCACTATACCTTAACGATCTATTTGGAAATTAAATAAAAAAGAATGTTTAATAGAAAAGTAAATTGAATAAAAATATAAGTAGAATAAAAATAAAAAGGAAAGTTGCGTAAAATAAAAAGGGGAAGTTCAATCCAGAAACCACTATACATTAACGATCTGTTTGCAAATTAAATAAAAAAGGAAGTTTAATAGAAAAGTAAATTGAATAAAAATGGAAGTTGAATAAAAATAAAAATGAAAGTTACAGAAAATTAAATATGGAAGTTCAATCCAGGAACTATTATACCTTAACGATCTATTTGGAAAATAAATAAAAAAGGAAGTGTAATAGAAAAGTAAATTGAATAAAAATGGAAATTGAATAAAAATAAAAATGAAAGTTGCATAAAATTAAAAATGGTAGTTCAATCTAAAAACCACTATACCTTAACGATCTATTTGGAATTTAAATAAAAAAGGAAGTTTAACAGAAAAGTAAATTGAATAAAAATGGAAGTAGAATATAAATAAAAATGAAAGTTGCATAAAATTAAAAATGGAAGTTTAATCCAGAAACCACTATACCTTAGCGATGTATTGGGAATTTAAATAAAAAAGGAAGTAGAATAAAAATAAAAATGAAGGTTGCATAAAATTAAAAATGAAAGTTCAATCCAGAAACCACTATACCTTAACGATCTATTTGGAAATTAAATAAAAAGGGAAGTTTCATAGAAAGTAAATTGAATAAAAATGGAAGTTGAATAAAAATAAAAATGAAAGTTGCAGAAAATTAAATATGGAAGTTCAATCCAGAAACCACTACACCTTAACGATCTATTTGGAAATTAAATAAAAAAGGAAGTTTAATAGAAAAGAAACTTGAATAAAAATAGAAGTTGAGTAAAAATAAAAATGAAAGTTGCAGAAAATTTAATACGGAAGTTCGATCCAGAAACCACTATACCTTAACAATCTATTTGAAAATTAAATAAAAAAGGAAGTTTAACAGAAAAGTAAATTGAATAAATTTGGAAGTTGAATAAAAATAAAAATGAAAGTTGCATAAAATTAAATATGGAAGTTCAATCCAGAAACCATTATACCTTAACGATCTACTTGGAAATTAAATAAAAAAGGAAGTTTAATAGAAAAGTAAATTGAATAAAAATGGAAGTTGAATAAAAATAAAAATGAAAGTTGCAAAAAATTGAAAATGGAAGTTCAATCAAAAAACCACTATACCTTAACGATCTATTTGGAAATTAAAAAAAAAAAAGGAAGTTGAGGAGAAAAGAAACTTGAATGAAAAAGGAAGTTAAATAAAAAGAAAAATGGAAGTTGTAGAAAATTAAAAATAGAAGTTCACTCAAGAAACCACTATACCTTAACGATCTATTTGGAAATTAAAAAAAAAAAAGGATGTTTAATAGAAAAGTAAATTGAATAAAAATATAAGTAGAATAAAAAGAAAAAGGAAAGTTGAGTAAAATAAAAAGGGCAAATTCAATCCAGAAACCACTATACCTTAACGATCTGTTTGCAAATTCAATAAAAAAGGAAGTTTAATAGAAAAGTAAATTGAATAAAAATGGAAGTTGAATAAAAATAAAAATGAAAGTTGCAGAAAATTAAAGATGGAAGTTTAATCCAGAAACCATTACATCTTAACGATCTATTTGGAAATTAAATAAAAAAGAAAGTGTAATAGAAAAGTAAATTGAATAAAAATGGAAGTTGAATAAAAATAAAAATGAAAGTTGCATAAAATTAAAAATGGAAGTTCAATCCAAAAACCACTATACCTTAACGATCTATTTGGAAATTAAATAAAAAAGGAAGTTGAGTACAAAAGAAATTTGAATAAAAAAGGATGTTAAATAAAAATAAAAATGGAGGTTACAGAAAATTAAAAATGGAAGTTCATTGCAGAAACCACTATACCTTAACGATCTATTTGGAAATTAAATAAAAAAGGAAGTTTAATAGAAAAGTAAATTGAAAAAAAATGGAAGCAGAATATAAATAAAAATGAAATTGCATAAAATTAATAATGGAAGTTCAATCCAGAAACCACTATACCTTAGCGATCTATTTGGAAATTAAATAAAAAAGGAAGTTTAATAGGAAAGTAAATTGAATTAAAATGGAAGTAGAATAAAAATAAAAATGAAGGTTGCATAAAATTAAAAACGGAAGTTCAATCCAGAAACCACTATACCTTAACGATCTATTTGGAAATTAAATAAAAAAGGAAGTTTCATAGAAAAGTTAATTGAATAAAAATGGAAGTTGAATAAAAATAAAAATGAAAGTTGTAGAAAATTAAATGTGGATGTTCAATCCGGAAACCACAACACCTTAACGATCTATTTGGAAATTAAATAAAAAAGGAAGTTTAATAGGAAAGAAACTTGAAAAAAAAATGGAAGTTGAGTAAAAATAAAGATGAAAGTTGCAGAAAATTAAATATGGAAGTTCAATCCAGAAACCACTACACCTTAACGATCTATTTGGAAATTAAATAAAAAAGGAAGTTTAATAGAAAAGAAACTTGAATAAAAATGGAAGTTGAGTAGAAATAAAAATGAAAGTTGCAGAAAATTTAATACGGAAGTTGAATCCAGAAGCCACTATACCATAACAATCTATTTGAAAATTAAATAAAAAAGGAAGTTTAATAGAAAAGTAAATTGAATAAATTTGGAAGTTGAATAAAATTAAAAATGAAAGTTGCATAAAATTAAATATGGAAGTTCAATCCAGAAACCATTATACCTTAATGATCTATTTGGAAATTAAATAAAAAAGGAAGTTTAATAGAAAAGTAAATTGAATAAAAATGGAAGTTGAATAAAAATAAAAATGAAAGTTGCATAAAATTAAAAATGGAAGTTCAATCAAAAAACCACTATACCTTAACGATCTATTTGGAAATTAAAAAAAAAAAAGGAAGTTGAGGAGAAAAGAAACTTGAATGAAAAAGGAAGTTAAATAAAAAGAATAATGGAAGTTGCAGAAAATTAAAAATGGAAGTTCATTCAAGAAACGACTATACCTTAACGATCTATTTGGAAATTAAAAAAAAAAAAGGATGTTTAATAGAAAAGTAAATTGAATAAAAATATAAGTAGAATAAAAATAAAAAGGAAAGTTGAGTAAAATAAAAAGGGCAAATTCAATCCCGAAACCACTATACCTTAACGATCTGTTTGCAAATTAAATAAAAATGGAAGTTTAATAGAAAAGTAAATTGAATAAAAATGGAAGTTGAATAAAAATAAAAATGAAAGTTGCTGAAAATTAAAGATGGAAGTTCAATCCAGAAACCATTACACCTTAACGATCTATTTGGAAATTAAATAAAAAAAAGAAGTGTAATAGAAAAGTAAATTGAATAAAAATGGATGTTGAATAAAAATAAAAATGAAAGTTGCATAAAATTAAAAATGGAAGTTCAATCCAAAAACCACTATACCTTAACGATCTATTTGGAAATTAAATAAAAAAGGAAGTTGAGTAGAAAAGAAACTTGAATAAAAAAGGAAGTTAAATACAAATAAAAATGAAAGTTGCAGAAAATTAAAAATGGAAGTTCATTCCAGAAACCACTATACCTTAACGATCTATTTGGAAATTAAATAAAAAAGGAAGTTTAATAGAAAAGTAAATTGAATAAAAATGGAAGTAGAATATAAATAGAAATGAAAGTTGCATAAAATTAAAAATAGAAGTTCAATCCAGAAACTACTATACCTTAGTGATCTATTTGGAAATTAAATAAAAAAGGAAGTTTAATAGGAAAGTAAATTGAATTAAAATGTAAGTAGAATAAAAATAAAAATAAAAGTTACATAAAACTAAAATTGGAAGTTCAATCCAGAAACCACTATACCTTAACGATCTATTTGGAAATTAAATAAAAAAGGAAGTTTCATAGAAAAGTAAATTGAATAAAAATGGAAGTTGAATAAAAATAAAAATGAAAGTTGCAGAAAATTAAATGTGGAAGTTCAATCCGGAAACCATTACACGTTAACGATCTATTTGGAAATTAAATAAAAAAGGAAGTTTAATAGGAAAGAAACTTGAATAAAAATGGAAGTTGAGTAAAAATAAAAATGAAAGTTGCAGAAAATTAAATACGGAAGTTCAATCCAGAAACCACTATACCTTAACGATGTATTTGGAAATTAAATAAAAAAGGAAGTTTAATAGAAAAGTAAATTGAATAAAAATGGAAGTAGAATAAAAATAAAAAGGAAAGTTGCATAAAATTAAAAGTGGAAGTTCAATCCAGAAACCGCTATACCTTTACAATCTATTTGGAAATTAAATAAAAAAGGAAGTTTCATAGAAAAGTAAATTGAATAAAAATGGAAGTTGAATAAAAATAAAAATGAAAGTTGCATATATAAAATTAAAAATAGAAGTTCAATCCAAAAACCACTATACCTTAACGATTTACTCAGAAATTAAATAAAAAATGAAGTTTAATAGAAAAGTAAATCGAATAAAAATGGAAGTTGAATAAAATAAAAATGAAAGTTACATAAAATTAAAAATGGAAGTTCAATCCAAAAACCACTATACCTTAACGATCTATTTGGAAATTAAATAAAAAGGGAAGTTGAGTAGAAAAGAAACTTGAATAGAAAAGGAAGTTAAATAAAAATAAAATTGGAAGTTGCAGAAAATTAAAAATGGAAGTTCATTCAAGAAACCACTATACCTTAACGATCTATTTAGAAATTAAATAAAAAAGGAAGTTTAATAGAAACGTAAATTGAACAAAAATGGAAGTAGAATAAAAATAAAAATGAAAGTTGCATAAAATTAAAAGTGGAAGTTCAATCCAAAAACCACAATACCTTAACGATCTATATGGAAATTAAATAAAAAAGGAAGTTTAATAGAAAAGTAAATTGAATAAAAATGGAAGTTGAATAAAAATAAAAATGAAAGTTGCATAAAATTAAAAATGGAAATTCAATCCAAAAACCACTATACACTTACGATCTATTTGGAAATTAAATAAAAAAGGAAGTTGAGTAGAAAAGAAACATGAATGAAAAAGGAAGTTAAATAAAAATAAAATTGGCAGTTGCAGAAAATTAAAAATGGAAGTTCATTCCAGAAACCACTATACCTTAACGATCTATTTAGAAATTAAATAAAAAAAGAAGTTTAATAGAAACGTAAATTGAACAAAAATGGAAGTAGAATAAAAATAAAAATGAAAGTTGCATAAAATTAAAAGTGGAAGTTCAATCCAGAAACCACTATACCTTAACGATCTATTTGGAAATTAAATAAAAAATGAAGTTTAATAGAAAAATAAATTGAATAAAATTGGAAGTAGAATAAAAATAAAAAAGAAAGTTGCATAAAATTAAAAGTGGAAGTTCAATCCAGAAACCACTGTACCTTAACGATCTATTTGGAAATTAAATAAAAAAGAAAGTTTCATAGAAAATTAAATTGAATAAAAATGGAAGTTGAATAAAAATAAAAATGAAAGTTGCATAAAATTAAAAACGGAAGTTCAATCTAAAAACCACTATACCTTAACGATCTACTCGGAAATTAAATAAAAACTGAAGTTTAATAGAAAAGTAAATCGGATAAAAATGGAAGTTGAATAAAAATAAAAATGAAAGTTGCATAAAATTAAAAATGGAAGTTCAATCCAAAAACTACTATACCTTAACGATTTATTTGGAAATTAAATAAAAAAGGAAGTTGAGTAGAAAAGAAACTTGAATAAAAAAGGAAGTCAAATAAAAATAAAACTGGAAGTTGCAGAAATGCAAAAATGGAAGTTCATTCAAGAAACCACTATACCTTAATGATCTATTTGGAAATTAAATAAAAAAGGATGTTTAATAGAAAAGTAAATTGAATAAAAATGGAAGTTGAATAAAAATAAAAAGGAAAGTTGCATAAAATAAAAAGTTGAAGTTCAATCCAGACACCACTATACCTTAATGATCTATTTGGAAATTAAATAAAAAAGGAAGTTTAATAGAAAAGTAAATTGACTAAAAATGGAAGTAGAATAAAAATAAAAATGAAAGTTGCATAAATTTAAAAATGGATGTTCAATCCAGAAACCACTATACCTTAACGATCTATTTGGAAATTAAATAAAAAAGGAAGTTTAACAGAAAAGTAAATTGAATAAAAATGGAAGTTGAATAAAAATAAAAATGAAAGTTGCAGAAAATTAAATATGGAAGTTCAATCCAAAAACCACAATACCTTAACGATCTATATGGAAATTAAATAAAAAAGGAAGTTTAATAGAAAAGTAAATTGAATAAAAATGGAAGCTGAATAAAAATAAAAATGAAAGTTGCATAAAATTAAAAATGGAAATTCAATCCAAAAACCACTATACCTTTACGATCTATTTAGAAATTAAATAAAAAAGGAAGTTGAGTAGAAAAGAAACATGAATGAAAAAGGAAGTCAAATAAAAATAAAATTGGCAGTTGCAGAAAATTAAAAATGGAAGTTCATTCAAGAAACCACTATACCTTAACGATCTGTTTGGAAATTAAATAAAAAAGGATGTTTAACAGAAAATTAAATTGAATGAAATTGGAAGTAGAATAAAACTAAATAGGAAAGTTGCAGAAAATAAGAAGGGGAAGTTTAATCCAGAAACCACTATACCTTAACGATCCATTTCGAAATTAAATAAAAAAGGAAGTTCAATAGAAAAGTAAATTGAATAAATATGGAAGTTGAATAAAAATAAAAATGAAAGTTGCAGAAAATTAAAAGTGGAAGTTCAATCCAAAAACCACTATACCTTAACGATCTATTTGGAAATTAAATAAAAAAGGAAGTTGAGTAGAAAAGAAACTTGAATAAAAAAGGAAGTTAAATAAAAATAAAAATAAAAGTTGCATAAAATTAAAATGGGAAGTTCAATCCAGAAACCACTATACCTTAACGATGTATTTGGAAAGTAAATAAAAAAGGAAGTTTAATAGAAAAGTAAATTGATTAAAAATGGAAGTAGAGTAAAAATAAAAATGAAAGTTGTATAAAATTAGAAATGGAATTTCAATCCAGAAACCACTATACCTTAACGATCTACTTGGAAATTAAATAAAAAAGGAAGTTTAATAGGAAAGTAAATTGAATTAAAATCGAAGTTGAATAAAAATAAAAATGAAAGTTGCATAAAATTAGAAATAGAAGTTCAATCCAGAAACCACTATACCTTAACGATCTATTTGGAAATTAAATAAAAAAGGAAGTTTAATAGAAAAGTAAATTGAATAAAAATGGAAGTTGAATAAAAATAAAAATGAAAGTAGCATAAAATTAAAAATGAAAGTTCAATCCAAAAACCACTATACCTTAACGATCTATTTTGAAATTAAATAAAAAAGGAAGTTGAGTAGAAAAGAAACTTGAATAAAAGAGGAAGTTAAATAAAAATAAAAATGAAAGTTGCAGAAAATTAAAAATTGAAGTTCATTCTAGAAACCACTATATCTTAACGATCTATATGGAAATTAAATAAAAAAGGAAGTTTAATTGAAAAGTAAATTGAATAAAAATGGAAGTTGAATAAAAATAATAATGAAAGTTGCATAGAATTAGAAATGGAAGTTCAATCCAAAAACTATTATACCATAACGATCTATGGTATAAAAGGAAGTTAAATACAAATAAAAGTGGAAGTTGCAGAAAATTAAAAATGGAAGTTCATTCCAGAAACCACTATACCTTAACGATCTATTTGGAAATTAAATAAAAAAGGAAGTTTAATAGAAAAGTAAATTGAATAAAAATGGAAGTAGAATATAAATAAAAATGAAAGTTGCATAAAATTAAAAATGGAAGTTCAATCCAGAAACTACTATACCTTAGTGATCTATTTGGAAATTAAATAAAAAAGGAAGTTTAATAGGAAAGTAAATTGAATTAAAATGGAAGTAGAATAAAAATAAAAATGAAAGTTGCATAAAACTAAAATTGGAAGTTCAATCCAGAAACCACTATACCTTAACGATCTATTTGGAAATTAAATAAAAAAGGAAGTTTAACAAAAAAGTAAATTGAATAAATTTGGAAGTTGCATAAAAATAAAAATGAAAGTTGCATAAAATTGAATATGGAAGTTCAATCCAGAAACCACTATACCTTAACGATCTATTTGGAAATTAAATAAAAAAGGAAGTTTAATAGAAAAGTAAATTTAATAAAAATGGAATATAGCGATCCCGGGTTTACCCTTGTTGTACAGTGATCCGGACATGTGTCCGTGGATGTTGGTAGTTGTTTATTATTTTGTTTGCATCCTTTTTACTTTGTATATTGAGTTATAGGATGTGTTGGGCAGGTTTGTTACAGGTTGGTTGTGTTTGGGAGCCTAGTGCTGCTGCCCAGATTTTTAGACCTTCGCTCAAGCGAGGAGTTGGTCGCTCGAGCGAGAGTTGAGTTCGTGTCTGGTGGATCGAGCCAGAGTGGCTTCGCTCGAGCGAGCGATTGCGTCTGGTTCTGGACCTGAGAGTTGCATTTCCTGGCTCGAGCGAGTTTTCTTCGCTCGAGCGGTCTGGTTTGTTCTTCGCTCGAGCGAGAAGTCTGTCGCTCGAGCGTGCTTCTGGTTGCAGACCTGAGGGTTTGAGTTGTTGGCTCGAGCGAGCATTCTTTCGCTCGAGCGCACTTCTGAGTTTTCGGCTCGAGCGAGAACTTCTTGGCTCGAGCGAGAGTTTTTTGTGTCTGGTCGCTCGAGCGACAAAAGCTTCGCTCGAGCGAGCGTGTTTTATATCAGCGGACAGTAGCGTTTTTGAACATCAGTTTTTCACTTTCTTTTTCTTTCAAACCCTAGATCCGAGACTCCCTCTCTCTAAACTTACACTCTTTCTAAAAATTGATCTCCCTAGAGTGTGAATCTAGCCTAGGGCCTTTGTTAAAAAGATAGAGGGCGTTGAGAGCTTCGACTTAATCTGAAAAAGTTTGGATTTGGAGCACGTTGATCTTCGAGTCTTCATCTCCTTTTTGGCTCAAACTTCGAGGTAGGGATATCCTACTCCTCTCTATGGGTTTTGTCTTTAAATTTTAGTATTTTGAGATGTTGGGGTTGGTTTGGTAATTTTGTGAAAGTTCGGGGCTTTTGTGTGATTTTACAAAAGTTGGGATTTTATTCATAATAAACCTAGATGCATGTTTGGCATAGAGAAATGGAATAAATGTTGAATCATTGATGAAAGTGGGACCTAAGGGTTGAAATGTTAATTATGGAAAATGACCTAATTACATTGTTCGATTAATTGGGAATGCAAAGGGTTAAAGGGTGTAGTTGAATTATTTGTCACTCACCGGAATGAAATGTTGATTGAATATCCATTGTGCATTTATTTTCTGTTTAGAGATAACTGCTTTGGGCTATCGGTGGAGGATAGTCGTGATTGTTGTAGACAATGCATGATGATTAGGCAAACGGAAACTAATCAATGGAATGTGTCATGGAATTTGACGGTTGATAGAATACATTAACTGTATGTATTGAGTGATTGTATATAGAACCAATGTGTTTGTATACGTTATGTGTAGAGGAGGAGATGGGGGATGTACTCCGCGGTTTAGGGGAAGATGAGGGATGTACCTCTAAACCGGATAGTATTGGGAGAAGATAGGGGATGAACTCCGTAGATACAGCTCATATGCTTGTCTAGAGAAGTGAAGATAGAGCTTATATGCTTATCTTTGTGAAGTATGGATACAGCTTATATGCTTATCTGTGAATGTGGGATGTTGTCGTTATACAGATCTGTTGAGAATGTGGATATAGCTTATATGCTTATCTGTGATTGTGGGATATAGTTTTTATACATATCTGTTGAAATAATGATAGAGCTAACATGCTTATCTGTTGAAAAAGGGAAAATGAAAAGTAACTTGGACTCATAAGTCGTATGACATAAATATGTGATTTATGTGAATGTATCAGTGTTGGCCATCTATCAATTGCTAATCTTTTAGTCATTGTTCATGGTTGGTTTAGTGTATTTCTACTGGGCTGTGGCTCACCCTATATGGGAATATCATTTTCAGGTACAGGTAGCATGCCACCTCCAAGGACATAGCTTGGGAGGCTAGAGGCGGACATACTTTTGTCGTTTTATTTTTGATGTATTACATGTAAATTCAAGCCAAGGGCTTAATGTGTAAATGAGTTAGTACTCTTTTGTTGTAACCAAGTGTTAACTTGGAAAGCTGTAAGCCCGTACGGCATTTTGCTTTTGTTGTTAACATGTAATACTTTTGTAATGAAACTCTGATGAATAGAAGAATGTGGTTATTTCATATGTCAATGAATGCCTTATTTGATGGGTTTAATGTTATTATTTTGAGGACGTTACAACTTGGTATCAGAGCGTACCGGGTTCGAATACTTTGGGTACGTGGGAAGTGATTAGTATCACAATGGGTTTGTCTCGCTTGATAAGAGACATAGATGTAGTGTTATATGCTACGTGCTTAATTGATAACATGCTTATGTGACTATGTGGGTATGGGATTTAATTTCTAGGATGTTGATTGGATCCTTGGGTTTCTGGGAGTCTTGTTGGAAAAGCACTTGATCAATGCTGTTTCTAACCGGAACTCTAGTAACGCCTCGGGACTATCATTATTCGGAAATGAAATTCGTAAGTGCTTATGTGTTTATGTGCTTACGTGGAGTGAATTACAGTTGTCCATGCATTAGGACGTGAGTGTTTAGTTTCCGTACATTTGTGAATGTGCTAACATTCTGTATTACCTTTATTAGGATGTCAGGACGAGGAAGAGGTGCTAGGCGTGGTAGGCCTGCGAGGCAGGAAGTACCGTTATCGGGTGAGATTCCGGCAGTGCAAGAGAGAGTTGGTCAGGCCAATGTGGCCGAGCCAGTGGGTCAGCAGGCTATGGGTGCCTTGGCCAGAGAGATAGCAAGAGCTTTGGGTATTCTTAGAGCTGGGAATCAGGCAGCTGAGGCAGGGCCTTCTTTCTTGAAGAGGGAGTTTTTTCGGTCTAATCCGGATGAGTTTGTCGGGGATCCGAAGGAGCCACTGAAGGCTGATGAGTGGCTAGAGCAAATGAGTAAGACGTTCGAGATGCTTGGCATCGAGGACGGAGCACTGAAAGTGACCTTGGCATCCTTCCAACTGAAGGGAGATGCGGGTCAATGGTGGAAGTACGAGAAGGCTCATGTTGGTGGTACTTGGGAGGCGTTTGTGAATGCTTTTCAGGAGAGGTTTTTGTCTGCAGCAGCTAGGGAGAAGCTGAGGGACCAGTTTAGCCAGCTTAAACAGCAGGGCTTGTCAGTGGCCGAGTTTGAGGCTACTTTTACCAGTCTGTCCAGGTTTGCACCGGAACTGGTGGCGTCTGAGGAACGCCGTTGATATGAGTTTGAGCGGAAGTTGAGGCGGGGCCTCAAGTTGAGAGTTGGTGGATCTTACATTCGGGAGTATAGACACCTGGTAGATGCTGCTGCTCATATGGAAATTATGATGCAGGAAGAGGAGAAAGAACAGAAGGGCTCCAAGAGGAGCCAGGATGGTCAGAATGATGGCAGGAGGCAAAGGGGTTATAACCCTCAGCAGTCTCAGGGAGCAGTTTCTAGATCGACCTTTCCAGTGCCGAGTGCAGGCTCGGGGAGAGGCAATCAGGGGGAGTTTGCTTGTTACAAGTGTGGCCAGCTGGGTCACAAGGTTTCAGTTTGCCTGCAGAAGGGTGGGGGTCAGAGAGCTGCTTCTTCTTCAGTTAGACCGCAGAGTCAGAGTTTGGGCAGGGGGCAGCCCTTTGTCTTGTTATCAGTGTGGACAGCCTGGGCACCTGAAGAGGTTTTGCCCGCAGTTGAGTGCCACTTCGGGAGCGTCTGGTTCTAGGCAGACGCAGGGTTTTCAGCCAGCTCAGTCTGTGCAGGCCTCGAGGGCCAATCCGGGAGCTTCGTCATCCCAGTCTGTGCAGCAGTCTTTTGCTCCGAGAGGTGAGCAGGTAGGCTAGGGGCCTACGGGGCGCGTGTATGCTGTTACCGCGCAGGATTTAGTACCGGCTCCATCAGTAGTGAGAGGTACTTTTCTGTTTTGCAACTCGGTTGCTAATGTGTTGATAGACACGGGTGCATCTCATTCTTTTGTATCTGCTGCATTTGCATCTGTTTTGGAATTGGAGTTAGCACAGTTAGCATCTCCTATTTGTGTGGTATCGCCTTTGGGTGGTGAGTTGATTCTGAAACAGGGTGTTAGAGGCTGTGATATAGAGGTCGCCGACCATAGGCTTCCTTTTCCGTTTGTTGTCATGCCCATAAAGGGTTTTGATGTTATTTTGGGTATGGATTGGCTATCGTCATACCGGGCTGTTGTAGACACCCCATTTTTGACCAACCTTAAGACTCAGACGTCACCGATTGAGCGCTTGGTGATGTTGCATATCGCGCTCGTTCAGAAGTCTCAGAGTCGCGGCCATGAGCCCTGCCTCCGGATTTCCGAACCCTCATCTGTGCCTTGCCTCGGTTTGCGAACCAGGCTCGGTTTTCTCTGTTTCTTTTCCTGAGGGGAGGGAGAGGTCATGTAGACCATCTCTCAGTGGCCGTGGGCTACATTTTGTGGCTATAGGCCATTTTTCCCATTTCGGAGCCCGGTTCCCGGTTTTCGGAGCTGTCAGGCCGTGTGCCTCGGTTCGGGACCGCTTAACCGTCTCCATTTGCTCTGATTTTTTGTATACTTCCTATTTACTCCCTTTTGAGGGACACTGGGGTCTGAGAAACCCACTTCGTGGCCGAACGCCACTTTTGGTGCTTAACAGCTCATTTTCGGGGCCCCGAACTGCGTGTTTTGACCCCCGAGCATTCGTTTTGCATCGATTTTCGTTCATTTTTGGCAGGTACGTCTGTTTTATCCCTAGGAAGGCCACTGGAGGGTGGGAGGCCAGCAATTATCTTAGCAACCGGTTATATTCCATTTTCGCCCTCCGGCACCCGTTTTTCGCACTTCCGAGCCAATGTTGAACACCTTGGGGCCACTTTCTTCAACCCCAAACCACATATTTGTGTTGTACACGCATGGGAGGACCCTAAAAGTTTATGGCCGGCCAGAAACTCCATTTGACCCTTTTGAACCCCTCTTGAAAATGGCTTTTTCTCTCTCCTGTTTTAGAGTTTCCAAATTCGAACCACAGGGTTATGATGAGGAGACCTGGGAGGCCACCTTTATGTGGTGGCCGGCCACTATTTCAACTTGACCCTTTTGACCCCTAGCCGGCCGGCTAGGGGGGGTGGCCGGCCGGCCACCTGCAGCAAAACTGTCAGGCCGGCCATGTTCCTTGCACTGCACACTTTACAGCTGTATAGCTGTATCCCCCAGAAAATATCTCAATCCGGGGGATATTTTGTGGGGGAAAACAAGCCTCATTTTCCCACCATTTTTGCCTAGACTCTTCTCTCCCTCTCTTGCATATATTACTGGCCTCCCAACTCAAGAGAAAGTGTTACAAGAATTGCTTGGAGCATATACATACATATCACCCCATTTCTTTCAAGTTTTGGGCTCCATTTCTTCATCATCATCAAGCTCTACCACCACCCCTCCATTCCAACAGCAAGGGGAGAAATTCCAGTAGCTTAGAGTCATCAAAATTGGTCCAAGAAGCAACAAAAGCATTGGTCCTCAAGGGTGAGTACCATTTCCCCCTTTTTAAGCCTATTTTTGCAACATTCCTAAGCCATACATGCTTACTGTTTTGAGCTCCGACCAAAACTGAAAAGGTCATTTTTTTGAGCTCATTTTCCTGTTTTATTAAGGGCTCAACCCTGTTTGATCCCTCCGTATTGCACTTGCTTCAATATCCTCCTTGAATGCCATTTTCTTGCATGCTTTGGCAGCCCATTATGCTTCCATTTTTGGACGATTTTCAGAACTGAAAGTGGCCTTATTTTGACCTTCTTAACATGTTTTATTAAGGGTCTTTGCTTGTTTGGTGAATTCTTTGTATACTTCATGTTATAGCCTCTTTTGAGCCTCATTTTGCATTGCATTTCTAGCATGTTTGTATACTGTTTTGGGGTTTTTACAGTTCTGTAAATATGCTTATTTTTGGCCCCTCTTCAATGTTGTAGAAGGAAATTTTTCAGTTTGGGCTGTGCATATACCACTTGCCTCTTTGGCCACCTTTTGGCCCATTTTCTTGCATAAGAGCTTAGCCATATCTATGTTTGTTTTTGAGGTTTTTACAGTTCTGTAAATATGCTTATTTTGGCCCCCTCTTCAATGTTGTTGAAGGGCCCTAACCTGTTTGGGGTCAGCAGCTGTGAGTTGCTTCATAACCTCATGTTTAGGGCCATTTTTGCATGCCATTGTTGCCCTATCTTTGCTTGCTGTTTGGCCATGCTTTGTACTGGTAAAATGCTAATTTTGGGGCTGCCTTGCTACTGTCTATTCATTGCATGTCCATATTGTGCATGTTTGGTATAGCTATAGGCCATTTCGGGTGCCAAAGTCCATGTTTCGGGACTATTCCATGCATCGGGTGTGTTTTCGCCTCATTTCGGGGCTGTTTTCCCCCACATTTCAGTGCTTAAATTCTATTAGCATGTCTACATGCCATTTCCATGCCATTGCATTGCGTATGCCATTGCCTCGATTTGCGTGCTCGTGTGCACGCATTTCGAGGCACTTCATTTTTCATTCATCGGCCTCTTATGTGAGTGTAGCTGAGGCTCTCTCATGTTAGTATAAGTCCATGTTGCATTCTACATGCCATTCTAGCCATATTGCATTGCGTATGCCATTGCCTCGGTTTGCGTGCCGGTGTGCACGCATTTCGAGGCACTTCATTTTTATTCACCGGCCTCTTATGTGAGTGTGGCTGAGGCTCTCTCATGTTAGTATAAGTCCATGTTGCATTCTATATGTCATTTCCATGCCATTGCATTGCATATGCCATTGCCTCGGTTTGCGTGCCCGTGTGCACGCATTTCGAGACATCTCATTTTCATAGCATTGTGCATGCTAGGCTGTATCTTAGTTGCATTTCATGCATATCATGCATATTGCATCGTGTTCGGGATAGGAGTTAGCCCGGGCACGGGAAGCGAGGTGCGTTTCGTACTCCGAGTGACGGAACGCGTCTCAATTCCCCAGTCACCGACACTCCGGATCATCCATGATGGAGTTAGGTTTTGTTGTGTTTTCACATGCATTCATCCTATATTGAGTTGCACAATTCGATTCCTCTGCCATCATGCATCGATATGCGTGATTGGTGGCACGAGGATCGAGGCATGCATATATTTGTGAAATACATTACTATGCCCCATTCCTGCTCTCTGTTGCAGCAAATGAAGAATCAGCAAACTTCCGGAGTTTGGTGCGCATTTCAAGAAAAGGTGTAAATAGAGGCTAATTGGGGCATCCCAGTGGATTTCCGCGCAAGGCAGCCCAGACATGCATCATTCACCAGAAGCAAGGCAGTCCCTGGCTTGCACGCCAGTTTATAGCTTTCTTAGTTAATTTGTAAATTAATTAGGAATTTGTATATTATTTGGACTGTATTCATTCGGACTGTACTATTCTTTTATTCGGGACTGTATTATTTATTCGGACCCTCTGCGCGAGGGCATAATTGTAATAAGTGTGCGTGTGTGCGATGTATGTCTTCCAACCCCACGTCTTTCTTCCCTTTTATTTACCTGCTTATGATGGTTAGATTAGGGCATATTTCAATTAGCATACAGTATGACAGCATGTTTGCATCATTCATCTGTTTTTCATGCACCGGGCTCGGCGCATCCTACTAACTGCATTGTATTTCAATTTCAAAGTTGAATACGTGTTAGCTGTAGCATTCCATATGCCATGTTTAGAATAGTCGAGCCTGCTGTAGTTGCATTTTGCATGTGTTGCATTAGGCATTTCAGTATACTTAGGATCATGCATGATTTCTAATGAATTTCTGTTTTGGCTTGGAGTACTCGGTAAGTTTTATGCTTTAGCATCCTTGCATGCGTGTAAGTGACTGCCATGAATAGCATGCTTACCATGAGACTAAATGCTTATGTGATATAACTGCCTGAATGCCTGTGGGTGAAGGTTGGGTTACTTGGATTGGAATAAATCATCAAATGTTTGTTTTAAGCCCACTAGATAGTGGCAAAACCATCTTTT
Organism: Camellia sinensis; assembly: GCF_055761805.1. Taxonomy (NCBI): domain Eukaryota; kingdom Viridiplantae; phylum Streptophyta; class Magnoliopsida; order Ericales; family Theaceae; genus Camellia; species Camellia sinensis. The sequence continues at coordinate 32,727,216 of NW_028128987.1, forward strand.
CTAAGCCCACCTGCGGGTGGCAAAATCTGTATTTTAAGCCTACCTGCGGGTAGCAAACCATCTTTCAAATAAACAAGCATGAAATGTTTTGTTCCAATTCGGGCGACCCAGTCTATACTTATATGCTGTGTGCATCACATAGTAACCTAGGCTAATAACCGGAATAAGGTCACACAAAGTTTTCAAAAATAGATATCATGGTTAGTAGAGGCCGATCTTTGATCGGGCGAGCGGGGGTGCTCATGAAGTGACCTTCCCCAATCGTACCCAAGTTCCCGAGCCGAGGCAACTTTGGTGATGACGGACACGTGGCCTTTGGCACCGAGTCAGGGTTTCCTAAATTTCCCATTAAAAAACATTTAGGTGGCGACTCTGTATCTGGCAAAGCAGTCCATGTTTGGCACTTCTTTCAAAAAATCTGTTTTCTCAAAACGATTTGCCGGATTTGGACTCTTTGGTTCAGACTTAGAACCGTGACAAATTTGGAGAGTCCTGAGCTGTAGTGACCCCCAAATGAACGGAACGGGAGCTCGTTCCTCCCGGGAGCGTTCGGGGACGTCTACAGTTTCTGGCGACTCTGCTGGGGATTTAGAGAACTTGACTCGAACTCGTGATATCTGTTTTTTACTACACTTGTGTGTTTCTTTGCATTGCATTTGCATTGGTGTGCCTAGGACACCGTGTTTGCCATCTGCTATTCCTGAACGGTTTGCCGGAGGCTTGTCTTGTCAAGGCATGACCATAAGGCTGACCGGTTGTGGGCTCTGCCAGTATGGGAACACAAGCCCCGGTTTTACCGGGGCACCCTTTTTGACCATTCGACCTAGTGCATATTCGGATCCGTAGTGACCATCCCAAACTAGGACAGGTTGCTTACCCGTTTATAGGTTGTTTGAAACCGTTGTGTGCGTAGTGAAACCCTAGTTTCTGACAAAATAGGACAGGGAAGCCCTACCCCAACATAGGGGTGTTTTGGCTCTCACTTATCTGTTATGTGCTTTAGAGTGCGTCTCTACAGGAATGCATGTATCAGTGTATGAGTTTGGGCATCAGGCCTGCGGGCACCAGTTTGCGAATTTTGGCATCAGGCCTGCGGGCATTACTATTAGTATTTGGGAATCAGCTTTACCTGTGGGTATCAGACTCAAATTTTGAGGCCGAATTTTGGGGCAGAATTCAGTAGAGAGCACACTCATTCAAATAGGCTCATATCTGTTCAGGTGAAATCAGGCTGAGATGCTGCATGTTTTCCCTTTTGCTAGGTAGTCTTGGAACTATAGCTTCAGAAGGCTCCGATATCCCCCGGGTACATTGGATCCGTGTCGATAGACTTTGTCAGGTCGGAAATTCAGTTCAAGGGCAAATCAGTGTTCCTTCGCTGAGGTAAGGCAAAGGAGGGCCAGTTAGGGTTCATTTTGTTCATCTGATCTGACAGTCACCAGTCACATCATCAGCAAACCCGTGATGGCACAGGGCTCGGAAGAATTTGTGGCCGTGATAGCAGCGCTAAATCAGGGAACTGCAATGCAGGACAAGACCCCATCTGGGGTATCTGTTTCGTATCCAGCTTCGGGACCCCAGCCGAACTTTGACCCACTTCTACCAGCTGAAGATTTGTAGGGTCCAGATCCCCGAGAAAGGTCGACTCAAGCTCGAGTTTCCACAACCCCGGTGCAGCCTACTGAGAGGCTTCCTTTTTCTGATGTTAATGAATTCAATCCGACTGCAGTGAAAATTGTGAACCTTGAGAAGCAATTCAAGAGGGCACAGGGCCTTAACTCCATTCACGACATTGAGGATTGGTCCACCGAGGTTACCGTAAGGCTCCCAGCCGAGAGTACCAATGCTGGTGGTAGCACTATTTCCAAACCTGCTAAAGTCAACACAGTCGCCATAGCCGACCCTTTTGCCAAGGCCAGCCTACAAATAGCCAGCTCAGCCCGAGCTCAGGGTAGATTTTTCACCCCCCTCCATATGAGCCTAACCAGGGCGTTCAAAGTTCTGATGGAAAGAGGGCACCTCAAACCCTTTAATCCTTAACCTTCGCCAAATCCACTCCCTGCCAGACATAACCCCAGCAAATACTGTGTATATCATCAACAGTGCGGCCATGGCACCGATGGTTGCTACCGCCTTCGTCATGAGATCCAAAATCTCATTGACAACCGGACAATAGTTCCACCTCAAAACCCCAAGGACCAAGTACCTCATCCACATCTCAACCTCAGCCAAACACTGCCACCCACCAACAACCCCAGTATATACACCCCGACCCATATACTCAAACCCGAGATGTTTATCCCGGAAAGCATGGGCTTAAGCACGATGGATGCACTTAAACCCCAATCATCTCAAACCCGTGAGCCCACGACTTCTGAGCTGAAGAGAATGATCGAAGATCTTCAGAGAACTGTGATAGGTTTGGCCTCTGGGACGTCGGCTCCATCATCAACCACATCACGTGCCAGGGAGTTCATGTCAAAAGGCTCCCCAATTTCGGAACAAGCTATATTTGAGGAATGCCAATCCCTTGGAAAAGTGGAGGCGAGTGGAAGGAACGAGGTAGGGGTGGACATGGATCCTCATGAATATCTTCTGTTGGCTGTTGAGGCTTTGAAAGCCGAGGGACTGAACAAAGAGCAAGTGTTCGCAGTCGTTACAAAAACTGTGGACGACATTTTCGCCACTCAAGTTGGGGGCAGTTTGAATCAAGGAGCAAGCCGGGAGAAGGGTCGTTGTATTAGAAACGTTCCTTTCGGCTATAATCCTGCACTCGGAAAAGATCAGCAAACCAGGCCAGCACCTGCTAATCGCCCTGCTGGTGCGTCCAGCAAAAATCCACAAACCTTGAAGTACCAACCCCGAGGTCGGAGGGTCTTCCATGCCCTCTATATGCCTTTGTCAAAGGCTCTAGGGGTTTTGATCAAGAAAGGGCATCTGAAGCCCCTGGAGCCGCAGCCATTACCAAAGAACCTCCCTCTCTCGCACAACCCAGCCGACTACTATGCCTTCCATCAGCGAGCTGGCCATGACACTGACATGTGCTTTCGTCTCCGCCACGAAATACAAGATCTGATCGACAACGGGGTCATCCCCGCACTAGGACCTGCAAAGTCTATCGGCACTTGATCAGTGAACTTAGGGGATAATATGATTGGGGGGGATGAACCACCTGCGGGCAGCGCTCAGTTTACTCCAAATATGGTGGATGGCATGCACTATTCTGAGCATTTGCGAATGCCAGTTTCTGACTTGGGTATTGAGTCAGTCTTGTTGTTTTGTTTTGAGTCTGTCTTTTTGTTTTGAGTCAGTTTCTTTTGTTTTGGGTCTGTCTTGTCTTATCGAGTCAGTCCTGTTGTATAGGAGTCGGGTGATTCCGGGGGATGTTACCTCAGGCGTCACCATTTTGTTTTATGCTTGTATTTTCGTTTTGTTTTGAGTCTGTTTCTGTCAGGGAGCCAGTTGTGCCAACAGATTTTGAATGAAACAACAGTGATTTTCACGCTCTCGCATTTGCTTCTGCCTTGTGCTAGTTGTACCAGAAATTCCAAATGAGATGGCAGTATTTGATTAGAAACTGTGTCTTTTTTGTGCCTTGAATTCATTGCATCGACCTAAGTTTTTTCAAAATTTTTCGAATACTGCGGTGAAAACGAAGAGGAAGGAATTCCTCGGGTTTTGCAAAATTTGATCATTTGAGAGAAAGAGATGCATGCTAAGCCTTGATGAATGAAATCATACTTGTTAGCGTGAGTACTGAGAAGGACCCTGGCTTGATCCAGACTGGTTTCACACTACCTTCAGCGCGAGCGATTTGTCGCTTTCCTAAAAATTTTCAAAAACAAAATGTTTTGCGCGGTCTTGCGAAGACTTGTTTGGAATCGCTCTTGAGATTGTGTAGCCTAGGATCGCTCTTGGCCTCGAGACTCAACCCTTTTGCTTCCAAACCTTGAACTTGAATTCAGAAGGTTCAACGGTCAACTACGATGTGAGGCCTGTGTGGCCGGATTTGAAGCAGCCCTCGAACAGGAGGCCAGGAAAGTCAGGTCAAGAAGATCAGATCTCATCAGAAGAAGCTTACAATGCAAAACAACAGCCATTCTCCTGGAGTCAGACAATTTCAGGATCTCAAAACCATTTGGCATGGACTCATTACACTTTTACCCTTTGAGAGGGTCGCTGGGCCGAAAACCCAGAAGGGCGACCCAGGCAAAAGTTAGAGCAAGAGAAAAATACAAAAAAGAAGCAAAAAAAATGCAAAAAAAAAGAACAAAAAAAAGAAAATCAAAAAAGAAAAGAAATGAAAAGATACAAAAAAGAAGAACAAAGCTCTCAAGGTCGAAAACCCGCAACGGGCGCCTTGGCAAAAGTTAGAGCCTAAAAAAGAGAGGTTAATACTCGAGTGTACCTTAACTCCGAACTACGTGAGGCTTGATTCCCATCTTTGGGATACGTAGGCAACTTCATTCTGAAGTCCAGCCGTAAAACACTTCAAACTCAATCATGTCCATGTAATGGTTCTGATAATCTTTGCCTTCTCTATATCCGAGAGTTCGGTTGCAATCATTGCTCTGAGGACTGACTACAATACACTACGGTGCCATTCAGACAAGGGGCGACTTTCCGTTGCCATTCAATGCACCGCGGTGTCATTCAAACAAGGGGCAACTTTCCATTGCCATTCAATGCGCTACGGTGCTATCCAGACAAGGGGCGACTTTCCGTTGCCATTCAATGCACCGCGGTGTCATTCAAACAAGGGGCAACTTTCCGTTGCCATTCAATGCACCGCGGTGTCATTCAAACAAGGGGCAACTTTCCGTTGCCATTCAATGCGCTGCGGTGCTATCCAAACAAGGGGCAACTTTCCGTTGCCATCCAATGCGCCGCAGTGTCATTTCAAACCAGGGGCAACTTTCCGTTGCCCTGCAGTGTCCTTCAGACAAGGGGCAATTTTCCATTGCTATGGGTCTGAGTTTGTGCATTTCAAGAGTAGGTTCCGTGCTCGTTGAGCAGTGGTCGTTTGCAAAAATAGTTTTTGAGAATTTTTACTGAGGTTGACTAATCTTCTCAAAAGTACTCCATTTTTCAAAACTGGACCATTTCTTGGACCCAAAAAAGGAAAACTCTCAGTGCTCATAGCCTAACTTGCATCATTTTAAATCAGAAAATCGAACAAGCGCGCTAATCTAACTCTTATATTGGTCAAAACTGTTTTTAGTAGAAAACAAAAACAAAAAATGGTCAAAATGATGAACTAGGGGCACAGTTGAGTCAGGCTTCCTGTCTTTCCCATTGTCAACATACTTGCCAAGAAGGGCACTCTACCTGCCAGAATAGGGCACAACTGAAGTTAACAACAAAGGGCAGAAAGCTCTCACATCCTCCAAGCAACGAGGTATCAAGCAAAGTGCGAAGCACGAACTAGAATGGGGCAAGATATTCCACTCCATCATCTGGACAGATCTTATCACGTCCAAGCTCCCCAGCAAAGCATCATCAACTGATGTTAGCTGCAGATTTGCCACACACCCAGTTGTAGCGCAACCCTTCCGTGGGAGGAATTCACTAGCTGTGAGCGGAAGAAAGAGAATCTAGCTGAGTGCTAAGGGCGAGAGCCTTCAACTTGCTGTTTATCCATCAACCACCCAGGGAAGGGATTGAAAAATGAGAGATTGAAGAATAGAGAGATGTGCGATGAGAGGAAAAGTGAGAAGAGGACTTTTTCAGAAAAACAGAGCTTGAGGGTCGAGTGATGTGAGAATCACAAATGAGAAAGGGTGGGGAACACTACCCGGTGAAACAGGCTCCCTGTGCACGTCTGAGTGTCGGGTCTTTTTGTTTCATCTTGATTCTTATTTCGAGTCGTTTCGAGTGTTACTCGATGTGTCTAGGTTGTGTGCCTTTTATTTCCTTGTTGAGTCGTTTTGCTGTGTTCAGTCGTAGGCTCAATACTTGGTCAAAAAGCTCATTTATCAATTCAAAAATAAAATCATTTTGTACTCCAAGTGCCGTGCCGTTCTCCACATCTGTGCAAAACGAGATTCGTTCTTTCGTAAAACCGCAGGGTTCAACCCAGGTTACATCAGAACAGTAAAACTAGGACCTATTTGAAGCTATATGGGTTCCAGACTACAAAGCAAAAGCAAAAGGGGAAATGTCGAGCATCTGAGTTTGTTTCAACTTCAGTAAGTTCCAAGACTACATTTCGTGGGTACCCCTTCAAGTCTTGCCAAAGCTCCGAAGTATGAGTGTGCCTCTACCTCAAGCTCAAGATCAAGTCTGCTTCAAGCCAAAATGGCGATCAAGTGCTCTCCCTGAGTACCATTCCCTGCCAGAGGCATCTTGGCAGTGTTCGCAATGAGTTCCTAGGAGACCAACTGCGACGGTGGAAACTAGAGTTCGAATGGCTGATGCCTAGAACGTAAAGGTTCGGGATTTCCGGGACTAAAGTCTGGTTTAAATACCCAGAGGCGTGTCCTCGGCTTGAAATCTGTATGGAAGCCCCATAGGTTGAGATAGCGTGTATGCACCTCAATTCTGGATACTGAACCAACCTAGTCTGTCACCCCGTTGGAGAATAGGGAAAGTTGTGAATGTGATCAGAAAGAAAAGCGGCACCCGTGGCTTTTACATGTAGAGATTACCCTTTGTCAGCAAGAAATCATTTTACCATTCTTCCATTCGCGTGAGGCGCATTCGGATTTCGAAATCCACCTTTCCTCCTTTCACGTGAAACGTATTAGGATGTGACGTTTACCCGGTTAAAACCTTCCCTCTCTCCGTTTGAAATACGTTGAGATACGCCTGTTGGTTACACCATTGTTGTTTTCCCCAGTTAAAACCTTCCCTCTCTCCATTTGAAATACGTTGAGATATGCCTATTGGTTACACCATTGTTGTTTTCCCCGATTAAAACCTTCCCTCTCTCCGTTTGAAATACGTTGAGATACGCCTGTTGGTTACACCATTGTCGTTTACCCGGTTAAAACCTTCCCTATCTCCATTTGAAATACGTTGAGATACGCCTGTTGGTTACACCATTGTTGTTTTCCCCGGTTAAAACCTTCCCTCTCTCCGTTTGAAATACGTTGAGATACGCCTGTTGGTTACACCATTGTCGTTTACCCGGTTAAAACCTTCCCTCTCTCCGTTTGAAATACGTTGAGATACGCCTGTTGGTTACACCATTGTCTTTTACCCCGTTAAAACCTTCCCTCTCTCCGTTTGAAATACGTTGAGATACGTCTGTTGGTTACACCATTGTTGTTTTCCCCGATTAAAACCTTCCCTCTCTCCGTTTGAAATACGTTGAGATACGCCTGTTGGTTACACCATTATTGTTTTCCCCGGTTAAAACCTTCCCTCTCTCCATTTGAAATACATTGAGATACGCCTATTGGTTACACCATTGTTGTTTTCCCCGGTTAAAACCTTCCCTCTCTCCGTATGAAATACGTTGAGATACGCCTGTTGGTTACACCATTGTTTTTTTTTTCCGGGTTAAAACCTTCTCCCTCTCCGTATGAGATACGGTTAGGTATGCCTGCTGGTTACACCACCTTCGCACCTTTCATGTGAAACGTGTTAGGATTTTGTGTTCACTTTCAGTATATCAGTCATACTTGTTCACTAAGTGCATCTATCACACTTTGTGTTCATTATACTTGTTCACTAAGTGCATCTATCACACTTTGTGTTCGCTTTTAGTATATCAATCCCACTTTGTTCACTAAGTGCACCTATCACACTTTGTGTTCACCTTTAGTGTATCAATTACACTTTGCTCACTTCACTCTTTGTATATCAATTACACTTTGCTCAAATAGTGTATCTATCACACACTCGCCTTGTTCACATAGTGCATCTATCACACTTTGTGTTCACCTTTTTGTGTATCAATCACACGCGTTCGCATTGTGTATCAATCACACGCTCTCGCTTTGTATATCTATCATACTTGTTCACTTAGTGCATCTATCACACTTTGTGTTCACCTTTTTGTGTATCAATCACATATTCGCTCTGTGTATCTATCACACATGCACACTATATTTGCAGTGAGAATTCCATAATTTTCTTACATCCTTTCTGCACAAGGTGTAGTTTGGCTCGAGTTTACTTGCTTGCCTAACATTCGCTTAAAATGTTGCATTTATTTCGCATAATTGCTTCATTACAGCTCTTTTTGCATGATCATGAGTGATAACCGGCTTCGCGTAGCGTATAAGTCCAACTTTTAAAACCGGCTTCGCGTAGCGTATAAGTCCAATCTTCAAAATCTTCTTGCATATCATTTTGCATTTTGCCCCCTTTGCCTGCGGGCATGCTTGCGGGCACATCTCTGTTTATTTTGTATGTTTGTCTAAGTCTTCGGCCTTGTCAAAAATGGGTCGTCTCTGGGCTTTGACATTCACTCCCGTCACTTGTGACTTCCGAGTTCTGTCAAAGAGGGGCAACTGTAGACACCCCATTTTTGACCAACCTTAAGACTCAGATGTCACCGATTGAGCACTTGGTGATGTTGCATATCGCGCTCGTTCAGAAGTCTCAGAGTCGCGGCCATGAGCCTTGCCTCCGGATTTCCGAACCCTCTTCTGTGCCTTGCCTCGGTTTGCGAACCAAGCTCGGTTTTCTCTGTTTCTTTTCCTGAGGGGAGGGAGAGGTCATGTAGACCATCTCTCAGTGGCCGTGGGCTACATTTTGTGGCTATAGGCCATTTTTCCCATTTCGGAGCCCGGTTCCCGGTTTTCGGAGCTGTCAGGCCGTGTGCCTCGGTTCGGGACCGCTTAACCGTCTCCATTTGCTCTGATTTTTGGCATACTTCCTATTTACTCCCTTTTGAGGGACACTGGGGTCTGAGAAACCCATTTCGTGGCCGAACGCCACTTTTGGTGCTTAACAGCTCATTTTCGGGGTCCCGAACTGCGTGTTTTGACCCCCGAGCATTCGTTTTGCATCGATTTTCGTTCATTTTTGGCAGGTACCCCTGTTTTATCCCCAGGAAGGCCACTGGAGGGTGGAAGGCCAGCAATTATCTTGGCAACCGGTTATATTCCATTTTCGCCCTCCGGCACCCGTTTTTCGCACTTCCGAGCCAATGTTGAACACCTTGGGGCCACTTTCTTCAACCCCAAACCACATATTTGTGTTGTACACGCATGGGAGGACCCTAAAATTTTATGGCCGGCCAGAAACTCCATTTGACCCTTTTGAACCCCTCTTGAAAATGGCTTGTTCTCTCTCCTGTTTTAGAGTTTCCAAATTCGAACCACAGGGTTATGATGAGAAGACCTGGGAGGCCACCTTTATGTGGTGGCCGGCCACTATTTCAACTTGACCTTTTTGACCCCTAGCCGGCCGGCTAGGGGGGGTGGCCGGCCGGCCACCTGCAGCAAAATTGTCAGGCCGGCCATGTTCCTTGCACTGCACACTTTACAGCTGTATAGCTGTATCCCCCAGAAAATATCTCAATCCGGGGGATATTTTGTGGGGGAAAACAAGCCTCATTTTCCCACCATTTTTTCCTAGACTCTTCTCTCCCTCTCTTGCATATATTACTGGCCTCCCAACTCAAGAGAAAGTGTTACAAGAATTGCTTGGAGCATATACATACATATCACCCCATTTCCTTCAAGTTTTGGGCTCCATTTCTTCATCATCATCAAGCTCTACCACCACCCCTGTCACGCCCCCAAACCGCCCCTAGTAGTTTGGTGCCGTGATGGCCAGTAACCCGAGGTTACCGAAGGCCGTCTTACATAAAATCACACACAATCAGAGTATAAAATATGGGGCTTACAAGTTGCGGAAGCAAAATATGCATATATAAACTGAGTAGTCCATGAGAGCCGTGCATAAGTCCAATGGAATGTCATACACCAAACATCTTTACAAGTCTTACAATTCAGATACAACAAGAATGAGGTACAAAATACATCCTGACCAAAAGGCTTCTCAAGCCGACATATGCTAAAACAAACAATTAAAACATAAGCCGAGAAGCATAATCTTCAAGACGATGCAAAACGCAAAATCCAAAACACATCGGCAACCACGTCTAGGCCTCAATGCCTTCTTGTTCATCACCTACATATATATAGAGAGGGTGAGCTTGGATACTCAGTGAATGATATCAGAAATAAAGGTTTTGCATGATTGATATCCAAGATTTCCTTCAAAACAATACATAGCATACTTTACAATCAAGAGGGAAATCCAGTTCATTTGCCGGCTTTCAAGTTCCTTGGATGTTAATAACATCTACTTATTTCAAGGGGTGATGACATATCAAGACAAGAGTTTCAAGACAAGCTGTGCTGCGAAAGTTTAGAGTCCTCTAGCACTAAGGACTGTCAAGACAAGTCATCAAAACAAGATAGCATTTGATATACAAAATAGGGATAGACATTCATGCTAGATCAAGTACTTTTCAAAACAAGGCAAGACGAGATTTATGAAAGCAAGTGTAACATAACTTTATTAAAAATACCACTCACATCGTTTCTTCACACGTCGGGGTCGAGACAAGCCCGAGTCCTACAACACAAGGCAAGGCCTATTGAATGTGCTTTCAAACAAGTCTCTCATGTACACAAATGTTTTCGGAAAACATGCTGGGCACCAACCAGGTCTAGGCCGAGGTTCCACACCTCCTTGCCGAGGTGTGTTCCCGAGGGCCACATGCAAGGAAAGAGGTCGGGAAACTCTGGGTTTCCCTCTGTTGATGAATCATGAAGAACATGAGTGTGAAAACATGAAAAATACGAATGTTTGATCATAATCTGCCATCACAAATCTGGGATTTTCGTGCTATGAGTTTGAAAACATGGACCTGGGTACCCGTAGTTGAAATTTATGCAAGAACAAACACAAAACATGGATCTAGGCATGAGCCTTCGGATCAAAACAAGACTTTCTTGAAGAACACATGAATATCATTTTCTCTTTCCAGAATCGAGCTTCAAAACGATGCATGGCTTACAAATCATTTTCAATCATGCAATGCAATAACATAAACATAAAGAACATCATGAGCGAGTCAAGAATCTGACCTAAGAACGCGGATCTAACGGTTGGATTTCTAGGAATCGAGCTTCAAGATCTACCTCCTCACTCTAAAACTCCTTCTTCCTCCTAGAGTTTCTCTCTCTACAAGACAAGGTTATGATACTAAATGATAGTTTCCTATACCCGGTTCTGGGGTTAACCCTCTGCTGAGACACATGGCGGCGACTGGTTGGGTTCTTCCTGAAAAGGTGGCTGACAGACCCGACAGAGCATGGTGGAAGGGTGATCAACAAGCAAAGCGGTATGGGCTTTCTGACAGACCATGACATCGGCTAACAACAAGGCGTATCTAACACGCTATACGGAATGGCACTCCGGCAAGGGGGTGACAATGACCTCGGCTAGGAAGGACAACACTTGACTAAGCTGTGCCACATCTTGGCCTAGATGCGCCACACCTCGGTCTAGGTCATACCACTCCAGGACGAGTTCACTGGGGTGCAGGGTAACATCTCGGCTAAAGTGTTCGAGGCAATGACGGAGGTCAACAAGGGGTTCCAAGATACTAATGCCAGACTAAGGATGACCTCGGCATAGGAACAACGTCGGCTAAACATAACTCAGACAAGCACATAACACTTAGACAAATCACAAAGGTGCCAAATCAAGACATGGATCACATTAACTCAACGAAACAATCGCAACACACACATGCAAGCTAAACAAGTCATAATCATACAAATGCTCATGAACATGATCAAGATGAAAAATGTGGGTTCTTACAGTCTACCCTCCTTAAGGAAGTTTGGTCCCCAAACTTAAGTTACCTTGACCTACGAATAATTCCGGGTAACAGATTTTCATTTCCTCTTCCTTTTCCCACGTGGCTTCCCTGCCATGATGCTTCTCCCATTCGATCTTTACCATCGATATCGACTTGTTTCTCAACTGTCTCACTTGTCTGTCAATAATCCTCATCGGTTTCTCTTCGTAGCCCAAGTCTTCATTAACTACAACCCCGGAGTAATCTATTACATGCAGTGGGTCTCGGATATATTTTCTCAGCATCGAAACATGGAACACACTGTGGACTCGACTCAAATCTGGTGGCAAAGCAAGCCTGTAAGCAACGGTGTTAATCCTCTCGAGAATTTCAAATGGCCCAACGTATCGGGGTGCAAGTTTGCCCTTCTTCCCAAATCTCGTAACTCCTGTCATCGGCGAGACCTTCAAAAATACATGATCCCCAATTTCAAATTCTAACTCCCTCCTTCTTCGGTCGGCATAACACTTCTGTCGACTCTGTGCAGTCTTAATCCTCTGCTGAATGAGTTTGATCTTTTCCGTTGTCATCCGAACCAATTCGGGGCCAATTAGAGCTTTGTCTCCTACTTCAGTCCAACATATCGGCGATCTGCACTCCCTTCCATACAAAGCTTCATACGGCGCCATGCCTATGCTGGCTTGATAACTGTTGTTGTACGCGAACTCCACTAATGGCAAATGCGATTCCCAGCTTCCTTGAAAATCTAGCACGCACAATCTGAGCATGTCTTCGAGTGTCTGAATCATTCTTTCTGTCTGCCCGTCGGTCTGAGGGTGAAAGGCTGTGCTAAATCTCAACTCTGTTCCCAAGGCTCCTTGTAGACTCTGCCAAAATCTGGAAACGAACTTCGGATCTCGGTCTGACACAATGGACTTCGGCACACCATGAAGCCTAACGATCTCATTCACGTACAATTCGGCAAGTCGGTCGGCATTAAATGTGGTCTTGACAGGCAAGAAGTGAGCTGACTTAGTAAGCCTGTCGACTATAACCCAAATGGAATCCATACCTCTTTGCGTCCTCGGCAAACCCACTACGAAATCCATGGAGATGTGCTCCCATTTCCACTCAGGAATTGACAAGGGTTGAAGAAGTCCTGCCGGTCTCTGGTGTTCTGCCTTCACTTGCTGACAATTCAGACACTGAAATACAAACTCGGCTATCTCTCTTTTCATGTTGGGCCACCAAAAGGTCCGTTTTACGTCCTGATACATCTTGGTGCTCCCTGGATGAACGGCAAACTTGGAACCATGGGCCTCTTGCAAAATCTTCCTTTTCAACTCCGGTACGTCGGCTACACACAATCTTCCTTCAAACTTAAGCACCTGGTTTTCCACTGTGTATCCTGGCCTCGGCTTGGAGACGAATTCGTCAATTACCCTTTTTAGGAACTTATCTTCCATCTGCCTGGTCTTCACTTCCTCGACGATGGTCGGTTCCGCTGAGATCGTTGCCAGACACGCCAAACTTCCAACTAACTTCCTGCTCAAGGCGTCGGCTACGGAATTTGCCTTACCTGGGTGATACTGGATCTGCATGTCATAGTCCTTCAACAGCTCGAACCATCTTCTCTGCCTCATATTTAACTCTTTCTGGGTGAATAAATACTTCAGACTCTTGTGGTCGGTGAAAACTTGACAGGATGTTCCATACAAGTAATGACGCCATATCTTCAAAGCAAAAACCACGGCAGCTAACTCTAGGTCATGGGTAGGATAATTCTTTTCATTGGGCTTCAACTGACGAGACGCGTACGCTATGACTTTACCTTTTTGCATTAAAACGCAACCCAAACCTTTGTGTGAAGCATCGCTGTAAATCTGAAATTCTTCATTAGCTGATGGTAGTACCAGAACTGGTGCTGTAACTAACCTCGTCTTCAGCTCCTGGAAAGCTGATTCTCTTTCGTCGGTCCATTCATAAGCTGCTCCCTTCTTCGTTAGTTGTGTCAATGGCACTGCAATCCTCGAGAAATCCTTCACAAACTTTCTGTAATAACCTGCCAAACCCAGGAAACTACGAACCTCGGACACGTTGGTCGGCGTCGGCCAATTCACAACGGCTTCAATCTTACTGGGGTCAACTGATATACCGTCTTCATTAATCACATGTCCTAGAAACGAAATGCTGGAAAGCCAAAATTCGCATTTACTTAACTTGGCGTACAACTTCTTATTTCTCAAGGTCTGCAGGGCAAGTCTCAGATGATTCTCGTGCTCGCTCGTACTCCCGGAATAGATCAATATGTCGTCGATAAAAATAATGACAAACTCATCCAGGTACGGCTTAAAGACTCTGTTCATCAAGTCCATGAATGCTGCTGGGGCATTGGTTACTCCGAAGGGCATTACCAAAAATTCGTAGTGGCCATATCTTGTCCGAAAAGCAGTCTTCTCGATATCCTCGGCTTTAACCTTCAACTGGTGGTAGCCCGACCTAAGGTCAATCTTGGAAAAGACTCGTGCTCCTCGTAGCTGATCAAGCAAATCATCGATTCTTGGCAATGGGTATTTGTTCTTAATGGTCACCTTATTAAGTTCTCTGTAATCAATGCAAAGACGAAGGGTGCCGTCCTTTTTCTTAACAAATAAAACGGGTGCTCCCCACGGTGAAGTGCTCGGCCTGACGAATCCCTTATCCAACAATTCCTGTAGTTGCGATTTCAGTTCTCTAAGTTCAGCTGGAGCCATTCTGTAGGGTGTTTTGGAGATAGGTTGTGTTCCTGGCAAGACGTCCACAGTAAACTCTATTTCCCTATCGACAAGGTGGCCAGGCAACTCATTCGGAAAGACGTCGGGGAATTCCTCAACAACGGGTATGCTGGCTAAATCAACATTTCCATTCAGATCACTTAGTATACTGCATAAATAACCCCTACATCCTTTTTGGATCAACTTGTAGGCCTTCATGGATGAAATTAAGTAAGGCGGGGGTACTACTCCTTTACCTTGGAAAATGACCTCGGCTTGACTTGGGGTCTTCAATGTGACGTTCTTAGTAACACAATTAATGGATGCATGATTCGCCGCTAACCAGTCCATTCCCAATATAACATCGAAGTGAGTCATGTCTAATGGCATCAAATCAACTAACAATTCTACACTCTCAATCATAGCAAGACACGCCCTATAAATGGATGTAACAATCATATCTCTCCCAGATGGGGTAGACACAGATAATACATAATCAAGGGATTCTAATTCTCTATCCAACTTCTCGGCGAATATAGTGGACACAAATGAATGCGTAGAACCCGAATCAATCAGTACGTATGCATCTTGAGAACAAATTGAGAGGGTACCTGACACTACCGCCTCGGCATTCTGGGCGTCTCCTGGTACTAATGCAAAAACTCTGCCCTGCCTCGCCTGTATTCCTCCGATGTTATTCTTCTGTGCAGAGCCCGAGGTGCTTCCATTCCTCTTCCCATCATCGGTCCTTGCTTTCGGGCAGTCCTTCACGCGATGGCCTATCTCGCCACACTCATAACAAGCTCCCGTTGCCCAACGACAAACCCCGAAATGTTGCTTTCCACAACTCGCGCACATCGGCTTGGCGTTACCTTCCTGATTTGAGTTGCTGGAACTGTCTGTGCTCATTCTCTTCTTGGCATTGAACGGAACTCGGCGACTATCATAATTCTGTCTCTTCTTCTGGCCCTCACTTGAACTCTGGTATCGGTTTAAATTAGCTTCAGCCAGGATGGCCTTGTCCAGTACTCCGGCATACGTCGGCATATTGAGCATATTGACCCGATCTTGTATTGGCCCACGCAACCCACTTTCGAACTTCCTCGCCTTTCGATACTCGTCATCAACCATATGAGGCGCATATCTCGCCAGTTCAGTAAAGGCACGATCGTATTCTGCGACCGTCTTGTTCCCTTGGACCAGATTCTGAAACTCCGTGGTCTTCCGGTCTCGGACGCTGAGGGGGAAATGCTTGTTGTAGAACAACTCCAAAAATTTTGCCCAAGTCAAACCCGGATTGCTTTCTCGGACCATCATCCACCATCTACGAGCATCGTCGTCTAACGTGAATGCTGCCAGAGATACCTTCTGAGCGTCTGTACTGGGGAAAACTTCAAACAACTTCTCCATCTCTAAAACCCATGCCTCGGCTTTCATTGGTTCTATGCCTCCCTGGAATCTCGGCGGCTTCATCTTCTTGAACTCTCTGATCAGAGTTATCGTGTCGTTCCCATACAAAGCTTGCTGCGGAGGCACTTGTGGCACCGGAGGGGGTGGAGCTGCATATCGGCCATTCGTCTGTTCGGCATGCATAGAAGTGGTACCAGTATCCTGCGGCCTAGATTGCCTCTGCTCACGAACCAAGCCTTCGACTAACCTTTCCAATCTCTCCAACCTGTCTTCCGATCGATCCCGGCCAACCGGGGGTCTACCTCTCCTCATGATGCTAGGGGGGGGGAATGCAAGATAAGACTTTTAAAACAACTAAACAGATTAACACATATGCAAGTAACGAGCGTCTAAGCCAAAACGATGCACACATAGTCAAGTAGCAAGCAATATGGTGCAATCTTAACTTTCTTCTAAGGGAAATCCTAGGCTCTCTAGAACTCAAGGTGTGTGTGATTAACGTACTACAAGGATCTTGTGCTCTGATACCAATCTGTCACGCCCCCAAACCGCCCCTAGTAGTTTGGTGCCGTGATGGCCAGTAACCCGAGGTTACCGAAGGCCGTCTTACATAAAATCACACACAATCAGAGTATAAAATATGGGGCTTACAAGTTGCGGAAGCAAAATATGCATATATAAACTGAGTAGTCCATGAGAGCCGTGCATAAGTCCAATGGAATGTCATACACCAAACATCTTTACAAGTCTTACAATTCAGATACAACAAGAATGAGGTACAAAATACATCCTGACCAAAAGGCTTCTCAAGCCGACATATGCTAAAACAAACAATTAAAACATAAGCCGAGAAGCATAATCTTCAAGACGATGCAAAACGCAAAATCCAAAACACATCGGCAACCACGTCTAGGCCTCAATGCCTTCTTGTTCATCACCTACATATATATAGAGAGGGTGAGCTTGGATACTCAGTGAATGATATCAGAAATAAAGGTTTTGCATGATTGATATCCAAGATTTCCTTCAAAACAATACATAGCATACTTTACAATCAAGAGGGAAATCCAGTTCATTTGCCGGCTTTCAAGTTCCTTGGATGTTAATAACATCTACTTATTTCAAGGGGTGATGACATATCAAGACAAGAGTTTCAAGACAAGCTGTGCTGCGAAAGTTTAGAGTCCTCTAGCACTAAGGACTGTCAAGACAAGCTGTGCTGCAAAAGTTTAGAGTCCTCTAGCACTAAGGACTGTCAAGACAAGCTGTGCTGCAAAAGTTTAGAGTCCTCTAGCACTAAGGACTGTCAAGACAAGCTGTGCTGCAAAAGTTTAGAGTCCTCTAGCACTAAGGACTGTCAAGACAAGCTGTGCTGCAAAAGTTTAGAGTCCTCTAGCACTAAGGACTGTCAAGACAAGCTGTGCTGCAAAAGTTTAGAGTCCTCTAGCACTAAGGACTGTCAAGACAAGCTGTGCTGCAAAAGTTTAGAGTCCTCTAGCACTAAGGACTGTCAAGACAAGCTGTGCTGCAAAAGTTTAGAGTCCTCTAGCACTAAGGACTGTCAAGACAAGTCATCAAAACAAGATAGCATTTGATATACAAAATAGGGATAGACATTCATGCTAGATCAAGTACTTTTCAAAACAAGGCAAGAAGAGATTTATGAAAGCAAGTGTAACATAACTTTATTAAAAATACCACTCACATCGTTTCTTCACACGTCGGGGTCGAGACAAGCCCGAGTCCTACAACACAAGGCAAGGCCTATTGAATGTGCTTTCAAACAAGTCTCTCATGTACACAAATGTTTTCGGAAAACATGCTGGGCACCAACCAGGTCTAGGCCGAGGTTCCACACCTCCTTGCCGAGGTGTGTTCCCGAGGGCCACATGCAAGGAAAGAGGTCGGGAAACTCTGGGTTTCCCTCTGTTGATGAATCATGAAGAACATGAGTGTGAAAACATGAAAAATACGAATGTTTGATCATAATCTGCCATCACAAATCTGGGATTTTCGTGCTATGAGTTTGAAAACATGGACCTGGGTACCCGTAGTTGAAATTTATGCAAGAACAAACACAAAACATGGATCTAGGCATGAGCCTTCGGATCAAAACAAGACTTTCTTGAAGAACACATGAATATCATTTTCTCTTTCCAGAATCGAGCTTCAAAACGATGCATGGCTTACAAATCATTTTCAATCATGCAATGCAATAACATAAACATAAAGAACATCATGAGCGAGTCAAGAATCTGACCTAAGAACGCGGATCTAACGGTTGGATTTCTAGGAATCGAGCTTCAAGATCTACCTCCTCACTCTAAAACTCCTTCTTCCTCCTAGAGTTTCTCTCTCTACAAGACAAGGTTATGATACTAAATGATAGTTTCCTATACCCGGTTCTGGGGTTAACCCTCTGCTGAGACACGTGGCGGCGACTGGTTGGGTTCTTCCTGAAAAGGTGGCTGACAGACCCGACAGAGCATGGTGGAAGGGTGATCAACAAGCAAAGCGGTATGGGCTTTCTGACAGACCATGACATCGGCTAACAACAAGGCGTATCTAACACGCTATACGGAATGGCACTCCGGCAAGGGGGTGACAATGACCTCGGCTAGGAAGGACAACACTTGACTAAGCTGTGCCACATCTTGGCCTAGATGCGCCACACCTCGGTCTAGGTCATACCACTCCAGGACGAGTTCACTGGGGTGCAGGGTAACATCTCGGCTAAAGTGTTCGAGGCAATGACGGAGGTCAACAAGGGGTTCCAAGATACTAATGCCAGACTAAGGATGACCTCGGCATAGGAACAACGTCGGCTAAACATAACTCAGACAAGCACATAACACTTAGACAAATCACAAAGGTGCCAAATCAAGACATGGATCACATTAACTCAACGAAACAATCGCAACACACACATGCAAGCTAAACAAGTCATAATCATACAAATGCTCATGAACATGATCAAGATGAAAAATGTGGGTTCTTACAACCCCTCCATTCCAGCAGCAAGAGGAGGAATTCCAAAAGCTTAGAGTCATCAAAATTGGTCCAAGAAGCAACAAAAGCATTGGTCCTCAAGGGTTAGTACCATTTCCCCCATTTTAAGCCTATTTTTGCAACATTCCTAAGCCATACATGCTTACTGTTTTGAGCTCCGACCAAAACTGAAAAGGTCATTTTTTTGAGCTCATTTTCTTGTTTCATTAAGGGCTCAACCCTGTTTGAGCCCTCTGTATTGCACTTGCTTCAATATCCTCCTTGAATGCCATTTTCTTGCATGCTTTGGCAGCCCATTATGCTTCCATTTTTGGACGATTTTCAGAACTGAAAGTGGCCTTATTTTGACCTTCTTAACATGTTTTATTAAGGGTCTTTGCTTGTTTGGTGAATTCTTTGTATACTTCATGTTATAGCCTCTTTTGAGCCTCATTTTGCATTGCATTTCTAGCATGTTTGTATACTGTTTTGGGGTTTTTACAGTTCTGTAAATATGCTTATTTTTGGTCCCTCTTCAATGTTGTAGAAGGAAAATTTTCAGTTTGGGTTGTGCATATACCATTGCCTCTTTGGCCACCTTTTGGCCCATTTTCTTGCATAAGAGCTTAGCCATATCTATGTTTGTTTTTGAGGTTTTTACAGTTCTGTAAATATGCTTATTTTGGGCCCCTCTTCAATGTTGTTGAAGGGCCCTAACCTGTTTGGGGTCAGCAGCTGTGAGTTGCTTCATAACCTCATGTTTAGGGCCATTTTTGCATGCCATTGTTGCCCTATCTTTGCTTGCTGTTTGGCCATGCTTTGTACTGGTAAAATGCTAATTTTGGGGCTGCCTTGCTACTGTCTATTCATTGCATGTCCATATTGTGCATGTTTGGTATAGCTATAGGCCATTTCGAGTGCCAAAGTCCATGTTTCGGGACTATTCCATGCATCGGGTGTGTTTTCGCCTTATTTCGGGGATGTTTTCCCCCACATTTCAGTGCTTAAATTCTATTAGCATGTCTACATGCCATTTCCATGCCATTGCATTGCGTATGCCATTGCCTCGGTTTGCGTGCCCGTGTGCACGCATTTTGAGGCACTTCATTTTTCATTCATCGGCCTCTTATGTGAGTGTAGCTGAGGCTCTCTCATGTTAGTATAAGTCCATGTTGCATTCTACATGCCATTCTAGCCATATTGCATTGCGTATGCCATTGCCTCGGTTTGCGTGCCGGTGTGCACGCATTTCGAGGCACTTCATTTTCATTCACCGACCTCTTATGTGAGTGTGGCTGAGGCTCTCTCATGTTAGTATAAGTCCATGTTGCATTCTATATGCCATTTCCATGCCATTGCATTGCATATGCCATTGTCTCGGTTTGCGTGCCCGTGTGCACGCATTTCGAGGCATCTCATTTCATAGCATTGTGCATGCTAGGCTGTATCTTAGTTGCATTTCATGCATATCATGCATATTGTATCGTGTTCGGGATAGGAGTTAGCCCGGGCACGGGAAGCGAGGTGCGTTTCGTACTCCGAGTGATGGAACGCGTCTCAATTCCCCAGTCACCGACACTCCGGATCATCCATGATGGAGTTAGGTTTTGTTGTGTTTTCACGTGCATTCATCCTATATTGAGTTGCACAATTCGATTCCTCTGCCATCATGCATCGATATGCGTGATTGGTGGCACGAGGATCGAGGCATGCATATATTTGTGAAATACATTGCTATGCCCCTTTCCTGCTCTCTGTTGTAGCAAATGAAGAATCAGCAAACTTCCGGAGTTTGGTGCGCATTTCAAGAAAAGGTGTAAACAGAGGCTAATTGGGGCATCCCAGTGGATTTCCGCGCAAGGCAGCCCAGACATGCATCATTCACCAGAAGCAAGGCAGTCCCTGGCTTGCACGCCAGTTTATAGCTTTCTTAGTTAATTTGTAAATTAATTAAGAATTTGTATATTATTTGGACTGTATTCATCCGGACTGTACTATTCTTTTATTCGGGACTGTATTATTTATTCGGACCCTCTGCGCGAGGGCATAATTGTAATAAGTGTGCGTGTGTGCGATGTATGTCTTCCAACCCCACGTCTTTCTTCCCTTTTATTTACCTACTTATGATGGTTAGATTAGGGCATATTTCAATTAGCATACAGTATGACAGCATGTTTGCATCATTCATCTGTTTTTCATGCACCGGGCTCGGCGCATCATACTAACTGCATTGTATTTCAATTTCAAAGTTGAATACGTGTTAGCTGTAGCATTCCATATGCCATGTTTAGAATAGCCGAGCCTGCTATAGTTGCATTTTGCATGTGTTGCATTAGGCATTTCAGTATACTTAGGATCATGCATGATTTCTAATGAATTTCTGTTTTGGCTTGGAGTACTCGGTAAGTTTTATGCTTTAGCATCCTTGCATGCGTGTAAGTGACTGCCATGAATAGCATGCTTACCATGAGGCTAAATGCTTATGTGATATAACTGCTTGAATGCCTGTGGGTGAAGGTTGGGTTACTTGGATTGGAATAAATCATTAACTGTTTGTTTTAAGCCCACTAGATAGTGGCAAAACCATCTTTTCTAAGCCCACCTGCGGGTGGCAAAATCTGTATTTTAAGCCTACCTGCGGGTAGCAAACCATCTTTCAAATAAACAAGCATGAAATGTTTTGTTCCAATTCGGGCGACCCAGTCTATACTTATATGCTGTGTGCATCACATAGTAACCTAGGCTAATAACCGGAATAAGGTCACACAAAGTTTTCAAAAATAGATATCATGGTTAGTAGAGGCCGATCTTTGATCGGGCGAGCGGGGGTGCTCACGAAGTGACCTTCCCCAATCGTACCCAAGTTCCCGAGCCGAGGCAACTTTGGTGATGACGGACACGTGGCCTTTGGCACCGAGTCAGGGTTTCCTAAATTTCCCATTAAAAAACATTTAGGTGGCGACTCTGTATCTGGCAAAGCAGTCCATGTTTGGCACTTCTTTCAAAAAATCTATTTTCTCAAAACGATTTGCCGGATTTAGACTCTTTGGTTCAGACTTAGAACCGTGACAAATTTGGAGAGTCCTGAGCTGTAGTGACCTCCAAATGAACGGAACGGGAGCTCGTTCCTCCCGGGAACGTTCGGGGACGTCTACAGTTGTTATCGATTGCTACCGCTAGAGGGTCACGTTATGTACCTTGAGCGGGGAGTGGTTCCATTTCTTGGGAGACCGGGTTGGTTGTGTGTTGCCACCGGGGTATGATTCGCGAGGGCGAAGTGAGCTTAGTAGTCTACTTGCCAGCTTTGAGAGTGTTGAGAGTGGTGAGACCCAGCTTGTGTTACCGAGGGTGGTTTGTGAGTATTCGGATGTCTTTCCCGAAGACTTTGTTAATTTGCCACCTCACCGAGAGATAGAGTTCTCTATTGATTTAGTGCCTGGCACAGCACCGATTTCTATGGCACCTTACCGTTTTGCTCCAGCAGAGTTGGTTGAGTTGAAAGTTCAGCTCCAGGAATTGCTAGATAAGGGCTTTGTTCGCCCTAGTGTTTCGCCGTGGGGAGCACCGGCCCTCTTTGTTAAAAAGAAAGATGGTGCCTTAAGATTGTGTATTGACTACCGGAAGTTGAATCAGGCTACGGTTAAGAATAAGTACCCTATGCCCCATATAGATGACCTGTTTGACCAGTTGAAGGGTTCCCGTTGTTTCTCTAAAATAGACTTGAGATCGGGTTACCATCAGTTGAGGGTCAGGGAGGAGGATATTCCTAAGACGACATTCCGTACGCGGTATGGCCATTACGAGTTTCTGGTGATGCCATTCGGGCTTACCAATGCACCGGCAGTCTTTATGGACTTGATGAACCGGATCTTCCGGGAATTCTTGGATCGATTTGTAGTTGTTTTTGTGGACGACATCCTTATCTATTCGACTTCTGAGAAGGAGCACGAGGCACACTTGAGAGTAGTGCTTGAGTTACTTAGAGCCCATAGGCTGTATGCCAAGTTTGGGAAGTGTGAGTTCTGGCCGAGGGAAGTCAAATTCTTAGGCCACATGGTATCCGGAGAAGGGGTGTCTGTTGATACATCCAAGGTTGAGGCAGTGCAAGATTGGGCACAGCCTAAGAGTGTGTTTGAGATCCGCAGTTTTCTGGGATTAGCTGGGTATTACCGTCGGTTTGTGAAAGATTTCTCCAGGTTAGCGTCACCGTTGACTAGACTGACTCGGAAGGGAGTCAAGTTTGTGTGGAGTGAGACTTGTGAAAAGTCGTTCCAAGAGCTGAAAGTTAGATTGACCACCGCTCTGGTGTTGATTATTCCGGAGAGAGGGTTGGGTTATGCAGTTTATTGTGATGCCTCACGAGAGGGTTTGGGTTGTGTGTTGATGCAAGAGGGGAAGGTGGTAGCTTTTGGCTCACGTCAGTTGAAAATACATGAGAAGAATTACCCCACACACGACCTAGAGTTAGCAGCAGTGATCTTTGCCTTGAAGATTTGGAGGCACTACCTTTATGGTGAGAGGTTCGAGGTATTCTCGGACCACAAGAGTTTGAAGTATCTGTTTACACAGAGAGACTTGAATTTGAGGCAGAGGAGATGGATGGAGTTCATCGAGGACTATGATTTTGAGTTACACTATCACCCGGGAAAGGCCAATGTTGTGGCCGATGCCCTTAGTAGGAAGTCCATTAGTGATGTAGCTTGTATAGCCATCCGGGAATGGGAGATGTTGGGAGCACTTGGCGAGTTTGATTTGCTACTGGGCGAATCTGTTGAGGCTGCGGCCTTGTTTTCTGTTGTTGCGCAGCCTACACTTGTGACACGAGTGTTAGAGGCACAGAGAGGTGACCTTGAGGTAGAATCCATCCGGGAGAAGATCTCCAGTGGAAAGGTTGAGAAGGGTTTGACGGTGTATCCCGACCTGAGTGTGAGATACTGAGACCGTTTGTTTGTACCGGAGTTTTGCCGAGAGGAGGTACTCCGAGAGTTTCACCATTCGCGCCTTGCGGTGCATCCGGGAGGTACTAAGATGTATCAGGATTTGGGTCGCCAGTTTTGGTGGCGGGGTATGAAGAGAGATGTGGCTGTTTTCGTATCGAAGTGCCTTACTTGCCAGCAAGTGAAGGCCGAGCATCAGAGGCCAGCGGGTTTGTTGCAACCCTTGCCTATTGCCGAGTGGAAGTGGGAGCATGTCACTATGGACTTCGTTGTAGGTCTTCCGAGGACTTAGCGGGGTAGTGATGCTATTTGGGTGGTTGTAGACCGGTTGACTAAGTCGGCGCACTTTATTCCTATGCGCGTGAGAGATTCAGTAAATCATCTTGCCGACTTGTATATTCGGGACGTAGTGAGATTGCACGGGGTCCTAGTGACGATCGTCTCGGATAGAATCCTCGTTTTACCGCCAGGTTGTGGCAGAGTTTGCAGAGTGCCTTGGGCACTAAGTTGACCTTTAGTACGGCTTATCATCCACAGACTGACGGGCAGTTCGAGCGTACTATTCAGATCCTTGAGGATATGCTTCGGGGTTGTGTCCTTGACTTTAGCGGGACGTGGGAGAGGCACTTGCCATTGGTAGAGTTTGCCTATAACAACAGTTTTCAGTCTAGCATCGGTATGGCACCGTTTGAGGCCTTGTATGGCCGACCGTGTAGGTCTCCAGTTTGTTGGGCCGAGGTGGGTGATGCACCTTTGTTGGGTCCGGAGTTGGTTAGGGAGACGACGGAGAAAGTTGAGCTTATCCGTAGGAGGCTTGTTACAGCCCAGAGTCGTCAGAAATCTTATGCTGACCGTAGGAGGAGGCCTTTGGCGTTTGAGGTAGGTGATCATGTCTTTCTGAAGATATCACCTAGGCGAGGCTTGATGAGGTTTGGGAAAAGTGGAAAGTTATCCCCTCGGTTTATTGGTCCTTTTGAGATCCTTGAGAGGATTGGCGAGGTTGCTTATCGGTTAGCCTTACCGCCGCAGTTGTCCGGAGTGCATGACGTGTTTCATGTGAGTATGCTTCGGAAGTATGAGCCAGATCCATCACATGTGTTGGATTGGACCGATTTAGAGGTAGGTGAGGATGCCTCGTATGAGGAGAGACCGGTTCGGGTCTTGGATAGGCGGGATCAGGTCCTGCATGGCAAAACCATTCCTTTGGTGAAAGTCTTGTGGAAACATCACGGAGTGGAGGAAGCCACTTGGGAACGTGAGTTGGAAGTCCATGAGAAATATCCGGACTTGTTTGTTAATATGTAATCTTGTATTTAGATTTTGAAATATTGTTGAACTTAAGAACTTTTATGTATGTCTTAAGTTGTGAAACATTGAAAATGTTTGGTTTATTGGAAGTATGTTTTGGGAACTTGCCTCATATGAAAGTTGAATGTAACATTATATATGTTGAATATGTTGTTGAAATTGGAAAGGAAATGCGTAATGTTGATGCATGTTGAAAGTACATATGTTGTTTACATATTGTGAAATGCCTCTTGTTAAAGGGATGGGATGACCGGTAATGGGTCGAATTGTTGAATGTTAAAATGTAACATTATCAAAAATGGAGGAAAACCTGTTTTTGAAAACTTGTGCTTAATTTCGGGGATGAAATTCTTTAAGGGGGGGTTATAGCGATCCCGGGTTCACCCTTGTTGTACAGTGATCCGGACATGTGTTCGTGGATGTTGGTAGTTGTTTATTATCTTGTTTGCATCCTTTTTACTTTGTATATTGAGTTATAGGATGTGTTGGGCAGGTTTGTTACAGGTTGGTTGTGTTTGGGAGCCTAGTGCTGCTGCCCAGATTTTTAGACCTTCGCTCGAGCGAGGAGTTGGTCGCTCGAGCGAGAGTTGAGTTTGTGTCTGGTGGATTGAGCCAGAGTGGCTTCGCTCGAGCGAGCGATTGCGTCTGGTTCTGGACCTGAGAGTTGCATTTCCTGGCTCGAGCGAGTTTTCTTCGCTCGAGCAGTCTGGTTTGTTCTTCGCTCGAGCGAGAAGTCTGTCGCTCGAGCGTGCTTCTGGTTGCAGACCTGAGGGTTTGAGTTGTTGGCTCGAGCGAGCATTCTTTCGCTCGAGCGCACTTTTGAGTTTTCGGCTCGAGCGAGAACTTCTTAGCTCGAGCGAGAGTTTTCTGTGTCTGGTCGCTCGAGCGACAAAAGCTTCGCTCAAGCGAGCGTGTTTTATATCAGCGGACAGTAGCGTTTTTGAACATCAGTTTTTCACTTTCTTTTTCTTTCAAACCCTAGATCCGAGACTCTCTCTCTCTAAACTTACACTCTTTCTAAAAATTGATCTCCCTAGAGTGTGAATCTAGCCTAGGGCCTTTGTTAAAAAGATAGAGGGCGTTGAGAGCTTCGACTTAATCTGAAAAAGTTTGGATTTGGAGCACGTTGATCTTCGAGTCTTCATCTCCTTTTTGGCTCAAACTTCGAGGTAGGGATATCCTACTCCTCTCTATGGGTTTTGTCTTTAAATTTTAGTATTTTGAGATGTTGGGGTTGGTTTGGTAATTTTGTGAAAGTTCGGGGCTTTTGTGTGATTTTACAAAAGTTGGGATTTTATTCATAATAAACCTAGATGCATGTTTGGCATAGAGAAATGGAATAAATGTTGAATCATTGATGAAAGTGGGACCTAAGGGTTGAAATGTTAATTATGGAAAATGACCTAATTACATTGTTCGATTAATTGGGAATGCAAAGGGTTAAAGGGTGTAGTTGAATTATTTGTCACTCACCGGAATGAAATGTTGATTGAATATCCATTGTGCATTTATTTTCTGTTTAGAGATAACTGCTTTGGGCTATCGGTGGAGGATAGTCGTGATTGTTGTAGACAATGCATGATGATTAGGCAAACGGAAACTAATCAATGGGATGTGTCATGAAATTTGACGGTTGATAGAATACATTAACTGTATGTATTGAGTGATTGTATATAGAACCAATGTGTTTGTATACGTTATGTGTAGAGGAGGAGATGGGGGATGTACTCCGCGGTTTAGGGGAAGATGAGGGATGTACCTCTAAACCGGATAGTATTGGGAGAAGATAGGGGATGAACTCCGTAGATACAGCTCATATGCTTGTCTAGAGAAGTGAAGATAGAGCTTATATGCTTATCTTTGTGAAGTATGGATACAGCTTATATGCTTATCTGTGAATGTGGGATGTTATCGTTATACATATCTGTTGAGAATGTGGATATGGCTTATATGCTTATCTGTGATTGTGGGATATAGTTTTTATACATATCCGTTGAAATAATGATAGAGCTAACATGCTTATCTGTTGAAAAAGAGAAAATGAAAAGTAACTTGGACTCATAAGTCGTATGACATAAATATGTGATTTATGTGAATGTATCAGTGTTGGCCATCTATCAATTGCTAATCTTTTAGTCATTGTTCATGGTTGGTTTAGTGTATTTCTACTGGGCTGTGGCTCACCCTATATGGGAATATCATTTTCAGGTACAGATAGCATGCCACCTCCAAGGACATAGCTTGGGAGGCTATAGGCGGACATACTTTTGTCGTTTTATTTTTGATGTATTACATGTAAATTCAAGCCAAGCGCTTAATGTGTAAATGAGTTAGTACTCTTTTGTTGTAACCAAGTGTTAACTTGGAAAGCTGTAAGCCCGTAGGGCATTTTGCTTTTGTTGTTAACATGTAATACTTTTGTAATGAAACTCTGATGAATAGAAGAATGTGGTTATTTCATATGTCAATGAATGCCTTATTTGATGGGTTTAATGTTATTATTTTGAGGGCGTTACATGGAAGTTGCATAAAATTAAAAATGGAAGTTTAATCCAAAAACCACTATACCTTAACGATCTATTTGGAAATTAAAAAAAAAAAAGAAAGTTTAGTAGAAAAGAAACTTGAATGAAAAAGGAAGTTAAATAAAAATAAAAATGAAAGTTGCAGAAATTTAAAAATGGAAGTTCATTCAAGAAACCACTATACCTTAACGATCTATTTGGAAATTAAATAAAAAGAATGTTTAATAGAAAAGTAAATTGAATAAAAATATAAGTAGAATAAAAATAAAAAGGAAAGTTGCGTAAAATAAAAAGGGGAAGTTCAATCCAGAAACCACTATACCTTAACGATCTGTTTGCAAATTAAATAAAAAGGAAGTTTAATAGAAAAGTAAATTGAATAAAAATGGAAGTTGAATAAAAATAAAAATGAAAGTTGCAGAAAATTAAATATGGAAGTTCAATCCAGAAACCATTATACCTTAACGATCTATTTGGAAAATAAATAAAAAAGGAAGTGTAATAGAAAAGTAAATTGAATAAAAATGGAAGTTGAATAAAAACAAAAATGAAAGTTGCATAAAATTAAAAATGGAAGTTCAACCTAAAAACTACTATACCTTAACGATCTATTTGGAAATTAAATAAAAAAGGAAGTTGAGTAGAAAAGAAACTTGAATAAAAAAGGAAGTTAAATAAAAATAAAAATGGAAGTTGCAGAAAATTAAAAATAGAAGTTCATTCCAGAAACCACTATACGTTAACGATCTATTTGGAAATTAAACAAAAAAGGAAGTTTAATAGAAAATTAAATTGAATAAAAATGAAAGTAGAATATAAATAAAAATGAAAGTTGCATAAAATTAAAAATGGAAGTTCAATCCAGAAACCACTATACCTTAGCGATCTATTTGGAAATTAAATAAAAAAGGAAGTAGAATAAAAATAAAAATGAAGGTTGCATAAAATTAAAAATGGAAGTTCAATCCAGAAACCACTATACCTTAACGATCTATTTGGAAATTAAATAAAAAGGGAAGTTTCATAGAAAGTAAATTGAATAAAAATGGAAGTTGAATAAAAATAAAAATGAAAGTTGCAGAAAATTAAATATGGAAATTCAATACAAAAACCACTACACCTTAACGATCTATTTGGAAATTAAATAAAAAAGAAGTTTAATAGAAAAGAAACTTGAATAAAAATGGAAGTTGAGTAAAAATAAAAATGAAAGTTGCAGAAAATTTAATACGGAAGTTCAATCCAGAAACCACTATACCTTAACGATCTATTTGAAAATTAAATAAAAAAGGAAGTTTAATAGAAAAGTAAATTGAATAAATTTGGAAGTTGAATAAAAATAAAAATGAAAGTTGCATAAAATTAAATATGGAAGTTCAATCCAGAAACCACTATACCTTAACGATCTATTTGGAAATTAAATAAAAAAGGAAGTTTAATAGAAAAGTAAATTGAATAAAAATGGAAGTTGAATAAAAATAAAAATGAAAGTTGCATAAAATTAAAAATGGAAGTTCAATCCAAAAACCACTATACCTTAACGATCTATTGGGAAATTAAAAAAAAAAAAGGAAGTTGAGTAGAAAAGAAACTTAAATGAAAAAGGAAGTTAAATAAAATGAAAAATGGAAGTTGCAGAAAATTAAAAATGGAAGTTCATTCAAGAAACCACTATACCTTAACGATCTATTTGGAAATTAAAAAAAAAAAAAGGATGTTTAATAGAAAAGTAAATTGAATAAAAATATAAGTAGAATAAAAATATAAAGGAAAGTTGAGTAAAATAAAAAGGGCAAGTTCAATCCAGAAACCACTATACCTTAACGATCTGTTTGCAAATTAAATAAAAAAGGAAGTTTAATAGAAAAGTAAAATTGAATAAAAATGGAAGTTGAATAAAAATAAAAATGAAAGTTCCAGAAAATTAAATATGGAAGTTCAATCCAGAAACCATTATACCTTAACGATCTATTTGGAAATTAAAGAAAAAAGGAAGTTTAATAGAAAAGTAAATTGAATAAAATTGGAAGTTGAATAAAAATAATAATGAAAGTTGCATAAAATTAGAAATGGAAGTTCAATCCAAAAACCATTATACCATAACGATCTATCTGGAAATTAAATAAAAAAGGAAGTTGAGTAGAAAAGAAACATGAATAAAAAAGGAAGTTAAATACAAATAAAAATGGAAGTTGCAGAAAATTAAAAGTGGAAGTTCATTCGAGAAACCACTATACCTTAACGACCAATTTGGGAATTAAATAAAAAAAGGAAGTTTAATAGAAAAGTAAATTGAATAAAAATGGAAGTAGAATATAAATAAAAATGAAAGTGGCATAAAATTAAAAATGGAAGTTCAATCCAGAAACTACTATACCTTAGTGATCTTTTTGGAAATTAAATAAAAAAGGAAGTTTAATAGGAAAGTAAATTGAATTAAAATGGAAGTAGAATAAAAATAAAAATGAAATTTGCATAAAACTAAAATTGGAAGTTCAATCCAGAAACCACTATACCTTAACAATCTATTTGGAAATTAAATAAACAAGGAAGTTTAACAAAAAAGTAAATTGAATAAATTTTGAAGTTGCATAAAAATAAAAATGAATGTTGCATAAAATTGAATATGAAACTTCAATCCAGAAACCACTATACCTTAACGATCTATTTGGAAATTAAATAAAAAAGGAAGTTTAATAGAAAAGTAAATTTAATAAAAATGGAAGTTGAATAAAAATAAAAATGGAAGTTGCATAAAATTAAAAATGGAAGTTCAATCCAAAAACCACTATACCTTAACGATCTATTTGGAAATTAAAAAAAAAAAAGGAAGTTGAGTAGAAAAGAAACTTGAATGAAAGAGGAAGTTAAATAAAAATAAAAATGAAAGTTGCAGAAAATTAAAAATGAAAGTTCATTCAAGAAACCACTATACCTTAATAATCAACTTGGAAATTAAATAAAAAAGAATGTTTAATAGAAAAGTAAATTGAATAAAAATATAAGTAGAATAAAAATAAAAAGGAAAGTTGCGTAAAATAAAAAGGGGAAGTTCAATCCAGAAACCACTATACCTTAACGATCTGTTTGCAAATTAAATAAAAAAGGAAGTTTAATAGAAAAGTAAATTGAATAAAAATCAAAGTTGAATAGAAATAAAAATGAAAGTCGCAGAAAATTAAATATGGAAGTTCAATCCAGAAACCATTATACCTTAACGATCTATTTGGAAATTAAATAAAAAAGGAAGTGTAATAGAAAAGTAAATTGAATAAAAATGGAAGTTGAATAAAAATAAAAATGCAAGTTGCATAAAATTAAAAATGGAAGTTCAATCCAAAAACCACTATACCTTAACGATCTATTTGGAAATTAAATAAAAAAGGAAGTTGAGTAGAAAAGAAACTTGAATAAAAAAGGAAGTTAAATAAAAATAAAAATGGAAGTTGCAGAAAATTAAAAATAGAAGTTCATTCCAGAAACCACTATACCTTAACGATCTATTTGGAAATTAAATAAAAAAAGAGGTTTAATTGAAAAGTAAATTGAATAAAAATGGAAGTAGAATATAAATAAAAATGAAAGTTGCATAAAATTAAAAATGGAAGTTCAATCCAGAAACCACTATACCTTAGCGATCTATTTGGAAATTAAATAAAAAAGGAAGTAGAATAAAAATAAAAATGAAGGTTGCATAAAATTAAAAATGGAAGTTCAATCCAGAAACCACTATACCTTAACGATCTATTTGGAAATTAAATAAAAAGGGAAGTTTCATAGAAAGCAAATTGAATAAAAATGGAAGTTGAATAAAAATAAAAATGAAAGTTGCAGAAAATTAAATATGGAAGTTCAATACAAAAACCACTACACCTTAACGATCTATTTGGAAATTAAATAAAAAAGGAAGTTTAATAGAAAAGAAACTTGAATAAAAATGGAAGTTGAGCAAAAATAAAAATGAAAGTTGCAGAAAATTTAATACGGAAGTTCAATCCAGAAACCACTATACGTTAACGATCTATTTGAAAATTAAATAAAAAAGGAAGTTTAATAGAAAAGTAAATTGAATAAATTTGGAAGTTGAATAAAAATAAAAATGAAAGTTGCATAAAATTAAATATGGAAGTTCAATCCAGAAACCACTATACCTTAACGATCTATTTGGAAATTAAATAAAAAAGGAAGTTTAATAGAAAAGTAAATTGAATAAAAATGGAAGTTGAATAAAAATAAAAATGAAAGTTGCATAAAATTAAAAATGGAAGTTCAATCCAAAAACCACAATACCTTAACGATCTATTTGGAAATTAAAAAAAAAAAAGAAGTTGAGTAGAAAAGAAACTTAAATGAAAAAGGAAGTTAAATAAAAAGAAAAATGGAAGTTGCAGAAAATTAAAAATGAAAGTTCATTCAAGAAACCACTATACCTTAACGATCTATTTGGAAATTAAAAAAAAATGGATGTTTAATAGACAAGTAAATTGAATAAAAATATAAGTAGAATAAAAATAAAAAGGAAAGTTGAGTAAAATAAAAAGGGCAAGTTCAATCCAGAAACCACAATACATTAACGATCTGTTTGCAAATTAAATAAAAAAGGAAGTTTAATAGAAAAGTAAAATTGAATGAAAATGGAAGTCGAATAAAAATAAAAATGAAAGTTGCAGAAAATTAAATATGGAAGTTCAATCCAGAAACCATTATACCTTAACGATCTATTTGGAAATTAAATAAAAAAGGAAGTGTAATAGAAAAGTAAATTGAATAAAAATGGAAGTTGAATAAAAATAAAAATGAAAGTTGCATAAAATTAAAAATGGAAGTTCAATCCAAAAACCACTATACCTTAACGATCTATTTGGAAATTAAATAAAAAAGGAAGTTGAGTAGAAAAGAAACTTGAATAAAAAAGGATGTTAAATAAAAATAAAAATGGAAGTTGCAGAAAATTAAAAATGGAAGTTCATTCCAGAAACCACTATACCTTAACGATCTATTGGGAAATTAAATAAAAAGGAAGTTTAATAGAAAAAGTAAACTGAATAAAAATGGAAGTAGAATATAAATAAAAATGAAAGTTGCATAAAATTAAAAATGGATGTTCAATCCAGAAACTACTATACCTTAGTGATCTATTTGGAAATTAAATAAAAAAGGAAGTTTAATAGGAAAGTTAATTGAATTAAAATGGAAGTAGAATAAAAATAAAAATAAAGGTTGCATAAAATTAAAAACGGAAGTTCAATCCAGAAACCACTATACCTTAACGATCTATTTGGAAATTAAATAAAAAAGGAAGTTTAATAGAAAAGTAAATTGAATAAAAATGGAAGTAGAATATAAATAAAATTGAAAGTTGCATAAAATTAAAAATGGAAGTTCAATCCAGAAACTACTATACCTTAGTGATCTATTTGGAAATTAAATAAAAAAGGAAGTTTAATAGGAAAGTAAATTGAATTAAAATGGAAGTAGAATAAAAATAAAAATGAAAGTTGCATAAAACTAAAATTGGAAGTTCAATCCAGAAACCACCATACCTTAACGATATATTTGGAAATTAAACAAAAAAGGAAGTTTAACAAAAAAGTAAATTGAAAAAATTTTGAAGTTGCATAAAAATAAAAATGAATGTTGCATAAAATTGAATATGGAAGTTCAATCCAGAAACCACTATACCTTAACGATCTATTTGGAAATTAAATAAAAAAGGAAGTTTAATAGAAAAGTAAATTTAATAAAAATGGAAGTTGAATAAAAATAGAAATGGAAGTTGCATAAAATTAAAAATGGAAGTTCAATCCAAAAACCACTATACCTTAACGATCTATTTGGAAATTAAAAAAAAAAAAAGGAAGTTGAGTAGAAAAGAAACTTGAATGAAAAAGGAAGTTAAATAAAAATAAAAATGAAAGTTGCCGAAAATTAAAAATGGAAGTTCATTCAAGAAACCACTATACCTTAATGATCTATTTGGAAATTAAATAAAAAAGAACATTTAATAGAAAAGTAAATTGAATAAAAATATAACTAAAATAAAAATAAAAAGGAAAGTTGTGTAAAATAAGAAGGGGAAGTTCAATCAAGAAACCACTATACCTTAACGATCTGTTTGCAAATTAAATAAAAAAGGATGTTTAATAGAAAAGTAAATTGAATAAAAATCGAAGTTGAATAAAAATAAAAATGAAAGTTGCAGAAAATTAAATATGGAAGTTCAATCCAGAAACCATTATACCTTAACGATCTATTTGGAAAATAAATAAAAAAGGAAGTGTAATAGAAAAGTAAATTGAATAAAAACTGAAGTTGAATAAAAATAAAAATGAAAGTTGCATAAAATTAAAAATGGAAGTTCAATCCAGAAACCACTATGCCTTAACGATCTATTTGGAAATTAAATAAAAAAGGAAGTTGAGTAGAAAAGAAACTTGAATAAAAAAGGAAGTTAAATAAAAATAAAAATGGAAGTTGCAGAAAATTAAAAATAGAAGTTCATTCCAGAAACCACTATACCTTAACGATCTATTTGGAAATTAAAAAAAAAAAGGAAGTTTAATAGAAAAGTAAATTGAATAAAAATGGAAGT
Organism: Camellia sinensis; assembly: GCF_055761805.1. Lineage (NCBI taxonomy): Eukaryota > Viridiplantae > Streptophyta > Magnoliopsida > Ericales > Theaceae > Camellia > Camellia sinensis. The sequence continues at coordinate 32,761,502 of NW_028128987.1, forward strand.
AGAATATAAATAAAAATGAAAGTTGCATAAAATTAAAAATGGAAGTTCAATCCAGAAACCACTATACCTTAGCGATCTATTTGGAAATTAAATAAAAAAGGAAGTAGAATAAAAATAAAAATGAAGGTTGCATAAAATTAAAAATGGAAGTTCAATCCAGAAACCACTATACCTTAACTATCTATTTGGAAATTAAATAAAAAGGAAAGTTTCATAGAAAGTAAATTGAATAAAACTGGAAGTTGAATAAAAATAAAAATGAAAGTTGCAGAAAATTAAATATGGAAGTTCAATACAAAAACCACTACACCTTAACGATCTATTTGGAAATTAAATAAAAAAGGAAGTTTAATAGAAAAGAAACTTGAATAAAAATGGAAGTTGAGTAAAAATAAAAATGAAAGTTGCAGAAAATTTAATACGGAAGTTCAATCCAGAAACCACTATACGTTAACGATCTATTTGAAAATTAAATAAAAAAGGAAGTTTAATATAAAAGTAAATTGAATAAATTTGGAAGTTGAATAAAAATAAAAATGAAAGTTGCATAAAATTAAATATGGAAGTTCAATCCAGAAACCATTATACCTTAACGATCTATTTGGAAATTAAATAAAAAAGGAAGTTTAATAGAAAAGTAAATTGAATAAAAATGGAAGTTGAATAAAAATAAAAATGAAAGTTGCATAAAATTAAAAATGGAAGATCAATCCAAAAACCACAATACCTTAACGATCTATTTGGAAATTAAAAAAAAAAAAGAAGTTGAGTAGAAAAGAAACTTAAATGAAAACGGAAGTTAAATAAAAAGAAAAATGGAAGTTGCAGAAAATTAAAAATGGAAGTTCATTCAAGAAACCACTATACCTTAACGATCTATTTGGAAATTAAAAAAAAAAAGGATGTTTAATAGAAAAGTAAATTGAATAAAAATATAAGTAGAATAAAAATAAAAAGGAAAGTTGAGTAAAATAAAAAGGGCAAGTTCAATCCAGAAACCACTATACATTAACGATCTGTTTGCAAATTAAATAAAAAAGGAAGTTTAATAGAAAAGTAAAATTGAATGAAAATGGAAGTCGAATAAAAATAAAAATGAAAGTTGCAGAAAATTAAATATGGAAGTTCAATCCAGAAACCATTATACCTTAACGATCTATTTGGAAATTAAATAAAAAAGGAAGTGTAATAGAAAAGTAAATTGAATAAAAATGGAAGTTGAATAAAAATAAAAATGAAAGTTGCATAAAATTAAAAATGGAAGTTCAATCCAAAAACCACTATACCTTAACGATCTATTTGGAAATTAAATAAAAAAGGAAGTTGAGTAGAAAAGAAACTTGAATAAAAAAGGATGTTAAATAAAAATAAAAATGGAAGTTGCAGAAAATTAAAAATGGAAGTTCATTCCAGAAACCACTATACCTTAACGATCTATTTGGAAATTAAATAAAAAGGAAGTTTAATGGGAAAGTAAATTGAATAAAAATGGAAGTAGAATATAAATAAAAATGAAAGTTGCATAAAATTAAAAATGGAAGTTCAATCCAGAAACTACTATACCTTAGTGATCTATTTGGAAATTAAATAAAAAAGGAAGTTTAATAGGAAAGTAAATTGAATTAAAATGGAAGTAGAATAAAAATAAAAATGAAAGTTGCAGAAAATTAAATATGGAAGTTCAATCTAGAAACCACTATACCTTAACGATCTATTTGGAAATTAAATAAAAAATGAAGTTTAATAGAAAAGTAAATTGAATAAAAATGGAAGTAGAATAAAAATAAAAAGGAAAGTAGCCTAAATTTAAAAGTGGAAGTTCAATCCAGAAACCACTATACCTTTACAATCTATTTGGAAATTAAATAAAAAAGGAAGTTTCATAGAAATGTAAATTGAATAAAAATGGAAGTTGAATAAAAATAAAAATGAAAGTTGCATATATAAAATTAAAAATGGAAGTTCAATCCAAAAACCACTATACCTTAACGATCTACTTGGAAATTAAATAAAAAATGAAGTTTAATAAAATAAAAATGAAAGTTGCATAAAATAAAAAGTTGAAGTTTAATCCAGAAACCACTATACCTTAACGATCAATTTGGAAATTAAATAAAAAAGGAAGTTTAATAGAAAAGTAAATTGACTAAAAATGGAAGTAGAATAAAAATAAAAATGAAAGTTGCATAAATTTAAAAATGGATGTTCAATCCAGAAACCACTATACCTTAACGATCTATTTGGAAATTAAATAAAAAAGGAAGTTTAATAGAAAAGTAAATTGAATAAAAATGGAAGTTGAATAAAAATAAAAATGAAAGTTGCAGAAAAATAAATTTGGAAGTTCAATCCAAAAACCACTATACCTTAACGATCTATATGCAAATTAAATAAAAAAGGAAGTTTAATAGAATAGTAAATTGATTAAAAATGGAAGTTGAATAAAAATAAAAACGAAAGTTGCATAAAATTAAAAATGAAAATTCAATCCAAAAACCACTATGCCTTTACGATCTACTTGGAAATTAAAAAAAAAAGGAAGTTGAGTAGAAAAAAACATGAATGAAAATGGAAGTACAACAAAAATAGAAATGAAAGTTGCATAAAATAAGAAGGGGAAGTTCAATCCAGAAACCACTATACCTTAACGATCTGTTTGCAAATTAAATAAAAAAGGAAGTTTAATAGAAAAGTAAATTGAATAAAAATCGAAGTTGAATAAAAATAAAAATGAAAGTTGCAGAAAATTAAATATGGAAGTTCAATCCAGAAACCATTATACATTAACGATCTATTTGGAAAATAAATAAAAAAGGAAGTGTAATAGAAAAGTAAATTGAATAAAAATGGAAGTTGAATAAAAATAAAAATGAAAGTTGCATAAAATTAAAAATGGAAGTTCAATCCAGAAACCACTATACCTTAACGATCTATTTGGAAATTAAATAAAAAAGGAAGTTGAGTAGAAAAGAAACTTGAATAAAAAGGAAGTTAAATAAAAATAAAAATGGAAGTTGCAGAAAATTAAAAATGGAAGTTCATTCCAGAAACCACTATACCTTAACGATCTATTTGGAAATTAAAAAAAAAAGGAAGTTTAATAGAAAAGTAAATTGAATAAAAATGGAAGTAGAATATAAGTAAAAATGAAAGTTGCATAAAATTAAAAATGGAAGTTCAATCCAGAAACCACTATACCTTAGCGATCTATTTGGAAATTAAATAAAAAAGGAAGTAGAATAAAAATAAAAATGAAGGTTGCATAAAATTAAAAATTGAAGTTCAATCCAGAAACCACTATACCTTAACGATCTATTTGGAAATTAAATAAAAAGGGAAGTTTCATAGAAAGTAAATTGAATAAAAATGGAAGTTGAATAAAAATAAAAATGAAAGTTGCAGAAAATTAAATATGGAAATTCAATACAAAAACCACTATACCTTAACGATCTATTTGGAAATTAAATAAAAAAGGAAGTTTAATAGAAAAGAAACTTAAATAAAAATGGAAGTTGAGTAAAAATAAAAATGAAAGTTGCAGAAAATTTAATACGGAAGTTCAATCCAGAAACCACTATACCTTAACGATCTATTTTAAAATTAAATAAAAAAGGAAGTTTAATAGAAAAGTAAATTAAATAAATTTGGAAGTTGAATAAAAATAAAAATGAAAGTTGCATAAAATTAAATATGGAAGTTCAATCCAGAAACCACTATACCTTAAGGATCTATTTGGAAATTAAATAAAAAAGGAAGTTTAATAGAAAAGTAAATTGAATAAAAATGGAAGTTGAATAAAAATAAAAATGAAAGTTGCATAAAATTAAAAATGGAAGTTCAATCCAAAAACCACTATACCTTAATGATCTATTTGGAAATTAAAAAAAAAAAAAAAGGAAGTTGAGTAGAAAAGAAACTTAAATGAAAAAGGAAGTTAAATAAAAAGAAAAGTGGAAGTTGCAGAAAATTAAAAATGGAAGTTCATTCAAGAAACCACTATACCTTAACGATCTATTTGGAAATTAAAAAAAAAGATGTTTAATAGAAAAGTAAATTGAATAAAAATATAAGTAGAATAAAAATAAAAAGAAAAGTTGAGTAAAATAAAAAGGGCAAGTTCAATCCAGAAACCACTATACATTAACGATCTGTTTGCAAATTAAATAAAAAAGGAAGTTTAATAGAAAAGTAAAATTGAATAAAAATGGAAGTTGAAAAAAAATAAAAATCAAAGTTGTAGAAAATTAAATATGGAAGGTCAATCCAGAAACCATTATACCTTAACGATCTATTTGGAAATTAAATAAAAAAGGAAGTGTAATAGAAAAGTAAATTGAATAAAAATGGAAGTTGAATAAAAATAAAAATGAAAGTTGCATAAAATTAAAAATGGAAGTTCAATCCAAAAACCACTATACCTTAACGATCTATTTGGAAATTAAATAAAAAAGGAAGTTGAGTAGAAAAGAAACTTGAATAAAAAAGGATGTTAAATAAAAATAAAAATGGATGTTGCAGAAAATTAAAAATGGAAGTTCATTCCAGAAACCACTATACCTTAACGATCTATTTGGAAATTAAATAAAAAGGAAGTTTAATAGAAAAAGTAAACTGAATAAAAATGGAAGTAGAATATAAATAAAAATGAAAGTTGCATAAAATTAAAAATGGATGTTCAATCCAGAAACTACTATACCTTAGTGATCTATTTGGAAATTAAATAAAAAAGGAAGTTGAGTAGAAAAGAAACTTGAATAAACAGGGAAGTTAAATAAAAATAAAAATGGAAGTTACTGAAAATTAAAAATGGAAGTTCATTCCAGAAACCATTATATCTTAACGATCTATTTGGAAATTAAATAAAAAAGGAAGTTTAATAGAAAAGTAAATTGAATAAAAATGGAAGTAGAATATAAATAAAAATGAAAGTTGCATAAAATTAAAAATGGAAGTTCAATCCAGAAACTACTATACCTTAGTGATCTATTTGGAAATTAAATAAAAAAGAAAGTTTAATAGGAAAGTAAATTGAACTAAAATGGAAGTAGAATAAAAATAAAAATGAAAGTTGCAGAAAATTAAATACGGAAGTTCAATCCAGAAACGACTATACGTTAACGATCTATTTGGAAATTAAATAAAAAAGGAAGTTTAATAGAAAAGTAAATTGAATAAAAATGGAAGTAGAATAAAAATAAAAAGGAAAGTTACATAAATTTAAAAGTGGAAGTTCAATCCAGAAACCACTATACCTTTACAATCTATTTGGAAATTAAATAAAAAAGGAAGTTTCATAGAAAAGTAAATTGAATAAAAATGGAAGTTGAATAAAAATAAAAATGAAAGTTGCATATATAAAATTAAAAATGGAAGTTCAATCCAAAAACCACTATACCTTAACGATCTACTCGGAAATTAAATAAAAAATGAAGTTTAATAAAATAAAAATGAAAGTTGCATAAAATAAAAAGTTGAAGTTTAATCCAGAAAGCACTATACCTTAACGATCTATTTGGAAATTAAATAAAAAAGGAAGTTTAATAGAAAAGTAAATTGAATAAAAATGGAAGTTGAATAAAAATAAAAATGAAAGTTTCAGTAAAATTAAATATAGAAGTTCAATCAAAAAACCACTATACCTTAACGATCTATATGCAAATTAAATAAAAAAGGAAGTTTAATAGAATAGTAAATTGAATAAAAATGGAAGTTGAATAAAAATAAAAATGAAAGTTGCATAAAATTAAAAATGGAAATTCAATCCAAAAACCACTATACCTTAACGATCTATTTGGAAATTAAATAAAAAAGGAAGTTGAGTAGAAAAAAACATGAATGAAAATGGAAGTAGAATAAAAATAGAAATGAAAGTTGCATAAAATAAGAAGGGGAAGTTCAATCCAGAAACCACTATACCTTAACGATCTGTTTGCAAATTAAATAAAAAAGGAAATTTAATAGAAAAGTAAATTGAATAAAAATGGAAGTAGAATAAAAATAAAAATGAAAGTTGCATAAAATTAAATATGGAAGTTCAATCCAGAAACCACTATACCTTAGCGATCTATTTGGAAATTAAATAAAAAAGGAAGTTTAATAGGAAAGTAAATTGAATTAAAATGGAAGTAGAATAAAAATAAAAATGAAAGTTGCATAAAATTAAAAATGGAAGTTCTATCCAGAAACCACTATACCTTAAAGATCTATTTGGAAATTTAATAAAAAAGGATGTTTAATAGAAAGGTAAAATGAATAAAAATGGAAGTAGAATAAAAAGGAAAATGAAAGTTGCACAAAATTGAAAGTGGAAGTTCAATCCAAAAACCACTATACCTTAACGATCTAATCGGAAATTAAATAAATAATGAAGTTTAATAGAAAAGTAAATCGAATAAAAATGGAAGTTGAACAAAAATAAAAATGAAAGTTGCATAAAATTAAAATTGGAAGTTCAATCTAGAAACCACTATACCTTAGCGATCTATTTGGAAATTAAATAAAAAAGAAAGTTCAATAGAAAAGTAAATTGAATAAATATGGAAGTTGAGTAAAAATAAAATGAAAGTTGCAGAAAATTAAATATGGAAGTTCAATCCAGAAACCACTGTACCTTAACGATCTATTTGGAAATTAAATAAAAAAGGAAGTTTAATAGAAAAGTAAATTGAATAAAAATGGAAGTTGAATAAAAAAAAATGAAAGTTGCATTAAATTAAAAATGGATGTTCAATCCAAAAACAACTATACCTTAACGATCTATTTGGAAATTAAATAAAAAAGGTAGTTGAGTTGAAAAGAAACTTGAATAAAAAAGGAAGTTAAATAAAAATAAAAATGGAAGTTGCAGAAATTTAAAAATGGAAGTTCATTCCAGAAACCACTATACCTTAACGATCTATTTGGAAATTAAATAAAAAAGGAAGTTTAATAGAAAAGTAATTTGAATAAAAATGGAAGTAGAATATAAATAAAAATGAAAGTTGCATAAAATTAAAAATGGAAGTTCAATACAGAAACCACTATACCTTAACGATCTATTTGGAAATTAAATAAGAAAGGAAATTTAATAGAAAAGTAAATTGAACAAAAATGAAAGTTGAATAAAAATAAAAATAAAAGTTGCAGAAAATTAAATATGGAAGTTCAATCCAGAAACCACTTTACCTTAACGATCCATTTGGAAATTAAATAAAAAAGGAAGTATACTAGAAAAGTAAATTGAATAAAAATGGAAGTTGAATAAAATAAAAATGAAAGTTGCATAAAATTAAAAATGGAAGTTCAATCCAAAAACCACTATACCTTAACGATCTATTTGGAAATTAAATAAAAAAGGTAGTTGAGTATAAAAGAAACTTGAAAAGAAAAGGATGTTAAATAAAAATAAAATTGAAACTTACAGAAAATTAAAAATGGAAGTTCATTCATGAAAGCACTATACCTTAACGATCTATTTAGAAATTAAATAAAAAAGGAAGTTTAATAGAAACGTAAATTGAACAAAAATGGAAGTAAAATAAAAATGAAAATGAAAGTTGCATAATATTAAAAGTGAAAGTTCAATACAGAAACCACTATACCTTAACGATCTATTTGGAAATTAAATAAAAAAGGATGCTTAGTAGAAAAGTAAATTGAATAAAAATGGAAGTAGAATAAAAATAAAAAGGAAAGTTGCATAAAATTAAAAGTTAAAGTTCAATCCAGATACCACTATACCTTAACGATCTATTTGGAAATTAAATAAAAAAGGAAGTTTAATAGAAAAGTAAATTGAATAAAAATGGAAGTTAAATAAATATAAAAATGAAAGTTGCATAAAATTAAAAATGGAAGTTCAATCCAAAAACCACTATCCTTAACGATCTACTCGGAAATAAAATAAATAACGAAGTTTAATAGAAAAGTAATTCGAATAAAAATGGAAGTTGAATAAAAATAAAAATGAAAGTTGTTTAAAATTAAAAATGGAAGTTCAATCCAAAAACCACTATACCTTAACGATCTATTTGGAAATTAAATAAAAATGGAAGTTGAGTAGAAAAGAAACTTGAATAAAAAAGGAAGTTAAATAAAACGAAAACTGGAAGTTGCAGAAATGCAAAAGTGGAAGTTCATTCAGGAAACCACTATACCTTAACGATCTATTTGGAAATTAAATAAAAAAGGATGGTTAATAGAAAAGTAAATTGAATAAAAATGGAAGTTGAATAAAAATAAAAAAGAAAGTTGAATAAATAAAAAGTGGAAGTTCAATCCAGAAACCACTATACCTTAACAATCTGTTTGCAAATTAAATAAAAAATGAAGTTTAATAGAAAAGTAAATTGAATAAAAATGGGAGTAGAATAAAAATAAAAATAAAAGTTGCATAAAATTAAAAATGGAACTTCAATCCAAAAACCACTATACTTTAACGATCTATTTGGAAATTAAATAAAAAAGGAAGTTTAACAGAAAAGCAAATTGAATAAAAATGGAAGTTGAATAAAAATAAAAATCGAAATTGCAGAAAATTAAATATGGAAGTTCAATCCAGAAACGACTATACCTTAACGATCTATTTTGAAATTAAATAAAAAAGGAAGTTTAATAGAAAAGTAAATTGAATTAAAATGGAAGTAGAATAAAAATAAAAAGGAAAGTTCCACAAAATTAAAAATGGAATTTCAATCCAGAAACCACTATACCTTAACGATCTGTTTGGAAATTAAATAAAAAAGGAAGTTTAATAGAAAGTAAATTGAAAAAAAATGGAAGTTGAATAAAAATAAAAATGAAAGTTGCGGAAAATTAAATATGGAAGTTCAACCCAGAAACCACTTTACCTAAACGATCTATTTGGAAATTAAATAAAAAAGGAAGTTTAATAGAAAGGTAAATTGAATAAAAATGGAAGTTGAATAAAATTAAAAATGAAAGTTGCATAAAATTAAAAATGGAAGTTCAATCCAAAAACCACTATACCTTTACGATCTATTTCGAAATTAAATAAAAAAGGAATTTGAGTAGAAAAGAAACTTGAATAAAAAAGGAAGTTAAATAAAAATAAAAATGGATGTTACAGAAAATTAAAAGTGAAAGTCCATTCCAGAAACCACTATACCTTAAGAATCTTTTTGGAAATTAAATAAAAAAGGAATTTTAATAGAAAAGTTAATTGATTAAAAATGAAAGTAGATTAAAAATAAAAATGAAAGTTGGATAAAATTAAAAATGGAAGTTCAATTCAGAAACAACTATACCTTAACGATCTACTTTGAAGTTAAATAAAAAAGGTAGTAGAATAAAAATAAAAATGAAAGTTCAATCCAGAAACCACTATACCTTAACGATCTATTTGAAAATTAAATAAAAAAGGAAGTTGAGTAGAAAAGAAACTTGAATAAAAAGGGAAGTTAAATAAAAATAAAAATGGAAGTTGCAGAAAATTAAATATGGAAATTCGTTGAAGAAACCACTATACCTTAACGATCTATTTGGAAATTAAATAAAAAAGGATGTTTGATAGAAAAGTAAATTGAATAAAAATAGAAGTAGAATAAAAATAAAAATAATAGTTGCACAAAATAAAATGTGGAAGTTCAATCCAGAAACCACTACACCTTAACGATCTATTTGCAAATTAAATAAAAAAGGAAGTTTAATAGAAAAGTAAATTGAATAAAAATGGAAGTTGAAAAAAAATAAAAATGAAAGTTGAAGAAAATTAAATACGGAAATTCAATCCAGAAACCACTATACCTTAACGATCTATTTGGAAATTAAATAAAAAATGAACTTTAATAGAAAAGTAAATTCAATAAAAATGGAAGTTGAATAAAAATAAAAATGAAAGTTGCATAAAATTAAAATGGAAGTTCAATCCAAAAACCACTATACCTTAACGATCTATTTGGAAATTAAATAAAAAAGGAAGTTGAGTAGAAAAGAAACTTGAATGAAAAAGGAAGCTAAATAAAAATGAAAATGGAAGTTGCAGAAAATTAAAAATGGAAGTTCTTTCTAGAAACCACTATACCTTAACGATCTCTTTGGAAATTAAATAAAAAAAGGAAGTTTAATAGAAAAGTAAATTGATTAAAAATGGAAGTAGAATAAAAATAAAAAGGAAAGTTGCATAAAATTAAATATGGAAGTTCAATCCAGAAACCACTATACCTTAACGATCTATTTGGAAATTAAATAAAAAAGGAAGTTTAACAGAAAAGTAAATTGAATAAAAATGAAAGTTGAAAAAAAATAAAAATGAAAGTTGCAGAAAATTAAATATGGAAGTTCAATCCAGAAACCACTACACCTTAACGATCTATTTGGAAATTAAATAAAAAAGGAAGTTTAATAGAAAAGAAACTTGAATAAAAATGGAAGTTGAGTAAAAATAAAAATGAAAGTTGCAGAAAATTACATACGGAAGTTCAATCCAGAAACCACTATACCTTAACGATCTATTTGGAAATTAAATAAAAAAGGAAGTTTAATAGAAAAGTAAATTGAATAAAAATGGAAGTAGAATAAAAATAAAAAGGAAAGTTGCATAAAATTAAAAGTGGAAGTTCAATCCAGAAACCACTATACCTTAACGATCTATTTGGAAATTAAAGAAAAAAGGAAGTTTCATACAAAAGAAAATTGAATAAAAATGGAAGTTGAATAAAAATAAAAATGGAAGTTGCATAAAATTAAAAATGGAAGTTCAATCCAAAAACCACTATACCTTAACGATCTATTTGGAAATTAAATAAAAAAGGAAATTTAATAGAAAAGTAAATTGAATAAAAATGGAAGTTGAATGAAAATAAAAATGAAAGTTGCAGAAAATTAAATATGGAAGTTCAATCCAGAAACCACTTTACCTTAACGATCTATTTGGAAATTAAATAAAAAAGGAAGTATACTAGAAAAGTAAATTGAATCAAAATGGAAGTTGAATAAAATAAAAATGAAAGTTGCATAAAATTAAAAATGGTAGTTCAATCCAAAAACCACCATACCTTAACGATCTATTTGGAAATTAAATAAAAAAGGTAGTTGAGTAGAAAAGAAACTTGAAAAGAAAAGGAAGTTAAATAAAAATAAAATTGAAAGTTGCAGAAAATTAAAATTGGAAGTTCATTCAAGAAACCACTATACCTTAACGATCTATTTAGAAATTAAATAAAAAAGGAAGTTTAATAGAAACGTAAATTGAACAAAAATGGAAGTAGAATAAAAATAAAAATGAAAGTTGCATAAAATTAAAAGTGGAAGTTCAATCCAGAAACCACTATACCTTAACGATCTGTTTGGAAATTAAATAAAAAAGGAAGTTTAATAGAAAAGTAAATTGAAAAAAAATGGAAGTTGAATAAAAATAAAAATGAAAGTTGCAGAAAATTAAATATGAAAGTTTAACCCAGAAACCACTTTACCTTAACGATCTATTTGGAAATTAAATCAAAAAGGAAGTTTAATAGAAATGTAAATTGAATAAAAATGGAAGTTGAATAAAAATAAAAATGAAAGTTGCATAAAATTAAAAATGGAAGTTCAATCCAAAAACCACTATACCTTAACGATCTATTTGGAAATTAAGTAAAAAAGGAATTTGAGTAGAAAAGAAACTAGAATAAAAAAGGAAGTTAAATAAAAATAAAAATGGAAGTTGCAGAAAATTAAAAATGAAAGTTCATTCCAGAAACCACTATACCTTAACGATCTATTTGGAAATTAAATAAAAAAGGAATTTTAATAGAAAAGTTAATTGATTGAAAATGGAAGTAGAATAAAAATAAAAATGAAAGTTGCATAAAATTAAAAATGGAAGTTCAATTCAGAAACCATTATACCTTAACGATCTACTTTGAAGTGAAATAAAAAAGGAAGTTTAATAGGGAAGTAAATTGAATTAAAATGGAAGTAGAATAAAAATAAAAATGAAAGTTGCGTAAAATTAAAAATGGAATTTCAATCCAGAAACCACTATACCTTAACGATCTATTTGGAAATTAAATAAAAATGGAAGTTGAGTAGAAAAGAAACTTGAATAAAAAGGGAAGTTAAGTAAAAATAAAAATGGAAGTTACAGAAAATTAACTATGGAAATTCGTTCAAGAAACCAATATACCTTTACGATCTATTTGGAAATTAAATAAAAAAGGATGTTTGATACAAAAGTAAATTGAATAAAAATAGAAGTAGAATAAAAATAAAAATGAAAATTGCATAAAATAAAATGTGGAAGTTCAATCCAGAAACCACTATACCTTAACGATCTGTTTTCAAATTAAATAAAAAAGGAAGTTTACTAGAAAAGTAAATTGAATGAAAATGGAAGTTTAATAAAAATAAAAATGAAAGCTGAAGAAAATTAAATATGGAAATTCAATCCAGAAACTATTATACCTTAACGATCTAGTAGGAAATTAAATAAAAAATAAAGTTTAATAGAAAAGTAAATTGAATAAAAATGGAAGTTGAATAAAAATAAAACTGAAAGTTGCATAAAATTAAAAATGGATGTTCAATCCAAAAACCACTATACCTTAACGATCTATTTGGAAATTAAATAAAAACGGAAGTTGAGTAGAAAAGAAACTTGAATAAACAGGGAAGTTAAATAAAAATAAAAATGGAAGTTACAGAAAATTAAAAATGGAAGTTCATTCCAGAAACCATTATATCTTAACGATCTATTTGGAAATTAAATAAAAAAGGAAGTTTAATAGAAAAGTAAATTGAATAAAAATGGAAGTAGAATATAAATAAAAATGAAAGTTGCATAAAATTAAAAATGGATGTTCAATCCAGAAACCACTATACCTTAGCGATCTATTTGGAAATTAAATAAAAAAGGAAGTTTAATAGGGAAGTAAATTGAATTAAAATAGAAGTAAAATAAAAATAAAAATGAAAGTTGCATAAAATTAAAAATGGAAGTTCAATCTAGAAACCACTATACCTTAACGATCTATTTGGAAATTAAATAAAAAAGGAAGTTTAATAGAAAAGTAAATTGAATAAAAATGGAAGTTGAATAAAAATAAAAATGAAAGTTGCAGAAAATTAAATATGGAAGTTCAATCCAGAAACCACTTTATCTTAACGATCTATCTGGAAATTTAATAAAAAAGGAAGTTTAATAGAAAAGTAAATTGAATAAAAATGGAAGTTGAATAAAAATAAAAATGAAAGTTGCATAAAATTAAAATGGAAGTTCAATCCAAAAACCACTATGCCTTTACGATCTACTTGGAAATTAAATAAAAAATGAAGTTTAATAGAAAAGTAAATCAAATAAAAATGGAAGTTGAATAAAAATAAAAATGAAAGTTGCAGAAAATTTAATATGGGAGTTTAATCCAGAAACCACTACACCTTAACGATCTATTTGGAAATTAAATAAAAAAGGAAGTCTAATAGAAAAGAAACTTGAATAAAAATGGAAGTTGAGTAAAAATAAAAATGAAAGTTGCAGAAAATTAAATACGGAAGTGCAATCCAGAAACCACTATACCTTAACGATCTATTTGGAAATTAAATAAAAATGGAAGTTTAATAGAAAAGTAAATTGAATAAAAATGGAAGTAGAATAAAAATAAAAAGGAAAGTTGCATAAAATTTAAAGTGGAAGTTCAATCCAGAAACCACTATACCTTAACGATCTATTTGGAAATTAAATAAAAAAGGAAGTTTCATAGAAATGTAAATTGAATAAAAATGGAAGTTGAATAAAAATAAAAATGAAAGTTGCATAAAATTAAAAATAGAAGTTCAATCCAAAAACCACTATCCTTAACGATCTATTTGGAAATTAAATAAAAATGGAAGTTGACTAGAAAAGAAACTTGAACAAGAAAGGAATTTAAAGAAAAATAAAACTGGAAGTTGCAGAAATGTAAAAATGGAAGTTCATTCAAGAAACCACTATAGCTTAACGATCTATTTGGAAATTAAATAAAAAAGGATGGTTAATAGAAAAGTAAATTCAATAAAAATGGAAGTTGAATAACAATAAAAAGGAAGTTGCATAAAATAAAAAGTGGAAGTTCAATCCAGAAACCACTATACCTTAACGTTCTGTTTGGAAATTAAATAAAAAAGGAAGTTTAATAGAAAAGTAAATTGAATAAAAATGGAAGTAGAATAAAAATAAAAATGAAACTTGCAGAAAATTAAAAATGGAAGTTCAATCCAAAAACCACTATACTTTAACGATCTATTTGGAAATTAAATAAAAAACGAAGTGGAATAAAAATAAAAATGGAAGTTGCAGAAAATTAAATATGGAAGTTCAATCCAGAAACGACTATACCTTAATGATCTATTTGGAAATTAAATAAAAAAGGATGTTTAATAGAAAAGTAAATTGAATTAAAATGGAAGTAGAATAAAAATAAAAAGAAAAGTTCCATAAAATTAAAAATGGAAGTTCAATACAGAAACCACTATACATTAACGATCTGTTTGGAAATTAAATAAAAAAGGAAGTTTAATAGAAAAGTAAATTGAATAAAAATGGAAGTTGAATAAAAATAAAAATGAAAGTTGCAGAAAATTAAATATGGAAGTTCAACCCAGAAACCACTTTACCTTAACGATCTATTTGGAAATTAAATAAAAATGGAAGTTTAATAGAGAGGTAAATTGAATAAAAATGGAAGTTGAATAAAAATAAAAATGAAAGTTGCATAAAATTAAAAATGGAAGTTCAATCCAAAAACTACTATCCTTAGCGATCTACTCGGAAATTAAATAAATAACGAAGTTTAATAGAAAAGTAATTCGAATAAAAATGGAAGTTCAATAAAAATAAAAATGAAAGTTGCATAAAATTAGAAATGGAAGTTCAATCCAAAAACCACTATACCTTAACGATCTATGTGGAAATTAAATAAAAATGGAAGTTGAGTAGAAAAGAAACTTGAATAAAAAAGGAATTTAAATAAAAATAAAACTGGAAGTTGCTGAAATGTAAAAATCGAAGTTCGTGCAAGAACCCACTATACCTTAACGACCTATTTGGAAATTAAATAAAAAAGGATGGTTAAAAGAAAAGTAAATTGAATAAAAATGGAAGTTGAATAAAAATAAAAAGGAAGTTGCATAAAATAAAAAGTGGAAGATCAATCTAGAAACCACTATACCTTAACGATCCGTATGCAATTAAATAAAAAAGGAAGTTTAATAGAAAAGTAAATTGAATAAAAATGGAAGTAGAATAAAAATAAAAATGGAAGTTGCAGAAAATTAAATATGGAAGTTCACTCCAGAAACGACTATACCTTAACGATCTATTTGGAAATTAAATAAAAAAGGAAGTTTAATAGAAAAGTAAATTGAATTAAAATGGAAATAGAATAAAAATAAAAAGAAAAGTTCCATAAAATTAAAAATGGAAGTTCAATCCAGAAACGACTATACCTTAACGATCTGTTTGGAAATTAAACAAAAAAGGAAGTTTAATAGAAAAGTAAATTGAATAAAAATGGAAGTTGAATAAAAATAATAATGAAAGTTGCAGAAAATTAAATA
The DNA here is from genome assembly GCF_055761805.1 of Camellia sinensis. Lineage (NCBI taxonomy): Eukaryota > Viridiplantae > Streptophyta > Magnoliopsida > Ericales > Theaceae > Camellia > Camellia sinensis. The sequence goes on from NW_028128987.1 coordinate 32,777,015, forward strand.
TGGAAGTTCAACCCAGAAACCACTTAACCTTAACGATCTATTTGGAAATTAAATAAAAAAGGAAGTTTAATAGAAAGGTAAATTGAATAGAAATGGAAGTTGAATAAAAATAAAATTGAAAGTTGCATTAAATTAAAAGTGGAAGTTCCATCCAAAGACCACTATACCTTAATGATCTATTTGGAAATGAAATAAAAACGGAATTTGAGTAGAAAAGAAACTTGAATAAAAAAGGAAGTTAAATAAAAATAAAAATGGAAGTTGCAGAAAATTAAAAATAGAAGTTCATTCCAGAAACCACTATACCTTAACGATCTATTTGGAAATTAAATAAAAAAGGAAGTTTAATAGAAAAGTAAATTGAATATAAATGGAAGTAGAATATAAATAAAAATGAAAGTTGCATAAAATTAAAAATGGAAGTTCAATCCAGAAACCACTATACCTTAGCGATCTATTTGGAAATTAAATAAAAAAGGAAGTAGAATAAAAATAAAAATGAAGGTTGCATAAAATTAAAAATGGAAGTTCAATCCAGAAACCACTATACCTTAACGATCTATTTGGAAATTAAATAAAAAGGGAAGTTTCATAGAAAGTAAATTGAATAAAAATGGAAGTTGAATAAAAATAAAAATGAAAGTTGCAGAAAATTAAATATGGAAGTTCAATACAAAAACCACTACACCTTAACGATCTATTTCGAAATTAAATAAAAAAGGAAGTTTAATAGAAAAGAAACTTGAATAAAAATGGAAGTTCAGTAAAAATAAAAATGAAAGTTGCAGAAAATTTAATACGGAAGTTCAATCCAGAAACCACTATACCTTAACGATCTATTTGAAAATTAAATAAAAAAGGAAGTTTAATAGAAAAGTAAATCGAATAAATTTGGAAGTTGAATAAAAATAAAAATGAAAGTTGCATAAAATTAAATATGGAAGTTCAATCCAGAAACAACTATACCTTAACGATCTATTTGGAAATTAAATAAAAAAGGAAGTTTAATAGAAAAGTAAATTGAATAAAAATGGAAGTTGAATAAAAATAAAAATGAAAGTTGCATAAAATTAAAAATGGAAGTTCAATCCAAAAACCACTATTCCTTAACGATCTATTTGGAAATTAAAAAAAAAAAAAAGGAAGTTGAGTAGAAAAGAAACTTAAACGAAAAAGGAAGTTAAATAAAAAGAAAAATGGAAGTTGCAGAAAATTCAAAATGGAAGTTCATTCAAGAAACCACTATACCTTAACGATCTATTTGGAAATTAAAAAAAAAAGGATGTTTAATAGAAAAGTAAATTGAATAAAAATATAAGTAGAATAAAAATAAAAAGGAAAGTTGAGTAAAATAAAAAGGGCAAGTTCAATCCAGAAACCACTATACATTAACGATCTGTTTGCAAATTAAATAAAAAAGGAAGTTTAATAGAAAAGTAAAATTGAATAAAAATGGAAGTTGAATAAAAATAAAAATGAAAGTTGCAGAAAATTAAATATGGAAGTTCAACCCAGAAACCATTATACCTTAACGATCTATTTGGAAATTAAATAAAAAAGGAAGTGTAATAGAAAAGTAAATTGAATAAAAATGGAAGTTGAATAAAAATAAAAATGAAAGTTGCATAAAATTAAAAATGGAAGTTCAATCCAAAAACCACTATACCTTAACGATCTATTTGGAAATTAAATAAAAAAGGAAGTTGAGTAGAAAAGAAACTTGAATAAAAAAGGATGTTAAATAAAAATAAAAATGGAAGTTGCAGAAAATTAAATATGGAAATTCATTGAAGAAACCACTATACCTTAACGATCTATTTGGAAATTAAATAAAAAAGGATGTTTGATAGAAAAGTAAAATGAATAAAAATAGAAGTAGAATAAAAATAAAAATGATAGTTGCATAAAATAAAATGTGGAAGTTCAATCCAGAAACTACTATACCTTAGTGATCTATTTGGAAATTAAATAAAAAAGGAATTTTAATAGGAAAGTAAATTGAATTAAAATGGAAGCAGAATAAAAATAAAAATAAAGTTTGCATAAAATTAAAAACGGAAGTTCAATCCAGAAACCACTATACCTTAACGATCTATTTGGAAATTAAATAAAAAAGGAAGTTTAATAGAAAAGTAAATTGAATAAAAATGGAAGTAGAATATAAATAAAAATGAAAGTTGCATAAAATTAAAAATGGAAGTTCAATCCAGAAACTACTATACCTTAGTGATCTATTTGGAAATTAAATAAAAAAGGAAGTTTAATAGGAAAGTAAATTGAATTAAAATGGAAGTAGAATAAAAATAAAAATGAAAGTTGCATAAAACTAAAATTGGAAGCTCAATCCCGAAACCACTATACCTTAACGATCTATTTGGAAATTAAATAAAAAATGAAGTTTAAAAAAAAATAAATTGAATAAATTTTGAAGTTGCATAAAAATAAAAATGAATGTTGCATAAAATTGAATATGGAAGTTAAATCCAGAAACCACTATACCTTAACGATCTATTTGGAAATTAAATAAAAAAGGAAGTTTAATAGAAAAGTAAATTTAATAAAAATGGAAGTTGAATAAAAATAAAAATGGAAGTTGCATAAAATTAAAAATGGAAGTTCAATCCCAAAAAATAAGTCAAATAAAAATAAAAATGAAAGTTGCAGAAAATTAAAAATGGAAGTTCATTCAAGAAACCACTATACCTTAATGATCTATTTGGAAATTAAATGAAAAAGAATCTTTAATAGAAAAGTGAATTGAATAAAATATAAGTGGAATAAAAATAAAAAGGAAAGTTGCGTAAAATAAAAAGGGGAAGTTCCATCCAGAAACCACTATACCTTAACGATCTGTTTGCAAATTAAATAAAAAAGGAAGTTTAATAGAAAAGTAAATTGAATAAAAATCGAAGTTAAATAAAAATAAAAATGAAAGTTGCAGAAAATTAAATATGGAAGTTCAATCCAGAAACCATTATACCTTAACGATCTATTTGGAAAATAAATAAAAAAGGAAGTGTAATAGAAAAGTAAATTGAATAAAAATGAAAGTTGAATACAAATAAAAATGAAAGTTGCATAAAATTAAAAATGAAAGTTCAATCCAGAAACCACTATACCTTAACGATCTATTTGGAAATTAAATAAAAAAGGAAGTTGAGTAGAAAAGAAAGTTGAATAAAAAAGAAAGTTAAATAAAAATAAAAATGGAAGTTGCAGAAAATTAAAAATAGAAGTTCATTCCAGAAACCACTATACCTTAACGATCTATTTGGAAATTAAATAAAAAATGAAGTTTAATAAAAAAGTAAATTGAATAAAAATGGAAGTAGAATATAAATAAAAATGAAAGTTGCATAAAATTAAAAATGGAAGTTCAATCCAAAAACCACTACACCTTAACGATCTATTTGGAAATTAAATAAAAAATGAAGTTTAATAGAAAAGAAACTTGAATAAAAATGGAAGTTGAGTAAAAATAAAAATGAAAGTTGAAGAAAATTTAATACGGAAGTTCAATCCAGAAACCACTACACCTTAACAATCTATTTGAAAATTAAATAAAAAAGGAAGTTTAATAGAAAAGTAAATTGAATAAATTTGAAAGTTGAATAAAAATAAAAATGAAAGTTGCATAAAATTAAATATGGAAGTTCAATCCAGAAACCACTATACCTTAACGATCTATTTGGAAATTAAAGAAAAAAGGAAGTTTAATAGAAAAGTAAATTGAATAAAAGTGGAAGTTGAATAAAAATAAAAATGAAAGTTGCATAAAATTAAAAATGGAAGTTCAATCCAAAAGCCACTGTACCTTAACGATCTATTTGGAAATTAAAAAAAAAAAAGGAAGTTGAGTAGAAAAGAAACTTAAATGAAAAAGGAAGTTAAATAAAAAGAAAAATGGAAGTTGCAGAAAATTAAAAATGGAAGTTCATTCAAGAAACCACTATACCTTAACGATCTATTTGGAAATTAAAAAAAAAAAAGGATGTTTAATAGAAAAGTAAATTAAATAAAAATATAAGTAGAATAAAAATAAAAAGGAAAGTTGAGTAAAATAAAAAGGGCAAGTTCAATCCAGAAACCACTATACATTAACGATCTGTTTGCAAATTAAATAAAAAAGGAAGTTTAATAGAAAAGTAAAATTGAATAAAAATGGAAGTTGAATAAAAATAAAAATGAAAGTTGCAGAAAATTAAATATGGAAGTTCAATCCAGAAACCATTATACCTTAACGATCTATTTGGAAATTAAATAAAAAAGGAAGTGTAATAGAAAAGTAAATTGAATAAAAATGGAGGTTGAATAAAAATAAAAATGAAAGTTGCATAAAATTAAAAATGGAAGTTCAATCCAAAAACCACTATACCTTAACGATCTATTTGGAAATTAAATAAAAAAGGAAGTTGAGCAGAAAAAAACATGAATGAAAATGGAAGTAGAATAAAAATAAAAATGAAAGTTGCATAAAATAAGAAGGGGAAGTTCAATCCAGAAACCACTATACCTTAACGATCTGTTTGCAAATTAAATAAAAAAGGAAGTTTAATAGAAAAGTAAATTGAATAAAAATGGAAGTAGAATGAAAATAAAAATGAAAGTTGCATAAAATTAAATATGGAAGTTCAATCCAGAAACCACTATACCTTAGCGATCTATTTGGAAATTAAATAAAAAAGGAAGTTTAATAGGAAAGTAAATTGAATTAAAATGGAAGTAGAATAAAAATAAAAATGAAAGTTGCATAAAATTAAAAATGGAAGTTCAATCCAGAAACTACTATACCTTAACGATCTATTTGGAAATTAAATAAAAAAGGATGTTTAATAGAAAAGTAAAATGAATAAAAATGGAAGTAGAATAAAAAGAAAAATGAAAGTTGCACAAAATTAAAAGTGGAAGTTCAATCCAAAAACCACTATACCTTAACGATCTACTCGGAAATTAAATAAATAATGAAGTTTAATAGAAAAGTAAATCGAATAAAAATGGAAGTTGAATAAAAATAAAAATGAAAGTTGCATAAAATTAAAATTGGAAGTTCAATCCAAAAACCACTATACCTTAGCGATCTATTTGGAAATTAAATAAAAAAGAAAGTTCAAAAGAAAAGTAAATTAAATAAATATGGAAGTTGAGTAAAAATAAAATGAAAGTTGCAGAAAATTAAATATGGAAGTTCAATCCAGAAACCACTATACCTTAACGATCTATTTGGAAATTAAATAAAAAAGGAAGTTTAATAGAAAAGCAAATTGAATAAAAATGGAAGTTGAATAAAAATAAAAATGAAAGTTGCATTAAATTAAAAATGGATGTTCAATCCAAAAAGAACTATACCTTAGCGATCTATTTGGAAATTAAATTAAAAAGAAAGTTTAATAGGAAAGTAAATTGAATTAAAATGGAAGTTGAATAAAAATAAAAATGAAAGTTGCATAAAATTAAAAATGGAAGTTCAATACAGAAACCACTATACCTTAACGATCTATTTGGAAATTAAATAAGAAAGGAAGTTTAATAGAAAAGTAAATTGAATAAAAATGGAAGTTGAATAAAAATAAAAATGAAAGTTGCAGAAAATTAAATATGGAAGTTCAATCCAGAAACCACTTTACCTTAACGATCTATTTGGAAATTAAATAAAAAAGGAAGTATACTAGAAAAGTAAATTGAATAAAAATGGAAGTTGAATAAAATAAAAATGAAAGTTGCATAAAATTTAAAATGGAAGTTCGATCCAAAAACCACTATACCTTAACGATCTATTTGGAAATTAAATAAAAAAGGTAGTTCAGTATAAAAGAAATTTGAAAAGAAAAGGAAGTTAAATAAAAATAAAATTGAAACTTACAGAAAATTAAAAATGGAAGTTCATTCATGAAAGCACTATACCTTAACGATCTATTTAGAAATTAAATAAAAAAGAAAGTTTTATAGAAACGTAAATTGAACAAAAATGGAAGTAGAATAAAAATGAAAATGATAGTTGCATAAAATTAAAAGTGAAAGTTCAATCCAGAAACCACTATACCTTAACGATCTATTTGGAAATTAAATAAAAAAGGAAGTTTATAGAAAAGTAAATTGAATAAAAATGGAAGTAGAATAAAAATAAAAAGGAAAGTTGCATAAAATTAAAAGTTGAAGTTCAATCCAGAAACCACTATACCTTAACGATCTATTTGGAAATTAAATAAAAAAGGAAGTTTAATAGAAAAGTAAATTGTATAAAAATGGAAGTTGAATAAAAATAAAAATGAGAGTTGCATAAAATTAAAAATGGAAATTCAATCCAAAAACCACTATACCTTAACGATCTATTTGGAAATTAAATAAAAATGGAAGTTGGGTAGAAAAGAAACTTGAATAAAAAAGGAAGTTAAATAAAAAGAAAACTGGAAGTTGCAGAAATGTAAAAATGGAAGTTCATTCAGGAAACCACTATACCTGAACGATCTATTTGGAAATTAAATAAAAAAGGATGGTTAATAGAAAAGTAAATTGAATAAAAATGGAAGTTGAATAAAAATAAAACAGAAAGTTGAATAAATAAAAAGTGGAAGTTCAATCCAGAAACCACTATACCTTAACGATCTGTTTGCAAATTAAATAAAAAATGAAGTTTAATAGAAAAGTAAATTGAATAAAAATGGGAGTAGAATAAAAATAAAAATGAAAGTTGCATAAAATTAAAAATGGAAATTCAATCCAAAAACCACTATACTTTAACGATCTATTTGGAAATTAAATAAAAAAGGAAGTTTAACAGAAAAGCAAATTGAATAAAAATAAAAATCGAAATTGCAGAAAATTAAATATGGAAGTTCAATCCAGAAACGACTATACCTTAACGATCTATTTGGAAATTAAATAAAAAAGTAAGTTTAATAGAAAAGTAAATTGAATTAAAATGGAAGTAGAATAAAAATAAAAAGGAAAGTTCCACAAAATTAAAAATGGAATTTCAATCCAGAAACCACTATACCTTAACGATCTGTTTGGAAATTAAATAAAAAAGGAAGTTTAACAGAAAAGTAAATTGAAAAAAAATGGAAGTTGAATAAAAATAAAAATGAAAGTTGCGGAAAATTAAATATGGAAATTCAATCCAGAAACCACTTTACCTTAACGATCTATTTGGAAATTAAATAAAAAAGGAAGTTTAATAGAAAGGTAAATTGAATAAAAATGGAAGTTGAATAAAATTAAAAATGAAAGTTGCATAAAATTAAAAATGGAAGTTCAATCCAAAAACCACTATACCTTAACGATCTATTTGGAAATTAAATAAAAAAGGAATTTGAGTAGAAAAGAAACTTGAATAGAAAAGGAAGTTAAATAAAAATAAAAATGGATGTTACAGAAAATTAAAAGTGAAAGTTCATTCCAGAAACCAGTATACCTTAAGAATCTATTTGGAAATTAAATAAAAAAGGAATTTTAATAGAAAAGTTAATTGATTAAAAATGAAAGTAGAATAAAAATAAAAATGAAACTTGGATAGAATTAAAAATGGAAGTTCAATTCAGAAACAACTATACCTTAAAGATCTACTTCGAAGTTAAATAAAAAAGGAAGTTTAATAGGGAAGTTAATTCAATTAAAATGGAAGTAGAATAAAAATTAAAATGAAAGTTGCATAAAATTAAAAATGGAAGTTCAATCCAGAAACCACTATACCTTAACGATCTATTTGGAAGTTGAATAAAAATGGAAGTTGAGTAGAAAATAAACTTGAATAAAAATGGAATTTAAATAAAAATAAAAATGGAAGTTGCAGAAAATTAAATATGGAAATTCATTGAAGAAACCACTATACCTTAACGATCTATTTGGAAATTAAATAAAAAAGGATGTTTGATAGAAAAGTAAATTGAAGAAAAATAGAAGTAGAATAAAAATAAAAATGATAGTTGCATAAAATAAAATGTGGAAGTTCAATCCAGAAACCACTATACCTTAACGATCTGTTTGCAAATTAAATAAAAAAGGAAGTTTAATAGAAAAGTAAATTGAATAAAAATGGCAGTTGAAAAAAAATAAAAATGAAAGTTGAAGAAAATTAAATATGGAAATTCAATCCAGAAACCACTATACCTTAACGATCTATTTGGAAATTAAATAAAAAATGAAGTTTAATAGAAAAGTAAATTGAATAAAAATGGAAGTTGAATAAAAATAAAAATGAAAGTTGCATAAAATTAAAAATGCATGTTCAATCCAAAAACCACTATACCTGAACGATATATTTGGAAATTAAATAAAAAAGGAAGTTGAGTAGAAAAAAACATGAATGAAAAAGGAAGTTAAATAAAAATAAAAATGGAAGTTGCAGAAAATTAAAAATGGAAGTTCATTCAACAAAACACTATAAGTTAACGATCTATTTGGAAATTAAATAAAAAAGGATGTTTAATAGAAAAGTAAATTGAATAAAAATGGAAGTAGAATAAAAATAAAAAGGAAAGTTGCATAAAATAAAAAGGGGAAGTTCAATCCAGAAACCACTATACCATAACGATCTGTTTGCAAATTAAATAAAAAAGGAAGTTTAACAGAATAGTAAATTGAATAAAAATGGAAGTAGAATAAAAATAAAAATGAAAGTTGCATAAAATTAAATATGAAAGTTCAATCCAGAAACCACTATACCTTAACGATCTATTTGGAAATTAAATAAAAAAGGAAGTTTAACAGAAAAGTAAATTTAATAAAAATGAAAGTTGAATAAAAATAAAAATGAAAGTTGCAGAAAATTAAATATGGAAGTTCAATCCAGAAACCACTACACCTTAACGATCTATTTGGAAATTAAATAAAAAAGGAAGTTTAATAGAAAAGAAACTTGAATAAAAATGGAAGTTGAGTAAAAATAAAAATGAAAATTGCAGAAAATTACATACGGAAGTTCAATCCAGAAACCACTATACCTTAACGATCTATTTGGAAATTAAATAAAAAAGGATGGTTAATAGAAAAGTAAATTGAATAAAAATGGAAGTAGGATAAAAATAAAAAGGAAAGTTGCATAAAATTAAAAGTGGAAGTCAATCCAGAAACCACTATACCTTAACGATCTATTTTGAAATTAAATAAAAAAGGAAGTTTCATACAAAAAAAAATTGAATAAAAATGGAAGTTCAATAAAAATAAAAATGAAAGTTGCATAAAATTAAAAATGGAAGTTCAATCCAAAAACCACTATACCTTAACGATCTATTTGGAAATTAAATAAAAAAGGAAATTTAATAGAAAAGTAAATTGAATAAAAATGGAAGTTGAATGAAAATAAAAATAAAGTTGCAGAAAATTAAATATGGAAGTTCAATTCAGAAACCACTTTACCTTAACGATCTATTTGGAAATTAAATAAAAAAGAAAGTATACTAGAAAAGTAAATTGAATCAAAATGAAAGTTGAATAAAATAAAAATGAAAGTTGTATAAAATTAAAAATGGAAGTTCAATCCAAAAACCACCATACCTGAACGATCTATTTGGAAATTAAATAAAAAAGGTAGTTGAGTAGAAAAGAAACTTGAAAAGAAAAGGAAGCTAAATAAAAATAAAAATAGAAGTTGAAGAAAATTAAAAATGGAAGTTCTTTCTAGAAACCACTATACCTTAAAGATCTATTTGGAAATTAAATAAAAAAAGGAAGTTTAATAGAAAAGTAAATTGATTAAAAATGGAAGTAGAATAAAAATAAAATGGAAAGTTGCATAAAATAAAAAGGGGAAGTTCAATCTAGAAACCACTATACCTTAACGATCTGTTTGCAAATTAAATAAAAAAAGGAAGTTTAATAGAAAAGTAAATTGAATAAAAATGGAAGTAGAATAAAATTAAAAATAAAGTTGCGTAAAATTAAATATGGAAGTTCAATCCAGAAACCACTATACTTTAACGATCTATATGGAAATTAAATAAAAAAGGAAGTTTAATAGATAAGTAAATCGAATAAAAATGGTAGTTGAATAAAAATAAAAATGAAAGTTGCAGAAAATTAAATATGGAAGTTTAATCCAGAAACCACTACACCTTAACGATCTATTTGGAAATTAAATAAAAAAGGAAGTCTAATAGAAAAGAAACTTGAATAAAAATGGAAGTTGAGTAAAAATAAAAATGAAAGTTGCAGAAAATTAAATACGAAAGTGCAATCCAGAAACCACGATTCCTTAACGATCTATTTGGAAATTAAATAAAAAGGGAAGTTTAATAGAAAAGTAAATTGAATAAAAATGGTAGTAGAATAAAAATAAAAAGGAAAGTTGCATAAAATTAAAAGTGGAAGTTCAATCCAGAAACCACTATACCTTAACGATCTATTTGGAAATTAAATAAAAAAGGAAGTTTAATAGATAAGTAAATCGAATAAAAATGGAAGTAGAATAAAAATAAAAATGAAAGTTGCGTAAAATTAAAAATGGAAGTTCAATCCAAAAACCACTATACTTTAACAATCTATTTGGAAATTAAATAAAAAAGGAAGTTGAATAAAAATAAAAATGGAAGTTGCAGAAAATTAAATATGGAAGTTCAATCCAGAAACGACTATACCTTAACGATCTATTTGGAAATTAAATAAAAAAGGAAGTTTAATAGAAAAGTTAATTGAATTAAAATGGAAGTAGAATAAAAATAAAAAGAAAAGTTCCATAAAATTAAAAATGGAAGTTCAATCCAGAAACCACTATACATTAACGATCTGTTTGGAAATTAAATAAAAAAGGAAGTTTAATAGAAAAGTAAATTGAATAAAAATGGAAGTTGAATAAAAATAAAAATGAAAGTTGCAGAAAATTAAATATGGAAGTTCAACCCAGAAACCACTTTACCTTAACGATCTATTTGGAAATTAAATAAAAAAGGAAGTTTAATAGAGAGGTAAATTGAATAAAAATGGAAGTTGAATAAAAATAAAAATGAAAGTTGCATAAAATTAAAAATGGAAGTTCAATCCAAAAACCAGTATCCTTAATGATCTACTCGGAAATTAAATAAATAACGAAGTTTAATTGAAAACTAATTCGAATAAAAATGGAAGTTCAATAAAAATAAAAATGAAAGTTGCATAAAATTAGAAACGGAAGTTCAATCCAAAAACCACTATACCTTAACGATCTATGTGGAAATTAAATAAAAATGGAAGTTGAGTAGAAAAGAAACTAGAATAAAAAAGGAATTTAAATAAAAATAAAACTGGAAGTTGCTTAAATGTAAAAATGGAAGTCCGTTCAAGAACCCACTATACCTTAACGACCTATTTGGAAATTAAATAAAAAAAGATGGTTAAAAGAAAAGTAAATTGAATAAAAATGGAAGTTGAATAAAAATAAAAAGGAAGTTGCATAAAATAAAAAGTGGAAGTTCAATCTAGAAACCACTATACCTTAACGATCTGTTTGCAAATTAAATAAAAAAGGAAGTTTAATAGAAAAGTAAATTTAATAAAAATGGAAGTAGAATAAAAATAAAAATGGAAGTAGCAGAAAATTAAATATGGAAGTTCACTCCAGAAAAGACTATACCTTAACGATCTATTTGGAAATTAAATAAAAAAGGTAGTTGATTAGAAAATAAACTTGAATAAAAAGGGAAGTTAAATAAAAATAAAAATGGAAGTTGCAGAAAATTAAATATGGAAATTCATTGAAGAAACCACTATACCTTAACGATCTATTTGGAAATTAAATAAAAAAAGATGTTTGATAGAAAAGTAAATTGAATAAAAATAGAAGTAGAATAAAAATAAAAATGATAGTTGCATAAAATAAAATGTGGAAGTTCAATCCAGAAACCACTATACCTTAACGATCTGTTTGCAAATTAAATAAAAAAGGAAGTTTAATAGAAAAGTAAATTGAATAAAAATGGAAATAGAATAAAAATGAAAAGAAAAGTTCCATAAAATTAAAAATGGAAGTTCAATCCAGAAACCACTATACCTTAACGATCTGTTTGGAAATTAAATAAAAAAGGAAGTTTAATAGAAAAGTAAATTGAATAAAAATGGAAGTTGAATAAAAATAAAAATGAAAGTTGCAGAAAATTAAATATGGAAGTTCAACCCAGAAACCACTTTACCTTAACGATCTATTCGGAAATTAAATAAAAAAGAAAGTTTAATAGAAAGGAAAATTGAATAGAAATGGAAGTTGAATAAAAATAAAAATGAAAGTCGCATAAAATTAAAAATGGAAGTTCAATCCAAAGACCACTATACCTTAACGATCTATTTGGAAATAAAATAAAAAAGGAATTTGAGTAGAAAAGAAACTTGAATAAAGAAGGAAGCTAAATAAAAATAAAAATGGAAGTTGCAGAAAATTAAAAATGGAAGTTCATTGCAGAAACCACTATACCTTAACGATCTATTTGGAAATTAAATAAAAAAGGAAGTTTAATAGAAAAGTTAATAGATTAAAAATGGAAGTAGAAAAAAAATAAAAATGAAAGTTGCATAAAATTAAAAATGGAAGTTCAATCAAGAAACCTCTATACCTTAACGATCTACTTTGAAGTTAAATAAAAAAGGAAGTTTCATAGAAAAGTAAATTGAATGAAAATGGAAGTAGAATAAAAATAAAAATGAAAGTTACATAAAATTAAAAATAGAAGTTCAATCCAGAAACCACTATACCTTAACGATCTATTTGGAAATTAAATAAAAAAGGAAGTTGAGTAGAAAAGAAACTTGAATAAAAAAGGAAGTTAAATAAAAATCAAAATGGAAGTTGCCGAAAATTAAATATGAAAATTCATTCAAGAAACCACTATACCTTAACGATCTATTTGGAAATTAAATAAAAAAGGATGTTTGATAGAAAAGTAAATTGAATAAAAATAGAAGTAGAAAAAAAATAAAAATGAAAGTTGCAGAAAATTAAATATAGAAATTCAATCCAGAAACCACTATACCTTAACGATCTGTTTGGAAATTAAATAAAAAAGGAAGTTTAACAGAAAAGTAAATTGAATAAAAATGGAAGTTGAATAAAAATAAAAATTAAAGTTGCAGAAAATTAAATATGGAAGTGCAATCCAGAAACCACTTTACCTTAACGATCTATCTGGAAATTAAATAAAAAAGGAAGTTTAATAGAAAAGTAAATTGAATAAGAATGGAAGTTGAATAAAAATAAAAATGAAAGTTGCATAAAATTAAGAATGGAAGTTCAATCCAAAAACCACTATACCTTAACGATCTATTTGGAAATTAAATAAAAAAAGAAGTTGAGTAGAAAAGAAACATGAATGAAAAAGGAAGTTAAATAAAAATAAAAATGAAAGTTGCAGAAAATTGAAAATGGAAGTTCTTTCTAGAAAGCACTATACCTTGACGATCTATTTAGAAATTAAATAAAAACGGAAGTTTATTAGAAAAGTAAATTGATTGAAAATGGAAGTAGAATAAAAATAAAAATGAAAGTTGCATAAAATAAAAAGGGGAAGTTCAATTTGGAAACCACTATACCTTAACGATCTGTTTGCAAATTAAATAAAAAATGAAGTTCAATAGAAAAGTAAATTGAATAAAAATGGATGTAGAATAAAAATAAAAATGAAAGTTGCATAAAATTAAATACGGAAGTTCAATCCAGAAACCAGTATACCTTAACGATCTATTTGTAAATTAAATATAAAAGGAGGTTTAATAGAAAAGTAAATCGAATAAAAATGGAAGTTGAATAAAAATAAAAATGAAAGTTGCAGAAAATTAAATATGGAAGTTCAATCCAGAAACCACTATACCTTAACGATCTATTTGGAAATTAAATAAAAAAGGATGTTTGATAGAAAAGTAAATTGAATAAAAATGGCAGTTGAAAAAAAATAAAAATGAAAGTTGCATAAAATAAAAAGTGGAAGTTCAATCCAGAAACCACTATACCTTAACGATCTGTTTGCAAATTAAATAAAAAAGGAAGTTTAATAGAAAAATAAATTGAAAAAAAATTGAAGTTGAATAAAAATAAAAATGAAAGTTGCAGAAAATTAAATATAGAAATTCAATCCAGAAACCACTATACCTTAACGATCTGTTTGGAAATTAAATAAAAAAGGAAGTTTAATAGAAAAGTAAATTGAATAAAAATGGAAGTTGAATAAAAATAAAAATGAAAGTTGCAGAAAATTAAATATGGAAGTGCAATCTTGAAACCACTTTACCTTAACGATCTATCTGGAAATTAAATAAAAAAGGAAGTTTAATAGAAAAGTAAATTGAATAAAAATGGAAGTTGAATAAAAATAAAAATGAAAGTTGCATAAAATTAAGAATGGAAGTTCAATCCAAAAACCACTATACCTTAACGATCTATTTGGAAATTAAATAAAAAAGGAAGTTGAGTAGAAAAGAAACTTGAATAAAAAAGGAAGTTAAATAAAAATAAAAATGGAAGTTCTTTCTAGAAAGCACTATACCTTGACGATCTATTTAGAAATTAAATAAAAAAGGAAGTTTAATAGAAAAGTAAATTGATTGAAAATGGAAGTAAAATAAAAATAAAAATGAAAGTTGCATAAAATAAAAAGGGGAAGTTCAATCTGGAAACCACTATACCTTAATGATCTGTTTGCAAATTAAATAAAAAATGAAGTTTAATAGAAAAGTAAATTGAATAAAAATGGATGTAGAATAAAAATAAAAATGAAAGTTGCATAAAATTAAATATGGAAGTTCAATCCAGAAACCTGTATACCTTAACGATCTATTTGTAAATTAATATTAAAGGAAGTTTAATAGAAAAGTAATCGAATAAAAATGGAAGTTGAATAAAAATAAAAATGATAGTTGCAGAAAATTAAATATGGAAGTTCAATCCAGAAACCACTACACCTTAACGATCTATTTGGAAATTAAATAAAAAAGGAAGTCTAATAGAAAAGAAATTTGAATAAAAATGGAAGTTGAGTAAAAATAAAAATGAAAGTTGCAGAAAATTAAATACGGAAGTTCAATCCAGAAACCACTACACCTTAACGATCTATTTGGAAATTAAATAAAAAAGGAAGTCTAATAGAAAAGAAATTTGAATAAAAATGGAAGTTGAGTAAAAATAAAAATGAAAGTTGCAGAAAATTAAATACGGAAGTTCAATCCAGAAACCACTATACCTTAACGATCTATTTGGAAATTAAATAAAAAAGGAAGTTTAATAGAAAAGTAAATTGGATAAAAATGGAAGTAGAATAAAAATAAAAGGGAAAGTTGCATAAAATTAAAAGTGGAAATTCAATCCAGAAACAACTATACCTTAACGATCTATTTGAAAATTAAATAAAAAAGGATGTTTCATAGAAAAGTAAATTGAATAAAAATGGAAGTTGAATTAAAATAAAAATGAAAGTTGCACAAAATTAAAAACGAAAGTTCAATCGAAAAACCACTATAACTTAACGATCCACTCGAAAACTAAATAAAAAATGAAATTTAATAAAAAAGTAAATCGAATAAAAATGGAAGTTGCGTAAAATTAAAAATGGAAGTTCAATCTAAAAATCATTATACCTTAACGATTTATTTGGAAATTAAATAAAAAAAGATGTTGAGTAGAAAAGAAACTTGAATAAAAACGGAAGTTAAATAAAATGAAAACGTGAAGTTGCTGAAATGTAAAAATGGAAGTTCATTCAAGAAACCACTATACCTTAACGATTTATTTGGAAATTAAATAAAAAAGGATGTTTAATAGAAAAGTAAATTGAATAAAAATGGAAGTAGAAAGAAAATAAAAAGGAAAGTTGCATAAAATAAAAAGTGGAAGTTCAATCCAGAAATCACTATACCTTAACGATCTATTTGAAAATTAAATAAAAAAGGAAGTTCAATAGAAAAGTAAATTGACAAAAAATGGAAGTAGAATAAAAATAAAAATGAAAGATGCATAAAATTAAAAATGGAAGTTCAATCCAGAAACCACTATACCTTAACGATCTATTTGGAAATTAAATAAAAAGGAAGTTTAATAGAAAAGTAAATTGAATAAAAATGGAAGTTGAATAAAAATAGAAAATAAAGTTGCAGAAAATTAAATATGGAAGTTCAATCCAGAAACCACTATACCTGAACGATCTACTTTTAAATTAAATAAAAAAGGAAGTTTAATAGAAAAGTAAATTGAATAAAAATGGAAGTTGAATAAAAATAAAAATGAAAGTTGCATAAAATTAAAAATGGAAGTTCAATCCAAAAACCACTATACCTTAACGATCTATTTGGAAATTAAATAAAAAAGGAAGTTGAGTAGAAAAGAAACATGAATGAAAAAGGAAGTTAAATGAAAATAAAAATGGAAGTTGCAGAAAATTAAAAAATGGAAGTTCATTCAAGAAAACACTATACCTTAACGATCTATTCGGAAATTAAATAAAAAATGATGTTTAATAGAAAAGTAAATTGAATAAAAATGGAAGTAGAATAAAAATAAAAAGGAAACTTGCATAAAATAAAAAGGGGAAGTTCAATCCAGAAACTACTATACCTTAACGATCTTTTTGGAAATTAAATAAAAAATGAAATTTAATAGAAAAGTAAATTGAATAAAAATGGAAGTTGAATAAAAATAAAAACTAAAGTTGCAGAAAATTAAATATGGAAGTTCAATCCAGAAACCACTATACCTGAACGATCTACTTTTAAATTAAATAAAAAAGGAAGTTTAATAGAAAAGTAAATTGAATAAAATGGAAGTTGAATAAAAATAAAAATGAAAGTTGCATAAAATTAAAAATGGAAGTTCAATCCAAAAACCACTACACCTTAACGATCTATTTGCAAATTAAATAAAAAAGGATGGTTAATAGAAAAGTAAATTGAATACAAATGGAAGTTGAATAAAAATAAAAATGAGAGTTGCATAAAATTAAAAATGGAAATTCAATCCAAAAACCACTATACCTTAACGATCTATTTGGAAATTAAATAAAAATGGAAGTTGGGTAGAAAAGAAACTTGAATAAAAAAGGAAGTTAAATAAAAAGAAAACTGGAAGTTGCAGAAATGTAAAAATGGAAGTTCATTCAGGAAACCACTATACCTGAACGATCTATTTGGAAATTAAATAAAAAAGGATGGTTAATAGAAAAGTAAATTGAATAAAAATGGAAGTTGAATAAAAATAAAACAGAAAGTTGAATAAATAAAAAGTGGAAGTTCAATCCAGAAACCACTATACCTTAACGATCTGTTTGCAAATTAAATAAAAAATGAAGTTTAATAGAAAAGTAAATTGAATAAAAATGGGAGTAGAATAAAAATAAAAATGAAAGTTGCATAAAATTAAAAATGGAAGTTCAATCCAAAAACCACTATACTTTAACGATCTATTTGGAAATTAAATAAAAAAGGAAGTTTAACAGAAAAGCAAATTGAATAAAAATGGAAGTTGAATAAAAATAAAAATCGAAATTGCAGAAAATTAAATATGGAAGTTCAATCCAGAAACGACTATACCTTAACGATCTATTTGGAAATTAAATAAAAAAGTAAGTTTAATAGAAAAGTAAATTGAATTAAAATGGAAGTAGAATAAAAATAAAAAGGAAAGTTCCACAAAATTAAAAATGGAATTTCAATCCAGAAACCACTATACCTTAACGATCTGTTTGGAAATTAAATAAAAAAGGAAGTTTAACAGAAAAGTAAATTGAAAAAAAATGGAAGTTGAATAAAAATAAAAATGAAAGTTGCGGAAAATTAAATATGGAAATTCAACCCAGAAACCACTTTACCTTAACGATCTATTTGGAAATTAAATAAAAAAGGAAGTTTAATAGAAAGGTAAATTGAATAAAAATGGAAGTTGAATAAAATTAAAAATGAAAGTTGCATAAAATTAAAAATGGAAGTTCAATCCAAAAACCACTATACCTTAACGATCTATTTGGAAATTAAATAAAAAAGGAATTTGAGTAGAAAAGAAACTTGAATAGAAAAGGAAGTTAAATAAAAATAAAAATGGATGTTACAGAAAATTAAAAGTGAAAGTTCATTCCAGAAACCAGTATACCTTAAGAATCTATTTGGAAATTAAATAAAAAAGGAATTTTAATAGAAAAGTTAATTGATTAAAAATGAAAGTAGAATAAAAATAAAAATGAAACTTGGATAGAATTAAAAATGGAAGTTCAATTCAGAAACAACTATACCTTAAAGATCTACTTTGAAGTTAAATAAAAAAGGAAGTTTAATAGGGAAGTTAATTCAATTAAAATGGAAGTAGAATAAAAATAAAAATGAAAGTTGCATAAAATTAAAAATGGAAGTTCAATCCAGAAACCACTATACCTGAACGATCTACTTTTAAATTAAATAAAAAAGGAAGTTTAATAGAAAAGTAAATTGAATAAAATGGAAGTTGAATAAAAATAAAAATGAAAGTTGCATAAAATTAAAAATGGAAGTTCAATCCAAAAACCACTACACCTTAACGATCTATTTGGAAATTAAATAAAAAAGGAAGTTGAGTAGAAAAGAAACATGAATGAAAAAGGAAGTTATATAAAAATAAAACAGGAAGTTGCAGAAAATTAATAATGGAAGCTCATTCAAGAAACCACTATACTTTAACGATCTATTTGGAAATTAAATAAAAAAAGATGTTTAATAGAAAAGTAAATTGAATAAAAATGGAAGTAGAACAAAAATAAAAAGGAAAGTTGCATAAAATTAAAAGTGGAAGTTCAATCCAGAAACCACTATACCATAACGATCTATTTGGAAATTAAATAAAAAAGGAAGTTTAATAGAAAAGAAAATTGAATAAAAATGGAAGTAGAATAAAAATAAAAATGGGAGTTGCAGAAAATTAAAAATGGCAGTTCATTCAAGAAAACACTATACCTTAACGATCCATTTGGAAATTAAATAAAAAAGAAGTTTAATAGAAAAGTAAATTGAATAAAAATGGTAGTTGAATAAAAATAAAAATGAAACTTGCATAAAATTAAAAATGGAAGTTCAATCCAGAAACCACTATATCTTAACGATCTATTCGGAAATTAAATAAAAAAGGAAGTTTAATAGGAAAGTAAATTGAATTAAAATTGAAGTAGAATAAAAATAAAACTGGAAGTTGTAGAAATGTAAAAATTGAAGTTCATTCAAGAAACCACTATACCTTAACGATCTATTTGGAAATTAAATAAAAAAGGAAGTTTAATAGGAAAGCAAATTGAATTAAAATTGAAGTGGAATAAAAATAAAAATGAAAGTTGCATAAAATTAAAAGTGGAAGTTCAATCCAAAAACCACTATAACTTAATGATCTATTTGGAAATTAAATAAAAAAGGAAGTTGAGTAGAAAAGAAACTTGAATAAAAAAGGAAGTTAAATAAAAATAAAAATGGAAGTTGCAGAAAATTAAAAATGGAATTTCATTCCAGAAACCACAATATTTTAACGATCTATTTGGAAATTAAAGAAAAAAGGAAGTTTAATAGAAAAGAAAATTGAATAAAAATGGAAGTAGAATATAAATAAAAATGAAAGTTGCATAAAATTAAAAATGGTAGTTCAATCCAGAAACCACTATACATTAACGATCTATTTGGAAATTAAATAAAAAAGGAAGTTTAATCGAAACGTAAATTGAATAAAAATGGAAGTTAAATAAAAATAAAAATGAAAGTTGCAGAAAATTAAATATGGAAGTTCAATCCAGAAACCACTTTACCTTAGCGATCTATTTGGAAATTAAATAAAAAAGGAAGTTTAATAGAAAAGTAAATTGAATAAAAATGGAAGTTGAATAAAATAAAAATGAAAGTTGTATAAAATTAAAAATGGAAGTTCAATCCAAAAACCACTTTACCTTAACCATCTATTTGGAAATTAAATAAAAAAGGAAGTTGAGTAGAAAAGAAACTTGAATAGAAAAGGAAGTTAAATAAAAATAAAATTGGAAGTTCATTCAAGAAACCACTATACCTTAACGATCTATATGGAAATTAAATAAAAAAGGAAGTTTAATAGAAAAGTAAATTGACTAAAAATGGAATTAGAATAAAAATAAAAATGAAAGTTGCATAAAATTAAAAATAGAAGTTCAATCCAGAAACCGCTGCACCTTAACGATCTATTTTGAAATTAAATAAAAAAGGAAGTTTAAAAGAAAAGTAAATTGAATAAAAATGGAAGTTGATTAAAAATAAAAATTAAACTTGCCTAAAATTAAAAATGGAAGTTCAATCCAAAAACCACTACACCTTAATGATATATTTGGAAATTAAATAAAAAAGGAAGTTGAGTAGAAAAGAAACTTGAATAAAAAAAAAGTTAAATAAAAATAAAACTGGAAGTGGCAGAAAATTAAAAATGGAAGTTCAATCAAGAAACCACTATACCTTAACGATCTATTTGGAAATTAAATAAAAAAGGAAGTTTAATAGAAAAGAAAATTGAATAAAAATGGAAGTAGAATATAAATAAAAATGAAAGTTGCATAAAATTAAAAATGGTAGTTCAATCCAGAAACCACTATACATTAACGATCTATTTGGAAATTAAATAAAAAAGGAAGTTTAATAGAAAAGTAAATTGAATAAAAATGGAAGTTGAATAAAAATAAAAATGAAAGTTGCAGAAAATTAAATATGGAAGTTCAATCCAGAAACCACTTTACCTTAGCGATATATTTGGAAATTAAATAAAAAAAGAAGTTTAATAGAAAAGTAAATTGAATAAAAATGGAAGTTGAATAAAATAAAAATGAAAGTTGCATAAAATTAAAAATGGAAGTTCAATCCAAAAACCACTTTACCTTAACCATCTATTTGAAAATTAAATAAAAAAGGAAGTTGAGTAGAAAAGAAACTTGAATAGAAAAGGAAGTTAAATAAAAATAAAATTGGAAGTTCATTCAAGAAACCACTATACCTTAACGATCTATATGGAAATTAAATAAAAAAGGAAGTTTAATAGAAAAGTAAATTTACTAAAAATGGAATTACAATAAAAATAAAAATGAAAGTTGCATAAAATTAAAAATAGAAGTTCAATCAAGAAACCACTACACCTTAACGATCTATTTGGAAATTAAATAAAAAAGGAAGTTTAAAAGGAAAGTAAATTGAATAAAAATGGAAGTTGATTAAAAATAAAAATTAAAGTTGCATAAAATTAAAAATGGAAGTTCAATCCAAAAATCACTACACCTTAACGATATATTTTGAAATTAAATAAAAAAGGAAGTTGAGTAGAAAAGAAACTTGAATAAAAAAGAAAGTTAAATAAAAATAAAACTGGAAGTGGCAGAAAATTAAAAATGGAAGGTCATTCAAGAAACCAATATATCTTAACGATCTATTTGGAAATTAAATAAAAAAAGATGTTTAATAGAAAAGTAAATTGAATAAAATGGAAGTAGAATAAAAATAAAAATGAAAGTTGCATAGAATAAAAAGTGGAAATTCAATCCAGAAACCACTATACCTTAACGATCTGTTTGCAAATTAAATAAAAACGGAAGTTTAATAGAAAAGTAAATTGAATAAAAATGAAAGTTAAATAAAAATAAAAATAAAAGTTGGAGAAAATTAAATATGGAAATTAAATCCAGAAACCACTATACCTTAACGATCTATTTTGGAAATTAAATAAAAAAGGAAGTTTTATAGAAAAGTAAATTGAATAAAAAAAAAAATGAAAGTTGCATAAAATTAAAAATGGATGTTCAATCCAAAAACCACTATACCTTAACGATCTATTTGGAAAGTAAATAAAAAAGGAAGTTGAGTAGAAAAGAAACCTGAATAAAAAAGGAAGTTAAATAAAAATAAAAATGGAAGTCCTGGAAAATTAAAAATGGAAGTTCATTCCAGAAACCACTATACCTTAATGATCTATTTGGAAATTAAATAAAAAAGGAAGTTTAATAGAAAAGTAAATTGAATAAAAATGGAAGTAGAATATAAATAAAAATGAATGTTGCATAAAATTAAAAATGGATGTTCAATTCAGAAACCACTATACCTTAGCGATCTATTTGGAAATTAAAGAAAAAAGGAAGTTTAATAGGAAAGTAAATTGAATTAAAATGGAAATAGAATAAAAATAAAAATGAAAGTTGCATAAAATTAAAAATGGAAGTTCAATCCAGAAACCACTTGTAGCAACCCTCACCTTACTCTTGTCATACTTGCATACATTCGTGCATGATCTTGTCTTGTTATATTGTTTTGCAAATTTTGCCTTGCCTTGTTTGTTTAAGTATTGCTTGCGTGATTTTGTTCCTTGCTTGGAGAGTGGCCGAGGTCATCTTGAGCTTAGTTCACCTCTGAACCTTTGTACTTAGAACTGTTTTGGAACCACTTGGTTGACCCCCATCTTCACCCGGGCATGGTTGCCGAGATGTTTTGCACTTAGTGATACTTGTCCTTGGGCAGGCATGGCCTAGACTGAGGTGTGGCACACCCCGGCCACGGTGTGGCATAGCTTAGTCAAGTGTCGTCCTCCCCAGCCGATGTCTTTGTTACCCTGTTGCCGAAGCTTTAACTTTAGCCGATGTTAGTGCTTACCGATGTGTCTTGCGTTAGCTTGTTGGATACGCTTTGTCATAGACTTGTCTTATCAATCAATCACCTTTTGAGTTGAACCAACCCGATAGCACCACGTGTCCGAGCTGAAGGTTAAGTCAACCGGTAGGCCTGTGAGCATATCATTCTTTTGTATCATTTTGTTGCAAGTCTTGTTCTTGTAGAGAGAGAAACTCTAGAAGAGGGAGAAGGAGTTTTAGAGTAAGAGAATAGATCTTCCAAGCTTGATCTTTGAGGTTTGAACCGTTGGATTCAAGTTTTGAGGTTAGGATCTTAACCTACTCTTGTTGCTCTTATTGATCATCTAGCTGCATTGCATGATCGAATTTGTTTTGCATGTCATGCATCGATTTGAAGTTGGTTTCGGAAGAGAAAAATAGTATTCATGTGTTCTTGAGGAAAAATCTCGTTTTGATCCGAAAGTTTAGAACAAGAACCATGTTTTGTGTTTGTTCTTGCATGATCTTCTTGTATGGGTACCCAGGTCCATGTTTTGAACTCATAGCATAAAATCTCAGATTGTTGTAACAAGTTATGATCTTGCATTCATCTTCCTCATGATCATGTTCATCACGTTCTTCATGTTCTTCAAAGGGAAACCCAGGTTTTCCCGACTTTGCTTTTGAATGAGGCCATCGGGACCACACCTCGGTAAGGAAGTGTAGAACCTCGTCAGAGACCTGGTTGGTACCCAGTTTGTTTTCGTGAGACGGGAGCAGTGTTTAAACTCCCAGCATGTTTTGCTTTGTTATTGACTTGGATCTGGTAAGAATGCCGGGGTCATTTGCATACATATAAAGCTTGTTTTGAGAATGTGATTGCCATGTGATTGTAGGTCCTTGATCTTTGCTTTGAGCCAACACCCGAGGAGATCTAAGTGAGTGGTATTTTTAATAAAGCTATGTTATACTATTTTGATAAATGTTGCTTTGCTTTGTTTTGACGAAAGTACTTGTTAAGCATGAATGAATAGCTCTGTTTTGATGTATCAAGTATAAGCTTTGTTTTGATGCCATTCTTGAAAAGTCCCTTGTACTGGAGGACTCTAAACTTTCGCAGTACCAAGTATAAAAAGTCCCTTGTGCTGGAGGACTCTAAACTTTCGCAGCACTGAGTATAAAAGGATACGGTCCTTTCTTGGAAAGACTAACGTGTTAAAGCGGGCTACGGGCCTAAGTAACACAAGACCATCGTGTTAAAAAGAGCTACGGGCTTAAGTAACACGAGTCCCTTGTGCTGGAGGACTATAAACTTTCGCAGTACCTTTGGCTAATCGATTACGGATCGTGCAGTCCTTGTTCTGCCACTGACGGTTTACCGCGTGGACTTGTTTGTTCAGAAAAACTTGATTTGAGTTTTGCCGATGCCAGTGAGCATCCCTTGAGACTTGTAAGACTTGATAGATGAATACGGTTCATCCCTTGTTTTGATAAAGTCTGATGTGTTTTGCTTTGAAAAGATCTCGGCTAATATTCGCATGGTTTTGGCATGTTTTGTTTTGAAAGACTTCAGCTATATTCATGCAAAACCTTTATTACTAGTACCATTCACTGAGTATCCAAGCTCACCCTCTATATATATATGTAGGTGATGAGCAAGACGTCGGCGACGCCTAGATGTGTTTTGAAAGCTTGTTTGGATCCATGGGTTTTGTCGGCTTGTTTTGTATTAACGTCGGCAATGTCATTTCTTTGTCGGCAATTCTTGAAAATTATGCTTCTTGGCTTGTATTCATTGTCATTTTGTATATGTCGGCTCGAGAAGTCTTTTGACCAAAATGTAATACGTATTTTGCTTTGTTGTATTCAAATTGTAAAGATGTATACCATTTCATTGGACTTATGCACTGCTCTTATGGACCACTTGTATTTTGAATTATTGCTTCCGCATTTGTAAGCCCCATATATATATATATACTCTGATTGTGTGTGAACTTTGGAAGTTGGCCTTCGGTAATTACGGATTACTGGCCATCGCGGCACCAAACTACTAGGGGCAGTTTGGGGTCACGACAGAATGGTATCAGAGCACAAGTTCCTCAGTATACGTTATTCACACACTTGAGTCCTAAAGAGCATAGGACTTCCCTTAGAAAGATGTTAGGATTGCATCATGGTGCTTGCTATTTGAACAAGGTGTGCATTGTCTTGACATGCCTATTTGTTACTTGTCTACGTGGTTGTTTGCTATTGTTTTAAAGTCACACTTTGCATGCTCATAGTATCATGAGGAGAGGTAGACCTCTAATTGGTCGGGATCAGCCCGAAGACAGAATAGACAGACTGGAAAGATTAGTTGAAGGTTTGGCCCGCGAGTTGAGGCAAACAAGACAGCAGTACGCTAGTGCTACGTCGACTCAGGCCGAGCAGACCAACGGCCGAAATGTAGTTCCGCCTCCACCTCCTCCAGTGCCGCAAGTTCCTCCGCAGCCAGCCTTATATGGAGATGGCACGATAGTGTTGATCAGGGAGTTCAAGAAAATGAAACCACCGAGATTCTCTGGGGGTATAGAACCAATGAAGGCTGAGGCGTGGGTTTTGGAAATGGAAAAGTTGTTTGAGATCTTTCCTAGCACCGACGCTCAGAAGGTGACGTTGGCAGCATTCATCTTAGATGATGATGCTCGCAGATGGTGGATGATGGTTCGAGAAAGCAATCCAGATCTGACCTGGGCTCGATTCTTAGAGTTGTTCTACAACAAACACTTTCCCCTAAGTGTTCGAAATCGCAAGGCTACCGAATTTCAGACTTTGACGCAAGGCAGCCGAACAGTGGCGGAATATGACCGCGCTTTTACTGAATTGGCGAGGTTTGCACCTCACGTGGCCAACGATGAATACATGAAGGCCAGGAAGTTCGAGAGTGGGCTTCGCGGACCGATTCAAGACCGGGTTAACTTGCATAATATGCCGACTTACGCCGAAGTGTTGGACAAAGCCATTTTGGCCGAAGCTAACTTGAACAGATACCAGGGTTCAAGAGAGAGCCAGAGGAAGAGGCAGAGTTATGACAATCGCCGCGTACAGTTTAGTACCAAGAAGAAGACGAACATGGGCAGTGCCGGTAACCTAAGGCAGGAAGGTAGTGCTAAACCGACGTGTTCGGATTGTGGGAAACAACGTTTCGGGGTCTGTCGTCGGACGTCTGGAGCTTGTTATGAATGTGGCGAAATGGGTCATTATGTGAGAGATTTCCCTAAGACAAAGGCTGATAACAACAAGAAAGGTGAGAATACCTCGGGTTCCGTTCAGAAGGGTAATGTTGGAAAAGGGCAGATGAGACAGGGCAGAGTGTTTGCGCTAGTACCAAGAGACACTCAGAATGCTGAGACAGTGGTGTCAGGTATGCTCCTAATTTGCTCCCAAAATGCCTATGTGTTGATTGATTCGGGTTCTACGCATTCGTTTGTATCTGTTAAGTTTGCTGAGAAGATTAATAGAGAACTAGAACCCCTTGATTATGTATTATCTGTGTCTACTCCATCTGGGAGATCTATGATTGTTGCATCCATTTATAGAGCATGTGTTGTTGTGATTGAGAATGTTGAATTGTTAGTAGATTTAATGCCTCTGGACATAACTCATTTTGACGTTATACTGGGAATGGATTGGTTAGTCGCGAATCATGCATCTATTAATTGTGTTTCGAAAAGTGTCACACTGAAACCCCCAAACCTAGCCGAGGTTATTTTCCAGGGTAAAGGGATAGTGCCCCCACCTTACTTGATTTCGTCCATTAAGGCCTATAAGTTAATTCAGAAAGGGTGTCGAGGCTACTTGTGTAGTATACTGGGTGATCAGAATGGAAATGTTAATTTAGCCGACATCCCAGTTGTCAATGAATTCCCCGACGTCTTCCCAAATGAATTGCCTGGCCACTTAGCCGATAGAGAGATAGAGTTTACTGTTGATATCATGCCGGGAACACAACCGATCTCCAAAACGCCTTATAGGATGGCCCCAGCTGAACTTAGGGAATTGAAACTACAATTACAAGAATTGTTGGATAAGGGATTTATTAGGCCGAGCACTTCACCATGGAAAGCACCTATTTTATTTGTTAAGAAAAAGAATGGCACCCTCCGTCTTTGCATCGATTATAGGGAACTTAATAAAGTCACTGTCAAGAACAAGTACCCATTACCCAGGATTGATGATTTGCTTGATCAATTACAAGGAGCACGAGTCTTTTCTAAGATTGACCTTAGGTCTGGTTACCACCAGCTTAAAGTTAAAGCCGAAGATATTGAGAAGACTGCTTTTCGGACGAGATATGGCCACTATGAGTTTTTAGTAATGCCTTTTGGGGTGACCAATGCCCCTGCTGCATTTATGGATTTGATGAACAGAGTCTTCAAGCCATATTTAGATGAGTTTGTAGTTGTCTTCATTGATGATATATTGATCTATTCCAAGAGTAAAGCTGAACATGAAAATCATTTGGGACTTGCCTTGCAAATTTTGAGAGACTGAAAATTGTATGCTAACTTTAACAAGTGTGAATTTTGGCTTCCTACTCTCTCATTTTTGGGTCATGTGATCAATGAAGAGGGTATCTCAGTTGATCCTAGCAAAATTGAGGCCGTGGTAAATTGGCCGAGGCCGACTAATGTATCCGAGGTTCGTAGTTTTCTGGGTTTGGCAGGTTATTACAGGAAGTTTGTGAAGGATTTCTCAAGGATTGCAATTCCATTAACGCAATTGACTAAGAAGGGAACACTGTATGAATGGACTAAAGATTGGGAGTCAGCTTTCTAGGAACTGAAGACGAGGTTAGTTACAGCACCAGTACTCGTACTTCCATCAGGTAACGAAGAGTTTCATATCTATAGCGATGCTTCACATAAGGGTTTGGGTTGTGTGTTAATGCAAGGGGGTAAGGTTATAGCTTATGCATCTCGTCAGTTGAAACCCCATGAGAAGAACTACCCTACCCATGATTTAGAATTAGCAGCCGTGGTATTTGCTTTGAAGATTTGGCGTCACTACTTGTATGGAGCTTCTTGTCAGGTTTTTACAGATCATAAGAGTTTAAAGTACCTGTTCACTCAGAAGGAATTGAATTTGAGACAGAGAAGGTGGTTTGAGTTTTTGAAAGACTATGATATGCAAATTCAATATCACCCAGGTAAAGCTAACAGTGTAGCCGACGCTTTGAGCAGAAAGTCAAATGGAAATTTGGCGTGTTTGACCATGATAACAGTGGAGCCGGCTATTGTTGATGAGGTAAAGACAAGACAGATGGAGGATAAATTCTTCAAGAAAGTGGCCGAGGAGATTGTCGCAAAGCTGAGATCAGGGTATACCATCAAGAATCAAGTGCTCAAGTTTGAGGGAAGGTTATGTGTGGCCGACATCCCAGAGTTGAAAAGGAGAATTTTGCAGGAAGCTCACAGTTCCAAGTTTGCTGTTCATCCAGGGAACATAAAGATGTATCAGGATGTGAAACAGACGTTTTGGTGGCCAAATATGAAAAGAGAAATAGCCGAATTCGTGTCCCAGTGTTTGCATTGTCAACAAGTGAAAGCAGAACATCAAAGACCGGCAGGACTTCTTCAACCTTTGCCTATTCCTGAATGGAAATGGGAACACATCTCCATGGATTTTGTGACTGGTTTGCCAAAGACACCGAAAGGTATGGATTCGATTTGGGTTGTTGTTGACAGATTAACTAAGTCAGCACACTTTTTACCTGTTAAGACTACCTTCAACGCCGATAAACTTACCTTGTTATATTTGAACGAGATTGTTAGACTTCATGGAGTGCCGATGTCAATTGTGTCAGACCGAGATCCTAAATTTGTTTCTAGATTTTGGCAGAGTCTACAGAGGGCTTTTCGAGCCGAGCTAAGGTTTAGTACAGCTTTTCATCCCCAGACGGATGGGCAGACAGAGAGGACAATTCAGACACTTGAAGATATGCTTAGGCTTTGTGTACTGGACTTCCTAGGAAGTTGGGGAGCGCACTTGCCCCTAGTGGAATTCGCTTACAACAACAGTTATCAAGCTAGCATTGGCATGGCGCCGTATGAAGCTTTGTACGGAAGAAAGTGTAGGTCGCCGATATGTTGGACCGAAATTGGAGACAGAGCTCTGCTTGGTCCCGAATTGATTCAAGTAACAACAGAGAAGATTAAACTGATCCAACAGAGGATTAAAACTGCCCAGAGTCGACAAAAAAGCTACGCCGACCAAAGAAGGAATGAGTTAGAATTCAAAGTTGGGGATCATGTATTCCTGAAAGTTTCACCAATGAAAGGAGTTTCAAGATTTGGAAAGAAAGGTAAGTTAGCACCTCGCTATATTGGGCCATTTGAAATTCTTGACAAGGTTAACCCCGTTGCCTACAGACTTGCTTTGCTGCCCGATTTAAGCCAAGTCCACAGTGTGTTTCATGTTTCGATGTTGAGGAAGTATATCCGAGATCCACTACATATAATTGATCATTCTGGGATTACGGTTAATGGGGATTTGGGCTACGAGGAGAAACCAATGAGGATCATTGACAGGCAAGTGAGGTAGTTGAGAAACAAATCGATACCAATGGTAAAGGTCGAATGGAAAGAGCATTATGGCACAAAAGCCACGTGGGAAAAGGAAGAGGATGTGAGAATCCGCTATCCGGAATTGCTTATAGAGCAAGGTAATTTAAGTTTGGGGACCAAACTTCTTTAAGGGGGGTAGACTGTAGCAACCCTCACCTTACTCTTGTCATACTTGCATACATTCGTGCATGATCTTGTCTTGTTATATTGTTTTGCAAATTTTGCCTTGCCTTGTTTGTTTAAGTATTGCTTGCATGATTTTGTTCCTTGCTTGGAGAGTGGCCGAGGTCATCTTGAGCTTAGTTCACCTCTGAACCTTTGTACTTAGAACTGTTTTGGAACCACTTGGTCGACCCCCATCTTCACCCGGGCATGGTTACCGAGATGTTTTGCACTTAGTGATCCTTGTCCTTGGGCAGGCATGGCCTAGACCGAGGTGTGGCACACCCCGGCCACAGTGTGGCACAGCTTAGTCAAGTGTCGTCCTCCCCAGCCGATGTCTTTGTTACCCTGTTGCCAAAGCTTTAACTTTAGCCGATGTCAGTGCTTGCTGATGTGTCTTGCCTTAGCTTGTTGGATACGTTTTGTCATAGACTTGTCTTATCAATCAATCACCTTTTGAGTTGAACCAACCCGATAGCACCACATGTCCGAGCTGAAGGTTAAGTCAACCGGCAGGCCTGTGAGCATATCATTCTTTTGTATCATTTTGTTGCAAGTCTTGTTCTTGTAGAGAGAGAAACTCTAGAAGAGGGAGAAGGAGTGTTAGAGTAAGAGAATAGATCTTCCAAGCTTGATCTTTGAGGTTTGAACCGTTGGATTCGAGTTTTGAGGTTAGGATCTTAACCTACTCTTATTGCTCTTATTGATCATCTAGCTGCATTGCATGATCGAATTTGTTTTGCATGTCATGCATCGATTTGAAGTTGCTTTCGGAAGAGAAAAATAGTATTCATGTGTTCTTGAGGAAAAATCTCGTTTTGATCAGAAAGTTTAGAACAAGAACCATGTTTTGTGTTTGTTCTTGCATGATCTTCTTGTATGGGTACCCAGGTCCATGTTTTGAACTCATAGCATGAAATCTCAGATTGTTGTAACAAGTTATGATCTTGCATTCATCTTCCTCATGATCATGTTCATCACGTTCTTCATGTTCTTCAAAGGGAAACCCAGGTTTTCCCAACTTTGCTTTTGAATGAGGCCATCGGGACCACACCTGGGTAAGGAATTGTGGAACCTCGTCAGAGACCTGGTTGGTACCCAGTTTGTTTTCGTGAGACGGGAGCAGTGTTTAAACTCCCAGCATGTTTTGCTTTGTTATTGACTTGGATCTGGTAAGAATGCCGGGGTCATTTGCATACATATAAAGCTTGTTTTGAGAATGTGATTGCCATGTGATTGTAGGTCCTTGATCTTTGCTTTGAGCCAACACCCGAGGAGATCTAAGTGAGTGGTATTTTTAATAAAGCTATGTTATACTATTTTGATAAATGTTGCTTTGCTTTGTTTTGACGAAAGTACTTGTTAAGCATGAATGAATAGCTCTGTTTTGATGTATCAAGTATAAGCTTTGTTTTGATGCCATTCTTGAAAAGTCCCTTGTACTGGAGGACTCTAAACTTTCGCAGTACCAAGTATAAAAAGTCCCATGTGCTGGAGGACTCTAAACTTTCGCAGCACTAAGTATAAAAGGATACGGTCCTTTCTTGGAAAGACTAACGTGTTAAAGCGGGCTACGGGCCTAAGTAACACAAGACCATCGTGTTAAAAAGAGCTACGGGCTTAAGTAACACAAGTCCCTCGTGCTGGAGGACTATAAACTTTCGCAGTACCTTTGGCTAATCGATTACGGATCATGTAGTCCTTGTTCTGCCACTGACGGTTTACCGCGTGGACTTGTTTGTTCGAAAAACTTGATTTGAGTTTTGCCGATGCCAGTGAGCATCCCTTGAGACTTGTAAGACTTGATAGATGAATACGGTTCATCCCTTGTTTTGATAAAGTCTGATGTGTTTTGCTTTGAAAAGATCTCGGCTAATATTCGCATGGTTTTGGCATGTTTTGTTTTGAAAGACTTCGGCTATATTCATGCAAAACCTTTATTACTAGTACCATTCACTGAGTATCCAAGCTCACCCTCTATATATATATATATATGTAGGTGATGAGTAGGACGTCGGCGACGCCTAGATGTGTTTTGAAAGCTGGTTTGGATCCACGGTTTTTGTCGGCTTGTTTTGTATTAACGTCGGCGATGTCATTACTTTGTCGGCAATTCTTGAAAATTATGCTTCTTGGCTTGTATTCATTGTCATTTTGTATATGTCGGTTCGAGAAGCCTTTTGACCAAAATGTAAAACGTATTTTGCTTTGTTGTATTCAAATTGTAAAGATGTATACCATTTCATTGGACTTATGCACTGCTCTTATAGACCACTTGTATTTTGAATTATTGCTTCCGCATTTGTGAGCCCCATATATATATATACTCTGATTGTGTGTGAACTTTGGAAGTTGGCCTTCGGTAATTACGGATTACTGGCCATCGCAGCACCAAACTACTAGGGGCGGTTTGGGGTCGCGACACCACTATACCTTAACGATCTATTTGGAAGTTAAATAAAAAAGGAAGTTTAATAGAAAAGTAAAATGAATAAAAATGGAAGTTGAATAAAAATTAAAACGAAAGTTGCATAAAATTAAAAATGGAAGTTCAATCTAAAAACCACTATACCTTAACGATTTATTTGGAAATTGAATAAAAAAGGAAGTTGAATAGAAAAGAAACTTGAATAAAAAAGGAAGTTAAACAAAAATAAAAATGGAAGTGGCAGAAAATTAAAAATGGAAGTTCATTCCAGAAACCACTATACCTTAACGATCTATTTGGAAATTAAATAAAAAAGGAAGTTTAATAGAAAAGTAAGTTGATTAAAAATGGAAGTAGAATAAAAATAAAAATGAAAGTTGCATAAAATTAAAAATGGAAGTTCAATCCAGAAACCACTATACCTTAATAATCTACTTGGAAATTAAATAAAAAAGGAAGTTTAATAGGAAAGTAAATTGAATTAAAATGGAAGTAGAATAAAAATAAAAATGAAAGTTGCATAAAATTAAAAATGGAAGTTCAATCCAGAAACCACTATACCTTAACGATCTATTTGGAAATTAAATAAAAAAGGAAGTTTTACAGAAAAGTAAATTGATTAAAAATGGAAGTAGACTAAAAATAAAAACGAAAGTTGCATAAAATTAAAAATGGAAGTTCAATGCAGAAACTACTATACCTTAACGATCTACTTGGAAATTAAATAAAAAAGGAAGTTTAATAGGAAAGTAAATTGAATTAAAATGGAAGTAGAATAAAAATAAAAATGAAAGTTGCATAAAATTAAAAATGGAAGTTCAATACAGAAACCACTATACCTTAACGATCTATTTGGAAATTAAATAAAAAAGGAAGTTTAATAGAAAAGTAAATTGAATAAAAATGGAAGTTGAATAAAAATAAAAATGAAAGTTGCAGAAAATTAAATATGGAAGTTCAATCCAGAAACCACTATACCTTAACGATCTATTTCGAAATTAAATAAAAAAGGAAGTTTAATAGAAAAGTAAATTGAATAAAAATGGAAGTTGAATAAAAATAAAAATGAAAGTTGCATAAAATTAAAAATGGAAGTTCAATCCAAAAACCACTATACCTTAACGATCTATTTGGAAACTAAATAAAAAAGGAAGTTGAGTAGAAAAGAAACTTGAATGAAAAAGGAAGTTAAATAAAAATAAAAATGAAAGTTGCAGAAAATTAAATATGGAAGTTCAATCCAGAAACCACTATAGCTTAACGATCTATTTGGAAATTGAATAAAAA
Organism: Camellia sinensis; assembly: GCF_055761805.1. Taxonomy (NCBI): domain Eukaryota; kingdom Viridiplantae; phylum Streptophyta; class Magnoliopsida; order Ericales; family Theaceae; genus Camellia; species Camellia sinensis. The sequence continues at coordinate 32,809,987 of NW_028128987.1, forward strand.
AGGAAGTTTAATAGAAAAGTAAATTGAATAAAAATGGAAGTTGAATAAAAATAAAAATGAAAGTTGCAGAAAAATAAACATGGAAGTTCAATCCAGAAACCACTATCCCTTAACGATCTACTTGGAAATTAAATAAAAAATGTAGTTTAGTAGAAAAGTAAATTGAATAAAAATGGAAGTTGAATAAAAATAAAAAATGAAAGTCGCATAAAATTAAAGATGGAAGTTCAATCCAAAAACCACTACACCTTAACGATCTATTTGGAAATTAAATAAAAATATAAATTGAGTAGAAAAGAAACTTGAATAAAAAAGAAGTTAAATAAAAATAATAATGGAACTTGCAGAAATTTAAAAATGGAAGTTCATTCAAGAAACCACTATACCTTAACGATCTATTTGGAAATTAAATACAAAAGGAAGTTTAATAGGAAAGTAAATTGAATTAAAATGGAAGTAGAATAAAAATAAAAATGAAAGTTGCATAAAATTAAAAATGGAAGTTCAATCCAGAAACCACTATACCTTACCGATCTATTTGGAAATTAAATAAAAAAGGAAGTTTAATAGGATAGTAAATTGAATAAAAATGGAGGTTGAATAAAAATAAAAATGAAAGTTGCATAAAATTAAAAATGGAAGTTCAATCCAAAAACCTCTATACCTTAACGATCTATTTGGAAATTAAATAAAAAAGTAAGTTGAGTAAAAAAGAAACTTGAATAGAAAAGGAAGTTAAATAAAAATAAAATTGGAAGTTCATTGAAAAAACCACTATACCTTAACGATCTATATGGAAATTAAATAAAAAAGGAAGTTTAATAGAAAAGTAAATTGACTAAAAATGGAAGTAGAGTAAAAATAAAAATGAAAATTGGATAAAATTAAAAATGGAAGTTCAATCCAGAAACCACTACACCTTAATGATCTATTTGGAAATTAAATAAAAAAGGAAGTTTAAAAGAAAAGTAAATTGAATAAAAATGGAAGTTGAATAAAAATAAAAATGAAAGTTGCATAAAATTAAAAATGGAAGTTCAATCCAAAAACCACTATACCTTAACAATCTATTTGGAAATTAAATAAAAAAGGAAGTTTAATAGAAAAGTAAATTGAATAAAAATGAAAGTTGAATAAAAATAAAAATGAAAGTTGCATAAAATTAAAAATGGAAGTTCAATCCAAAAACCACTATACCTTAACGATCTATTTGGAAATTAAATAAAAAAGGAAGTTGAGTAGAAAAGAAACTTGAATAAAAAAGGAAGTTAAATAAAAATAAAAATGGAAGTTGCAGAAAATTAAAAATGGAAGTTCATTCTAGAAACCACTAAACTTTAATGATCTATTTGGAAATTAAATAAAAAATAAAGTTTAATAGAAAAGTAAATTGAATAAGAATTGAAGTAGAATATAAATAAAAATGAAAATTCCATAAAATTAAAAATGGAAGTTCAATCCAGAAACCATTATACCTTAACGATCTATTTGGAAATTAAATAAAAAAGGAAGTTTAATAGAAAAGTAAATTAAATAAAAATGGAATTTGAATAAAAATAAAAATGACAGTTGGAGAAAATTAAATATGGAAGTTCAATCCAGAAGTCACTTTACCTTAACGGTCTATTTGGAAATTAAATAAAAAAGGAAGTTTAATAGAAAAGTAAATTGAATAAAAATGAAAGTTGAATAAAAATAAAAATGAAAGTTGCATAAAATTAAAAATGGAAGTTCAATCCAAAAACCACTATACCTTAACAATCTATTTGGAAATTAAATAAAAAAGGAAGTTGAGTAGAAAAGAAACTTGAATAAAAATGGAAGTTAAATAAAAATAAAAATGGAAGTTGCAGAAAATTAAAAATGGAAGTTCATTCAAGAAATCACTATACCTTAACGATCTATTTGGAAATTAAATAAAAAAGGATGTTTAATAGAAAAGTAAATATCATAAAAATGGAAGTAGAATAAAAATAAAAAGAAAAGTTGCATAAAATTAAACGTGGAAGTTGAATCCAGAAACCACTATACCTTAACGATCTATTTGGAAATTAAATAAAAAAGGAAGTTTAATAGAAAGAAAATTGAATAAAAATGGAAGTTGACTAAAAATAAAAATGAAACTTGCATAAAATTAAAAATAGAAGTTCAATACAGAAACCACTATACCTTAACGATCTATTTGGAAATTAAATAAAAAAGGAAGTTGAGTAGAAAAGAAACTTGAATAAAAAAGAAAGTTAAATAAAAATAAAACTGGAAGTTGCAGAAAATTAAAAATGGAAGTTCATTCAAGAAACCACTATACCTTAACGATCTATTTGGAAATTAAATAAAAAAGAATGTTTAATAGAAATGTAAATTGAATAAAAATGGAAGTAGAATAAAAATAAAATTGAAAGTTGCATAAAATAAAAAGTGGATGTTCAATCCAGAAAGCACTATACCTTAACGATCTGTTTGCAAATTAAATAAAAAAGGAAGTTTAATAGAAAAGTAAATTGAATAAAATGGAAGTTGAATAAAAATAAAAATGAAATTTGCAGAAAATTAAATATGGAAATTCAATCCAGAAACCACTATGCCTTAACGATCTATTTGGAAATTAAAGAAAAAAGGAAATTTAATAGAAAAGTAAATTGAATAGAAATGGAAGTTGAATAAAAATAAAAATGAAAGTTGTATAAAATTAAAAATGGAAGTTCAATCTAAAAACCACTATACCTTAACGTTCTATTTGGAAATTAAATAAAAAAGGAAGTTGAGTAGAAAAGAAACTTCAATAAAAAAGGAAGTTAAATAAAAATAAAAATGGAAGTTGTAGAAAATTAAAAATGGAAGTTCATTCCAGAAACCACTATACCTTAACGATCTATTTGGAAATTAAATAAAAAAGGAAGTTTAATAGAAAAGTAAATTGAATAAAAATGGAAGTAGAATATAAATGAAAATGAATGTTGCATAAAATTAAAAATGGATGTTCAATCCAGAAACCACTATACCTTAGTGATCTATTTGGAAATTAAATAAAAAAGGAAGTTTAATATGAAAGTTAATTGAATAAAAATGGAAGTAGAATAAAATTAAAAATGAAAGTTGCATAAAATTAAAAATGGAAGTTCAATCCAGAAACCACTATACCTTAACGATCTATTTGGAAATTAAATAAAAAAGGAAGTTTAATAGAAAAGTAAATTGAATAAAAATGGAAGTTGAATAAAAATAAAAATGAAAGTTGCAGAAAATTAAATATGGAAGTTCAATCCAGAAACCACTTTACCTTAACGATCTATTTGGAAATTAAATAAAAAATGAAGTTTAATAGAAAAGTAAATTGAATAAAAATAGAAGTCGAATAAAAATAAAAACGAAAGTTGCATAAAATTAAAAATGGAAGTTCAATCCAAAAACCACTATTCCTTAACGATCTATTTGGAAATTAAATAAAAAAAGAAGTTGAGTAGAAATGAAACTTGAATGAAAAAGGAAGTTAAATAAAAATAAAAATGGAAGTTGCAGAAAATTAAAAATGGAAGTTCATTCCAGAAACCACTATACCTTAACGATCTATTTGGAAATTAAATAAAAAAGGAAGTTTAATAGAAAAGTAAATTGATTAAAAATGGAAGTAGAATAAAAATAAAAATGAAAGTTGGATAAAATTAAAAATGGAAGTTCAATCCAGAAACCACTATACCTTAACGATCTACTTGGAAATTAAATAAAAAAGGAAGTTTAATAGGAATGTAAATTGAATTAAAATGGAAGTAGAATACAAATAAAAATAAAAGTTGCATAAAATTAAAAATGGAAGTTCAATCCCGAAACCACTATACTTTAACGATCTATTTGGAAATTAAATTAAAAAGGAAGTTTAATAGAAAAGTAAATTGAATAAAAATGGAAGTTGAATAAAAATAAAAATGAAAGTTACAGAAAATTAAATATGGAAGTTCAATCCAGAAACCAATATACCTTAACAATCTATTTGGAAATTAAATAAAAAAGGAAGTTTAATAGAAAAGTAAATTGAATAAAAATGGAAGTTGAATAAAAATAAAAACGAAAGTTGCATAAAATTAAAAATGGAAGTTCAATCCAAAAACCACTATACCTTAACGATCTAGTTGGAAATTAAATAAAAAAGGAAGTTGAGTAGAAAAGAATCTTGAATGAAAAAGAAGTTAAATAAAAATAAAAATGGAAGTTGCAGAAAATTAAAAATGGAAGTTCATTCTAGAAACCACTATACCTTAACGATCTATTTGGAAATTAAATAAAAAAAGAAGTTTAATAGAAAAGTAAATTGAATAAAATTGGAAGTAGAATATAAATAAAAATGAAAGTTGCATAAAATTAAAAATGGATGTTCAATCCAGAAACCACTATACTGTAGACACCCCATTTTTGACCGTCCTCAAGACTTGGACGTCACCGTTTGAACACCCGGTGATCATCCATGTTTGTGTTCATTTGGAGTTCCCGGAGGTCTCGGCTACGCGCCTTGCCTCAGGATCTCCGAACTCGACTGTTTAGTGTCTGGTTTTACACCAAACACTTGTGTTTTGCCTTGGAGGGGCAGGGAATACCTTGTGAGGCATCCCCACACATCACCGGCCATGGCCAGAGGCCACCGGCTGGTGTTTTGTTGCCATCGGCAATGTATATTGCCGGTCGGCAGTCCATTTTGTCAAAATGGCAATTTTGAGCAGCCGACTATTGTTCATCTGCTTTTGCAGATATTTTAATACAGCTGTCTTGCATTTGCCTCCCCTCCATACACGTGTATGGAGGGATCTCTCTCTTTAGAAGCTTGTCTTGTAAGCTTTACAAGACAATAAGCTCTATAAAGAGAGGTCTTCTCTCTAGTTGCAAGAGGTTAGACATTTTAGACAGCCATTTTAGGGTTTGAGTTCTAGGGTTAGGGTTTGTATATATCCTAGCTCTATATCTCTCTTCCTCTTGTGTTAGTGTGTGTGTTTAGGCTCACTATTGCACACAAACACATAGTGTTACACCTTTTCTTGGTTCTTGAAGGACCAGAGGTCTGTTCTTGGAGTTTTGGGGCTGGTTTAAGCTCAAGGAAGTAGCTGGTCCACCATTTGTGAAGAAGGTCTTCAAGGGTAAGAAGTTTGTCCCTTTATTCCCCATTTTTGCGTTGTATTTTTTCCTATCTTAGAACTGTTTTTGAGCTTAGTGTATAATATAAAAAAGTTCTGCTTTTGGGCCCTCTAAATAGTTTGTTTAGAGTGTTTTGTGGTTTGGAGGTGTTTGACCCCTCTTAAGCCTTGAGGGGCCCCATTTTGTGCTATTTTGAGTGAGCTCCGGGACTTTGGTGTTTGGGCCTCCTCACCACTGAAATCTTGAGGGATTTCAGTGGTAAGGATGGTGCCTTGAAGTCCCAAGAGGAGGAGGGCCACCCCCTCTCCTTGTTATCCTTGAAAAGGACCATTTTTGGCCTCTTGAGGGAGCACCTAGCTTAGGCTCATGTTGACCATGCCTTAGTTGTTTTTTGTGCTTATTATGTCATAATATGCCTCTGTTTTTAGCTGGTTTTGGTACACCATGCATGCTTAGCATACCTACCTTGTAATGCCATGTTTAGGCCTTAACATGCCTTAGGTTGTAAACCATTATTCTAGCATGTTTTAGGCCTAGCTTTGTGAAGTTTTTGTGCTTATTTTGCCATGTTTGAGGTCTGTCCTTAGTCATTTTGGTCGTCCATGACATGTTTAGTATAGCCCCTTTGCATTTTTGGCTTGTTGGCCTTAAGTATGTGAGGGTATAGCATGCATTACTTGCTTTATTTTAATGGTTTGGCACCATTTATAGCATCATTTCAGTCCCCTTAGCATGCTTGTATGCTTGCCTTGGATGCCTCTTTGATGCCTTATGAGCTTGTGTGGTATGCTCCTTGAAAGTGCATTTGTGCATGCTTTTGAATTCAAGCCATTTAGATGCCATCTAAGTGGTCTTTTGGGCTTTGTTTTATGTGCTAAAACTCTGTTTTTGGTCATTTAGGTCTTACCATGTGTGGTCATATCAAGTGTAGTTCAATACTTCATTAGCTTGCCTTGAATGTTTGGGCCATTTGTTGCATGTTTAGCCTATCTTGTTTGCTTGGTTTGGCAGCATGTTCTTGCATGATTTTCAGAGCTTAATGCATGCCCCATGTCTATGATTATTCCCTTTTAAGTGTGCTTAAAAGATGCCCTTCGATGCTTAAGTGTTTAGGCCTTAACGTGTGCATGTGAGTATGTGTGTTTGGTCCCATCTTCTTAAGCTTTGGCCACTGTTTTGGACCTAACTTAGAGCTGTCCAATTAGTGTAAGTCCATCCCTTGCATGCCATTCAAATGTTGTTACATTATCCCATGTTTGCATGCTTTGGTTGCATGTGTTGCATGTTTGAAATCACCCGCATTTGGCATGCATTCCCTTGGTCAAGTTACTAGCATGTTGCATGATTAGATTATATCTTGCATACTTTAGTAGTTTGCATAGTTATGGCATGCTTGTTTGCTTGTTTGCTTAGTTTGTGTACCTAGTGTACATCACTTGCTTGTATGTTCATGTTGCATGCTAGCTCACATGATTAGGATTGCATTGCATTGGAATGCATGCTCTACCTCTTGGCCAAGTCATGATGGAGGTAGAAGCCCCTTGGTTTGATTGTGTGCATCGCATTTCATTTGACATGAAAATGCCTAACTCGGTCTCTTGGCCCATCACACATTGAAATGCGCGATTGATGGTCCAAGAACCAAGGATCATGGCTCTTTGAGTCATAAACATGATAAGGGGTGTGATTGGTGCATATATTGCTTGAATTGCATTGCCATGCTCTGCCTTGCCCTCTGTTGCTGTCAATTGCAGATTCTGCAGGAACTTTCTGCCGACCGGCAGTGTTTAGTGCCGACCGGCAATCCTCCCTGGGCCGATAGCTTCATCAATAGCCGATGATTACACACCACATCCAGTGATGATTCTACTCAGCCGGTGGTGTCTCCCAATGTCCAGGAAAGCAATTCTGAGACTTTGGCAGTCTTTCAAGAGGCAGTGCAGGGAAAACAGAGGCAGCTTATGCATGGCAGTGCACTTCCGAGCAAGACCTGAGCACGTGCGCATCGAACCCTCTTCCCGAGGCCCCTTTTATTGCTTTTCTTATGCTTAGTTAATTTGTTAATTAATTAGGTGATTTGTAATAATTAATTAGCTTGCGAGTTAGTTAATTCGTATTATTCTTTCGGTCGTTGTATTATTCTTTTGGTCCCTCCGAGCGAGGGCGAATTTGTAATAAGTGTGGGTGAGTGTGTGCATGTCTTCCAACCCCCACTTCTTTCTCCCTTTTACTTACTTGCTTTGATGGTTAGAAATAGGTCATGTTTAATTTAGCATACCTTTTGCTATGCATGCGTGCATCATTCATCAGTATTGCATGCACCGGGCTCGGCGCATCATGCTAACTGCATTAGTATTTCAAATCTAACTTGAATACATGCTATTTGTGCATTTTCACATGTCATTCATAGAATAGCCGAGCCTACTCTAGTGACATTTCATATGCGTTGCATTAGACATTTAAACATGGACTTGGATCATGCATTGATTACTAACCAGTTTATTGTTTTGGCACGGAGTACGATGTAAGTATTTATGCTTTAGCATATCACATGCGTGTGAGTGTTGCCATAACAGCATGATTACCATGAGGCTAGCTGCTTATGTGATATAAACTGCTTGAATGCCTGTGGATGAAGGTCGGATTGCCTGAGTTGGAATGGCTCATTGAAATCCGTATTTTAGCCTACTTGTGAGTAGCAAATTCCAAAACATTTCTTCAAAACAAACGGATATGTAATGCTTATTCCCAAATTAGGCAATCTAGTCTATACTTGTTTGCTGTGCGCATAACATAGTAATTCTAGGCTAATAACTGGAATAAGAACACATAACGTTTTCAAAAACGGATATCACGGTTAGTAGAGGCCGATCTTTGGATCGGGCGAGAGGGGGTGCTCATAGCTGTGCTCATAGCTGACCTTCCCCAATCGTACCCAAGTTCCCGAGCCGAGGCAACTTTGGTGATGACGGACACGTGGCCTTTGGCACCGAGTCAGGGTTTCCTAAATTCCCCAAAATAAAATATTTAGGTGGCGACTCTGTATCTGGCAAAGCAGTCCATGTTTGGCGCTTCTTTTCAAAAATCTATTTCTCAAAAACGATTTGTCGGATTTGGACTCTTTGGTTCAGATTAAGAACCGTGACACAAAACGAGTCCGAACTGTAGTGAGGCCCACAGGCGCATCTACAGTTTCTGGCGACTCTGCTGGGGATTTTAGAGAGCTTGACTCGAACTCGTGATATCCTGTTTTGATTACACTTATGAGTTTCTTTGCATTGCATGTGCATTGGTGTGCCTAGGAACACAGTGTTTGCCATCTGCCATTCCTGAACAGTTTGCCGGAGGCTTGTCTTGTCAAGACATGACCATAAGGCTGACCGGTTATGGGCTCTAACAGTATGGGAACACAAACCCCGGTTTTACCGGGCCACCCTTTTCGACCATTCGACCTAGTGCATATTCGGATCCATAGTGACCATTCCAAGTTGGGACAGGTTGCTTACCCGATGGTAGGTTGTTTGAAAACTGTTGCGTGCGTAGTGAAACCCTAGCTCTTGACAAAATAGGACAGGGAAACCCTACCCCAACATAGGGGTGTATTGGCTCTCATTTATTTGCTATGTGCTTTTAGAGTGTATCTCCATAGGGAATGCACAAATCAGTTTGCGAGTTTGAGTATCAGGCCTGAGGGCGCCAGTATCAGTATTTGTGAGAACCGGTTATATCTGTAGGTATCTGATTCAGTGTTTTGGGACAGTGATTTCTGGGGAACAGTGATCAGCAGTAGAGTACAGTTGTTCAGCTACATCCGTGTTTGATCCATTTGGGCTGAAATGCTGCTTGTTGTCTCTTTCAGTTCGGACAGCTAGTATAGAATAGCTAGTGTTCCCCCTTGCTGAGGCAGGACTTATGATGACGCAGAATTCGGAAGAGATCGTGGTTATGACAGCTGCATTAGATCAAGGGATCACTCTGCAAAGTGAGACCAATATTGATATGCCATATCCACCCAGGTTGCCTGTTGCGCACCCGGTCTGGGCCCCCCAGCTATACCAGGCTCGCGAGCCTACTACATTTGAACTAATGGGGATGATAGGTGATCTCCAGAGGTCTGTGGCGGATCTCGCCTACAGAATTTCAGCTTCACCTCCAGCCACACCATATGCCGGGAGTTTTGTACCCCAAGAGCCCCTGCTGTTGGGGCGAATTGTGATTGAACTCAGCCAACCGGAGATGGCCTCCAGCTATGGTAATGACATATCAACATCAACCCAAACCCTTGATCAGGCTGAGGCCAGAGGAAAAGACAAAGTGCAGGCAGATGCCAATCCTATTGAACAACTGCTGCGGACAGTCGAGGCTTTGAAAGCCGAGGGGATGAACAAGCAACAGATATCCGCAGTTGTGGCAAAAACTGTGGAGGATGCTTTCCCCACTCCACCTGAGGGTAGTTCAAGTCAGTCAGAAAACCGGGATAGACCCCGTCATGTCAGAACAGTTCCTTCCATTCCCAACCCTGCACCTGGGAAAGATCAGAAAGCCAAGGCAGTGCCCGCCGACCCTTTTGCTAGTGCGTCTAGTAAGAATATTCAGACTTCAAAGTACCTGCCCCGAGGGCGCAGGGTCTTCCACACTCTCTACATGCCTTTGTCTAAGGCACTTCAGATCCTTGCCGAGAGGGGACACCTTAAACCCTTGGAGCCTTAGCCTCTCCCGAAGAATCTCCCTGCTACGCATGATGCTGCTCAGTACTGTGCGTACCACCAGCAGACAGGCCATGTTACCGACAATTGTTTCCGCCTCCGTCATGAGGTGCAAGATTTGATTGACAACGAGGTTATCCTCCCGCCCACCTCAACCAAGTCCGTTACCACCCAGTTATTGGATTTTGAGGACACAGACACTGCAAGTATGTAATCAGAAAGTGAACCACCTGTGGGCGGCATTTGGTATATTTTGGATGTGGCGTCTGGCACTCATTTTTAAGCATCCGTGAACACTAGCTTTGTAAATTCTGGCTTGGGTATCGAGTCAGTCTTTTGTTTTGAGTTTGTCTCTTTGTCTTGAGTCAGTCTTTTTTTTACTTAATGGTCTGTCTTGTTGTAGCAAGTCAGTCCCCTTTGTATAGAATACCAGGTGATTCCGGGGTTGTTGCCTCGAACACCGTTTTGTCTTGTAATTACCCGTTTTTGTTTTTGAGTCTGTTTCAGCAGAGGGGCCAGTTATACCAACAAATCTGAATGAAACAGCTGTGGCTATCTCATTTTCATGCTTGCTTTCAGTGTGAGTTAGTTGTGCCAGAGGATTTGAATGGGCTGACAGTACATCTCGCCTGCTCTCCTGCGCGCCAAACTCATTGCATTAACCTAAGTTTTTCAAAAACCCCTTTTGAACACTGCGGTGATAAAAAACGAAGAGGAAGGAATTCCTCTGGTTTTGCAAAACTTTGATCATTTTGAGAGAAAGAGAGGCATGCTAAACCTTTTAATGAATGAAATCATGCTTGTTGGCGTGAGTACTGAGAAGGACCCTGGCTTGATCCAGATTGGTTCCACACTATCTTCGGCGCGAGCGATTTGTCGTTTTCTTAAAAACTTTCAAAAACAAATGTTTTTGCGCGCCCCTGTGAAGACCTGTGTGGAATCGCTCTTGAGATTGTGCAGCCTAGGATCACTCTCAGCCTCAAGATTCGACCTGTTTGTTTTGAACCTCGAACTCATTCGGAACATTCAACGGTCAACTGTCAGAGGAGGCCCGTGTGGCCAGTTTTGAAGCAGCCCTCGAACAAGAGGCACCAAAGCCGAATCAAAAAGATTAGATCTCACCAGAAGAAGCCCGTGGAGCAGCCATGATGAATTCTTCTGCAAATCATTGCAACAGCCGTTCTCCTAGATACAGAGAGGCTTTAACTTCAAAAACCATTTGGCATGGACTTGTTACACTTTTACCCTTTGAGAGGCTCGCTGGGCCGAAAACCCGGAAGGGCGACCCAGGCAAAAGTTAGAGCAAGAGAAAAATACAAAAAAGGCAAAAAAAGAAAGAAAAAAGAAAATCAAAAAAAAAAGAAATGAAAAGAAGCTCGCAAGGTCGAAAACCCGCATCGGGCACCTTGGCAAAAGTTAGAGCCTGAAAAGTGAAGGTTAAAATACCCGAGTGTACCTTAACCGGAACTACGTGAGGCTTGATTCCCATGTTTGGGATACGTAGGCAACTTCATCATGAAGTCCAGCCCCCAACGCTTTCATAGCGACTAAGTCCATGCAATGGTTTTCTTAATCATCCTTGATTCCCATGTTTGGAGGGTCTAGGCAATTTCCTCCTAAAGTCCAGCCCTCAACACCTTCAAAATGACTGTGTCCATATATTGGTTTTGACCACCTCCGTCTTCTCAGCATCCGAGAGTTCGTTTGCAATCATCACTGACGAAGACTGTTTACTAAATGCTACGGCGTCATCCAGACAAGGGGCAACTTTCCGTTGCCATGAGTCGCCGTTCAAACCAGGGGCAACTTTCCGTTGCCATCCACCATTTTCAAGCCAGGGGCAATTTTCCATTGCCTCCGATCCGAGGTTGCGCATCTCAAAGAGTAAGTTCTATGCTCGTTGAGCATTGACCGTTTGCAAAATAGTTTTTGAAAATTTTTACTGAGGTTGACTATTTTCTTGAAAACTATTCCATTTTCCAAAACTGGACCATTTTCTTGGACCCAAAAAGGAAAATTTTCAGTGCTTATAGCGTGACTTGCATGGTTTTCAAATCAAAAATCGAACAAGTACGTTAATCCGACTCTCATCTTGATCAAAACTGTTTTAGTAGAAAACCAAAACAAAAAAAAAATGGTCAAAATGATGAACTCGGGGCACAGTTGAGTCAGGCGTTCTGTCTTTTCCCCGTCGTCAACATACTTGCCAGGAGGGCACTCTACCCACCAGAAGAAATAGCTGTGAGCTAACGGCATTGGGCATGAACCCGCAACTTCCTATTCATTCATTAATCACCTTGGGGAGGGATGAAAAATGAGAGAATAAAGAATAGAGAGGTGTAAGTTGAGAGAAACGTAAGAAAAAGGGTTTTGAGAGAAAAAACCGAGCTTGAGTGCCAGAGTGATGTGAGAATCACAAATGAGAAAAGGGTGGGAAACAATACCCAGAGAAACTGGCTCCTCATGATCTGAGGTCCCCCGTCTCCGTTAACGCGTCTGTATGTCGTGTCTTTTGTTTTCGTTTACCTCAACCTTTGTTTTGAGTCTTTTCCGAGCGTGTCTCGTTGTGTTTAGGTCGCGTACCCTTTTGTTTGAGTCCTCCCCGCTGTGTTCAGTTGTAGGCTCGATACCCCAGTTGAAAATCCGTTTTATTTCGAAAATCGTTTATGCTCAGAGTGCTGTGCCATTCTCTACATCTGTGCGAAGTAAAAGGAAAAAAAAATTGGGGCATCTGAGTGTGCTTCAACTTCAACTGGTCCCGTCTTTGTAGTCCGCCTTGTCAGATTGGGCTGTTTGTTCAAGATTTGTTGTGTGCAAAATGAACCAAATGCTGTGTTACGGGCTGTATACAGATTAATCCCCAGTAGAGTAAGGGCGGTGTGTCCAGAATCAGGCAGTGGGTTGCTTGGGTTATTTTGCTGTTGGCTGTTTAGTTATTTGATTATTACAGTGCAAGTGTTCAATTTTCAAACAACCAATCAATTTCATTTACATTGAGGTGTAATATGGTGTGATGCAATGCAAAGTATGAAATGTAAAGATATACGGATGTAAACACTTTTCAGATAAAAGCCTATTTCATTTTATCATCTTTTCAAGTACACAAGTTTTGGAAACAAATATCTGCCTGCGGCAGTACAAAGTATCCTAACTACCAACAAAAGGGAAAGTACAAGAAAGAAGAAAAACAACAAAAATCTGTATCCATGTCAAGCAGCTCCGAGGGCTATCGGTCTGTCCTAGTCCTCTTCCTGGACGAAGGTCCAGGAGCATCATCAGCATCGTCATCAAAGCCCAAACCAGTGCCGCCTCCGGTCTCCTCCTCCGATGACTCCGCCTTCGACTCTACCTCCGCCTCCGACTCCTCGTCATCATCATCAGGGATTGGAGCCCGCGAACTACTCCCGACATGAGCGTGCCCCGCCTTGGTACGGGGAAATACTCTACCCTCCTCATCTCTCCCTCGAGCGGGGACGGAAGGTCCAGCTGGAGCACCTCCTACAACGGGAATCTGGAAAGGAGGCTGAAAAAGTACATAAAAGGCAAATGCATTAGTATACTGTGGACAGTTTATCAGTGCAGAATGCAGTGTATGAGTACAGTGTGTGAATATTGTGGACAGTTTATTAGTGCAGAATGCAGTGTATGAGTATAGTGTGTGAATACTGTGGACAGTGTATCAGTGCAAAATGCAGTGTACAGTGTGAGAATGCCGTGAGCAGTTTATCAGTGCAGAATGCAGTATACAGTTTGTGAATGCCGTGGACAGTTTATCAGTACAGAGTGCAGTGTATAAATGCAGTGTATGCAGTGTATCAGATACTGTGAGATCAGTGTATCAGGTGTTGCGTCGTGCATCATATTATGTGAAGCAGTGTATGAATGGTTTGAGACAGTGGTCAGAAGAACATACCGGAATGCTGTAGAGGGCCAGGAGGTCGAAGGTCCGCTGTAGCATCCCCATCATGGAGGCATTCAACTCCACGGACTGTCGGGTGTACTCGGAGGACGCTTGCAAAAGTACAAGATATATCAGTATTCCGCGGAATATCAAATAAACTAAAATGAAATGCCAATGCAAGATGCAAAATGAAGTAATACATACCGGAGGCAAGTTAGGGATGCCAGCTAACTCATGACCAGCCGGGGGAGGAGCAAAGGGGATCTGGTAGGTCGCCCCATCCTGCCCTCTGTATGTCAGTAAAGTGGGTAGAGCAGGCCAACCGGTCCCCCGTCCTCCCTGAACTCCGCCCCTGCCTCCCTGAACTCCGCCCCTGCCACGAACTCGAGCCCTCTTCGAAGCTCCTACTCCAGCTCCCGCTCCTGCCCTAGCTGCTGGCGCCACGGGCCTGGCTCCCTCAGCTCAACGGCCGCTGCTCAGAGACCGCATAATGTACGTCTGCACATACTCTCTACAGTCGCCGACGCCTCTGAAACGGGTCGCCTCCCAGCCGATAGTATAATCGGCCATCTGCTTGGTAGTGAGTCTCTCAGTCTCCCTCATGTCCTCAGGAGGGTGAACCAGGACTTTCTGCTTCGGTAACCCTAGGGTCTGGCGTAGGAAACGCTCACCCAAGTACCAAGCCCGACAGACCGGGCCCTCCAGTAAGATCCGAAAACGCGAGGTCTCCTCAACACCGGCAAATTGGTCCTGAATCGTCGCCGGCAACGGAGCCCAAGGCTTCCCAGTGATCTGAAAGTGGCATACAGTCTGTTATCTATCGTTGTTGAAATATGCAGTGAAAAGCAAAGCTTAGATAAATTCTGAAATAAAACATACCTCGGCAGGGGTGATAGTGTCGAAGTAGCGGCGAAAGAAGCTAAATGTCTCTCGTGGCCTCCGCACGCATCTCACGTCGAAGCGTCGCGAGAACGGGACGACGAGGGGGGTCTCCATATCTGGCACGGGTGCAAGCCTGGAAAAGTAGGCATAGATCCACAACTGCAGAGAAAACGTCAATATGATTATCAGATAAGAGCGGAATGCAAAGTAAAACAAGAATAACAGGGCCACATATTGTGTAGTGTGTTGTGCAGACAGTGTATTGTGTACAGTGTACGGTGTGAGCAGTGTACAGTCAGTGTAAAGCAGAGTGTGTGTGTGTGCCGTGTGTGCAGTATACAGTTAGTGAAAAGCAGACTACAGTGTGCACAATACAGAATACAGTACAGAGTACAGAAGATAGAAAAGCAAAAATGAAAAGCGGGAAAGAAACGTACCTCCCAAGCACGCCAGTAGCCTCCGAGCAACTGTCCGCTGCCACGGGAAGCCGAGCTCATATACCCGTAGAGTGTGGCCAGAGCGGCGCCACCCCAATCATAGTGCAAGATCTGCCTGACATCCACCAGTGCACTAAGCAGGCAGAGGGGCACGGTGTTCGCCCGGTCGGCAAAAATGGTCGTCCCCAACAGGAACATGAGAAAGCCGCGCGCATATCTCTCCACGGCCTCCTGGGTCATCTGTGCCTCCTCCACCAACGCGGGCTGGACCCTGAACTGCACCTCAAACCAGGAGTAACGAACAAAGCCTGGACGGGCGAGAGGTGACACCTCGCCAAGAAGATGGATCTGAGCGGCAGTCCACTCGTCCATATCAGTGTCGAAGGGGATCAGATCACCCCCTACCCCGATGCCGGTGAGCATCGAGAAATCATAGGGAGTCATCGTCATGTCTCCCATCACAGATAGATGGAACGAGTCGGTGGTGTCCCACCACCTCTTCACTAGAGCGGCGAGCAAGGGCCTGCAGGTCGTGAGTCTGGATAATCCCCTGCAGAAAGCGCCGAAGCCCGCCTAGTCCACAATGTGGCGAACCGCGTCGGGAAGCTCAGTATACCAGTCCCGAGCGGCAATGTTCCCATACCCGCGGACGGTATGGGAATCCCCCTGTAATAAAAAATAATTGCAAGGCAATATTCAAAACGTAGTTTTAAGAAGCATACAGGTATACAGCATGTGTGAAAGTTTTTCAGATTCAAACAAATCCCGGGTGCTGGTGTGCTTATAGTGAACTACAACGTGTGATGTGTCAGCGTGTTGGCGTGGTTCAGTACAAATATAGCACGTGTGCAAGCTTTTAAGATTCAAACAGATATCGGGTATCAGTGTGATTGCAATAAACTACAGTGTGTGCAGTGTATACTGTGTTGGTGTGTTTGAGTGATTCAGGGCCAACGCAGTGTGTGTGCACGTGTCAGCCTCAAACAGATATCAGTTGCCAGTATGGTTGCGATCAACTACAGTGCACAGTGTATCAGTGTATCTGAGTCAAACAGTTAAAGAATGTAATCAGCTATGGCAGTTTTTATATTCTACATTGCAGAAAATAAAACAGAGAAAGGAATGTTACCTCGGAAGTGTCGAAGGATAAGTGAGATGTAAGCTCACGCAGGAGGAGCTCTGGTGGCATCGCTTTGTCGAAACTCCGAAACTGGCGAAGTTCGTCAGGAGGTAACACATGAATCGTCGGTCGGTAGATTGCCGGGTTGAACGAGCAGACGCTCAACGGGAGGAGCTCAACCTTGGGATCCATCTCGTGATCCGGGGGAGTCCCGCCCTGTGGAATATCGTCGGCCATGTCAAAAATGGTGAGAAAATAGCCGAAAAAGGGAAAATCGGGCGAAAATGTGGAAAGTCAACCGAAGAGTCAACCCGAGAGGGTGAAAAGTGGCCCGAGAAGCCGGGAAGTGGAAAAGGCACGCAAGTCGAGAGAAACTCGAGGAGAATAAACCCCAAAAGGTGGAAAGGGCAAAGGAAGCACCGAAATGAAGAAATATTCGGATGAAAATGTTCGAAACGCGAAGATATACGCGAATCGAACGACGAAATGGGCGTGAAATGCAAAGAAACGGAGAAAAGAAGAGAGAAAAATGCTCTAGAGAGAGAGGGAGTGGATTTTCGGCTAAGGAGGATGTGTGAAATAGGGTTTGGAACCCTATTTTAAAAGACCCGAGGTGAAAAGTCAAATCTGTCCCGATTCAGGCACTTTTGGCCGGTCGGCTACATTTTTGGCCGATCGGCCAAATATTTGGCCAGTGGAATGTATTGATGGCCGATGGACAGCCAGTGGCCTCCTCTTCCGGCCGGTGAGCCTCCTGCATCCTTGTTTGGGTCAGATCTGTACGTGGCACTCGGATTCGTGCAAGCTGTATCCTTTTCGTATCCTTTTGGCTTTTACAAAACTCAAAAGTTGCCCCATGCGTATCGCATATCAATCGCACTGTCTTGTGCGCTCGCGTTGTCTAAAACGCATTGCGCGGTGTTGCGCATCTCATTGCATTTTGCGTGCATTCAATCAATTTCGTTACTTGCGTAGACCGCATATTTGTTCAAATTCATTACTTGCGTAGACCGCATGTTTTGCTTACGTAGACCGCATGTTTGTTCAAATTCATTACTTGCGTAGACCGCATGTTTGGCTTGCGTAGATCGCATGTTTGTAATCAATTCCATTACTTGCGTAGACCGCATGTTTTGCTTGCGTAGACCGCATGTTTGTTTAAATTCATTACTTGCGTAGACCGCATGTTTTGCTTGCGTAGACCACATGTTTGTTCAAATTCATTACTTGCGTAGATCGCATGTTTTACCTGCGTAGACCGCATGTTTTGCTTGCGTAGACCGCATGTTCTGTTTGTGTGGACCGCATTCTTATGTTCAATTTCATTACTTGCGTAGACCGCATGTTTTCCTTGCGTAGACCGCATGATTTGCTTGCGTAGACCGCATATTTATAATCAATTCCATTACTTGCGTAGACCGCATATTTTGCTTGCGTATACCGCATGCTTGAAACCAATTTCATTACTTGCGTAGACCGCATGTTCTACTTGCGTAGACCGCATGCTTATGACCAATTTCATTACTTGCGTAGACCGCATGCTTATGATCAATTTCGTTGCCTGCGTATATAGCGATCCCGGTCGTCCCTTTTCTGTTCTGTTGTATTCCGGACATGGTTTCGCGAAGTTGGTAGTGGTATCTATCTTGTTGCCGTCCTTTAATTCCACTTGATTGAGTTTTAGGATGTTTTGAGCAGGGTTGTTACAGGTTGGGTAGAGCTTGGTTTCAATTCCTTGTTGTTCAGTTTTTAGGCGATCCGCTCGAGCGGGCCTTCTTGCGCTCGAGCGGGGAGTGCACTCCTCCAGCATTTCATGTTCCTGCAAAACTTCTGCAGATGTAATTTTTACGCTCGAGCGGGTTTGTTTACGCTCGAGCGGCGGCGCTCGAGCGGGTTTGGTGGCGCTCGAGCGGGTAGTACTTTTTGGGCATAAGTTCTGGGAGGTGGAAATCTACGCTCGAGCGGACTGGTTTTCGCGCTCGAGCGGAAGTGCTTTATTCTTGTATCTTGGCGCTTGAGCGGGCCTTATTGCCCTCGAGCGTGTTCAGATTTTTGTTCTTGGCGCTCGAGCATTGTGTTCTCCGCTCGAGCGGGTCATACGTATATGAGTTATCCACTGGGTGATTTTAAATCACTTTTTGCTTTTCTTTCTCTCTCCTACTTTTTCTAAAAACCTTTTTTGAGAGTCTCTCTCTCTAGAAACTCCCTTCTCTCTAGGGTTTGATCTAGTTAGAGTGTCCTCCTTCTCTTCGGCCTTTGTTAAAGCCGTGTTGATCGTTGAGGGCGTCGTTTTGATCCGAAAATCTTGGGCTTTGGAGCATTTTGGTTTTGGTCTCTTTTCCATCCGAGCTCTAACTTCGAGGTAGGGATAACCTACTCCTTACTATGAGCTTTGTCTTTAAATTTTTGCATTTTGATATGTTGGGGGTTGTTGGGTAATTTTGAGAGAGTTTGGGTCTTTGTGTAATTTTACAAAAGTTGGGGTTTTATTTATATAAAACCTAAATGCATGTTTGGCATGAAAAAGTGGAATTAATTTTGAAACATTAATGAAAATGGAACCTAAGGATTGTAATGTTAATTATGGAAAATGCCCTAATTACATTGGTTAATTAATTTGTAGAATTAATTATGGGAAATGAGGAATTGATTTGAAAATGTGGAAATTGGAAAGGGAAGGGGTTAAAGGGTGTAGTTGGATTGTTTATCACTCACCTAGTTGAAATGTTGATTATATATCCATTGTTGCATTTATTTTCTGTATAGAAATAACTACTTTGGGCTATCGGTGGAGGATAGTCTTGATTGTTGTAGACAATGCATGATGATTAGGCAAACGAGAACTAATCACTGGAATGTGTCATTGAGTATGACTGTTGAAAGAATACATTAAGTTTATGTGTTGTGTGATGATGTGTATAATTATTGTTTATATGCATTGTGTTGTGTTGGAGGAGATAGGGGATGTACTCCACGGTTTAGGGGAAGATAGGGGATGGACCTCTAAATCGGATGTTGTTGGGAGGAGATAGGTGATAGACTCCATAGATAGAGCTCATATGCTTATCTATTAATGTGTTGATAGAGCTCATATGCTTGTCATTGGAAGTGTGATAGTGCTCTTATGCATATCTATGGAAGTGATGATATAGCTAGTATGCTTATCTGTTATGAAATGGGAAAGTGCTGATGAGTTGTTTGGCCAGGTTCTGAGCCATGGTTATAAATTGAGAAATTAAAAGAAATTGGAAAAATGGATTGTAACATGGACTTGTATGTCATAAAACTGTAAAGTGTGATAAGAGAAAGTATCAGTGTTGGCCATCTATCAACTGCTAATCTTTTAGTCATTGTTCATATTTGGTTTAGTGTATTTCTACTGGGCTGTGGCTCACCCTATATGGGAATATCATTTTCAGGTACAGGTAGTATGCCACCTCCAAGGACGTAGCTTGGGAGGCTAGAGGCGGGCGGACTTTTGTTGTTATTTCTTTGATGTATTACATGTATATTCAAGCCAAGGGCTTAATGTGTAAATGAGTTAGCACTCTTTTGTTGTAACCAAGTGTTAACTTGGAAAGCTGTAAGCCTTTAGGGCATTTGCTTTTGTTGTTAACATGTAATACTTTTGGTAACGAAACTCTGATGAATAGAAGAAAGTGGAACTTTTATATATCAATGCATGTCTATATTGATGCATTAATGCTATTATTTGAGGGCGTTACAACTTGGTATCAGAGCCTACCGGGTTCGAATACTTTGGGTACGTGGGAAGTGATTAGTATCACAATGGGTTTGTCTCGCTTGATAGAGACTTAGATGTAGTGTTATATGCTATGTGCTTAATTGATAACATGCTTATGTGTTTATATGGGTATGGGATTTAATTTCTAGGATGTTGATTGGATCCTTGGGTTTCTGGGAGTCTTGTTGGAAAGGCACTTGATCAACGCCGTTTCTAACCGGAACTCTAGTAACGCCTCGGGACTATCATTATTAGGAAATGAAATTCGTAAGTGCTTATGTGTTTATGTGCTTACGTGGAGTGAATTACAGTTGTCCATGCATTAGGACGTGAGTGTTTAGTTTTGGCACATTTGTGAATGTGCTAACATTCTGTATTACCTTTATTAGGATGTCAGGACGAGGAGGAAGTGCTAGGCGTGGTAGGCCTGTGAGGCAGGAAGTGCCGTTACCGGAGGAGCTTCCGGCAGTGCAGGAGGGAGTTGGTCAGGCCAATGTGGCCGAGCCAGCGGGTCAGCAGGCTATGAGTGCCTTGGCCCGAGAGATAGCGGGAGCTTTGGGTATTCTCAGAGCAGGGAATCAGGCAGCTGAGGCAGGGCCTTCTTTCTTGAAGAGGGAGTTCTTCCGGTCTAATCCGGACGAGTTTGTTGGAGACCCTAAGGAACCACTAAAGGCAGACGAGTGGCTAGAACAGATGAGTAAGACGTTCAAGATGCTTGGCATCGAGGACGGAGCATTAAAAGTGACCTTGGCATCTTTCCAGCTGAAGGGAGATGCGGGTCAATAGTGGAAATACGAGAAGGCTCGTGTTGGTGGTACATGGGAGGCGTTTGTGAATGCTTTCCAGGAGAGGTTCTTATCTGCAGTTGCTAGGGAGAAGCTGAGGGATCAGTTTAGCCGGCTTAATCAGCAGGGTATGTCTGTGGCAGAGTTTGAGGCCATTTTTACTAGTCTGTCCAGGTTTGCACCTGAGTTAGTGGCGTCCGAAGAATGCCGTTGCTATGAGTTTGAACGGAAGTTGAGGTGGGGCCTCAAGTTGAGGGTTGGTGGGTCTTACATCCAAGAGTATAGACATTTAGTGGATGCTGCAGCTCATATGGAGCTCATGATGCAGGAGGAAGACGAGGAGAAGCATAGAGGCTCCAAGCGGGGCCAGGAGGGTCAGGCTGATGGCAGGAGACAGAGGGGTTATAACCCTCAGTAGTCTCAGGGTGGAGTTGGTAGATCGACTTTTTTGGTGCCGAGTGCAGGCTCGGGGAGAGGTAGTCAGGGAGGCTTGACTTGTTTTGCGTGTGGTCAGCTGGGTCACAAGTCTTCGGTTTGCCCGCAGAAGGGCGGAGGTCAGAGAGCTGCTTCTTCTTCAGCTAGACCCCAGAGTCAGAGTTTGGGCAGGGGACAGCCCTTGTCTTGCTATCAGTGTGGTCAGCCTGGGCACTTGAAGAGGTATTGCCCGCAGTTGAGTGCTACTTCAGGAGCGTCTGGTTCTAGGCAGACGCAGAGTTATCAGCCAGCTCAGTCTGTGCAGGCCTCGAGGGCCAATCCGGGAGCTTCGTCATCCCGGTCAGTGCAGCAGTCGTATGCTCCGAGGGGTGAGCAGGTGGATCAGGGGCCCACGGGGCGCGTGTATGCTGTTACCGCGCAGGATCTAGTACCGGCTCCATCAGTAGTGAGAGGTACTTTTCTATTTTGCAACTCGGTTGCTAATGTGTTGATTGACACGGGTGTATCTCATTCTTTTGTATCTGCTGCATTTGCATCTGTTTTGGAATTGGAGTTGGCACAGTTAGCATCTCCTATTTGTGTGGTATCGCCTATTGGTGGTGAGTTGGCCTTGAAACAAGGTGTTAGAGGTTATGATATATAGGTCGCCGACCATAGGCTTCCTTTTCCTTTTGTGGTCATGCCCGTGAAGGGTTTTGATGTTATTTTGGGTATGGACTGGCTATCGTCATACCGGGCTGTCATTGATTGCTACTGCTAGAGGGTTACGTTATGTACCTTGAGCGGGGAGTGGTTCTATTTCTTGGGAGACCGGGTTGGTAGTGTTTTGCCACCGGGGTATGATTCGCGAGGGCGGAGTGAGCTTAGTGGTCTACTTGCTAGCTTTGAGAGTGGTAAGTGTGATGAGACCCAGCTTGTGCTGCCAAGGGTGGTTGGTGAGTATTCGGATGTCGTTCCCGAGGACCTTGTTAGTTTACCACCTCACCGAGAGATAGAGTTCTCTATTGATCTAGTGCCCGGCACGGCGCCGATTTCTGTGGCACCTTATCGTTTTGCTCCAGCAGAGTTGGTTGAGTTGAAAGTTCAGCTCCAGGAATTGCTAGATAAGGGTTTTGTTCGCCCTAGTGTTTCGCTGTGGGGAGCACCGACCCTCTTTGTTAAAAAGAAAGATGGTGCCTTGAGATTGTGTATCGACTACCGAAAGTTGAATCGGGCTACGGTCAAGAATAAGTACCCTATGCCCCGTATAGATGATTTGTTTGACCAGTTGAAGGGTTCTCGTTGTTTCTCTAAGATAGACTTGAGATCGGGTTACCACCAGTTGAGGGTCAGGGAGGAGGATATTCCTAAGACGGCATTCCGTACGCGGTATGGCCATTATGAGTTTCTGGTGATGCCGTTTGGGCTCACCAATGAACTGGCAGTCTTTATGGACTTGATGAACCGGATCTTCCGGGAATTCTTGGATCGATTTGTAGTCGTTTTCGTGGACGACATTCTATCTATTCGCCTTCAGAGGAAGAGCACGAGGAACACTTGAAAGTGGTGCTTGAGTTGCTTAGAGCCCATAGGCTGTATGCCAAGTTTGGGAAGTGTGAGTTCTGGCTAAGGGAAGTCAAATTCTTAGGCCACGTGGTATCTGGGAAAAGGGTGTCCGTTGATGCATCCAAGGTTGAGGTAGTGCAAGATTGGGCACAGCCTAAGAGTGTGTTTGAGATCCGCAGTTTTCTGGGATTAGCTGGGTATTACCGTCAGTTTGTGAAAGATTTCTCCAGGCTAGCTTCGCCGTTGACTAGATTGACTCGGAAGGGAGTCAAATTTGTGTGGAGTGAGACTTGTGAACAGTTGTTCCAAGAGTTGAAGGTTAGATTGACCACCGCTCCGGTCTTGATTATTCCGGAGAGAGGGTTGGGTTATGCGGTTTATTGTGATGCCTCACGAGAGGGTTTGGGTTGTGTGTTGATGCAAGAGAGGAAAGTGGTAGCTTATGGCTCACGTCAGTTGAAAATTCACGAGAAGAATTACCCTACACACGACTTAGAGTTAGCGGCAGTGATCTTTGCCTTGAAGATTTGGAGGCACTACTTTTACGGTGAGAGGTTCGAGGTGTTCTCGGACCACAAGAGTTTGAAGTATCTGTTTACGCAGAGAGACTTGAATTTGAGGTAGAGGAGATGGATGGAGTTCATTGAGGACTATGATTTCGAGTTGCACTATCACCCGGGGAAGGCCAATGTTGTGGCCGATGCCCTTAGTAGGAAATCCATTAGTGATGTAGCTTGTATAGCCATCTGGGAATGGGGGATGTTGGGTGCACTTGGCGAGTTTGATTTGCATTTGGGCGAATCTGTTGAGGCTGCGGCCTTGTTTTCTGTTGTTGCACAGCCTACACTTGTGACTAGAGTGTTAGAGGCACAGAGAGGTGACCTTGAGGTAGAGTCCTTCTGAGAGAAGATCTCAAATGGTAAGAGGGAGAAGGGTTTGACGGTGTATCCCGACCTGAGCGTGAGATACCGAGACCGTCTGTGTGTGCCGGAGTCTTGCCGAGAGGAAGTACTCCGAGAGTTCCATCATTCACGCCTTGCGGTGCATCCAGGAGGCACTAAGATGTATCGGGATTTGGGTCACCAGTTTTGGTGGCGGGGTATGAAGAGAGATGTGGCAGCTTTCGTGTCTAAGTGCCTTACTTGCCAGCAAGTGAAGGTCGAGCATCAGAGGCCAGCGGGTTTGTTGCAACCCTTGCCTATTACTGAGTGGAAGTGGGAGCATGTCACTATGGACTTCATTGTAGGTCTTCCGAGGACTCAGCGGAGTAGTGATGCTATTTGGGTGGTTGTAGATCGGTTGACTAAGTCGGCGCACTTTATTCCCATGCGTGTGAGAGATTCGGTAGATCATCTCGCCGACTTGTATATTCGGGACATAGTGAGATTGCACGGGGTCCCAGTGACGATCGTCTCAGATAGAGATCCTCGTTTTACTGCTAGGTTGTGGCAAAGTTTGCAGAGTGCCATGGGTACTAAGTTGACCTTTAGTACGGCTTATCATCCTCAGACTGACGGGCAGTCTGAGCGTACTATTCAGATCCTTGAGGATATGCTTCGGGGTTGTGTCCTTGACTTTAGTGGGACGTGGGAGAGGCACTTACCGTTGGTGGAGTTTGCCTACAACAACAGTTTTCAGTCTAGCATCAGTATGGCACCGTTTGAGGCCTTGTATGGCCGACCGTGTAGGTCTCCATTTTGTTGGGCCGAGGTGGGTGATGCACCTTTGTTGGGTCCGGAGTTGGTTAGAGAGACGACGGAGAAAGTTGAGCTTATCCGTAGGAGGCTTGTTACAGCCCAGAGTCGTCAGAAATCTTATGCTGACCGCAGGAGGAGGCCTTTGGCGTTTGAGATAGGTGATCATGTCTTCCTGAAGATATCACTTAGACGGGGATTGATGAGGTTTGGGAAGAGTGGGAAGTTATCCCCTCGGTTTATTGGACCTTTTGAGATCCTTGAGAGGATTGGCGAGGTTGCTTATCGTTTGGCTTTGCCACCACAGTTGTCCGGGGTTCATGACGTCTTTCATGTTAGTATGCTTCGGAAGTATGAGCCGGATCCATCCCATATGTTAGATTGGACCGACTTGGAGGTAGATAAGGATGCCTCGTATGAGGAGAGACCGGTGCGGGTCTTGGATAGGCGGGATCAAGTCTTGCGAGGCAAGACCATTCCCTTGGTAAAGGTTTTGTGGAAACATCACGGAGTGGAGGAAGCCACTTGGGAACGTGAGTTGGAGGTCCGAGAGAAATATCCGGACTTGTTTATTGATGAATAATCTTGTATTTAGATTTTGTAATGTTGTTGGACTTAAGAGCTTTATATATGTCTTAAGTTGTAAAACATCGGTAATGTTTTGGTATTAATGGAAATATGTTGTAGAACTTACCTTGATATGGGAGTTGATTATGATATTGCATATGTTGGCTATATTGTAGAATTGGAGTTGTATCATGTATATTGATTATGATATGAAATGTGAACCATGTACAATGGAAATGGTTGGAAATGGAAGAAAATTGCATGTTGATAATGCACTTGTAATATATGTTGTGAAATGCCTCTTGAAAAGAGATGGAATTGACCGGTAATGGGTCGAAGTGTTTAATATTATGTCGTAATATTGTTAAGAATGGAGAAAACCTATTTTTGAAAAACTTGTGTTTAATTTCGGGGACGAAATTCTTTAAGGGGGGAGGTTATAGCGATCCCTATTGTCCCTTTTCTGTTCTGTTGTATTCCGGACTCGGTTCCGTGAAGTTGGTAGTGGTATCTATCTTGTTGCCGTCCTTTAATTCCACTTGATTGAGTTTTAGGATGTTTTGAGCAGGGTTGTTACAGGTTGGGTAGACCTTGGTTTCAATTCCTTGTTGTTCAGTTTTTAGGCGATCCGCTTGAACTGGCCTTCTTGTGCTCGAGCGGGGAGTGCACTCCTCCAGTATTTCATGTTCCTGCAAAACTTCTGCAGATGTGATTTTTACGCTCGAGCGAGTTTGTTTACGCTCGAGCGGCGGCGCTCGAGCGGGTAGTACTTTCTGGGTATAAGTTCTAGGAGGTGGAAATCTACGCTCGAGCGGACTAGTTTTCGCGCTCGAGCGGAAGTGCTTTATTTTTGTGTCTTGGTGCTCAAGCGGGCCTTATTGCGCTCGAGCGTGTTCAGATTTTTGTTCTTGGCGCTCGAGCGTTGTGTTCTCCGCTCGAGCGGGTCATACGTATATGAGTTATCCGCTGGGTGATTTTAAATCACTTTTTGCTTTTCTTTCTCTCTCCTACTTTTTCTAAAAACCTTTTTTGAGAGTCTCTCTCTCTAGAAACACCCTTCTCTCTAGGGTTTGATCTAGTTAGAGTGTCCTCCTTCTCTTCGGCCTTTGTTAAAGTCGTGTTGATCGTCGAGGGCGTCGTTTTGATCCGAAAATCTTGGGCTTTGGAGCATTTTGGTTTTGGTCTCTTTTCCATCCGAGCTCTAACTTCGAGGTAGGGATAACCTACTCCTTACTATGAGCTTTGTCTTTAGATTTTTGCATTTTGATATGTTGGGGGTTGTTGGGTAATTTCGAGAGAGTTTGGGCCTTTGTGTAATTTTACAAAAGTTGGGATTTTTATTTATATAAAACCTAAATGCATGTTTGGCATGGAAAAGTGGAATTAATGTTGAAACATTAATGAAAATGGAACCTAAGGGTTGTAATGTTAATTATGAAAAATGCCCTAATTACATTGGTTAATTAATTTGTAAAATTAATTATGGGAAATGAGGAATTGATTTGAAAATGTGGAAATTGGAAAGGGAAGGGGTTAAAGGGTGTAGTTGGATCATTTATCACTCACCTAGTTGAAATGTTGATTATATATCCATTGTTGCATTTATTTTCTGTATAGAAATAACTGCTTTGGGCTATCGGTGGAGGATAGTCTTGATTGTTGTAGACAATGCATGATGATTAGGCAAACGGGAACTAATCACTGGAATGTGTCATTGAGTATGACTATTGAAAGAATACATTAAGTTTATGTGTTGTGTGATGATGTGTATAATTATTGTTTATATGCATTGTGTTGTGTTGGAGGAGATAGGGGATGTACTCCACGGTTTAGGGGAAGATAGGGGATGGACCTCTAAACCGGATGTTGTTGGGAGGAGATAGGGGATGGACTCCATAGATAGAGCTCATATGCTTGTCATTGGAAGTGTGATAGTGCTCTTACGCATATCTATGGAAGTGATGATATAGCTAGTATGCTTATCTGTTGGTGTGTGATATAGCTAGTATGCTTATCTGTTATGAAATGGGAAAGTGCTGATGAGTTGTTTGGCCAGGTTCTGAGCCATGGTTATAAATTGAGAAATTAAAAGAAATTGGAAAAATGGATTGTAACATGGACTTGTATGTCATAAAACTGTAAAGTGTGATAAGAGAAAGTATCAGTGTTGGCCATCTATCAACTGCTAATCTTTTAGTCATTGTTCATATTTGGTTTAGTGTATTTCTACTGGGCTGTGGCTCACCCTATATGGGAATATCATTTTCAGGTACAGATAGTATGCCACCTCCAAGGACGTAGCTTGGGAGGCTAGAGGCGGGCGGACTTTTGTTGTTATTTCTTTGATGTATTACATGTATATTCAAGCCAAGGGCTTAATGTGTAAATGAGTTAGCACTCTTTTGTTGTAACCAAGTGTTAACTTGGAAAGCTGTAAGCCTTTAGGACATTTGCTTTTGTTGTTAACATGTAATACTTTTGGTAATGAAACTCTGATGAATAGAAGAAAGTGGAACTTTTATATATCAATGCATGCCTATATTGATGGGTTAATGTTATTATTTTGAGGGCGTTACAGCGTAGACCGTGTGCTCCACTTACATGTCTATGCCTTTACAGCATTGTTATGCTTCCCACTTGCTTTGCATTGTCACGCATTTTCAAATATGTTAATACGCACGTTGTTAATCACATTGTACCTGTTAAGTTTGTTTTCTTTGCAGGCACGATATTGTATGTACGGTTCATTTAAGGCTGGTGCAACCAGACGAGCCGCATAGGTATTGTATATACACGGTCTAGGAGACCTTAAATCCTTGGAAGGTGCAAAACCTTTGGCGCATTGATGTGCACAGTTCGTTTGCATTGTCATGCATGTCTTAAGCCGCACGTTGTTGCGCATTTCAAGTTCACGTGCATCTCAAAAGCCGCGTGTTGTCGCGCATTCCATGCATTTCATGCATCATTTGCATTCCAAAAACAAAAACAAAACAAAATATATAATTGCATTGTCATGCATCATTGTAATATAGTGTATATTGCATTGTAGCTTTACGGCTCGCGCCTTTCCATGATTGAGCTTGGTCTGGTATGTGCCCATACTTCTCGTGTCGAAGCATAATTCAGTGGACCGTTCTATGTTAGATGTGGCTTGTATGCGTACATGCTTTCCTAGGCAAGATTTGGTTTGGCCCGCAGGCCATATCCATTATATTACATTTCCATTCCATTGCATATAGTGTATATTGCATTGTAGCTTTATGGCTCGTGCCTTTCCATGATTGAGCTTGGTCTAGTATGTGCCTATACTTCTCGTATCGAAGCATAGTTCAGTAGACCGTTCTATGTTAGACACGGCTTGTATGCGTACATGCTTTCCTAGGCAAGATTTGGTTTGGCCCGCAGGCCATATCCATTATATTACATTTCCATTCCATTGCATATTTGTAGATATTGCATTGTAGCTTACATGCATTCACTGCATCACTTCCGCCTATGGCTCGCGCCTTTCCATGATTGAGCTTGGTCCGGTATGCGCCCATACTTCTCGTGTCAAAGCATAGTTCAGTGGACCGTTCTATGTTAGACGCGGCTTGTACGTGTACATGCCCTTCCTAGGCAAGATTTGGTTTGGCCTGCGTGCCTTATCCATCGTATCTTTTCAATCCCAGTACACATTGCATTGTAATTTGCATGCATTCATTGCATCACCTTCCATTTATGGCTTGCGCCTTTCCATGTTGAGCTTGGTCCGGTATGTGCCCATACTCCTCGTGTCGAAGCATAGTTCAGTGGACCATTCTATGTTAGACGCGGCTTGTACGTGTACATGCCCTTCCTAGGCAAGATTTGGTTTGGCCTGCGTGCCATATCCATTACCATTTCCCTAACATTTTCATTGTATATATTACATTGTAGTGTAATTGTTGCATCCAGCATTAGGATCGTAGTCCTTTCCCCAGCGGGTCGTTTCCCCACTTATGTCATTCCCCCTAATACTTGTTCTTGTGTCCGTCTACATTACTCATAGATCAGTTGACCGTTCTATGGTAGACGGACTTGTTACCTCCATCAATCTATTTGACATAGGTGTTGTTTCGAACCGCTCATGATTGGATCATGATTCAATTGCTTTGCATATAGTTTGCATTGTTTCAATTACATTGCATCTTCATTTGCATTGTTTGTACATTGTTTTGTATATATTGCATATCATTTTGCATCCATTTTTGCATTGTCATGCATGTTGCTAATAACATCGTACCTGTTGAGTTGTTTTCTTTACAGGCACAATATTGTATGTACGGTTCATTTGAGGCTGGTGCAACCAGACGAACCACACAGGTATTGTATCCTCCGAGTGAGACGTATCGAGAATTGTATAATTCTCTTACATCCTTTCTGCATTGTAGTGTAGTTTGGTGTACGCTAGCTTAAAATCGTCGCATGTTTGCTTCATTACAACTTTCTTTGCATGATCATAAGTTATACTCGGCTTCATGCATTGTCTTGCATTTTGCCCCTACCTTCGGGCGCATACCTTGTTTGTCTTGCATGTTTGTCTAAGTCTTCGGCCTTATCAAAAATGGATCATCTCTGGGCTTTGACATTCACTCCCGTCATTGTTATGACTTTCGAGTTCTGTCAAAGAGGGGCAACTATAGACACCCCATTTTTTATTGTCCTCAAGACTTGGACGTCACCGTTTGAACACCCGGTGATCATCCATGTTTGTGTTCGTTTGGAGTTCCCGGAGGTCTCGGCTACGTGCCTTGCCTCAGGATCTCCAAACTCGACTGTTTAGTGTCTGGTTTTGCACCAAACACTTGTGTTTTGCCTTGGAGGGGCAGGGAATACCTTGTGAGGCATCCCCACACATCACCGGCCATGGCCAGAGGCCACCGGTTCGTGTTTTGTTGCCATCGGCAATGTATATTGCCGATCGGCATTCTTTGTTGCTGGTCGGCAGTCCATTTTGTCAAAATGGCAATTTTGAGCAGCCGACTACTGTTCATCTGCTTTTGTAGTTATTTTAATACAGCTGTCTTGCATTTGGCTCCCCTCCATATCTCTCTCTTTAGAAGCTTGTCTTGTAAGCTTTACAAGACAATAACTCTATAAAGAGAGGTCTTCTCTCTTGTTGCAAGAGGTTAGACATTTTAGACAGCCATTTTAGGGTTTGAGTTCTAGGGTTAGGGTTTATATATATCCTAGCTCTATATCTCTCTTCCTCTTGTGTTAGTGTGTGTGTTTAGGCTCACTATTGCACACAAACACATAGTGTTACACCTTTTCTTGGTTCTTGAAGGACCAGAGGTCTGTTCTTGGAGTTTTGGGGCTGGTTTAAGCTCAATGAAGCAGCTGGTCCACCATTTGTGAAGAAGGTCTTCAAGGGTAAGAAGTTTGTCCCTTTATTCTTCATTTTTGCATTGTATTTTTGCCTATCTTAGAACTATTTTTGAGCTTAGTGTATAATACAAAAAAGTTCTGTTTTTGGGCCCTCTAAATAGTTTGTTTAGAGTGTTTTGTGGTTTGGAGGTGTTTGACCCCTCTTAAGCCTTGAGGGGCCTCATTTTGTGCTATTTTGAGTGAGCTCCGGGACTTTGGTGTTTGGGCCTCCTCACCACTGAAATCTTGAGGGATTTCAGTGGTAAGGATGGTGCCTTGAAGTCCCAAGAGGAGGAGGGCCACCCCCTCTCCTTGTTGTCCTTGAAAAGGACCATTTTTGGCCTCTTGAGGGAGCACCTAGCTTAGGCTCATGTTGACCATGCCTTAGTTGTTTTTTGTGCTTATTATGTCATAATATGCCTCTATTTTTAGCTGGTTTTGGTACACCATGCATGCTTAGCATACCTACCTTGTAATGCCATGTTTAGGCCTTAACATGCCTTACGTTGTAAACCATTGTTCTAGCATGTTTTAGGCCTAGCTTTGTGAAGCTTTTGTGCTTATTTTTCCATGTTTGAGGTCTGTCCTTAGTCATTTTGGTCGGCCATGACATGTTTAGTATAGCCCCTTTGCATTTTTGGCTTGTTGGCCTTAAGTATGTGAGGATATAGCATGCATTACTTGCTTTATTTTAATGATTTGGCACCATTTATAGCATCATTTCAGTCCCCTTAGCATGCTTGTATGCTTGCCTTGGATGCCTCTTTGATGCCTTATGAGCTTGTGTGGTATGCTCCTTGAAAGTGCATTTGTGCATGCTTTTGAATTCAAGCCATTCAGATGGCATCTAAGTGGTCTTTTGGGCTTTGTTTTATGTGCTAAAACTCTGTTTTTGGTCATTTAGGTCTTACCATGTGTGGTCATATCAAGTGTAGTTCAATACTTCATTAGCTTGCCTTGAATGTTTGGGCCATTTGTTGCATGTGTAGCCTATCTTGTTTGCTTGGTTTGGCAGCATGTTCTTGCATGATTTTTAGAGCTTAATGCATGCCCCATGTCTATGATTATTCCCTTTTAAGTGTGCTTAAAGGATGCCCTTCGATGCTTAAGTGTTTAGGCCTTAACGTGTGCATGTGAGTATGTGTGTTTGGTCCCATCTTCTTAAGCTTTGGCCACTGTTTTGGACCTAACTTAGAGCTGTCCAATTAGTGTAAGTCCATCCCTTGCATGCCATTCAAATGTTGTTACATTATCCCATGTTTGCATGCTTTGGTTGCATGTGTTGCATGTTTGAAATCACCCGCATTTGGCATGCATTCCCTTGGTCAAGTTACTAGCATGTTGCATGATTAGATTACATCTTGCATACTTTAGTAGTTTGCATAGTTATGGCATGCTTGTTTGCTTGTTTGCTTAGTTTGTGTACCTAGTGTACATCACTTGCTTGTATGTTCATGTTGCATGTTAGCTCACATGATTAGGATTGCATTGCATTGGCATGCATGCTCTGCCTCTTGACCAAGTCATGATGGAGGTAGAAGCCCCTTGGTTTGATTGTGTGCATCGCATTTCATTTGACATGAAAATGCCTAACTTGGTCTCTTGGCCCATCACGCATTGAAATGCGCGATTGATGGTCCAAGAACCAAGGATCATGGCTCTTTGAGTCATAAACATGATAAGGGGTGTGATTGGTGCATACATTGCTTGAATTACATTGCCATGCTCTGCCTTGCCCTCTGTTGCTGTCAATTGCAGATTCTGCAGGAACTTTCTGCCGACCAGCAATCCTCCCTGGGCCGATAGCTTCATCAACAGCCGATGATTACACACCACAGCCGGTGATGATTCTACTCAGCCGGTGGTGTCTCCCAATGTCCAGGAAAGCAATTCTGAGACTTTGGCAGTCTTCCAAGAGGCAGTGCAGGGAAAACAGAGGCAGCTTATGCATGGCAGTGCACTTCCGAGCAAGACCCGAGCACGCACGCATCGAACCCTCTTCCCGAGGCCCCTTTTATTGCTTTTCTTATGCTTAGTTAATTTGTTAATTAATTAGGTGATTTGTAATAATTAATTAGCTTGCGAGTTAGTTAATTCGTATTATTCTTTCAGTCGTTGTATTATTCTTTTGGTCCCTCCGAGCGAGGGCGAATTTGTAACAAGTGTGGGTGAGTGTGTGCATGTCTTCCAACCCCCACTTCTTTCTCCCTTTTACTTACCTGCTTTGACGGTTAGTAATAGGTCATGTTTAATTTAGCATACCTTATGCTATGCATGCGTGCATCATTCATCAGTATTGCATGCACCGGGCTCGACGCATCATGCTAACTGCATTAGTATTTCAAATCTAACTTGAATACATGCTACTTGTGCATTTTCACATGTCATTCATAGAATAGTCGAGCCTACTCTAGTGACATTCCGTATGCGTTGCATTAGACATTTAAACATGGACTTGGATCATGCATTGATTGCTAACCAGTTTATTGTTTTGGCACGGAGTACGATGTAAATATTTATGCTTTAGCATACCACATTCATGTGAGTGTTGCCATAACAGCATGATTACCATGAGGCTAGCTGCTTATGTGATATAAACTGCTTGAATGCCTGTGGATGAAGGTCGGATTGCCTGAGTTGGAATGGCTCATTGAAATCCGTATTTTAGCCTACTTGCGAGTAGTAAATTCCAAAATATTTCTTCAAAACAAACGGATATGCAATGCTTATTCCCAAATTAGGCAATCTAGTCTATACTTGTTTGCTGTGCGCATAACATAGTAATTCTAGGCTAATAACTGGAATAAGAACACATAACGTTTTCAAAAACGGATATCACGGTTAGTAGAGGCCGATCTTTGGATCGGGCGAGAGGGGGTGCTCATAGCTGACCTTCCCCAATCGTACCCAAGTTCCCGAGCCGAGGCAACTTTGGTGATGACGGACACGTGGCCTTTGGCACCGAGTCAAGATTTCCTAAATTCCCCAAAATAAAATATTTAGGTGGCGACTCTGTATCTGGCAAAGCAGTCCATGTTTGGCGCTTCTTTTCAAAAATCTGTTTCTCAAAAAGATTTGCCGGATTTGGACTCTTTGGTTCAGATTATAAACCGTGACACAAAACGAGTCCGAACTGTAGTGAGGCCCACGGGCGCGTCTAAAGGTAGCGATCTATTTGGAAATTAAATAAAAAATGAAGTTTAATAGGAAAGTAAATTGAATTAAAATAGAAGTAGAACAAAAATAAAAATGAAAGTTGCATAAAATTAAAAATGGATGTTCAATCTAAAAACCACTATACCTTAACGATCAATTTAGAAATTAAATAAAAAAGGAAGTTTAATAGAAAAATAAATTGAATAAAAATGGAAGTTGAATAAAAATAAAAATGAAAGTTGCATAAAATTAAAAATGGAAGTTCAATCCAAAAACCACTATACCTTAACGATCTATTTGGAAATTAAATAAAAAAGGAAGTTAAATAAAAATAAAAATGGAAGCTGCAGAAAATTAAAAATGGAAGTTCATTGCAGAAACCACTATACCTTAACGATCTATTTGGAAATTAAATAAAAAAGGAAGTTTAATAGAAAAGTAAATTGATTAAAAATGGAAGTAGAATAAAAATAAAAATGAAAGTTGCATAAAATAAAAAATGGAAGTTCAATCTAGAAACCACTATACCTTAACGATCTACTTGGAAATTAAATAAAAAAGGAAGATTAATAGGAATGTAAATTGAATTAAAATGGAAGTAGAATACAAATAAAAATGAAAGTTGCATAAAATTAAAAATGGAAGTTCAATCCAGAAACAACTATACATTAACAATCTATTTGGAAATTAAATAAAAAAAGAAGTTTAATAGAAAAGTAAATTGAATAAAAATGGAAGTTGAATAAAAATAAAAATGAAAGTTGCAGAAAATTAAATATGGAAGTTCAATCCAGAAACCACTATACCTTAACGATCTATTTGGAAATTAAATAAAAAAGGAAGCTTAATAGAAAAGTGAATTGAATAAAAATGGAAGTTGAATAAAAATAAAAATGAAAGTTGCATAAAATTAAAAATGGAAGTTCAATCCAAAAACCACTATACCTTAACGATCTATTTGAAAATTAAATAAAAAAGGAAGTTGAGTAGAAAAGAAACTTGAATGAAAAAGGAAGTTAAATAAAAATAAAAATGGAAGTTGCAGAAAATTAAATATGGAAGTTCAATACAGAAACCACTATACCTTAACGATCTATTTGGAAATTAAATAAAAAAGGAAGTTTAATAGAAAAGTAAATTGAATAAAAATGGAAGTTGAATAAAAATAAAAATGAAAGTTGCAGAAAATTAAACATGGAAGTTCAATCCAGAAACCACTATACCTTAACGATCTAGTAGGAAATTAAATAAAAAATGAAGTTTAGTAGAAAAGTAAATTGAATAAAAATGTAAGTTGAATAAAAATAAAAATGAAAGTCGCATAAAATTAAAGATGGAAGTTCAATCCAAAAACCACTATACCTTAACGATCTATTTGGAAATTAAATAAAAAAGGAATTTGAGTAGAAAAGAAACTTGAATAAAAAAGGAAGTTAAATAAAAATAATAATGGAAGTTGCAGAAAATTAAAAATGGAAGTTCATTCAAGAAACCACTATGCCTTAACGATCTATTTGGAAGTTAAATAAAAAAGGAAGTTTAATAGGAAAGTAAATTGAATTAAAATGGAAGTAGAATAAAAATAAAAATGCAAGTTGCATAAAATTAAAAATGGAAGTTCAATCCAGAAACCAGTATACCTTAATGATCTATTTAGAAATTAAATAAAAAAGGAAGTTAAACAGAAAAGTAAATTGAAGAAAAATGGAAGTTGAATAAAAATAAAAATGAAAATTGCAGAAAATTAAATATGGAAGTTCAATCCAGAAACCACTTTACCTTAACGATCTATTTGGAAATTAAATAAAAAAGGAAGTTTAATAGGAAAGTAAATTGAATAAAAATCGAAGTTGAATAAAATAAAAATGAAAGTTGCATAAAATTAAAAATGGAAGTTCATTCAAGAAACCACTATACCTTAACGATCTATTTGGAAATTAAATAAAAAAGGAAGTTGAGTAGAAAAGAAACTTGAATAGAAAAGGAAGTTAAATAAAAATAAAATTGGAAGTTCATTCAAGAAACCACTATACCTTAACGATCTATCTGGAAATTAAATAAAAAAGGAAGTATAATAGAAAAGTAAATTGAATAAAAATTGAAGTTAAATAAAAATAAAAATGAAAGTTGCAAAAAATTAAAAATGGAAGTTCAATCCAAAAACCACAATACCATAACAATCTACTCGGAAATTAAATAAATAATGAAGTTTAATAGAAAAGTAATTCAAATAAAAAAGGAAGGTCAATAAAAATAAAAATGATAGTTGCATAAAATTAAAAATGGAAGTTCAATCCAAAAACCACTACACCTTAACGATCTATTTGGAAATTAAATAAAAAAGGAATTTGAGTAGAAAACAAACTTGAATAAAAAATGAAGTTAAATAAAAATAAAACTGGAAGTTGCAGAAAATTAAAAATGGAAGTTCAATCAAGAAACCACTATACCTTAACGATCTATTTGGAAATTAAATAAAAAAGGATGTCCAATAGAAAAGTAAATTGAATAAAAATGGAAGTCGAATAAAAATAAAAAGGAAAGTTGCATAAAATTAAAAGTGGAAGTTCAATTCAGAAACCACTATATCTTAACGATCTATTTGGAAATTAAATAAAAAAGGAAGTTTAATAGAAAAGAAAATTGATTAAAAATGGAAGTTGTAGAAAATTAAAAATGGCAATTCAATCAAGAAAGCACTATACCTTAACGATCTATTTGGAAATTAAATAAAAAAGGAAGTTTAATAGAAATGTAAATTGAATAAAAATGAAAGTTGAATAAAAATAAAAAGGAAAGTTGCATAAAATTAAAAGTGGAAGTTTAACCCAGAAGCCACTATACCTTAACGATCTATTTGGAAATTAAATAAAAAAGGAAGTTTAATAGAAAAGTAAATTGAATAAAAATGGAAGTAGAATAAAAATAAAAATGGATGCTGAAAAAAATTAAAAATGAAAGTTCATTAAAGAAAGCACTATACCTGAACGATCTATTTGGAAATTAAATAAAAAAGGGAGTTTAATAGAAAAGTAAATTGAATAAAAATGGAAGTTGAACAAAAATAAAAATTAAACTTGCATAAAATTAAAAACGGAAGTTCAATCGAGAAACCACTATACCTTAACGATCTATTTGGGAATTAAATAAAAAAGGAAGTTTAATAGTAAAGTAAATTGAATTAAAATGGAAGTAGAATAAAAATAAAAATGAAAGTTGCATAAAATTAAAAATGGAAGTCCAATCCAG
This sequence comes from Camellia sinensis, assembly GCF_055761805.1. Classification (NCBI taxonomy): domain Eukaryota; kingdom Viridiplantae; phylum Streptophyta; class Magnoliopsida; order Ericales; family Theaceae; genus Camellia; species Camellia sinensis. The sequence continues at coordinate 32,846,718 of NW_028128987.1, forward strand.
AAACCACTATACCTTAACGATTTATTTGGAAATTAAATAAAAAAAGGAATTTTAATGGAAAAGCAAATTGAATAAAAATGAAAGTTGAATAAAAATAAAAACGAAAGTTGCATAAAATTAAAAACGGAAGTTCAATCCAAAACCACAATACATTAACGTTCTATTTGGAAATTAAATAAAAAAGGAAGTTGAGTAGAAAAGAAACTTGAATAAAAAACGAAGTTAAATAAAAATAAAAGCGAAAGTTGCAGAAAATTAAATATGGAAGTTCGATACAGAAACCACTATACCATAACGACCTATTTGGAAATTAAATAAAAAAGGAAGTTTAATAAAAAAGTAAATTAAATAAAAATGGAAGTTGAATAAAAATAAAAATGAAAGTTGCAGAAAAATAAACATGGAAGTTCAATCCAGAAACCACTTTACCTTAACAATCTATTTGGAAATTAAATAAAAAAAAAGTTCAATAGAAAAGTAAATTGAATAAAAATAGAAGTTGAATAAAAATAAAAACGAAAGTTGCATAAAATTAAAAATGAAAGTTCAATTCAAAAACCACTATACCTTAACGATCTATTTGGAAATTAAATAAAAAAGGAAGTTGAGTAGAAAAGAAACTTGAATAAAAAAGGAAGTTAAAAAATAAAAATAAAAATGGAAGTTGCAGAAAATTAAAAATGGAAGTTCATTCCAGAAACCACTATACCTTAACGATCTATTTGGAAATTAAATAAAAATGGAAGTTTAATAGGAAAGTAAATTGAATTAAAATGGAAGTAGAATAAAAATAAAAATGAAAGTTGCATAAAATTAAAAATGGAAGTACAATTCAGAAACCACTATACCTTAACGATGTATTTGGAAATTAAATAAAAAAGAAGTTTAATAGAAAAATAAATTGAATAAAAATGGAAGTTGAATAAAAATAAAAAGGAAAGTTGCATAAAATTAAAAGTGGAAGTTCAACCCAAAAACCAGTATACCTTAACGATCTATTTGGAAATTAAATAAAAAAGGAAGTTTAATAGAAAAGTAAATTGAATAAAAATGGAAGTAGAATAAAAATAAAAATGGAATTTACAGAAAATTAAAAATGGCAATTCATTCAAGAAAGCATTATACCTTAATGATCTATTTGGAAATTAAATAAAACAGGAAGTTTAATAGAAAAGTAAATTGAATAAAAATGGAAGTTGCATAAAAATAAAAATGAAACTTGCATAAAATTAAAAAAGGAAGTTCAATCCAGAAACCACTATACCTTAACGATCTATTTGGAAATTAAATAAAAAAGGAAGTTTAATAGGAAAGTAAATTGAATTAAAATGGAAGTAGAATAAAAATAAAAATGAAAGTTGCATAAAATTAAAAATGGAAGTTCAATCCAGAAACCACTATACCTTAGCGATCTATTTGGAAATTAAATAAAAAAGGAAGTTTGATAGGAAAGTAAATTTAATTAAAATGGAAGTAGAATAAAAATAAAAATGAAAGTTGCATAAAATTAAAAATGGAATTTCAATCCAGAAACCATTATACCTTAACGATCTAGTTGGAAATTAAATAAAAAAGGAAGTTTAATAGAAAAGTAAATTGAATAAAAATGGAAGTTGAATAAAAATAAAAATGAAAGTTGCAGAAAATTAAATATGGAAGTTCAATCCAGAAACCACTATACCTTAACGATCTATTTGGAAATTAAATAAAAAAGGAAGTTTAATAGAAAAGTAAATTGAATAAAAAAGGAAGTTGAATAAAAATAAAAACGAAAGTTGCAGAAAATTAAATATGAAAGTTCAATCCAGAAACCACTTTACCTTAACGATCTATCTGTAAATTAAATAAAAAAGGAAGTTTAATAGAAAAGTAAATTGATTAAAAATGGATGTTGAATAAAAATAAAAATGAAAGTTGCATAAAATTAAAAATGGAAGTTCAATCCAGAAACCACTATACCTTAACGACCTATTTGGAAATTAAATAAAAAAAGAAGTTAAATAAAAATAAAATGGAAGTTGCAGAAAATTAAAATGGAAGTTTATTCCAGAAACCACTATACCTTAATGATCTATTTGGAAATTAAATAAAAAAGGAAGTTTAATAGAAAAGTAAATTGATTAAAAATGGAAGTAGAATAAAAATAAAAATGAAAGTTGCATAAAATTAAAAATGGAAGTTCAATCCAGAAACCACTATACCTTAACGATCTATTTGGAAATTAAATAAAAAAGGAAGTTTAATAGAAAAGTAAATTGAATAAAAATGGAAGTTGAATAAAAATAAAAATGAAAGTTGCAGAAAATTAAATATGGAAGTTCAATCCAGAAACCACTATACCTTAACGATCTATTTGGAAATTAAATAAAAAAGGAAGTTTAATAGGAAAGTATATTGAATTAAAATGGAATGAGAATAAAAATAAAAATTGAAGTTGCATAAAATTAAAAATGGAAGTTCAATCCAGAAACCACTATACCTGAACGAGCTATTCGGAAATTAAATAAAAAAGGCAGTCTAATAGAAAAGTAAAATGAATAAAAATGAAAGTTGAATAAAAATAAAAATGATAGTTGCATAAAATTAAAAATGGAAGTTCGTTCAAGAAACCACTATACCTTAACGACCTATTTGGAAATTAAATAAAAAAGGAAGTTGAGTAGAAAAGAAACTTGAATGAAAAAGGAAGTTAAATTATAATAAAAATGAAAGTTGCAAAAAATTAAATATGGAAGTTCAATACAGAAACCACTATACCTTAACGATCTATTTGTAAATTAAATAAAAAAGAAAGTTTAACAGAAAAGTAAATTGAATAAAAATGGAAGTTGAATAAAACTAAAAATGAAAGTTGCAGAAAATTAAACATGGAAGTTCAATCCAGAAACCACTGTACCTTAACGATCTACTTGGAAATTAAATAAAAATTGAAGTTTAGTAGAAAAGTAAATTGAATAAAAATTGAAGTTGAATAAAAATAAAAATGAAAGTCGCATAAAATTAAAGATGGATGTTCAATCCAAAAACCACTATACCATAACGATCTATTTGCAAATTAAATAAAAAAGGAAGTTGAGTAGAAAAGAAACTTGAATAGAAAAGGAAGTTAAAAAAAAATAAAAATGGAAGTTGCAGAAAATGAAAAGTGGAAGTTCATTCCAGAAACCACTATACCTTAACGATCTATTTGGAAATTAAATAAAAAAAGAAGTTTAATAGAAAAGTAAATTGAATAAAAATGGAAATTGAATAAAAATGAAAATGAAAGTTGCAGAAAATTTAATGTGGAAGTTCAAACCAGAAACCACTATACCTTAACGATTTATTTGGAAATTAAATAAAAAATGAAGTTTAATAGAAAAGTAAATTGAATAAAAATGGAAGTAGAATATAAATAAAAATGAAGGTCGCATAAAATTGAAAATGGATTTTCAATCCAGAAACCACTATAACTTAGCGATCTATTTGGAAATTAAATAAAAAAGGAAGTTTAATATGAAAGTAAATTGAATTAAAATGGAAGTAGAAGAAAAATAAAAATGAAAGTTCAATCCAGAAACCACTATACCATAACGATCTATTTGGAAATTAAATAAAAAAGGAAGGTTAATAGAAAAGTAAATTGAATAAAAAAGGAAGTTGAATAAAAATAAAAATGAAAGTTGCAGAAAATTAAATATGGAAGTTTAATCCAGAAACCACTTTACCTTAACGATCTATCTGGAAATTAAATAAAAAAGTAAGTTTAATAGAAAAGTAAATTGATTAAAAATGGATGTTGATTAAAAATAAAAACGAAAGTTGCATAAAATTAAAAATGGAAGTTCAATCCAAAAACCACTATACCTTAACGACCTATTTGGAAATTAAATAAAAAAGGAAGTTAAATAAAAATAAATTGGAAGTTGCAGAAAATTAAAAATGGAAGTTCATTCCAGAAACCACTATACCATAATGATCTATTTGGAAATTAAATAAAAAAGGAAGTTTAATAGAAAAGTAAATTGATTAAAAATGGATGTAGAATAAAAATAAAAATGAAAGTTGCATAAAATTAAAAATGGAAGTTCAATCCAGAAACCACTATACCTTAACGATCTATTTGGAAATTAAATAAAAAAGGAAGTGTAACGCCCTCAAAATAACAACAATAAACCCATCTAATAAGACATACATTTACATATAAACTAACCACATTCTTACATTCATTAGAGTTCCATTACATAAGTATTACATGTTAACCTCATAACAAAATGCCCTACGGGCTTACAGCTTTCCAAGTTAACACTTGGTTACAACAAAGAGTTCTAACTCGTTTACACATTAAGCCCTTGGCTTGAAATTACATGTAATACATCAAATGTAAAACGACAAAACTATGCCCGCCACTAGCCTCCCAGCTATGTCCTTGGAGGTGGCATGCTTCCTGTACCTGAAAATGATATTCTCATATAGGGTGAGCCACAGCCCAGTAGAAATACACTAAACCAACCATGGACAATGACTAAAACATTAGCAATTGATAGATGGCCAACACTGATACAATCACATAAATCATATATTTATGTCAACCGACTAATGAGTCCAAGTCACATTTCATTTCCCCTTTTTCAACAGATAAGCATGCTAGCTCTATCATTATTTCCACAGATATGTATAAAAACTATATCCCACATTCAGATAAGCATATAAGCTATATCCACATTCTACAACAGATATGTATAACAACAATATCCACGGATAAGCATATAAGCTATATCCACACTTCACAAAGATAAGCATATGAGCTCTATCTTCACTTCTCTAGACAAGCATATGAGCTGTGTCTACGGAGTTCATCCCCTATCTTCTCCCAATACTATCCGGTTTAGAGGTACATCCCCTATCTTCCCCTAAACCGCGGAGTACATCCCCTTTCTCCTCCTCTATACACAATGTATACAAACACATGGGTTCTATATACCATCACTCAATACATATAGTCAATGTATTCTATCAACCGTCAAATTCCATGACACATTTCATTGATTAGTTTCAGTTTGCCTAATCAACATGCATTGTCTACAACAATCACGACTATCCTCCACCGATAGCCCAAAGCAGTTATTTCTAAACAGAAAATAAATGCACAATGGATATTCAATCAACATTTCATTTCCTCATTCTTCTCAATTAATTATCCCAATTAATTAAACAATGTAATTAGGTTAATTCCCATAATTAGCATTTCAACCCTTAGGTCCCATTTTCATCAATGATTTAACGTTCATTCCCTTTCTCTATGCCAAACATGCATTTAGGTTTATTATGAATAAAACCCCAACTTTCGTAAAATTGCACAAAAGCTCCAAACTTTCACAAGATTACCAAACCAACCCCAACATCTCAAAATACCAAAATTTAAAGACAAAATCCATAAAGAGGAGTAGGATATCCCTACCTCAAATTCGGAGCTCCAAGGGAGAAGAAGACAAAACTCAACGTGCTCCAAAACCCGAGATTTTCAGATTAAAATGAAGCCCTCGACGATCAACAACTTTTTTGTAAAGGCCAAAGGTGAGCAAATCACTCCTACTAGATCAAAACCTAGAGAGAAGGTAGTATCTAGAGTGAGAGGCTCAACAATGGTGATTTTGGAAAAGTAAGAGAGAGAAGAGAAAGCAAAAAGTGATTTGGAAAGTCACAACTTCAGGTCTTTAACCCAGGTCTCCGCTCGAGCGTAAAACACCCCGCTCGAGCGGCCACTCACAGACTTACGCTCGAGCGGCCAACCTCCCGCTCGAGCGCAGAATGCACTCGCTCAGCACTTTTGCAGAAACAGACCTACGCTCGAGCTGCCAACCCTACGCTCGAGCGTACAACACTGCACAACAAATACTGGATGGGTGTATTCCCCGCTCGAGCGCCAACACCTCCGCTCGAGCGTACAGGCCAAAATCTGGGCAACTAGTTTTGGCTTCTAAACTCAACCAACCTGAAACAAAACCGCCCAACACATCCTATAACTCAAATATGTAGTAAAAAAGGATGTAAACAAGATAATAATCAACTACCAACATCCACGGACACATGTTCGGATCACTATACAACAAGGGTAAACCCGGGATCGCTATAACCTCCCCTCCTTAAAGAATTTCGTCCCCGAAATTAAACACAAGTTTTCAAAAACAAGTTTTCTCCATTTCAAACAATGTTACACTTTAACATTCAACAATTCGACCCATTACCGGTCGTCCCATCCCTTTAACAAGAGACATTTCACAATATGTAAACAACATATGTACTTTCAACATGCATCAACATTATGCACTATCTTTCCAATTTCAACACATATAATGTTACATTCAACTTCCATATGAGGCAAGTTCTAAAACATACTTCCAATAACCAAAACATTTTCAATGTTTCACAACTTAAGACATATATAAAAGCTCTTAAGTTCAACAATAGTTCAAAATGTAAATACAAGATTATACATCAACAAACAAGTCCGGATATTTCTCTCGGACTTCCAACTCACGTTCCCAAGTGGCTTCCTCCACTCCGTGATGTTTCCACAAGACTTTCACCAAAGGAATGGTCTTACCACGCAGGACCTGATCCCGCCTATCCAAGACCCGAACCGGTCTCTCCTCATACGAGGCATCCTCATCTACCTCTAAATCTGTCCAATCCAACACATGTGATGGATCTGGCTCATACTTCCGAAGCATACTCACATGAAACACGTCATGCACTCCGGACAACTGCAGCGGTAAGGCTAACCGATAAGCAACCTCACCAATCCTCTCAAGGATCTCAAAAGGACCAATAAACCGAGGGGATAACTTCCCACTCTTCCCAAACCTCATCAAGCCTCGCCTAGGTGATATCTTCAGAAAGACATGATCACCCACCTCAAACGCCAAAGGCTTCCTCCTACGGTCAGCATAAGATTTCTGCCGACTCTGGGTTGTAACAAGCCTCCTACGGATAAGCTCAACTTTTTCCGTCGTCTCCCTAACCAACTCCGGACCCAACAAAGGTGCATCACCCACCTCGGCCCAACAAACTGGAGACCTACAGGGTCGGCCATACAAGGCCTCAAACGGTGCCATACCGATGCTAGACTGAAAACTGTTGTTGTAGGAAAACTCTACCAATGGCAAGTGCCTCTCCCACGTCCCACTGAAATCCAGGACACAACCCCGAAGCATATCCTCGAGGATCTGAATAGTACGCTCGGACTGCCCGTCAGTCTGAGGATGATAAGCCGTACTAAAGGTCAACTTAGTGCCCAAGGCACTTTGCAGACTCTGCCACAACCTAGCAGTAAAACGAGGATCTCTATCTGAGACGATCGTCACTGGGACCCCGTGCAATCTCACTACGTCCCGAATATACAAGTCGGCAAGATGATCCACCGAATCTCTCACGCGCATAGGAATAAAGTGCGCCGACTTAGTCAACCGGTCTACAACCACCCAAATAGCATCACTACCCCGCTGAGTCCTCGGAAGACCTACAACGAAGTCCATAGTGATATACTCCCACTTCCACTCGGCAATAGGCAAGGGTTGCAACAAACCCGCTGGCCTCTGATGCTCGGCCTTCACTTGCTGGCAAGTAAGGCACGTTGATACAAAAACAGCCGCATCTCTCTTCATACCCCGCCACCAAAACTGGCGGCCCAAATCTTGATACATCTTAGTACCTCCCGGATGCACCGCAAGGCGCGAATGATGAAACTCTCGGAGTACTTCCTCACGACAAGACTCCGGTACAAACAAACGATCACGGTATCTCACACTCTGGTCAGAATACACCGCCAAACCCTTCTCAACTTTCCCACTAGAGATCTTCTCTCGGAGGGACTCTACCTCAAGGTCACCTCTCTGTGCCTCTAACACTCTAGTCACAAGTGTAGGCTGCGCAACAACAGAAAACAAGGCCGCAGCCTTAACAGATTCGCCCAGTAGCAAATCAAACTCGCCAAGTGCTCCCAACATCGCCCATTCCCGGATAGCTATACAAGCTACATCACTAATGGTCTTCCTACTAAGGGCATCAGCCACAACATTGGCCTTTCCCGGATGATAGTGCAACTCAAAATCATAATCCTCGATGAACTCCATCCACCTCCTCTGCCTCAAATTCAAGTCTCTCTGTGTAAACAGATACTTCAAACTCTTGTGGTCCGAGAACACCTCGAACCTCTCACCATAAAGGTAGTGCCTCCAGATTTTCAAGGCAAAGATCACTGCTGCTAACTCTAGGTCGTGTGTGGGGTAATTCTTCTCATGTAATTTCAACTGACGTGAGCCATAAGCTACCACTTTCCCCTCTTGCATCAACACACAACCCAAACCCTCTCGTGAGGCATCACAATAAACCGCATAACCCAACCCTCTCTCCGGAATAATCAACACCGGAGCGGTGGTCAATCTAACTTTCAACTCTTGGAACGACTTTTCACAAGTCTCACTCCACACAAACTTGACTCCCTTCCTAGTCAGTCTAGTCAACGGTGACGCTAACCTGGAGAAATCTTTCACAAACCGACGGTAATACCCAGCTAATCCCAGAAAACTGCGGATCTCGAACACACTCTTAGGCTGTGCCCAATCTTGCACTGCCTCAACCTTGGATGTATCAACAGACACCCCTTCTCCGGATACCACGTGGCCTAAGAATTTGACTTCCCTCAGCCAGAACTCACACTTCCCAAACTTGGCATACAGCCTATGGGCTCTAAGTAACTCAAGCACCACTCTCAAGTGTTCCTCGTGCTCCTCCTTAGAAGACGAATAGATAAGGATGTCGTCCACAAAGACGACCACAAATCGGTCTAAGAACTCCCGGAAAATCCGGTTCATCAAGTCCATAAAGACTGCCGGTGCATTGGTAAGCCCAAATGGCATCACCAGAAACTCATAATGGCCATACCGCGTACGGAATGCCGTCTTCGGAATATCTTCCTCCCTGACCCTCAACTGATGGTAACCCGATCTCAAGTCTATCTTAGAGAAACAACGGGAACCCTTCAACTGGTCAAACAAATCATCTATACGGGGCATAGGGTACTTATTCTTAACCGTAGCCCGATTCAACTTCCGGTAGTCAATACACAATCTCAAGGCCCCATCTTTCTTTTTAACAAAGAGGGCCGGCGCTCCCCACAGCGAAACACTAGGGCGAACAAAGCCCTTATCGAGCAATTCCTGGAGCTGAACTTTCAACTCAACCAACTCTGCTGGAGCAAAATGATAAGGTGCCATAGAAATCGGCGTCGTGCCGGGCACTAAATCAATAGAGAACTCTATCTCTCGGTGAGGTGGCAAACTAACAAGATCTTCGGGAAAAACATCCGAATACTCACAAACCACCCTCGGCAACACAATCTGTGTCTCAACACACTCACTACTCTCAAAGCTAGCAAGTAGACTACTAAGCTCACTTCGCCCTCGCGAATCAAACCCCGGTGGCAAAATACTACCAACCCGGTCTCCCAAGAAATGGAACCACTCCCCGCTCAAGGTACATAATGTGACCCTCTGGCGGTAGCAATCAATAACAGCCCGGTATGACGATAACCAGTCCATACCCAAAATAACATCAAAACCCTTCATGGGCATGACAACAAATGGAAAAGGAAGCCTATAATCGGCGACCTCAATATCACATCCTCTAACACCCTGTTTCAGGATCAACTCACCACCCAAAGGCGATACCACACAAATAGGAGATGCTAACTGTGCTAACTCCAATTCCAAAACAGATGCAAATGCTGCAGATACAAAAGAATGTGATGCACCCGTGTCTATCAACACATTAGCAACCGAGTTGCAAAACAGAAAAGTACCTCTCACTACCGATGGAGCTGGTACTAAATCCGGCGCGGTAACAGCATACACGCGCCCCGTAGGCCCCTGGTCTACCTGCTCACCTCTCGGAGCAAAAGACTGCTGCACTGACTGGGATGACGAAGCTCCCGGATTGGCCCTCGAGGCCTGCACAGACTGAGCTGGCTGAAAACCCTGCGTCTGCCTAGAACCAGACGCTCCCGAAGTGGCACTCAACTGCGGGCAAAACCTCTTCATGTGCCCAGGCTGTCCACACTGATAACAAGTCAAGGGCTGCCCCCTGCCCAAACTCTGACTCTGCGGTCTAGCTAAAGAAGAAACAGCTCTCTGACCCCCACCCTTCTGCGGGCAAACAGAAACCTTGTGACCCAGCTGGCCACACTTGTAACAGGTGAATTCTCCCTGACCACCTCTCCCGGAGCCTGCACTCGGCACTGGGAAGGTCGATCTGGCAACACCACCCTGCGACTGCTGAGGGTTAAAACCCTTCTGCCTCCTACCATCACCCTGACTATCCTGGCTCCTCTTGGAGCCTCTCTGGCCCTCATCCTCCTCCTGCATCATAAGCTCCATATGAGCTGCAGTGTCCACTAGGTGTCTATACTCTCGAATATAAGACCCACCAATTCTCAACTTGAGGCCCCGCCTCAACTTCCGCTCAAACTCATAGCAACGGCGTTCCTCAGACGCCACCAATTCAGGTGCAAACCTAGACAGACTGGTAAAAGTAGCCTCAAACTCGGCCACTGACAAGCCCTGCTGATTAAGCCGGCTAAACTGATCCCTCAGCTTTTCCCTAGCAGCTGCTGATAAAAACCTTTCCTGAAAAGCATTCACAAACGCCTCCCAAGTACCACCAACACGAGCTTTCTCGTACTTCCACCATTGACCCGCATCTCCCTTCAGTTGGAAGGATGCCAAGGTCACTTTCAGTGCTCCGTCCTCGATGCCAAGCATCTCGAACGTCTTACTCATTTGCTCTAGCCACTCATCAGCCTTCAGTGGCTCCTTCGGATCCCCGACAAACTCATCCGGATTAGACCGGAAGAACTCCCTCTTAAAGAAAGAAGGCCCTGCCTCAGCGGCCTGATTCCCAGCTCTAAGAATGCCCAATGCTCCTGCTATCTCTCTAGCCAAGGCACCCATGGCCTGCTGACCCACTGGCTCGGCCACATTGGCCTGGCCCACTCCCTCCTGCACTGCCGAAATCTCACCCGGTAACGGTGCTTCCTGCCTCGCAGGTCTACCACGCCTAGCACCTCTTCCTCGTCCTGACATCCTAATAAAGGTAACATAGAACATTAGCACATTCACAAATGTGCCGAAACTAAACACTCACGTCCTAATGCATGGACAACAGTAATTCACTCCACATAAGCACATAAACACATAAGCACTTACGAACTTCATTTCCGGATAATGATAGTCCCGAGGCGTTACTAGAGTTCCGGTTAGAAACAGCATTGATCAAGTGCTTTTCCAACAAGACTCACAGAAACCCAAGGATCCAGTCAACATCCTAGAAATTAAATCCCATACCCACATAGTCACATAAGCATGTTATCAAGTAAGCACATAGCATATGATACTACATCTAGGTCTCTATCAAGCGAGACAAACCTATTGTGATACTAATCACTTCCCACGTACCCAAAGTATTCGAACCCGGTACGCTCTGATACCAAGTTGTAACACCCTCAAAATAACAACAATAAACCCATCTAATAAGACATACATTTACATATAAACTAACCACATTCTTACATTCATTAGAGTTCCATTACATAAGTATTACATGTTAACCTCATAACAAAATGCCCTACGGGCTTACAGCTTTCCAAGTTAACACTTGGTTACAACAAAGAGTTCTAACTCGTTTACACATTAAGCCCTTGGCTTGAAATTACATGTAATACATCAAAAGTAAAACGACAAAACTATGCCCGCCACTAGCCTCCCAGCTATGTCCTTGGAGGTGGCATGCTTCCTGCACCTGAAAATGATATTCCCATATAGGGTGAGCCACAGCCCAGTAGAAATACACTAAACCAACCATGGACAATGACTAAAACATTAGCAATTGATAGATGGCCAACACTGATACAATCACATAAATCATATATTTATGTCAACCGACTAATGAGTCCAAGTCACATTTCATTTCCCCTTTTTCAACAGATAAGCATGCTAGCTCTATCATTATTTCCACAAATATGTATAAAAACTATATCCCACATTCAGATAAGCATATAAGCTATATCCACATTCTACAACAGATATGTATAACAACAATATCCACGGATAAGCATATAAGCTATATCCACACTTCACAAAGATAAGCATATGAGCTCTATCTTCACTTCTCTAGACAAGCATATGAGCTGTGTCTACGGAGTTCATCCCCTATCTTCTCCCAATACTATCCGGTTTAGAGGTACATCCCCTATCTTCCCCTAAACCGCGGAGTACATCCCCTTTCTCCTCCTCTATACACAATGTATACAAACACATGGGTTCTATATACCATCACTCAATACATATAGTCAATGTATTCTATCAACCGTCAAATTCCATGACACATTTCATTGATTAGTTTCAGTTTGCCTAATCAACATGCATTGTCTACAACAATCACGACTATCCTCCACCGATAGCCCAAAGCAGTTATTTCTAAACAGAAAATAAATGCACAATGGATATTCAATCAACATTTCATTTCCTCATTCTTCTCAATTAATTATCCCAATTAATTAAACAATGTAATTAGGTTAATTCCCATAATTAGCATTTCAACCCTTAGGTCCCATTTTCATCAATGATTTAACGTTCATTCCCTTTCTCTATGCCAAACATGCATTTAGGTTTATTATGAATAAAACCCCAACTTTCGTAAAATTGCACAAAAGCCCCAAACTTTCACAAGATTACCAAACCAACCCCAACATCTCAAAATACCAAAATTTAAAGACAAAATCCATAAAGAGGAGTAGGATATCCCTACCTCAAATTCGGAGCTCCAAGGGAGAAGAAGACAAAACTCAACGTGCTCCAAAACCCGAGATTTTCAGATTAAAATGAAGCCCTCGACGATCAACAACTTTTTTGTAAAGGCCAAAGGTGAGCAAATCACTCCTACTAGATCAAAACCTAGAGAGAAGGTAGTATCTAGAGTGAGAGGCTCAACAATGGTGATTTTGGAAAAGTAAGAGAGAGAAGAGAAAGCAAAAAGTGATTTGGAAAGTCACAACTTCGGGTCTTTAACCCAGGTCTCCGCTCGAGCGTAAAACACCCCGCTCGAGCGGCCACTCACAGACTTACGCTCGAGCGGCCAACCTCCCGCTCGAGCGCAGAATGCACTCGCTCAGCACTTTTGCAGAAACAGACCTACGCTCGAGCTGCCAACCCTACGCTCGAGCGTACAACACTGCACAACAAATACTGGATGGGTGTATTCCCCGCTCGAGCGCCAACACCTCCGCTCGAGCGTACAGGCCAAAATCTGGGCAACTAGTTTTGGCTTCTAAACTCAACCAACCTGAAACAAAACCGCCCAACACATCCTATAACTCAAATATGTAGTAAAAAAGGATGTAAACAAGATAATAATCAACTACCAACATCCACGGACACATGTTCGGATCACTATACAACAAGGGTAAACCCGGGATCGCTATAGGAAGTTTAATAGAAAAGTAAATTGAATAAAAATGGAAGTTGAATAAAACTAAGAATGAAAGTTGCAGAAAATTAAACATGGAAGTTCAATCCAGAAACCACTGTACCTTAACGATCTACTTGGAAATTAAATAAAAAATGAAGTTTAGAAGAAAAGTAAATTGAATAAAAATTGAAGTTGAATAAAAATAAAAATGAAAGTCGCTTAAAATTAAAGATGGAAGTCCAATCCAAAAACCACTATAACTTAACGATCTATTTGGAAATTAAATAAAAAAGGAAGTTGAGTAGAAAGGAAACTTGAATAGAAAAGGAAGTTAAAAAAAAATAAAAATGGAAGTTGCAGAAAATTAAAAGTGGAAGTTCATTCCAGAAACCACTATACCTTAACGATCTATTTGAAAATTAAATAAAAAAAAGAAGTTTAATAGAAAAGTAAATTGAATAAAAAAGGAAATTGAATAAAAATAAAAATGAAAGTTGCAGAAAATTTAATGTGGAAGTTCAGTCCAGAAACCACAATACCTTAACGATCTATTTGGAAATTAAATGAAAAAGGAAGTTTAATAGAAAAGTAAATTGAATAAAAATGGAAGTAGAATATAAATAAAAATGAAGGTCGCATAAAATTAAAAATGGATGTTCAATCCAGAAACCACTATAACTTAGCGATCTATTTGGATATTAAATAAAAAAGGAAGTTTAATAGGAAAGTAAATTGAATTAAAGTGGAAGTAGAATAAAAATAAAAATGAAAGTTGCATACAATTAAAAATGGAAGTTCAATCCAGAAACCACTATACCGTAACGATCTATTTGGAAATTAAATAAAAAAGGAAGTTTAATAGAAAAGTAAATTAAATAAAAAAGGAAGTTGAATAAAAATAAAAACGAAAGTTGCAGAAAATTAAATATGGAAGTTTAATCCAGAAACCACTTTACCTTAACGATCTATCTGGAAATTAAATAAAAAAGGAAGTTTAATAGAAAAGTAAATTGATTAAAAATGGATGTTGATTAAAAATAAAAACGAAAGTGGCATAAAATTAAAAATGGAAGTTCAATCCAAAAACCACTATACCTTAACGACCTATTTGGAAATTAAATAAAAAAGGAAGTTAAATAAAAATTAAATGGAAGTTGCAGAAAATTAAAAATGGAAGTTCATTCCAGAAACCACTATACCTTAATGATCTATATGGAAATTAAATAAAAAAGGAAGTTTAATAGAAAAGTAAATTGATTAAAAATGGAAGTAGAATAAAAATAAAAATGAAAGTTGCATAAAATTAAAAATGGAAGTTGAATCCAGAAACCAATATACCTTAACGATCTATTTGGAAATTAAATAAAAAAGGAAGTTTAATAGAAAAGTAAATTGAATAAAAATGGATGTTGAATAAAAATAAAAATGAATGTTGCGGAAATTTAAATAAGGAAGTTCAATCCAGAAACCACTATACCTTAACGATCTATTTGGAAATTAAATAAAAAAGGAAGTTTAATAGGAAAGTAAATTGAATTAAAATGGAAGGAGAATAAAAATAAAAATGAAAGTTGCATAAAATTAAAAATGGAAGTTCAATCCGGAAACCGCTATACCTTAATGAGCTATTCGGAAATTAAATAAAAAAGGAAGTCTAATAGAAAAGTAAAATTAATAAAAATGAAAGTTAAACAAAAATAAAAATGAAAGTTGCATAAAATTAAAAATGGAAGTTCAATCCAAAAACCACTATACCTTAACGACCTATTTGGAAATTAAATAAAAAAGGAAGTTGAGTAGAAAAGAAACTTGAATTAAAAAGGAAGTTAAATAAAAATAAAAATGAAAGTTGCAAAAAATTAAATATGGAAGTTCAATACAGAAACCACTATACCTTAACGATCTATTTGGAAATTAAATAAAAAAGGAAGTTTAATAGAAAAGTAAATTGAATAAAAATGGAAGTTGAATAAAATTAAAAATGAAAGTTGCAGAAAATTAAACATGGAAGTTCAATCCAGAAACCACTGTACCTTAACGATCTACTTGGAAATTAAATAAAAAATGAAGTTTAGTAGAAAAGTAAATTGAATAAAAATTGAAGTTGAATAAAAATAAAAATGAAAGTCGCATAAAATTAAAGATGGAAGTTCAATCCAAAAACCACTATAACTTAACGATCTATTTGGAAATTAAATAAAAAAGGAAGTTTAATAGAAAAGTAAATTGAATGAAAATGGAAGTTGAATAAAAACAAAAATGAAAGTTGCAGAAAATTAAACATGGAATTTCTATCCAGAAACCACTATACCTTAACGATCTACTTGGAAATTAAATAAAAAATGCAGTTTAGTAGAAAGGTAAATTGAATAAAAATGGAAGTTGGATAAAAATAAAAATGAAAGTCACATAAAATTAAAGATGGAAGTTCAATCCAAAAACCACTATACCTTAACGATCTATTCGGAAATTAAATGAAAAAGGAAGTTGAGTAGAAAAGAAACTTGAATAAAAAAGCAAGTTAAATAAAAATAAAAATGGAAGTTGCAGAAAATTAAAAATGGAAGTTCATTCCAGAAACCACTATACCTTAACGATCTATTTGGAAATTAAATAAAAAATGAAGTTTAATAGAAAAGTAAATTGAATAAAAATGGAAGTTGAATAAAAATAAAAATGAAAGTTGCAGAAAATTTAATATGGAAGTTCAATCCAGAAACCACTATACCTTAACGATCTAGTTGGAAATTAAATAAAAAAGGAAGTTTAATACAAAAGTAAATTGAGTAAAAATGGCATTAGAATATAAATAAAAATGAAAGTCGCATAAAATTAAAAATGGATGTTCAATCCAGAAACCACTATACCTTAGCGATCTATTTGGAAATTAAATAAAAAAGGAAGTTTAATTGGAAAGTAAATTGAATTAAAATGGAAGTAGAATAAAAATAAAAATGAAAGTTGCATAAAGTCAAAAATAGAACTACAATCCAGAAACCACTATACCTTAACGATCTATTTGGAAATTAAATAAAAAACGAAATTTAATAGAAAAGTAAATTGAATAAAAAAGGAGGTTGAATAAAAATAAAAATGAAAGTTGCGGAAAATTAAATATGGAAATTCAATCCAGAAACCACTTTACCTTAACGATCTATTTGGAAATTAAATAAAAAAGGTAGTTTAATAGAAAAGTAAATTGAATAAAAATAGAAGTTGAATAAAAATAAAAACGAAAGTTGCATCAAATTAAAAATGGAAGTTCAATCCAAAAACCACTATACCATAACGACCTATTTGGAAATTAAATAAAAAAGGAAGTTTAATAGAAAAGAAACTTGAATGAAAAAGGAAGTTAAATAAAAATAAAAATGGATGTTGCAAAAAATTAAAAATGGAAGTTCATTTCAGAAACCACTATACCTTAACGTTCTATTTGGAAATTAAACAAAAAAGGAAGTTTAATAGAAAAGTAAATTGATTAAAAATGGAAGTAGAACAAAAATAAAAATGAAAATTGCATAAAATTAAAAATGGAAGTTCAATCCAGAAACCACTATACCTTAACGATCTACTTGGAAAATAAAAAAAAAAAATAAGTTTAATAGGAATGTAAATTGAATTAAAATGGAAGTAGAATAAAAATAAAAATGAAAGTTGCATAAAATTAAAAATGGAAATTCAATCCAGAAACCACTATACTTTAACGATCTATTTGGAAATGAAATAAAAAAGGAAGTTTAATAGAAAAGTAAATTGAATAAAAATGGAAGTAGAATATGAATAAAAATGAAGGTTGCACAAAATTAAAAATGGAAGTTCAATCCAGAAACCACTATACCTTAACGATCTATTTGGAAATTAAATAAAAAAGGAAGTTTAATAGGAGAGTAAATTGAATTAAAATGGAAGTTGAATAAAAATAAAAATGAAAGTTGCAGAAAATTAAATATGAAAGTTGAATCCAGAAACCACTTTACCTTAACGATCTATTAGGAAATAAAATAAAAAAGGAAGTTTAGTAGAAAAGAAACTTGAATGAAAAAGGAAGTGAAAGAAAAATAAAAATGGAAGTTGCAGAAAATTAAAAATGGAAGTTCATTTCAGAAACCACTATACCTTAACGATCTATTTGGAAATTAAATAAAAAAGGAAGTTTAATAGAAAAGTAAATTGATTAAAAATGGAAGTAGAATAAAAATAAAAATAAAAGTTGCATAAAATTAAAAATGGAAGTTCATTCCGGAAACCACTATACCTTAACGATCTACTTGGAAATTAAATAAAAAAGTAAGTTTAATAGGAAAGTAAATTGAATTAAAATGGAAGTAGAATAAAAATAAAAATGAAAGTTGCATAAAATTAAAAATGGAAGTTCAATCCAGAAACCGCTATACTTTAACGATCTATTTGGAAATTAATTAAAAAAGGAAGTTTAATAGAAAAGTAAATTGAATAAAAATCGAAGTAGAATATAAATAAAAATGAAAGTTGCACAAAATTAAAAATGGAAGTTCAATCCAGAAACCACTACACCTTAACGATCTATTTGGAAATT
This sequence comes from Camellia sinensis, assembly GCF_055761805.1. Taxonomy (NCBI): domain Eukaryota; kingdom Viridiplantae; phylum Streptophyta; class Magnoliopsida; order Ericales; family Theaceae; genus Camellia; species Camellia sinensis. The sequence goes on from NW_028128987.1 coordinate 32,864,779, forward strand.
AAATAAAAAAGGAAGTTTAATAGGAGAGTAAATTGAATTAAAATGGAAGTTGAATAAAAATAAAATGAAAGTTGCATAAAATTAAAAATGGAAGTTCAATTCAAAAACCACTATACCATAACGATCTATTTGGAAATTAAATAAAAAAGGAAGTTGAGTAGAAAAGAAACTTGAATAAAAAGGAAGTTAAATAAAAATAAAAATGGAAGTTGCAGAAAATTAAAATGAAAGTTCATTCCAGAAACCACTATACCTTAACGATGTATTTGGAAATTAAATAAAAAAGGAAGTTTAATATAAAAGCAAATTGAATAAAAATGGAAGTTGAATTAAAATAAATGTGAAAGTTGCATAAAATCAAAAATGGAAGTTTAAACTAAAAACCACTATACCTTAACGATCTATTTGGAAATTAAATAAAAAAGGAAGTTGAATAAAAATAAAAATGAAAGTTGCATAAAATTAAAAATGGAAGTTCAATCCAAAAACCACTATACCTTAACGATCTATTTTGAAATTAAATAAAAAAGGAAGTTGAGTAGAAAAGAAACTTGAATAAAAAAGGAAGTTAAATAAAAATGAAAATGAAAGTTGCAAAAAATTAAATATGGGAGTTTAATACAGAAACCACTATACCCTAACGATCTATTTGGAAATTAAATAAAAAAGGAAGTTGAGTGGAAAAGAATCTTGAATAAAAAAGGAAGTTAAATAAAAATAAAAATGGAAGTTGCAAAAAATTAAACATGGAAGTTCAATCCAGAAACCACTATACCTTAACGATCTACTTGGAAATTAATTAAAAAATGAAGTTTAGTAGAAAAGTAAATTGAATAAAAATGGAAGTTGAATAAAAATAAAAATGAAAGTCGCATAGAATTAAAGATGGAAGTTCAATCCAAAAACCACTATACCTTAACGATTTATTTGGAAATTAAATAAAAAAGGAAGTTAATTAGAAAAGAAACTTGAATAAAAAAGGAAGTAAAATAAAAATAATAATGGAAGTTGCAGAAAATTAAAAATGGAAGTTCATTCAAGAAACCACTATACCTTGACGACCTATTTGGAAATTAAATAAAAAAGGAAGTTTAATAGGAAAGAAAATTGAATTAAATTGGAAGTAGAATAAAAATAAAAATGAAAGTTGCATAAAGTCAAAAATAGAAGTACAATCCAGAAACCACTATACCTTAACGATCTATTTGGAAATTAAATAAAAAAGGAAGTTTAATAGAAAAGTAAATTGAATAAAAAAGGAGGTTGAATAAAAATAAAAATGAAAGTTGCAGAAAATTAAATATGGAAGTTCAATCCAGAAGCCACTTTACCTTAACGATCTATTTGGAAATTAAATAAAAAAGGTAGTTTAATAGCAAAGTAAATTGAATAAAAATGGAAGTTGAATAAAAATAAAAACGAAAGTTGCATCAAATTAAAAATGGAAGTTCAATCCAAAAACCACTATACCATAACGACCTATTTGGAAATTAAATAAAAAAGGAAGTTTAATAGAAAAGAAACTTGAATGAAAAAGGAAGTTAAATAAAAATAAAAATGGATGTTGCAGAAAATTAAAAATGGAAGTTCATTTCAGAAACCACTATACCTTAACGATCTATTTGGAAATTAAACAAAAAAAGAAGTTTAATAGAAAAGTAAATTGATTAAAAATGGAAGTAGAATAAAAATAAAAATGAAAGTTGCATAAAACTAAAAATGGAAGTTCCATACAGAAACCACTATACCTTAACGATCTACTTGGAAATTAAATAAAAAAGTAAGTTTAATAGGAAAGTAAATTGAATTAAAATGGAAGTCGAATAAAAATAAAAATGAAAGTTGCATTAAATTAAAAATGAAAGTTCAATCCAGAAACCACTAAACTTTAACGATCTATTTGGAAATTAAATAAAAAAGGAAGTTTAATAGAAGAGTAAATTGAATAAAAATCGAAGTAGAATATAAATAAAAATGAAAGTTGCACAAAATTAAAAATGGAAGTTCAGTCCAGAAACCACTATACCTTAACGATCTATTTGGAAATTAAATAAAAAAGGAAGTTTAAAAGGAGAGTAAATTGAATTAAAATGGAAGTTGTATAAAAATAAAAATGGAAGTTCAATTCAAAAACCACTATACCATAACGATCTATTTGGAAATTAAATAAAAAAGGAAGTTGAGTAGAAAAGAAACTTGAATAAAAGAGGACGTTAAATAAAAATAAAAATGGAAGTTGCAGAAAATTAAAAATGAAAGTTCATTCCAGAAACCACTATACGTTAACGATCTATTCGGAAATTAAATGAAAAAGGAAGTTAAATAAAAATAAAAATGGAAGTTGCAGAAAATTAAAAATGGAAGTTCATTCCAGAAACCACTATACCTTAACGATCTATTTGGAAATTAAATAAAAAATGAAGTTTAATAGAAAAGTAAATTGAATAAAAATGGAAGTTGAATAAAAATAAAAATGAAAGTTGAAGAAAATTTAATGTGGAAGTTCAATCCAGAAACCACTATACCTTAACGATCTATTTGGAAATTAAATAAAAAAGGAAGTTTAATAGAAAAGTAAATTGAGTAAAAATGGCAGTAGAATATAAATAAAAATGAAAGTCGCATAAAATGAAAAATGGATGTTCAATCCAGAAACCACTATACCTTAACGATCTATTTGGAAATTAAATAAAAAAGGAAGTTTAATAGGAAAGTAAATTGAATTAAAATGGAAGTAGAATAAAAATAAAAATGAAAGTTGCATAAAGTCAAAAATAGAAGTACAATCCAGAAACCACTATGCCTTAACGACGTATTTGGAAATTAAATAAAAAAGGAAGTTTAATAGAAAAGTAATTGAATAAAAAAGGAGGTTGAATAAAAATAAAAATGAAAGTTGCAGAAAATTAAATATGGAAGTTCAATCCAGAAGCCACTTTACCTTAATGATCTATTTGGAAATTAAATAAAAAAGGTAGTTTAATAGAAAAGTAAATTGAATAAAAATGGAAGTTGAATAAAAATAAAAACGAAAGTTGCATTAAATTAAAAATGGAAGTTCAATCCAAAAACCACTATACCATAACGACCTATTTGGAAATTAAATAAAAAAAAGGAAGTTTAATAGAAAAGAAACTTGAATGAAAAAGGAAGTTAAATAAAAATAAAAATGGATGTTGCAGAAAATTAAAAATGGAAGTTCATTTCAGAAACCACTATACCTTAACGATCTATTTGGAAATTAAACAAAAAAGGAAGTTTAATAGAAAAGTAAATTGATTAAAAATGGAAGTAGAATAAAAATAAAAATGAAAGTTGCATAAAATTTAAAATGGAAGTTCAATCCAGAAACCACTATACTTTAACGATCTATTTGGAAATTAAATAAAAAAGGAAGTTTAATAGAAAAGTAAATTGAATAAAAATGGAAGTAGAATATAAATAAAAATGAAGGTTGCACAAAATTAAAAATGGATGTTCAATCCAGAAACCACTATACCTTAACGATCTATTTGGAAATTAAATAAAAAAGGAAGTTTAATAGAAGAGTAAATTGAATTAAAATGGAAGTTGAATAAAAATAAAAACGAAAGTTGCAGAAAATTAAATATGGAAGTTCAATCCAGAAACCATTTTACCTTAACGATCTAGTAGGAAATTAAATGAAAACGGAAGTTTAGTAGAAAAGAAACTTGAATGAAAAAGGAAGTTAAAGAAAAATAAATATGGAAGTTGCAGAAAATTAAAAATAGAAGTTCATTTCAGAAACCAATATACCTTAACGATCTATTTGGAAATTAAATAAAAAAGGAAGTTTAATAGAAAAGTAAATTGATTAAAAATGGAAGTAGAATAAAAATAAAAATGAAAGTTGCATAAAATTAAAAATGGAAGTTCAATACCGAAACCACTATACCTTAACGATCTACTTGGAAATTAAATAAAAAAGTAAGTTTAATAGGAAAGTAAATTGAATTAAAATGGAAGTAGAATAAAAATAAAAATGAAAGTTGCATTAAATTAAAAATGGAAGTTCAATCCAGAAACCACTATACTTTAACGATCTATTTGGAAATAAAATAAAAAAGGAAGTTTAATAGGAGAGTAAATTGAATAAAAATCGAAGTAGAATATAAATAAAAATGAAAGTTGCACAAAATTAAAAATGGAAGTTGAATCCAGAAACCACTATACCTTAACGATCTATTTGGAAATTAAATAAAAAAGGAAGTTTAATACGAGAGTAAACTGAGTTAAAATGGAAGTTGAATAAAAATAAAAATGAAAGCTGCATAAAATTAAAAATGGAAGTTCAATTCAAAAACCACTATACCTTAACGTTCTATTTGGAAATTAAATAAAAAAGAAAGTTGAGTAGAAAAGGAACTTGAATAAAAGAGGAAGTTAAATAAAAATAAAAATGGAAGTTGCAGAAAATTAAAAATGAAAGTTCATTCCAGAAACCACTATACCTTAACGATCTATTTGGAAATTAAATAAAAAATGAAGTTTAATAGAAAAGTAAATTGAATAAAAATGGAAGTTGAATAAAAATAAAAATGAAAGTTGCAGAAAATTTAATATAGAAGTTCAATCCAGAAACCACTATACCTTAACGATTTATTTGCAAATTAAATAAAAAAGGAAGTTTAATAGAAAAGTAAATTGAGTAAAAATGGCAGTAGAATATAAACAAAAATGAAAGTCGCATAAAATTAAAAATGGATGTTCAATCCAGAAACCACTATACCTTAGCGATCTATTTGGAAATTAAATAAAAAAGCAAGTTTAATAGGAAAGTAAATTGAATTAAAATGGAAGTCGAATAAAAATAAAAATGAAAGTTGCATAAAGTCAAAAATAGAAGTACAATCCAGAAACCACTATACCTTAACGATCTATTTGGAAATTAAATAAAAAAAGGAAGTTTAATAGAAAAGTAAATTGAATAAAAAAGGAGGTTGAATAAAAATAAAAATGAAAGTTGCAGAAAATTAAATATGGAAGTTCAATCCAGAAGCCACTTTACCTTAACGATCTATTTGCAAATTAAATAAAAAAGGTAGTTTAATAGAAAAGTTAATTGAATAAAAATGGAAGTTGAATAAAAATAAAAACGAAAGTTGCATCAAATTAAAAATGGAAGTTCAATACAAAAATCACTATACCATAACGACCTATTTGGAAATTAAATAAAAAAGGAAGTTTAATAGAAAAGTAAATTGAATAAAAATGGAAGTTGAATAAAAATAAAAACGAAAGTTGCATCAAATTAAAAATGGAAGTTCAATCCAAAAATCACTATACCATAACGACCTATTTGGAAATTAAATAAAAAAGGAAGTTTAATAGAAAAGAAACTTGAATGAAAAAGGAAGTTAAATAAAAATAAAAATGGATGTTGCAGAAAATTAAAAATGGAAGTTCATTTCAGAAACCACTATACCTGAACGACCTATTTGGAAATTAAACAAAAAAGGAAGTTTAATAGAAAAGTAAATTGATTAAAAATGGAAGTAGAATAAAAATAAAAATGAAAGTTGCAAAAAATTAAAAATGGAAGTTCAATCCAGAAGCCACTATACCTTAACGATCTACCTGGAAATTAAATAAAAAAGTAAGTTTAATAGGAATGTAAATTGAATTAAAATGGAAGTAGAATAAAAATAAAAATGAAAGTTGCATAAAATTAAAAATGGAAATTCAATCCGGAAACCACTATACTTTAACAATCTATTAGGAAATTAAATAAAAAAGGAAGTTTAATAGAAAAGTAAATTGAATAAAAATGGAAGTAGAATATAAATAAAAATGAAGGTTACACAAAATTAAAAATGGAAGTTCAATCCAGAAACCACTATACCTTAACGATCTATTTGGAAATAAAATAAAAAAGGAAGTTTAATAGGAGAGTAAATTGAATTAAAAGGGAAGTTGAATAAAAATAAAAATGAAAGTTGCAGAAAATAAAATATGGAAGTTGAATCCAGAAACCACTTTACCTTAACGATCTATTAGGAAATTAAATAAAAAAGGAAGTTTAGTAGAAAAGAAACTTGAATGAAAAAGGAAGTTAAAGAAAAATAAAAATGGAAGTTGCAGAAAATTAAAAATGGAAGTTCATTTCAAAAACCACTATACCTTAACGATCTATTTGGAAATTAAATAAAAAAGGAAGTTTAATAGAAATGTAAATTGATTAAAAATGGAAGTAGAATAAAAATAAAAATGAAAGTTGCATAAAATTAAAAATGGAAGTTCAATCCAGAAACCACTATACCTTAACGATCTACTTGGAAATTAAACAAAAATGTAGGTTTAATAGGAAAGTAAATTGAATTAAAATGGAAGTAGAATAAAAATAAAAATGAAAGTTGCATTAAATTAAAAATGAAAATTCAATCCAGAAACCACTATACTTTAACGATCTATTTGGAAATTAAATAAAAAAGGAAGTTTAATAGAAAAGTAAATTGAATAAAAATCGAAGTAGAACATAAATAAAAATGAAAGTTACACAAAATTAAAAATGGAAGTTCAATCCAGAAACCACTATACCTTAACGATCTATTTGGAAATTAATTAAAAAAGGAAGTTTAATAGGACAGTAAATTGAATTAAAATGGAAGTTGAATAAAAATAAAAATGAAAGTTGCATAAAATTAAAAATGGAAGTTCAATTCAAAAACCACTATACCATAACGACCTATTTGGAAATTAAATAAAAAAGGAAGTTGAGTAGAAAAGAAACTTGAACAAAAAAGCAAGTTAAATAAAAATAAAAATGGAAGTTGCAGAAAATTAAAAATGAAAGTTCATTCCAGAAACCACTATACCTTAACGATCTATTTGGAAATTAAATAAAAAATGAAGTTTAATAGAAAAGTAAATTGAATAAAAATGGAAGTTGAATAAAAATAAAAATGAAAGTTGCAGAAAATTTAATATGGAAGTTCAATCCAGACACCACTATACCTTAACGATCTATTTGGAAATTAAATAAAAAAGGAAGTTTAATAGAAAAGTAAATTGAATAAAAATGGAAGTTGAAAAAAAATATAAATGAAAGTTGCATAAAATTAAAAATGGAAGTTCAATACAAAAAACACTATACCTTAACGATCTATTTGGAAATTAAATAAAAAAGGTAGTTTAATAGAAAAGTAAGTTGATTAAAAATCGAAGTTGAATAAAAATAAAAATAAAAGTTGCATAAAATTAAAAATGGAAGTACAATCCAGAAACCACTATACCTTAACAATCTATTTGGAAATTAAATAAAAAAGGAAGTTTAATAGAAAAGTAAATTGAATAAAAAAGGAGGTTGAATAAAAATAAAAATGAAAGTTGCAGAAAATTAAATATGGAAGTTCAATCCAGAAACCACTTTACCTTAACGATCTATTTGGAAATTAAATAAAAAAGGTAGTTTAATAGAAAAATAAATTGAATAAAAATGGAAGTTGAATAACAATAAAAACGAAAGTTGCATCAAATTAAAAATGGAAGTTCAATCCCAAAACCACTATACCATAACGACCTATTTGGAAATTAAATAAAAAAGGTAGTTTAATAGAAAAGAAACTTGAATGAAAAAGGAAGTTAAAGAAAAATAAAAATGGAAGTTGCAGAAAATTAAAAATGGAAGTTCATTTCAGAAACCACTATACCTTAACGATCTATTTGGAAATTAAACAAAAAAGGAAGATTAATAGAAATGTAAATTGATTAAAAATGGAAGTAGAATAAAAATAAAAATGAAAGTTGCATAAAATTAAAAATGGAAGTTCAATCCAGAAACCACTATACCTTAACGATCTACTTGGAAATTAAATAAAAAAGTAAGTTTAATAGGAATGTAAATTGAATTAAAATGGAAGTAGAATAAAAATAAAAATGAAAGTTGCATAAAATTAAAAATGGAAATTCAATCCAGAAACCACTATACTTTAACGATCTATTTGGAAATTAAATAAAAAAGGAAGTTTAATAGAAAAGTAAATTGAATAAAAATGGAAGTAGAATATAAGTAAAAATGAAGGTTGCACAAAATTAAAAATGGAAGTTCAATCCAGAAACCACTATACCTTAACGATCTATTTGGAAATAAAATAAAAAAGGAAGTTTAATAGGAGAGTAAATTGAATTAAAATGAAAGTTGAATAAAAATAAAAATGGAAGTTGCAGAAAATTAAATATGGAAGTTCAATCCAGAAACCACTTTACCTTAACGATCTATTCGGAAATTAAATAAAAAAGGAAGTTTAGTAGAAAAGAAACTTGAATGAAAAAGGAAGTTAAAGAAAAATAAAAATGGAAGTTGCAGAAAATTAAAAATGGAAGTTTATTTCAGAAACCACTATACCTTAACGATCTATTTGGAAATTAAATAAAAAAGGAAGTTTAATAGAAAAGTAAATTGATTAAAAATGGAAGTAGAATAAAAATAAAAATGAAAGTTGCATAAAATTAAAAATGGAAGTTCAATCCAGAAACCACTATACCTTAACGATCTACTTGGAAATTTAATAAAAAAGTAAGTTTAATAGGAAAGTAAATTGAATTAAAATGGAAGTAGAATAAAAATAAAAATGAAATTTGTATAAAATTAAAAATGGAAGTTCAACCCAGAAACCACTATACTTTAACGATCTATTTGGAAATTAAATAAAAAAGGAAGTTTAATAGAAAAGTATATTGAATAAAAATCGAAGTAGAATATAAATAAAAATGAAAGTTGCACAAAATTAAAAATGGAAGTTCAATCCAGAAACACTATACCTTAACGATCTATTTGGAAATTAAATAAAAAAGGAAATTTAATAGGAGAGTAAATTGAATTAAAATGGAAGTTGAATAAAAATAAAAATGAAAGTTGCATAAAATTAAAAATGGAAGTTCAATTCAAAAACCACTATACCAGAATGATCTATTTAGAAATTAAATAAAAAAGGAAGTTGAGTAGAAAAGAAACTTGAATAAAAAAGGAAGTTAAATAAAAATAAAAATAGAAGTTGTAGAAAATTAAAAATGAAAGTTCAATCCAGAAACCACTATACCTTAACGATCTATTTGGAAATTAAATAAAAAAAGGAAGTTTAATAGAAAAGCAAATTGAATAAAAATGGAAGTTGAATAAAAATAAAAGTGAAAGTTGCATAAAATTAAAAATGGAAGTTCAATCCAAAAACCACTATACCTTAACGATCTATTTGGAAATTAGATAAAAAAGGAAGTCTAATAGAAAAGTAAATTGAATAAAAATGGAAGTTGAATAAAAATAAAAATGAAAGTTGCATAAAATTAAAAATGGAAGTTCAATCCAAAAACCACTATAGCGATCCCGGGTTTACCCTTGTTGTGCAGTGATCCGGACATGTGTCCGTGGTTGTTGGTAGTTGTTTATTGTCTTGTTTACATCCTTTTACTTAGTATTTGAGTTATGGGATGTGTTGGGCAGGTTTGTTACAGGTTGGTTGAGTTTAGAAACCAAAACTAGTTGCCCAGATTTTGGCCTGTACGCTCGAGCTGGGGTTTTGGCGCTCGAGCGGGGAATACACCCGTCCAGTATTTCCTGTACAGAGTTGGACGCTCGAGCGTGGTATCGGTCGCTCGAGCGGGAGTGTTGTGTGTGACGCTCGAGCGAGGGAGTTGGCGCTCGAACGGATACCTAGTTCTGCAAAAGTTCTGGGAGTGAGTATCCGGCGCTCGAGCTGGAGTTTGGTCGCTCGAGCGGGAATCTGTGAGTGACGCTCGAGCGGGGGTTTGGACGCTCGAGCGGAGAGACTTTTATATAAATCCGAGATCCGACTTTTGGATCACTTTTTCAAGATCTTTTCTCTCTCTTACTTTTCCAAAAAGCCATTTTCAGAGCTTCTCACTCTAAACCGACCCTTCTCACTTAGATTTGATCTAGTAAGGATCGTTTACTCACCTTTTGTCTTCACGAAAGTTGTGTTGATCGTCGAGGGCTTCCTTTTGATCTGCAAATTTCGAGGTTTGGAGCGTTTTGGTTTTGGTCTTCATCTCCTTTGGGGCTCCGGGTTTGAGGTAGGGATATCCTACTCCTCTCTATGGATTTTGTCTTTAAATTTTGGCATTTTGAGATGTTGGGTTTGGTTTGGTAATTTGGTGAAAGTTTGGGGCTTTTGTGCAATTTTACAAAAGTTGGGGTTTTATTCATAATAAACCTAGATGCATGTTTGGCATAGAGAAATGGAATGAATGTTAAATCATTGATGAAAATGGGACCTAAGGGTTGAAATGGTAATTATGGAAAATGGCCTAATTACATTGTTTAATTAATTGGGATAATTAATTGTGAGAAATGAAATGTTGATTAAATATCCATTTGTGCATTTATTTTCTGTTTAGAAATAATTGCTTTGGGCTATCGGTGGAGGATAGTCGTGATTGTTGCAGACAATGCATGATGATTAGGCAAACTGAAACTAATTAATGAAATGTGCCATGGAACTTGACGGTTGATAGAATACATTAACTGTATGTATTGGGTGATTGTATATAGAACCATTGTGTTTGTATACGTTATGTGTAGAGGAGGAGATAGGGGATGTACTCCGCGGTTTAGGGGAAGATAGGGGATGTACCTCTAAACCGGATAGTGTTGGGAGAAGATAGGGGATGAACTCCGTAAATACAGCTCATATGCTTGTCTAGAGAAGTGAAGATAGAGCTTATATGCTTATCTTTGTGATGTGTGGATATAGCTTATGTGCTTATCTGAATGTGGGATATAGTTTTTATACATATCTGTAGAAATGATGATAGAGCTAGCATGCTTATCTGTTGAAAAAGGGAAAATGAAAGGAGACTTGGACTCATAAGTCGTATGACATAAATATGTAATTTATGTGGATGTATCTGTGTTAACCATCTATCAATTGCTAATATTTTAGTCATTGTTCATGGTTGGTTTAGTGTATTTCTACTGGGCTGTGGCTCACCCTATATGGGAATATCATTTTCAGGTGCAGGAAGTATGCCACCTCCAAGGACATAGCTTGGGAGGCTTGAGGCGGACATAATGATGTTGTTTTACTTTTTGATGTATTACATGTAAATACAAGCCAAGGGCTTAATGTGTATGAGTTAGTACTCTTTTGTTGTAACCAAGTGTTAACTTGGAAAGCTGTAAGCCTGTAGGGCATTTGCTTTTATTGTTAACATGTAATACTTTTTGCAATGAAACTCTGAGAAATGAAAGAATGTGGAACTTTTGAATATCAATGCATGCCTTATTTGTTGGGTTTAATGTTATTATTTTGAGGGCGTTACAATACCTTAATGATTTATTTGGAAATTAAATAAAAAACGAAGTTGGGTAGAAAAGAAACTTGAATAAAAAAGGAAGTTAAATAAAAATAATAATGGAAGATGCAGAAAATTAAAAATGGAAGTTCATTCAAGAAACCACTATACCTTGACGATCTATTTGGAAATTTAATAAAAAAGGAAGTTTAATAGGAAAGTAAATTGAATTAAAATGGAAGTAGAACAAAAATAAAAATGAAAGTTTCATAAAACTAAAAATGGAAGTTCAATCCAGAAACCACTATACTTTAACGATCTATTTGGAAATTAAATAAAAAAGGAAGTTTAATAGAAAAGTAAATTGAATAAAAATGGAAGTAGAATATAAATAAAAAAGAAAGTTGCACAAAATTAAAAATGGAAGTTCAATCCAGAAACCACTATACCTTAACGATCTATTTGGAAATTAAATAAAAAAGGAAATTTAATAGGAGAGTAAATTGAATTAAAATGGAAGTTGAATAAAAATAAAAATGAAAGTTGCATAAAATTAAAAATGGAAGTTCAATTCAAAAACCACTATACCATAACGATCTATTTGGAAATTAAATAAAAATGGAAGTTGAGTAGAAAAGAAACTTGAATAAAAAAGGAAGTTAAATAGAAATAAAAATAGAAGTTGCAGAAAATTAAAAATGAAAGTTCATTCCAGAAACCACTATACCTTAACGATCTATTTGGAAATTAAATAAAAAAGGAAGTTTAATATAAAAGCAAATTGAATAAAAATGGAAGTTGCATAAAATTAAAAATGGAAGTTTAATCCAAAAACCACTATACCTTAACGATCTATTTTGAAATTAAATAAAAAAGGTAGTTTTATAGAAAAGTAAATTGCCTAAAAATGGAAGTTGAATAAAAACAAAAATGAAAGTTGCATAAAATTAAAAATGGAAGTTCAATCCAAAAACCACTATACCTTAACGATCTATTTCGAAATTAAATAAAAAAGGAAGTTGAGTAGAAAAGAAACTTGAATGAAAAAGGAAGTTAAATAAAAATAAAAATGAATGTTGCAAAAACTTAAATATGGGAGTTTAATACAGAAACCACTATACCTTAACGATCAATTTGGAAATTAAATAAAAAAGGAAGTTTAATAGAAAAGTAAATTGAATAAAAATGGAAGTTGAATAAAAATAAAAATGAAAGTTGCAGAAAATTAAACATGGAAGTTCAATCAAGAAACCACTATACTTTAACGATCTATTTGGAAATTAAATAAAAAAGGAAGTTTAATAGAAAAGTAAATTGAATAAAAATTGAAGTAGAATATAAATAAAAATGAAGGTTGCACAAAATTAAAAATGGAAGTTCAATCCAGAAACCACTATACCTTAACGATCTATTTGGAAATAAAATAAAAAAAGAAGTTTAATAGGAGAGTAAATTGAATTAAAATGGAAGTTGAATAAAAATAAAAATGAAAGTTGCAGAAAATTAAATATGGAAGTTCAATCCAGAAACCACTATACCTTAACGATCTATTTGGAAATAAAATAAAAAAGGAAGTTTAATAGGAGAGTAAATTGAATTAAAATGGAAGTTGAATAAAAATAAAAATGAAAGTTGCAGAAAATTAAATATGGAAGTTCAATCCAGAAACCACTATACCTTAACGATCTATTCGGAAATTAAATAAAAAAGGAAGTTTAGTAGAAAAGAAACTTGAATGAAAAAGGAAGTTAAAGAAAAATAAAAATGGAAGTTGCAGAAAATTAAAAATGGAAGTTCATTTCAGAAACCACTATACCTTAACGATCTATTCGGAAATTAAATAAAAAAGGAAGTTTAATAGAAAAGTGAATTGATTAAAAATGGAAGTAGAATAAAAATAAAAATGAAAGTTGCATAAAATTAAAAATGGAAGTTCAATCCAGAAACCACTATACCTTAACGATCTACTTGGAAATTAAATAAAAAAGTACGTTTAATAGGAAAGTAAATTGAATGAAAATGGAAGTAGAATAAAAATAAAAATGAAAGTTGCATAAAATTAAAAATGGAAGTTCAATCCAAAAACCACTATACCTTAACGATATATTTTAAAATTAAATAAAAAAGGAAGTTGAGTAGAAAAGAAACTTGAATGAAAAATGAAGTTAAATAAAAATAAAAATGAAAGTTGCAAAAAATTAAATATGGGAGTTTAATACAGAAACCACTATACCTTAACGATCTATTTGGAAATTACATAAAAAAGGAAATTTAATAGAAAAGTAAATTGAATAAAAATGGAAGTTGAATAAAAATAAAAATGAAAGTTGCAGAAAATTAAACATGGAAGTTCAATCCAGAAACCACTATACCTTAACGATCTACTTGGAAATTAACTAAAAAATGAAGTTTAGTAGAAAAGTAAATTGAATAAAAATGGAAGTTGAATAAAAATAAAAATGAAAGTCGCATAAAATTAAAGATGGAAGTTCACTCCAAAAACCACTATACCTTAACGATTTATTTGGAAATTAAATAAAAAAGGAAGTTGAGTAGAAAAGAATCTTGAATAAAAAAGGAAATTAAATAAAAATAAAAATGGAAGTTGCAGAAAATTAAAAATGGAAGTTCATTCCAGAAACCACTATACCTTAATGATCTATTTGGAAATTAAATAAAAAAGGAAGTTTAATAGGAAAGTAAATTGAATTAAAATGGAAGTAGAATAAAAATGAAAATGAAAGTTGCATAAAATTAAAAATGGATGTTCAATCCAGAAACCACTATACCTTAACGATCTATTTGGAAATTAAATAAACAAGGAAGTTTAATAGAAAAGTAAACTCTATAAAAATGGAAGTTGAATAAAAATAAAAATGAAAGTTGCAGAAAATTAAATATGGAAGTTCAATCCAGAAACCAGTTTACCTTAGCGATCTATTTGGAAATTAAATAAAAAAGGAAGTTTAATAGCAAAGTAAATTGAATAAAAATAGAAGTTGAATAAAAATAAAAATGGAAGTTCAATCCAAAAAGCAAGATACCTTAATGATCTATTTTGAAATTAAATAAAAAAGGAAGTTGAGTAGAAAAGAATCATGAATAAAAAAGGAAATTAAATAAAAATAAAAATGGAAGTCGCAGAAAATTAAAAATGGAAGTTCATTCCAGAAACCACTATACCTTAACGATCTATTTGGAAATTAAATAAAAAAGGAAGATTAATAGGAAAGTAAATTGAATAAAAATGGAAGTAGAACAAAAATAAAAATGAAAGTTGCATAAAATTAAAAATGGAAGTTCAATTCAGAAACCACTATACCTTAACGATCTATTTGGAAATTAAATAGAAAAGGAAGTTTAATAGAAAAGTAAACTGAATAAAAATGGAAGTTGAATAAAAATAAAAATGAAAGTTGCAGAAAAATAAATATGGAAGTTCAATCCAGAAACCACTATACCTTAACGATCTATTTGGAAATTAAATAAAAAACTAAGTTTAATAGAATAGTAAATTGAATAAAAATGGAAGTTGAATAAAAATAAAAATGAAAGTTGGATAAAATTAAAAATAGAAGTTCAATACAAAAACGACTATACCTTAACGATCTATTTGGAAATTAAATAAAAAAGGTAGTTTAATAGAAAAGTAAATTGAGTAAAAATGGAAGTTGAATAAAAATAAAAATGAAAGTTGCATAAAATTAAAAATGGAAGTTCAATCCAAAAATCACTATACCTTAATGATCTATTTGGAAATTAAATAAAAAAGGAAGTTTAATAGAAAAGTAAACTGAATAAAAATGGAAGTTGAATAAATATAAAAATGAAAGTTGCAGAAAATTAAATATGGAAGTTCAATCCAGAAACCACTATACCTTAACGATCTATTTGGAAATTAAATAAAAAAGGAAGTTTAATAGAAAAGTAAATTGAATAAAAATGGAAGTTGAAAAAAAATATAAATGAAAGTTGCATAAAATTAAAAATGGAAGTTCAATACAAAAACCACTATACCTTAACGATCTATTTGGAAATTAAATAAAAAAGGTAGTTTAATAGAAAAGTAAGTTGATTAAAAATCGAAGTTGAATAAAAATAAAAATAAAAGTTGCATAAAATTAAAAATGGAAGTTCAATCCAAAAACCACTATACCTTAACGATCTATTTGGAAATTAAATAAAAAAGGTAGTTTGTTAGAAAAGTAAGTTGAATAAAAATCGAAGTTGAATAAAAATAAAAATGAAAGTCGCATAAAATTAAAAATGGAAGTTCAATCCAAGAACCACTGTACCTTAACGATCTATTTGGAAATTAAATAAAAAAGGAAGTTTAATAGAAAAGTAAATTGATTAAAAATTGAAGTAAACTTAAAATAAAAATGAAAGTTGCATAAAATTAAAAATGGAAGTTCAATCCAGAAACCACTACACCTTAACGATCTACTTGGAAATTAAATAAAAAAGGAAGTTTAATAGGAAAGTAAATTGAATAAAAATGGAAGTAGAATAAAAATAAAAATGAAAGTTGCATAAAATTAAAAATGGAAGTTCAATTCAGAAACCACTATACCTTAACGATCTATTTGGAAATTAAATAGAAAAGGAAGTTTAATAGAAAAGTAAACTGAATAAAAATGGAAGTTGAATAAAAATAAAAATGAAAGTTGCAGAAAATTAAATATGGAAGTTCAATCCAGAAACCACTATACCTTAACGATCTATTTGGAAATTAAATAAAAAACTAAGTTTAATAGAATAGTAAATTGAATAAAAATGGAAGTTGAATAAAAATAAAAATGAAAGTTGCATAAAATTAAAAATAGAAGTTCAATACAAAAACCACTATACCTTAACGATCTATTTGGAAATTAAATAAAAAAGGTAGTTTAATAAAAAAGTAAATTGAATAAAAATGGAAGTTGAATAAAAATAAAAATGAAAGTTGCATAAAATTAAAAATGGAAGTTCAATCCAAAAATCACTATACCTTAATGATCTATTTGGAAATTAAATAAAAAAGGAAGTTTAATAGAAAAGTAAACTGAATAAAAATGGAAGTTGAATAAATATAAAAATGAAAGTTGCAGAAAATTAAATATGGAAGTTCAATCCAGAAACCACTATACCTTAACGATCTATTTGGAAATTAAATAAAAAAGGAAGTTTAATAGAAAAGTAAATTGAATAAAAATAGAAGTTGAAAAAAAATATAAATGAAAGTTGCATAAAATTAAAAATGGAAGTTCAATACAAAAACCACTATACCTTAACGATCTATTAGGAAATTAAATAAAAAAGGTAGTTTAATAGAAAAGTAAGTTGAATAAAAATCGAAGTTGAATAAAAATAAAAATAAAAGTTGCATAAAATTAAAAATGGATGTTCAATCCAAAAAGCACTATACCGTAACGATCCATTTGGAAATTAAATAAAAAAGGTAGTTTAATAGAAAAGTAAGTTGAATAAAAATCGAAGTTGAATAAAAATAAAAATGAACGTTGCATAAAATTAAAAATGGAAATTCAATCCAAAAACCACTGTACCTTAACGATCTATTTGCAAATTATATAAAAAAGGAAGTTTAATAGAAAAGTAAATTGATTAAAAATTGAAGTAAAATTAAAATAAAAATGAAAGTTGCATAAAATTAAAAATGGAAGTTCAATCAAGAAACCACAACACCTTAACGATCTACTTGGAAATTAAATAAAAAAGGAAGTTTAATAGGAAAGTAAATTGAATAAAAATGGAAGTAGAATAAAAATAAAAATGAAAGTTGCATAAAATTAAAAATGGAAGTTCAATTCAGAAACCACTATACCTTAACGATCTATTTGGAAATTAAATAGAAAAGGAAGTTTAATAGAAAAGTAAACTGAATAAAAATGGAAGTTGAATAAAAATAAAAAAGAAAGTTGCAGAAAATTAAATATGGAAGTTCAATCCAGAAACCACTATACCTCAACGATCTATTTGGAAATTAAATAAAAAACTAAGTTTAATAGAATAGTAAATTGAATAAAAATGGAAGTTGAATAAAAATAAAAATGAAAGTTGCATAAAATTAAAAATGGAAGTTCAATCCAAAAATCACTATACCTTAATGGTCTATTTGGAAATTAAATAAAAAAGGAAGTTTAATAGAAAAGTAAACTGAATAAAAATGGAAGTTGAATAAATATAAAAATGAAAGTTGCAGAAAATTAAATATAGAAGTTCAATCCAGAAACCACTATACCTTAACGATCTATTTGGAAATTAAATAAAAAAGTAAGTTTAATAGAAAAGTAAATTGAATAAAAATGGAAGTTGAAAAAAAATATAAATGAAAGTTGCATAAAATTAAAAATAGAAGTTCAATACAAAAACCACTATACCTTAACGATCTATTTGGAAATTAAATAGAAAAGGTAGTTTAATAGAAAAGTAATTTGAATAAAAATCGAAGTTGAATAAAAATAAAAATAAAAGTTGCATAAAATTAAAAATGGATGTTCAATCCAAAAACCACTATACCTTAACGATCTATTTGGAAATTAAATAAAAAAGGTAGTTTATTAGAAAAGTAAGTTGAATAAAAATCGAAGTTGAATAAAAATAAAAATGAAAGTTGCATAAAATTAAAAATGGAAGTTCAATCCAAAAACCACTGTACCTTAATGATCTATTTGGAAATTAAATAAAAAAGGAAGCTTAATAGAAAAGTAAATTGATTAAAAATTGAAGTAAAATTAAAATAAAAATGAAAGTTGCATAAAATTAAAAATGGAAGTTCAATCCAGAAACCACTACACCTTAACGATCTACTTGGAAATTAAATAAAAAAGGAAGTTTAATAGGAAAGTAAATTGAATAAAAATGGAAGTAGAATAAAAATAAAAATGAAAGTTGCATAAAATTGAAAATGGAAGTTCAATTCAGAAACCACTATACCTTAACGATCTATTTGGAAATTAAATAGAAAAGGAAGTTTAATAGAAAAGTAAACTGAATAAAAATGGAAGTTGAATAAAAATAAAAATGAAAGTTGCAGAAAATTAAAAATGGAAGTTCAATCCAAAAATCACTATACCTTAATGATCTATTTGGAAATTAAATAAAAAAGGAAGTTTAATAGAAAAGTAAACTGAATAAAAATGGAAGTTGAATAAATATAAAAATGAAAGTTGCAGAAAATTAAATATGGAAGTTCAATCCAGAAACCACTATACCTTAACGATCTATTTGGAAATTAAATAAAAAAGTAGTTTAATAGAAAAGTAAATTGAATAAAAATGGAAGTTGAAAAAAAACATAAATGAAAGTTGCATAAAATTAAAAATGGAAGTTCAATACAAAAACCACTATACCTTAACGATCTATTTGGAAATTAAATAAAAAAGGTAGTTTAATAGAAAAGTAAGTTGAATAAAAATCGAAGTTGAATAAAAATAAAAATAAAAGTTGCATAAAATTAAAAATGGAATTTCAATCCAAAAACCACTATACTTTAACGATCTATTTGGAAATTAAATAAAAAAGGTAGTTTAATAGAAAAGTAAGTTGAATAAAAATCGAAGTTGAATAAAAATAAAAATGAAAGTTGCATAAAATTAAAAATGGAAGTTCAATCCAAAAACCACTGTACCTTAACGATCTATTTGGAAATTAAATAAAAAAGGAAGTTTAATAGAAAAGTAAATTGATTAAAAACTGAAGTAAAATTAAAATAAAAATGAAAGTTGCATAAAATTAAAAATGGAAGTTCAATCCAGAAACCACTACACCTTAACGATCTACTTGGAAATTAAATAAAAAAGGAAGTTTAATAGGAAAGTAAATTGAATAAAAATGGAAGTAGAATAAAAATAAAAATGAAAGTTGCATAAAATTAAAAATGGAAGTTCAATTCAGAAACCACTATACCTTAACGATCTATTTGGAAATTAAATAGAAAAGGAAGTTTAATAGAAAAGTAAACTGAATAAAAATGGAAGTTGAACAAAAATAAAAATGAAAGTTGCAGAAAATTAAATATGGAAGTTCAATCCAGAAACCACTATACCTTAACGATCTATTTGGAAATTAAATAAAAAACTAAGTTTAATAGAATAGTAAATTGAATAAAAATGGAAGTTGAATAAAAATAAAAATGAAAGTTGCATAAAATTAAAAATAGAAGTTCAATACAAAAACCACTATACCTTAACGATCTATTTGGAAATTAAATAAAAAAGGTAGTTTAATAGAAAAGTAAATTGAATAAAAATGGAAGTTGAATAAAAATAAAAATGAAAGTTGCATAAAATTAAAAATGGAAGTTCAATCCAAAAATCACTATACCTTAATGATCTATTTCGAAATTAAATAAAAAAGGAAGTTTAATAGAAAAGTAAACTGAATAAAAATGGAAGTTGAATAAATATAAAAATGAAAGTTGCAGAAAATTAAATATGGAAGTTCAATTCAGAAACCACTATACCTTAACGATCTATTTGGAAATTAAATAAAAAAGGAAGTTTAATAGAAAAGTAAATTGAATAAAAATGGAAGTTGAAAAAAAATATAAATGAAAGTTGCATAAAATTAAAAATGGAAGTTCCATACAAAAACCACTATACCTTAACGATCTATTTGGAAATTAAATAAAAAATGTAGTTTAATAGAAAAGTAAGTTGAATAAAAATCGAAGTTGAATAAAAATAAAAATAAAAGTTGCATAAAATTAAAAATGGAAGTTCAATCCAAAAACCACTATACCTTAACGATCTATTTGGAAATTAAATAAAAAAGGTGGTTTGTTAGAAAAGTAAGTTGAATAAAAATCGAAGTTGAATAAAAATAAAAATGAAAGTTGCATAAAATTAAAAATGGAAGTTCAATCCTAAAACCACTGTACCATAACGATCTATTTGGAAATTAAATAAAAAAGGAAGTTTAATAGAAAAGTAAATTGATTAAAAATTGAAGTAAAATTAAAATAAAAATGAAAGTTGCATAAAATTAAAAATGGAAGTTCAATCCAGAAACCACTACACCTTAACGATCTACTTGGAAATTAAATAAAAAAGGAAGTTTAATAGGAAAGTAAATTGAATAAAAATGGAAGTAGAATAAAAATAAAAATGAAAGTTGCATAAAATTAAAAATGGAAGTTCAATTCAGAAACCACTATACCTTAACGATCTATTTGGAAATTAAATAAAAAAGGTAGTTTAATAGGAAAGTAAATTGATTAAAAATTGAAGTAAAATTAAAATAAAAATGAAAGTTGCATAAAATTAAAAATGGAAGTTCAATCCAGAAACCACTACACCTTAACGATCTACTTGGAAATTAAATAAAAAAGGAAGTTTTATAGGAAAGTAAATTGAATAAAAATGGAAGTAGAATAAAAATAAAAATGAAAGTTGCATAAAATTAAAAATGGAAGTTCAATTCAGAAACCACTGTACCTTAACGATCTTTTTGGAAATTAAATAGAAAAGGAAGTTTAATAGAAAAGTAAACTGAATAAAAATGGAAGTTGAATAAAAATAAAAATGAAAGTTGCAGAAAATTAAAAATTGAAGTTCAATCCAAAAATCACTATACCTTAATGATCTATTTGGAAATTAAATAAAAAAGGAAGTTTAATAGAAAAGTAAATTGAATAAAAATGGAAGTTGAAAAAAATATAAATGAAAGTTGCATAAAATTAAAAATGGAAGTTCAATACACAAACCACCATACCTTAACGATCTATTTGGAAATTAAATAAAAAAGGTAGTTTAATTGAAAAGTAAACTGAATAAAAATGGAAGTTGAATAAATATAAAAATGAAAGTTGCAGAAAATTAAATATGGAATTTCAATCCAGAAACCACTATACCTTAACGATCTATTTGGAAATTAAATAAAAAAGGAAGTTTGATAGAAAAGTAAATTGAATAAAAATGGAAGTTGAAAAAAATATAAATGAAAGTTGCATAAAATTAAAAATGGAAGTTCAATACACAAACCACCATACCTTAACGATCTATTTGGAAATTAAATAAAAAAGGTAGTTTAATTGAAAAGGAAGTTGATTAAAAATCGAAGTTGAATAAAAATAAAAATGAAAGTTGCATAAAATTAAAAATGGAAGTTCAATCCAAAAACCACTGTACCTTAACGATCTATTTGGAAATTAAATAAAAAAGAAAGTTTAATAGAAAAGTTGATTGATTAAAAATTGAAGTAAAATTAAAATAAAAATGAAAGTTGCATAAAATTAAAAACGGAAGTTCAATCCAGAAACCACTATACCTTAACGATCTATTTGGAAATTAAATAAAAAGGGAAGTTTAATAGAAAAGTAAATTGAATAAAAATGGAAGTCGAATAAAAATAAAAATGAAAGTTGCATAAAATTAAACATGGAAGTTCAATCCAGAAACCACTATACCTTAACGATCTACTTGGAAATTAAATAAAAAAGAAAGTTTAATAGGAAAGTAAAATGAATTAAAATGGAAGCAGAATAAATATAAAAATGAAAGTTGCAGAAAATTAAATATGGAAGTTCAATCCAGAAACCACTATACCTTAACGATCTATTTGGAAATTAAATAAAAAAAGAAGTTTAATAGAAAAGTAAATTGAATAAAAATGGAAGTTGAATAAAAATAAAAATGAAAGTTGCATAAAATTAAAAATGGAAGTGCAATAAAAAAACCACTATACCTTAACGATCTATTTGGAAATTAAATAAAAAAGGTAGTTTAATAGAAAAGTAAGTTGAATAAAAATGGAAGTTGAATAAAAATAAAAATGAAAGTTGCATAAAATTAAAAATGGAAGTTCAATCCAAAAACCACTGTACCTTAACGATCCATTTGGAAATTAAATAAAAAAGTATGTTTAATAGAAAAGTAAATTGATTAAAAATTGAAGTAAAATAAAAATAAGAATGAAAGTTTCATAAAATTAAAAATGGATGTTCAATCCAGAAACCACTATACGTTAACGATCTACTTGGAAATTAAATAAAAAAGAAAGTTCAATAGGAAAGTAAATTGAATTAAAATGGAAGTAGAATAAAAATAAAAATGAAAGTTGCAGAAAATTAAATATGGAAGTTCAATCCAGAAACCACTATACCTTAACGATCTATTTGGAAATTAAATAAAAAACTAAGTTTAATAGAATAGTAAATTGAATAAAAATGGAAGTTGAATAAAAATAAAAATGAAAGTTGCATAAAATTAAAAATAGAAGTTCAATACAAAAACCACTATACCTTAACGATCTATTTGGAAATTAAATAAAAAAGGTAGTTTAATAAAAAAGTAAATTGAATAAAAATGGAAGTTGAATAAAAATAAAAATGAAAGTTGCATAAAATTAAAAATGGAAGTTCAATCCAAAAATCACTATACCTTAATGATCTATTTGGAAATTAAATAAAAAAGGAAGTTTAATAGAAAAGTAAACTGAATAAAAATGGAAGTTGAATAAATATAAAAATGAAAGTTGCAGAAAATTAAATATGGAAGTTCAATCCAGAAACCACTATACCTTAACGATCTATTTGGAAATTAAATAAAAAAGGAAGTTTAATAGAAAAGTAAATTGAATAAAAATAGAAGTTGAAAAAAAATATAAATGAAAGTTGCATAAAATTAAAAATGGAAGTTCAATACAAAAACCACTATACCTTAACGATCTATTTGGAAATTAAATAAAAAAGGTAGTTTAATAGAAAAGTAAGTTGAATAAAAATCGAAGTTGAATAAAAATAAAAATAAAAGTTGCATAAAATTAAAAATGGATGTTCAATCCAAAAAGCACTATACCGTAACGATCCATTTGGAAATTAAATAAAAAAGGTAGTTTAATAGAAAAGTAAGTTGAATAAAAATCGAAGTTGAATAAAAATAAAAATGAACGTTGCATAAAATTAAAAATGGAAATTCAATCCAAAAACCACTGTACCTTAACGATCTATTTGCAAATTATATAAAAAAGGAAGTTTAATAGAAAAGTAAATTGATTAAAAATTGAAGTAAAATTAAAATAAAAATGAAAGTTGCATAAAATTAAAAATGGAAGTTCAATCAAGAAACCACAACACCTTAACGATCTACTTGGAAATTAAATAAAAAAGGAAGTTTAATAGGAAAGTAAATTGAATAAAAATGGAAGTAGAATAAAAATAAAAATGAAAGTTGCATAAAATTAAAAATGGAAGTTCAATTCAGAAACCACTATACCTTAACGATCTATTTGGAAATTAAATAGAAAAGGAAGTTTAATAGAAAAGTAAACTGAATAAAAATGGAAGTTGAATAAAAATAAAAAAGAAAGTTGCAGAAAATTAAATATGGAAGTTCAATCCAGAAACCACTATACCTCAACGATCTATTTGGAAATTAAATAAAAAACTAAGTTTAATAGAATAGTAAATTGAATAAAAATGGAAGTTGAATAAAAATAAAAATGAAAGTTGCATAAAATTAAAAATGGAAGTTCAATCCAAAAATCACTATACCTTAATGGTCTATTTGGAAATTAAATAAAAAAGGAAGTTTAATAGAAAAGTAAACTGAATAAAAATGGAAGTTGAATAAATATAAAAATGAAAGTTGCAGAAAATTAAATATAGAAGTTCAATCCAGAAACCACTATACCTTAACGATCTATTTGGAAATTAAATAAAAAAGTAAGTTTAATAGAAAAGTAAATTGAATAAAAATGGAAGTTGAAAAAAAATATAAATGAAAGTTGCATAAAATTAAAAATAGAAGTTCAATACAAAAACCACTATACCTTAACGATCTATTTGGAAATTAAATAGAAAAGGTAGTTTAATAGAAAAGTAATTTGAATAAAAATCGAAGTTGAATAAAAATAAAAATAAAAGTTGCATAAAATTAAAAATGGATGTTCAATCCAAAAACCACTATACCTTAACGATCTATTTGGAAATTAAATAAAAAAGGTAGTTTATTAGAAAAGTAAGTTGAATAAAAATCGAAGTTGAATAAAAATAAAAATGAAAGTTGCATAAAATTAAAAATGGAAGTTCAATCCAAAAACCACTGTACCTTAATGATCTATTTGGAAATTAAATAAAAAAGGAAGCTTAATAGAAAAGTAAATTGATTAAAAATTGAAGTAAAATTAAAATAAAAATGAAAGTTGCATAAAATTAAAAATGGAAGTTCAATCCAGAAACCACTACACCTTAACGATCTACTTGGAAATTAAATAAAAAAGGAAGTTTAATAGGAAAGTAAATTGAATAAAAATGGAAGTAGAATAAAAATAAAAATGAAAGTTGCATAAAATTGAAAATGGAAGTTCAATTCAGAAACCACTATACCTTAACGATCTATTTGGAAATTAAATAGAAAAGGAAGTTTAATAGAAAAGTAAACTGAATAAAAATGGAAGTTGAATAAAAATAAAAATGAAAGTTGCAGAAAATTAAAAATGGAAGTTCAATCCAAAAATCACTATACCTTAATGATCTATTTGGAAATTAAATAAAAAAGGAAGTTTAATAGAAAAGTAAACTGAATAAAAATGGAAGTTGAATAAATATAAAAATGAAAGTTGCAGAAAATTAAATATGGAAGTTCAATCCAGAAACCACTATACCTTAACGATCTATTTGGAAATTAAATAAAAAAGGAAGTTTAATAGAAAAGTAAATTGAATAAAAATGGAAGTTGAAAAAAAACATAAATGAAAGTTGCATAAAATTAAAAATGGAAGTTCAATACAAAAACCACTATACCTTAACGATCTATTTGGAAATTAAATAAAAAAGGTAGTTTAATAGAAAAGTAAGTTGAATAAAAATCGAAGTTGAATAAAAATAAAAATAAAAGTTGCATAAAATTAAAAATGGAATTTCAATCCAAAAACCACTATACTTTAACGATCTATTTGGAAATTAAATAAAAAAGGTAGTTTAATAGAAAAGTAAGTTGAATAAAAATCGAAGTTGAATAAAAATAAAAATGAAAGTTGCATAAAATTAAAAATGGAAGTTCAATCCAAAAACCACTGTACCTTAACGATCTATTTGGAAATTAAATAAAAAAGGAAGTTTAATAGAAAAGTAAATTGATTAAAAACTGAAGTAAAATTAAAATAAAAATGAAAGTTGCATAAAATTAAAAATGGAAGTTCAATCCAGAAACCACTACACCTTAACGATCTACTTGGAAATTAAATAAAAAAGGAAGTTTAATAGGAAAGTAAATTGAATAAAAATGGAAGTAGAATAAAAATAAAAATGAAAGTTGCATAAAATTAAAAATGGAAGTTCAATTCAGAAACCACTATACCTTAACGATCTATTTGGAAATTAAATAGAAAAGGAAGTTTAATAGAAAAGTAAACTGAATAAAAATGGAAGTTGAACAAAAATAAAAATGAAAGTTGCAGAAAATTAAATATGGAAGTTCAATCCAGAAACCACTATACCTTAACGATCTATTTGGAAATTAAATAAAAAACTAAGTTTAATAGAATAGTAAATTGAATAAAAATGGAAGTTGAATAAAAATAAAAATGAAAGTTGCATAAAATTAAAAATAGAAGTTCAATACAAAAACCACTATACCTTAACGATCTATTTGGAAATTAAATAAAAAAGGTAGTTTAATAGAAAAGTAAATTGAATAAAAATGGAAGTTGAATAAAAATAAAAATGAAAGTTGCATAAAATTAAAAATGGAAGTTCAATCCAAAAATCACTATACCTTAATGATCTATTTCGAAATTAAATAAAAAAGGAAGTTTAATAGAAAAGTAAACTGAATAAAAATGGAAGTTGAATAAATATAAAAATGAAAGTTGCAGAAAATTAAATATGGAAGTTCAATTCAGAAACCACTATACCTTAACGATCTATTTGGAAATTAAATAAAAAAGGAAGTTTAATAGAAAAGTAAATTGAATAAAAATGGAAGTTGAAAAAAAATATAAATGAAAGTTGCATAAAATTAAAAATGGAAGTTCAATACAAAAACCACTATACCTTAACGATCTATTTGGAAATTAAATAAAAAATGTAGTTTAATAGAAAAGTAAGTTGAATAAAAATCGAAGTTGAATAAAAATAAAAATAAAAGTTGCATAAAATTAAAAATGGAAGTTCAATCCAAAAACCACTATACCTTAACGATCTATTTGGAAATTAAATAAAAAAGGTGGTTTGTTAGAAAAGTAAGTTGAATAAAAATCGAAGTTGAATAAAAATAAAAATGAAAGTTGCATAAAATTAAAAATGGAAGTTCAATCCTAAAACCACTGTACCATAACGATCTATTTGGAAATTAAATAAAAAAGGAAGTTTAATAGAAAAGTAAATTGATTAAAAATTGAAGTAAAATTAAAATAAAAATGAAAGTTGCATAAAATTAAAAATGGAAGTTCAATCCAGAAACCACTACACCTTAACGATCTACTTGGAAATTAAATAAAAAAGGAAGTTTAATAGGAAAGTAAATTGAATAAAAATGGAAGTAGAATAAAAATAAAAATGAAAGTTGCATAAAATTAAAAATGGAAGTTCAATTCAGAAACCACTATACCTTAACGATCTATTTGGAAATTAAATAGAAAAGGAAGTTTAATAGAAAAGTAAACTGAATAAAAATGGAAGTTGAACAAAAATAAAAATGAAAGTTGCAGAAAATTAAATATGGAAGTTCAATCCAGAAACCACTATACCTTAACGATCTATTTGGAAATTAAATAAAAAACTAAGTTTAATAGAATAGTAAATTGAATAAAAATGGAAGTTGAATAAAAATAAAAATGAAAGTTGCATAAAATTAAAAATAGAAGTTCAATACAAAAACCACTATACCTTAACGATCTATTTGGAAATTAAATAAAAAAGGTAGTTTAATAGAAAAGTAAATTGAATAAAAATGGAAGTTGAATAAAAATAAAAATGAAAGTTGCATAAAATTAAAAATGGAAGTTCAATCCAAAAATCACTATACCTTAATGATCTATTTCGAAATTAAATAAAAAAGGAAGTTTAATAGAAAAGTAAACTGAATAAAAATGGAAGTTGAATAAATATAAAAATGAAAGTTGCAGAAAATTAAATATGGAAGTTCAATTCAGAAACCACTATACCTTAACGATCTATTTGGAAATTAAATAAAAAAGGAAGTTTAATAGAAAAGTAAATTGAATAAAAATGGAAGTTGAAAAAAAATATAAATGAAAGTTGCATAAAATTAAAAATGGAAGTTCAATACAAAAACCACTATACCTTAACGATCTATTTGGAAATTAAATAAAAAATGTAGTTTAATAGAAAAGTAAGTTGAATAAAAATCGAAGTTGAATAAAAATAAAAATAAAAGTTGCATAAAATTAAAAATGGAAGTTCAATCCAAAAACCACTATACCTTAACGATCTATTTGGAAATTAAATAAAAAAGGTGGTTTGTTAGAAAAGTAAGTTGAATAAAAATCGAAGTTGAATAAAAATAAAAATGAAAGTTGCATAAAATTAAAAATGGAAGTTCAATCCTAAAACCACTGTACCATAACGATCTATTTGGAAATTAAATAAAAAAGGAAGTTTAATAGAAAAGTAAATTGATTAAAAATTGAAGTAAAATTAAAATAAAAATGAAAGTTGCATAAAATTAAAAATGGAAGTTCAATCCAGAAACCACTACACCTTAACGATCTACTTGGAAATTAAATAAAAAAGGAAGTTTAATAGGAAAGTAAATTGAATAAAAATGGAAGTAGAATAAAAATAAAAATGAAAGTTGCATAAAATTAAAAATGGAAGTTCAATTCAGAAACCACTATACCTTAACGATCTATTTGGAAATTAAATAAAAAAGGTAGTTTAATAGGAAAGTAAATTGATTAAAAATTGAAGTAAAATTAAAATAAAAATGAAAGTTGCATAAAATTAAAAATGGAAGTTCAATCCAAAAAGCACTATACCTTAATGATCTATTTTGAAATTAAATAAAAAAGGAAGTTGAGTAGAAAAGAATCTTGAATAAAAAAGGAAATTAAATAAAAATAAAAATGGAAGTTGCAGAAAATTAAAAATGGAAGTTCATTCCAGAAACCAGTATACCTTAATGATCTATTTGGAAATTAAATAAAAAAGGAAGTTTAATAGGAAAGTAAATTGAATAAAAATGGAAGTAGAATAAAAACTAAAATGAAAGTTGCATAAAATTAAAAATGGAAGTTCAATCCAGAAACCACTATACCTTAACGATCTATTTGGAAATTAAATAAAAAATGAAGTTTAATAGAAAAGTAAATTGAATAAAAATGGAAGTTGAATAAAAATAAAAATGAAAGTTGCATAAAACTAAAATTGGAAGTTCAATCCAGAAACCACTATACCTTAACGACCTATTTGGAAATTAAATAAAAACGGAAGTTTAATAGAAAAGTAAATTGGTTAAAAATTGAAGTAAAATTAAAATATAAATGAAAGTTGCATAAAATTAAAAATGGAAGTTCAATCCAGAAACCACTGTACCTTAACGATCTACTTGGAAATTAAATAAAAAAGGAAGTTTAATAGGAAAGTAAATTGAATTAAAATGGAAGTAGAATAAAAATAAAAATGAAAGTTGCATAAAATTAAAAATGGAAGTTCAATCCAGAAACCACTATACCTTAACGATCTATTTGGAAATTAAATAAAAAAGGAAGTTTAATAGAAAAGTAAATTGAATAAAAATGGAAGTCGAATAAAAATAAAAATGAAAGTTGCATAAAATGAAAATGGAAGTTCAATCCAGAAACCACTATACCTTAACGATCTACTTGGAAATTAAATAAAAAAGAAAGTTTAATAGGAAAGTAAATTGAATTAAAATGGAAGTAGAATAAATAGAAAAATGAAAGTTGCAGAAAATTAAATATGGAAATTCAGTCCAGAAACCAATACACCTTAACGATCTATTTGGAAATTAAATAAAAAAGGAAGTTTAATCGAAAAGTAAATTGAATAAAAATTGAAGTTGAATAAAAATAAAAATGGAAGTTGCATAAAATTAAAAATGGAAGTTCAATCCAAAAAGCACTATAGCATAATGATCTATTTTGAAATTAAATAAAAAAGGAAGTTGAGTAGAAAAGAATCTTGAAAAAAAAAGGAAATTAAATAAAAATAAAAATGGAAGTTGCAGAAAATTGAAAATGGTAGTTCATTCCAGAAACCGCTATACCTTAATGATCTATTTGGAAATTAAATAAAAAAGGAAGTTTAATAGGAAAGTAAGTTGAATAAAAATTAAAGTAGAATAAAAACAAAAATGAAAGTTGCATAAAATTAAAAATGGAAGTTCAATCCAGAAACCACTATACCTTAACGATCTATTTGGAAATTAAATAAAAAAAGAAGTTTAATAGAAAAGTAAATTGATTAAAAATGGAAGTTGAATAAAACTATAAATGAAAGTTGCATAAAATTAAAAATGGAAGTTCAATCCAGAAACCACTATACCTTAACGATCTACTTGGAAATTAAATAAAAAACTAAGTTTAATAGAATAGTAAATTGAATAAAAATGGAAGTTGAAAAAAAATTAAAATGAAAGTTGCATAAAATTAAAAATGGAAGTTCAATACAAAAACCACTATACCTTAACGATCTATTTGGAAATTAAATAAAAAAAGTAGTTTAATAGAAAAGTAAATTGAATAAAAATAGAATTTGTTCAAAAATAAAAATGAAAGTTGCATAAAATTAAAAATGGAAGTTCAATCCAAAAATCACTATACCTTAAAGATCTATTTGGAAATTAAATAAAAAAAGAAGTTTAATAAAAAAGTAAACTGAATAAAAATGGAAGTTGAATAAATATAAAAATGAAAGTTGCAGAAAATTAAATATGGAAGTTCAATCCAGAAACCACTATACCTTAACGATCTATTTGGAAATTAAATAAAAAAGGAAGTTTAATAGAAAAGTAAATTGAATAAAAATGGAAGTTGAAAAAAAATATAAATGAAAGTCGCATAAAATTAAAAATGGAAGTTCAATACAAAAACCACTATACGTTAACGATCAATTTGGAAATTAAATAAAAAAGGTAGTTTAATAGAAAAGTAAGTTGAATAAAAATCGAAGTTGAATAAAAATAAAAATGAAAGTTGCATAAAATGAAAATGGAAGTTCAATCCAGAAACCACTATACCTTAACGATCTACTTGGAAATTAAATAAAAAAAAAAGTTTAATAGGAAAGTAAATTGAATTAAAATGGAAGTAGAATAAATAGAAAAATGAAAGTTGCAGAAAATTAAATATGGAAGTTCAATCCAGAAACCACTATACCTTAACGATCTATTTGGAAATTAAATAAAAAACTAAGTTTAATAGAATAGTAAATTGAATAAAAATGGAAGTTGAATAAAAATAAAAATGAAAGTTGCATAAAATTAAAAATAGAAGTTCAATACAAAAACCACTATACCTTAACGATCTATTTGGAAATTAAATAAAAAAGGTAGTTTAATAGAAAAGTAAATTGAATAAAAATGGAAGTTGAATAAAAATAAAAATGAAAGTTGCATAAAATTAAAAATGGAAGTTCAATCCAAAAATCACTATACCTTAATGATCTATTTGGAAATTAAATAAAAAAGGAAGTTTAATAGAAAAGTAAACTGAATAAAAATGGAAGTTGAATAAATATAAAAATGAAAGTTGCAGAAAATTAAATATGGAAGTTCAATCCAGAAACCACTATACCTTAACGATCTATTTGGAAATTAAATAAAAAAGGAAGTTTAATAGAAAAGTAAATTGAATAAAAATAGAAGTTGAAAAAAAATATAAATGAAAGTTGCATAAAATTAAAAATGGAAGTTCAATACAAAAACCACTATACCTTAACGATCTATTTGGAAATTAAATAAAAAAGGTAGTTTAATAGAAAAGTAAGTTGAATAAAAATCGAAGTTGAATAAAAATAAAAATAAAAGTTGCATAAAATTAAAAATGGATGTTCAATCCAAAAAGCACTATACCATAACGATCCATTTGGAAATTAAATAAAAAAGGTAGTTTAATAGAAAAGTAAGTTGAATAAAAATCGAAGTTGAATAAAAATAAAAATGAACGTTGCATAAAATTAAAAATGGAAATTCAATCCAAAAACCACTGTACCTTAACGATCTATTTGGAAATTATATAAAAAAGGAAGTTTAATAGAAAAGTAAATTGATTAAAAATTGAAGTAAAATTAAAATAAAAATGAAAGTTGCATAAAATTAAAAATGGAAGTTCAATCAAGAAACCACAACACCTTAACGATCTACTTGGAAATTAAATAAAAAAGGAAGTTTAATAGGAAAGTAAATTGAATAAAAATGGAAGTAGAATAAAAATAAAAATGAAAGTTGCATAAAATTAAAAATGGAAGTTCAATTCAGAAACCACTATACCTTAACGATCTATTTGGAAATTAAATAGAAAAGGAAGTTTAATAGAAAAGTAAACTGAATAAAAATGGAAGTTGAATAAAAATAAAAAAGAAAGTTGCAGAAAATTAAATATGGAAGTTCAATCCAGAAACCACTATACCTTAACGATCTATTTGGAAATTAAATAAAAAACTAAGTTTAATAGAATAGTAAATTGAATAAAAATGGAAGTTGAATAAAAATAAAAATGAAAGTTGCATAAAATTAAAAATGGAAGTTCAATCCAAAAATCACTATACCTTAATGGTCTATTTGGAAATTAAATAAAAAAGGAAGTTTAATAGAAAAGTAAACTGAAAAAAAATGGAAGTTGAATAAATATAAAAATGAAAGTTGCAGAAAATTAAATATAGAAGTTCAATCCAGAAACCACTATACCTTAACGATCTATTTGGAAATTAAATAAAAAAGTAAGTTTAATAGAAAAGTAAATTGAATAAAAATGGAAGTTGAAAAAAAATATAAATGAAAGTTGCATAAAATTAAAAACGGAAGTTCAATACAAAAACCACTATACCTTAACGATCTATTTGGAAATTAAATAGAAAAGGTAGTTTAATAGAAAAGTAATTTGAATAAAAATCGAAGTTGAATAAAAATAAAAATAAAAGTTGCATAAAATTAAAAATGGATGTTCAATCCAAAAACCACTATACCTTAACGATCTATTTGGAAATTAAATAAAAAAGGTAGTTTATTAGAAAAGTAAGTTGAATAAAAATCGAAGTTGAATAAAAATAAAAATGAAAGTTGCATAAAATTAAAAATGGAAGTTCAATCCAAAAACCACTGTACCTTAATGATCTATTTGGAAATTAAATAAAAAAGGAAGCTTAATAGAAAAGTAAATTGATTAAAAATTGAAGTAAAATTAAAATAAAAATGAAAGTTGCATAAAATTAAAAATGGAAGTTCAATCCAGAAACCACTACACCTTAACGATCTACTTGGAAATTAAATAAAAAAGGAAGTTTAATAGGAAAGTAAATTGAATAAAAATGGAAGTAGAATAAAAATAAAAATGAAAGTTGCATAAAATTGAAAATGGAAGTTCAATTCAGAAACCACTATACCTTAACGATCTATTTGGAAATTAAATAGAAAAGGAAGTTTAATAGAAAAGTAAACTGAATAAAAATGGATGTTGAATAAAAATAAAAATGAAAGTTGCAGAAAATTAAAAATGGAAGTTCAATCCAAAAATCACTATACCTTAATGATCTATTTGGAAATTAAATAAAAAAGGAAATTTAATAGAAAAGTAAACTGAATAAAAATGGAAGTTGAATAAATATAAAAATGAAAGTTGCAGAAAATTAAATATGGAAGTTCAATCCAGAAACCACTATACCTAAACGATCTATTTGGAAATTAAATAAAAAAGGAAGTTTAATAGAAAAGTAAATTGAATAAAAATGGAAGTTGAAAAAAAACATAAATGAAAGTTGCATAAAATTAAAAATGGAAGTTCAATACAAAAACCACTATACCTTAACGATCTATTTGGAAATTAAATAAAAAAGGTAGTTTAATAGAACAGTAAGTTGAATAAAAATCGAAGTTGAATAAAAATAAAAATAAAAGTTGCATAAAATTAAAAATGAAATTTCAATCCAAAAACCACTATACTTTAACGATCTATTTGGAAATTAAATAAAAAAGGTAGTTTAATAGAAAAGTAAGTTGAATAAAAATCGAAGTTGAATAAAAATAAAAATGAAAGTTGCATAAAATTAAAAATGGAAGTTCAATCCAAAAACCACTGTACCTTAACGATCTATTTGGAAATTAAATAAAAAAGGAAGTTTAATAGAAAAGTAAATTGATTAAAAACTGAAGTAAAATTAAAATAAAAATGAAAGTTGCATAAAATTAAAAATGGAAGTTCAATCCAGAAACCACTACACCTTAACGATCTACTTGGAAATTAAATAAAAAAGGAAGTTTAATAGGAAAGTAAATTGAATAAAAATGGAAGTAGAATAAAAATAAAAATGAAAGTTGCATAAAATTAAAAATGGAAGTTCAATTCAGAAACCACTATACCTTAACGATCTATTTGGAAATTAAATAGAAAAGGAAGTTTAATAGAAAAGTAAACTGAATAAAAATGGAAGTTGAACAAAAATAAAAATGAAAGTTGCAGAAAATTAAATATGGAAGTTCAATCCAGAAACCACTATACCTTAACGATCTATTTGGAAATTAAATAAAAAACTAAGTTTAATAGAATAGTAAATTGAATAAAAATGGAAGTTGAATAAAAATAAAAATGAAAGTTGCATAAAATTAAAAATAGAAGTTCAATACAAAAACCACTATACCTTAACGATCTATTTGGAAATTAAATAAAAAAGGTAGTTTAATAGAAAAGTAAATTGAATAAAAATGGAAGTTGAATAAAAATAAAAATGAAAGTTGCATAAAATTAAAAATGGAAGTTCAATCCAAAAATCACTATACCTTAATGATCTATTTCGAAATTAAATAAAAAAGGAAGTTTAATAGAAAAGTAAACTGAATAAAAATGGAAGTTGAATAAATATAAAAATGAAAGTTGCAGAAAATTAAATATGGAAGTTCAATCCAGAAACCACTATATCTTAACGATCTATTTGGAAATTAAATAAAAAAGGAAGTTTAATAGAAAAGTAAATTGAATAAAAATGGAAGTTGAAAAAAAATATAAATGAAAGTTGCATAAAATTAAAAATGGAAGTTCAATACAAAAACCACTATACCTTAACGATCTATTTGGAAATTAAATAAAAAAGGTAGTTTAATAGAAAAGTAAGTTGAATAAAAATCGAAGTTGAATAAAAATAAAAATAAAAGTTGCATAAAATTAAAAATGGATGTTCAATCCAAAAACCACTATACCTTAACGATCTATTTGGAAATTAAATAAAAAAGGTGGTTTGTTAGAAAAGTAAGTTGAATAAAAATCGAAGTTGAATAAAAATAAAAATGAAAGTTGCATAAAATTAAAAATGGAAGTTCAATCCTAAAACCACTGTACCATAACGATCTATTTGGAAATTAAATAAAAAAGGAAGTTTAATAGAAAAGTAAATTGATTAAAAATTGAAGTAAAATTAAAATAAAAATGAAAGTTGCATAAAATTAAAAATGGAAGTTCAATCCAGAAACCACTACACCTTAACGATCTACTTGGAAATTAAATAAAAAAGGAAGTTTAATAGGAAAGTAAATTGAATAAAAATGGAAGTAGAATAAAAATAAAAATGAAAGTTGCATAAAATTAAAAATGGAAGTTCAATTCAGAAACCACTATACCTTAACGATCTATTTGGAAATTAAATAAAAATGGTAGTTTAATAGGAAAGTAAATTGATTAAAAATTGAAGTAAAATTAAAATAAAAATGAAAGTTGCATAAAATTAAAAATGGAAGTTCAATCCAGAAACCACTACACCTTAACGATCTACTTGGAAATTAAATAAAAAAGGAAGTTTTATAGGAAAGTAAATTGAATAAAAATGGAAGTAGAATAAAAATAAAAATGAAAGTTGCATAAAATTAAAAATGGAAGTTCAATTCAGAAACCACTGTACCTTAACGATCTATTTGGAAATTAAATAGAAAAGGAAGTTTAATAGAAAAATAAACTGAATAAAAATGGAAGTTGAATAAAAATAAAAATGAAAGTTGCAGAAAATTAAAAATTGAAGTTCAATCCAAAAATCACTATACCTTAATGATCTATTTGGAAATTAAATAAAAAAGGAAGTTTAATAGAAAAGTAAATTGAATAAAAATGGAAGTTGAAAAAAATATAAATGAAAGTTGCATAAAATTAAAAATGGAAGTTCAATACACAAACCACCATACCTTAACGATCTATTTGGAAATTAAATAAAAAAGGTAGTTTAATTGAAAAGTAAACTGAATAAAAATGGAAGTTGAATAAATATAAAAATGAAAGTTGCAGAAAATTAAATATGGAATTTTAATCCAGAAACCACTATACCTTAACGATCTATTTGGAAATTAAATAAAAAAGGAAGTTTGATAGAAAAGTAAATTGAATAAAAATGGAAGTTGAAAAAAATATAAATGAAAGTTGCATAAAATTAAAAATGGAAGTTCAATACACAAACCACCATACCTTAACGATCTATTTGGAAATTAAATAAAAAAGGTAGTTTAATTGAAAAGGAAGTTGATTAAAAATCGAAGTTGAATAAAAATAAAAACGAAAGTTGCATAAAATTAAAAATGGAAGTTCAATCCAAAAACCACTGTACCTTAACGATCTATTTGGAAATTAAATAAAAAAGGAAGTTTAATAGAAAAGTTGATTGATTAAAAATTGAAGTAAAATTAAAATAAAAATGAAAGTTGCATAAAATTAAAAACGGAAGTTCAATCCAGAAACCACTATACCTTAACGATCTATTTGGAAATTAAATAAAAAGGGAAGTTTAATAGAAAAGTAAATTGAATAAAAATGGAAGTCGAATAAAAATAAAAATGAAAGTTGCATAAAATTAAACATGGAAGTTCAATCCAGAAACCACTATACCTTAACGATCTACTTGGAAATTAAATAAAAAAGAAAGTTTAATAGGAAAGTAAAATGAATTAAAATAGAAGCAGAATAAATATAAAAATGAAAGTTGCAGAAAATTAAATATGGAAGTTCAATCCAGAAACCACTATACCTTAACGATCTATTTGGAAATTAAATAAAAAAAGAAGTTTAATAGAAAAGTAAATTGAATAAAAATGGAAGTTGAATAAAAATAAAAATGAAAGTTGCATAAAATTAAAAATGGAAGTTCAATAAAAAAACCACTATACCTTAACGATCTATTTGGAAATTAAATAAAAAAGGTAGTTTAATAGAAAAGTAAGTTGAATAAAAATGGAAGTTGAATAAAAATAAAAATGAAAGTTGCATAAAATTAAAAATGGAAGTTCAATCCAAAAACCACTATACCTTAACGATCCATTTGGAAATTAAATAAAAAAGTATGTTTAATAGAAAAGTAAATTGATTAAAAATTGAAGTAAAATAAAAATAAGAATGAAAGTTTCATAAAATTAAAAATGGATGTTCAATCCAGAAACCACTATACGTTAACGATCTACTTGGAAATTAAATAAAAAAGAAAGTTCAATAGGAAAGTAAATTGAATTAAAATGGAAGTAGAATAAAAATAAAAATGAAAGTTGCATAAAATGAAAAACGGAAGTTCAATCCAGAAACCACTATACCTTAACGATCTATTTGGAAATTAAATAAAAAAAGAAGTTTAATAGAAAATTAAATTGAATAAAAATGGAAGTTGAATAAAAATAAAAATGAAAGTTGCATAAAATTAAAAATGGAAGTTAAATAAAAAAACCACTATACCTTAACGATCTATTTGGAAATTAAATAAAAAAGGTAGTTTAATAGAAAAGTAAGTTGAATAAAAATGGAAGTTGAATAAAAATAAAAATGAAAGTTGCATAAAATTAAAAATGGAAGTTCAATCCAAAAACCACTGTACCTTAACGATCCATTTGGAAATTAAATAAAAAAGTATGTTTAATAGAAAAGTAAATTGATTAAAAATTGAAGTAAAATAAAAATAAAAATGAAAGTTTCATAAAATTAAAAATGGATGTTCAATCTAGAAACCACTATACCTTAACGATCTATTTGGAAATTAAATAAAAAAGGAAGTTTAAGAGAAAAGTAAATTGAATAAAAATGGAAGTTGAAAAAAAATATAAATGAAAGTTGCATAAAATTAAAAATGGAAGTTCAATACAAAAACCACTATACCTTAATGATCTATTTTGAAATTAAATAAAAAAGGGAGTTGAGTAGAAAAGAATCTTGAAAAAAAAAGGAAATTAAATAAAAATAAAAATGGAAGTTGCAGAAAATTAAAAATGGAAGTTCATTCCAGAAACCACTATACCTTAATAATATATTTGGAAATTAAATAAAAAAGGAAGTTTAATAGGAAAGTAAGATGAATAAAAATGGAAGTAGAATAAATACAAAAATGAAAGTTGCATAAAATTAAAAATGGAAGTTCAATCCAGAAACCACTATACCTTAACGATCTATTTGGAAATTAAATAAAAAAGGAAGTTTAATAGGAAAGTAAATTGAATAAAAATGGAAGTTGAATAAAAATAAAAATGAAAGTTGCATAAAATTAAAAATGGAAGTTCCATACAAAAACCACTATACCTTAATGATCTATTTGGAAATTAAATAAAAAAAGGTAGTTTAATAGAAAAGTAAATTGAATAAAAATGGAAGTTGAATAAAAATAAAAATGAAAGTTGCATAAAATTAAAAATGGAAGTTCAATCCAAAAATCACTATACCTTAATGATCTATTTGGAAATTAAATAAAAAAGGTAGTTTAATAGAAAAGTAAACTGAATAAAAATGGAAGTTGAATAAATATAAAAATGAAAGTTGCAGAAAATTAAATATGGAATTTCAATCCAGAAACCACTATACCTTAACGATCTATTTGGAAATTAAATAAAAAAGGAAGTTTAATAGAAAAGTAAATTGAATAAAAATGGAAGTTGAAAAAAATATAAATGAAAGTTGCATAAAATTAAAAATGGAAGTTCAATACACAAACCACCATACCTTAACGATCTATTTGGAAATTAAATAAAAAAGGTAGTTTAATTGAAAAGTAAGTTGATTAAAAATCGAAGTTGAATAAAAATAAAAATGAAAGTTGCATAAAATTAAAAATGGAAGTTCAATCCAAAAACCACTGTACCTTAACGATCTATTTGGAAATTAAATAAAAAAGGAAGTTTAATAGAAAAGTTGATTGATTAAAAATTGAAGTAAAATTAAAATAAAAATGAAAGTTGCATAAAATTAAAAATGGAAGTTCAATCCAGAAACCACTATACCTTAACGATCTACTTGGAAATTAAATAAAAAAGGAAGTCTAATAGAAAAGTAAATTGAATAAAAATGGAAGTCGAATAAAAATAAAAATGAAAGTTGCATAAAATTAAAAATGGAAGTTCAATCCAAAAACCACTATATCTTAACGATCTATTCGAAAATTAAATAAAAAAGGAAGTTATGTAGAAAAGAAACTTGAATAAAAAAGGAAGTTAAATAAAAATAGAAATGGAAGTTGCAGAAAATTAAAAATGGAAGTTCATTCCAGAAACCACTATACCTTAACGATCTATTTGGAAATGAAATAAAAAAAGGAAGTTTAATAGAAAAGTAAATTAAATAAAAATGGAAGTAGAATATAAATAAAAATCTAAGTTGCATAAAATTAAAAATGAAAGTTCAATCCAGAAACCACTACACCTTAGCGATCTATTTGGAAATTAAATAAAAAGGAAGTTTAATAGGAAAGTAAATTGAATTAAAATGGAAGTAGAATAAAAATGAAAATGAAAGTTGCATAAAATTAAAAATGGATGTTCAATCCAGAAACCACTATACCTTAACGATCTATTTGGAAATTAAATAAACAAGAAAGTTTAATAGAAAAGTAAAGTGTATAAAAATGGAAGTTGAATAAAAATTAAAATGAAAGTTGCAGAAAATTAAATATGGTAGTTCAATCCAGAAACCAGTTTACCTTAGCGATATATTTGGAAATTAAATAAAAAAGGAAGTTTAATAGCAAAGTAAATTGAATAAAAATAGAAGTTGAATAAAAATAAAAATGAAAGTTGCATAAAATTAAAAATGGAAGTTCAATCCAAAAAGCACTATACCTTAATGATCTATTTTGAAATTAAATAAAAAAGGAAGTTGAGTAGAAAAGAATCTTGAATAAAAAAGGAAATTAAATAAAAATAAAAATGGAAGTTGCAGAAAATTAAAAATGGAAGTTCATTCCAGAAACCAGTATACCTTAATGATCTATTTGGAAATTAAATAAAAAAGGAAGTTTAATAGGAAAGTAAATTGAATAAAAATGGAAGTAGAATAAAAACTAAAATGAAAGTTGCATAAAATTAAAAATGGAAGTTCAATCCAGAAACCACTATACCTTAACGATCTATTTGGAAATTAAATAAAAAATGAAGTTTAATAGAAAAGTAAATTGAATAAAAATGGAAGTTGAATAAAAATAAAAATGAAAGTTGCATAAAACTAAAATTGGAAGTTCAATCCAGAAACCACTATACCTTAACGACCTATTTGGAAATTAAATAAAAACGGAAGTTTAATAGAAAAGTAAATTGGTTAAAAATTGAAGTCAAATTAAAATATAAATGAAAGTTGCATAAAATTAAAAATGGAAGTTCAATCCAGAAACCACTGTACCTTAACGATCTACTTGGAAATTAAATAAAAAAGGAAGTTTAATAGGAAAGTAAATTGAATTAAAATGGAAGTAGAATAAAAATAAAAATGAAAGTTGCATAAAATTAAAAATGGAAGTTCAATCCAGAAACCACTATACCTTAACGATCTATTTGGAAATTAAATAAAAAAGGAAGTTTAATAGAAAAGTAAATTGAATAAAAATGGAAGTCGAATAAAAATAAAAATGAAAGTTGCATAAAATGAAAATGGAAGTTCAATCCAGAAACCACTATACCTTAACGATCTACTTGGAAATTAAATAAAAAAGAAAGTTTAATAGGAAAGTAAATTGAATTAAAATGGAAGTAGAATAAATAGAAAAATGAAAGTTGCAGAAAATTAAATATGGAAATTCAATCCAGAAACCAATACACCTTAACGATCTATTTGGAAATTAAATAAAAAAGGAAGTTTAATCGAAAAGTAAATTGAATAAAAATTGAAGTTGAAAAAAAATAAAAATGGAAGTTGCATAAAATTAAAAATGGAAGTTCAATCCAAAAAGCACTATACCATAATGATCTATTTTGAAATTAAATAAAAAAGGAAGTTGAGTAGAAAAGAATCTTGAAAAAAAAAGGAAATTAAATAAAAATAAAAATGGAAGTTGCAGAAAATTAAAAATGGAAGTTCATTCCAGAAACCGCTATACCTTAATGATCTATTTGGAAATTAAATAAAAAAGGAAGTTTAATAGGAAAGTAAGTTGAATAAAAATTAAAGTAGAATAAAAACAAAAATGAAAGTTGCATAAAATTAAAAATGGAAGTTCAATCCAGAAACCACTATACCTTAACGATCTATTTGGAAATTAAATAAAAAAAGAAGTTTAATAGAAAAGTAAATTGAATAAAAATGGAAGTTGAATAAAACTATAAATGAAAGTTGCATAAAATTAAAAATGGAAGTTCAATCCAGAAACCACTATACCTTAACGATCTACTTGGAAATTAAATAAAAAACTAAGTTTAATAGAACAGTAAATTGAATAAAAATGGAAGTTGAATAAAAATTAAAATGAAAGTTGCATAAAATTAAAAATGGAAGTTCAATACAAAAACCACTATACCTTAACGATCTATTTGGAAATTAAATAAAAAAAGTAGTTTAATAGAAAAGTAAATTGAATAAAAATAGAAGTTGAACAAAAATAAAAATGAAAGTTGCATAAAATTAAAAATGGAAGTTCAATCCAAAAATCACTATACCTTAAAGATCTATTTGGAAATTAAATAAAAAAGGAAGTTTAATAGAAAAGTAAACTGAATAAAAATGGAAGTTGAATAAATATAAAAATGAAAGTTGCAGAAAATTAAATATGGAAGTTCAATCCAGAAACCACTATACCTTAACGATCTATTTGGAAATTAAATAAAAAAGGAAGTTTAATAGAAAAGTAAATTGAATAAAAATTGAAGTTGAAAAAAAATATAAATGAAAGTCGCATAAAATTAAAAATGGAAGTTCAATACAAAAACCACTATACGTTAACGATCAATTTGGAAATTAAATAAAAAAGGTAGTTTAATAGAAAAGTAAGTTGAATAAAAATCGAAGTTGAATAAAAATAAAAATGAAAGTTGCATAA
Source organism: Camellia sinensis (assembly GCF_055761805.1). NCBI lineage: Eukaryota > Viridiplantae > Streptophyta > Magnoliopsida > Ericales > Theaceae > Camellia > Camellia sinensis. The sequence continues at coordinate 32,906,432 of NW_028128987.1, forward strand.
AATTAAAAATGGAAGTTCAATCCAAAACCACTATACCTTAACGATCTATTTGGAAATTAAATAAAAAATGAAGTTTAATAGAAAAGTAAATTGAATAAAAATGGAAGTTGAATAAAAATAAAAAGGAAAGTTGCAAAAATTAAAATAAAAATGAAAGTTGCATAAAATTAAAAATGGAAGTTCAATCCAGAAACCACTATACCTTAACGATCTACTTGGAAATTAAATAAAAAAGGAAGTTTAATAGGAAAGTAAATTGAATTAAAATGGAAGTGGAATAAAAATAAAAATGAAAGTTGCATAAAATTAAAAATGGAAGTTCAATCCAGAAACCACTATACCTTAACGATCTACTTGGAAATTAAATAAAAAAGGAAGTCTAATAGAAAAGTAAATTGAATAAAAATGGAAGTCGAATGAAAATAAAAATGAAAGCTGCATAAAATTAAAAATGGAAGTTTAATCCAAAAACCACTATATCTTAACGATCTATTTGGAAATTAAATAAAAAAGGAAGTTGAGTAGAAAAGAAACTTGAATAAAAAAAGGAAGTTAAACAAAAATAGAAATGGAAGTTGCAGAAAATTAAAAGTGGAAGTTCATTCCAGAAACCACTATACCATAACGATCTATTTGGAAATTAAATAAAAAAGGAAGTTTAATCGAAAAGTAAATTAAATAAAAATGGAAGTAGAATATAAATGAAAATGAAAGTTGCATAAAATTAAAAATGGAAGTTCAATCCAGAAACCACTATACCTTAGCGATCTATTTGGAAATTAAATAAAAAGGAAGTTTAATAGGAAAGCAAATTGAATTAAAATGGAAGTAGAATAAAAATGAAAATGAAAGTTGCATAAAATTAAAAATGGATGTTCAATCCAGAAACCACTATACCTTAACGATCTATTTGGAAATTAAATAAACAAGAAAGTTTAATAGAAAAGTAAAGTGTATAAAAATGGAACTTGAATAAAAATAAAAATGAAAGTTGCAGAAAATGAATTATGGAAGTTCAATCCAGAAACCAGTTTACCTTAGCGATCTATTTGGAAATTAAATAAAAAAGGAAGTTTAATAGCAAAGTAAATTGAATAAAAATAGAAGTTGAATAAAAATAAAAATGAAAGTTGCATAAAATTAAAAATGGAAGTTCAATCCAAAAATCACTATACCTTAATGATCTATTTGGAAATTAAATAAAAAAGGAAGTTTAATAGAATAGTAAACTGATTAAAAATGGAAGTTGAATAAATATAAAAATGAATGTTGCAGAAAATTAAATATGGAAGTTCAATCCAGAAACCACTATACATTAACGATCTATTTGGAAATTAAATAAAAAAGGAAGTTTAATAGAAAAGTAAATTGAATAAAAATGGAAGTTGAATAAAAATATAAATGAAAGTTGCATAAAATTAAAAATGGAAGTTCAATACAAAAACCACTATACCTTAACGATCTATTTGGAAATTAAATAAAAAAGGTAGTTTAATAGAAAAGTAAGTTGAATAAAAATGGAAGTTGAATAAAAATTAAAATGAAAGTTGCATAAAATTAAAAATGGAAGTTCAATCCAAAAACCACTGTACCTTAACGATCTATTTGGAAATTAAATGAAAAAGGAAGTTTAATAGAAAAGTAAATTGATTAAAAATTGAAGAAAAATTAAAATAAAACTGAAGTTTGCGTAAAATCAAAAATGGAAGTTCAATCCAGAAACCACTATACCTTAACGATCTACTTGGAAATTAAATAAAAAAGGAAGTTTAATAGGAAAGTAAATTGAATTAAAATGGAAGTAGAATAAAAATAAAAATGAAAGTTGCATAAAATTAAAAATGGAAGTTCAATCCAGAAACCACTATACCTTAACGATCTACTTGGAAATTAAATAAAAAAGGAAGTCTAATAGAAAAGTAAATTGAACAAAAATGGAAGTCGAATAAAAACAAAAATGAAAGTTGCATAAAATTAAAAATGGAAGTTCAATCCAAAAACCACTATATCTTAACGATCTATTTGGAAATTAAATAAAAAAGGAAGTTGAGTAGAAATGAAACTTGAATAAAAAAGGAAGTTAAATAAAAATAGAAATGGAAGTTGCAGAAAATTAAAAATGGAAGTTCATTCTAGAAACCAGTATACCTTAACGATCTATTTGGAAATTAAATAAAAAAGGAAGTTTAATAGAAAAGTAAATTAAATAAAAATGGAAGTAGAATATAAATAAAAATGAAAGTTGCATAAAATTAAAAATGGAAGTTCAATCCAGAAACCACTATACCTTACCGATCTATTTGGAAATTAAATAAAGAGGAAGTTTAATCGGAAAGTAAATTGAATTAAAATGGAAGTAGAATAAAAATGAAAATGAAAGTTGCATAAAATTAAAAATGGATGTTCAATCCAGAAACCACTATACCTTAACGATTTATTTGGAAATTAAATAAACAAGGAAGTTTAATAGAATAGTAAACTGATTAAAAATGGAAGTTGAATAAAAATAAAAATGAAAGTTGCAGAAAATTAAATATGGAAGTTCAATCCAGAAACCAGTTTACCTTAGCGATCTATTTGGAAATTAAATAAAAATGGAAGTTTAATAGCAAAGTAAATTGAATAAAAATAGAAGTTGAATAAAAGTAAGAATGAAAGTTGCATAAAATTAAAAATGGAAGTTCAATCCAAAAAGCACTATACCTTAATGATCTATTTTGAAATTAAATAAAAAAGGAAGTTGAGTAGAAAAGAATCTTGAATAAAAAAGGAAATTAAATAAAAATAAAAATGGAAGTCGCAGAAAATTAAAAATGGAAGTTCATTCCAGAAACCACTATACCTTAACGATCTATTTGGAAATTAAATAAAAAAGGAAGATTAATAGGAAAGTAAATTGAATAAAAATGGAAGTAGAATAAAAATAAAAATGAAAGTTGCATAAAATTAAAAATAGAAGTTCAATTCAGAAACCACTATACCTTAACGATCTATTTGGAAATTAAATAGAAAAGGAAGTTTAATAGAAAAGTAAACTGAATAAAAATGGAAGTTGAATAAAAATAAAAATGAAAGTTGCAGAAAATTATATATGGAAGTTCAATCCAGAAACCACTATACCTTAACGATCTATTTGGAAATTAAATAAAAAACTAAGTTTAATAGAATAGTAAATTGAATAAAAATGGGAGTTGAATAAAAATAAAAATGAAAGTTGCATAAAATTAAAAACGGAAGTTCAATACAAAAACCACTATGCCTTAACGATCTATTTGGAAATTAAATAAAAAATGTAGTTTAATAGAAAAGTAAATTGAATAAAAATGGAAGTTGAATAAAAATAAAATGAAAGTTGCATAAAATTAAAAATGGAAGTTCAATCCAAAAATCACTATACCTTAATGATCTATTTGGAAATTAAATAAAAAAGGAAGTTTAATAGAAAAGTAAACTGAATAAAAATGGAAGATGAATAAATATAAAAATGAAAGTTGCAGAAAATTAAATATGGAAGTTCAATCCAGAAACCACTATACCTTAACGATCTATTTGGAAATTAAATAAAAAAGGATGTTTAATAGAAAAGTAAATTGAATAAAAATGGAAGTTGAAAAAAAACATAAATGAAAGTTGCATAAAATTAAAAATGGAAGTTCAATACAAAAACCACTTTACCTTAACGATCTATTTGGAAATTAAATAAAAAAGGTAGTTTAATAGAAAAGTAAGTTGAATAAAAATCGAAGTTGAATAAAAATAAAAATAAAAGTTGCATAAAATTAAAAATGGAAGTTCAATCCAAAAACCACTATACCTTAACGATCTATTTGGAAATTAAATAAAAAAGGTAGTTTAATAGAAAAGTAAGTTGAATAAAAATCGAAGTTGAATAAAAATAAAAATGAAAGTTGCATAAAATTAAAAATGGAAGTTCAATCCCAAAACCACTGTACCTTAACGATCTATTTGGAAATTAAATAAAAAAGGAAGTTTAATAGAAAAGTAAATTGACTAAAAATTGAAGTAAAACTAAAATAAAAATGAAAGTTGCATAAAATTAAAAATGGAAGTTCAATCCAGAAACCACTATACCTTAACGATCTATTTGGAAATTAAATAAAAAAGGAAGTTTAATAGGAAAGTAAATTGAATTAAAATGGAAGTAGAATAAAAATAAAAATGAAAGTTGCATAAAATTAAAAATGGAAGTTCAATCTAGAAACCACTATACCTTAACGATCTACTTGGAAATTAAATAAAAAAGGAAGTCTAATAGAAAAGTAATTTGAATAAAAATGGAAGTGGAATAAAAATAAAAATGAAAGTTGCATAAAATAAAAAATGGAAGTTCAATCCAAAAACCACTATATCTTAATGATCTATTTTGAAATTAAATAAAAAAGGAAGTTGAGTAGAAAAGAATCTTGAATAAAAAAGTAAATTAAATAAAAATAAAAATGGAAGTTGCAGAAAATTAAAAATGGAAGTTCATTCCAGAAACCGCTATACCTTAATGATCTATTTGGAAATTAAATAAAAAAGGAAGTTTAGTAGGAAAGTAAATAGAATAAAAATGGAACTAGAATAAAAACAAAAATGAAAGTTGCATAAAATTAAAAATGGAAGTTCAATCCAGAAACCACTATACCTTAACGATCTATTCGGAAATTAAATAAAAAAGGAAGTTTAATAGAAAAGTAAATAGAATAAAAATGGAAGTTCAACAAAAATAAAAATGAAAGTTGCATAAAACAAAAATTGGAAGTTCAATCCAGAAACCACTATACCTTAACGACCTATTTGGAAATTAAATAAAAAAGGAAGTTTAATAGAAAAGTAAATTGATTAAAAATTGAAGTAAAATTAAAATATAAATGAAAGTTGCATAAAATTAAAAATGGAAGTTCAATCCAGAAACCACTATACCTTAACGATCTACTGGGAAATTAAATAAAAAAAGAAGTTTAATAGGAAAGTAAATTGAATTAAAATGGAAGTAGAATAAAAATAAAAATGAAAGTTGCATAAAATTAAAAATGGAAGTTCAATCCAGAAACCACTATACCTTAACGATCTATTTGGAAATTAAATAAAAAAGGAAGTTTAATAGAAAAGTAAATTGAATAAAAAAGGAAGTCGAATAAAAATAAAAATGAAAGTTGCATAAAATTAAAAATGGAAGTTCAATCCAGAAACCACTATACCTTAACGATCTACTTGGAAATTAAATAAAAAAGAAAGTTTAATAGGAAAGTAAAATGAATTAAAATGGAAGTAGAATAAATATAAAAATGAATGTTGCAGAAAATTAAATATGGAAGCTCAATCCAGAAACCACTATACCTTAACGATCTATTTGGAAATTAAATAAAAAAAGAAGTTTAATAGAAAAGTAAATTGAATAAAAATGGAAGTTGAATAAAAATAAAAATGAAAGTTGCATAAAATTAAAAATGGAAGTTCAACAAAAATACCACTATACCTTAACGATCTATTTGGAAATTAAATAAAAAAGGTAGTTTAATAGAAAAGTAAGTTGAATAAAAATGGAAGTAGAATAAAAATAAAAATGAAAGTTGCATAAAATTAAAAATGGAAGTTCAATCCAAAAACCACTGTACCTTAACGATCCAATTGGAAATTAAATAAGAAAGTAAGTTTAATAGAAAAGTAAATTGATTAAAAATTGAAGTAAAATAAAAATAAAAATGAAAGTTTCATAAAATTAAAAATGGATGTTCAATCCAGAAACCACTATATCTTAACGATCTACTTGGAAATTAAATAAAAAAGGAAGTTCAATAGGAAAGTAAATTGAATTAAAATGGAAGTAGAATAAAAATAAAAATGAAAGTTGCATAAAATTAAAAATGGAAGTTCAATACAGAAACCACTTTACCTTAACGATCTATTTGGAAATTAAATAAAAAAGGAAGTTTAATAGAAAAGTAAATTGAATAAAAATGGAAGTTGAATAAAAATAAAAATGAAAGTTGCGTAAAATTAAAAATGGAAGTTCAATCCAAAAACCACTATACCTTAACGATCTATTTGGAAATTAAATAAAAAAGGAAGTTGAGCAGAAAAGAAATGTGAATAAAAAAGGAAGTTAAATAAAAATAAAAATAGAAGTTGCAGAAAATTAAAAATTGAAGTTCATTTCAGAAACCACTATATCTTAATGATCTATTTGGAAATTAAATAAAAACGAAAGTTTAATAGAAAAGTAAATTGATTAAAAATGGATGTAGAATAAAAATAAAAATGAAAGTTGCATAAAATTAAAAATGGAAGTTCTATCCTGAAACCACTATACCTTAACGATCTACTTGGAAATAAAATAAAGAAGGAAGTTTAATAGGAAAGTAAATTGAATTAAAATGGAAGTGGAATAAAAACAAAAATGAAAGTTGCATAAAATTAAAAATGGAAGTTTAATCCAGAAACCACTATACCTTAGCGATCTATTTGGAAATTAAATAAAAAGGAAGTTTAATAGGAAAGTAAATTGAATTAAAATGGAAGTAGAATAAAAATAAAAATGAAAGTTGCATAAAATTAAAAATGGAAGTTCAATCCAGAAACCACTATACCTTAACGATCTATTTGGAAATTAAATAAAAAAGGAAGTTTAATAGAAAAGTAAATTGAATAAAAATGGAAGTCGAATAAAAATTAAAATGAAAGTTGCATAAAATGAAAAATGGAAGTTCAATCCAGAAACCACTATACCTTAACGATCTACCTGGAAATTAAATAAAAAAGAAAGTTTAATAGGAAATTAAATTGAATTAAAATGGAAGTAGAATAAATATAAAAATGAAAGTTGCAGAAAATTAAATATGGAAGTTCAATCCAGAAACCACTATACCTTAACGATCGATTTGGAAATTAAATAAAAAATGAAGTTTAATAGAAAATTAAATTGAATAAAAATGGAAGTTGAATAAAAATAAAAATGAAAGTTGCATAAAATTAAAAATGGAAGTTCAATAAAAAAAACCACTATACCTTAACGATCTATTTGGAAATTAAATAAAAAAGGTAGTTTAATAGAAAAGTAAGTTGAATAAAAATGGAAGTTGAATAAAAATAAAAATGAAAGTTGCATAAAATTAAAAATGGAAGTTCAATCCAAAAACCATTGTACCTTAACGATCCATTTGGAAATTAAATAAAAAAGTAAGTTTAATAGAAAAGTAAATTGATTAAAAATTGAAGTAAAATAAAAATAAAAATGAAAGTTTCATAAAATTAAAAATGGATGTTCAATCCAGAAACCACTATACCTTAACGATCTACTTGGAAATTAAATAAAAAAGGAAGTTTAATAGGAAAGTAAATTGAATTAAAATGGAAGTAGAATAAAAATAAAAATGAAAGTTGCATAAAATTAAAAATGGAAGTTCAATCCAGAAACCACTATACCTTAACGATCTATTTGGAAATTAAATAAAAAAGGAAGTCTAATAGAAAAGTAAATTGAATAAAAATCGAAGTCGAATAAAAATAAAAATGAAAGTTGCAACAAATTAAAAATGAAAGTTCAATCCAAAAACCACTATATCTTAATGATCTATTTTGAAATTAAATAAAAAAGGAAGTTGAGTAGAAAAGAATCTTGAATCAAAAAGGAAATTAAATAAAAATAAAAATGGAAGTTGCAGAAAATTAAAAATGGAAGTTCACTCCAGAAACCACTATACCTTAATGATCTATTTGGAAATTAAATAAAAAAGGAAGTTTAATAGAAAAGTAAATTGAATTAAAATGGAAGTAGAATAAAAATGAAAATGAAAGTTGCATAAAATTAAAAATGGATGTTCAATCCAGAAACCACTATACCTTAACGATCTATTTGGAAATTAAATAAACAAGGAAGTTTAATAGAAAAGTAAAGTCTATAAAAATGGAAGTTGAATAAAAATAAAAATGAAAGTGGCAGAAAATTAAATATGGAAGTTCAATCCAGAAACCAGTTTACCTTCGCGATCTATTTGGAAATTAAATAAAAAAGGAAGTTTAATAGCAAAGTAAATTGAATAAAAATAGAAGTTGAATAAAAATAAAAATGAAAGTTGCATAAAATTAAAAATGGAAGTTCAATCCAAAAAGCAAGATACCTTAATGATCTATTTCGAAATTAAATAAAAAAGGAAGTTGAGTAGAAAAGAATCTTGAATAAAAAAGGAAATTAAATAAAAATAAAAATGGAAGTCGCAGAAAATTAAAAATGGAAGTTCATTCCAGAAACCACTATACCTTAACGATCTATTTGGAAATTAAATAAAAAAGGAAGATTAATAGGAAAGTAAATTGAATAAAAATGGAAGTAGAATAAAAATAAAAATGAAAGTTGCATAAAATTAAAAATGGAGGTTCAATTCAGAAACCACTATACCTTAACGATCTATTTGGAAATTAAATAGAAAAGGAAGTTTAATAGAAAAGTAAACTGAATAAAAATGGAAGTTGAATAAAAATAAAAATGAAAGTGGCAGAAAAATAAATATGGAAGTTCAATCCAGAAACCACTATATCTTAACGATCTATTTGGAAATTAAATAAAAAACTAAGTTTAATAGAATAGTAAATTGAATAAAAATGGAAGTTGAATAAAACTAAAAATGAAAGTTGGATAAAATTAAAAATAGAAGTTCAATACAAAAACCACTATACCTTAACGATCTATTTGGAAATTAAATAAAAAAGGTAGTTTAATAGAAAAGTAAATTGAATAAAAATGGAAGTTGAATAAAAATAAAAATGAAAGTTGCATAAAATTAAAAATGGAAGTTCAATCCAAAAATCACTATACCTTAATGATCTATTTGGAAATTAAATAAAAAAGGAAGTTTAATAGAAAAGTAAACTGAATAAAAATGGAAGTTGAATAAATATAAAAATGAAAGTTGCAGAAAATTAAATATGGAAGTTCAATCCAGAAACCACTATACCTTAACGATCTATTTGGAAATTAAATAAAAAAGGAAGTTTAATAGAAAAGTAAATTGAATAAAAATGGAAGTTGAAAAAAAATGTAAATGAAAGTTGCATAAAATTAAAAATGGAAGTTCAATACAAAAACAACTATACCTTAACGATCTATTTGGAAATTAAATAAAAAAGGTAGTTTAATAGAAAAGTAAGTTGAATAAAAATCGAAGTTGAATAAAAATAAAAATAAAAGTTGCATAAAATTAAAAATGGAAGTTCAATCCAAAAACCACTATACCTTAACGATCTATTTGGAAATTAAATAAAAAAGGTAGTTTGTTAGAAAAGTAAGTTGAATAAAAATCGAAGTTGAATAAAAATAAAAATGAAAGTTGAATAAAATTAAAAATGGAAGTTCAATCCAAAAAAACCACTGTACCTTAACGATCTATTTGGAAATTAAATAAAAAAGGAAGTTTAATAGAAAAGTAAATTGATTAAAAATTGAAGTAAACTTAAAATAAAAATGAAAGTTGCATAAAATTAAAAATGAAAGTTCAATACAGAAACCACTACACCTTAACGATCTACTTGGAAATTAAATAAAAAAGGAAGTTTAATAGGAAAGTAAATTGAATAAAAATGGAAGTAGAATAAAAATAAAAATGAAAGTTGCATAAAATTAAAAATGGAAGTTCAATTCAGAAACCACTATACCTTAACGATCTATTTGGAAATTAAATAGAAAAGGAAGTTTAATAGAAAAGTAAACTGAATAAAAATGGAAGTTGAATAAAAATAAAAATGAAAGTTGCAGAAAATTAAATATGGAAGTTCAATCCAGAAACCACTATACCTTAACGATCTATTTGGAAATTAAATGAAAAACTAAGTTTAATAGAATAGTAAATTGAATAAAAATGGAAGTTGAATAAAAATAAAAAAGAAAGTTGCATAAAATTAAAAATAGAAGTTCAATACAAAAACCACTATACCTTAACGATCTATTTGGAAATTAAATAAAAAAGGTAGTTTAATAGAAAAGTAAATTGAATAAAAATGGAAGTTGAATAAAAATAAAAATGAAAGTTGCATAAAATTAAAAATGGAAGTTCAATCCAAAAATCACTATACCTTAATGATCTATTTGGAAATTAAATAAAAAAGGAAGTTTAATAGAAAAGTAAACTGAATAAAAATGGAAGTTGAATAAATATAAAAATGAAAGTTGCAGAAAATTAAATATGGAAGTTCAATCCAGAAACCACTTTACCTTAATGATCTATTTGGAAATTAAATAAAAAAGGAAGTTTAATAGAAAAGTAAATTGAATAAAAATAGAAGTTGAAAAAAAATATAAATGAAAGTTGCATAAAATTAAAAATGGAAGTTCAATACAAAAACAACTATACCTTAACGATCTATTTGGAAATTAAATAAAAAAGGTAGTTTAATAGAAAAGTAAGTTGAATAAAAATCGAAGTTGAATAAAAATAAAAATTAAAGTTGCATAAAATTAAAAATGGATGTTCAATCCAAATAGCACTATACCATAACGACCTATTTGGAAATTAAATAAAAAAGGTAGTTTAATAGAAAAGTAAGTTGAATAAAAATCGAAGTTGAATAAAAATAAAAATGAACGTTGCATAAAATTAAAAATGGAAATTCAATCCAAAAACCACTGTAACTTAACGATCTATTTGGAAATTATATAAAAAAGGAAGTTTAATAGAAAAGTAAATTGATTAAAAATTGAAGTAAAATTAAAATAAAAATGAAAGTTGCATAAAATTAAAAATGGAAGTTCAATCCAGAAACCACTACACCTTAATGATCTACTTGGAAATTAAATAAAAAAGGAAGTTTAATAGGAAAGTAAATTGAATAAAAATGGAAGTAGAATAAAAATAAAAATGAAAGTTGCATAAAATTAAAAATGGAAGTTCAATTCAGAAACCACTATACCTTAACGATCTATTTGGAAATTAAATAGAAAAGGAAGTTTAATAGAAAAGTAAACTGAATAAAAATGGAAGTTGAATAAAAATAAAAATGAAAGTTGCAGAAAATTAAATATGGAAGTTCAATCCAGAAACCACTATACCTTAACGATCTATTTGGAAATTAAATAAAAAAGGAAGTTTAATAGGAAAGTAAATTGAATAAAAATGGAAGTTGAAAAAAAATATAAATGAAAGTTGCATAAAACTAAAAATGGAAGTTCAATACAAAAACCACTATACCTTAACGATCTATTTGGAAATTAAATAAAAAAGGTAGTTTAATAGAAAAGTAAGTTGAATAAAAATCGAAGTTGAATAAAAATAAAAATAAAAGTTGCATAAAATTAAAAATGGAAGTTCAATCCAAAAACCACTATACCTTAACGATCTATTTGGAAATTAAATAAAAAAGGTAGTTTGTTAGAAAAGTAAGTTGAATAAAAATCGAAGTTGAATAAAAATAAAAATGAAAGTTGCATAAAATTAAAAATGGAAGTTCAATCCAAAAACCACTGTACCTTAACGATCTATTTGGAAATTAAATAAAAAAGGAAGTTTAATAGAAAAGTAAATTGATTAAAAATTGAAGTAAACTTAAAATAAAAATAAAAGTTGCATAAAATTAAAAATGGAAGTTCAATCCAGAAACCACTACACCTTAACGATCTACTTGGAAATTAAATAAAAAAGAAAGTTTAATAGGAAAGTAAATTGAATAAAAATGGAAGTAGAATAAAAATAAAAATGAAAGTTGCATAAAATTAAAAATGGAAGTTCAATTCAGAAACCAGTATACCTTAACGATCTATTTGGAAATTAAATAGAAAAGGAAGTTTAATAGAAAAGTAAACTGAATAAAAATGGAAGTTGAATAAAAATAAAAATGAAAGTTGCAGAAAATTAAATATGGAAGTTCTGTCCAGAAACCACTATACCTTAACGATCTATTTGGAAATTAAATAAAAAACTAAGTTGAATAGAATAGTAAATTGAATAAAAATGGAAGTTGAATAAAAATAAAAATGAAAGTTGCATAAAATTAAAAATAGAAGTTCAATACAAAAACCACTATACCTTAACGATCTATTTGGAAATTAAATAAAAAAGGTAGTTTAATAGAAAAGTAAATTGAATAAAAATGGAAGTTGAATAAAAATAAAAATGAAAGTTGCATAAAATTAAAAATGGAAGTTCAATCCAAAAATCACTATACCTTAATGATCTATTTGGAAATTAAATAAAAAAGGAAGTTGAATAAATATAAAAATGAAAGTTGCAGAAAATTAAATATGGAAGTTCAATCCAGAAACCACTTTACCTTAATGATCTATTTGGAAATTAAATAAAAAAGGAAGTTTAATAGAAAAGTAAATTGAATAAAAATAGAAGTTGAAAAAAAATATAAATGAAAGTTGCATAAAATTAAAAATGGAAGTTCAATACAAAAACCACTATACCTTAACGATCTATTTGGAAATTAAATAAAAAAGGTAGTTTAATAGAAAAGTAAGTTGAATAAAAATCGAAGTTGAATAAAAATAAAAATAAAAGTTGCATAAAATTAAAAATGGATGTTCAATCCAAAAAGCACTATACCATAACGATCTATTTGGAAATTAAATAAAAAAGGTAGTTTAATAGAAAAGTAAGTTGAATAAAAATCGAAGTTGAATAAAAATAAAAATGAACGTTGCATAAAATTAAAAATGGAAATTCAATCCAAAAACCACTGTACCTTAACGATCTATTTGGAAATTATATAAAAAAGGAAGTTTAATAGAAAAGTAAATTGATTAAAACTTGAAGTAAAATTAAAATAAAAATGAAAGTTGCATAAAATTAAAAATGGAAGTTCAATCCAAAAACCACTACACCTTAATGATCTACTTGGAAATTAAATAAAAAAGGAAGTTTAATAGGAAAGTAAATTGAATAAAAATGGAAGTAGAATAAAAATAAAAATGAAAGTTGCATAAAATTAAAAATGGAAGTTCAATTCAGAAACCACTATACCTGTCACGCCCCCAAACCGCCCCTAGTAGTTTGGTGCCGTGATGGCCAGTAATCCGAGATTACCGAAGGCCGACTTGCAAAAACACACACAATCAGAGTATGAAATGTGGGGTTTACAAGAGCGGAAGCAAAATATACATATATAAACTGAGTAGTCCATGAGAGCCGTGCATAAGTCCAATGGAATGTCATACATCAAACATCTTTACAAGTCTTACAATTCAGATACAACAAGAATGAGATACAAAATACATCCTGACCAAAAGGCTTCTCAAGCCGACATATGCTAAAACAAACAAAAGAAACATAAGCCGAGAAGCATAATCTTCAAGACGATGCAAAACGCAAATCCAAAACATGTCGGCAATGCACCCAAAAATACATCGGCATCACGTCTAGGCCTCAATGCCTTCTTGTTCATCACCTACATATATATAGAGAGGGTGAGCTTGGATACTCAGTGAATGATATTGGAAATAAAGGTTTTGCATGATTGATATCCAAGATTTCTTTCAAAACAATACATAGCATACTTTACGATCAAGAGGGAAATCAAGTTCATTTGCCGGCTTTCAAGTTCCTTGGATGTTAATAACATCTACTTATTTCAAGGGGTGATGACATATCAAGACAAGAGTTTCAAGACAAGCTGTGCTGCGAAAGTTTAGAGTCCTCTAGCACTAAGGACTGTCAAGACAAGCTGTGCTGCAAAAGTTTAGAGTCCTCTAGCACTAAGGACTGTCAAGACAAGCTGTGCTGCAAAAGTTTAGAGTCCTCTAGCACTAAGGACTGTCAAGACAAGCTGTGCTGCAAAATTTTAGAGTCCTCTAGCACTAAGGACTGTTAAGACAAGCTGTGCTGCAAAAGTTTAGAGTCCTCTAGCACTAAGGACTGTCAAGACAAGCTGTGCTGCAAAAGTTTAGAGTCCTCTAGCACTAAGGACTGTCAAGACAAGCTGTGCTGCAAAAGTTTAGAGTCCTCTAGCACTAAGGACTGTCAAGACATGTCATCAAAACAAGATAGTGCTTGGTATACAATTAGGGATAGTCATTCGTGCTAGATCAAATACTTTTCGAGACAAGGCAAAACAAGATTTATCAAAACAAGTGTAACATAGCTTTATCAAAAATACCACTCACTTAATTCTTCAAACGTCGGGGTCAAGCAAGGTCCAAGTCCTACAATCACATGGCAAAGCGTACTTGAACATATTTCTCAAAACAAGTCTAACATGCATGCAAATGATTTTGGAAAACATACTGGGCACCATTCAGGTCTAAGCCGAGGTTCCACACCTCCTTGCCGAGGTGTGTTCCCGAGGGCCACATGCAAGGAAAGGAGGTAGGGAAACTCTGGGTTTCTCTCTACTGATGAACATGAAGAACATGAGCGTGAAAACATGAAAATATGAATGTTCAATTAAAATCTGTTATCACAAATCTGGGATTTTTCATGCCACGAGTTTGAAAACGTGAACCTGGGTACCCATAGTTGAAAATTATGCAAGAATCAAACACAAAACATGAGTCTAGGCAAAAAGCTTTCGGATCAAAACATGGTTTTTCTTGAAGAACACATGGATGCCATTTTCTCTTTCTAGAATCGAGCTTCGAAACGATGCATGGCTTACTGATCATTTCCAATCATGCAAATGCAATAACATAAACATAAAGAACAACAAGAGCGGATCGAGAATCTAACCTTAGAACACGGATCTAACGGTTCGATCTTAAGGAATCAAGCTTGAAGACTTACTTCTCACTCTAGAACTTCTCTTTTCCTCCTAGAGCTTCTCTCTCCAAAAGGCAAGGTTATGACACTAAAAATGATAAGTGTTCTCACTCGGTTCTGGGCTTAATCCCTCTGTTGGGACACGTGGCGGCGACTGGTTGGGTTCACCCTGAAAAGGTGGCTGACAGACCAGACAAAGCATGGTGGAAAGGGTGTTCAATAAGCAAAGCGGTATGGGCATTCTGACGAGGCAATGACATTGGCTAATAACGAGGCGTATCTAACACGTTACACGGAATGGCACTCCGGCAAGGGATGACATCGGCTAACAAAAGGACTTCGGCAACTAAGGTGACAATGACCTCGGCTAGGAAGGACAACACTTGACTAAGCTGTGCCACATCTTGGCCTAGATGCGCCACATCCCGGCCTAGGTCGTACCACTCCAGGACGAGATCACTAGGGTGCAAGGTGACATCTCGGCTAATGTGGCAAGGCAAGAACGGAGGTCGACAAGGGGTTCCAAGACACTTCCAGACTGAGAATGACTTCGGCTTGGATTGATCTAGGCAAAACGTCGGCTAAATGTAACTTCGGCAAGCACATAACACTTAGACAAATCACAAAGGTATCAAATCAAGGCATGGATCACATTAACTCAAGCGAAACAAGTCACAACATACACATGCAAACTTAACAAATCATAATCATACAAATGCTCATGAACATGGTTAAGATGGAAAATGCGGGTTCTTACAGTCTACCCTCCTTAAGGAAATTTGGTCCCCAAACTTAAGTTACCTTGACCTACGAATAACTCCGGGTAACAGATTTTCATTTCCTCTTCCTTTTCCCACGTGGCTTCCCTGCCATAATGCTTCTCCCATTCGATCTTTACCATCGGTATCGACTTGTTTCTCAACTGTCTCACTTGTCTGTCAATAATCCTCATCGGTTTCTCTTCGTAGCCCAAGTCTTCATTAACTACAACCCCGGAGTAATCTATTACATGCAGTGGGTCTCGGATATATTTTCTCAGCATCGAAACATGGAACACACTGTGGACTCGACTCAAATCTGGTGGCAAAGCAAGCCTGTAAGCAACGGTGTTAATCCTCTCAAGAATTTCAAATGGCCCAACGTATCGGGGTGCAAGTTTGCCCTTCTTCCCAAATCTCGTAACTCCTGTCATCGGCGAGACCTTCAAAAATACATGATCCCCAATTTCAAATTCTAACTCCCTCCTTCTTTGGTCGGCATAACACTTCTGTCGACTCTGTGCAGTCTTAATCCTCTGCTGAATGAGTTTGATCTTTTCCGTTGTCATTCGAACCAATTCGGGGCCAATTAGAGCTTTGTCTCCTACTTCAGTCCAACATATCGGCGATCTGCACTCCCTTCCATACAAAGCTTCATACGGCGCCATGCTTATGCTGGCTTGATAACTGTTGTTGTACGCGAACTCCACTAATGGCAAATGCGATTCCCAGCTTCCCTGAAAATCCAACACGCACAACCTGAGCATGTCTTCGAGTGTCTGAATCATTCTTTCTGTCTGCCCGTCGGTCTGAGGGTGAAAGGCTGTGCTAAATCTCAACTCTGTTCCCAAGGCTCCTTGTAGACTCTGCCAAAATCTGGAAACGAACTTCGGATCTCAGTCTGACACAATGGACATCGGCACACCATGAAGTCTAACGATCTCATTCACGTACAATTCGGCAAGTCGGTCGGCATTGAATGTGGTCTTGACAGGCAAGAAGTGAGCTGACTTAGTAAACCTGTCGACTATAACCCAAATGGAATCCATACCTCTTTGCGTCCTCGGCAAACCCACTACGAAATCCATGGAGATGTGCTCCCATTTCCACTCAGGAATTGACAAGGGTTGAAGAAGTCCTGCCGGTCTCTGGTGTTCTGCCTTCACTTGCTGACAACCCAGACACTGAAATACAAACTCGGCTATCTCTCTTTTCATGTTTGGCCACCAAAAGGTCCGCTTTACGTCCTGATACATCTTGGTGCTCCCTGGATGGACGGCAAACTTGGAACTATGGGCCTCTTGCAAAATCTTCCTTTTCAACTCTGGTACGTCGGCTACACACAATCTTCCTTCAAACTTAAGCACCTGGTTTTCCACTGTGTATCCTGGCCTCGGCTTGGAGACGAATTCATCAATTACCCTTTTTAGGAACTTATCTTCCATCTGCCTGGTCTTCACTTCCTCAACGATGGTCGGTTCCGCTGAGATCGTTGCCAGACACGCCAAACTTCCAACTAACTTCCTGCTCAAAGCGTCGGCTACGAAATTTGCCTTACCTGGGTGATACTGAATCTGCATGTCATAGTCCTTCAACAGCTCGAGCCATCTTCTCTGCCTCATATTTAACTCTTTCTGGGTGAACAAGTACTTCAGACTCTTGTGGTCGGTGAAAACTTGGCACGATGTTCCATATAAGTAATGACGCCATATCTTCAAAGCAAAAACCACGGCAGCTAACTCCAGGTCATGGGTAGGATAATTCTTTTCATTGGGCTTCAACTGGCGAGACGCGTACGCTATGACTTTACCTTCTTGCATTAACACGCAACCCAAACCCTTATGTGAAGCATCACTGTAAATCTGAAATTCTTCATTAGCTGATGGTAGTATAAGAACTGGTGCTGTAACTAGTCTCGTCTTCAGCTCCTGGAAGGCTGATTCTCTTTCGTTGGTCCATTCATAAGCTGCTCCCTTCTTCGTTAGTTGTGTCAATGGCACTGCAATCCTCGAGAAATCCTTCACAAACTTCCTGTAATAACCTGCCAAACCCAGGAAACTACGAACCTCGGACACGTTGGTCGGCGTCGGCCAACTCACAACAGCTTCAATCTTACTGGGGTCAACTGATATACCATCTTCATTAATCACATGCCCTAGGAATGAAATGCTGGAAAGCCAAAACTCGCATTTACTCAACTTGGCGTACAACTTCTTATCCCTCAGGGTTTGCAGGGCAAGTCTCAGATGATTCTCGTGCTCGCTCGTATTCCCGGAATAGATCAATATGTCGTCGATAAAAATAATGACAAACTCATCTAGGTACGGCTTAAAGACTCTGTTCATCAAGTCCATGAATGCTGCTGGGGCATTGGTTACTCCGAAGGGCATTACCAAAAATTCGTAGTGGCCATATCTTGTCCGAAAAGCAGTTCTCTCAATGTCTTCGGCTTTAACCTTCAACTGGTGGTAGCCTGACCTAAGGTCAATCTTGGAAAAGACTCGTGCTCCTCGTAGCTGATCAAGCAAATCATCGATTCTTGGCAATGGGTATTTGTTCTTAATGGTAACCTTATTAAGTTCTCTGTAGTCAATGCAAAGACGAAGTGTGCCATCCTTTTTCTTAACAAATAGGACGGGTGCTCCCCACGGTGAAGTGCTCGGCCTAACAAATCCTTTGTTCAACAATTCTTGTAATTGCGACTTCAGTTCTCTAAGTTCGGCTGGGGCCATTCTGTAGGGTGTTTTGGAGATGGGTTGTGTTCCTGACAGGATGTCCACAGTAAACTCTATTTCCCTATCGACAAGGTGGCCAGGCAACTCATTCGGAAAGACATCGGGGAATTCCTCAACAATAGGTACGCCAGCTAACTCAACACTTCCATTCGAATCACTTAGTATACTGCATAAATAACCCTGACATCCTTTTTGGATCAACTTGTAGGCCTTCATGGATGAGATCAAGTAAGGTGGGGGTACTACTCCTTTACCTTGGAAAATGACCTCAGCTTGACTTGGGGTCTTCAATGTGACGCTCTTAGTAACACAATTAATGGATGCATGGTTCGCTACTAACCAATCCATTCCCAATATGACATCGAAGTGGGTCATGCTTAATGGCATCAAATCAACTAACAACTCTACCCTCTCAATCATGACAATACACGCCCTATAAACGGATGTGACAATCATATTCCTCCCAGATGGAGTAGACACAGATAATATGTAGTCAAGGGGTTCTAACTCTCTACTCAACTTCTCGGCAAATATAGTGGACACAAATGAATGCGTAGAACCCGAATCAATCAATACGTATGCATCTTGAGAACAAATTGAAATGGTACCTGACACCACTGCTTCAGCATTCTGGGCGTCTCCTGGCACTAATGCGAAAACTCTACCCTGCCTCGCCTGTATTCCCCCGATGTTATTCTTCTGTGCAGAGCCCGAGGTGCTTCCATTCCTCTTCCCATCATCGGTCCTTGCTTTCGGGCAGTCCTTCACGCGATGGCCTATCTCGCCACACTCATAACAAGCTCCTGTTGCCCAACGACAAACCCCGAAATGTTGCTTTCCACAACTCGCGCACATCGGCTTGGCGTTACCTTCCTGATTTGAGTTGCTGGAACTGTCTGTGCTCATTCTCTTCTTGGCATTGAACGGAACTCGGCGACTATCATAATTCTGTCTCTTCCTCTGACCCTCACTTGAACTCTGGTATCGGTTTAAATTAGCTTCAGCCAGGATGGCCTTGTCCAGTACTCCGGCGTACGTCGGCATATTGAGCATGTTGACCCGATCTTGTATCGGTCCACGCAACCCACTTTCGAACTTCCTCGCCTTTCGGTATTCGTCGTCAACCATATGAGGCGCATATCTCGCCAATTCAGTAAAGGCACGATCATACTCTGCCACTGTCTTGTTCCCCTGTGTCAGATTCTGAAACTCCGTGGTCTTTCGGTCTCGGACGCTAAGGGGGAAATGCTTGTTGTAGAACAACTCCAAAAATTTTGCCCAAGTCAAACCCGGATTGCTTTCTCGGACCATCATCCACCACCTACGAGCATCGTCGTCTAATGTGAACACTGCCAGGGATACCTTCTGGGCGTCTGTACTGGGGAAAACCTCAAACAACTTTTCCATCTCTAAGACCCACGCCTCGGCTTTCATTGGTTCTATGCCCCCTTGGAATCTTGGCGGTTTCATTTTCTTGAACTCTCTGATCAGGGTTATCGTGTCGTTCCCATACAAAGCTTGCTGCGGAGGCACTTGCGGTACTGGAGGAGGTGGAGGCGGAGCTGCATATCAGCCATTGGTCTGCTCGGCCTGGGTAGAGGTGGTACCAGTATCCTGCGGCCTAGGTTGTCTCTGCTCACGAACCAAGCCTTCGACTAACCTTTCCAATCTCTCCAACCTGTCTTCTGAACGATCTCGGCCAACTGGGGGTCTACCTCTCCTTATGATGCTAGGGGGAATGCAAGATGAGACTTTAAAACAACTAAACAGATAGCACATATATAAGTAACAAGCGTCTATGCCAAAATGATGCACACATAGTCAAGTAGCAAGCAATATGATGCAACTCCTGATATCATTCTAAGGGAAATCCTAGGCTCTCTAGGACTCAAGTACGTGAACAACGTACACCGAGGAACTTGTGCTCTGATACCAATCTGTCACGCCCCCAAACCGCCCCTAGTAGTTTGGTGCCGTGATGGCCAGTAATCCGAGATTACCGAAGGCTGACTTGCAAAAACACACACAATCAGAGTATGAAATATAGGGCTTACAAGAGCGGAAGCAAAATATACATATATAAACTGAGTAGTCCATGAGAGCCGTGCATAAGTCCAATGGAATGTCATACATCAAACATCTTTACAAGTCTTACAATTCAGATACAACAAGAATGAGATACAAAATACATCCTGACCAAAAGGCTTCTCAAGCCGACATATGCTAAAACAAACAAAAGAAACATAAGCCGAGAAGCATAATCTTCAAGACGATGCAAAACGCAAATCCAAAACATGTCGGCAATGCACCCAAAAATACATCGGCATCACGTCTAGGCCTCAATGCCTTCTTGTTCATCACCTACATATATATAGAGAGGGTGAGCTTGGATACTCAGTGAATGATATTGGAAATAAAGGTTTTGCATGATTGATATCCAAGATTTCTTTCAAAACAATACATAGCATACTTTACGATCAAGAGGGAAATCAAGTTCATTTGCCGGCTTTCAAGTTCCTTGGATGTTAATAACATCTACTTATTTCAAGGGGTGATGACATATCAAGACAAGAGTTTCAAGACAAGCTGTGCTGCGAAAGTTTAGAGTCCTCTAGCACTAAGGACTGTCAAGACAAGCTGTGCTGCAAAAGTTTAGAGTCCTCTAGCACTAAGGACTGTCAAGACAAGCTGTGCTGCAAAAGTTTAGAGTCCTCTAGCACTAAGGACTGTCAAGACATGTCATCAAAACAAGATAGTGCTTGGTATACAATTAGGGATAGTCATTCGTGCTAGATCAAATACTTTTCGAGACAAGGCAAAACAAGATTTATCAAAACAAGTGTAACATAGCTTTATCAAAAATACCACTCACTTAATTCTTCAAACGTCGGGGTCAAGCAAGGTCCAAGTCCTACAATCACATGGCAAAGCGTACTTGAACATATTTCTCAAAACAAGTCTAACATGCATGCAAATGATTTTGGAAAACATACTGGGCACCATTCAGGTCTAAGCCGAGGTTCCACACCTCCTTGCCGAGGTGTGTTCCCGAGGGCCACATGCAAGGAAAGGAGGTAGGGAAACTCTGGGTTTCTCTCTACTGATGAACATGAAGAACATGAGCGTGAAAACATGAAAATATGAATGTTCAATTAAAATCTGTTATCACAAATCTGGGATTTTTCATGCCACGAGTTTGAAAACGTGGACCTGGGTACCCATAGTTGAAAATTATGCAAGAATCAAACACAAAACATGAGTCTAGGCAAAAAGCTTTCGGATCAAAACATGGTTTTTCTTGAAGAACACATGGATGCCATTTTCTCTTTCTAGAATCGAGCTTCGAAACGATGCATGGCTTACAGATCATTTCCAATCATGCAAATGCAATAACATAAACATAAAGAACAACAAGAGCGGATCGAGAATCTAACCTTAGAACACGGATCTAACGGTTCGATCTTAAGGAATCAAGCTTGAAGACTTACTTCTCACTCTAGAACTTCTCTTTTCCTCCTAGAGCTTCTCTCTCCAAAAGGCAAGGTTATGACACTAAAAATGATAAGTGTTCTCACTCGGTTCTGGGCTTAATCCCTCTGTTGGGACACGTGGCGGCGACTGGTTGGGTTCACCCTGAAAAGGTGGCTGACAGACCAGACAAAGCATGGTGGAAAGGGTGTTCAATAAGCAAAGCGGTATGGGCATTCTGACGAGGCAATGACATTGGCTAATAACGAGGCGTATCTAACACGCTACACGGAATGGCACTCCGGCAAGGGATGACATCGGCTAACAAAAGGACTTCGGCAACTAAGGTGACAATGACCTCGGCTAGGAAGGACAACACTTGACTAAGCTGTGCCACATCTTGGCCTAGATGCGCCACATCCCGGCCTAGGTCGTACCACTCCAGGACGAGATCACTAGGGTGCAAGGTGACATCTCGGCTAATGTGGCAAGGCAAGAACGGAGGTCGACAAGGGGTTCCAAGACACTTCCAGACTGAGAATGACTTCGGCTTGGATTGATCTAGGCAAAACGTCGGCTAAATGTAACTTCGGCAAGCACATAACACTTAGACAAATCACAAAGGTATCAAATCAAGGCATGGATCACATTAACTCAAGCGAAACAAGTCACAACATACACATGCAAACTTAACAAATCATAATCATACAAATGCTCATGAACATGGTTAAGATGGAAAATGCGGGTTCTTACAATACCTTAACGATCTATTTGGAAAATAAATAGAAAAGGAAGTTTAATAGAAAAGTAAACTGAATAAAAATGGAAGTTGAATAAAAATAAAAATGAAAGTTGCAGAAAATTAAATATGGAAGTTCAATCCAGAAACCACCATACCTTAACGATCTATTTGGAAATTAAATAAAAAAGGAAGTTTAATAGAAAAGTAAATTGAATAAAAATGGAAGCTGAAAAAAAATATAAATGAAAGTTGCATAAAATTAAAAATGGAAGTTCAATACAAAAACCACTATACCTTAACGATCTATTTGGAAATTAAATAAAAAAGGTAGTTTAATAGAAAAGTAAGTTGAATAAAAATCGAAGTTGAATAAAAATAAAAATAAAAGTTGCATAAAATTAAAAATGGAAGTTCAATCCAAAAACCACTATACCTTAACGATCTATTTGGAAATTAAATAAAAAAAGGTAGTTTATTAGAAAAGTAAGTTGAATAAAAATAGAAGTTGAATAAAAATAAAAATGAAAGTTGCATAAAATTAAAAATGGAAGTTCAATCCAAAAACCACTGTACCTTAACGATCTATTTGGAAATTAAATAAAAAAGGAAGTTTAATAGAAAAGTAAATTGATTAAAAATTGAAGTAAACTTAAAATAAAAATGAAAGTTGCATAAAATTAAAAATGGAAGTTCAATCCAGAAACCACTACACCTTAACGATCTACTTGGAAATTAAATAAAAAAGGAAGTTTAATAGGAAAGTAAATTGAATAAAAATGGATGTAGAATAAAAATAAAAATGAAAGTTGCATAAAATTAAAAATGGAAGTTCAATTCAGAAACCACTATACCTTAACGATCTATTTGGAAATTAAATAGAAAAGGAAGTTTAATAGAAAAGTAAACTGAATAAAAATGGAAGTTGAATAAAAATAAAAATGAAAGTTGCAGAAAATTAAATATGGAAGTTCAATCCAGAAACCACTATACCTTAACGATCTATTTGGAAATTAAATAAAAAATGAAGTTTAATAGAAAAGTAAATTGAATAAAAATGGAAGTTGAATAAAAATAAAAATGAAAGTTGCATAAAATTAAAAATGGAAGTTCAATAAAAAAACCACTATACCTTAACGATCTATTTGGAAATTAAATAAAAAAGGTAGTTTAGTAGAAAAGTAAGTTGAATAAAAATGGAAGTTGAATAAAAATAAAAATGAAAGTTGCATAAAATTAAAAATGGAAGTTCAATCCAAAAACCACTGTACCTTAACGATCCATTTGGAAATTAAATAAAAAAGTAAGTTTAATAGAAAAGTAAATTGATTAAAAATTGAAGTAAAATAAAAATAAAAATGAAAGTTTCATAAAATTAAAAATGGATGTTCAATCCAGAAACCACTATACCTTAACGATCTACTTGGAAATTAAATAAAAAAGGAAGTTCAATAGGAAAGTAAATTGAATTAAAATGGAAGTAGAATAAAAATAAAAATGAAAGTTGCAACAAATTAAAAATGGAAGTTCAATCCAGAAACCACTTTACCTTAACGATCTATTTGGAAATTAAATAAAAAAGGAAGTTTAAGAGAAAAGTAAATTGAATAAAAATGGAAGTTGAATAAAAATAAAAATGAAAGTTGCGTAAAATTAAAAATGGAAGTTCAATCCAAAATCCACTATACCTTAACGATCTATTTGGAAATTAAATAAAAAAAGAAGTTGAGCAGAAAAGAAACGTGAATAAAAAAGGCAGTTAAATAAAAATAAAAATGGAAGTTGCAGAAAATTAAAAATGGAAGTTCAATCCAGAAACCACTATACCTTAACGATCTATTTGGAAATTAAATAAAAAAGGAAGTTTAATAGAAAAGGAAATAGAATAAAAATGGAAGTTGAATAAAAATAAAAATGAAAGTTGCATAAAACAAAAATTGGAAGTTCAATCCAGAAACCACTATACCTTAACGACCTATTTCGAAATTAAATAAAAAAGGAAGTTTAATAGGAAAGTAAATTGAATTAAAATGGAAGTAGAATAAAAATAAAAATGAAAGTTGCATAAAATTAAAAACGGAAGTTCAATAAAAAAACCACTATACCTTAACGATCTATTTGGAAATTAAATAAAAAAGGTAGTTTAATAGAAAAGTAAGTTGAATAAAAATGGAAGTTGAATAAAAATAAAAATGAAAGTTGCATAAAATTAAAAATGGAAGTTCAATCCAAAAACCACTGTACCTTAACGATCCATTTGGAAATTAAATAAAAAAGTAAGTTTAATAGAAAAGTAAATTGATTAAAAATTGAAGTAAAATGAAAATAAAAATGAAAGTTTCATAAAATTAAAAATGGATGTTCAATCCAGAAACCACTATACCTTAACGATCTTCTTGGAAATTAAATAAAAAAGAA
This sequence comes from Camellia sinensis, assembly GCF_055761805.1. Lineage (NCBI taxonomy): Eukaryota > Viridiplantae > Streptophyta > Magnoliopsida > Ericales > Theaceae > Camellia > Camellia sinensis. The sequence continues at coordinate 32,931,237 of NW_028128987.1, forward strand.
AGTTCAATAGGAAAGTAAATTGAATTAAAATGGAAGTAGAATAAAAATAAAAATGAAAGTTGCATAAAATTAAAAATGGCAGTTCAATCCAGAAACCACTTTACCTTAACGATCTATTTGGAAATTAAATAAAAAAGGAAGTTTAAGAGAAACGTAAATTGAATAAAAATGGAAGTTGAATAAAAATAAAAATGAAAGTTGCGTAAAATTAAAAATGGAAGTTCAATCCAAAATCCTCTGTACCTTAACGATCTATTTGGAAATTAAATGAGAAAGGAAGTTGAGCAGAAAAGAAACGTGAACAAAAAAGGCAGTTAAATAAAAATAAAAATGGAAGTTGCAGAAAATTAAAAATGGAAGTTCAATCCAGAAACCACTATACCTTAACGATCTATTTGGAAATTAAATAAAAAAGGAAGTTTAATAGAAAAGTAAATAGACTAAAAATGGAAGTTGAATAAAAATAAAAATGAAAGTTGCATGAAACAAAAATTGGAAGTTCAATCCAGAAACCACTATACCTTAACGACCTATTTGGAAATTAAATAAAAAAGGAAGTTTAATAGAAAAGTAAATTGATTAAAAACTGAAGTAAAATTAAAATATAAATGAAAGTTGCATAAAATTAAAAATGGAAGTTCAATCCAGAAACCACTATACCTTAACGATCTACTTGGAAATTAAATAAAAAAGGAAGTTTAATAGGAAAGTACATTGAATTAAAATGGAAGTAGAATAAAAATAAAAATGAAAGTTGCATAAAATTAAAAACGGAAGTTCAACCCAGAAACCACTATACCTTAACGATCTATTTGGAAATTAAATAAAAAAGGAAGTTTAATAGAAAAGTAAATTGAATAAAAATGGAAGTCGAATAAAAATAAAAATGAAAGTTGCATAAAATTAAAAATGGAAGTTCAATCCAGAAACCACTATACCTTAACGATCTACTTGGAAATTAAATAAAAAAGAAAGTTTAATAGGAAAGTAAAATGAATTAAAATGGAAGCGGAATAAATATAAAAATGAAAGTTCCAGAAAATTAAATATGGAAGTTCAATCCAGAAACCACTATACCTTAACGATCTATTTGGAAATTAAATAAAAAATGAAGTTTAATAGAAAAGTAAATTGAATAAAAATGGAAGTTGAATAAAAATAAAAATGAAAGTTGCATAAAATTAAAAATGGAAGTTCAATAAAAAAACCACTATACCTTAACGATCTATTTGGAAATTAAATAAAAAAGGTAGTTTAATAGAAAAGTAAGTTGAATAAAAATGGAAGTTGAATAAAAATAAAAATGAAAGTTGCATAAAATTAAAAATGGAAGTTCAATCCAAAAACCACTGTACGTTAACGATCCATTTGGAAATTAAATAAAAAAGTAAGTTTAATAGAAAAGTAAATTGATTAAAAATTGAAGTAAAATAAAAATAAAAATGAAAGTTTCATAAAATTAAAAATGGATGTTCAATCCAGAAACCACTATACCTTAACGATCTACTAGAAAATTAAATAAAAAAGGAAATTCAATAGGAAAGTAAATTGAATTAAAATGGAAGTAGAATAAAAATAAAAATGAAAGTTGCATAAAATTAAAAATGGAAGTTCAATCCAGAAACCACTTTACCTTAACGATCTATTTGGAAATTAAATAAAAAAGGAAGTTTAAGAGAAAAGTAAATTGAATAAAAATGGAAGTTGAAAAAAAATATAAATGAAAGTTGCATAAAATTAAAAATGGAAGTTCAATACAAAAACCACTATACCTTAACGATCTATTTGGAAATTAAAAAAAAAAGGTAGTTTGTTAGAAAAGTAAGTTGAATAAAAATGGAAGTTGAATAAAAATAAAAATGAAAGTTGCATAAAATTAAAAGTGGAAGTTCAATCCAAAAACCACTGTACCTTAACGATCTATTTGGAAATTAAATAAAAAAGGAAGTTTAATAGAAAAGTAAATTGATTAAAAACTGAAGTAAAATTAAAATAAAAATGAAAGTTGCATAAAATTAAAAATGGAAGTTCAATCCAGAAACCACTACACCTTAACGATCTACTTGGAAATTAAATAAAAAAGGAAGTTTAATAGGAAAGTAAATTGAATAAAAATGGAAGTAGAATAAAAATAAAAATGAAAGTTGCATAAAATTAAAAATGGAAGTTCAATTCAGAAACCACTATACCTTAACGATCTATTTGGAAATTAAATAGAAAAGGAAGTTTAATAGAAAAGTAAACTGAATAAAAATGGAAGTTGAACAAAAATAAAAATGAAAGTTGCAGAAAATTAAATATGGAAGTTCAATCCAGAAACCACTATACCTTAACGATCTATTTGGAAATTAAATAAAAAACTAAGTTTAATAGAATAGTAAATTGAATAAAAATGGAAGTTGAATAAAAATAAAAATGAAAGTTGCATAAAATTAAAAATAGAAGTTCAATACAAAAACCACTATACCTTAACGATCTATTTGGAAATTAAATAAAAAAGGTAGTTTGTTAGAAAAGTAAGTTGAATAAAAATGGAAGTTGAATAAAAATAAAAATGAAAGTTGCATAAAATTAAAAATGGAAGTTCAATCCAAAAACCACTGTACCTTAACGATCTATTTGGAAATTAAATAAAAAAGGAAGTTTAATAGAAAAGTAAATTGATTAAAAACTGAAGTAAAATTAAAATAAAAATGAAAGTTGCATAAAATTAAAAATGGAAGTTCAATCCAGAAACCACTACACCTTAACGATCTACTTGGAAATTAAATAAAAAAGGAAGTTTAATAGGAAAGTAAATTGAATAAAAATGGAAGTAGAATAAAAATAAAAATGAAAGTTGCATAAAATTAAAAATGGAAGTTCAATTCAGAAACCACTATACCTTAACGATCTATTTGGAAATTAAATAGAAAAGGAAGTTTAATAGAAAAGTAAACTGAATAAAAATGGAAGTTGAACAAAAATAAAAATGAAAGTTGCAGAAAATTAAATATGGAAGTTCAATCCAGAAACCACTATACCTTAACGATCTATTTGGAAATTAAATAAAAAACTAAGTTTAATAGAATAGTAAATTGAATAAAAATGGAAGTTGAATAAAAATAAAAATGAAAGTTGCATAAAATTAAAAATAGAAGTTCAATACAAAAACCACTATACCTTAACGATCTATTTGGAAATTAAATAAAAAAGGTAGTTTAATAGAAAAGTAAATTGAATAAAAATGGAAGTTGAATAAAAATAAAAATGAAAGTTGCATAAAATTAAAAATGGAAGTTCAATCCACAAATCACTATACCTTAATGATCTATTTGGAAATTAAATAAAAAAGGAAGTTTAATAGAAAAGTAAACTGAATAAAAATGGAAGTTGAATAAATATAAATATGAAAGTTGCAGAAAATTAAATATGGAAGTTCAATCCAGAAAGCACTATACCTTAACGATCTATTTGGAAATTAAATAAAAAAGGAAGTTTAATAGAAAAGTAAATTGAATAAAAATAGAAGTTGAAAAAAAATATAAATGAAAGTTGCATAAAATTAAAAATGGAAGTTCATTACAAAAACCACTATACCTTAACGATCTATTTGGAAATTCAATAAAAAAAGGAGTTTAATTGAAAAGTAAGTTGAATGAAAATCGAAATTGAATAAAAATAAAAATAAAAGTTGCATAAAATTAAAAATGGAAGTTCAATCGAAAAACCACTATACCTTAACGATCTATTTGGAAATTAAATAAAAAAGGTAGTTTGTTAGAAAAGTAAGTTGAATAAAAATCGAAGTTGAATAAAAATAAAAATGAAAGTTGCATAAAATTAAAAATGGAAGTTCAATCCAAAAACCACTGTACCTTAACGATCTATTTGGAAATTAAATAAAAAAGGAAGTTTAATAGAAAAGTAAATTGATTAAAAATTGAAGTAAAATTAAAATAAAAATGAAAGTTGCATAAAATTAAAAATGGAAGTTCAATCCAGAAACCACTACACCTTAACGATCTACTTGGAAATTAAATAAAAAAGGAAGTTTAATAGGAAAGTAAATTGAATAAAAATGGAAGTAGAATAAAAATCAAAATGAAAGTTGCATAAAATTAAAAATGGAACTTCAATTCAGAAACCACTATACCTTAACGATCTATTTGGAAATTAAATAAAATAGGAAGTTTAATTGAAAAGTAAATTGATTAAAAATTGAAGTAAAATTAAAATAAAAATGAAAGTTGCATAAAATTAAAAATGGAAGTTCAATCCAGAAACCACTACACCTTAACGATCTACTTGAAAATTAAATAAAAAAGGAAGTTTAATAGGAAAGTAAATTGAATAAAAATGGAAGTTGAATAAAAATAAAAATGAAAGTTGCATAAAATTAAAAATGGAAGTTCAATTCGGAAACCACTATACCTTAACGATCTATTTGGAAATTAAATAGAAAAGGAAGTTTAATAGAAAAGTAAACTGAATAAAAATGGAAGTTGAATAAAAATAAAAATGAAAGTTGCAGAAAATTAAATATGGAAGTTCAGTCCAGAAACCACTATACCTTAACGATGTATTTGGAAATTAAATAAAAAACTAAGTTTAATAGAATAGTAAATTGAATAAAAATGGAAGTTGAATAAAAATAAAAATGAAAGTTGCATAAAATTAAAAATAGAAGTTCAATACAAAAACCACTATACCTTAACGATCTATTTGGAAATTAAATAAAAAATGTAGTTTAATAGAAAAGTAAATTGAATAAAAATGGAAGTTGAATAAAAATAAAAATGAAAGTTGCATAAAATTAAAAATGGAAGTTCAATCCAAAAATCACTATACCTTAATGATCTATTTGGAAATTAAATAAAAAAGGAAGTTTAATAGAAAAGTAAACTGAATAAAAATGGAAGTTGAATAAATATAAAAATGAAAGTTGCAGAAAATTAAATATGGAAGTTCAATCCAGAAACCACTTTAGCTTAATGATCTATTTGGAAATTAAATAAAAAAGGAAGTTTAATAGAAAAGTAAATTGAATAAAAATAGAAGTTGAAAAAAAATATAAATGAAAGTTGCATAAAATTAAAAATGGAAGTTCAATACAAAAACCACTATACCTTAACGATCTATTTGGAAATTAAATAAAAAAGGTAGTTTAATAGAAAAGTAAGTTGAATAAAAATCGAAGTTGAATAAAAATAAAAATAAAAGTTGCATAAAATTAAAAATGGATGTTCAATCCAAAAAGCACTATACCTTAACGATCTATTTGGAAATTAAATAAAAAAGGTAGTTTAATAGAAAAGTAAGTTGAATAAAAATCGAAGTTGAATAAAAATAAAAATGAACGTTGCATAAAATTAAAAATGGAAATTCAATCCAAAAACCACTGTACCTTAACGATCTATTTGGAACTTATATAAAAAAGGAAGTTTAATAGAAAAGTAAATTGATTAAAAATTGAAGTAAAATTAAAATAAAAATGAAAGTTGCATAAAATTAAAAATGGAAGTTCAATCAAAAAACCACTACACCTTAATGATCTACTTGGAAATTAAATAAAAAAGGAAGTTTAATAGGAAAGTAAATTGAATAAAAATGGATGTAGAATAAAAATAAAAATGAAAGTTGCATAAAATTAAAAATGGAAGTTCAATTCAGAAACCACTGTACCTTAAGGATCTATTTGGAAATTAAATAGAAAAGGAAGTTTAATAGAAAAGTAAACTGAATAAAAATGGAAGTTGAATAAAAATAAAAATGAAAGTTGCAGAAAATTAAATATGGAAGTTCAATCCAGAAACCACTATACCTTAACGATCTATTTGGAAATTAAAAAAAAAAGGAAGTTTAATAGAAAAGTAAATTGAATAAAAATGGAAGTTGAAAAAAAATATAAATGAAAGTTGCATAAAATTAAAAATGGAAGTTCAATACAAAAACCACTATACCTTAACGATCTATTTGGAAATTAAATAAAAAAGGTAGTTTAATAGAAAAGTAAGTTGAATAAAAATCGAAGTTGAATAAAAATAAAAATAAAAGTTGCATAAAATTAAAAATGGAAGTTCAATCCAAAAACCACTATACCTTAACGATCTATTTGGAAATTAAATAAAAAAGGTAGTTTGTTAGAAAAGTAAGTTGAATAAAAATGGAAGTTGAATAAAAATAAAAATGAAAGTTGCATAAAATTAAAAATGGAAGTTCAATCCAAAAACCACTGTACCTTAACGATCTATTTGGAAATTAAATAAAAAAGGAAGTTTAATAGAAAAGTAAATTGATTAAAAATTGAAGTAAACTTAAAATAAAAATGAAATTGCATAAAATTAAAAATGGAAGTTCAATCCAGAAACCACTACACCTTAACGATCTACTTGGAAATTAAATAAAAAAGGAAGTTTAATAGGAAAGTAAATTGAATAAAAATGGATGTAGAATAAAAATAAAAATGAAAGTTGCATAAAATTAAAAATGGAAGTTCAATTCAGAAACCACTATACCTTAACGATCTATTTGGAAATTAAATAGAAAAGGAAGTTTAATAGAAAAGTAAACTGAATAAAAATGGAAGTTGAATAAAAATAAAAATGAAAGTTGCAGAAAATTAAATATGGAAGTTCAATCCAGAAACCACTATACCTTAACGATCTATTTGGAAATTAAATAAAAAATGAAGTTTAATAGAAAAGTAAATTGAATAAAAATGGAAGTTGAATAAAAATAAAAATGAAAGTTGCATAAAATTAAAAATGGAAGTTCAATAAAAAAACCACTATACCTTAACGATCTATTTGGAAATTAAATAAAAAAGGTAGTTTAATAGAAAAGTAAGTTGAATAAAAATGGAAGTTGAATAAAAATAAAAATGAAAGTTGCATAAAATTAAAAATGGAAGTTCAATCCAAAAACCACTGTACCTTAACGATCCATTTGGAAATTAAATAAAAAAGTAAGTTTAATAGAAAAGTAAATTGATTAAAAATTGAAGTAAAATAAAAATAAAAATGAAAGTTTCATAAAATTAAAAATGGATGTTCAATCCAGAAACCACTATACCTTAACGATCTACTTGGAAATTAAATAAAAAAGGAAGTTCAATAGGAAAGTAAATTGAATTAAAATGGAAGTAGAATAAAAATAAAAATGAAAGTTGCAACAAATTAAAAATGGAAGTTCAATCCAGAAACCACTTTACCTTAACGATCTATTTGGAAATTAAATAAAAAAGGAAGTTTAAGAGAAACGTAAATTGAATAAAAATGGAAGTTGAATAAAAATAAAAATGAAAGTTGCGTAAAATTAAAAATGGAAGTTCAATCCAAAATCCACTATACCTTAACTATCTATTTGGAAATTAAATAAAAAAGGAAGTTGAGCAGAAAAGAAACGTGAATAAAAAAGGCAGTTAAATAAAAATAAAAATGGAAGTTGCAGAAAATTAAAAATGGAAGTTCAATCCAGAAACCACTATACCTTAACGATCTATTTGGAAATTAAATAAAAAAGGAAGTTTAATAGAAAAGGAAATAGAATAAAAATGGAAGTTGAATAAAAGTAAAAATGAAAGTTGCATATAACAAAAATTGGAAGTTCAATCCAGAAACCACTATACCTTAACGACCTATTTGGAAATTAAATAAAAAAGGAAGTTTAATAGGAAAGTAAATTGAATTAAAATGGAAGTAGAATAAAAATAAAAATGAAAGTTGCATAAAATTAAAAACAAAAGTTCAATCCAGAAACCACTATACCTTAACGATCTATTTGGAAATTAAATAAAAAAGGAAGTTTAATAGAAAAGTAAATTGAATAAAAATGGAAGTCGAATAAAAATAAAAATGAAAGTTGCATAAAATTAAAAATGGAAGTTCAATCCAGAAACCACTATACCTTAACGATCTACTTGGAAATTAAATAAAAAAGAAAGTTTAATAGGAAAGTAAAATGAATTAAAATGGAAGCAGGATAAATATAAAAATGAAAGTTGCAGAAAATTAAATATGGAAGTTCAATCCAGAAACCACTATACCTTAACGATCTATTTGGAAATTAAACAAAAAAAGAAGTTTAATAGAAAAGTAAATTGAATAAAAATGGAAGTTGAATAAAAATAAAAATGAAAGTTGCATAAAATTAAAAACGGAAGTTCAATAAAAAAAAACCACTATACCTTAACGATCTATTTGGAAATTAAATAAAAAAGGTAGTTTAATAGAAAAGTAAGTTGAATAAAAATGGAAGTTGAATAAAAATAAAAATGAAAGTTGCTTAAAATTAAAAATGGAAGTTCAATCCAAAAACCACTGTACCTTAACGATCCATTTGGAAATTAAATAAAAAAGTAAGTTTAATAGAAAAGTAAATTGATTAAAAATTGAAGTAAAATAAAAATAAAAATGAAAGTTTCATAAAATTAAAAATGGATGTTCAATCCAGAAACCACTATACCTTAACGATCTACTTGGAAATTAAATAAAAAAGAAAGTTCAATAGGAAAGTAAATTGAATTAAAATGGAAGTAGAATAAAAATAAAAATGAAAGTTGCATAAAATTAAAAATGGAAGTTCAATCCAGAAACCACTTTACCTTAACGATCTATTTGGAAATTAAATAAAAAAGGAAGTTTAAGAGAAAAGTAAATTGAATAAAAATGGAAGTTGAATAAAAATAAAAATGAAAGTTGCGTAAAATTAAAAATGGAAGTTCAATCCAAAATCCTCTGTACCTTAACGATCTATTTGGAAATTAAATGAGAAAGGAAGTTGAGCAGAAAAGAAACGTGAATAAAAAAGGCAGTTAAATAAAAATAAAAATGGAAGTTGCAGAAAATTAAAAATGGAAGTTCAATCCAGAAACCACTATACCTTAACGATCTATTTGGAAATTAAATAAAAAAGGAAGTTTAATAGAAAAGTAAATAGAATAAAAATGGAAGTTGAATAAAAATAAAAATGAAAGTTGCATAAAACAAAAATTGGAAGTTCAATCCAGAAACCACTATACCTTAACGACCTATTTGGAAATTAAATAAAAAAGGAAGTTTAATAGAAAAGTAAATTGATTAAAAATTGAAGTAAAATTAAAATATAAATGAAAGTTGCATAAAATTAAAAATGGAAGTTCAATCCAGAAACCACTATACCTTAACGATCTACTTGGAAATTAAATAAAAAAGGAAGTTTAATAGGAAAGTAAATTGAATTAAAATGGAAGTAGATTAAAAATAAAAATGAAAGTTGCATAAAATTAAAAACGGAAGTTCAATCCAGAAACCACTATACCTTAACGATCTATTTGGAAATTAAATAAAAAAGGAAGTTTAATAGAAAAGTAAATTGAATAAAAATGGAAGTCGAATAAAAATAAAAATGAAAGTTGCATAAAATTAAAAATGGAAGTTCAATCCAGAAACCACTATACCTTAACGATCTACTTGGAAATTAAATAAAAAAGAAAGTTTAATCGGAAAGTAAAATGAATTAAAATGGAAGCAGAATAAATATAAAAATGAAAGTTGCAGAAAATTAAATATGGAAGTTCAATCCAGAAACCACTATACCTTAACTATCTATTTGGAAATTAAATAAAAAAAGAAGTTTAATAGAAAAGTAAATTGAATAAAAATGGAAGTTGAATAAAAATAAAAATGAAAGTTGCATAAAATTAAAAATGGAAGTTCAATAAAAAAACCACTATACCTTAACGATCTATTTGGAAATTAAATAAAAAAGGTAGTTTAATAGAAAAGTAAGTTGAATAAAAATGGAAGTTGAATAAAAATAAAAATGAAAGTTGCATAAAATTAAAAATGGAAGTTCAATCCAAAAACCACTGTACGTTAACGATCCATTTGGAAAATAAATAAAAAAGTAAGTTTAATAGAAAAGTAAATTGATTAAAAATTGAAGTAAAATAAAAATAAAAATGAAAGTTTCATAAAATTAAAAATGGATGTTCAATCCAGAAACCACTATACCTTAACGATCTACTTGGAAATTAAATAAAAAAGAAAGTTCAATAGGAAAGTAAATTGAATTAAAATGGAAGTAGAATAAAAATAAAAATGAAAGTTGCATAAAATTAAAAATGGAAGTTCAATCCAGAAACCACTTTACCTTAACGATCTATTTGGAAATTAAATAAAAAAGGAAGTTTAAGAGAAAAGTAAATTGAATAAAAATGGAAGTTGAAAAAAAATATAAATGAAAGTTGCATAAAATTAAAAATGGAAGTTCAATACAAAAACCACTATACCTTAACGATCTATTTGGAAATTAAATAAAAAAGGTAGTTTAATAGAAAAGTAAGTTGAATAAAAATCGAAGTTGAATAAAAATAAAAATAAAAGTTGCATAAAATTAAAAATGGAAGTTCAATCCAAAAAAAACTATACTTTAACGATCTATTTGGAAATTAAATAAAAAAGGTAGTTTGTTAGAAAAGTAAGTTGAATAAAAACCGAAGTTGAATAAAAATAAAAATGAAAGTTGCATAAAATTAAAAATGGTAGTTCAATACAAAAACCACTGTACCTTAACGATCTATTTGGAAATTAAATAAAAAAGGAAGTTTAATAGAAAATTAAATTGATTAAAAACTGAAGCAAAATTAAAATAAAAATGAAAGTTGCATAAAATTAAAAATGGAAGTTCAATCCAGAAACCACTACATCTTAACGATCTACTTGGAAATTAAATAAAAAAGGAAGTTTAATAGGAAAGTAAATTGAATAAAAATGGAAGTAGAATAAAAATAAAAATGAAAGTTGCATAAAATTAAAAATGGAAGTTCAATTCAGAAACCACTATACCTTAACGATCTATTTGGAAATTAAATAGAAAAGGAAGTTTAATCGAAAAGTAAACTGAATAAAAATGGAAATTGAACAAAAATAAAAATGAAAGTTGCAGAAAATTAAATATGGAAGTTCAATCCAGAAACCACTATACCTTAACGATCTATTTGGAAATTAAATAAAAAACTAAGTTTAATAGAATAGTAAATTGAATAAAAATGGAAGTTGAATAAAAATAAAAATGAAAGTTGCATAAAATTAAAAATAGAAGTTCAATACAAAAACCACTATACCTTAACGATCTATTTGGAAATTAAATAAAAAAGGTAGTTTAATAGAAAAGTAAATTGAATAAAAATGGAAGTTGAATAAAAATAAAAATGAAAGTTGCATAAAATTAAAAATGGAAGTTCAATCCACAAATCACAATACCTTAATGATCTATTTGGAAATTAAATAAAAAAGGAAGTTTAATAGAAAAGTAAACTGAATAAAAATGGAAGTTGAATAAATATAAAAATGAAAGTTGCAGAAAATTAAATATGGAAGTACAATCCAGAAACCACTATACCTTAACGATCTATTTGGAAATTAAATAAAAAAGGAAGTTTAATAGAAAAGTAAATTGAATAAAAATAGAAGTTGAAAAAAAATATAAATGAAAGTTGCATAAAATTAAAAATGGAAGTTCAATACAAAAACCACTATACCTTAACGATCTATTTGGAAATTCAATAAAAAAAGGTAGTTTAATAGAAAAGTAAGTTGAATGAAAATCGAAGTTGAATAAAAATAAAAATAAAAGTTGCATAAAATTAAAAATGGAAGTTCAATCAAAAAACCACTATACCTTAACGATCTATTTGGAAATTAAATAAAAAAGGTAGTTTGTTAGAAAAGTAAGTTGAATAAAAATCGAAGTTGAATAAAAATAAAAATGAAAGTTGCATAAAATTAAAAATGAAAGTTCAATCCAAAAACCACTGTACCATAACGATCTATTTGGAAATTAAATAAAAAAGGAAGTTTAATAGAAAAGTAAATTGATTAAAAATTGAAGTAAAATTAAAATAAAAATGAAAGTTGCATAAAATTAAAAATGGAAGTTCAATCCAGAAACCACTACACCTTAACGATCTACTTGGAAATGAAATAAAAAAGGAAGTTTAATAGGAAAGTAAATTGAATAAAAATGGAAGTAGAATAAAAATCAAAATGAAAGTTGCATAAAATTAAAAATGGAACTTCAATTCAGAAACCACTATACCTTAACGATCTATTTGGAAATTAAATAAAATAGGAAGTTTAATTGAAAAGTAAATTGATTAAAAATTGAAGTAAAATTAAAATAAAAATGAAAGTTGCATAAAATTAAAAATGGAAGTTCAATCCAGAAACCACTACACCTTAACGATCTACTTGAAAATTAAATAAAAAAGGAAGTTTAATAGGAAAGTAAATTGAATAAAAATGGAAGTAGAATAAAAATAAAAATAAAAGTTGCATAAAATTAAAAATGGAAGTTCAATTAAGAAACCACTATACCTTAACGATCTATTTGGAAATTAAATAGAAAAGGAAGTTTAATAGAAAAGTAAACTGAATAAAAATGGAAGTTGAATAAAAATAAAAATGAAAGTTGCAGAAAATTAAAAATGGAAGTTCAATCCAAAAATCACTATACCTTAATGATCTATTTGGAAATTAAATAAAAAAGGAAGTTTAATAGAAAAGTAAACTGAATAAAAATGGAAGTTGAATAAATATAAAAATGAAAGTTGCAGAAAATTAAATATGGAAGTTCAATCCAGAAACCACTATACCTTAACGATCTATTTGGAAATTAAATAAAAAAGGAAGTTTAATAGAAAAGAAAATTGAATAAAAATGGAAGTTGAAAAAAAATATAAATGAAAGTTGCATAAAATTAAAAATGGAAGTTCAATACAAAAACCACAATACCTTAACGATCTATTTGGAAATTAAATAAAAAAGGTAGTTTAATAGAAAAGTAAGTTGAACAAAAATCGAAGTTGAATAAAAATAAAAATAAAAGTTGCATAAAATTAAAAATGGATGTTCAATCCAAAAACCACTATACCTTAACGATCTATTTGCAAAATTAAATAAAAAAGGTAGTTTAAGAGAAAAGTAAGTTGAATAAAAATCGAAGTTGAATAAAAATAAAAATGAAAGTTGCATAAAATTAAAAATGGAAGTTCAATCCAAAAACCACTGTACCTTAACAATCTATTTGGAAATTAAATAAAAAAGGAAGTTTAATAGAAAAGTAAATTGATTAAAAATTGAAGTAAAATTAAAATAAAAATGAAAGTTGCATAAAATTAAAAATGGATGTTCAATCCAGAAACCACTACACCTTAACGATCTACTTGGAAATTAAATAAAAAAGGAAGTTTAATAGGAAAGTAAATTGAATTAAAATGGAAGTAGAATAAAAATAAAAATGAAAGTTGCATAAAATTAAAAATGGAAGTTCAATCCAGAAACCACTATACCTTAACGATCTACTTGGAAATTAAATAAAAAATGAAGTCTAATAGAAAAGTAAATTCAATAAAAATGGAAGTCGAATAAAAATAAAAATGAAAGTTGCATAAAATTAAAAATGGAAGTTCAATCCAAAAACCACTATATCTTAATGATCTATTTTGAAATTAAATAAAAAAGGAAGTTGAGTAGAAAAGAATCTTGAATAAAAAAGGAAATTAAATAAAAATAAAAATGGAAGTTGCAGAAAATTAAAAATGGAAGTTCATTCCAGAAACCACAATACCTTAATGATCTATTTGGAAATTAAATAAAAAAGGAAGTTTAGTAGGAAAGTAAATTGAATAAAAATGGAAGTAGAATAAAAACAAAAATGAAAGTTGCATAAAATTAAAAATGGAAGTTCAATCCAGAAACCACTATACCTTAACGATCTATTTGGAAATTAACTAAAAAAGGAAGTTTAATGGAAAAGTAAATAGAATAAAAATGGAAGTTGAATAAAAATAAAAATGAAAGTTGCATAAAACAAAAATTGGAAGTTCAATCCAGAAACCACTATACCTTAACGACCTATTTGGAAATTAAATAAAAAAGGAAGTTTAATAGAAAAGTAAATTGATTAAAAATTGAAGTAAAATTAAAATATAAATGAAAGTTGCATAAAATTAAAAATGGAAGTTCAATCCGGAAACCACTATACCTTAACGATCTACTTGGAAATTAAATAAAAAAGGAAGTTTAATAGGAAAGTAAATTGAATTAAAATGGAAGTAGAATAAAAATAAAAATGAAAGTTGCATAAAATTAAAAACAGAAGTTCAATCCAGAAACCACTATACCTTAACGATCTATTTGGAAATTAAATAAAAAAGGAAGTTTAATAGAAAAGTAAATTGAATAAAAATGGAAGTCGAATAAAAATAAAAATGAAAGTTGCATAAAATTAAAAATGGAAGTTCCATCCAGAAACCACTATACCTTAACGATCTACTTGGAAATTAAATAAAAAAGAAAGTTTAATAGGAAAGTAAAATGAATTAAAATGGAAGCAGAATAAATATAAAAATGAAAGTTGCAGAAAATTAAATATGGAAGTTCAATCCAGAAACCACTATACCTTAACGATCTATTTGGAAATTAAATAAAAAAAGAAGTTTAATAGAAAAGTAAATTGAATAAAAAGGAAGTTGAATAAAAATAAAAATGAAAGTTGCATAAAATTAAAAATGGAAGTTCAATAAAAAAACCACTATACCTTAACGATCTATTTGGAAATTAAATAAAAAAGGTAGTTTAATAGAAAAGTAAGTTGAATAAAAATGGAAGTTGAATAAAAATAAAAATGAAAGTTGCATAAAATTAAAAATGGAAGTTCAATCCAAAAACCACTGTACCTTAACGATCCATTTGGAAATTAAATAAAAAAGTAAGTTTAATAGAAAAGTAAATTGATTAAAAATTGAAGTAAAATAAAAATAAAAATGAAAGTTTCATAAAATTAAAAATAGATGTTCAATCTAGAAACCACTATACCTTAACGATCTACTTGGAAATTAAATAAAAAAGGAAGTTCAATAGGAAAGTAAATTGAATTAAAATGGAAGTAGAATAAAAATAAAAATGAAAGTTGCATAAAATTAAAAATGGAAGTTCAATCCAGAAACCACTTTACCTTAACGATCTATTTGGAAATTAAATAAAAAAGGAAGTTTAAGAGAAAAGTAAATTGAATAAAAATGGAAGTTGAATAAAAATAAAAATGAAAGTTGCGTAAAATTAAAAATGGAAGTTCAATCCAAAATCCACTATACCTTAACGATCTATTTGGAAATTAAATAAAAAAGGAAGTTGAGCAGAAAAGAAACGTGAATAAAAAAGGCAGTTAAATAAAAATAAAAATGGAAGTTGCAGAAAATTAAAAATGGAAGTTCTTTTCAGAAACCACTATATCTCAATGATCTATTTGGAAACTAAATAAAAAAGGAAGTTTAATAGAAAAGTAAATTGATTAAAAATGGATGTAGAATAAAACTAAAAATGAAAGTTGCATAAAATTAAAAATGGAAGTTCTATCCAGAAACCAATATACCTTAACGATCGGCTTGGAAATAAAATAAAGAAGGAAGTTTAATAGGAAAGTAAATTGAATTAAAATGGAAGTAGAATAAAAACAAAAATGAAAGTTGCATAAAACTAAAAATGGAAGTTCAATCCAGAAACCACTATACCTTAGCGATCTATTTGGAAATTAAATAAAAAGGAAGTTCAATAGGAAAGTAAATTGAATTAAAATGGAAGTAGAATAAAAATAAAAATGAAAGTTGCATAAAATTAAAAATGGAAGTTCAATCCAGAAACCACTATACCTTAACGATCTATTTGGAAATTAAACAAAAAAGGAAGTTTAATAGAAAAGTAAATTGAATAAAAATGGAAGTCGAATAAAAATAAAAATGAAAGTTGCAAAAAATTAAAAATGGAAGTTCAATCCAGAAACCACTATACCTTAACGACCTATTTGGAAATTAAATAAAAAAGGAAGTTTAATAGAAAAGTAAATTGATTAAAAATTGAAGTAAAATTAAAATATAAATGAAAGTTGCATAAAATTAAAAATGGAAGTTCAATCCGGAAACCACTATACCTTAACGATCTACTTGGAAATTAAATAAAAAAGGAAGTTTAATAGGAAAGTAAATTGAATTAAAATGGAAGTAGAATAAAAATAAAAATGAAAGTTGCATAAAATTAAAAACGGAAGTTCAATCCAGAAACCACTATACCTTAACGATCTATTTGGAAATTAAATAAAAAAGGAAGTTTAATAGAAAAGTAAATTGAATAAAAATGGAAGTCGAATAAAAATAAAAATGAAAGTTGCATAAAATTAAAAATGGAAGTTCAATCCAGAAACCACTATACCTTAACGATCTACTTGGAAATTAAATAAAAAAGAAAGTTTAATAGGAAAGTAAAATGAATTAAAATGGAAGCAGAATAAATATAAAAATGAAAGTTGCAGAAAATTAAATATGGAAGTTCAATCCAGAAACCACTATACCTTAACGATCTATTTGGAAATTAAATAAAAAAAGAAGTTTAATAGAAAAGTAAATTGAATAAAAATGGAAGTTGAATAAAAATAAAAATGAAAGTTGCATAAAATTAAAAATGGAAGTTCAATAAAAAAACCACTATACCTTAACGATCTATTTGGAAATTAAATAAAAAAGGTAGTTTAATAGAAAAGTAAGTTGAATAAAAATGGAAGTTGAATAAAAATAAAAATGAAAGTTGCATAAAATTAAAAATGGAAGTTCAATCCAAAAACCACTGTACCTTAACGATCCATTTGGAAATTAAATAAAAAAGTAAGTTTAATAGAAAAGTAAATTGATTAAAAATTGAAGTAAAATAAAAATAAAAATGAAAGTTTCATAAAATTAAAAATAGATGTTCAATCTAGAAACCACTATACCTTAACGATCTACTTGGAAATTAAATAAAAAAGGAAGTTCAATAGGAAAGTAAATTGAATTAAAATGGAAGTAGAATAAAAATAAAAATGAAAGTTGCATAAAATTAAAAATGGAAGTTCAATCCAGAAACCACTTTACCTTAACGATCTATTTGGAAATTAAATAAAAAAGGAAGTTTAAGAGAAAAGTAAATTGAATAAAAATGGAAGTTGAATAAAAATAAAAATGAAATTTGCGTAAAATTAAAAATGGAAGTTCAATCCAAAATCCACTATACCTTAACGATCTATTTGGAAATTAAATAAAAAAGGAAGTTGAGCAGAAAAGAAACGTGAATAAAAAAGGCAGTTAAATAAAAGAAAAAATGGAAGTTGCAGAAAATTAAAAATGGAAGTTCTTTTCAGAAACCACTATATCTCAATGATCTATTTGGAAATTAAATAAAAAAGGAAGTTTAGTAGAAAAGTAAATTGAATTAAAATGGAAGTAGAATAAAAATAAAAATGAAAGTTGCATAAAATTAAAAATGGAAGTTCAATCCAGAAACCACTATACCTTAACGATCTATTTGGAAATTAAATAAAAAAGGAAGTTTAATAGAAAAGTAAATTGAATAAAAATGGAAGTCGAATAAAAATAAAAATGAAAGTTGCAAAAAATTAAAAATGGAAGTTCAATCCAGAAACCACTATACCTTAACGATCTACCTGGAAATTAAATAAAAAAGAAAGTTTAATAGGAAAGTAAATTGAATTAAAATGGAAGTAGAATAAATATAAAAATGAAAGTTGCAGAAAATTAAATATGGAAGTTCAATCCAGAAACCACTATACCTTAACGATCGATTTGGAAATTAAATAAAAAATGAAGTTTAATAGAAAAGTAAATTGAATAAAAATGGAAGTTGAATAAATATAAAAATGAAAGTTGCATAAAATTAAAAATGGAAGTTCAATAAAAAAAACCACTATACCTTAACGATCTATTTGGAAATTTAATAGAATAGGTAGTTTAATAGAAAAGTAAGCTGAATAAAAATGGAAGTTGAATAAAAATAAAAATGAAAGTTGCATAAAATTAAAAATGGAAGTTCAATCCAAAAACCACTGTAACTTAACAATCCATTTGGAAATTAAATAAAAAAGTAAGTTTAATAGAAAAGTAAATTGATTAAAAATTGAAGTAAAATAAAAATAAAAATGAAAGTTTCATAAAATTAAAAATGGATGTTCAATCCAGAAACCACTATACCTTAACGATCTACTTGGAAATTAAATAAAAAAGGAAGTCTAATAGAAAAGTAAATTGAATTAAAATGGAAGTAGAATTAAAATAAAAATGAAAGTTCCATAAAATTAAAAATGGAAGTTCAATCCAGAAACCACTATACCTTAACGATCTACTTGGAAATTAAATAAAAAAGGAAGTCTAATAGAAAAGTAAATTGAATAAAAATGGAAGTCGAATAAAAATGAAAGTTGCACAAAATTAAAAATGGAAGTTCAATCCAAAAACCTCTATATCTTAATGATCTATTTTGAAATTAAATAAAAAAGGAAGTTGAGTAGAAAAGAATCTTGAATAAAAAAGGAAATTAAATAAAAATAAAAATGGAAGTTGCAGAAAATTAAAAATGGAAGTTCATTCCAGAAACCAGTATACCTTAATGATCTATTTGGAAATTAAATAAAAAAGGAAGTTTAATAGGAAAGTAAATTGAATAAAAATGGAAGTTGAATAAAAACAAAAATGAAAGTTGCATAAAATTAAAAATGGAAGTTCAATCCAGAAACCACTATACCTTAACGATCTATTTGGAAATTAAATAAAAAAGGAAGTTTAATAGAAAAGTAAATAGAATAAAAATGGAAGTTGAATAAATATAAAAATGAAAGTTGCATAAAACAAAAATTGGAAGTTCAATCCAGAAACCACTATACCTTAACGACCTATTTGGAAATTAAATAAAAAAGGAAGTTTAATAGAAAAGTAAATTGATTAAAAATTGAAGTAAAATTAAAATATAAATGAAAGTTGCGTAAAATTAAAAATGGAAGTTCAATCCAGAAACCACTATACCTTAACGATCTACTTGGAAATTAAATAAAAAAGGAAGTTTAATAGGAAAGTAAATTGACTTAAAATGGAAGTAGAATAAAAATAAAAATGAAAGTTGCTTAAAATTAAAAATGGAAGTTCAATCCAGAAACCACTATACCTTAACGATCTATTTGGAAATTAAATAAAAAAGGAAGTTTAATAGAAAAGTAAATTGAATAAAAATGGAAGTCGAATAAAAATAAAAATGAAAGTTGCCAAAAATTAAAAATGGAAGTTCAATCCAGAAACCACTATACCTTAACGATCTATTTGGAAATTAAATAAAAAAGGAAGTTTAATAGAAAAGTAAATTGAATAAAAATGGAAGTCGAATAAAAATAAAAATGAAAGTTGCAAAAAATTAAAAATGGAAGTTCAATCCAGAAACCACTATACCTTAACGATCTACCTGGAAATTAAATAAAAAAGAAAGTTTAATAGGAAAGTAAATTGAATTAAAATGGAAGTTGAATAAATATAAAAATGAAAGTTGCAGAAAATTAAATATGGAAGTTCAATCCAGAAACCACTATACCTTAACGATCGATTTGGAAATTAAATAAAAAATGAAGTTTAATAGAAAAGTAAATTGAATAAAAATGGAAGTTGAATAAATATAAAAATGAAAGTTGCATAAAATTAAAAATGGAAGTTCAATAAAAAATACCACTATACCTTAACGATCTATTTGGAAATTTAATAAAAAAGGTAGTTTAATAGAAAAGTAAGTTGAATAAAAATGGAAGTTGAATAAAAATAAAAATGAAAGTTGCATAAAATTAAAAATGGAAGTTCAATCCAAAAACCACTGTAACTTAACAATCCATTTGGAAATTAAATAAAAAAGTAAGTTTAATAGAAAAGTAAATTGATTAAAAATTGAAGTAAAATAAAAATAAAAATGAAAGTTGCATAAAATTAAAAATGGATGTTCAATCCGGAAACCACTATACCTTAACGATCTACTTGGAAATTAAATAAAAAAGGAAGTCTAATAGAAAAGTAAATTGAATTAAAATGGAAGTAGAATTAAAATAAAAATGAAAGTTCCATAAAATTAAAAATGGAAGTTCAATCCAGGAATCACTATACCTTAACGATCTACTTGGAAATTAAATAAAAAAGGAAGTCTAATAGAAAAGTAAATTGAATAAAAACGGAAGTCGAATAAAAATAAAAATGAAAGTTGCACAAAATTAAAAATGGAAGTTCAATCCAAAAACCACGATATCTTAATGATCTATTTTGAAATTAAATAAAAAAAGGAAGTTGAGTAGAAAAGAATCTTGAATAAAAAAGGAAATTAAATAAAAATAAAAATGGATGTTGCAGAAAATTAAAAATGGAAGTTCATTCCAGAAAGCAGTATACCTTAATGATCTATTTGGAAATTAAATAAAAAAGGAAGTTTAATAGGAAAGTAAATTGAATAAAAATGGAAGTAGAATAAAAACAAAAATGAAAGTTGCATAAAATTAAAAATGGAAGTTCAATCCAGAAACCACTATACCTTAACGATCTATTTGGAAATTAAATAAAAAAGGAAGTTTAATAGAAAAGTAAATAAAATAAAAATGGAAGTTGAATAAATATAAAAATGAAAGTTGCATAAAACAAAAATTGGAAGTTCAATCCAGAAACCACTATACCTTAACGACCTATTTGGAAATTAAATAAAAAAGGAAGTTTAATAGAAAAGTAAATTGATTAAAAATTGAAGTAAAATTAAAATATAAATGAAAGTTGCATAAAATTAAAAATGGAAGTTCAATCCAGGAACCACTATACCTTAGCGATCTACTTGGAAATTAAATAAAAAAGGAAGTTTAATAGGAAAGTAAATTGACTTAAAATGGAAGTAGAATAAAAATAAAAATGAAAGTTGCTTAAAATTAAAAATGGAAGTTCAATCCAGAAACCACTATACCTTAACGATCTATTTGGAAATTAAATAAAAAAGGAAGTTTAATAGAAAAGTAAATTGAATAAAAATGGAAGTCGAATAAAAATAAAAATGAAAGTTGCCTAAAATTAAAAATGGAAGTTCAATCCAAAATCCACTATACCTGAACGATCTACTTGGAAATTAAATAAAAAAGAAAGTTTAATAGGAAAGTAAAATGAATTAAAATGGAAGTATAATAAATATAAAAATGAAAGTTGCAGAAAATTAAATATGGAAGTTCAATCCAGAAACCACTATACCTTAACGATCTATTTGGAAATTAAATAAAAAAGGAAGTTTAATAGAAAAGTAAATTGAATAAAAATGGAAGTTGAATAAAAATAAAAATGAAAGTTGCATAAAATTAAAAATAAAAGTTCAATAAAAAAACCACTATACCTTAACGATCTATTTGGAAATTAAATAAAAAAGGTAGTTTAATAGAAAAGTAAGTTGAATAAAAATGGAAGTTGAATAAAAATAAAAATGAAAGTTCATAAAATTAAAAATGGAAGTTCAATCCAGAAACCACTGTACCTTAACGATCCATTTGGAAATTAAATAAAAAAGTAAGTTTAATAGAAAAGTAAATTGATTAAAAATTGAAGTAAAATAAAAATAAAAATGAAATTTCATAAAATTAAAAATGGATGTTCAACCCAGAAACCACTATACCTTAACGACCTACTTGGAAATTAAATAAAAATGGAAGTTCAATTGGAAACTAAATTGAATTAAAATGGAAGTTGAATAAAATTAAAAATGGAAGTTCAATCCAAAAACCATTATACCTTAACGATCCACCTGGAAATTAAATAAAAAAGAAAGTTTAATAGGAAAGTAAATTGAATTAAAATGTAAGTAGAATAAATAGAAAAGTGAAAGTTGCAAAAAATTAAATATGGAAGTTAATTTCAGAAACCACTATATCTTAATGATCTATTTGGAAATTAAATAAAAAAATGAAGTTTAATAGAAAAGTAAATTGATTAAAAATGGATGTAGAATAAAAATAAAAATGAAAGTTCATAAAATTAAAAATGGAAGTTCTATCCAGAAACCACTATACCTTAACGATCTACTTGGAAATAAAATAAAGAAGGAAGTTTAATAGGAAAGTAAATTGAATTAAAATGGAAGTGGAATAAAAACAAAAATGAAAGTAGCATAAAATTAAAAATGGAAGTTCAATCCAGAAACCACTATACCATAGCGATCTATTTGGAAATTAAATAAAATGGAAGTTTAATAGGAAAGTAAATTGAATTAAAATGGAATTAGAATAAAAATAAAAGTGAAAGTTGCATAAAATTAAAAATGGAAGTTCAATCCAGAAACCACTATACCTTAATGATCTATTTGGAAATTAAATAAAAAAGGAAGTTTAATAGAAAAGTAAATTAAATAAAAATGGAAGTCGAATAAAAATAAAAATGAAAATTGCATAAAATTAAAAATGGAAGTTCAATCCAGAAACCACTATACCTTAACGATCTACCTGGAAATTAAATAAAAAAGAAAGTTTAATAGGAAAGTAAATTGAATTAAAATGTAAGTAGAATAAATATAAAAGTGAAAGTTGCAGAAAATTAAATATGGAAGTTCATTTCAGAAACCACTATATCTTAATGATCTATTTGGAAATTAAATAAAAAAATGAAGTTTAATAGAAAAGTAAATTGATTAAAAATGGATGTAGAATAAAAATAAAAATGAAAGTTGCATAAAATTAAAAATGGAAGTTCTATCCAGAAACCACTATACCTTAACGATCTACTTGGAAATAAAATAAAGAAGGAAGTTTAATAGGAAAGTAAATTGAATTAAAATGGAAGTGGAATAAAAACAAAAATGAAAGTAGCATAAAATTAAAAATGGAAGTTCAATCCAAAAACCACTATACCTTAGCGATCTATTTGGAAATTAAATAAAATGGAAGTTTAATAGGAAAGTAAATTGAATTAAAATGGAATTAGAATAAAAATAAAAGTGAAAGTTCCATAAAATTAAAAATGGAAGTTCAATCCAGAAACCACTATACCTTAGTGATCTATTTGGAAATTAAATAAAAAAGGAAGTTTAATAGAAAAGTAAATTAAATAAAAATGGAAGTCGAATAAAAATAAAAATGAAAATTGCATAAAATTAAAAATGGAAGTTCAATCCAGAAACCACTATACCTTAACGATCTACCTGGAAATTAAATAAAAAAGAAAGTTTAATAGGAAAGTAAATTGAATTAAAATGTAAGTAGAATAAATATCAAAGTGAAAGTTGCAGAAAATTAAATATGGAAGTTCAATCCAGAAACTACAATACCTTAACGATCGATTTGGAAATTAAATAAAAAATGAAGTTTAACAGAAAAGTAAATTGAATAAAAATGGAAGTTGAATAAAAATAAAAATGAAAGTTGCGTAAAATTAAAAATGGAAGTTCAATCCAAAAACCACATTACGTTAACGATCTATTTGGAAATTAAATAAAAAAGGAAGTTGAGCAGAAAAGAAACGTGAATAAAAAAGGAAGTTAAATAAAAATAAAAATGGAAGTTGCAGAAAATTAAAAATGGAAATTCATTCCAGAAACCACTATATCTTAATGATCTACTTGGAAATTAAATAAAAAAGGAAGTTTAATAGGAAAGTAAATTGAATTAAAATGGAAGTAGAATAAAAATGAAAATGAAAGTTGCATAAAATTAAAAATGGATGTTCAATCCAGAAACCACTATACCTTAACGATCTATTTGGAATTAAATAAACAAGAAAGTTTAATAGAAAAGTAAAGTGTATAAAAATGGAAGTTGAATAAAAATAAAAATGAAAGTTGCAGAAAATTAAATATGGAAGTTCAATCTAGAAACCAGTTTACCTTAGCGATCTATTTGGAAATTAAATAAAAAAGGAAGTTTAATAGCCAAGTAAATTAAATAAAAATGGAAGTTCAATAAAAATAAAAATGAGAGTTGCATAAAATTAAAATTGGAAGTTCAATCCAAAAACCACTATACCTTAACGATCTATTTGGAAATTAAAAAAAAAAGGAAGTTGAGTAGAAAAGAATCTTGAATAAAAAAGGTAATTAAATAAAAATAAAAATGGAAGTTGCAGAAAATTAAAAATGGAAGTTCAATCCAGAAACCACTATACCTTAACGATCTATTTGGAAATTAAATAAAAAAGGAAGATTAATAGGAAAGTAAATTGAATAAAAATGGAAGTAGAATAAAAATAAAAACGAAAGTTGCATAAAATTAAAAATGGAAGTTCAATTCAGAAACCACTATACCTTAACGATCTATTTGGAAATTAAATAAAAAAGGAAGTTTAATAGAAAAGTAAACTGAATAAAAATGGAACTTGAATAAAAATAAAAATGAAATTTGCAGAAAATTAAATATGGAAGTTCAATCCAGAAACCACTATACCTTAACGATCTATTTGGAAATTAAATAAAAAAGGAAGTTTAATAGAAAAGTAAATTGAATAAAAATGGAAGTTGAATAAAAATAAAAATGAATGTTGCATAAAATTAAAAATGGAAGTTCAATACAAAAACCACTAAATCTTAACGATCTATTTGGAAATTAAATAAAAAAGGTAGTTTAATAGAAAAGTGAATTGAGTAAAAATGGAAGTTGAATAAAAATAAAAATGAAAGTCGCATAAAATTAAAAATGGAAGTTCAATCCAAAAACCACTATACCTTAACGATCCATTTGGAAATAAAATAAAAAAGGAAGTTTAATAGAAAAGTAAATGGATTAAAAATTGAAGTAAAATAAAAATAAAAATGAAACTTGCATAAAATTAAAAGTGGATGTTCAATCCAGAAACCACTATACCTTAACGATCTACTTGGAAATTAAACAAAAAATGAAGTTTAATAGGAAAGTATATTGAATTAAAATGGAAGTAGAATAAAAATAAAAATGAAAATTGCATAAAATTAAAAATGGAAGTTCAATCCAGAAACCACTTAACCTGAACGATCTATTTGGAAATTAAATAAAAAAGGAAGTTTAATAGAAAAGTAAATTGAATAAAACTGGAAGTTGAATAAAAATAAAAATGAAAGTTGCATAAAATTAAAAATGGAAGTTCAATCCAGAAACCACTATACCTTAACGATCTATTTGGAAATTAAACAAAAAAGGAAGTTGAGCAGAAAAGAAACGTGAATAAAAAAGGAAGTTAAATAAAAATAAAAATGGAAGTTGCAGAAAATTAAAAATGGAAGTTCATTCCAGAAACCACTATAGCTTACTGATCTATTAGAAATTAAATAAAAAAGGAAGTTTAATAGAAAAGTAAATTGATTTAAAATGGATGTAGAATAAAAATAAAAATGAAAGTTGCATAAAATTAAAAATGGAAGTTCTATCCAGAAACCACTATACCTTAACGATCTACTTGAAAATTATATAAAGAAGGAAGTTTAATAGGAAAGTAAATTGAATTAAAAGGGAAGTAGAATAAAAATGTAAATAACAGTTGCATAAAATTAAAAATGGAAGTTCAATCCAGAAACCACTATACCTTAACGATCTATTTGGAAATTAAATAAAAAAGGAAGTCTAATAGAAAAGTAAATTGAATAAAAATAAAAGTTGAATAAAAATAAAAATGAAAGTTGCAGAAAGTTAAATATGGAAGTTCAATCCAGAAACCACTATAGCTTAATGATCTATTTGGAAATTAAATAAAAAAGGAAGTTTAATAGAAAAGTAAATTGATTAAAAATGGATGTTGAATAAAAATAAAAATGAAAGTTGCATAAAATTAAAAATGGAAGTTCTATCCAGAAACCACTATACCTTAACGATCTACTTGAAAATTAAATAAAAAAGGAAGTTTAATAGGAAAGTAAATTGAATGAAAAGGGAAGTAGAATAAAAATAAAAATGAAAGTTGCATAAAATTAAAAATGGAAGTTCTATCCAGAAACCACTATACCTTAACGATCTACTTGAAAATTATATAAAGAAGGAAGTTTAATAGGAAAGTAAATTGAATTAAAAGGGTAGTAGAATAAAAATGAAAATAACAGTTGCATAAAATTAAAAATGGAAGTTCAATCCAGAAACCACTATACCTTAACGATCTATTTGGAAATTAAATAAAAAAGGAAGTCTAATAGAAATGTAAATTGAATAAAAATAAAAGTTGAATAAAAATAAAAATGAAAGTTGCAGAAAGTTAAATATGGAAGTTCATTCCAGAAACCACTATAGCTTAATGATCTATTTGGAAATTAAATAAAAAAGGAAGTTAAATAGAAAAGTAAATTGATTAAAAATGGATGTTGAATAAAAATAAAAATGAAAGTTGCATAAAATTAAAAATGGAAGTTCTATCCAGAAACCACTATACCTTAACGATCTACTTGAAAATTAAATAAAAAAGGAAGTTTAATAGGAAAGTAAATTGAATTAAAAGGGAAGTAGAATAAAAATAAAATTAAAAGTTGCATAAAATTAAAAATGGAAGTTCAATCCAGAAACGACTATACCTTAACGATCTATTTGGAAATTAAATAAAAAAGGAAGTCTAATAGAAAAGTAAATTGAATAAAAATAAAAGTTGCATAAAAATAAAAATGAAAGTTGCAGAAAATTAAATATGGAAGTTCAATCCAGAAACCACTATACCTTAACGATCTATTTGGAAATTGAATAAAAAATGAAGTTTAATAGAAAAGTAAATTGAATAAAAATGGAAGTTGAATAAAAATAAAAATGAAAGTTGCATAAAATTAAAAATGGAAGTTCGATCCAAAAACCACTATACCTTAACGATTTATTTGGAAATAAAATAAAAAAGTAAGTTTAATAGAAAAGTAATTTGAATAAAAATGGAAGTTGAATAAAAATAAAAATGAAAGTTGCATAAAATTAAAAATGGAAGTTCAATCCAAAAACCACTATACCTTAACGATCTATTTGGAAATTAAATAAAAAAGGAAGTTTAATAGAAAAGTAAATTGAATAATAATGGAAGTTGAATAAAAACAAAAATGAAAGTTGCATAAAATTAAAAATGGAAGTTCTATCCAGAAACCACTATACCTTAACGATCTATTTGGAAATTAAATAAAAAAGGAAGTTTAATGGAAAAGTAAATTGAATAATAATGGAAGTTGAATAAAAATAAAAATGAAAGTTGCATAAAACTAAAATTGGAAGTTCATTCCAGAAACCACTATACCTTAACGACCTATTTAAATAAAAAAGGAAGTTTAATAGAAAAGTAAATTGATTAAAAATTGAAGTAAAATTAAAATATAAATGAAAGTTGCATAAAATTAAAAATGGAAGTTCCATCCAGAAAGCACTATACCTTAACGATCTATTTGGAATTTAAATGAAAAAGGAAGTTTAATAGAAAAGTAAATTGAATAAAAATGGAAGTCGAATAAAAATAAAAATGAAAGTTGCATAAAATTAAAAATGGAAGTTCAATCCAGAAACCACTATATCTTAACGATCTACTTGGAAATTAAATAAAAAAGAAAGTTTAATAGGAAAGTAAATTGAATTAAAATGGAAGTAGAATAAATATAAAAATGAAAGTTGCATAAAATTAAATATGGAAGTTCAATCCAGAAACCACTATACCTTAACGATCTATTTGGAAATTAAATAAAAAAGGAAGTTTAATAGAAAAGTAAATTGAATAATAATGGAAGTTGAATAAAAATAAAAATGAAAGTTGCATAAAATTAAAAATGGAAGTTCAATAAAAAAAACCACTATACCTTAACGATCTATTTGGAAATTAAATAAAAAAGGTAGTTTAATAGAAAAGTAAGTTGATTAAAAATTGAAGTAAAATTAAAATATAAATGAAAGTTGCATAAAATTAAAAATGGAAGTTCAATCCAGAAACCACTATACCTTAACGATCTACTTGGAAATTAAATAAAAAAGGAAGTTTAATAGGAAAGTAAATTGACTTAAAATGGAAGTAGAATAAAAATAAAAATGAAAGTTGCTTAAAATTAAAAATGGAAGTTCAATCCAGAAACCACTATACCTTAACGATCTATTTGGAAATTAAATAAAAAAGGAAGTTTAATAGAAAAGTAAATTGAATAAAAATGGAAGTCGAATAAAAATAAAAATGAAAGTTGCCTAAAATTAAAAATGGAAGTTCAATCCAGAAACCACTATACCTTAACGATCTACTTGGAAATTAAATAAAAAAGGAAGTTTAATAGAAAAGTAAATTTATTAAAAATTGAAGTAAAATTAAAATATAAATGAAAGTTGCATAAAATTAAAAATGGAAGTTCAATCCAGAAACCACTATACCTTAACGATCTACTTGGAAATTAAATAAAAAAGGAAGTTTAATAGGAAAGTAAATTGACTTAAAATGGAAGTAGAATAAAAACAAAAATGGATGTTGCAGAAAACTAAAAATAAAAGTTCAATAAAAAAACCACTATACCTTAACGATCTATTTGGAAATTAAATAAAAAAGGTAGTTTAATAGAAAAGTAAGTTGAATAAAAATGGAAGTTGAATAAAAATAAAAATGAAAGTTGCATAAAATTTAAAATGGAAGTTCAATCCAAAAACCACTGTACCTTAACGATCCATTTGGAAATTAAATAAAAAAGTAAGTTTAATAGAAAAGTAAATTGATTAAAAATTGAAGTAAAATAAAAATAAAAATGAAAGTTTCATAAAATTAAAAATGGATGTTCAACCCAGAAACCACTATACCTTAACGACCTACTTGGAAATTAAATAAAAAAGGAAGTTCAATAGGAAACTAAATTGAATTAAAATGGAAGTTGAATAAAAATAAAAATGAAAGTTGCATAAAATTAAAAATGGAAGTTCAATCCAAAAACCATTGTACCTTAACGATCTACCTGGAAATTAAATAAAAAAGAAAGTTTAATAGGAAAGTAAATTGAATTAAAATGTAAGTAGAATAAATATAAATGTGAAAGTTGCAGAAAATTAAATATGGAAGTTCATTTCAGAAACCACTATATCTTAATGATCTATTTGGAAATTAAATAAAAAAATGAAGTTTAATAGAAAAGTAAATTGATTAAAAATGGATGTAGAATAAAAATAAAAATGAAAGTTGCATAAAATTAAAAATGGAAGTTCTATCCAGAAACCACTATACCTTAACGATCTACTTGGAAATAAAATAAAGAAGGAAGTTTAATAGGAAAGTAAATTGAATTAAAATGGAAGTGGAATAAAAACAAAAATAAAAGTAGCATAAAATTAAAAATGGAAGTTCAATCCAGAAACCACTATACCTTAGCGATCTATTTGGAAATTAAATAAAATGGAAGTTTAATAGGAAAGTAAATTGAATTGAAATGGAATTAGAATAAAAATAAAAGTGAAAGTTGCATAAAATTAAAAATGGAAGTTCAATCCAGAAACCACTATACCTTAATGATCTATTTGGAAATTAAATAAAAAAGGAAGTTTAATAGAAAAGTAAATTAAATAAAAATCGAAGTCGAATAAAAATAAAAATGAAAATTGCATAAAATTAAAAATGGAAGTTCAATTCAGAAACCACTATACCTTAACGATCTACCTGGAAATTAAATAAAAAAGAAAGTTTAATGGGAAAGTAAATTGAATTAAAATGTAAGTAGAATAAATATAAAAGTGAAAGTTGCAGAAAATTAAATATGGAAGTTCAATCCAGAAACTACAATACCTTAACGATCGATTTGGAAATTAAATAAAAAATGAAGTTTAACAGAAAAGTAAATTGAATAAAAATGGAAGTTGAATAAAAATAAAAATGAAAGTTGCGTAAAATTAAAAATGGAAGTTCAATCCAAAAACCACTATACGTTAACGATCTATTTGGAAATTAAATAAAAAAGGAAGTTGAGCAGAAAAGAAACGTGAATAAAAAAGGAAGTTAAATAAAAATAAAAATGGAAGTTGCAGAAAATTAAAAATGGAAGTTCATTCCAGAAACCACTATATCTTAATGATCTACTTGGAAATTAAATAAAAAAGGAAGTTTAATAGGAAAGTAAATTGAATTAAAATGGAAGTAGAATAAAAATGAAAATGAAAGTTGCATAAAATTAAAAATGGATGTTCAATCCAGAAACCACTATACCTTAACGATCTATTTGGAATTAAATAAACAAGAAAGTTTAATAGAAAAGTAAAGTGTATAAAAATGGAAGTTGAATAAAAATAAAAATGAAAGTTGCAGAAAATTAAATATGGAAGTTCAATCCAGAAACCAGTTTACCTTAGCGATCTATTTGGAAATTAAATAAAAAAGGAAGTTTAATAGCCAAGTAAATTAAATAAAAATGGAAGTTCAATAAAAATAAAAATGAGAGTTGCATAAAATTAAAATTGGAAGTTCAATCCAAAAACCACTATACCTTAACGATCTATTTGGAAATTAAAAA
Source organism: Camellia sinensis (assembly GCF_055761805.1). Lineage (NCBI taxonomy): Eukaryota > Viridiplantae > Streptophyta > Magnoliopsida > Ericales > Theaceae > Camellia > Camellia sinensis. The sequence goes on from NW_028128987.1 coordinate 32,961,494, forward strand.
AAAAAGGAAGTTGAGTAGAAAAGAATCTTGAATAAAAAAGGTAATTAAATAAAAATAAAAATGGAAGTTGCAGAAAATTAAAAATGGAAGTTCAATCCAGAAACCACTATACCTTAACGATCTATTTGGAAATTAAATAAAAAAGGAAGATTAATAGGAAAGTAAATTGAATAAAAATGGAAGTAGAATAAAAATAAAAATGAAAGTTGCATAAAATTAAAAATGGAAGTTCAATTCAGAAACCACTATACCTTAACGATCTATTTGGAAATTAAATAAAAAAGGAAGTTTAATAGAAAAGTAAACTGAATAAAAATGGAAGTTAAATAAAAATAAAAATGAAAGTTGCAGAAAATTAAATATGGAAGTTCAATCCAGAAACCACTATACCTTAACGATCTATTTGGAAATTAAATAAAAAAGGAAGTTTAATAGAAAAGTAAATTGAACAAAAATGGAAGCTGAATAAAAATAAAAATGAAAGTTGGATAAAATTAAAAATGGAAGTTCAATACAAAAACAACTATACCTTAACGATCTATTTGAAAATTAAATAAAAAAGATAGTTTAATAGAAAATTAAATTGAATAAAATTGGAAGTTGAATAAAAATAAAAATGAAAGTTGTATAAAATTAAAAATGAAAGTTCAATCCAAAAACCACTATACCTTAACGGTCTGTTTGGAAATTAAAAAAAAAAGGAAGTTTAATAGAAAAGTAAACTGAAAAAAAATGGAAGTTGAATAAAAATAAAAATGAAATTTACAGAAAATTAAATATGGAAGTTCAATCCAGAAACCACTATACCTTAACGATCTATTTGGAAATTAAATAAAAAAGGAAGTTTAATAGAAAAGTAAATTGAATAAAAATGGAAGTTGAATAAAAATAAAAATGAATGTTGCATAAAATTAAAAATGGAAGTTCAATACAAAAACCACTATATCTTAACGATCTATTTGGAAATAAAATAAAAAAGGAAGTTTAATAGAAAAGTAAATGGATTAAAAATTGAAGTAAAATAAAAATAAAAATGAAACTTGCATAAAATTAAAAGTGGATGTTCAATCCAGAAACCACTATACCTTAACGATCTACTTGGAAATTAAACAAAAAATGAAGTTTAATAGGAAAGTAAATTGAATTAAAACGGAAGTAGAATAAAAATAAAAATGAAAATTGCATAAAATTAAAAATGGAAGTTCAATCCAGAAACCACTTTACCTTAACGATCTATTTGGAAATTAAATAAAAAAGGAAGTTTAATAGAAAAGTAAATTGAATAAAACTGGAAGTTGAACAAAAATAAAAATGAAAGTTGCATAAAATTAAAAATGGAAGTTCAATCCAGAAACCACTATACCTTAACGATCTATTTGGAAATTAAACAAAAAAGGAAGTTGAGCAGAAAAGAAACGTGAATAAAAAAGGAAGTTAAATAAAAATAAAAATGGAAGTTGCAGAAAATTAAAAATGGAAGTTCATTCCAGAAACCACTATAGCTTACTGATCTATTAGAAATTAAATAAAAAAGGAAGTTTAATAGAAAAGTAAATTGATTTAAAATGGATGTAGAATAAAAATAAAAATGAAAGTTGCATAAAATTAAAAATGGAAGTTCTATCCAGAAACCACTATACCTTAACGATCTACTTGAAAATTATATAAAGAAGGAAGTTTAATAGGAAAGTAAATTGAATTAAAAGGGAAGTAGAATAAAAATGTAAATAACAGTTACATAAAATTAAAAATGGAAGTTCAATCCAGAAACCACTATACCTTAACGATCTATTTGGAAATTAAATAAAAAAGGAAGTCTAATAGAAAAGTAAATTGAATAAAAATAAAAGTTGAATAAAAATAAAAATGAAAGTTGCAGAAAGTTAAATATGGAAGTTCAATCCAGAAACCACTATAGCTTAATGATCTATTTGGAAATTAAATAAAAAAGGAAGTTTAATAGAAAAGTAAATTGATTAAAAATGGATGTTGAATAAAAATAAAAATGAAAGTTGCATAAAATTAAAAATGGAAGTTCTATCCAGAAACCACTATACCTTAACGATCTACTTGAAAATTAAATAAAAAAGGAAGTTTAATAGGAAAGTAAATTGAATGAAAAGGGAAGTAGAATAAAAATAAAAATGAAAGTTGCATAAAATTAAAAATGGAAGTTCTATCCAGAAACCACTATACCTTAACGATCTACTTGAAAATTATATGAAGAAGGAAGTTTAATAGGAAAGTAAATTGAATTAAAAGGGAAGTAGAATAAAAATGAAAATAACAGTTGCATAAAATTAAAAATGGAAGTTCAATCCAGAAACCACTATACCTTAACGATCTATTTGGAAATTAAATAAAAAAGGAAGTCTAATAGAAAAGTAAATTGAATAAAAATAAAAGTTGAATAAAAATAAAAATGAAAGTTGCAGAAAGTTAAATATGGAAGTTCATTCCAGAAACCACTATAGCTTAATGATCTATTTGGAAATTAAATAAAAAAGGAAGTTTAATAGAAAAGTAAATTGATTAAAAATGGATGTTGAATAAAAATAAAAATGAAAGTTGCATAAAATTAAAAATGGAAGTTCTATCCAGAAACCATTATACCTTAACGATCTACTTGAAAATTAAATAAAAAAGGAAGTTTAATAGGAAAGTAAATTGAATTAAAAGGGAAGTAGAATAAAAATGAAAATAAAAGTTGCATAAAATTAAAAATGGAAGTTCAATCCAGAAACGACTATACCTTAACGATCTATTTGGAAATTAAATAAAAAAGGAAGTCTAATAGAAAAGTAAATTGAATAAAAATAAAAGTTGCATAAAAATAAAAATGAAAGTTGCAGAAAATTAAATATGGAAGTTCAATCCAGAAACCACTATACCTTAACGATCTATTTGGAAATTGAATAAAAAAGGAAGTTTAATAGAAAAGTAAATTGAATAAAAATGGAAGTTGAATAAAAATAAAAATGAAAGTTGCATAAAATTAAAAATGGAAGTTCAATCCAAAAACCACTATACCTTAACGATTTATTTGGAAATAAAATAAAAAAGGAAGTTTAATAGAAAAGTAAATTGATTAAAAATGGAAGTTGAATAAAAATAAAAATGAAAGTTGCATAAAATTAAAAATGGAAGTTCAATCCAAAAACCACTATACCTTAACGATCTATTTGGAAATTAAATAAAAAAGGAAGTTTAATAGAAAAGTAAATTGAATAATAATGGAAGTTGAATAAAAACAAAAATGAAAGTTGCATAAAATTAAAAATGGAAGTTCTATCCAGAAACCACTATACCTTAACGATCTATTTGGAAATTAAATAAAAAAGGAAGTTTAATGGAAAAGTAAATTGAATAATAATGGAAGTTGAATAAAAATAAAAATGAAAGTTGCATAAAACTAAAATTGGAAGTTCAATCCAGAAACCACTATACCTTAACGACCTATTTAAATAAAAAAGGAAGTTTAATAGAAAAGTAAATTGATTAAAAATTGAAGTAAAATTAAAATATAAATGAAAGTTGCATAAAATTAAAAATGGAAGTTCCATCCAGAAACCACTATACCTTAACGATCTATTTGGAATTTAAATGAAAAAGGAAGTTTAATAGAAAAGTAAATTGAATAAAAATGGAAGTCGAATAAAAATAAAAATGAAAGTTGCATAAAATTAAAAATGGAAGTTCAGTCCAGAAACCACTATATCTTAACGATCTACTTGGAAATTAAATAAAAAAGAAAGTTTAATAGGAAAGTAAATTGAATTAAAATGGAAGTAGAATAAATATAAAAATGAAAGTTGCAGAAAATTAAATATGGAAGTTCTATCCAGAAACCACTATACCTTAACGATCTATTTGGAAATTAAATAAAAAAGGAAGTTTAATAGAAAAGTAAATTGAATAATAATGGAAGTTGAATAAAAATAAAAATGAAAGTTGCATAAAATTAAAAATGGAAGTTCAATAAAAAAAACCACTATACCTTAACGATCTATTTGGAAATTAAATAAAAAAGGTAGTTTAATAGAAAAGTAAGTTGAATAAAAATGGAAGTTGAATAAAAATAAAAATGAAAGTTGCATAAAATTAAAAATGGAAGTTCAATCCAAAAACCACTGTACCTTAGCGATCCATTTGGAAATTAAATGAAAAAGTAAGTTTAATAGAAAAGTAAATTGATTAAAAATTGAAGTAAAATAAAAATAAAAATGAAAGTTTCATAAAATTAAAAATGGAAGTTCAATCCAGAAACGACTATACCTTAACGATCTACTTGGAAATTAAATAAAAAAGGAAGCTTAATAGGAAAGTAAATTGAATAAAAATGGAAGTTGAATAAAAATAAAAATGAAAGTTGCATAAAATTAAAAATGGAAGTTCAATCCAAAAACCACTATATCTTAACGATCTATTTGGAAATTAAATAAAAAAGGAAGTTGAGCAGAAAAGAAACGTGAATAAAAAAGGAAGTTAAATAAAAATAAAAATGGAAGTTGCAGAAAATTAAAAATGGAAGTTTATTCCAGAAACCACTATATCTTAATGATCTATTTGGAAATTAAATAAAAAAGGAAGTTTAATAGAAAAGTAAATTGATTAAAAATGGATGTAGAATAAAAATAAAAATGAAAGTTGCATAAAATTAAAAATGGAAGTTCTATCCAGAAAACCAATATACCTTAACGATCTACTTGGAAATTAAATAAAGAAGGAAGTTTAATAGGAAAGTAAATTGAACTAAAATGGAATTACAATAAAAATAAAAATGAAAGTTGCATAAAATTAAAAATGGAAGTTCAATCCAGAAACCACTATACCTTAACGATCTATTTGGAAATTAAATAAAAAAGGAAGTTGAGTAGAAAAGAAACTTGAATAAAAAAGGAAGTTAAATAAAAATAGAAATGGAAGTTGCAGAAAATTAAATATGGAAGTTCATTCCAGAAAGCACTATACCTTAACGATCTATTTGGAAACTAAATAAAAGAGGAAGTTTAATAGAAAAGTAAATTGATTAAAAATGGATATTGAATAAAAATAAAAATGAAAGTTGCATAAAATTAAAAATGGAAGTTCTATCCAGAAACCACTATGCCTTAACGATCTACTTGAAAATTAAATAAAAAAGGAAGTTTAATAGGAAAGTAAATTGAATTAAAAGGGAAGTAGAATAAAAATAAAAATAAAAGTTGCATAAAATTAAAAATGGAAGTTCAATCCAGAAACCACTATACCTTAACGATCTATTTGGAAATTAAATAAAAAAGGAAGTCTAATAGAAAAGTAAATTGAATAAAAATAAAAGCTGAGTAAAAATAAAAATGAAAGTTGCAGAAAATTAAATATGGAAGTTCAATCTAGAAACCACTATACCTTAACGATCTATTTGGAAATTAAATAAAAAAGGAAGTTTAATAGAAAAGTAAATTGAATAAAAATGGAAGTTAAATAAAAATAAAAATGATAGTTGCAGAAAATTAAATATGGAAGTTCAATCCAGAAACCACTTTACCTTAGCGATCTATTTGGAAATTAAATAAAAAAGGAAGTTTAATAGCAAAGTAAATTGAATAAAAATGGAAGTTGAATAAAAATAAAAATGAAAGTTGCATAAAATTAAAAATGGAAGTTCAATCCAAAAACCACTATACCTTAACGATCTATTTGGAAATTAAATAAAAAAGGAAGTTGAGTAGAAAAGAATCTTGAATAAAAAAGGAAATTAAATAAAAATAAAAATGGAAGTTGCAAAAAATTAAAAATGGAAGTTCATTCCAGAAACCACTATACCTTAACGATCTATTTGGAAATTAAATAAAAAAGGAAGATTAATAGGAAAGTAAATTGAATAAAAATGGAAGTAGAATAAAAATAAAAATGAATGTTGCATAAAATCAAAAATGGAAGTTCAATCCAGAAACCACTATACCTTAACGATCTATTTGGAAATTAAATAAAAAAGGAAGTTTAATAGAAAAGTAAATTGATTAAAAAGGGATATTGAATAAAAATAAAAATGAAAGTTGCAGAAAATTAAATATGGAAGTTCAATCTAGAAACCACTATACCTTAACGATCTATTTGGAAATTAAATAAAAAAGGAAGTTTAATAGAAAAGTAAATTGAATAAAAATGGAAGTTAAATAAAAATAAAAATGAAAGTTGCAGAAAATTAAATATGGAAGTTCAATCCAAAAACCACTTTACCTTAGCGATCTATTTGGAAATTAAATAAAAAAGGAAGTTTAATAGCAAAGTAAATTGAATAAAAATGGAAGTTGAATAAAAATAAAAATGAAAGTTGCATAAAATTAAAAATGGAAGTAAAATCCAAAAACCACTATAGCTTAATGATCTATTTGGAAATTAAATAAAAAGGAAGTTTAATAGAAAAGTAAATTGATTAAAAATGGATGTTGAATAAAAATAAAAATGAAAGTTGCATAAAATTAAAAAAGGAAGTTCTATCCAGAAACCACTATACCTTAACGATCTACTTGAAAATTAAATAAAAAAGGAAGTTTAATAGGAAAGTAAATTGAATGAAAAGGGAAGTAGAATAAAAATAAAAATGAAAGTTGCATAAAATTAAAAATGGAAGTTCTATCCAGAAACCACTATACCTTAACGATCTACTTGAAAATTATATAAAGAAGGAAGTTGAGTAGAATAGAATCTTGAATAGAAAAGGAAATTAAATAAAAATAAAAATGGAAGTTGCAAAAAAATAAAAATGGAAGTTCATTCCAGAAACCACTATACCTTAACGATCTATTTGGAAATTAAATAAAAAAGGAAGATTAATAGGAAAGTAAATTGAATAAAAATGGAAGTAGAATAAAAATAAAAATGAAAGTTGCATAAAATTAAAAATGGAAGTTCAATCCAAAAACCACTATACCTTAACGATCTATTTGGAAATTAAATAAAAAAGGAAGTTGAGTAGAAAAGAATCTTGAATAAAAAAGGAAATTAAATAAAAACAAAAAAGGAAGTTGCAAAAAATTAAAAATGGAAGTTCATTCCAGAAACCACTATACCTTAACGATCTATTTGGAAATTAAATAAAAAAGGAAGATTAATAGGAAAGTAAATTGAATAAAAATGGAAGTAGAATAAAAATAAAAATGAATGTTGCATAAAATCAAAAATGGAAGTTCAATCCAGAAACCACTATACCTTAACGATCTATTTGGAAATTAAATAAAAAAGGAAGTTTAATAGAAAAGTAAACTGAATAAAAATGGAAGTTGAATGAAAATAAAAATGAAAGTTGCAGAAAATTAAATATGGAAGTTCAATTCAGAAACCACTATACCTTAACGATCTATTTGGAAATTAAATAAAAAAGTAAGTTTAATAGAAATGTAAATTGAATAAAAATGGAAGTTGAATAAAAATAAAAATGAAAGTTGCATAAAATTAAAAATGGAAGTTCAATATAAAAACCACTATACCTTAACGATCTATTTGAAAATTAAATAAAAAAGGTAGTTTAATAGAAAAGTAAATTGAATAAAATTGGAAGTTGAATAAAAATAAAAATGAAAGTTGCATAAAATTAAAAATGGAAGTTCAATCCAAAAACCACTATATCTTAACGATCTGTTTGGAATTTAAAAAAAAAAGGAAGTTTAATAGAAAAGTAAACTGAATAAAAATGGAAGTTGAACAAAAATAAAAACGAAAGTTGCAGAAAATTAAATATGGAAGTTCAATCCAAAAACCACTACACCTTAACGATCTATTTGAAAATTAAAAAAAAAAAGGAAGTTTATTAGAAAAGTAAATTGAATAAAAATGGAAGTTGCATAAAAATAAAAATGAAAGTTGCATAAAATTAAAAATGGAAGTTCAATCCAGAAACCACTATACCTTAACGATCTATTTGGAAATTAACTAAAAAAGGAAGTTGAGTAGAAAAGAATCTTGAATAAAAAAGGAAGTTAAATAAAAATAGAAATGGAAGTTGCAGAAAATTAAATATGGAAGTTCATTCCAGAAACCACTATACCTTAACGATCTATTTGGAAATTAAATAAAAAAGGAAGTTTAATAGAAAAGTAAATTGATTAAAAATGGATGTTGAATAAAAATAAAAATGAAAGTTGCATAAAATTAAAAATGGAAGTTCTATCCAGAAACCACTATGCCTTAACGATCTACTTGAAAATTAAATAAAAAAGGAAGTTTAATAGGAAAGTAAATTGAATTAAAAGGGAAGTAGAATAAAAATAAAAATAAAAGTTGCATAAAATTAAAAATGGAAGTTCAATCCAGAAACCACTATACCTTAACGATCTATTTGGAAATTAAATAAAAAAGGAAGTCTAATAGAAAAGTAAATTGAATTAAAATAAAAGTTGAATAAAAATAAAAATGAAAGTTGCAGAAAATTAAATATGGAAGTTCAATCTAGAAACCACTATACCTTAACGATCTATTTGGAAATTGAATAAAAAAGGAAGTTTAATAGAAAAGTAAATTGAACAAAAATGGAAGTTGAATAAAAATAAAAATGAAAGTCGCATAAAATTAAAAATGGAAGTTCAATCCAAAAACCACTATACCTTAACGATTTATTTGGAAATAAAATAAAAAAGTAAGTTTAATAGAAAAGTAAATTGAATAAAAATGGAAGTTAAATAAAAATAAAAATGAAAGTTGCATAAAACTAAAATTGGAAGTTCAATCCAGAAACCAATATATCTTAACGACCTATTTAAATAAAAAAGGAAGTTTAATAGAAAAGTAAATTGATTAAAAATTGAAGTAAAATTAAAATATAAATGAAAGTTGCATAAAATTAAAAATGGAAGTTCAATCCAGAAACCACTATACCTTAACGATATATTTGGAATTTAAATGAAAAAGGAAGTTTAATAGAAAAGTAAATTGAATAAAAATGGAAGACGAATACAAATAAAAATGAAAGTTGCATAAAATTAAAAATGGAAGTTCAATCCAGAAACCACTATATCTTAACGATCTACTTGGAAATTAAATAAAAAAGAAAGTTTAATAGGAAAGTAAATTGAATTAAAATGGAAGTAGAATAAATATAAAAATGAAAGTTGCATAAAATTAAAAATGGAAGTTCAATAAAAAAAACGACTATACCTTAACGATCTACTTGGAAATTAAATAAAAAAGGAAGCTTAATAGGAAAGTAAATTGAATAAAAATGGAAGTTGAATAAAAATAAAAATGAAAGTTGCATAAAATTAAAAATGGAAGTTCAATCCAAAAACCACAATATCTTAACGATCTATTTGGAAATTAAATAAAAAAGGATGTTGAGCAGAAAAGAAACGTGAATAAAAAAGGAAGTTAAATAAAAATAAAAATGGAAGTTGCTGAAAATTAAAAATGGAAGTTCAATCCAGAAACCACTATACCTTAATGATCTATTTGGAAATTAAATAAAAAAGGAAGTTTAATAGAAAAGTAAATTGATTAAAAATGGATGTAGAATAAAAATAAAAATGAAAGTTGCATAAAATTAAAAATGGAAGTTCTATCCAGAAAACCATTATACCTTAACGATCTACTTGGAAATTAAATAAAGAAGGAAGTTTAATAGGAAAGTAAATTGAATTAAAATGGAAGTAGAATAAAAATAAAAATGAAAGTTGCATAAAATTAAAAATGGAAGTTCAATCCAGAAACCACTATACCTTAACGATCTATTTGGAAATTAAATAAAAAAGGAAGTTGAGTAGAAAAGAAACTTGAATAAAAAAGGAAGTTAAATAAAAATAGAAATGGAAGTTGCAGAAAATTAAATATGGAAGTTCAATTCAGAAACCACTATACCTTAACGATCTATTTGGAAATTAAATAAAAAAGGAAGTTTATTAGAAAAGTAAATTGAATAAAAATGGAAGTTGAATAAAAATAAAAATGGAAGTTCAATCCAAAAACCACTATATCTTAACGATCCATTTGGAAATTAAATAAAAAAGGAAGTTTAATAGAAAAGTAAATGGATTAAAAATTGAAGTAAAATAAAAATAAAAATGAAACTTGCATAAAATTAAAAATGGATGTTCAATCCAGAAACCACTATACCTTAACGATCTACTTGGAAATTAAATAAAAAAGGAAGTTTAATAGAAAAGTAAATTGAATAAAAATGGAAGTTGAATAAAAATAAAAATGAAAGTTGCATAAAATTAAAAATGGAAGTTCAATCCAAAAACCACTATACCTTAACGATTTATTTGGAAATTAAATAAAAAAGGAAGTTTAATAGAAAAGTAAATTAAACAAAAATGGAAGTAGAATATAAATAAAAATGAAAGTTGCATAAAATTAAAAACGGAAGTTCAATCCCGAAACCACTATGCCTTAGCGATCTATTTGGAAATTAAATAAAAAGGAAGTTTAATAGGAAAGTAAATTGAATTAAAATGGAAGTAGAATAAAAATAAAAATGAAAGTTGCATAAAATTAAAAATGGATGTTCAATCCAGAAACCACTATATACCGTAACGATCTATTTGGAAATTAAATAAACAAGAAAGTTTAACAGAAAAGTAAATTTAATAAAAATGGAAGTGGAATAAAAATAAAAATGAAAGTTGGAGAAAATTAAATATGGAAGTTCAATCCAGAAACCACTTTACCTTAGCGATCTATTTGGAAATTAAATTAAAAAGGAAGTTTAATAGCAAAGTAAATTGAATAAAAATGGAAGTTGAATAAAAATAAAAATGAAAGTTGCATAAAATTAAAAATGGAAGTTCAATCCAGAAACCACTATAACTTAACGATCTATTTGGAAATTAAATAAAAAAGGAAGTCTAATAGAAAAGTAAATTGAATAAAAATAAAAGTTGAGTAAAAGTAAAAATGAAAGTTGCAGAAAATTAAATATGGAAGTTCAATCTAGAAACCACTATACCTTAACGATCTATTTGGAAATTAAATAAAAAAGGAAGTTTAATAGAAAAGTAAATTGAATAAAAATGGAAGTTAAATAAAAATAAAAATGAAAGTTGCAGAAAATTAAATATGGAAGTTCAATCCAGAAACCACTTTACCTTAGCGATCTATTTGGAAATTAAATAAAAAAGGAAGTTTAATAGCAAAGTAAATTGAATAAAAATGGAAGTTGAATAAAAATAAAAATGAAAGTTGCAGAAAATTAAATATGGAAGTTCAATTCAGAAACCACTATACCTTAAAGATCTATTTGGAAATTAAATAAAAAAGTAAGTTTAATAGAAAAGTAAATTGAATAAAAATGGAAGTTGAATAAAAATAAAAATGAAAGTTGCATAAAATTAAAAATGGAAGTTCAATATAAAAACCACTATACCTTAACGATCTATTTGAAAATTAAATAAAAAAGGTAGTTTAATAGAAAAGTAAATTGAATAAAATTGGAAGTTGAATAAAAATAAAAATGAAAGTTGCATAAAATTAAAAATGAAAGTTCAATCGAAAAACCACAATATCTTAACGATCTGTTTGGAAATTAAAAAAAAAGGAAGTTTAATAGAAAAGTAAACTGAATAAAAATGGAAGTTGAACAAAAATAAAAACGAAAGTTGCAGAAAATTAAATATGGAAGTTCAATCCAGAAACCACTATACCTTAACGATCTATTTGAAAATTAAAAAAAAAAGGAAGTTTAATAGAAAAGTAAATTGAATAAAAATGGAAGTTGAATAAAAATAAAAATGAAAGTTGCATAAAATTAAAAATTGATGTTCAATCCAAAAACCACTATACCTTAACGATTTGTTTGGAAATTAAAGAAAAAAGGAAGTTTAATGGAAAAGTAAATTGAATAAAAATGGAAGTTGAATAAAAATAAAAATGAAAGTTGCATAAAATTAAAAATGGAAGTTCAATCCAAAAACCACTATACCTTAACGATCTATTTGGAAATTAAGTAAAAAAGGAAGTTTAATAGAAAAGTAAATTGAATAAAAATGGAAGTTGAATAAAAATAAAAGTGAAAGTTGCATAAAACTAAAATTGGAAGTTCAATCCAGAAACCACTATACCTTAACGACCTATTTAAATAAAAAAGGAAGTTTAATAGAAAAGTAAATTGATTAAAAATTGAAGTAAAATTAAGATATAAATGAAAGCTGCATAAAATTAAAAATGGGAGTTCTATCCAGAAACCACTATACCTTAACGATCTACTTGGAAATTAAATAAAGAAGGAAGTTTAATAGGAAAGTAAATTGAATTAAAAGGGAAGTAGAAGAAAAATAAAAATAAAAGTGGTATAAAATTAAAAATGGAAGTTCAATCCAGAAACCACTATACCTTAACGATCTATTTGTAAATTAAATAAAAAAGGAAGTCTAATAGAAAAGTAAATTGAATAAAAATAAAAGTTGAATAAAAATAAAAATGAAAGTTGCAGAAAATTAAATATGGATGTTCAATCCAGAAACCACTATATCTTAACGATCTATTTGGAAATTAAATAAAAAAGGAAGTTTATTAGAAAAGTAAATTGAATAAAAATGGAAGTTGAATAAAAATAAAAATGAAAGTTGCATACAAATAAAAATGGAAGTTCAATCCAAAAACCACTATACCTTAACGATTTATTTGGAAATTAAATAAAAAAGGAAGTTTAATAGAAAAGTAAATTGAATAAAAATTGAAGTTGAATAAAAATAAAAATGAAAGTTGCATAAAATTAAAAATGGAAGTTCAATCCAAAAACCACTATACCTTAACGATCTATTTAGAAATTAAATAAAAAAGGAAGTTGAGTAGAAAAGAAACTTGAATAAAAAAGGAAGTTAAATAAAAATAGAAATGGAAGTTGCAGAAAATTAAAAATGGAAGTTCATTCCAGAAACCACTATACCTTAACGATCTATTTGGAAATTAAATAAAAAAGGAAGTTTAATAGAAAAGTGAATTAAATAAAAGTGGAAGTAGAATATAAATAAAAATGAAAGTTGCATAAAATTAAAAATGGAAGTTCAATCCAGAAACCACTATACCTTAGCAATCTATTTCGAAATTAAATAAAAAGGAAGTTTAATAGGAAAGTAAATTGAATTAAAATGGAAGTAGAATAAAAATGAAAATTAAAGTTGCGTAAAATTAAAAATGGATGTTCAATCCATAAACCACTATATCTTAACGATCTATTTGGAAATTAAATAAACAAGAAAGTTTAATAGAAAAGTAAAGTTTATAAAAATGGAAGTTGAATAAAAATAAAAATGAAAGTTGCAGAAAATTAAATATGGAAGTTCAATCTAGAAACCAGTTTACCATAGCGATCTATTTGGAAATTAATTGAAAAAGGAAGTTTAATAGCAAAGTAAATTGAATAAAAATAGAAGTTGAATAACAATAAAAATGAAGGTTGCAAAAAATTAAAAATGGAAGTTCAATCTAAAAAGCACTATACCTTAATGTTCTATTTGGAAATTAAATAAAAAAGGAAATTGAGGAGAAAAGAATCTTGAATAAAAAAGGAAATTAAATAAAAATAAAAATGGAAGTTGCAGAAAATTAAAAATGGAAGTTCATTCCAGAAACCACTATACCTTAATGATCTATTTGGAAATTAAATAAAAAACGAAGTTTAATAGGAAAGTAAATTGAATAAAAATGGAAGTAGAATAAAAATAAAAATGGAAGTTGAATAAAAATAAAAATGGAAGTTCAATCCAGAAACCACTATACCTTAACGATATTTTTGGAAATTAAATAAAAAACGAAGTTTAATAGGAAAGTAAATTGAATAAAAATGGAAGTAGAATAAAAATAAAAATGGAAGTTGAATAAAAATAAAAATAGAAGTTCAATCCAGAAACCACTATACCTTAACGATATTTTTGGAAATTAAATAAAAAACGTAGTTCAATAGAAAAGTAAATTGAATAAAAATGGAAGTAGAATAAAAATAAAAATGAAAGTTGCATAAAACTAAAATTGGAAGTTCAATCCAGAAACCACTATACCTTAACGACCTATTTGGAAATTAAATAAAAAAGGAAGTTTAATAGAAAAGTAAATTGATTAAAAATTGAAGTAAAATTAAAATAAAAATGAAAGTTGCATAAAATGAAAAATGGAAGTTCAATCCAGAAACCACTATACCTTAACGATCTACTTGGAAATTAAATAAAAAAGGAAGTTTAATAGGAAAGTAAATTGAATTTGTAACGCCCTCAAAATAATAACATTAAACCCATCAAATAAGACATGCATTGACATATAAACTAACCACATTCTTTTATTCATTAGAGTTCCATTACATAAGTATTACATGTTAACATCAAAACAAAATGCCCTACGGGCTTACAGCTTTCCAAGTTATTACTTGGTTACAAGAAAGAGTACTAACTCGTTTCACATTAAGCCCTTGGCTTGAAGTTACATGTAATACATCAAAAAGTAAAGCGACAAAAGTATGTCCGCCTCTAGCCTTCCAAGCTATGTCCTTGGAGGTGGCATGCTACCTGTACCTGAAAATGATATTCCCATATAGGGTGAGCCACAGCCCAGTAGAAATACACTAAACCAACCATGGACAATGACTAAAACATTAGCAATTGATAGATGGCTAACACCGATACATTCACATAAATCACATTTTATGTCATACAACTTATGAGTCTAAGTTACCTTTCATTTTCCCTTTTTCAGCAGATAAACATGCTAGCTCTATCATCATTTTCCACAGATATGTATAAAAACTATATCCCACATTCAGATAAGCATATAAGCTATATCCACATTCTCAACAGATATGTATAACAACAATATCCCACATTCACAGATAAGCATATAAGCTATATCCACACTTCACGAAGATAAGCATATGAGCTCTATCTTTACTTCTCTAGACAAGCATATGAGCTGTATCTACGGAGTTCATCCCCTATCTTCTCCCAACACTATCCGGTTTAGAGGTACATCCCCTATCTTCCCCTGAACCGCGGAGTACATCCCCTATCTCCTCCTTTACACATAACGTATACAAACACATTGGTTCTATATACAATCACCCAATACAGACAATTAATGTATTCTATCAATCCGTCAAATTCCATGACACATTCCATTGATTAGTTTCAGTTTGCCTAATCATCATGCATTGTCTACAACAATCACGACTATCCTCCACCGATAGCCCAAAGCAGGCATTTCTAAACAGAAAATAATTGCACAAATGGATATTCAATCAATATTTCATTTCCTCATTTCTTCCAATTAATTATCCCAAATTAATTAAACAATGTAATTAGGCTATTTTCCATAATTACCATTTCCACCCTTAGGTTCCATTTTCATCAATGATTTAACATTTATTCCATTTCTCTATGCCAAACATGCATTTAGGTTTATTATGAATAAAACCCCAACTTTTGCAAAATTACACAAAAGCCCCAAACTTTCACAAAATTACCAAACCAAGCCCAACATCTCAAAATACCAAAATTTAAAGACAAAACCCATAGAGAGGAGTAGGGTATCCCTACCTCAAAGTTTAAGCCAAAAAGGAGATGAAGACTCGAAGATCAACTTGCTCCAAATCCAAACTTTTTCAGATTAAATCGAAGCTCTCAACGCCCTCTATCTTTTTAACAAAGGCCCTAGGCTAGATTCACACCCTAGGGAGATCAAATCTTAGAGAGAGTGTAAGTGTAGAGAGAGAGAGTCTCGGATCTAGGTTTAGAATGAAGAAAAGAAGTGAAAAAGTGATGTTTCAAACGCTGCTGTTCGCTGATATAAAACACGCTCGCTCGAGCGAAGCCTTAGTCGCTCGAGCGACCAGACACAGAAAACTCTCGCTCGAGCCAAGATGTTCTCGATCGAGCGAAGAAAAACCCAGACCGCTCGAGCGAAGGAAGCTCGCTCGAGCCAAGAATGGCAACTCTCAGGTCCAGAACCAGACACGAACTCAACTCTCGCTCGAGCGACCACTCCTCGCTCGAGCGAAGGTCCAAAAATCTGGGCAGCAACACTAGGCTCCCAAACACAACCAACTTGTAACAAACCTGCCCAACACATCCTATAAGTCAATATACAAAGTAAAAGGATGCAAACGAGATAATAAACAACTACCAACATCCACGGACGCATGTCCGGATCACTATACAACAAGGGTAAAACCCGGGATCGCTATAGAATTAAAATGGAAGTAGAATAAAAATAAAAATGAAAGTTGCATAAAATTAAAAATGGAAGTTCAATCCAGAAACCGCTATACCTTAGCGATCTATTTGGAAATTAAATGAAAAAGGAAGTTTAATTGGAAAGCAAATTGAATTAAAATGGAAGTTGAATAAAAATAAAAATGAAAGTTGCATAAAATTAAAAATGGAAGTTCAATTCAAAAACCACTATTCCTTAACGATCTATTTGGAAATTAAATAAAAAAGGAAGTTGAGTAGAAAAGAAACTTGAATAAAAAAGGAAATTAAATAAAAATAAAAATGAAAGTTGCAGAAAATTAAAAATGGAAGTTCATTCCAAAAACGACTATACCTTAACGATCTATTTGGAAATTAAATAACAAAGGAAGTTTAATTGAAAAGTAAATTGAATAAAAATGGAAGTTGAATAAGAATAAAAGTGAAAGTTGCATAAAATTAAAAATCAAAGTTCAATCCAAAAACCAATATACCTTAACGATCTATTTGGAAATTAAATAAAAAAGAAAGTTGAGTAGAAAAGAAACTTGAATAAAAAAGGTAGTTAAATAAAAATAAAAATGGAAGTTGTAGAAAATTGAAAATGGAAGTTCATTCCAGAAACCACTATACCTTACCGATCTTTTTGGAAATTAAATAAAATAGGAAGTTTAATAGAGAAGTAAAAATAATAAAAATGGAAGTAGAATATAAATAAAAATCAAAGTTGCATAAAATTAAAAACGGAAGTTCAATCCAGAAACTACTATACCTAAGTGATCTACTTGGCAATTAAATAAAAAAGGGAGTTTAAGAGGAAAGTAAATTGAATTAAAATGGAAGTAGAATAAAAATAAAAATGAAAGTTGCATAAAACTAAAATTGGAAGTTCAATCCAGAAACCACTATACCTTAACGATCAATTTGGGAATTAAATAAGAAAGGAAGTTGAGCAGAAAAGAAACTTGAATAAAAAAGGAAGTTAAATAAAAGGAAGTTTAATTGAAAAGTAAATTGATTAAAAATGGAAGTAGAATAAAATTAAAAATGAAAGTTGCATAAAATTAAAAATGGTTGTTCAAGTCAGAAACCACTATACCTTGACGATCTACTTGGAAATTAAATAAAAAAGGAAGTTTAATAGGAAAGTAAATTGAATTAAAATGGAAGTAGAATAGAAATAAAAATGAAAGTTGCATAAAATTAAAAATGAAAGTTCAATCCAGAAACCACTATACCTTAACGATCTTTTTGGAAATTAAGTAAAAAAGGAAGTGTAATAGAAAAGTAAATTGAATAAAAATGGAAGTAGAATAAAAATAAAAATGAAAGTTGCATAAAATTAAAAATGGAAGTTTAATCCAAAAGCCACTATACCTTAACGATCTATTTGGAAATTAAATAAAAAAGGAAGTTGAGTAGAAAAGAAACTTGAATAAAACAGGAAGTTAAATAAAAATAAAAATAGAAGTTGCATAAATTAAAAATGGAAGTTCAATCCAGAAACCACTATACCTTAACGATCTATTTGGAAATTAAATAAAAAAGGAAGTTTAATAGAAAAGTAAATTGAATAAAAATGGAAGTAGAATATAAATAAAAATGAAAGTTGCATAAAATTAAAATTGGAAGTTCAATCCAGAAACCAGTATACCTTAGCAATCTATTTGGAAATTAAATAGAAAAGGAAGTTTAATAGGAAAGTAAATTTAATTAAAATGGAAGTAGAATTAAAATAAAAATGAAGGTTGCATAAAATTAACAATGGAAGTTCAATCCAGAAATCACTATACCTTAACGATCTATTTGGAAATTAAATAAAAAAGGATGTTTAATAGAAAAGTAAATTGAATAAAAATGGAAGTTGAATAAAAATAAAAATGAAAGTTGCAGAAAATTAAATAAGAAAGTTCAATCCGGAAACCACTTTACCCTAACGATCTATTTGGAAATTAAATAAAAAAGGAAGTTTAATACAAAAGTAAATTGAATAAAAATGGAAGTTGAATAAAAATAAAAATGAAAGTCGCATAAAATTAAAAATGGAAGTTCAATCCAAAAACCACTATACCTTAACGATCTATTTGGAAGTTAAAAAAAAAAAGGAAGTTGAGAAGAAAAGAAAGTTGAATGAAAAAGGAAGTTAGATAAAAATAAAAATGGAAGTTGCAGAAAATTAAAAATGGAAGTTCATTCAAGAAACCACTATACCTTAACGATTTATTTGGAAATTAAATAAAAAAGGGTGTTTAATAGAAAAGTAAATTGAATAAAAATGGAAGTAGAATAAAAATAAAAAGGAAAGTTGCATAAAATAAAAAGGGGAAGTTCAATCCAGAAACCACTATACCTTAACGATCTGTTTGCAAATTAAATAAAAAAGGAAGTTGAATAAAAATAAAAATGAAAGTTGCAGAAAATTAAATATGGAAGTTCAATCCAGAAACCACTATACCTTAACGATCTATTTGGAAATGTAATAGAAAAGTAAATTGAATAAAAATGGAAGTTGAATAAAAATAAAAATCAAAGTTGCATAAAATTAAAAATGGAAGTTCAATCCAAAAACCACTATACCTTAACGATCTATTTGGAAATTAAATAAAAAAGGAAGTTGAGTGGAAAAGAAACTTGAATGAAAAAGGAAGTTCAATAAAAATAAAAATGAAAGTTGCAGAAAAATAAAAATAGAAGTTCATTCCAGAAACCACTATACCTTAACGATCTATTTGGAAATTAAATAAAAAAGGAAGTTTAATATAAAAGTAAATTGAATAAAAATGGAAGTAGAATATAAATAAAAATGAAAGTTGCATAAAATTAAAAATGGAAGTTCAATCCAGAAACCACTATACCTTAGAGATCTATTTGGAAATTAAATAAAAAAGGAAGTTTAATAGGAAAGCAAATTTAATTAAAATGGAAGTAGAATAAAAATAAAAATGAAGGTTGCATAAAATTAAAAAAGGAAGTTCAATCCAGAAATCACTATACCTTAACGATCTATTTGGATATTAAATAAAAAGGTAGTTTAATAGAAAAGTAAATTGAATAAAAATGGAAGTAGAATATAAATAAAAATGAAAGTTGCATAAAATTAAAAATGGAAGTTCAATCCAGAAACCACTATACCTTAGAGATCTATTCTGAAATTAAATAAAAAAGGATGTTTAATAGGAAAGTAAATTGAATTAAAATGGAAGTAGAATAAAAATAAAAATGAAAGTTGCATAAAGTTAAAAATGGAAGTTCAATCCAGAAACCACTATACCTTAACGATCTATTTGGAAATTAAATAAAAAAAGGAAGTTTAATAGAAAAGTAAATTGAATAAAAATGGAAGTTGAATAAAATAAAAATGAAAGTTGCATATAACTAAAAATGGAAGTTCAATCCAAAAACCACTATACCCTAACGATCTATTTCGAAATTAAATAAAAGAGGAAGTTGAGTAGACAAGAAACTTGAACAGAAAAGGAAGTTAAATAAATATAAAATTGGAAGTTGCAGAAAATTAAAAATGGAAGTTCATTCAAGAAACCACTATAACTTAACGATCTATTTAGAAATTAAATAAAAAAGGAAGTTTAATAGAAACGTAAATTGAACAAAAATGGAAGTAGAATAAAAATAAAAATGAAAGTTGCATAAAATTAAAAGTCGAAGTTCAAACCAGAAACCACTATACCTTCACGATCTATTTGGAAATTAAATAAAAAAGGAAGTTTCATAGAAAAGTAAATTGAATAAAAATGGAAGTTGAATAAAAATAAAAATGAAAGTTGCATAAAATTAAAAATGGAAGTTCAATCCAAAAACCACTATACCTTAACGATCTATTTGGAAATTAAATAAAAAAGGAAGTTGAGTAGAAATAAAACTGGAAGTCGTAGAAATGTAAAAATGGAAGTTCATTCAAGAAACCACAATACCTTAACGATCTATTTGGAAATTAAATAAAAAAGGATGTTTAATAGAAAAGTAAATTGAATAAAAATGGAAGTTGAATAAAAATAAAAAGGAAAGTTTTATAAAATAAAAAGTTGAAGTTCAATCCAGAAACCACTGTACCTTAACGATCTATTTGAAAATTAAATAAAAAGGGAAGTTTAATAGAAAAGTAAATTGACTAAAAATGGAAGTAGAATAAAAATAAAAATGAAAGTTGCATAAATTAAAAATGGATATTCAATCCAGAAACCACTATACCTTAACGATCTATTTGGAAATTAAATAAAAAATGAAGTTTAATAGAAAAGTAAATTGAAAAAAAATGGAAGTTGAATAAAAATAAAAATTAAAGTTGCAGAAAATTAAATATGGAAGTGCAATCCAAAAACCACTATACCTTAACGATCTACTTGGAAATTAAATAAAAAAGGAAGTTTAATAGAAAAGTAAATTGAATAAAAATGGAAGTTGAATAGAAATAAAAATGAAAGTTGCATAAAATTAAAAATGGATGTTCAATCCAAAAACCACTATACCTTTACGATCTATTTGGAAATTAAATAAAAAAGGAAGTTGAGTAGAAAAGAAACATGAATGAAGAAGGAAGTTAAATAAAAATAAAAATAGAAGTTGCAGAAAATTAAAAATAGAAGTTCATTCAAGAAACCACTATACCTTAACGATCTATTTGGAAATTAAATAAAAAAGGATGTTTAATAGAAAAGTAAATTGAATAAAAATGGAAGTAGAATAAAAATAAAAATGAAAGTTGCATAAAATTAAAATTGGAAGTTCAATTCAAAAACCACTATACCTTAACGATCTATTTGGAAATTAAAGAAAAAAGGAAGTTTAATCGAATAGTAAATTGAATAAAAATAGAAGTTGAATAAAAATAAATTGAAAGTTGCATAAAATTAAAAACGCAAGTTCAATCCAAAAACCATAATACCTTGACGATCTATTTGGAAATTAAATAAAAAAAGGAAGTTGAGTAGAAAAGAAACTTGAATAAAAAAGGAAGTTAAATAAAAATAAAATTGGAAGTTGCAGAAAATTAAAAATGGAAGTTCATTCCAGAAAGCACTATACCTGAACGATCTATTTGGAAATGAAAGAAAAAAGGATGTTTCATAGAAAAGTAAATTGAATAAAAATGGAAGTAGAATAAAAATAAAAAGGAAAGTTGCATAAAATAAAAAGTGGAAGTTCAATCCAGAAACCGCTATACCTTAACGATCCGTGTGCAAATTAAATAAAAAAGGAAGTTTAATAGAAAAGTAAATTGAATAAAAATGGAAGTTGAATAAAAATAAAAATGAAAGTTGCAGAAAATTAAATATGGAAGTTCAATCTAGAAACCACTATACCTTAACGATCTATTTGGAAATTAAATAAAAAAGGAAGTTTAATCGAAAAGAAACTTGAATAAAAATGGAAGTTGCAGAAAATTAAAAATGGAAATTCATTTCAGAAACCACTATACCTTAATGATCTATTTGGAAATTAAATAAAAAAGGAAGTTTAATAGGAAAGTAAATTGAATTAAAATGGAAGTAGAATAAAAATAAAAAGGAAAGTTGCATAAAATAAAAAGGGGAAGTTCAATCCAGAAACCACTATACCTTAACGATCTGTTTGGAAATTAAACAAAAAAGGAAGTTTAATAGAAAAACAAATTGAATAAAAATGGAAGTTGAAAAAAAATAAAAATGAAAGTTGCAGAAAATTAAATATGGAAGTTCAATCCAGAAACCACTATACCTTAACGATCTATTTGAAAATTAAATAAAAAATGAAGTTGAGTAGAAAAGAAACTTGAATAAAAATAAAAATGAAAGTTGCAAAAAATTAAAAAAGAAAGTTCAATCCGAAAACCACTATACCATCATGATCTATTTGGAAATTAAATAAAAAAGGAAGTATAATAGAAAAGAAAATTTAATAAAAATGGAAGTTGAATATAAATAAAAAGGAAAGTTGCTTAAAATTAAAAATGGTCGTTCAACCCAAAAACCATTATACCTTAACGATCTATTTGGAAATTAAATAAAAAAGGAAGTTCAATAGGAAAGTGAATTTAATAAAAATGGAAGTTGAATAAAAATAAAAATGGAAGTTGCAGAAAATTAAAAACGGAAGTTGATTCCAGAAACCACTATCCCTTAACGATCTATTTGGAAATTAAATAAAAAAGGAAGTTTAACAAGAAAGTAAATTGAATTAAAATGAAAGTAGAATAAAAATAAAAAGGAAAGTTGCATAAAATAAAAAGGGGAAGTTCAATCCAGAAACCAATATACCTTAACGATCCGTTTGCAAATTAAATAAAAAAGGAAGTTTAATAGAAAAACAAATTGAATAAAAATGGAAGTTGAATAAAAATAAAAATGAAAGTTGCAGAAAATTAAATATGGAAGTTCAATCCAGAAAGCAATATACCATAACGATCTATTTGGAAATTAAATAAAAAAGGAAGTGTAATAGAAAAATAAATTGAATAAAAATGAAAGTTGCATAAAATTAAAAATGGAAGTTCAATCCAGAAACCACTATACCTTAACGATCTATTTGAAAATTAAATAAAAAAGGAAGTTGAGTAGAAAAGAAACTTGAATAAAAAAAGAAGTTAAATAAAAATAAAAATGGAAGTTGCAGAAAATTAAAATTGGAAGTTCATTCAAGAAACCACTATACCTTAACGATCTATTTAGAAATTAAATAAAAAAGAAAGTTTAATGGAAACGTAAATTGAACAAAAATGGAAGTAGAATAAACATAAAAATGAAAGTTGCATAAAATTAAAAGTGTAAGTTCAATCCAGAAACCACTATACCTGAACGACCTATTTGGAAATTAAATAAAAAAGGAAGTTTAATAGAAAATTAAATTGAATAAAAATGGAAGTTGAATAAAAATAAAAATGAAAGTTCAATCCAGAAACCACTATACCTTAATGATCTATTTGGAAATTAAATAAAAAATGAAGTTTAATAGAAAAGTAAATTGAATAAAAATAAAAGTTGCATAAAATTAAAAATGGAAGTTCAATCCAAAAACGACTATACCTTAACGATCAATTTGGAAATTAAATAAAAAAGGAAGTTGAGTAGAAAAGAAACTTGAATAAAAAAGGAAGTCAAATAAAAATAAAAATGAAAGTTGCAGAAAATTAAAAAGGAAGTTCAATCCAAAATCCACTATACCATCATGATCTATTTGGAAATTAAATAAAAAAGGAAGTTGAGTAGAAAAGAAACTTGATTAAAAACGGAAGTTAAATAAAAATAAAAATGGAAGTTGCAGAAAATTAAAAATGTAAGTTCAATCTAGAAACTACTATATACATTATCGATCTATTTGGAAATTAAATAAAAATGGAAGTTTAATAGAAAAATAAATTGAATAAAAATGGAAGTTGAATAAAAATAAAAAGGAAAGTTGCATAAAATGAAAAATGGAAATTCAATCCAGAAACCACAATACCTTAACGATCTATTTGGAAATTAAATAAAAAAGGAAGTTTAATAGAAAAGTAAATTTAATAAAAATGGAAGTCGAATATAAATAAAAAGGAAAGTCGCTTAAAATTAAAAATGGTCGTTCAACCCAAAAACCATTATACCTTAACAATCTATTTGGAAATTAAATGAAAAAGGAAGTTTAATAGGAAAGTGAATTTAATAAAAATGGAAGTTGAAGAAAAATAAAAATGGAAGTTGCAGAAAATTAAAAATGGAAGTTGATTCCAGAAACCACTATACTTTAACGATCTATTTGGAAATTAAATAAAAAAGGAAGTTTAACAAGAAAGTAAATTGAATTAAAATGGAAGTAGAATAAAAATAAAAAGGAAAGTTGCATAAAATAAAAAGGGGAAGTTCAATCCAGAAACCACTATACCTTAACGATCTGTTTGCAAATTAAATAAAAAAGGAAGTTTAATAGAAAAACAAATTGAATAAAAATGGAAGTTGAATAAAAAAAAAATGAAAGTTGCAGAAAATTAAATATGGAAGTTCAATCCAGAAACCAATATACCTTAACGATCTATTTGGAAATTAAATAAAAAATGAAGTGTAATAGAAAAATAAATTGAATAAAAATGAAAGTTGCATAAAATTAAAAATGGAAGTTCAATCCAGAAACCACTATACCTTAACGATCTATTTGAAAATTAAATAAAAAAGGAAGTTGAGTAGAAAAGAAACTTGAATAAAAAAAGAAGTTAAATAAAAATAAAAATGGAAGTTGCAGAAAATTAAAATTGGAAGTTCATTCAAGAAACCGCTATACCTTAACGATCTATTTAGAAATTAAATAAAAAATGAAGTGTAATAGAAAAATAAATTGAATAAAAATGAAAGTTGCATAAAATTAAAAATGGAAGTTCAATCCAGAAACCACTATACCTTAACGATCTATTTGAAAATTAAATAAAAAAGGAAGTTGAGTAGAAAAGAAACTTGAATAAAAAAAGAAGTTAAATAAAAATAAAAATGGAAGTTGCAGAAAATTAAAATTGGAAGTTCATTCAAGAAACCGCTATACCTTAACGATCTATTTAGAAATTAAATAAAAAAGGAAGTTTAATGGAAACGTAAATTGAACAAAAATGGAAGTAGAATAAAAATAAAAATGAAAGTTGCATAAAATTAAAAGTGTAAGTTCAATCCAGAAACCACTATACCTGAACGATCTATTTGGAAATTAAATAAAAAAGGAAGTTTAGCAAAAAATTAAATTGAATAAAAATGGAAGTTGAATAAAAATAAAAATGAAAGTTCAATCCAGAAACCACTATACCTTAATGATCTATTTGGAAATTAAATAAAAAATGAAGTTTAATAGAAAAGTAAATTGAATAAAAATAAAAGTTGCATAAAATTAAAAATGGAAGTTCAATCCAAAAACGACTATACCTTAACGATCAATTTGGAAATTAAATAAAAAAGAAAATTGAGTAGAAAAGAAACTTGAATAAAAAAGGAAGTCAAATAAAAATAAAAATGAAAGTTGCAGAAAATTAAAAAGAGAAGTTCATTCAAGAAACCACTATACCTTAACGATCTATTTGGAAATTGAATAAAAAAGGAAATTTAATAGAAAAGTAAATTGAATAAAAGTGGAAGTGGAATGAAAATAAAAAGGAAAGTTGCATAAAATTAAAAGTGGAAGTTCAATCCAGAAACTACTATGCCTTAACAATCTATTTGCAAATTAAATAAAAAAGGAAGTTTAATAGATAAGTAAATTGAATTAAACTGGAAGTTGAATAAAAATAAAAAGGAAAGTTGCAGAAAATTAAATATGGAAGTTCAATCCAGAAATCACTTTACCTTAACGATCTATTTGGAAATTAAATAAAAAAGGAAGTTTAATGGAAAAGTAAAATTGAACAAAAATGGAAGTTGAATAAAAATAAAAAGAAAAGTAAATTGAATAAAAATGAAAGTTGAATAAAAATAAAAATGAAAGTTGCATAAAACTAAAAATGGAAGTTCAATCCAAAAACCACTATACCTTAACGATCTATTTGGAAATTAAATAAAAAAGGAAGTTGAGTAGAAAATTGAATTGAATAAAAATGGAAGTAGAATAAAAATAAAAATGAAAGTTGCATAAAATTAAAAATGGAAGTTCAATCCAGAAACCACTATACCTTAACGATCTACTTGAAAATTAAATAAAAAAGGAAGTTGCAGAAAATTAAATTGAATAAAAATGGAAGTAGAATAAAAATAAAAATGAAAGTTGCATAAAATTAAAAATGGAAGTTCAATCCAGAAACCACTATACCTTAACGATCTACTTGAAAATTAAATAAAAAAGGAAGTTTAATAGGAAAGTAAATTGAATTAAAATGGAAGTAGTGTAAAAAAAAAATGATAGTTGCATAAAATTAAAAATAGAAGTTCAATCCAGAAACCACTATACCTTAACGTTCTATTTGGAAATTAAATAAAAAAGGAAGTTTAATAGAAAAGTAAATTGAATAAAAATGGAAGTAGAATAAAAAAAGAAATGAAAGTTGCATAAAATTAAAAATGGAAGTTCAATCTAGAAACCACTATACCTTAACGATCTATTTGGAAATTAAAGAAAAAAGGAAGTTTAATAGAAAATTAAATTGAATAAAAATGGAAGTAGAATAAAAATAAAAATGAAAGTTGCATAAAATTAAAAATGGAAGTTCAATCCAGAAACCACTATACCTTAACGATCTATTTGGAAATTAAATAAAAAAGGAAGTTTAATAGGAAAGTAAATTGAATTAAAATGGAAGTAGTGTAAAAAAAAATGATAGTTGCATAAAATTAAAAATAGAAGTTCAATCCAGAAACCACTATACCTTAACGATCAATTTGGAAATTAAATAAAAAAGGAAGTTTAATAGAAAAGTAAATTGAATAAAAATGGAAGTGGAATAAAAATAAAAATGAAAGTTGCGTAAAATTAAAAAAGGAAGTTCAATCCAAAAACCACTATACCTTCACGATCTATTTGGAAATTAAATAAAAAACGAAGTTGAGTAGAAAAGAAACTTGAATAAAAAAGGAAGTTATATAAAAATAAAAATGGAAGTTGAAGAAAATTAAAAATGGAAGTTCATTCAAGAAACCACTATACCTCAACGATCTATTTAGAAATTAAATAAAAAAGGAAGTCTAATAGAAAAGTAAATTGAGTAAAAATGGAAGTAGAATAAAAATAAAAAGGAAAGTTGCATAAAATTAAAAGTGGAAGTTCAATCCAGAAACCACTATACCTTAACGATCAATTTGGAAATTAAATAAAAAAGGAAGTTTAATAGAAAAGTAAATTGAATAAAAATGGAAGTAGAATAAAAATAAAAATAAAAGTTGCAGAAAATTAAATATGGAAGTTCAATCCAGAAACCACTATACATTAACGATCTATTTGGAAATTAAATAAAAATGGAAGTTTAATAGAAAATTAAATTGAATAAAAATGGAAGTCGAATAAAAATAAAAATGAAAGTTGCATAAAATGAAAAATGGAAGTTCAATCCAGAAACCATTATACCTTAACGATCTATTTGGAAATTAAATAAAAAAAGAAGTTTAATAGAAAAGTAAATTTAATAAAAATGGAAGTTGAATATAAATAAAAATGAAAGTTGCTTAAAATTAAAAATGGTCGTTCAACCCAAAAACCACTATACCTTAACGATCTATTTGGAAATTAAATAAAAAAGGAAGCTCAATAGGAAAGTGAATTTAATAAAAATGGAAGTTGAATAAAAATAAAAATGAAAGTTGCATAAAATTAAAAATGAAAGTTCAATCCAAAAACCACTGTACCTTAACGATTTTTTTTGAAATTAAATAAAAAAGTACGTTGTGTAGAAAAGAAACTTGAATAAAAAAGAAAGTTGCAGAAAATTAAAAATGGAAGTTCATTCAAAAAACCACTACACCTTAACGATCTATTTAGAAATTAAATAAAAAAGGAAGTTTAATAGAAAATTAAATTGAATAAAAATGGAAGTTGAATAAAAATAAAAATGAAAGTTCAATCCAGAAACCTGTATACCATAATGATCTATTTGGAAATTAAATAAAAAAGGAAGTTTAATAGAAAAGTAAATTGAATAAAAATAAAAGTTACATAAAATTAAAAATGGAAGTTCAATCCAAAAACCACTATACCTTAACGATCTATATGGAAATTAAATAAAAAATGAAGTTGAGTAGAAAAGAGACTTGAATAAAAAAGGAAGTTAAATAAAAATAAAAATGAAAGTTGCAGAAAATTAAAAATAGAAGTTCATTCTAGAAACCACAATACCTTAATGATCTATTTGGAAATTAAATAAAAAAGGAAGTTTAATAGAAAAGTAAATTGAATAAAAATGGAAGTAGAATGAAAATAAAAAGGAAAGTTGCATAAAATTAAAAGTGGAAGTTCAGTCCAGAAACCACTATGCCTTAACGATCTATCTGCAAATTAAATAAAAAAGGAAGTTTAATAGATAAGTAAATTGAATTAAACTGGAAGTTGAATAAAAATATAAGGGAAAGTCGCAAAAAATTAAATATGGAAGTTCAATCCACAAACCACTTTACCTTAACGATCTATTTGGAAATTAAATAAAAAAGGAAGTTTAATGGAAAATTAAAATTGAATAAAAATGGAAGTTGAATAAAAATAAAAATGGAAGTTCAGTCCAGAAACCACTATGCCTTAACGATCTATTTGCAAATTAAATAAAAAAGGAAGTTTAATGTAACAACCCTCACCTTACTCTTGCCGTACTTGTATACATTCTTGCATGGCTTTGCTTGTTATGTTAATTTGAAGGTCTTATCTTGCCTTGATTTGCTTAAGTTGCTTGCATGATTTCGTTCTTTGCTTAGTGTGTGTGTGTGCGTAGCCGAGATCATCTTGAGCTTAGTCCGCCCTTGACCCTTTGCACTTAGAACTATCTTGAGACCTTGTTCAACCCCATCTTCACCTCGGGCATTCTTTGCCGAGATGTTTCGTACTTGGACCTTGTCCGCAGGCAGGTATGGCCTAGGCCGAGATGTGGCGCACCCCGGCCAAGGTGTGGCACAGCTTAGTCAAGTGTCGTCCTCCCTAGCCGATGTTTTTCTATCTCGTTGTTGGATCCCTGTTTTGAGCCGATGTCATCTCTTTGCCGATGTGTTTTACCCGAGCTTATTGCATACGATTTGTCAGAGACTTGTCTTGTCTATCAATCACCTTTTTGGAGCTGAACCAATCCGTTAACGCCACGTGTCCGAGCTGTTGTTAAGGCAGCCGGCAGACCTTGAAACAAATCATTTTCCTTGTCTCAATCCTTGTTTTAGAGAGAGAAGCTCTAGAGAAGAGTTCTTGAGTGAGAGTAGTCTCCCAAGCTTGATCTTTGTGGCTTGAGCCGTTAGATCCGAGTTTTGAGGTTAGAATCTTGATCTCCTTTGGTTGTTCTTGCTGTATATCTAGCTGCATTGCATGATCGGATTTGTTTTGCATGTCATGCATCGTTTTGGAGTTGGTTTAGAAAGAGAAAACGGTTTTCCATGTGTTCTTGAAAAAGGTCTCTTTTTGATCGAAAAGTTTGGAACGAAAATCATGTTTTGTGTCTGTTCTTGCATGCTTTTCCTTGATGGGTACCCAGGTCCACATATTTTGAACTCTTCGCATGAAAACTTAGATTTTTGTAACAAGTTGTGAGCTTGCATCCATCTTTCAATGATCATGTTCTTCATATTCTTCAAAGGAAAACCCAGATTTTTCCTGACTTTGTTTAGCGGGACCTCGGCTTAGCCCTGGACTGTACCCAGTGTGTTTTCGAGGAACGGGAGCAGCGTTTAAACTCCCAGTTTGTTTTGCTTTGCCTTTGACTTGGATCTGGCAAGAGTGCCGAGATCATTTGCATGTATTTGGAGCTTGCTTTGAGAATGTGACTTGCCATGTGATTGTAGGTTCTTGATATTTGCTTGAGTCTACACCTGAAGAACTAGGTGAGTGGTATTTCTAATAAAGCTATGTTACACCTGCTTTTGATAAATCTTGTTTCGTTTGTTTTGACGTGGTATTTGCTAAGCATGAATAAATGGCCTTATTTGATTGCTAATCTCGGAAAGTCCCTTGTGCTGGAGGACTCTAAACTTTCGCAGTACTATGTGTAAAGGATACGGTCCTTGTTAAATCGGGCTACGGGCCTAAGTAACACAAGTCCCTTGTGCTGGAGGACTCTAAACTTTCGCAGTACTATGTGTAAAGGATACGGTCCTTGTTAAATCGGGCTACGGGCCTAAGTAACACAAGTCCCTTGTATTGGAGGACTTTAAACTTTCGCAATACTTTTGACCAAACGATTACGGATCGTACAGCTTATGATACTTGAATGATGAATACGGTTCATCCCTTGTTCGCCGATGTTATGATACTTGAATGATGAATACGGTTCATCCCTTGCTTCGCCGATGTTCGATACTTGAATGATGAATACGGTTCATCCCTTGCTTCGCCGATGTTTGATACTTGAATGATGAATACGGTTCATCCCTTGTTCGCCGATGTTATGATACTTGAATGATGAATACGGTTCATCCCTTGTTTCGCCGATGTTCGATACTTGAATGATGAATACGGTTCATCCCTTGCTTCGCCGATGTTTGATACTTGAATGATGAATACGGTTCATCCCTTGTTTTGCCTATGTCAGTAAACATCTCTGGATACTTGTAATAATTGATTGATGAATACGGTTTATCCTTTGTCTTGTTAAAGTTCTGATGCGTTTCATTTTGAAGGACCTCGGCTTTATTCATGCAAAACCTTTATTTTTAGTACCATTCACTGAGTTTTGTACTCACCCCTCTATATATATGTAGGTGATGAGCAGGACGGCGGCGACGCCTAGTTCGTTTTGGATGCTTGTTTTGGATTCGTGTATATGTCGGCCTTACTTTTGTATTTACGTCGGCGGTGCCCTGTTTTACATGTCGGCAAATCTTGAAAATCATGCTTCTTGACTTGTATTAGCTGCATTTTGTTTATGTCGGCTCGAGAAGCCTTTTGATCAAGATGTAACATGTATTTTTTTTACCTTGATGTAATTAAGTTGTAAATTTAATTGGAATGTTTGGCATTGCTTTTGATCTACGCACAGCTCTTATGGACCACTTGTATTTGATTTATTGCTTCCGCGTTAGTGAGCCCCAATATCCATACTCTGATTGTGTTAAGTTTTGAAGAGTTGGCCTTCGGTAATTACGGATTACTGGCCATCATGGCACCAAACTACTAGGGGCGGTTTGGGGTCGTGACAGAATGGTATCAGAGCACAAGATCCTTATAGTACGTTATTCACACACTTTGAGTCCTGAAGAGCATAGGATTTCCCTTAGAAAGATGTTAGGGTTGCATCATGGTATTTGTTGTTTGAGTGGTATGTGCATTGTCTTGATATGCTTAATTGTTGCTTGCCTACGAGGTTATTTGTTTAATTGTTTTAAAGTCATACCTTGCATACTCATAGCATCATGAGGAGAGGTAGACCACCACTTGGCCGAGATCAGCCCGAGGATAGAATGGACAGATTGGAAAGACTAGTTGAAGGTTTGGCCCGCGAGTTGAGGCAAACCAGACAGCAGTTTGCGAGTGCTACGTCGACTCAGGCCGAGAAGACCAACGGCCGAAATGTAGCCCCACCTCCACCTCCACCTCCTCCAGTGCCGCAGGTTCCCCCACAACCAGCTTTGTATGGGGATGGAACGATAGCTTTGATCAGGGAGTTCAAGAAAATGAGACCACCGAGGTTCTCTGGGGGTATAGAGCCGATGAAGGCTGAGGCATGGGTTTTGGAAATGGAGAAGTTATTCGAGATTTTTCCTAGCACCGACGCTCAGAAAGTGACGTTGGCAGCATTCACATTAGACGATGACGCCCGCAGGTGGTGGATGATGGTTAGAGAGAGCAATCCAGATTTGACCTGGACCCGATTCTTAGAGTTGTTCTACAAGAAACATTTTCCCCTAAGTGTTCGAAACCGTAAAGCTACCGAATTTCATACTCTGACGCAAGGTAACAAGACAGTGGCGGAATATGACCGCGCTTTCACTGAATTGGTAAGGTTTGTACCTCACATGACCAACGATGAATATATGAAGGCCAGGAAGTTCGAGTGTGGACTTCGTGGACCGATTCAAGACCGGGTCAACTTGCTTGATATGCCGACCTATGCCGAAGTATTGGACAAAGCCATCCAGGCCGAAGCTAATCTGAACCGATACCAGAGCTCGGGAGAAAACCAGCGAAAGAGGCAGAACTATGACAATCGCCGAGGACAACTGAGCACCAAGAAGAGAACAAACATGGGCAGTACTAGTAACGTAAGGCAAGAAGGGGGTACTAAACCGATGTGTTCGGATTGTGGGAAACAACATTTCGGGATCTGTCGACGAACGTCTGGAGCCTGTTATGAATGTGGCGAGATGGGCCATTATGTGAGAGATTGCCCCAAGACAAAGGCTGATGACAACAAGAAAGGAGAGAATACCTCGGGTTCCGTTCAGAAAGGAAATGCTGGGAAAGGACAGATGAGACAGGGCAGAGTGTTTGCATTAGTACCAGGAGACACCCAGAATGCTGAGGCAGTAGTGTCAGGTATACTTCTAATTTGCTCCCAAGATGCTTATGTGTTGATTGATTCGGGTTCTACTCATTCGTTTATATCTACTAAGTTTGCCGAGAAAATTAATAGAGAACTAGAGCCCCTTGGTTATGTGTTGTCTGTATCTACTCCATCTGGGAGATCTATGTTTGCTACATCCATTTACAGAGCATGTGTTGTTGCGATTAAGAATGTTGAATTGCTAGTAGATCTAATGCCTCTAGACCTAGCTCATTTTGATATCATACTGGGAATGGACTGGTTAGTTGCAAACGATGCATCTATTAATTGTGTTTCGAAAAGTGTCACACTGAGACCCCCAAACCTAGCCGAGATTATTTTCCAGGGTAAAGGGATAGTGCCCCCACCATACTTGATTTCATCCATTAAGGCCTGTAAGTTAATTCAGAAGGGGTGCCGAGGTTACTTGTGTAGTATACTGAGTGGTCAGAATGGAAATGTTAACTTAGCCGACATCCCGACTGTTAGTGATTTTCCCGACGTCTTTCCAGACGAATTGCCTGGCCACTTGACCGATAGGGAAATAGAGTTTACTGTTGACATCATATCGGGAACGCAGCCGATCTCCAAAACACCTTATAGGATGGCCCCCGCTGAACTTAGAGAATTGAAACTGCAATTGCAAGAGTTGTTAGATAAGGGATTTATTAGGCCGAGCACTTCACCATGGGGAGCACCTGTTTTGTTTGTTAAGAAGAAGGATGGCACACTCCGTCTTTGCATTGACTATAGGGAACTTAACAAGGTCACCATTAAGAACAAGTACCCGTTACCTAGAATTGATGATTTGCTTGATCAGTTGCAAGGAGCACGAGTCTTTTCTAAGATCGACCCTCGGTCTGGTTACCATCAGCTCAAGGTTAAAGCCGAAGATGTTGAGAAGACTGCTTTTCGAACAAGATATGGCCACTACGAGTTTTTAGTAATGCTGTTTGGAGTAACTAATGCCCCTGCTGCATTTATGGATTTAATGAACAGAATCTTCAAACCGTATTTAGATGAATTTGTAGTTGTTTTCATTGATGATATATTGATCTATTCCAAGAGTGATGTTGAACATGAAAACCATTTGAGACTTGCCTTACAGATTTTAAGGGAACGGAAATTGTATGCGAAGTTTAACAAGTGTGAGTTTTGGCTTTCTACCATCTCATTTTTGGGTCATGTAATTAATGAAGAGGGTATTTCAGTAGATCCTAGCAAAGTTGAAGCCGTAGTAAATTGGCCGAGGCCGACTAATGTGTCCGAGATTCGTAGTTTTCTGGGTTTGGCAGGTTATTACAGAAAGTTTGTGAAAGATTTCTCAAGGATTGCAATTCCGTTAACGCAACTGACTAAGAAGGGAACAGTGTACGAATGGACTAAAGATCGGGAGTCAGCCTTCCAGGAACTGAAGACGAGGTTAATTACAGCACCAGTACTTGTATTACCATCAGGTAACGAAGAGTTTCATATCTATAGTGATGCATCGCATAAGGGTTTGGGTTGTGTATTAATGCAAAAGGGTAAGGTTATAGCATATGCATCTCGTCAGTTGAAACCTCATGAGAAAAACTACCCTACCCATGACTTAGAATTGGCGGCCATGGTATTTGCTTTAAAGATTTGGCGTCACTACTTGTATGGAGCTACTTGTCAGGTTTTTACAGATCATAAGAGCTTAAAGTATCTATTCACTCAGAGGGAATTAAATTTGAGACAGAGACGGTGGCTTGAGTTGTTGAAGGACTACGATATGCAAATTCAATATCACCCCGGGAAGGCTAATAGTGTAGCCGACGCTTTGAGCAGGAAGTCAGATGGAAACTTGGCGTGTTTAACCGTGATGTCAGCAGAGCCGACTATCGTTAATGAAGTAAAGACAAGACAGATGGAGGATAACTTCCTCAAGAAAATAGCCGAGAAAATTGGCACAAAGCCGAGACCAGGGTATACCATCGAAAACCAAGTACTTAAGTTTGAAGGGAGGTTATGTGTGGCCGACATTCCAGAGCTGAAGAAAAAGATTTTGCAAGGAGCTCATGGTTCTAAGTTTGCTGTCCATCCAGGGAACACCAAGATGTATCAAGATGTGAGACAGACCTTCTGGTGGCCAAATATGAAGAGAGAAATAGCCGAATTCGTGTCCCAGTGTTTATATTGTCAGCAAGTGAAAGCAGAACACCAAAGACCAGCAGGACTTCTTCAACCTTTGCCGATTCCTGAGTGGAAATGGGAGCACATCTCCATGGATTTTGTGATTGGTTTGCCGAAAACACCGAAGGGTATGGATTCAATTTGGGTTGTCGTTGATAGGTTAACTAAGTCAGCACACTTTCTACCCGTTAAGACTACCTTCAACGCCAATCAACTTGCCTTGCTATATGTGAACGAGATTGTCAGACTTCATGGGGTGCCGATGTCAATTGTTTCAGACCGAGATCCTAAATTTGTTTCTAGATTTTGGCAGAGCCTACAGAGGGCTTTTGGAGCCGAGCTGAGATTTAGTACAGCCTTTCATCCCCAGACAGATGGGCAGACAGAGAGGACAATTCAGACGCTCGAAGATATGCTTAGACTTTGTGTATTAGACTTCCAAGGAAGTTGGGGAACACATTTACCCTTAGTGGAATTCGCTTACAATAACAGTTATCAAGCTAGCATTGGCATGGCGCCGTATGAGGCTTTGTACGGAAGGAAATGTAGATCGCCGACATGTTGGACCGAAGTCGGAGATAGAGCTCTGCTTGGTCCCGAATTGATTCAAGTGACAACAGAGAAGATTAAACTTATCCAACAGAGGATTAGAACTGCCCAGAGCCGACAAAAGAGCTACGCCGACCAGAGAAGGAATGAGTTAGAGTTCGAAGTTGGGAATCACGTATTCCTGAAGGTCTCACCAATGAAAGGAGTTTCCAGATTTGGAAGGAAAGGTAAGTTAGCACCTCGCTATATTGGGCCATTTGAAATTCTTGAGAAAATTAATCCCGTTGCCTACAGACTTGCTTTGCCGCCAGATTGGAGCCAAGTCCACAATGTGTTTCATGTTTCGATGTTGAGGAAGTACATTCGAGATCCACTACATGTAATAGATCATTCCGAGATCACAGTTAATAAAGATTTAGGCTACGAGGAGAAGCCAACGAGGATTGTTGACCGACAAGTGAGGCAATTGAGGAACAGATCGATACCGATGGTAAAGGTCGAATGGAAGGAGCATGATGGCACAGAAGCCACGTGGGAAAAGGAAGAGGACATGAGAGTCCGTTATCCGGAGTTGTTCTGGGAACAAGGTAATTCAAGTTTGGGGACCAAACTTCTTTAAGGGGGGTAGGATGTAACAACCCTCACCTTACTCTTGCCGTACTTGTATACATTCTTGCATGGCTTTGCTTGTTATGTTAATTTGAAGGTCTTATCTTGCCTTGATTTGCTTAAGTTGCTTGCATGATTTCGTTCTTTGCTTAGTGTGTGTGTGTGCGTAGCCGAGATCATCTTGAGCTTAGTCCGCCCTTGACCCTTTGCACTTAGAACTATCTTGAGACCTTGTTCAACCCCATCTTCACCTCGGGCATTCTTTGTCGAGATGTTTCGTACTTGGACCTTGTCCGCAGGCAGGTATGGCCTAGGCCGAGATGTGGCGCACCCCGGCCAAGGTGTGGCACAGCTTAGTCAAGTGTCGTCCTCCCTAGCCGATGTTTTTCTATCTCGTTGCTGGATCCCTGTTTTGAGCCGATGTCATCTCTTTGCCGATGTGTTTTACCCGAGCTTATTGCATACGATTTGTCAGAGACTTGTCTTGTCTATCAATCACCTTTTTGGAGCTGAACCAATCCGTTAACGCCACGTGTCCGAGCTGTTGTTAAGGCAGCCGGCAGACCTTGAAACAAATCATTTTCCTTGTCTCAATCCTTGTTTTAGAGAGAGAAGCTCTAGAGAAGAGTTCTTGAGTGAGAGTAGTCTCCCAAGCTTGATCTTTGTGGCTTGAGCCGTTAGATCCGAGTTTTGAGGTTAGAATCTTGATCTCCTTTGGTTGTTCTTGCTGTATATCTAGCTGCATTGCATGATCGGATTTGTTTTGCATGTCATGCATCGTTTTGGAGTTGGTTTAGAAAGAGAAAACGGTTTTCCATGTGTTCTTGAAAAAGGTCTCTTTTTGATCGAAAAGTTTGGAACGAAAATCATGTTTTGTGTCTGTTCTTGCATGCTTTTCCTTGATGGGTACCCAGGTCCACATATTTTGAACTCTTCGCATGAAAACTTAGATTTTTGTAACAAGTTGTGAGCTTGCATCCATCTTTCAATGATCATGTTCTTCATATTCTTCAAAGGAAAACCCAGATTTTTCCTGACTTTGTTTAGCGGGACCTCGGCTTAGCCCTAGACTGTACCCAGTGTGTTTTCGAGGAACGGGAGCAGCGTTTAAACTCCCAGTTTGTTTTGCTTTGCCTTTGACTTGGATCTGGCAAGAGTGCCGAGATCATTTGCATGTATTTGGAGCTTGCTTTGAGAATGTGACTTGCCATGTGATTGTAGGTTCTTGATATTTGCTTGAGTCTACACCTGAAGAACTAGGTGAGTGGTATTTCTAATAAAGCTATGTTACACCTGCTTTTGATAAATCTTGTTTCGTTTGTTTTGACGTGGTATTTGCTAAGCATGAATAAATGGCCTTATTTGATTGCTAATCTCGGAAAGTCCCTTGTGCTGGAGGACTCTAAACTTTCGCAGTACTATGTGTAAAGGATACGGTCCTTGTTAAATCGGGCTACGGGCCTAAGTAACACAAGTCCCTTGTGCTGGAGGACTCTAAACTTTCGCAGTACTATGTGTAAAGGATACGGTCCTTGTTAAATCGGGCTACGGGCCTAAGTAACACAAGTCCCTTGTATTGGAGGACTTTAAACTTTCGCAATACTTTTGACCAAACGATTACGGATCGTACAGCTTATGATACTTGAATGATGAATACGGTTCATCCCTTGTTCGCCGATGTTATGATACTTGAATGATGAATACGGTTCATCCCTTGCTTCGCCGATGTTCGATACTTGAATGATGAATACGGTTCATCCCTTGCTTCGCCGATGTTTGATACTTGAATGATGAATACGGTTCATCCCTTGTTCGCCAATGTTATGATACTTGAATGATGAATACGGTTCATCCCTTGCTTCGCCGATGTTCGATACTTGAATGATGAATACGGTTCATCCCTTGCTTCGCCGATGTTTGATACTTGAATGATGAATACGGTTCATCCCTTGTTTTGCCTATGTCAGTAAACATCTCTGGATACTTGTAATAATTGATTGATGAATACGGTTTATCCTTTGTC
Organism: Camellia sinensis; assembly: GCF_055761805.1. Taxonomy (NCBI): domain Eukaryota; kingdom Viridiplantae; phylum Streptophyta; class Magnoliopsida; order Ericales; family Theaceae; genus Camellia; species Camellia sinensis. The sequence continues at coordinate 32,999,076 of NW_028128987.1, forward strand.
TTGTTAAAGTTCTGATGCGTTTCATTTTGAAGGACCTCGGCTTTATTCATGCAAAACCTTTATTTTTAGTACCATTCACTGAGTTTTGTACTCACCCCTCTATATATATGTAGGTGATGAGCAGGACGGCGGCGACGCCTAGTTCGTTTTGGATGCTTGTTTTGGATTCGTGTATATGTCGGCCTTACTTTTGTATTTACGTCGGCGGTGCCCTGTTTTACATGTCGGCAAATCTTGAAAATCATGCTTCTTGACTTGTATTAGCTGCATTTTGTTTATGTCGGCTCGAGAAGCCTTTTGATCAAGATGTAACATGTATTTTTTTTACCTTGATGTAATTAAGTTGTAAATTTAATTGGAATGTTTGGCATTGCTTTTGATCTACGCACAGCTCTTATGGACCACTTGTATTTGATTTATTGCTTCCGCGTTAGTGAGCCCCTATATCCATACTCTGATTGTGTTAAGTTTTGAAGAGTTGGCCTTCGGTAATTACGGATTACTGGCCATCATGGCACCAAACTACTAGGGGCGGTTTGGGGTCGTGACATTTAATAGATAAGTAAATTGAATTAAACTGGAAGTTGAATAAAAATATAAGGGAAAGTCGCAAAAAATTAAATATGGAAGTTCAATCCACAAACCACTTTACCTTAACGATCTATTTGGAAATTAAATAAAAAAGGAAGTTTAATGGAAAATTAAAATTGAATAAAAATGGAAGTTGAATAAAAATAAAAATGAAAGTTGCATAAAATTAAAAAAGGAAGTTCAATCCAAAAACCACTATACCATCATGATCTATTTGGAAATTAAATAAAAAAGGAAGTTGAGTTGAAAAGAAACTTGAATAAAAAAGAAAGTTAAATAAAAATAAAAATGGAAGTTGCAGAAAATTAAAAATGGAAGTTCAATCCAGAAACCACTATACCTTAACGATCTACTTGGAAATTAAATAAAAAAGGAAATTTAATAGAAAATTAAATTGAATAAAAATGGAAGTAGAATAAAAATAAAAATGAAAGTTGCATAAAATTAAAAATGGAAGTTCAATCCAAAACCACTATACCTTAACGATCTATTTGGAAATTAAATAAAAAAGGAAGTTCAATAGGAAAGTAAATAGAATTAAAATGGAAGTAGAGTAAAAATAAAAATGATAGTTGCATAAAATTAAAAATGGAAGTTCAATCCAAAAACCACTATACCTTAACGTTCTATTTGGAAATTAAATAAAAAAGGAAGTTGAATAAAAATAAAAATGAAAGTTGCAGAAAATTAAATATGGAAGTTCAATCCAGAAACCACTATACGTTAATGATCAATTTGGAAATTAAATAAAAAAGGAAGTTTAATAGAAAAGTAAATTGAATAAAAATGGAAGTTGTATAAAAATAAAAATGAAAGTTGCATAAAATGAAAAATGGAAGTTCAATCCAGAAACCACTACACCTTAACGATCTATTTGGAAATTAAATAAAAAAGAAAGTTTAATAGAAAAGTAAATTGAATAAAAATGGAAGTTGAAAAAAAATAAAAATGAAGGTTGCAAAAAACTAAAAATGGATGTTCATTCCAAAAACCGCTACACCTTAACGATCTATTTGGAAATTAAATAAAAAAGGAAGTTGAGTAGAAAAGAAACCTGAATAAAAAAGGAAGTTAAATAAAAATAAAAATGGAAGTTGCAGAAAATTAAAAATGGAAGTTCATTCCAGAAACCACTATACTTTCACGATCTATTTGGAAATTAAATAAAAAAGGAAGTTTAATAAAAAAGTAAATTGAATGAAAATGGAAGTAGAATATAAATAAAAACGAAAGTTCCATAAAATTAAAAATGGAAGTTCAATCCAGAAACCACTATACCTTAACGATCTATTTGGAAATTAAATAAAAAAGGAAGTTTAATAGAAAAGTAAATTGAATAAAAATGGAAGTAGAATATAAATAAAAATGAAAGTTGCAGAAAATTAAATATGGAAGTTCAATCCAGAAACCACTTTACCTTAGCGATCTATTTGGAAATTAAATAAAAAAAGAAGTTTAATAGAAAAGTAAATTGAATATAAATGGAAGTTGAATAAAATAAAAATGAAAGTTGCATAAAATTAAAAATGGAAGTTCAATCCAAAACCACTTTACCTTAACCATCTATTTGGAAATTAAATAAAAAAGGAAGTTGAGTAGAAAAGAAACTTGAATAGAAAAGGAAGTTAAATAAAAATAAAATCGGAAGTTCATTCAAGAAACCACTATACCTTAATGATCAATTTGGAAATTAAATAAAAAATGAAGTTTAACGGAAAAGTAAATTGATAAAAAATGGAAGTAGAATAAAAATAAAAATGAAAGTTGCATAAAATTAAAAATGAAAATTAAATGCAGAAACCACTATACCTTAACGATCTACTTGGAAATTAAATAAAAAAGGAAGTTTAATAGGAAAGTAAATTGAATTAAAATGGAAGTAGAATAAAAATAAAAATGAAAGTTGCAGAAAATTAAAAATAGAAGTTCAATACAGAAACCACTTTACCTTAACGATCTATTTGGAAATTAAATAAAAAAGGAAGTTTAATAGAGAAGTAAATTGAATAAAAATGGAAGTTGAATAAAAATAAAAATGAAAGTTGCAGAAAATTAAATATGGAAGTTCAATCCAGAAACCACTATACCTTAACGATCTATTTGGAAATTAAATAAAAAAGGAAGTTTAATAGAAAAGTAAATTGAATAAAAATGGAAGTTGAATAAAAATAAAAATGAAAGTTGCATAAAATAAAAAATGAAAGTTCAATGCAAAAACCATTATACCTTAACGATCTATTTTGAAATTAAATAAAAAAGGAAGTTGAGTGGAAAAGAAACTTGAATGAAAAAGAAAGTTAAATAAAAATAAAAATGAAAGTTGAAGAAAATTAAATATGGAAGTTCAATCCAGAAACCACTATACCTTAACGATCTATTTGGAAATTAAATAAAAAAGAAAGTTTAATAATAAAGTAAATTGAATTAAAATGGAAGTAGAATAAAAATAAAAATGAAAGTTGCATAAAATTAAAAATGGAAGTTCAATCCGGAAACCACTATACCTTAACGATCTATTTGGAAATTAAATAAAAAAGGAAGTTTAATGGGAAACTAAATTGAATAAAAATGGAAGTTGAATAAAAATAAAAATGAAAGTTGCATAAAATTAAAAATGGAAGTTCAAACCAAACACCTCTATACCTTAACGATCTATTTGGAAATTAAATAAAAAAGGAAGTTGAGTAGAAAAGAAACTTGAATAGAAAAGGAAGTTAAATAAAAATAAAATTTGAAGTTCATTCAAAAAACCACTATACCTTAACGATCTATATGGAAGTTAAATAAAAAAGGAAGTTTAATAGAAAAGTAAATTGACTAAAAATGGAAGTAGAGTAAAAATAAAAATGAAAGTTGCATAAAATTAAAAATAAAAGTTCAATCCAGAAACCACTACACCTTAACGATCTATTTGGTAATTAAATAAAAAAGGAAGTTTAAAAGAAAAGTAAATTAAATAAAAATGGAAGTTGAATAAAATTAAAAATGAAAGTTGCATAAAATTAAAAATGGAAGTTCAATCCAAAAACCACTATACCTTAACGATCTACTTGGAAATTAAATAAAAAACGAAGTTGAGTAGAAAAGAAACTTGAATAAAAAAGGAAGTTAAATAAAAATAAAACTGGAAGTTGCAGAAAATTGAAAATGGAAGTTCATTCAAGAAACCACTATACCTTAACGATCTATTTGGAAATTAAATAAAAAATGATGTTTAATTGAAAAGTAAATTGAATAAAAATAGAAGTAGAATAAAAATAAAAAGGAAAGTTACATAAAATTAAAAGTGGAAGTTCAATCCAGAAACCACTATACCTTAACGATCTATTGGAAATTAAATAAAAAAGGAAGTTTAATAGAAAAGAAAATTGAATAAAAATGGAAGTTGCAGAAAATTAAAAATAGCAGTTCATTCAAGAAAGCACTATACCTTAACGATCTATTTGGAAATTAAATAAAAAAGGAAGTTCAATAGAAAAGTAAATTGAATAAAAATGGAAGTTGAATAAAAATAAAAATGAAACTTGCATAAAATTAAAAATGGAAGTTCAATCCAGAAACCACTATACCCTAACGATCTATTTAGAAATTAAATAAAAAAGGAAGTTTAATGGGAACATAAATTGAATTAAAATGGAAGTAGAATAAAAATAAAAATGAAAGTTGCATAAAATTAAAAATGGAAGTTCAATCCAGAAACCACTATACCTTAACGATCTATTTGGAAATTAAATAAAAAAGGAAGTTTAATAGAAAAGTTAATTGAATAAAAATGAAAGTTGAATAAAAATAAAAATGAAAGTTGCATAAAATTAAAAATGGAAGTTCAATCCAAAAACCACTATACCTTAACGATCTATTTGGAAATTAGATAAAAAAGGAAATTGAGTAGAAAAGAAACTTGAATAGAAAATGAAGTTAAATAAAAATAAAATTGGAAGTTCATTCAAGAAACCACTATACCTTAATGATCTATATGGAAATTATATAGCGATCCCGGGTTTACCCTTGTTGTACAGTGATCCGGACATGTGTCCGTGGATGTTGGTAGTTATTTATTATCTGGTTTGCATCCTTTTTACTTTGTATATTGAGTTATAAGATGTGTTGGGCAGGTTTGTTACAGGTTGGTTGTGTTTGGGAGCCTAGTGCTGCTGCCCAGATTTTTGGACCTTCGCTCGAGCGAGGAGTTGGTCGCTCGAGCGAGAGTTGAGTTCGTGTCTGGTTCTGGACCTGAGAGTGGCCTTTCGTGGCTCGAGCGAGCTTCCTTCGCTCGAGCGGTCTGGTTTGTTCTTCGCTCGAGCGAGAGGTATGTCGCTCGAGCGTGCTGGTTGCAGACCTGAGGATTTGAGTTGTTGGCTCGAGCGAGCATTCTTTTGCTCGAGCGCACTTCTGAGTTTTTGGCTCGAGCGAGAACTTCTTGGCTCGAGCGAGAGTTTTCTGTGTCTGGTCGCTCGAGCGACAAAGGCTTCGCTCGAGCGAGCGTGTTTTATATCAGCGGACAGTAGCGTTTTTGAACTTCACTTTTTCACTTTCATTTTCTTTCAAACCCTTGATCCGAGACCCTCTCTCTCTAAACTTTCATTTTCTCTAAGATTTGATCTCCCTAGAGTGTGAATCTAGCCTAGGGCCTTTGTTAAAAAGATAGAGGGCGTTGAGAGCTTCGATTTAATCTGAAAAAGTTTGGATTTGGAGCACGTTGGTCTTCGAGTCTTCATCTCCTTTTTGGCTCAAACTTCGAGGTAGGGATATCCTACTCCTTTCTATGGGTTTTGTCTTTAAATTTTAGTATTTTGAGATGTTGGGCTTGGTTTGGTAATTTGGTGAAAGTTTGGGGCTTTTGTGTAATTTTACAAAAGTTGTGGTTTTATTTATAATAAGCCTAAATGCATGTTTGGCATAGAGAAATGGAATAAATGTTGAATCATTGATGAAAATGGGACCTAAGGGTTGTAATGTTAATTATGGGAATTGGCCTAATTACATTGTTTGATTAATTGAGATAATTAATTGGGAGAAATGAGGAAATGAAATGTTGATTGAATATCCATTTGTGCATTTATTTTCTGTTTAGAAATAACTGCTTTGGGCTATCGGTGGAGGATAGTCGTGATTGTTGTAGACAATGCATGATGATTAGGCAAACGGAAACTAATCAATGGAATGTGTCATGGAATTTGACTGTTGATAGAATACATTAACTGTATGTATTGAGTGATGGTATATAGAACCAATGTGTTTGTATACGTTGTGTGTAGAGGAGGAGATAGGGGATGTACTCCGCGGTTTAAGGGAAGATAGGGGATGTACCTCTAAACCGGATAGTGTTGGGAGAAGATAGGGGATGAACTCCGTAGATACAGCTTATATGCTTATCTTTGTGAAGTGTGGATACAGCTTATATGCTTATCTGTGAATGTGGGATATTGTGGTTATACATATCTGTTGAAATGATGATAGAGCTGACATGCTTATCTGTTGAAAAAGGGAAAATGAAAAGTAACTTGGACTTATAAGTCATATGACATAAATATGTGATTTATGTGAATGTATCAGCGTTGACCATCTATCAATTGCTATTCTTTTAGTCATTGTTCATGGTTGGTTTAGTGTATTTCTACTGGGCTGTGGCTCACCCTTTATGGGAATATCATTTTCAGGTACAGGTAGCATGCCACCTCCAAGGACATAGCTTGGGAGGCTAGAGGCGGACATACTTTTTTCGTTTTACTTTTGATGTATTACATGTAACTTCAAGCCAAGGGCTTAATGTGTAAACGAGTTAGTACTCTTTTGTTGTAACCAAGTGTTAACTTGGAAAGCTGTAAGCCTGTAGGGCATTTTGTTTTTGATGTTAACATGTAGTACTTATGTAATGAGACTCTAATAAATGAAAGAATGTGGTTAGTTTATATGTCAATGCATGTCTTATTTGATGGGTTTAATGTTATTATTTTGAGGGCGTTACAACTTGGTATCAGAGCGTACCGGGTTCGAATACTTTGGGTACGTGGGAAGTGACTAGGATCACAATGGGTTTGTCTCGCTTGATAAGAGACTTAGATGTAGTGTTATATGCTACGTGCTTAATTGATAACATGCTTATGTGACTATGTGGGTATGGGATTTAATTTCTAGGATGTTGATTGGATCCTTGGGTTTCTGGGAGTCTTGTTGGAAAAGCACTTGATCAATGCTATTTCTAACCGGAACTCTAGTAACGCCTCGGGACTATCATTATCCGGAAATGAAATTCGTAAGTGCTTATGTGTTTATGTGCTTATGTGGAGTGAATTACAGTTGTTCATGCATTAGGACGTGAGTGTTTAGTTTCGGCACATTTATGAACGTGCTAATGTTCTGCGTTACCTTTATTAGGATGTCAGGACGAAGAGGAGGTGCTAAGCGTGGTAGACCTGCGAGGCAGGAAGTACCGTTACCGGGTGAGATTCCGGCTGTACAGGAGGGAGTTGGCCAGGCCAATGTGGCCGAGCCAGCGGGTCAGCAGGCTATGGGTGCCTTGGCCAGAGAGATAGCAGGAGCTTTGGGTATTCTTAGAGCTGGGAATCAGGCAGCTGAGACAGGGCCTTCTTTCTTGAAGAGGGAGTTTTTCTGGTCTAATCCGGATGAGTTTATCGGGGATCCGAAGGAGCCACTGAAGGCTGATGAGTGGCTAGAGCAAATGAGTAAGACGTTCGAGATGCTTGGCATCGAGGACGGAGCACTGAAAGTGACCTTGGCATCCTTCCAGCTGAAGGGAGATGCGGGTCAATGGTGGAAGTACGAGAAGGCTCATGTTGGTGGTACTTGGGAGGCGTTTGTGAATGCTTTTCAGGAGAGGTTTTTGTCTACAGCAGCTAGGGAGAAGCTGAGGGACCAGTTTAACCGGCTTAAACAGCAGGGCTTGTCAGTGGCCGAGTTTGAGGCTACTTTTACCAGTCTGTCCAGGTTTGCACCGGAACTGGTGGCGTCTGAAAAACGCCGTTGCTATGAGTTTGAGCGGAAGTTGAGGCGGGGCCTCAAGTTGAGAGTTGGTGGGTCATACATTCGAGAGTATAGACACCTGGTAGATGCTGCTGCTCATATGGAAATTATGATGCAGGAAGAGGAGGAAGAACAGAGGGGCTCCAAGAGGAGCCACGATGGTCAGAGTGATGGCAGGAGGCAGAGGGGTTATAACCCTCAGCAGTCTCAGGGAGCAGTTTCTAGATCGACCTTTCCAGTGCCGAGTGCAGGCTCGGGGAGAGGCAATCAGGGGGAGTTTTCTTGTTACAAGTGTGGCTAGTTGGGTCACAAGATTTCTGTTTGCCCGCAGAAGGGTGGGGGTCAGAGAGCTGCTTCTTCTTCAGCTAGACCGCAGAGTCAGAGTTTGGGCAGGGGGCAGCCCTTGACTTGTTATCAGTGTGGACAGCCTGGGCACCTGAAGAGGTTTTGCCCGCAGTTGAGTGCCACTTTGGGAGCGTCTGGTTCTAGGCAGACGCAGGGTTTTCAGCCAGCTCAGTCTGTGCAGGCCTCGAGGGCCAATCCGGGAGCTTCGTCATCCTAGTCTGTGCAGCAGTCGTATGCTCCTAGAGGTGAGCAGGTAGATCAGGGGCCTACGGGGCGCGTGTATGCTGTTACCGCGCAGGATTTAGTACCGGCTCCATCAGTAGTGAGAGGTACTTTTCTGTTTTGCAACTCGGTTGCTAATGTGTTGATAGACACGGGTGCATCTCATTCTTTTGTATCTGCTGCATTTGCATCTGTTTTGGAATTGGAGTTAGCACAATTAGCATCTCCTATTTGTGTGGTATCGCCTTTGGGTGGTGAGTTGATTCTGAAATAGGGTGTTAGAGGATGTGATATAGAGGTCGCCGACTATAGGCTTCCTTTTCCGTTTGTTGTCATGCCCATGAAGGGTTTTGATGTTATTTTGGGTATGGACTGGCTATCGTCATACCGGGCTGTTATCGATTGCTACCGCCAGAGGGTCACGTTATGTACCTTGAGCGGGGAGTGGTTCCATTTCTTGGGAGACCGGGTTGGTAGTGTTTTACCACCGGCGTACGATTCGCGAGGGCGAAGTGAGCTTAGTAGTCTACTTGCCAGCTTTGAGAGTGGTGAGACCCAGATTGTATTGCCGAGGGTGGTTTGTGAGTATTCGGATGTCTTTCCCGAAGATCTGGTTAGTTTGCCACCTCACCGAGAGATAGAGTTCTTTATTGATTTAGTGCCTGGCACAGCGCCGATTTCTATGGCACCTTACCGTTTTGCTCCAGCAGAGTTGGTTGAGTTGAAAGTTCAGCTCCAGGAATTGCTAGATAAGGGTTTTGTTCGCCCTAGTGTTTCACCGTGGGGAGCGCCGGCCCTCTTTGTTAAAAAGAAAGATGGTGCCTTAAGATTGTGTATAGACTACCGGAAGTTGAATCGGGCTACGGTTAAGAATAAGTACCCTATGCCCCGTATAGATGACTTGTTTGACCAGTTAAAGGGTTCCCGTTGTTTCTCTAAAATAGACTTGAGATCGGGTTACCACCAGTTGAGGGTCAGGGAGGAGGATATTCCTAAGACGGCATTCCGTACGCGGTATGGCCATTATGAGTTTCTGGTGATGCCATTCGGGCTTACCAACGCACCGGCAGTCTCTATGGACTTGATGAACCGGATTTTCTGGGAATTCTTGGATCGGTTTGTAGTCATTTTTGTAGACGACATTCTTATCTATTCGTCTTCTGAGGAGGAGCATGAGGCACACTTGAGAGTGGTGCTTGAGTTACTTAGAGCCCATAGGCTGTATGCCAAGTTTGGGAAGTGTGAGTTCTGGCTGAGGGAAGTCAAATTCTTAGGCCACGTAGTATCCGGGGAAGGGGTGTCTGTTGATACATCCAAGGTTGAGGCAGTGCAAGATTGGGCACAGCCTAAGAGTGTGTTTGAGATCCGCAGTTTTCTGGGATTAGCTGGGTATTACCGTCGGTTTATGAAAGATTTCTCCAGGTTAGCGTCACCGTTGACTAGACTGACTCGAAAGGGAGTCAAGTTTGTGTGGAGTGAGACTTGTGAAAGTTAGATTGACCACCGCTCCGGTGTTGATTATTCCGGAGAGAGGGTTGGGTTATGCGGTTTATTGTGATGCCTCACGAGAGGGTTTGGGTTGTGTGTGGATGCAAGAAGGGAAAGTGGTAGCTTATGGCTCACGTCAGTTGAAAATACACGAGAAGAATTACCCCACACACGACCTAGAGTTAGCAGCAGTGATCTTTGCCTTGAAGATTTGGAGGCACTACCTTTATGGTGAGAAGTTCGAGGTGTTCTCGGACCACAAGAGTTTGAAGTATCTGTTTACACAGAGAGACTTAAATCTGAGGCAGAGGAGATGGATGGAGTTCATCGAGGATTATGATTTTGAGTTGCATTATCATCCGGGAAAGGCTAATGTTGTGGCCGATGCCCTTAGTAGGAAATCCATTAGCGATGTAGCTTGTATAGCCATCCGGGAATGGGAGATGTTGGGAGCGCTTGGCGAGTTTGATTTGCTACTGGGCGAATCTGTTGAGGCTGCGGCCTTGTTTTCTGTTGTTGCGCAGCCTACGCTTGTGACTAGAGTGTTAGAGGCACAGAGAGGTGACCTTGAGGTAGAATCCCTCCGAGAGAAGATCTCCAGTGGGAAGGTTGAGAAGGGTTTGACGGTGTATCCCGACCTGAGTGTGAGATACCGAGACCGTTTGTTTGTACCGGAGTCTTGCCGAGAGGAAGTACTCCGAGAGTTTCACCATTCGCGCCTTGCGGTGCATCCGGGAGGTACCAAGATGTATCAGGATTTGGGTCGCCAGTTTTGGTGGCGGGGTATGAAGAGAGATGTGGCTGTTTTCATATCGAAGTGCCTTACTTGCCAGCAAGTGAAGGCCGAGCATCAGAGGCCAGCGGGTTTGTTGCAACCCTTGCCTATTGCCGAGTGGAAGTGGGAGCATATCACTATGGACTTCGTTGTAGGTCTTCTGAGGACTTAGCGGGGTAGTGATGCTGTTTGGGTGGTGTAGCACGTCCACGGGGGACCCCGCTACGGTTTGGACTCGATTTGTGTCACGGTTCTTAATCTGAACCAAAGAGTCCAAATCTGGCAAATCGTTTTGAGAAAACAGATTTTTTGAAAAGTAGTGCCAAACATGGACTGCTTTGCCAGATACAGAGTCGCCACCTAAATATTTTAAAATGAGGAAATTTAGGAAACCCTGACTCGGTGCCGAAGGCCACATATCCGTCATCACCGGAGTTTGTCTCGGCTCGGGAGCTTGGGTACGATCGGGGAAGGTCAGCTATGAGCACCCCCTTTCGCCCGGTCTGAAGACCGGCCTCTACAAACCATGATATCCGGTTTTGAAAATTTTATGTGTTCTTATTCCATTTATTAGCCTAGAATTACTATGTTATGCGCACAGCAAACAAGTATAGACCAAATCGCCCAAATTGGAACAATACATTTCATGTTTGTTTTGAAAATGGTTTGCTACTCGCAAGTAGGCTAAAATGCAGATTTTGCCACCCTCAAGTGGGCTTTTAGAAAAGATGATTTTGCCACTATCTAGTGGGCTTAAAACTCATAGTTTTAATGCTTTATTCCAATTTAGGTAATTCAACCTTCATCCACAGGCATTTAAGCAGTTATATCACATTAACAGCTAGCCTCATGGTAATCATGCTATTATGGCAACATTCACACGCATGCGATATGCTAAAGCATAAACACTTACATCGTACTCCCCGCCAAAACAGTAAACTAGTTAGCAAACATGCATGTCCTAGTTCATGACTAATGCAACACATACAAGATGCAATTTAAGTAGGCTCGGCTAACCTAAGCATGGCATGTGATATGCAACCGATTGATTCACGTATTCAATTTTGAAATTTGAAAATACGAATGCGGTTAGTATGATGTACCGAGCCTGGTGCATATCAACAAATGCATGAATGCACGCATGCATATCATAAGGTATGCTAATTTCAAAAATGCCCTAATCTACCATCATAAGCAGGTAAATAAAAGGGAAGAAAGAAATGGGGATTGGAAGACATACACACACTCACCCACACTTATTACATGATTTGCCCTCACTCGGAGGGCCCAAATAAATATTACAGTCCCAAAATAATAAATAAATAAAATTATTACAAAATTACGAATTTAATTTAACAGAAAAGATGGCAAGGGGAAAGAAAAAAAACGGGTGGCCGCAGCCTCTGCCTCGGGATGTGCGAATGATGTATGCTCGAATCCGTCTCGCCCGGAAAACCCGTACTGTACTCCTGCTGCCTCTGTTTGTACTGCCTTGTCTTTCTGAAAATTGCCAAAATACTGGGGGAGGTTCCTTACATCCTGCAGAGCACCACCGGCCGGACAGAATTTCCACCGGCACTCCACAATTTCCATCGGCACTCCAGAGATTCATCGGCACTCCATAGATTGCCGGTCGGCACCAAATTCTGCCGGTCGGCAGAAACTTCCTGCAGAAGACAGTTTGACAGCAAACAGAGAACAGACAGTGCATGGCATGGGATTTTCAGGTACATGTGGGCATAGTTGTGCTTCTTATCATGTTTGGAACTCAAAGAAACATGACTTTCAACCCTTGAGCCATCAATGGTACATGATGACTCAAGGGATCGAATTTGCCACTCAATATAGGGATGCATGCAACAAACAACATGAAAACCGAGGCCTTATCAAGTTGGAGTCAAAGGTCCCGATGACCGGGAATCAAGGCGCATTGCATCACTTGAAGTATGAATGGTCCTTGATTCCCACACTTGGTTTGACACCCCAAACCAAGTAAATGCAATGCATGTTATGCTCATAAGGCTCAAATGCAACATGCTATCAATGTGCAAGGTGTGCCAAGAATCATGCAACTAGTATGGCAAGCATGCAATACTAGACATACAAAGACACAAATGTGATGTAAACACGGACGCTTTGAGCAATAGAATCCTCATGCTACAACAACATATGAAGCAATCATACATCAATCATGAAACAATCATGCAAAGATGGCTTAAAATGGCAAAGGGGCAGACCTACACCCTCCTCAAAACAGTGGCCAAAAGTGTCCGATAGATGGACCAATGTTCATGCCAACATGCAAGCCAAAAGTCCTATGGTTAAGGCACAAAAAGGGGAACATTTCTCCCTCAATAACATGACCACCCATGGCATGATTGGGGCGAGCAAAAACAGAATATTAACATGCAAAATAAGGCCCCAAACCCTCCTAGCATGGCAGCTAAGATGACTCCCAAGATGCACATGCACTAAGGCTCATGTATAGGCATAAAAGGGGACACCTCCAAGACATAAAAGGAGCCATGCACGCACACATACAAGCATGATTTTTGGACTGAAATAGCATGGAAAACAACCTCCACTCATCAAAGTAGACCAACCAAAGCACTTATGACTCATATACTTGAGGGCTCACAAGCCAAAATGAATAGCAACCATAACAAACATGCCAAACATGACCAAGTTGATAACCAACAGATTTTAAGCATGGAAAAACAATGCTAAATGCTTCATGGAACTAAGCCAACACACACAAAAATCATGGCCTAATCATGGGATGTATTTCTAAGCAAGATGGAGCAATACAAAGCAAGTATTACAAGCATACAAGGGGGCCCAAATCCAACCAAAAACAGAGGTTATGTATGACCTAAGATGCCTAAAAAAGTACTGAGATGAAGCCAAGAAACAACAAGCACACATGCTATCCTTTTGAGCCCAAAAAGCAAGGAAACAAAACCATAAAGGGAGAGGGGTGTCCCTCCCCTATGCAAGACTTCAAACCAACCTTTTTGACACTAAAATACACTGATTTTTAGTGATGAAAAGATCAAAATGCTGAAGTGAACAAAACCTTATCAAAGAGGCACCAAAATAGACCAAACAAGGCCTATGAGGGTGAGTTTGCACTCAAACCACAAAATGACCTTAATGAAAGTGCTAGAGCAGGAAAATTTAAGCCTTTTTCATGTTATACACAAGAGCTAAAACAGTAAACAAAATAGGTAGAAAACCAATGCAAGTTTGGGGAATAAAAAGGAAGATGCTCACCCTTGAAGAACCCTTGAAGAACAAAGGGTCTAGCCTCCTTCTTTGGATCAAAACCAGTCCAAAACTCAAGAAACAACTCCTCCAAGTCCCTCAATCTCGGGGTAAGGTGTAATAGTGTGTGTAATGGTGCAAAAGTAAGGTAAAATCCACCTTTAAGCCAAGGAAACACACACAAAGGAGGGGGAAGAGGGAGATATAGAGATAGAGTGTATCTATATCTCTAAGGGCTGGTTTTTGCTTCTAAGAGTCTAACCTAGAACCAAGAGGAAAGCCTCTCTCTTATAGGAATCCCTCTTGCAAAGCTTATACAACAAGCTTGGCTAGAGGGAAATCCCTCCATACACGTGTATGGAGGGGGGGAGAGTTGGTGCCAGCTATCACAGCTGGCACAAAATATCTCCATAAAGTGGATGAACAGTGGTCGGCTGCCCAAAAATGTCATTTCGACAAAAAACAGTGCCGACCGGCAACAAATTATGCCGACCGGCAATAAAGTATGCCGACCGGCAAACAAAAGTGCCGATGGAAGAAAGAGGCCAGCCGGCGGCCTTCAGACACTGCCGGTGGTGTGTGGGGCTGGTCCACAAGCCCTATCCTGTCCTCCCAAGGCAAAACACAAGTGTTCGGCGCAAAACCGGACACTAAACGGTCAAGTTCGGAGATCCTGAGGTAGGGCGCGCGAGCCGGGACCTCCGGGAACTCCAAACGGACACAAACATGGATAATCACCGAGTGTTCAAACGGTGACGTCCAAGTCTTGAGGACGGTCAAAAATGGGGTGTCTACAGTTGCCCCTCTTTGACAGAACTCGAAAGTCATAACAATGACGGGAGTGAATGTCAAAGCCCAGAGACGACCCGTTTTTGACAAGGCCGAAGACTCAGACAAACATGCAAAACAAACGAGATATGCGCCCGAAGGTAGGGGCAAAATGCAAGACAATGCGCAGAGCCGGGCATAACTCATGATCATGCAAAGAAAGCTGTAACGAAGCAAGCATGCGACAGTTTTAAGCTAACATACACCAAACTACATTACAATGCAGAAAGGATGTAAAAGAATTATGCAATTCTCAATACGTCTCACTCGGGAGATACAATACCTGTGCGGTTCGTCTGGTTGCGCCAACCTCAAATGAACCGTACATACAATATCGTGCCTGCGAAGAAAACAAACTTAACAGGTACAATATGGTTAGCAACATGCATGACAATGCAAATGTGGTGTACTCGAAATGCGTGACAGCGCAAAGTAAGTGGAGAGCATGACAATGCATACGGGGATACAACAAGGTACGTGGAGCAAGCGGTCTACGCAGGCGACGAAGTTGATCATAAGCACGCGGTCTACGCAGGTAATGAAATTGATAAATCATGCGGTCTATGCAAGCAAAACATGCGGTCTACGCAGGTAATGAAATTAAATATGCGGTCTACGCAATCAAAACATGCGGTCTACGCAGGCAAAACATGCGGTCTACGCAATCAAAACATGCGGTCTACGCAGGTAATGGAATTAAACATGCGGTCTACGCAATCAAAATATGCGGTCTACGCAGGTATTGAAATTAAATATGCGGTCTACGCGATCAAAACATGCGGTCTACGCAGGTATTGAAATTAAGCATGCGGTCTACGCAATCAAAACATGCGGTCTACGCAGGTATTGAAAATAACAATGCGGTCTACGCAATCAAAACATGCAGTCTACGCAGGTATTGAAAATAACAATGCGGTCTACGCAATCAAAACATGCGGTCTACGCAAGTAATGAATTTAAGCATGCGGTCTACGCAGGTAACGAAAATAAGCATGCGGTCTACGCAATCAAAACATGCGGTCTACGCAGGTATTGAAAATAACAATGCGGTCTACACAATCAAAACATGCGGTCTACGCAGGTATTGAAAATAACAATGCGGTCTACGCAATCAAAACATGCGGTCTATGCAAGTAATGAATTTAAGCATGCGGTCTACGCAAATAAAGGAACGTACTATTACACAGTATAATCGAAACAATTTGTGGGGCTCTCAAAGCATGAAAAGGATACGGGGCGGGACACTCTTCGCACGCGTCGAGCGTTGCTCGCAGAAGTTGTGGCCTGAGGTCAACTCAAAGGTTCACGTTTCAAAGGTGTGCTTTCCCGTTATTGTGAGGGCGTCCAACGACGCGGCTGACCCGAACAAAGATGCGAAAGGTGCGTTAACCGCAAGGGGAGTTTCACCGGTATCAACTCTGATACTTGGCTACCCTGCCATTCTATGTTTTATTTCCCTTTTTACTAGTAGTTTAAGCACATTGCACTGCCTCAGGCAGGTTTATTTTCTTTCTCAAAATTCACGCACTTTGCAAAACATGTGATGGAAATGAAACGAATCATTTTATTCAAAAGATGTTGCATTTGTGGATCTTCTGTGCATCGCATCGCAGGGCATCACACCACAATGTGAACGAAATTGAACTCATTTTGGAAATTTGGCCATCGTAATAATCAGGTAGTGAACCGACTTACAACTCAATAAGCAAAACAAGGACAAGACACAACCAAACAAGTGTAAATACAACTCGATAAACAAATCAAGAGCTCAAAGAGAGCGAAATACAACTCGATAAGCAAATGTTCAAAAACTCGACAAGCAGACGGGCGTGGCTTCGCAAGAGTCTATCGCCGGGGGGGGGGGTTGGGGGTGTTGAAGTTCCCCAATTCTTAGCATAAACAGCTCAGGAAACCAGGAGGAAGCCCACCGGCACGGTGTAGGGACCACCGGCTGCAGGGAATGGCTACCGGCCATATGTCTGTTTTGTCGGCAAACTAAAATGGCCAGTCGGCACTAAACGAGGGGGACCACCAGAATGTTGACACCTGTCCCCCACTCACCCTTATCCCCTACAAGAGATCCCAGCTTCATAGTTTTTCTCATTTTCACACTGATTTGCTCCAATGGAAGAGTTTCTTGCCCAAAATCTCACAGCTTGGATTGCTAGCTTGGATGGCTCGGAGAAGGTGAATTTCCGGGGCTTTGGCATAAATGCACTATTTACTCTGGGTCGTACCCCGTTGCATCTCCCGTTTCTTCATGCCGCGGCAAGGTTTTGGAATCCGGTGACACATGTCTTTAGCTTCGCCGTGCAAGAGATGTGTCCTACCTTCGAAGATTTCCGAGCTCTAATGGAGTCCGAGCGCGACGAGGAGCTCCTGCCCCAACTTAATTTTGGTCATGCCCAATCCTTAGGGCGCATGTGCGGACTCAGCATGCGCGATGCTCGGTCTCTGATGGGCGACGGGATGTTAGACATTCCGAGTTTGGCCAATCAATTTTCTGATGCTGGTGATCGCAGCAACCATCACTGGCAAGGCTTCCGACGGCATGCCCTCTGTTTATGCATGCTATCCCATTTTCCATTCGTCTCAGGCTCTGGAGGGGCTAGTGTCCGGTTGATTGAGGTCGCCCAAGGCTTGAAGGAGGGCAAGAGCTGCATTGCGATGACTCTGGCCGAGACGCTAATGGGCTTAGACGCCTTTCATCGCCATGAGACGTCTAGATTGGCGGGGAGTCCACTACTACTACAGGTAATGTTTTCCACCCAATCTCGCATTTCTGTATTGCTCACATCACTCGGCCCTCGAGCTTAGTCTTTTCTCACAAAACCCCATTCTCACTTTTCTCTCCTCGTACATCTCTCTATTCTTTATTCTCTCATTTTCAATCCCTCCCCAGGTGTGGCTGATGGATAAGCTGCAGGTTGTGGACTCTTGCCCAGCATATTCAGCTCGTGGTTACTTCTTCCGGCACCGCCTGGTCAATGCCTTGGATGAGGGATGGTGGTTTGCTTGGATGTGCCACTTGTCCGCAGACCGTATTGCTTGGCGGTGCCCTTGGCTGAACCTTCCGGCGATGAGTTACAATATGCCTCGGCAGACTGGGATCCAACTGGTTGGTCTCACTCACTGTGTATTCTACTTCCCATTCCGGATTCGGCGCCAATTTGGCCATGATCAAACCTGCCCGCCAGAGGGGATAGAGTATCCTGCTGCATTCCCAGCCCGAGGCGCACAGCTTGCTTGGCAGGCCACTGCGTGGAGGATGAGAGAACTCCTGGCCCCCGCTCCTACTTTCAGTTGCAGTTTGTCTGACGAGTGCATAGATTGGCTCAATGAAGAAGCACAAATCGGGCCCAGCTTGGCATCAGAGGCTTCGCCCAGCTCTGGGAGGGGGCGCAGGAACACCTGACTTGACCATGCCCTAGATTTATTGCTTTATTAGTACTTTTCAAGTTTTCTTTATGGATGTAGTAAAAAGCAACTTCAATTGTATACAAGAGCAGGAGCACTCTGTTTGGAAATCAATAAATTTGAAAGTTGTGGTACTGAAAATTTTCCGCTTTGGTCCAAAAATGGTCAAAGTTGTAAACAGATTATTTGAACAAAGTCAGCTTTTATTAAAACTTTTCAAAGATATTTTTGATGTGGATCAGAACTGGACACGCCTGAGATCTGTCACTGAGATGCACAACCCCAGATCCCTGCAACTGGAAAGTTGCCCCTAGTCTGAAGAGCGCCGCAGAACTGCAAAGCAACGGAAAGTTGCCCCTAGTCTGAGTGGCGCCGCACTGGAGATTCCAATAGATGCTGATGGATAAAGATGACGGAGATGATCAAATGGACAAAGCTGATCGGGGAAGTGTTATAGCTGAACTTCAAGATGAAGCTGCCTACGTATCCCAAACATGGGAATCAAGCCTTACGTAGTTCCGGCTTAGGTTCACTCGAGTATTTTCACTCTCCTTTTGCGCTCTAACTTTTGCCAAGGCCGCCCTTTGCGGGTTTTCAACCTTGCGAGCTCAGTTTTTATATTTTCTAATTTTTTGTGCTCTAACTTTTGCCTAGGTCGCCCTTTCGGGTTTTCGGCCTAGCGAGCCTCTCAAGGATAGTATTGCTTCAACTTGTCCATATTGATCGGTTGAGAGAATTCTAAGCCATCTAAATCCATCAGAACCACAGCTCCGCCTGACCAGATAGCTTTGATGATGTAGGGACCAGTCCAATTGGGTCTGAACTTGCCCCTCGGGTCGTGGATGGGAGCTCGGTTATCCTTGAGTACCAAATCTCCTTCCTTTAGATTTCTGGACTTAACCTTCTTGTTAAAAGCCCGAGCAATTCTGCGTTGATAACTCTGAACGTGATACAGTGCTTTCAGCATTCTTTCGTCAAAGAGCATGAGTTCCTCGAACCTGCTCTGCTGCCAATCTGCCTTAGCTATCTGACACTCGGCCAATACCCGTAAAGACGGAACTTCAATTTCAATAGGTAGAACAGCCTCCATTCCATAAACTAACGAATACGGAGTTGCTCCGGTAGAAGTTCTAATTGAAGTCCTGTAGCCCCACAGAGCAAACGGCAACTTATCTGGCTAGTCCCGGTAGGTCTCTACCATCTTCCGCAGTATGTGCTTGATGTTCTTGTTGGCGGCCTCAACTGCTCCGTTGGTCTGCGGCCGGTATGTAGATGACTTATGAAAAGCCACGTTATACTTTTCCAACAAGTCGACCACTTCTTTCTTAAAGTGGGATCCATTATCCGAGATGATCTCATTTGGCACCCCGTAGCGACAAATGATGTTGTTTCTGATGAATTTTGCGACGTGCGACGCGTTCAACACCGCGTATGATTGGGCCTCGACCCACTTTATGAAATAATCTATCGCTACGAGGATATACTCATGTCCGTTCGACCCCTTCGGGGTAACAGCTCCGATCACATCGATCCCCCACACGGAAAACGGCCACGGGGAAGTCATGTTGTACAGTTTGGATGGTGGGATATTCATACGGTTTGCGTGGATCTGGCATTTGTGGCATCGTCTAACAAAGCCAATACAATCCTCTTCCATGGTCGACCAGTAGTAACCCTGCCTAAGGATCTTTCTGGCCAACATTACTCCATTCATGTGTGCACCGCACTCCCCTCCGTGGATGGCCTCCATTAGGCTCTTCGACTCCTCAGCTTCTACACAGAGCTTATGCATTCCCAGATGACCCCTTTTGTATAGCTTACCTCCGCAGATGATGAACTGAACAGCCATTCTTCTAATGGCCCTCTTATCCTTGGTATTTGCCCCTAGTGGATACGTCTCCTTTTCCAAGAAGTTCCAAATGTCGTAGTACCAGGGGTTGTCGTCTTAAGCCTCATCGATGGCAGAAATCGACTCGTATGCTGGTGCAAACTTCTGATCAATGATGACTGGACGCATCCGGACTCCAGACGGGATGTCTATCATGGAAGATAGAGTTGCCAGCGAATCCGCGAACCTGTTGTTCTCCCTTACGAGGTGGGTGAAATTTAGCTTCTCGAACCGAGGAATTAACAAATCCAAGGTTTGGTGGTAAATTATCATCCTTTCCTCCTTGACCTTCCAGTCTCCTTTTGCTTGAGACACAACAAGATTCGAGTCCCCAATGACGTCCAACCGTCTTACCCCTAATTCTAGGGCTGCTTCCAGACCAGCAATACATGCCTCATACTCTGCCTCATTGTTCGAGACTCTGAACTGGAGCTTGAATGCTAAGGGGATACGGGAATCGTCAGGCGCTATCAACAATACCCCTATCCCATACCCATACTGGTTTGACGCTCCGTCGAAGTACATCGTCCAAGTTTCATCTTCGATGTGCAGAATGGCTTCATCTGGGAATAGGTATTCAACCGCTTCATCCCCCTCAACCGGGTGGTCGGCAAGGAACTCCGCTACCGCTCTTCCTTTCACTGACTTGCATGTTACATACTTCAAGTCAAATTCGGAAAGCAATAGCAACCAACGAGCTAGCCTACCCGTAAGTGCTGGTTTCTCGAAAAGATATTTGATGGGATCCAAGCGTGAAACCAACATTACAGAGTGAGCTAACAAGTAGTGCCGCAGCTTCCTGGTAGCCCATACTAAGGCCAAACAAGCCTTTTCCAGTGGTGTATAGCGGGTCTCGTAATCCAGCATCTTCTTGCTCAGATAGTAGATGGCCCTTTCCACTTTGTCTTCTGACTCCTGTGCGAGCATGCAGCCCATGGTAGTCTCAGTTACCGAAAGATACAATATCAACGGTCTCCCCGGTTCTGGCGGTGACAACACAGGCGGGTTCTGTAGATACTCTTTGATCTGCTCAAAAGCTGCTTGACATCGGCCGTCCCATTGAAATTTCTTTCCTTTCTTCAGGAGGCCAAAAAGTGGTTCACAAGTCAAGGTTAATTTAGAGATAAACCGTCTTATGAATTGCACTTTACCTAGAAAGCCTCGCACCTCCTTTTCAGTCCTCGGTGGTGGCATTTCTAAGATGGCCTTGATTTTGGAAGGGTCGACCTCGATGCCCCTTTGCGTAATCAGAAACCCTAGCATCTTTCCTGCTGTAACACCAAAAGTACACTTCTGGGGATTCAGCCGCAGCCGAAACTCTCTGATCCTCTGAAAGAATTTTTGTAAGGCGGTGTAGTGGCCCTCTCTTTCTTTGGACTTGACAATCATGTCGTCCACATACACCTCGACTTCTTTATGGATCATATCATGCAATATTGTAGTTGCTGCCCGTTGATAAGTAGCCCCAGCATTCTTCAGCCCAAATGGCATCACTCTGTAACAATATGTACCCCACGGGGTAGTGAATGCAGTCTTCTCCCGGTCTTCGGGTGCCATTACTATCTGATTATAACCTGAGAAGCCATCCATAAACGAAAGTAAGGCGTGTCCTGCCATGAAATCTATCAGTTCATCAATGTGCGGCAAGGGAAAGTCGTCCTTTGGACTAGCCCTGTTCAAATCTCTGAAGTCTACACAGACCCGAATTCTGCCGTCTTTCTTCGGCACCGGAACAATGTTAGCCAACCAGGTCGGGTACTCGGATACCAGCAGGAAGCCTGCGTCGATCTGCTTGGTTACCTCTTCCTTGATTTTAATGGCCCAATCAGGGCGGATCCTCCTGAGCTTCTGCTTGACAGGTCGAGCCTCGGGATCAAGAGGGATCCGGTGCTGTACAATCTCAGGATCGATTCCAGGCATGTCTTCGTAGGACCACGCGAAAACATCTTTGAAATCTTTTAATAAAGCGACCAAGTGCTCGCGTTCCTCAGAAGACAACGTGGACCCGATCTGGACCAGCCGCGGGTCCTTCTCAGTACCAACATTCACAGTAGTGATTTCATCCATTAAGGGTTTAACAAACCTTTCCTGCTCTTGATCAATTAACCGTTGTAAAACCGGAGGAATTTCTTCCTCGTCGTTTTCATCAAAATTTTGAAAATCCTGATTTAAGCAATAAATCAAAGGCACAGAAAAATACTCCGAAACCACATCTACGTCATTCTCATTAAATACTTCCGAGTTGTCGGATTCCTCTGTTACAACAGACTCAAAAGAAAATGAAAAAGACGACCTAGACAGGACTGTGGCATCCGGGTCATCACCCCCGGGAATACCGGACTCAGACTCAGCTGAGCTGGAATCTGATTCCGACGTACAAGATTCGACAGAATCAGACTCCGGCTCACTACCTGACCCGGTGCTGCTAGATAAAAATCCTTCTTCATATTGCCAGATGAGAGAAGGTGCGACGGACGCATCCAAAATAGCTGACGGTTGGCCCGCAGCCGCTTCATTCCCAATCACACATACCGAGGAGCTGTCCCCCAAGCACTTCTGTTCAATCGGAGGATCTGAAAGCAGATACGCCAGCGCTGCCCCCGTTTCATTTTCAGCGTCCTCGGACTGCACTCCCTTATCCTGCCTAGCCTCAGCCGATAGATCTGCCTGCCCTTCGGCGATGTCATCCTCAGGTAACTGTAAATCAAAGAAGATCTCAAATCCTGGTACGCGCTTCTTCTCCGCGTTGAGCCACGGCTCTGGGAAGCCACAGAACGGAAAGTCCTCCCCCTCCCGGACGAAACGTCCATTTAGGGTACCCCAAATGGGCTGGTGCATTAAATCAAAAGGTTTCCCCATCTGTTTCGCCCTGGCCCTTCTGGCCATTTCCTTTCCTTTCCTTATCCAATCCTCTTTGGTGGGTAGGTAGCCCAAACCAAAGGTATGTGGGTTATGCGGCACTTCGGCCAATGCTGCGGTGCCTTTCCGACCGCTCTTGCCTAATCCCATCCCAGGGATGTGCTGGAGTTTGTTCATGAGATAGACCGCTTGGGCACTGACATATACCCCTTCATTAGCTGCCATGATGTTCTGTACGACCCGAGCCTCAGCCAAGGTAAAACCCGATATGAACACATCTTCCACACCGTGTTCGATTTCTAGAACAGGCGTAGACACTTCTGGTGGCGGATGAATTGACGAGTTTCCAAAAATAATGGCTACTCCCTTCCCGTAGGGGTATTTCACCACTTGATGTAGAGTAGAGGAGACCGCCTCTACCTGATGCAGCCACGGCCGCCCCAAAAGCAGGTTGAATGTTGCAGGAACCTCCAAGACGTGGAAATCTATCTCGTGCTGTCCCGGCCCAACCTTTGTTTGAACCTTAACTGTCCCCATCACTTCTCGGCTTGTGTTGTCATACGCCCGAATCACCTGGGCCGTTGGCACGAAATCTGCGACTTTCAAACCAATCGCATAAGCTGTTCTTGCCGGACAAACGTTGATGGCTGACCCCGTGTCAACAAGCACCACGGGTATCCATTTATCTCTGCACTCAACAGAGATGTAGAGCGGCTTGTTATGGTTCACACCCTCAGGTGGCAGCTCTTTGTCAGAAAAACTCAGTGCCGGGGAATTTCCTCCTGAAAAGACTAAGCCCACCAGCTGCTCGGGCGTAGTATCTATGGAAAGTTTGGCCTTATCCATGGCTGACAGGACAGCCTGCCTATGTACTCGAGAAGCCATAAGCAGTCCCCAGATGGAGATGTCTGCTTGTATCTTTTTCAGTTGTCTTAATACGACCTCATCTTCGAGTTGCTTCTCCTTTTGTTTCTCTGCTTCATTATCTTTTCCAGACGCCTCTGGTTGATCTAGGTGTGGAGGCTTGAAATACCGTCCACTCCTAGTCATGTGATCGACTTCGCCGATATACCAGGTATCATCTGGTTGGTTACCTTCCCAATCCTCGTCCGTGTGGGCAAGACACAGATCGTCGTCTTCCCACCACATGCCATCTGCGGCTGACAGGCATCTGTCTGGTTCTGTCATAACTGTCCTGATACTCGCAGTACTTTTTATCCCTATGCTCGCAGCATTCTCCATTTCCGTACTTGTGACAGTTTCGACCCCCACGTGGCCTTTTGCTTTCCTGATCCTCTCAGAATCTTCAAATTTCTCCCGTTCTGACTGTGTCAATGCAGTAGATTGCTCACTGATCCCTGTACTCAAAATGCTCCATTCCCGAGCGAAACTCTCGACACCGGCGCTCTCCGACGATGTATTCTGTTCTTCGACACTTCCGGCCGTTGTGGGTATTCCCGCCCCTGCCGGGCCTTGTTCTGACTGAAACTCCCCTACTACATCTGGCTAATCGTCTAACCACTCCGTGGCCTCCGCCGATTCTTCATTATCGAACCAGTTGATGGCTGAGTCTTGGTCATCGTAAAATTGGAACTTGGCAACATCCTCTTCTACGGCTGCCAAATCATCCATCCCCTGTCCTGCACTGTCCCCTCGGATTACACACAGCTCTCCCCCGACTGGGAATTCGACATCTGGTCTATTCTGGCCCACTGGTGAAATGTAGTCACTCGGACTGTAAGCGTTCCCGTCATCATTCTCAGACTCCGCAGACTCTGGTTTGACAACCTCTTTCCTGTTCTCGATGATCACCACTGGCTTGGGTTGGGTTATAGAGACGTCCATCATGCACAAATCGGTGCAATCAGGGAGGAAATCTCTCGGCTTGGGCAGGTAAGAGGGTGTGATATAGATACTAGGATCGTAGAATGCGACCCCAGTGTGGATGAAATTGATTCTTTTGGGTGGTGGAACTTGGTTATGCATGGGAAGAGGGTTTGTAGTAAAATTGGGTTTCTCAGGGGGTAAAATCACCCCGTTGTCAATGAGATCTTAGATCTCATGACGCAACCGAAAGCACAGGTCGGTGTCGCGACCGTGCTGTTGGTGGAACGCACAATATTTGGCTGGGTTGTGGGTGGCGGGTAATCTTTCGGGTAAGGGCCGCGGCTCTAGGGGCTTCAGATGCCCTTTTCTGATCAAAACCCCCAAAGCTTTGGACAGGGGCATATAAAGTGGAGCGAAGGTTCTGGTATTTCTGGGAGGGTATTTGGTTGTTTGTGAGTTGCTTCCGGACGCACCGGAGAATGGCGTGGCTGCTGTGTTTCTTGGGGAAGGGTTAATGGTGACCATACTCACTTCGGAGGTCCTGGTAGCCGCAGCGCCGCTCGGGCCTGCGTTAGCATTACGGTTGAAATTTCTGCGGGGTTGCTCCCGGTCATTATCGATCTAACCCTGTCTTAGGGCGTCTTCGATCTGCACCCCCATTTCATGCAGATCAGCAAAGGTAGGAAAAGGGACTACAATCATCTTTTGCATTAGCCTCGGCTGGAGATTGCGCACAATCATCCGAATCTGGTCCTTGTCCGTGGGTCTTAAGGTCATCATCGAAGCCTTAGCTCGCCATCTGGTTACAAATTCTGAGAAACTCTCCTTGGGTTCTTGTCTCGTTGTCTCGAGATCCCGGGTCGTGATCTCGATTTGTGTGTTATATGAGTACTGCAGGATGAAGGCCTCAGCCATCTCGTCCCAACTTCTCTTGATGTCATCTTCCAACTTGGCATACCATGCGGACGCTACACCCGACAGGGTCCGACCAAACAAAGATAACTTCTGCAATCTGGTGAGGCCCATTGGCCTTAGGACGTCTGAGAATAGTCGCAAGTGCACCATGGGATCCTCAGATTCGTCAAAACGATCAATTTGTGGCATCTTAAACCGATCTGGCAGCATCACGGCTGTGTCGATATATCCGTCTCCAATGTCCGGGATGGACTTCGCACCTTGAGATTTCTTGAACAGCTTTTCAAGCTTATGCATTTTTAACGTCATGGGGTCTACCTCAGACTCAAAGGGAGAGTCCGATACATTAATAGGAGTGGGTGCCTTGGATTGTTGAGGCGGAATCGGGGGTGGAGCCGACCCCGTTGGGATGTCTGTATCTTCTTGGACATTCCGGGCGTTTGGCGTCTCTTCGGGTATTGGAACCCTTAATGGCGGAGGGATTTGCTGTGAAGGTGATGCCCCAGTTTGCTGTTGCAATCTCCCGATTAAATCCGCTTGCTCACTCATAACTGTGGCTTGTTGTCTGGCGAATTCTGCCTGCCGGGCAGCATCCTGCTGCATCATTTTCATGCTTTCCTGAAGTTGGCGCACCATCTCCTCTAAGCTAGCCATACTGTTCTGCTCTGGTTGAATTGCTGGTATGCGTTCCCTCTCTGTGGGTGAAACGGGATCCTGATCCCTACTGTACACAGGTGGGGTAGACGAAGCCCTCTGCACTGACTGTAGAACCGATGTCCTCTGCCTAGTTGCCTTCCGTTTAGTAACCGGGGGTAAAGAGTGGTACACTGGTTGTCCTTCTATCAGATCCTCAGATCGATGGAGCCGACGACCTCTGATCCAGAGTGCTTGGGGAATGTCTACTGGGTTGGACGCAATGATGCTAAACTACCTAGCAAAAAGATAAATAAAGCAATAAATAAACAAGTAATCGGACGGCATAACCGCTTGAAATAAACACATACAACATGCAGTTGGGTATTTTACAATACACAGTTCGATAAGCCGTATACATTGTTCCCCGATACTGATCACTGTTTCCTGAAATCTCTGTTCCCAAAACTGAACCCTGGTATCCGCAGACAACTGATTCTCTTAAACTGATACTGATACCCTCAGGCCTGGTGCCCAGACTTACAAACTGGTGTGTTCATTTCCCTGCAGAAATACATTCTAAAAGCACATAACACGTAAAGAGAGCCAAAACACCCCTACATTGGGGTAGGGTTCCCCTGTCCTATTTTGTCAGGAGCTAGGGTTTCACTATGCACACAGCAGTTCTCAAACAACCTAATATCGGGTAAGCAGCCTGTCCTAGCTTGGAATGGTCACTATGGATTCCGAATATGCACTAGGTCGAATGGTCAAAAGGGTACCCCGGTAAACCGGGGTTTGTGTTTCCATGCTGTCAGAGCCCATAGCCGGTCAGCCTTATGGACATGCCTTGACAAGACAAGCCTCCGGCAAACCGTTCAGGAATGGCAGATGGCAAACACTGTGTTCCTAAGCGCACCAATGCACATGCAATGCAAAGAAACACATAAACGCAATCAAAACAGGATATCACGAGTTCGAGTCAAGCTCTCTAATTTTCCCCAGCAGAGTCGCCAGAAACTGTAGCACGTCCGCGGGGGACCCCGCTACGGTTCGGACTCGATTTGTGTCACGGTTCTTAATCTGAACCAAAGAGTCCAAATCTGGCAAATCGTTTTGAGAAAACAGATTTTTTGAAAAGTAGTGCCAAACATGGACTGCTTTGCCAGATACAGAGTCGCCACCTAAATATTTTAAAATGGGGAAATTTAGGAAACCCTGACTCGGTGCCGAAGGCCACATATCCGTCATCACCGGAGTTTGTCTCGGCTCGGGAGCTTGGGTACGATCGGGGAAGGTCAGCTATGAGCACCCCCTTTCGCCCGGTCTGAAGACCGGCCTCTACTAACCATGATATCCGGTTTTGAAAATTTTATGTGTTCTTATTCCATTTATTAGCCTAGAATTACTATGTTATGCGCATAGCAAACAAGTATAGACCAAATCGCCCAAATTGGAACAATACATTTCATGTTTGTTTTGAAAATGGTTTGCTACTCGCAAGTAGGCTAAAATGCAGATTTTGCCACCCTCAAGTGGGCTTTTAGAAAAGATGATTTTGCCACTATCTAGTGGGCTTAAAACTCACAGTTTTAATGCTTTATTCCAATTTAGGTAATTCAACCTTCATCCACAGGCATTTAAGCAGTTATATCACATTAACAGCTAGCCTCATGGTAATCATGCTATTATGGCAACATTCACACGCATGCGATATGCTAAAGCATAAACACTTACATCGTACTCCCCGCCAAAACAGTAAACTAGTTAGCAAACATGCATGTCCTAGTTCATGACTAATGCAACACATACAAGATGCAATTTAAGTAGGCTCGGCTAACCTAAGCATGGCATGTGATATGCAACCGATTGATTCACGTATTCAATTTTGAAATTTGAAAATACGAATGCGGTTAGTATGATGTACCGAGCCTGGTGCATATCAACAAATGGAAGTTCAATCTAGAAACAACTATACCTTAACGATCTATTTGGAAATTAAATAAAAAAGGAAGTTGAGTAGAAAAGAAACTTGAATAAAAAAGGAAGTTAAATAAAAATAAAACTGGAAGTTGCAGAAAATGAAAAATGGAAGTTCATTCAAGAAACCACTATACCTTAACGATCTATTTGGAAATTAAATAAAAAAGGATGTTTAATAGGAAAGTAAATTGAATAAAAATGGAAGTTGAATAAAAATAAAAATGAAACTTGCATAAAATTAAAAATTGAAGTTCAATCCAGAAACCACTATACCTTAACGATCTATTTGGAAATTAAATAAAAAAGGAAGTTGAATAGGAAACTAAATTGAATTAAAATGGAAGTAGAATAAAAATAAAAATGAAAGTTGTATAAAATAAAAAATGGAAGTTCAATCCAGAAACCACTATACCTTAACGATCTATTTGGAAATTAAATAAAAAAGGAAGTTTTATAGAAAAGTAAATTGAATAAAAATGAAAGTTGAATAAAAATAAAAATGAAAGTTGCATAAAATTAAAAATGGAAGTTCAATCCAAAAACCACTATACCTTAACGATATATTTGGAAATTAAATAAAATAGGAAGTTGAGTAGAAAAGAAACTTGAATAAAAAAGGAAGTTAAATAAAAATAAAAATGGAAGTTGCAGAAAATTAAAAATGGAAGTTCATTCTAGAAACCACTATACTTTAACGATCTATTTGGAAATTAAATAAAAAATAAAGTTTAATAGAAAAGTAAATTGAATAAAAATTGAAGTAGAATATAAATAAAAATGAAAGTTCCATAAAATTAAAAATGGAAGTTCAATCCAGAAACCACTTTACCTTAACGATCTATTTGGAAATTAAATAAAAAAGGAAATTTAATAGAAAAGTAAATTGAATAAAAATGGAAGTTGAATAAAAATAAAAATGAAAGTTGGAGAAAATTAAATACGGAAGTTCAATCTAGAAGCCACTTTACCTTAACGATCTATTTGGAAATTAAATAAAAAAGGAAGTTGAATAAAATAAAAATGAATGTTGCATAAAATTAAAAATGGAAGTTCAATCAAAAAACCACTATACCTTAACGATCTATTTGGAAATTAAATAAAAAAGGATGTTTAATAGAAAAGTAAATTGAATAAAAATGGAAGTAGAATAAAAATAAAAAGGAAAGTTGCATAAAATAAAAAGTGGAAGTTCAATCCAGAAACCACTATACCTTAACGATCTGTGTGCAAATTAAATAAAAAAGGAAGTTTAATAGAAATGTAAATTGAATAAAAATGGAAGTTGAATAAAAATAAAAATGAAAGTTGCAGAAAATTAAATATGGAAGTTCAATCCAGAAACCACTATACCTTAACGATCTATTTGGAAATTAAATAAAAAAGGAAGTTTAATAGAAAAGTAAATTGAATAAAAATAGAAGTAGAATATAAATTAAAATGAAAGTTGCAGAAAATTAAATATGGAAATTCAATCCAGAAACCACTTTACCTTAGCGATCTATTTGGAAATTAAATAAAAAAAGAAGTTTAATAGAAAAGTAAATTGAATAAAAATGGAAGTTGAATAAAATAAAAATGAAAGTTGCATAAAATTAAAAATGGAAGTTCAATCCAAAAACCACTATACCTTAACGATCTATTTGGAAATTTATAAAGAAGAGAGTTGAGTAGAAAAGAAACTTGAATAGAAAAGGAAGTTAAATAAAAATAAAATTGAAAGTTGCAGAAAATTAAAAATGGAAGTTCATTCAAGAAACCACTATACCTTCACGATCTATTTGGAAATTAAATAAAAAAGGAAGTTTAATAGAAACGTAAATTGAACAAAAATGGAAGTAGAATAAAAATAAAAATGAAAGTTGCATAAAATTAAAAGTGTAAGTTCAATCCAGAAACCACTATACCTGAACGATCTATTTGGAAATTAAATAAAAAAGGAAGTTGAGTAGAAAAGAAACTTGAATATAAAAGGAAGTTAAATAAAAATAAAATTGGAAGTTACAGAAAATTAAAAATGGAAGTTCAATCCAGAAACCACTATACCTTAACGATCTATTTGGGAATTAAATAAAAAAGGAAGTTTAATAGAAAAGTAAATTGAATAAAAATGGAAGTAGAATATAAATAAAAATGAAAGTTGCAGAAAATTAAATATGGAAGTTCAATCCAGAAACCACTTTACCTTAGCGATCTATTTGGAAATTAAATAAAAAAAGAAGTTTAATAGAAATGTAAATTGAATAAAAATGGAAGTTGAATAAAATAAAAATGAAAGTTGCATAAAATTAAAAATGGAAGTTCAATCCAAAAACCACTTTACCTTAACCCTCTATTTGGAAATTAAATAAAAAAGGAAGTTGAGTAGAATAGAAACTTGAATAGAAAAGGAAGTTAAATAAAAATAAAATGGGAAGTTCATTCAAGAAACCACTATACCTTAATGATCAATTTGGAAATTAAATAAAAAAGGAAGTTTAACAGAAAAGTAAATTGATTAAAAATGGAAGTAGAATAAAAATAAAAATGAAAGTTGCATAAAGTTAAAAATAAAAATTCAATGCAAAAACCACTATACCTTAACGATCTACTTGGAAATTAAATAAAAAAGGAAGTTTAATAGGAAAGTAAATTGAATTAAAATGGAAGTAGAATAAAAATAAAAATGAAAGTAGCAGAAAATTAAAAACAGAAGTTCAATACAGAAACCCCTATACCTTAACGATCTATTTGGAAATTAAATAAAAAAGGAAGTTTAATAGAAAAGAAAATTGAATAAAAATGGAAGTAGAATACAAAAAAAATGGAAGTTGCAGAAAATTAAAAATGGCAGTTCATTCAAGAAAGCACTATACCTTCACGATCTATTTGGAAATTAAATAAAAAAGGAAGTTTAATAGAAAAGTAAATTGAATAAAAATGGAAGTTGAATAAAAATAAAAATGAAACTTGCATAAATTTAAAAATTGAAGTTCAATCCAGAAACCACTATACCTTAACGATCAATTGGGAAATTAAATAAAAAAGGAAGTTGAATAGGAAACTAAATTGAATTAAAATGGAAGTAGAATAAAAATAAAAATGAAAGTTGCATAAAATTAAAAATGGAAGTTCAATCCAGAAACCACTATACCTTAACGATCTATTTGGAAATTAAATAAAAAAGGAAGTTTTATAGAAAAGTAAATTGAATAAAAATGAAAGTTGAATAAAAATAAAAATGAAAGTTGCATAAAATTAAAAATGGAAGTTCAATCCAAAAACCACTATACCTTAACGATATATTTGGAAATTAAAGAAAAAAAGAAGTTGAGTAGAAAAGAAACTTGAATAAAAAAGGAAGTTAAATAAAAATAAAAATGGAAATTGCAGAAAATTAAAAATGGAAGTTCATTCTAGAAACCACTATACTTTAACGATCTATTTGGAAATTAAATAAAAAATAAAGTTTAATCGAAAAGTAAATTGAATAAAAATTGAAGTAGAATATAAATAAAAATGGAAGTTCCATAAAATTAAAAATGGAAGTTCAATCCAGAAACCACTATACCTTAACGATCTATTTGGAAACTAAATAAAAAAGGAAATTTAATAGAAAAGTAAATTGAATAAAAATGGAAGTTGAATAAAATTAAAAATGAAAGTTGGAGAAAATTAAATATGAAAGTTCAATCCAGAAGCCACTTTACCTTAACGATCTATTTGGAAATTAAATAAAAAAAGAAGTTTAATAGAAAAGTAAATTTAATAAAAATGGAAGTTGAATAAAATAAAAATGAATATTGCATAAAATTAAAAATGGAAATTCAATCCAAAAACCACTATACCTTAACGATCTATTTGGAAATTAAATAAAAAAGGAAGTTGAGTAGAAAAGAAACTTGAATAGAAATGGAAGTTAAATAAAAATAAAATTGGAAGTTCATTCAAGAAACAACTATACCTTAACGATCTATATGGAAATTAAATAAAAAAGGAAGTTTAACAGAAAAGCAAATTGACTAAAAATGGAAGTAGAATAAAAATAAAAATGAAAGTTGCATAAAATTAAAAATGAAAGTTCAATCCAGAAACCACTACACCTTAACGATCTATTTGGAAATTAAATAAAAAAGGAAGTTTAAAAGAAAAGTAAATTGAATAAAAATGGAAGTTGAATAAAAATAAAAATGAAAGTTGCATAAAATTAAAAATGGAAGTTCAATCCAAAAACCATTATACCATAACTATCTATTTGGAAATTAAATAAAAAAGGAATTTGAGTAGAAAAGAAACTTGAATAAAAAAGGAAGTTAAATAAAAATAAAACTGGAAGTTGCAGAAAATTAAAAATGGAAGTTCATTCAAGAAACCACTATACCTTAACGATCTATTTCGAAATTTAATAAAAAAGGATGTTTAATAGAAAAGTAAATTGAATAAAAATGGAAGTTGAATAAAAACAAAAAGGAAAGTTGCATTAAATTAAAAGTGGAAGTTCAATCCAGAAAGCACTATACCTTAACGATTTATTTGGAAATTAAATAAAAAAGGAAGTGTAATAGAAAAGAAAATTGAATAAAAATGGAAGTAGAATAAAAATAAAAATGGAAGGTGCAGAAAATAAAAAATGGCCGTTCATTCATGAAAGCACTATCCCTTAACGATCTATTTGGAAATTAAATAAAAAAGGAAGTTTAATAGAAAAGTAGATTGAATGAAAATGGAAGTTGAATAAAAATAAAAATGAAAGTTGCATAAAATTAAAAATGGAAGTTCAATCCTGAAACCACTATACCTTAACGATCTATTTGGAAATTAAATAAAAAAGCAAGTTTAATAGGAAAGTAAACTGAATTAAAATGGAAGTAGAATAAAAATAAAAAAGAAAGTTGCATAAAATAAAAAATGGAAGTTCAATCCAGAAACCACTATACCTTAACGATCTATTTGGAAATTAAATAAAAAAGGAAGTTTAATAGAAAAGTAAATTGAATAAAAATGAAAGCTGAATAAAAATAAAAATGAAAGTTGCATAAAATTGAAAATGGAAGGTCAATCCAAAAACCACTATACCTTAACGATCGATTTGGAAATTAAATAAAAAGGAAGTTGCGTAGAAAAGAAACTTGAATAAAAAAGGAAGTTAAATGAAAATAAACATGGAAGTTGCAGAAAATTAAAAATGGAAATTCATTCCAGAAACAACTATACTTTAACGATCTATTTGGAAATTAAATAAAAAAGGAAGTTTAATAGAAAAGTAAATTTAATAAAAATGGAAGTTGAATAAAAATAAAAATGAAAGTTGCATAAAATTAAACATGGAAGTTCAATCCAGAAACCAGTATACCTTAACGATCAATTGGGAAATTAAATAAAAAAGGAAGTTTAATAGGAAAGTAAATTGAATTAAAATGGAAGTAGAATAAAAATAAAAAAGAAAGTTGCATAAAATAAAAAATGGAAGTTCAATCCAGAAACCACTATACCTTAACGATCTATTTGGAAATTAAATAAAAAAGGAAGTTTAATAAAAAAGTAAATTGAATAAAAATGAAAGCTGAATAAAAATAAAAATGAAAGTTGCATAAAATTGAAAATGGAAGGTCAATCCAAAAACCATTGTACCTTAACGATCGATTTGGAAATTAAATAAAAAAGGAAGGTGAGTAGAAAACAAACTTGAATAAAAAAGGAAGTTAAATAAAAATAAAAATGGAAGTTGCAGAAAATTAAAAATGGAAGTTCATTCCAGAAACAACTATACTTTAACGATCTGTTTGGAAATTAAATAAAAAAGGAAATTTAATAGAAAAGTAAATTGAATAAAAATGGAAGTAGAATATAAATAAAAATGAAAGTTGCATAAAATAAAAAATGGAAGTTTAATCCAGAAACCACTATACCTTAACGATCTATTTGGAAATTAAATAAAAAAAAAGTTTAATGGGAAAGTAAATTGAATTAAAATGGAAGTAGAATAAAAATAAAAATGAAAGTAGCATGAAATTAAAAATGGAAGTTCAATCCAAAAACCACTATACCTTAACGATCTATTTGGAAATTAAATAAAAAAGGAAGTTTAATAGAAAAGTAAATTAAATAAAAATGAAAGTTGAATAAAAATAAAAATGAAAGTTGCATAAAATTAAAAATGGAAGTTCAATCCAAAAACCACTATGCCTTTACGATCTATTTCGAAATTAGATAAAAAAAGGAAGTTGAGTAGAAAAGAAATTTGAATAGAAAAGGAAGTTAAATAAAAATAAAATTGGAAGTTCATTCAAGAAACCACTATACCTTAACGATCTATATTGAAATTAAATAAAAAAAGAAGTTTGATAGAAAAGTAAATTGACTAAAAATGGAAGTAGAGTAAAAATAAAAATGGAAGTTGCATAAAATTAAAAATGGAAGTTCAATCCAGAAACCACTACACCTTAACGATCTATTTGAAATTTAAATAAAAAAGAAAGTTTAAAAGAAAAGTAAATTGAATAAAAATGGAAGTTGAATAAAAATAAAAATGAAAGTTGCATAAAATTAAAAATGGAAGTTCAATCCAGAAACCACTATACCTGAATGATCTATTTGGAAATTAAATAAAAAAGGAAGTTGAGTAGAAAAAAAACTTGAATAAAAAAGGAAGTTAAATAAAAATAAAACTGGAAGTTGCAGAAAATTAAAAATAGAAGTTCATTGAAGAAACCACTATACCTTAACGATCTATTTGGAAATTAATTAAAAAAGGATGTTTAACAGAAAAGTAAATTGAATAAAAATGGAAGTAGAATAAAAATAAAATTGAAAGTTGAATAAAATTAAAAGTGGAAGTTCAATCCAGAAACCACTATACCTTAACGAACTATTTGGAAATTAAATAAAAAAGGAAGTTTAATAGAAAATTAAATTGAATAAAAATGGAAGTTGACTAAAAATAAAAATGAAACTTGCATAAAATTAAAAATGAAAGTTCAATCCAGAAACCACTATACCTTAACGATCTATTTGGAAATTAAATAAAAAAGGAAGTTAAATAAAAATAAAACTGGAAATTGCAGAAAATTAAAAATGGAAGTTCATTCAAGAAACCACTATGCCTTAACGATCTATTTGGAAATTAAATAAAAAAGGTTGTTTAATTGAAATGTAGATTGAATAAAAATGGAAGTAGAATAAAAATAAAATTGAAAGTTGCATAAAATGAAAAGTGGATGTTCAATCCAGAAACCACTATACCTTAACGATCTGTTTGCAAATTAAATAAAAAATGAAGTTTAATAGAAAAGTAAATTGAATAGAAATGGAACTAGAATAAAAATAAAAAAGAAAGTTGCATAAAATTAAAAATGGAAGTTCAATCCAAAAACCACTATACCTTAACGATCTATTTGGAAATTAAATAAAAAAGGAAGTTGAGTAGAAAAGAAACTTCAATAAAAAAGAAAGTTAAATAAAAATAAAAATGGAAGTTGCTGAAAATTAAAAATGGAAGTACATTCCAAAAACCACTATACCTTAACGATCTATTTGGAAATTAAATAAAAAATGAAGTTTAAAAAAAAAAGTAAATTGAATAAAAATGGAAGTTGAATAAAAATAAAATGAAAGTTGCATAAAATTAAAAATCGAAGTTCATTCTAGAAACCACTATACCTTAACGATCCATTTGTAAATTAAATAAAAAAGGAAGTCTAATAGAAAAGTAAATTGAATAAAAATGGAAGTAGAACATAAATAAAAATGAAAGTTGCATAAAATTAAAAATGGATGTTCAATCCAGAAACCACTGTACCTTAGCGATCTATTTGGAAATTAAATAAAAAAGGAAGTTTAATGGAAAAGTAAATAGAATAAAAATGGAAGTAGAATGAAAATAAAAAGGAAAGTTGCATAAAATTAAAAGTGGAAGTTCAATCCAGAAACCACTATGCCTTGACGATCTATTTGCAAATTAAATAAAAAAGGAAGTTTAATAGACAAGTAAAATGAATTAAAATGGAAGTTGAATAAAAATAAAAATGAAAGTTGCAGAAAATTAAATATGGAAGTTCAATGCAGAAACCACTATACCTTAACGATCTATTTGGAAATTAAATAAAAAAGGAAGTTTAATAGAAAAGTAAATTGAATAGAAATGGAAGTTGAATAAAAATAAAAAAGAAAGTTGCATAAAATTAAAAATGGAAGTTCAATCCAAAAACCACTATACCCTTAACGATCTATTTGGAAATTAAATAAAAAAGGAAGTTGAGTAGAAAAAAAACTTCAATAAAAAAGAAAGTTAAATAAAAATAAAAATGGAAGTTGTAGAAAATTAAAAATGGAAGTACATTCCAAAAACCACTATACCTTAACGATCTATTTGGAAATTAAATAAAAAATGAAGTTTAAAAAAAAAAAGTAAATTGAATAAAAATGGAAGTTGAATAAAAATGAAAATGAAAGTTGCATAAAATTAAAAATGGAAGTTCATTCCAGAAACCACTATACCTTAATGATCCATTTGTAAATTAAATAAAAAGGAAGTCTAATAGAAAAGTGAATTGAATAAAAATGGAAGTAGAACATAAATAAAAATGAAAGTTGCATAAAATTAAAAATGGATGTTCAATCCAGAAACCACTGTACCTTAGCGATCTATTTGGAAATTAAATAAAAAAGGAAGTTTAATGGAAAAGTAAATAGAATAAAAATGGAAGTAGAATGAAAATAAAAAGGAAAGTTGCATAAAATTAAAAGTGGAAGTTCAATCCAGAAACCACTATGCCTTGACGATCTATTTGCAAATTAAATAAAAAAGGAAGTTTAATAGATAAGTAAATTGAATTAAAATGGAAGTTGAATAAAAATAAAAATGAAAGTTGCAGAAAATTAAATATGGAAGTTCAATGCAGAAACCACTATACCTTAACGATCTATTTGGAAATTAAATAAAAAAGGAAGTTTAATTGAAAAGTAAATTGAATAGAAATGGAAGTTGAATAAAAATAAAAATGAAAGTTGCATAAAATTAAAAATGGAAGTTCAATCCAAAAACCACTATACCCTTAACGATCTATTTGGAAATTAAATAAAAAAGGAAGTTGAGTAGAAAAAAAACTTCAATAAAAAAGAAAGTTAAATAAAAATAAAAATGGAAGTTGCAGAAAATTAAAAATGGAAGTACATTCCAAAAACCACTATACCTTAACGATCTATTTGGAAATTAAATAAAAAATGAAGTTTAATAAAAAAGTAAATTGAATAAAAATGGAAGTTGAATAAAAATGAAAATGAAAGTTGCGTAAAATTAAAAATGGAAGTTCATTCCAGAAACCACTATACCTTAACGATCAATTTGTAAATTAAATAAAAAAGGAAGTCTAATAGAAAAGTAAATTGAATAAAAATGGAAGTAGAATATAAATAAAAATGAAAGTTGCCTAAAATTAGAAATGGATGTTCAATCCAAAAACCACTGTACCTTAGCGATCTATTTGGAAATTAAATAAAAAAGGAAGTTTAATGAAAAAGTAAATAGAATAAAAATGGAAGTAGAATGAAAATAAAAAGGAAAGTTGCATAAAATTAAAAGTGGAAGTTCAATCCAGAAACCACTATGCCTCGACGATCTATTTGCAAATTAAATAAAAAAGGAAGTTTAATAGATAAGTAAATTGAATTAAAATGGAAGTTGAATAAAAATAAAAATGAAAGCTGCAGAAAATTAAATATGAAGTTCAATGCAGAAACCACTATACCTTAACGATCTATTCGAAAATTAAATAAAAAAGGAAGTTTAATAGAAAAGTAAATTGAATAAAAATGGAAGTTGAATAAAAATATAAATGATAGTTGCATAAAGTTAAAAATGGAAGTTCGATCCAAAAACCACTATACCTTAACGATCTATTTGGAAATTAAATAAAAAAGGAAGTTGAGTAGAAAAGAAACTTCAATAAAAAAGAAAGTTAAATAAAAATAAAAATGAAAGTTGCAGAAAATTAAAAATGGAAGTACATTCCAAAAACCACTATACCTTAACGATCTATTTGGAAATTAAATAAAAAAGTAAATTGAATAAAAATGGAAATTGAATAAAAATGAAAATGAAAGTTGCATAAAATTAAAAATGGAAGTTCATTCCAGAAACCACTATACCTTAACGATCCATTTGTAAATTAAATAAAAAAGGAAGTCTAATAGAAAAGTAAATTGAATAATAATGGAAGTAGAATATAAATAAAAATGAAAGTTGCATAAAATTAAAAATGGATGTTCAATCCAGAAACCACTATACCTTAGCGATCCATTTGGAAATTAAATAAAAAAGGAAGTTTAATGGAAAAATAAATAGAATAAAAATGGAAGTAGAATGAAAATAAAAAGGAAAGTTGCATAAAATTAAAAGTGGAAGTTCAATCCAGAAACCACTATGCCTTGACGATCTATTTGCAAATTAAATAAAAAAGGAAGTTTAATAGATAAGTAAATTGAATTAAAATGGAAGTTGAATAAAAAGAAAAATGAAAGTTGCAGAAAATTAAATATGGAAGTTCAATCCAGAAACCACTATACCTTAACGATCTATTTGGAAATTAAATAAAAAAGGAAGTTTAATAGAAAAGTAAAATTGAAAAAAAATGGAAGTTGAATAAAAATAAAAATGAAAGTTGCATAAAATTAAAAATGGAAGATCAATCCAAAAACCACTATACCTTAACGATCTATTTGGAAATTAAATAAAAAAGGAAGTTGAGTAGAAAAAAAACTTGAATAAAAGCGGAAGTTAAATAAAAATAAAAATGGAAGTTGCAGAAAAATAAAAATGGAAGTTCAATCCAGAAACCACTATACTATAACGATCTACTTGGAAATTTAAAAAAAATGAAGTTTAATAGAAAATTAAATTGCATAAAAATGGAAGTAGAATAAAAATAAAAATGAAAGTTGCATAAAATTAAAAATGGATGGTCAATCCCGAAACCACTATACCTTAACGACCTATTTGGAAATTAAATAAAAAAGGAAGTTTAATAGGAAAGTTAATTGAATTAAAATGGAAATAGAGTAAAAATAAAAATAATGGTTGCATAAAATTAAATATGGAAGTTCAATCCAGAAACCACTATACCTTAATGATCAATTTGGAAATTAAATAAAAAAGGAAGTTTAATAGAAAAGTAAATTGAATAAAAATGGAAGTTGAATAAAAATAAAAATGAAAGTTGCATAAAATTAAAAATGGAAGTTCAATCCAAAAACCACTATACCTTAACGATCTATTTGGATATTAAATAAAAAAGGAAGTTGAGTAAAAAAGAAACTTGAATGAAAATGGAAGTTAAATAAAAATAAAAATGGAAGTTGCAGAAAATTAAAAATGGAAGTTCATTCAAGAAACCACTATACCTTAACAATCTATTTGGAAATTAAATAAAAAAGGATGTTTAATAGAAAAGTAAATTGAATAAAAATGGAAGTAGAATAAAAAATAAAAAGGAAAGTTGCATAAAATAAAAAGTGGAAGTTCAATCCAGAAACGACTATACCTTAACGATCTGTGTGCAAATTAAATAAAAAAGGAAGTTTAATAGAAATGTAAATTGAATAAAAATGGAAGTAGAATATAAATAAAAATTAAAGTTGCATAAAATTAAAAATGGAAGTTCATTCCAGACACCACTATACCTTAGCGATCTATTTGGAAATTAAATAAAAAAGGAAGTTTAATAGGAAAGTAAATTTAATTAAAATGGAAGTGGAATAAAAATAAAAATGAAGGTTGCATAAAATTAAAAAAGGAAGTTCAATCCAGAAATCACTATACCTTAACGATCTATTTGGAAATTAAATAAAAAAGGAAGTTTAATAGAAAAGTAAATTGAATAAAAATGGAAGTTGAATAGAAATAAAAATGAAAGTTGCAGAAAATTAAATAAGGAAGTTCAATCCAGAAACCACTTTACCTTAACGATCTATTTGGAAATTAAATAAAAAAGGAAGTTTAATAGAAAAGTAAATTGAATAAAAATGGAAGTTGAATAAAATAAAAATAAAATTTGCATAAAATTAAAAATGGAAGTTCAATCCAAAAACCACTATAACTTAATGATCTATTTGGAAATTAAATAAAAAAGGAAGTTGAATAGAAAAGAAACTTGAATCGAAAAGGAAGTTAAATAAAAATAAAATTGGAAGTTGCAGAAAATTAAAAATGGAAGTTCATTCAAGAAACCGCTATACCTTAACGATCTATTTAGAAATTAAATAAAAAATGAAGTTTAATAGAAACGTAAATTGAACAAAAATGGAAGTAGAATAAAAATAAAAATGAAAGTTGCATAAAATTAAAAGTGTAAGTTCAATCCAGAAACCACTATACCTGAACGATCTATTTGGAAATTAAATAAAAAATGAAGTTTAATAGAAAAGTAAATTGAATAAAAATGGAAGTAGAATAAAAATAAAAAGGAAAGTTGCATAAAATTTATAGCGACCCCGGTCTTTTCCCATTTGATTATTGTATCCGGACTTGGGTTCCGTTTATTCTGTCATTGTATATTTGTTGTTGTCGTCCTTTATTTTCTCATTTGGAGTTATAGGATGTGTTGGGCAGGTTTGTTTCAGGTTGGTTGGGTTCGTAAACCAAGTGTTGCTGTCTAGTTTTTGGGTTGGTCGCTCGAGCCAGGATTCGGTCGCTCGAGCGAGGTTTGTTTTTGTGTCTTCTGGCTCGATCCAGATTTGCTTCGCTCGAGCGAGCGATTGCGTTTGGTTTAGACCTGAGGGCAGTGCTTATTCGCTCGAGCGAGATTTTCTTCGCTCGAGCGAGCGAGGTGTATGTTTTCGAGTTCCTCGCTCGATCCAGATTTTGTGTCTTCTGGCTCGATCCAAATTTGCTTCGCTCGAGCGAGCGATTGCGTCTGGTTTAGACCTGAGGGCAGTGCTTATTCGCTCGAGCGAGATTTTCTTCGCTCGAGCGAGCGAGGTGTATGTTTTTGAGTTCCTCGCTCGAGCGAGCATTCTGTCGCTCGAGCGTGATGCTGGGTTGCAGACCTGAAGCATTGTAGTTTTGGCTCGAGCGAGCTGTTCTTTGCTCGAGCGAGGTTTTCGTGTGTCTGGTCGCTCGAGCGACCAAGTCTTCGCTCGAGCGAGCCTGTCAGGTTTAAATAGGCAGCAGCGTGTTTCAGATCAGTTTTTCATACACTTTCATATTCCAAAACCCTAGTTACGAGTTCTCTCTCCCTCTACACACCTTCTCTCTTAGGATTGATCTACTTAGAGTGAGTTTCTACCTTAGATCCTTTATTAAAAAGATAGAGTAAGTCGAAGGCTTCCATTTAATCTGAACATTTAGTGATTTGGGGCACATTGGAATTTGGGTATTCATCTCTGTCTTCTCCATTTGGGTTATTTTCTTTGAGGTAGGGATTTCCTACTCCATCTTATAAGTTTTGTTCTAAGTTTTAGTATTTTGATATGTGGGGGTACTTTGGTAATTTTGGAAAAAACCCTAGTTGTATTAATGAATTAATTTGTATAATTAATTTAAGGAAATTGGGGAAATATGGATAAATTCATGGAATTGAGGAATACATTGATTAAATGGTGTAGTTGGATAATTTAAATCACTCGCCTATTGAATTGTTGATATATTTATTTTCAGTTTAGAAATAACTGTTTTGGGCTATCGGTGGAGGATAGTCGTGATTGTTGTAGACACTGCATGTGGATTAGGGATAACTAAAACTAATCATTGATTAAGTCATCAATTTTGACTGCTGAATTAATACAGACATTATGTGTATTGATTGTGTTGTATATGTTATGTGTTTACATACATTGTTTTGTGTGGGAGGAGATAGGGGATGTACTCCACGGTTTAGGGGAAGATAGGGGATGGACCTCTAAACCGGATTTTGTTTGGGAGGAGATAGGGGATGGACTCCATTAGCATCACTTTTATGTGTGCTTATTTATATTGAAGTGTTTTTATTGATACAGCACTAAAATGTGTATCAAATTGGAAGTATGAAGTGTTTTGATTTGAGCCTGAGTCTCATCTGTTTGTTGACATTGGAAGAATGTGAATATGATATATATATAGTTCACTGTTGTAAGTTTGGCCAGGTGCTGAGCCATATTGATAAAGTTGGAAAGTAAAACGTGTCTTAGACAATAGTGTCATGAGACTGTAAAATGATGTAATTGATTATCTTGGTTATCCATCTATTGAATGCTATTGCTTTAATCAATGCTTATATTTGGTTTAGTATATTTCTACTGGGCTGTGGCTCACCCTATATGGGAACATCATTTTCAGGTTCAGGTGATAAGCTATCTCCAAGGACCTAGCTTGGAAGGACTTGGATCTTGAAGACTATTTTTAGTTATTTGTTTTTATTTGTTAGTACATGTAAACACTCAAGCCTAGGGCTTTATTTGTATTTGAGTTAGAACTCATACTTTTGTGTCCAAGTGTTGGCTTGGAAAGATGTAAGCCCGTAGGGCATTTAATTTGATGTTACATGTAATGTTTTTAGTTTGTAAGACTCTGATGAATGTTATAATGAATTGTTTCCTTTTTAACATTGCATGTTGATGATATATATATATATATATATTTAATGGGTTTATTTCTGAGGGCGTTACAACTTGGTATCAGAGCGTACCGGGTTTGAATACTTTGGGTACGTGGGAAGTGATTAGTATCACAATGGGTTCGTCTCGTTTGATAGAGACTTAGTGTAAGGTTATATGTTTATGTGATTATGTGGGTATGGAATGTAGTTCCTAGGATGTTGATTGGACCCTTGAGTTTCTAGTAGTTTTGTTGGAAAGGCACTTAATCACTGCTGCTTCCAACCGGAACTATAGTAACGCATTGGGACTATCATTATCCGGGAATGAAATTCGTAGGTGCTTATGTGATTATGTGCTTACGTGGAATGAATTATTGTTGTCCAATGCATTAGGACTCGAGTGTTTAGCTTCAGCACATTTATTAATGTGCTAACGTCTTTGTTTCCTTTATTAGGATGTCAGGACGAGGACGAGGACGCGGTAGGCGTGGTAGGCCGGGTAGGCAGGAGGTGCCTGTGCCAGAGGAGATTCCAGTAGTTCAGGAGGGAATTGGCCAGGCCAATGTGGCCGAGCCAATAGGCCAGCAGGCTATGGGCGCTCTAGCCCGAGAGATAGCAGGGGCATTCAGGGAGTCAGTAGGCATTCTCAGAGCTGAGAATCAAGCTCGGGATGTTGCTGCAGATACAGGACCTTCCTTTCTGAAGAGGGAGTTCTTCCGGTCTAATCCGGATGAATTTGTGGGTGATCCTAAAGAGCCGCTTAAGGCAGATGAATGGCTCGAACAGACAACGAAGACGTTTGAGATGCTTGGCATCGAAGACGAGGGGTTGAAAGTGACCTTGGCATCTTTCCAGTTGAAAGGGGATGCGGGTCAGTGGTGGAAGTTTACTAAGGGTCGTATAGGAGGTACATGGGAGGCTTTTGTGAATGCTTTCCAAGAAAAGTTCTTATCTCCAGTAGTTAGGGAGAAGCTGAGAGACCAATTCTGCCAGCTTAAGCAGTCGAGTTCTTCAGTGGCCGAGTTTGAGGCTGCATTTACTAGTTTGTCCAGGTTTGCACCTGAGTTGGTGGCGTCTGAGGAACGCCGTTGTATTGAGTTCGAGAAGAAGTTGAGGCGTGGCCTCAAGCTGAGAGTTGGGGGAACTATGATTCGGGATTATGGGCGCATGGTTGATGCTGCAGCCCACATGGAAATCATGATGCAGGAGGAGGAGGAAGGACAGAAGGGCTCCAAGAGGAGTCAGGATGGTCAGAGTGATGGTAGGAGACAGAAGGGTTTTAATCCTCAGCAGTCTCAGGGTAGCTTTTCTAGATCGACTTTTCCTGTGCCGAGTGCTAGTTCGGGAAAAGGCAGTCAGGGAGACATCACTTGCTTCAAGTGTGGTCAGCTGGGTCGCAAGTCTCCAGTTTGTCCTCAGAGGGGAGGAATGCAGAGAGCAGCATCTTCTTCGGCTCGATCTCAGAGCCAGAGTCAGGGGAGAGGCCAGCCACTCTCGTGTTATCAGTGTGGTCAGCCAGGGCATATGAAGAGGTATTGCCCGCAGTTGGGTGGCACACCTGGTGCATCTGGTTTGAGGCAGATTCAGGGTCAGCAGCCAGCTCAGTCAGGTCAGGCCTCGAGGGCCAATCAGGGGGCTTCATCGTCCCAGTCGGTGCAGCAGTCTTATGCTCCTAGGGGTGAACAAGTTGATCAGAGGTCGTCTGGGCGCGTGTATGCTGTTACTACGTAGGATCTCGTACCGGCTCCATCGGTTGTGAGAGGTACCTTCTTGTTTTGCAACTCGGTTGCTAGTGTTTTGATTGATACGGGTGCATCTCATTCCTTTGTGTCTGCTGCATTTGCATCTGTTTTGGAGTTGGAGTTAGCACAGTTAGCATCTCCTATTTGTGTAGTGTCACCTCTTGGGGGTGAATTGATTTTGAAACAAGGTGTTAGGGGTTGTGATATAGAGGTTGATTATCATAGAATCCCATTTTCCTTTGTAGTTATGCTTATGAGGGGCTTCGATGT
The DNA here is from genome assembly GCF_055761805.1 of Camellia sinensis. Classification (NCBI taxonomy): domain Eukaryota; kingdom Viridiplantae; phylum Streptophyta; class Magnoliopsida; order Ericales; family Theaceae; genus Camellia; species Camellia sinensis. Next base: position 33,043,650 of record NW_028128987.1, read on the forward strand.
TATTTTGGGTATGGACTGGTTATCGTCATACCGGGCAGTTATTGATTGCTACCGCCAGAGGGTCACTTGTTGTACCGTGAGCGGAGAGTATTTTCATTTTCTGGGGGACCGGGCTGGTGATGTGTTGCCACCGGGGTATGTTCCGCGAGGACAAAGTGAGCTTAGTGGTCTACTTTGCTAACCTTTCGATTAGTGAGGATGATGAGACTCAGATTGTGTTGCCAAGGGTGGTTTGTGAGTACCCGGACGTCTTTCCCGAGGATCTTGTTGGTTTGCCACCGCATCGAGAGATTGAATTCTCTATTGACCTAGTGCCCGGCACGGTGCCGATTTCTATGGCACCTTATCGTTTTGCCCCAGCCGAGTTAGTTGAGTTGAAGATTCAGCTCCAGGAGTTACTAGACAAGGGCTATATACGTCCTAGTGTTTCGCCGTGGGGAGCACCGGCCCTCTTTGTTAAAAAGAAAGGTGGTGCTTTGAGACTTTGTATAGATTACCGGAAATTGAATCGGGCTACGGTTAAGAATAAGTACCCTATGCCTCGTATAGATGATATGTTCGATCAGTTGAAAGGTTCCCGTTGTTTCTCGAAGATAGACTTGAGATCGGGTTATCATCAGTTAAGAGTTAGGGAGGAGGATATTCCGAAGACGGCATTCCGTACACGGTATGGCCACTATGAGTTTATGGTGATGCCATTTGGGCTCACCAATGCACCGGCAATTTTTTATGGATTTGATGAACCGAATATTCCGGGAATTTTTAGATCGTTTTGTAGTCGTCTTCGTGGACGACATCCTTATCTATTCACCTTCTGAGGAGAAGCACAAGGAACACTTGAGAGTGGTGCTTGAGTTACTTAGAGCCCATAAGCTTTATGCTAAGTTTGGGAAGTGTGAGTTCTGGCTAGAAGAGGTCAAGTTCTTAGGCCATGTCGTTTTTGGGGAAGGAGTGTCTGTTGATACATCCAAGACTGAGGCGGTGCAAGATTGGGCACAGCCTAAGAGTGTGTTTGAGATCCGCAGTTTTCTGGGGTTAGCTGGGTATTATCGTGGGTTTGTGAAAGATTTCTCCAGATTAGCTTCGCCTTTGACTAGATTGACTCGGAAGGGAGTCAAATTTGTATGGAGTGAGACTTGTGAAAAGTCGTTTCAGGAGTTGAAAGTTAGACTGACCACCGCTCCAGTATTGATTATTCCAGAGAAAGGGTTGGGTTATGCAGTCTATTGTGACGCCTCACGAGAGGGTCTGGGTTGTGTGTTAATGCAAGAAGGGAAAGTAGTTGCCTATGGCTCACGTCAGTTGAAAATTCACGAGAAGAATTACCCTACGCATGATTTAGAGTTAGCAGCTGTGATATTTGCCTTAAAGATTTGGAGGCATTATCTTTATGGTGAGAGGTTCGAGGTATTTTCGGATCATAAGAGTCTGAGATATTTGTTTACACAAAAAGACTTGAACTTGAGGCAGAGGAGGTGGATGGAGTTCATAGAGGATTATGACTTTGAGTTGCATTATCATCCGGGAAAGGCCAATGTGGTGGCCGATGCCCTTAGCAGGAAACCTGTCGGTGACATAGCTAGTATAGCCATTCGAGAATGGGAGATGTTGGGTGCACTTGGGGAGTTTGATTTACTTCTGGGCGAATACGTTGAGGCTGCGGCCTTGTTTTCAGTTGTTGCACAGCCTACACTTGTGACTCGAGTGTTAGAGGCTCAGAAGGGTGACCTTGAGATAGAATCCCTCCGTGAGAAGATTTCCGGTGGGAAGGTTGAGAAGGGTTTGACGGTGTATTCCGACCTGAGTGTGAGATACCGAGACCGTCTGTTTGTGCCGGAGTCTTGCCGAGAGGAGGTACTCCGAGAGTTCCATCATTCACGCCTTGTAGTGCATCCGGGAGGCACTAAGATGTATCGAGATTTGGGTCGCCAGTTTTGGTGGCGGGGTATGAAGAGAGATGTGGCAGCTTTCGTATCTAAGTGCCTTACTTGTCAGCAAGTGAAGGCCGAACATCAGAGGCCAGCGGGTTTGTTGCAACCCTTGCCTATTGCCGAGTGGAAGTGGGAACACGTCACTATGGACTTCGTTGTGGGTCTTCCGAGGACTCAGCGGGGTAGTGATGCTATTTGGGTGGTTGTAGACCGGTTGACTAAGTCGGCGCACTTCATTCCTATGCGCGTAAGAGATTCGGTAGATCATCTTGCCGACTTGTACATTCGGGACATAGTGAGGTTGCACGGGGTCCCAGTGACGATCGTCTCAGATAGAGATCCTCGTTTTACTGCTAGGTTGTGGCAGAGTTTGTAGAGTGCCTTAGGTACTAAGTTGACCTTTAGCACGGCTTATCATCCTCAGACTGACGGGCAGTCCGAGCGTACTATTCAGATCCTTGAGGATATGCTTCGAGGTTGTGTTCTAGACTTTAGTGGGTCGTGGGAGAGGCACTTGCCATTGGTAGAGTTTACCTACAACAACAGTTTCCAGTCTAGTATCGGTATGGCACCATTTGAGGCCTTGTATGGCCGACCGTGTAGATCTCCTGTTTGTTGGGCCGAGGTGGGTGATGCACCTCTGTTGGGTCCGGAGTTGGTGAGGGAAATGACGGAGAAAGTTGAGCTTATCCGTAAGAGGCTTGTTACAGCACAGAGTCGTCAGAAATCTTATGCCGACCGTAGGAGGAGACCTTTGGTGTTTGAGGTGGGTGATCATGTCTTTCTGAAGATATCACCTAGACGGGGATTGATGAGGTTTGGGAAGAGCGGGAAGTTGTCCCCTCGGTTCATTGGTCCTTTTGAGATCCTTGAGAGGATTGGCGAGGCTGCTTATCGTTTAGCTTTACCACCACAGTTTTCCGGAGTACATGACGTGTTTCATGTGAGTATGCTTCGGAAGTATGAGCCGGATCCATCACATGTGTTGGATTGGACCGATTTAGTGGTTGATGAGGATGTCTCGTATGAGGAGAGACCGATTCGGGTCTTGAATAGGCGGGATCAAGTTTTGCGAGGCAAAACCATCCCTTTGGTCAAAGTTTTGTGGAAACATCACGGAGTGGAGGAAGCCACTTGGGAACGTGAGTTGGAAGTTCGCGAAAAATACCCGGACATGTTTATCGATTTGTAATCTTGTATTTAGATTTTGTAATATTGTTGAACTTAAGAGCCTTACATATGTCTTAAGTTGTAAAACATTGAGTATGTTTTGGTAAATGGGTGTATCTTGAAACTTGCTTCATTATAGAAGTTTAGTGTAACATTGCATATGTTGATTACATTGTTGAATGAGTTGTATATATCATGCAATTAAATATGATATGGGAATTGCTAACATTGAAAGGAATAATGCATAATAGTGATGCAGGCTGAAATATATGTTGTTTTATATACACATTATGAGATGCTTCTTGATAAGAGATGAAATGACCAGTTTTGGTCAAGTTGTTTACTATTGAATTGTCATATGATAAAAAAAAAACCTGTTTTCAAAAACTTATGCTTAATTTCGGGGACGAAATTCTTTTAAGGGGGGGAGGTTATAGCGACCCCGGTCTTTTCCCATTTGATTATTGTATCCGGACTTGGGTTCCGTTTATTCTGTCATTGTATAGTTGTTGTTGTCGTCCTTTATTTTCTCATTTGGAGTTATAGGATGTGTTGGGCAGGTTTGTTTCAGGTTGGTTGGGTTCGTAAACCAAGTGTTGCTGTCCAGTTTTTGGGTTGGTCGCTCGAGCCAGGATTCGGTCGCTCGAGCGAGGTTTGTTTTTGTGTCTTCTGGCTCGATCCAGATTTGCTTCGCTCGAGCGAGCGATTGCGTCTGGTTTAGACCTGAGGGCAGTGCTTATTCGCTCGAGCGAGCGAGGTGTATGTTTTCGAGTTCCTCGCTCGAGCGAGCATTCTGTCGCTCGAGTGTGATGCTGGGTTGCAGACTTGAAGCATTGTAGTTTTGGCTCGAGCGAGCTGTTCTTTGCTCGAGCGAGGTTTTCGTGTGTCTGGTCGCTCGAGCGACCAAGTCTTCGCTCGAGCGAGCCTGTCAGGTTTAAATAGGCAGCAGCGTGTTTCAGATCAGTTTTTCATACACTTTCATATTCCAAAACCCTAGTTACGAGTTCTCTCTCCCTCTACACACCTTCTCTCTTAGGATTGATCTACTTAGAGTGAGTTTCTACCTTAGATCCTTTATTAAAAAGATAGAGTAAGTCGAAGGCTTCCATTTAATCTGAACATTTAGTGATTTGGGGCACATTGGAATTTGGGTATTCATCTCTGTCTTCTCCATTCGGGTTATTTTCTTTGAGGTAGGGATTTCCTACTCCATCTTATAAGTTTTGTTCTAAGTTTTAGTATTTTGATATGTGGGGGTACTTTGGTAATTTTGGAAAAAACCCTAGTTGTATTAATGAATTAATTTGTATAATTAATTTAAGGAAATTGGGGAAATATGGATAAATTCATGGAATTGAGGAATGCATTGATTAAATGGTGTAGTTGGATAATTTAAATCACTCGCCTATTGAATTGTTGATATATTTATTTTCAGTTTAGAAATAACTGTTTTGGGCTATCGGTGGAGGATAGTCGTGATTGTTGTAGACACTGCATGTGGATTAGGGATAACTGAAACTAATCATTGATTAAGTCATCAATTTTGACTGCTGAATTAATACAGACATTATGTGTATTGATTGTGTTGTATATGTTATGTGTTTACATACATTGTTTTGTGTGGGAGGAGATAGGGGATGTACTCCACGGTTTAGGAGAAGATAGGGGATGGACCTTTAAACCAGATTTTGTTTGGGAGGAGATAGGGGATGGACTCCATTGGCATCACTTTTATGTGTGCTTATTTATATTGAAGTGTTTTTATTGATACAGCACTAAAATGTATATCAAATTGGAAGTATAAAGTGTTTTGATTTGAGCCTGAGTCTCATCTGTTTGTTGACATTGGAAGAATGTGAATATGATATATATATATAGTTCACTGTTGTAAGTTTGGCCAGGTGCTGAGCCATATTGATAAAGTTGGAAAGTAAAACGTGTCTTAGACAATAGTGTCATGAGACTGTAAAATGATGTAATTGATTATCTTGGTTATCCATCTATTGAATGCTATTGCTTTAATCAATGCTTATATTTGGTTTAGTATATTTCTACTGGGCTGTGGCTCACCCTATATGGGAACATCATTTTCAGGTTCAGGTGATAAGCTACCTCCAAGGACCTAGCTTGGAAGGACTTGGATCTTGAAGACTATTTTTAGTTATTTGTTTTTATTTGTTAGTACATGTAAACACTCAAGCCTAGGGCTTTATTTGTATTTGAGTTAGAACTCATACTTTTGTGTCCAAGTGTTGGCTTGGAAAGATGTAAGCCCGTAGGGCATTTAATTTGATGTTACATGTAATGTTTTTAGTTTGTAAGACTCTGTTGAATGTTATAATGAATTGTTTCCTTTTTAACATTGCATGTTGATGATATATATATATTTAATGGGTTTATTTCTGAGGGCATTACAAAAGTTACAGAAAATTAAATGTGGATGTTCAATCCAGAAACCACTATACCTTCACGATCTATTTGGAAATTAAATAGAAAAGAAAGTTTAACAGAAAAGTAAATTGAATAAAAATGGAAGTTGAATAAAAATAAAAATGAAAGTTGCATAAAATTAAAAATAGAAGTTCAATCCAAAAACCACTATACCTTAACGATCTATTTGGAAATTAAATAAAAAAGGAAGTTGAGTAGAAAAGAAACTTGAATAAAAAATGATGTTAAATAAAAATAAAAGTGGAAGCTGCAGAAAATTAAAAATGAAAGTTCATTCCAGAAACCACTATACCTTAACGATCTATTTGGAAATCAAATAAAAAAGGAAGTTTAATAGAAAAGTAATTGAATAAAAATGGAAGTTGAATAAAAATAAAAATGAAAGTAGCATAAAATTAAAAATGGAAGTTCAATCCAAAAACCACTATACCTTAACGATCTATTTGGAAATTAAATAAAAAAGGAAGTTTAATAGAAAAGTAAATTGATTAAAAATGGAAGTAAAATAAAAATAAAAATGAAAGTTGCATAAAATTAAAAATGGAAGTTCAATCCAGAAACCACTATACCTTAACGATCTACTTGGAAATTAAATAAAAAAGGAAGTTTAATAGGAAAGTAAATTGAATTAAAACGGAAGTAGAATACAAATAAAAATGAAAGTTGCAGAAAATTAAAAGCGGAAGTTCAAACCCGAAACCACTATACCATAACGATCTATTTGGAAATTAAATAAAAAAGGAAGTTTAATAGAAAAGTAAATTGAATAAAAATGAAAGTTGAATAAAAATAAAAAGGAAAGTTGCAGAAAATTAATAGCGGAAGTTCAATCCCGAAACCACTATACCTTAACGATCTATTTGGAAATCAAATAAAAAAGGAAGTTTAATAGAAAAGTAAATTGAATAAAAATGGAAGTTGAATAAAAATAAAAATGAAAGTTGCATAAAATTAAAAATGGAAGTTTAATCCAAAAACCACTATACCTTAACGATCTATTTGGAAATTAAATAAAAAAGGAAGTTTAATAGAAAAGTAAATTGATTAAAAATGGAAGTAAAATAAAAAAAAAATGAAAGTTGCATAAAATTAAAAATGGAAGTTCAATCCAGAAACCACTATACCTTAACGATCTACTTGGAAATTAAAAAAAAAGGAAGTTTAATAGGAAAGTAAATTGAATTAAAACGGAAGTAGATTATAAATAAAAAAAAAAGTTGCATAAAATTAAAAATGGAAGTTCAATCCAGAAACCACTATACCTTAACGATCTATTTGGAAATTAAATAAAAAAGGAAGTTTAATAGAAAAGTAAATTGAACAAAAATGGAAGTTGAATAAAAATAAAAATGAAAGTTGCAGAAAATTAAATATGGAAGTTCAATGCAGAAATCACTATACCTTAACGATCTATTTGGAAATTAAATAAAAGAGGAAGTTTAACAGAAAAGTAAATTGAATAAAAATGGAAGTTGAATAAAAATAAAAATGAAAGTTGCAGAAAATTAAAAGCGGAAGTTCAAACCCGAAACCACTATACCTTAACGATCTATTTGGAAATTAAATAAAAAAGGAAGTTTAATAGAAAAGTAAATTGAATAAAAATGGAAGTTGAATAAAAATAAAAAGGAAAGTTGCAGAAAATTAAAAGCGGAAGTTCAATCCCGAAACCACTATACCTTAACGATCTATTTGGAAATCAAATAAAAAAGGAAGTTTAATAGAAAAGTAAATTGAATAAAAATGGAAGTTGAATAAAAATAAAAATGAAAGTTGCATAAAATTAAAAATGGAAATTCAATCCAAAAACCACTATACCTTAACGATCTATTTGGAAATTAAATAAAAAAGGAAGTTTAATAGAAAAGTAAATTGATTAAAAATGGAAGTAAAATAAAAAAAAAATGAAAGTTGCATAAAATTAAAAATGGAAGTTCAATCCAGAAACCACTATACCTTAACGATCTATTTGGAAATTAAATAAAAAAGGAAGTTTAATAGAAAAGTAAGTTGAATAAAAATGGAAGTTGAATAAAAATAAAAAGGAAAGTTGCAGAAAATTAAAAGCGGAAGTTCAATCCCGAAACCACTATACCTTAACGATCTATTTGGAAATCAAATAAAAAAGGAAGTTTAATAGAAAAGTAAATTGAATAAAAATGGAAGTTGAATAAAAATAAAAATGAAAGTTGCAGAAAATTAAATATCGAAGTTCAATGCAGAAACCACTATACCTTAAAGATCTATTTGGAAATTAAATAAAAGAGGAAGTTTAACAGAAAAGTAAATTGAATAAAAATGGAAGTTGAATAAAAATAAAAATGAAAGTTGCAGAAAATTAAAAGCGGAAGTTCAAACCCGAAACCACTATACCATAACGATCTATTTGGAAATTAAATAAAAAAGGAAGTTTAATAGAAAAGTAAATTGAATAAAAATGGAAGTTGAATAAAAATAAAAAGGAAAGTTGCAGAAAATTAAAAGCGGAAGTTCAATCCCGAAACCACTATACCTTAACGATCTATTTGGAAATCAAATAAAAAAGGAAGTTTAAAAGAAAAGTAAATTGAATAAAAATGGAAGTTGAATAAAAATAAAAATGAAAGTTGCATAAAATTAAAAATGGAAGTTCAATCCAAAAACCACTATACCTTAACGATCTATTTGGAAATTAAATAAAAAATGAAGTTGAGTAGAAAAGAAACTTGAATAAAAAAGGAAGTCAAATAAAAATAAAAATGGAAGTTTCAGAAAATTAAAAATGGAAGTTCATTCCAGAGACCACTATACCTTAACGATCTATCTGAAAATTAAATGAAAAAGGAAGTTTAATAGAAAAGTAAATTCATTAAAAATGGAAGTAAAATAAAAATAAAAATGAAAGTTGCATAAAATTAAAAATAGAAGTTCAATCCAGAAACCACTATACCTTATCGATCTATTTGGAAATTAAATAAAAAAGGAAGTTTAATAGAAAAGTAAATTGAATTAAAATGAAAGTAGAATAAAAATAAAAATTAAAGTTGCAGAAAATTAAATATGGAAGTTCAATCCAGAAACCACTATACCTTAACGATCTATTTGGAAATTAAATAAAAAAGGAAGTTTAATAGAAAAGTAAATTGAATAAAAATAAAAAGGAAAGTTGCATAAAATAAAAAGTTGAAGTTCAATCCAGAAACCACTATACCTCAACGATCTATTTGGAAATTAAATAAAAAAGGAAGTTGAGTAGAAAAGAAACTTGAATAAAAAAGGAAGTTAAATAAAAATAAAAATGGAAGTTGCATAAAATTAAAAATGGAAGTTCATTCCAGAAACCACTATACCTTAACGATTTATTTGGAAATTAAATAAAAAAGGAAGTTTAATAGGAAAGTAAATTGAATTAAAATGGAAGTAGAATAAAAACAAAAATGAAAGTTGCATAAAATTAAATATGGAAGTTCAATCCAGAAACCACTATAACTTAACGATCTATTTGGAAATTAAATAAAAAAAAAGTTTAATAGAAAAGTAAATTGAATAAAAATGGAAGTTGAATAAAAATAAAAATGGAAGTTGCAGAAAATTAAATATGGAAGTTCAATCCAGAAACCACTATACCTTAACGATCTATTTGGAAATTAAATAAAAAAGGAAGTTTAATAGAAAAGTAAATTGAATAAAAATGGAAGTTGAATAAAAATAAAAATGAAAGTTGCATAAAATTAAAAATGGAAGTTCAATCCAAAAACCACTATACCTTAACGATCTATTTGGATATTAAATAAAAAATGAAGTTGAGTAGAAAAGAAACTTGAATGAAAAAGGAAGTTAAATAAAAATAAAAATGGAAGTTGCAGAAAATTAAAAATGGAAGTTCATTCAAGAAACCACTATACCTTAACAATCTATTTGGAAATTAAATAAAAAAGGATGTTTAATAGAAAAGTAAATTGAATAAAAATTGAAGTAGAATAAAAATAAAGAGGAAAGTTGCATAAAATAAAAAGTGGAAGTTCAATCCAGGAACCACTATACCTTAACGATCTGTGTGCAAATTAAATGAAAAAGGAAGTTTAATAGAAATTGAAATTGAATAAAAATGGAAATTGAATAAAAATAAAAATGAAAGTTGCAGAAAATTAAATATGAAAGTTCAATCCAGAAACCACTATACCTTAACGATCTATTTGGAAATTAAATAAAAAAGGAAGTTTAAAAGAAAAGTAAATTGAATAAAAATGGAAGTATAATATAAATAAAAATGAAAGTTGCATAAAATTAAAAATGGAAGTTCATTCAAGAAACCACTATACCTTAGCGATCTATTTGGAAAATAAATAAAAAAGGAAGTTTAATAGGAAAGTAAATTTAATTAAAATAGAAGTAGAATAAAAATAAAAATGAAGGTTGCATAAAATTAAAAAAGGAAGTTCAATCCAGAAATCACTATACCTTAACGATCTATTTGGAAATTAAATAAAAAAGGAAGTTTAATAGAAAAGTAAATTGAATAAAAATGGAAGTTGAATAAAAATAAAAATGAAAGTTGCAGAAAATTAAATATGGAAGTTCAATCCAGAATCCACTATACCTTAATGGTCAATTTGGAAATTAAATAAAAAAGGAAGATTAATAGAAAAGTAAATTGAATAAAAATAAAAATGAAAGTTGCATAAAATTAAAAAGGAAGTTCAATCCAAAAACCACTATACCATCATGATCTATTTGGAAATTAAATAAAAAAGGAAGTTGAGTAGAAAAGAGACTTGAATAAAAACGGAAGTTAAATAAAAATAAAAATGGAAGTTGCAGAAAATTAAAAATGGAAGTTCAATCCAAAAACCACTATACCTTAACGATTTATTTAGAAATTAAATAAAAAAGAAAGTTGAGTAGAAAAGAAACTTGAATAGAAAAGGAAGTTAAATAAAAATAAAATGGGAAGTTCATTCAAGAAACCACTATACCTTAATGATCAATTTGGAAATTAAATAAAAAAGGAAGTTTCACAGAAAAGTAAATTGATTAAAAATGGAAGTAGAATAAAAATAAAAATGAAAGTTGCATAAAATTAAAAATGAAAATTCAATGCAGAAACCAATATACCTTAACGATCTACTTGGAAATTAAATAAAAAAGGAAGTTTAATAGGAAAGTAAATTGACTTAAAATGGAAGTAGAATAAAAATAAAAATGAAAGTTGCAGAAAATTAAAAACAGAAGTTCAATACAGAAACCACTATACCTTAACGATCTATTTGGAAATTAAATAAAAAAGGAAGTTTAATAGAAAAGTAAATTGAATAAAAATGGAAGTTGAATAAAAATAAAAATGAAAGTTGCAGAAAATTAAATATGGAAGTTTAATCCAGAAACCACTATACCTTAACGATCTATTTGGAAATTAAATAAAAAAAGAAGTTTAATAGAAAATTAAATTGAATAAAAATGGAAGTTGAATAAAAATGAAAATGAAAGTTGCATAAAATAAAAAATGAAAGTTCAATCCAAAAACCATTATACCTTAACGATCTATTTTGAAATTAAATAAAAAAGGAAGTTGAGTAGAAAAGAAACTTGAATGAAAAAGAAAGTTAAATAAAAATAAAAATGAAAGTTGCAGAAAATTAAATATGGAAGTTCAATCCAGAAACCACTATACCTTAACGATCTATTTGGAAATTAAATAAAAAAGGAAGTTTAATAGGAAAGTAAATTGAATTAAAATGGAAGTAGAATAAAAATAAAAATGAAAGTTGCATAAAATTAAAAATGGAAGTTCAATCCAGAAACCACTATACCTTAACCATCTATTTGGAAATTAAATAAAAAAGGAAGTTTAATGGGAAAGTAAATTGATTAAAAATGGAAGTTGAATAAAAATAAAAATGAAAGTTGCATAAAATTAAAAATGGAAGTTCAAACCAAACACCTCTATACCTTAACGATCTATTTGGAAATTAAATAAAACAAAAAAGTTGAGTAGAAAAGAAACTTGAATAGAAAAGGAAGTTAAATAAAAATAAAATTGGAAGTTCATTCAAAAAACCACTATACCTTAACGATCTATATGGAAGTTAAATAAAAAAGGAAGTTTAATAGAAAAGTAAATTGACTAAAAATGGAAGTAGAGTAAAAATAAAAATGAAAGTTGCATAAAATAAAAAATGGAAGTTCAATCCAGAAACCACTACACCTTAACGATCTATTTGGTAATTAAATAAAAAAGGAAGTTTAAAAGAAAAGTAAAATAAATAAAAATGGAAGTTGAATAAAAATAAAAGTGAAAGTTGCATAAAATTAAAATGGAAGTTCAATCCAATAACCACTATACCTTAACTGTAACAACCCTCACCTCACTCTTGCCATGCTTGCATACATTCATGAATGGTTTTGCCTTACTATGTTGATTTGAAGGTTTTGCCTCGCCTTGTTTTGTCTAAGTATTGCTTGCTTGATTTTGTTCCTTGTTCGGTGTGTGTGTCTGTGTGTGGCCGAGGTCACCTTGAGCTTAGTTCGCCTCTGAATCCTTGTACTTAGAACTGTTTTGAGACGTTGGTCAACCTCCATCTTCACCTCGGGCATTTATTGCCGAGATGTTTTGCACTTAGTGAACCTTGTCCGCAGGCAGGTATGGCCTAGGCCGAGATGTGGCACACCCCGGCCAAGGTGTGGCACAGCTTAGTCAAGTGTCGTCCTCCCTAGCTGATGATTTGTATCCTGTTACCGGATCCTTGATTTGAGCCAATGTCATTTCTTGCCGATGTGTCTTACCCAGCTTGCTACATACGCTTTGTCAGAGACTTGTCTTATCAATCAATCACCTTTTGAGTCGAGCCAACCCGGTAGCGCCACGTGTCCGAGCTGATTGTTAAGACAGCCGGCAGACCTAGAAACAAATCATTTTGGTCTCAAATCTTTGTTTTAGAGAGAGAAGCTCTAGAGAGGAGGAAGAGAAGTTCTTGAGTGAGAGCAAGTCTTCCAAGCTTGGTCTTCGTGGTTTGATCCGTTGGATTCGAGTTTTGGGGTGAGAATCTTGATCTACTTTGACTATTGTTATTGATTATCAAGCTGCATTGCATGATCGGATTGGTTTTGCATGTCATGCATCGATTTGAAGTTGGTTTTGAAAAGAGAAAAATGGTTTTCATGTGTTCTTGAAGTAAAGTCTCGTTTTGATCCGAAAGTTTGGAACGAAAGCCATGTTTTTGTGTTTGTTCTCGCATGACTTTCTTGTATGGGTACCCAGGTCCCTGTTTTGAACTCTTAGTAGGAAATCTCAGATTTTGTAACAAGTTATGATCATTGCATTTGTCTTCTTCATAATCATGTTCTTCATATTCTTCAAAGGGAAACCCAGGTCTTTCCCGATTTTTGTTTGATGAGGCCTTCGGAACCACACCTCGGCAAGGAGGTGTGGGACCTCGGCAAAGACCTGGATGGTACCCAGTGTGTTTACATGAGACGGGAGCAGTGTTCAAACTCCCAACATGTTTTGCTTCGTTATTGACTTAGATTTGGTGGAAACGCCGAGATCGTTCGCATATGAATATAAAGCTTGTTTTGAGATTGTGATTGCCATGTGATTGTAGGACCTTGATCCATGCTTTGAGCCTACACCTGAAGAGCTAGGTGAGTGGTGCTTTTAATAAAGCTATGTTACACTTGTTTTGATGAATCTTGCTTTGTTTTGTTTTGACGAAAGTATTTGCTGAGCATGAATGAATAGCCTGTTTTCATGTATCAAGTGTAAGCCTTGTTTTGATGTCACCCTTGAAAAGTCCCTTGTACTGGAGGACTCTAAACTTTTGCAGTATCAAGTAGAAAAGTCCCTCGTGCTGGAGGACTCTAAACTTTCGCAGCACTAAGTATAAAAGGATACGGTCCTTTCTTGGAAAGACTATAATGTTAAATCGGGCTACGGGCCTAAGTAACACAAGTTCTATAATGTTAAATCGGGCTACGGGCCTAAGTAACACAAGTTGTATAATGTTAAATCGGGCTACGGGCCTAAGTAACGCAAGTTCTATAATGTTAAATCGGGCTGCGGGCCTAAGTAACACCAGATCATCGTGTTAAAAGGAGCTATGGGCTTAAGTAACACAAGTCCCTTGTGCTGGAGGACTATAAACTTTCGCAGTACCTTCGATTAAACGATTACGGATCGTATAGTCCTGGTTTGATGAGCTTTATTTGTGTTTTGCCGATGGCAGTGAGCATCCCTTGATACTTGAAATGTTCGATTGATGAATACAGTTCATCCCATGTCTTGATAAAGTTTGATGTGTTTTGTTCTGAAGACTTCGGCTATATTCATGCAAAACCTTTATTTCTAGTACCATTCACTGAGTATTTGTGCTCACCCCTCTATATATATATGTAGGCGATGAGCAGGACGTCGGCGGCGCCTAGACTGTTTAAAAGCTTGTTTTGGATTCATGCTTATGTTGGCTTTGTCCTTTTTGTATTTACGTCGGCGATGCCTTTCATTGCATGTCGACAAATCTTGAAAATCATGCTTCTTGACTTGTATTTTGTTGTATTTTGTATATGTCGGCTCGAGAAGCCTTTTGATCAAGATGTAACATATATTTTGCTTGGTTGTATTCACGTTGCAAAGATGAATGACATTGCATCGGATCTATGCACTGCTCTTATGGATCACATGTATTTAATTTATCGCTTCCGCATTTGTGAGCCCCTATATCCATACTCTGATTGTGTTAAGTTTTTGAAAGTTGGCCTTCGGTAATTACGGATTACTGGCCATCATGGCACCAAACTACTAGGGGCGGTTTGGGGTCGTGACAGAATGGTATCAGAGCACGAGTTCCTTGGTATACGTTATTCTCACACTTTGAGTCCTAAAGAGCGTAGGATTTCCCTTAGAAAGTTGTTAGGGTTGCATCACGGTATTTGTTATTTGAATGAGGTGTGCATTGTCTTGATACGGTTATTTATTTCTTGCCTACGGGGTTATTTGCTTATTTGTTTTAAAGTCATACCTTGCACGATCATAGCATCATGAGGAGAGGTAGACCTCCAATTGGCCGGGATCAGCCCGAAGACAGAATGGACAGACTGGAAAGATTAGTTGAAGGTTTAGCCCGCGAGTTGAGGCAAACAAGACAGCAATTCGTCAGTGCCACGTCGACTCAGGCCGAGCAGACCAACGGCCGAAATGTAGTTCCGCCTCCACCTCCTCCAGTGCCGCAAGTTCCCCTACAGCCTGCCTTATATGGGGATGGCACGATAGCTTTGATCAGGGAGTTCAAGAAAATGAAACCACCGAGATTCTCTGGGGGTATAGAGCCGATGAAGGCCGAGGCATGGGTTTTAGAAATGGAAAAGTTATTCGAGATCTTCCCTAGCACCGACGCTCAGAAAGTGACGTTGGCAGCATTCACATTAGATGATGACGCTCGCAGGTGGTGGATGATGGTTAGAGAGAGCAATCCGGATCTGACCTGGACTCGATTTTTAGAGTTGTTCTACAAGAAACATTTTCCCGTAAGTGTCCGAAACCGCAAGGCTACCGAATTTCACACGCTGACGCAAGGCAACAGAACAGTGGCAGAATATGACTGCGCTTTTACCGAATTGGCGAGGTTTGTACCTCACATGGCCAACGATGAATATATGAAGGCCAGGAAGTTCGAGTGCGGGCTTCGTGGACCAATTCAAGACCGGGTTAATCTGCTCGATATGCCAACTTATGCCAAAGTATTGGACAAAGCCATTCAGGCCGAAGCTAATTTGAATCGATACTAGAGCTCGGGAGAGAACCACCGAAAGAGACAGAACTATGACAACCGCCGAGGACAGCTGGGCACCAAGAAGAAGACGAACATGGGCAGTACTAGTAACCTACGGCAGGAAGGTAATGCTAAGCCGACGTGTTCGGACTGTGGGAGGCAACATTTCGGGATTTGTCGCCGGACGACTGGAGCTTGTTATGAATGTGGCGAGGTGGGCCATTATGTGAGAGATTGCCCCAAGGCAAAGGCTGACGACAACAAGAAAGGTGAGAATACCTCAGGTTCCGTTCAGAAGGGTAATGCTGGAAAAGGGCAGATGAGACAGGGCAGAGTATTTGCGTTAGTGCCAGGAGACACTCAGAATGCTGAGGCAGTGGTGTCAGGTATACTTCTAATTTGCTCCCAAAATGCCTATGTGTTGATTGATTCGGGTTCTACGCATTCGTTTGTGTCTGCTAAATTTGCCGAGAAAGTTGATAGAGAACTAGAGCCCCTTGATCATATGTTATCTGTGTCTACTCCATCTGGGAGACCTATAATTGTTGTGTCCATCTATAGAGCGTGTGTTGTTGTGATTAAGAATGTGGAAATGTTAGTAGATTTAATGCCTCTAGACATAGCTCATTTTGATGTTATATTGGGAATGGATTGGTTAGTCGCAAATCATGCATCTATAAATTGTGTTTCGAAAAATGTCACATTGAGACCCCCAGACCTAGCCGAGGTTATTTTCCAGGGTAAAGGGGTAGTGCCCCCACCTTACTTGATTTCGTCCATTAAGGCCTATAAGTTAATTCAGAAAGGGTGCCGAGGCTACTTGTGTAGTATATTAAGTGATCAAAATGGAGATGCTAATCTAGCCGACATCCCAGTGGTTAACGAATTCCCCGACGTCTTTCCAGACGAATTGCCGGGCCACTTAACCGATAGAGAAATGGAGTTTACTGTTGACATCATGTCGGGAGCACAGCCGATCTCCAAAACACCCTATAGGATGGCCCCAGCTGAGCTTAGAGAATTGAAACTGCAATTGCAAGAGTTGTTAGATAAGGGATTTATTAGGCCGAGCACTTCACCCTGGGGAGCACCTGTTTTATTTGTTAAGAAGAAGGATGGCACACTCCGCCTTTGTGTTGATTATAGGGAACTTAATAAGGTCACTATCAAGAACAAGTACCCATTACCTAGAATTGATGATTTGCTTGATCAGTTACAAGGGGCATGAGTCTTTTCTAAGATTGACCTTAGGTTTGGTTATCACCAACTCAAAGTTAAAGCCGAAGATGTCGAGAAGACTGCTTTTCCAACAAGATATGGCCACTACGAGTTTCTAGTAATGCCTTTTGGAGTGACCAATGCCCCTGCTGCATTTATGGATTTGATGAACAGAGTCTTCAAGCCATATTTAGATGAGTTTGTAGTTGTCTTCATTGATGATATATTGATTTATTCCAAGAGTAAAGCTGAACATGAAAACCATTTGAGACTTGCCTTACAAATTTTGAGAAAACGGAAACTGTATGCTAAGTTTAACAAGTGTGAGTTTTGGCTTTCTACTATCTCATTTTTGGGTCATGTGATTAGTGAATAGGGTATCTCAGTTGATCCTAGTAAAATTGAAGCCGTGGTAAATTGGCCGAGGCCGACTAATGTTTCCGAGATTCGTAGTTTTCTGGGATTGGCAGGTTATTACAGAAAGTTTGTGAAAGATTTCTCAAGAATTGCAATTCCATTGACGCAACTGACTAAGAAGGGGACACTGTATGAATGGACTAAAGATCGGGAGTCAGCCTTCCAAGAACTGAAGACGAGGTTAGTTACAGCACCAGTACTCGTACTTCCATCAAGTAATGAAGAGTTTCATGTCTATAGTGATGCATCGCATAAGGGTTTGGGTTGTGTGTTAATGCAAGGGGGTAAGGTTATAGCTTATGCATCTCGCCAGCTGAAACCCCATGAGAAGAACTATCCTACCCATGATTTAGAATTAGCGGCCGTGGTTTTTGCTTTGAAGATTTGGCGTCACTATTTGTATGGAGCTTCTTGTCAGATTTTTACAGATCATAAGAGTTTAAAGTACCTATTCACACAAAAGGAATTGAATTTGAGGCAGAGGCGGTGGCTCGAGTTGTTGAAGGACTATGATATGCAAATTCAATATCACCCCGGTAAAGCTAACACTGTAGCCGACGCTTTGAGCAGGAAGTCAGGTGGAAATTTGGCGTGTTTGACCGTGATGACAGTGGAGCCGACCATTATTGTTGAGGTAAAGACAAGACAGATAGAGGATAGCTTCTACAAGAAAATAGCCGAGGAAATTGGCACAAAGCCGAGATCGGGTTATACTATCGAAAATCAAGTGCTCAAGTTTGAGGGAAGGTTATGTGTGGTTGACATCCCGGAGTTGAAAAGGAAAATTTTGCAGGAAGCTCATGGTTCCAAGTTCGCTGTTCATCCAGGGAATACCAAAATGTATCAAGATGTGAAACAGACCTTCTGGTGGCCAAACATGAAAAGAGAGATAGCCGAATTCGTGTCCCAGTGCTTGCGTTGTCAACAAGTGAAAGCAGAACATCAAAGACCGGCAGGACTTCTTCAACCTTTGCCGATTCCTGAGTGGAAATGGGAGCACATCTCCATGGATTTTGTGATCGGGTTGCCGAAGACACCGAAAGGCATGGATTCGATTTGGGTTGTTGTTGATAGGTTAACTAAGTCAGCACACTTTCTACCTGTTAAGACTACCTTCAAAGCCGATCAACTTGCCTTGTTATATATGAACGAGATTGTCAGACTTCATGGAGTGCCGATGTCAATTGTGTCAGACCGAGATCCTAAATTTGTTTCTAGATTTTGGCAGAGTCTACAGAGGGCATTCGGAGCCGAGCTGAGATTTAGTACAGCTTTTCATCCCCAGACAGGTGGGCAGACAGAGAGAACGATTCAGACACTTGAAGACATGCTTAGGCTTTGTGTATTGGACTTCCTAGGGAGTTGGGGAACACATTTTCCCTTGGTGGAATTCGCTTACAATAACAGTTATCAAGCTAGCATTGGCATGGCGCCTTATGAGGCCTTGTACGGAAGAAAATGTAGGTCACCGATATGTTGGACCGAAGTCGGGGACAGAGCTTTACTTGGTCCCGAATTGATTCAAGTGACAACAGAGAAGATTAAACTCGTCCAACAGAGGATTAAAACTGCCCAGAGCTGACAAAAGAGTTACGCCGACCAGAGAAGGAATGAGTTAGAATTCGAAGTTGGAAATCACGTGTTCCTGAAAGTCTCACCAATGAAAGGAGTTTCCAGGTTTGGTAAAAAGGGTAAGTTAGCACCTCGGTATATTGGACCGTTTGAAATTCTTGAGAGAATTAACCCCGTTGCCTACAGACTTGCTTTGCCGCCAGAATTGAGCCAAGTCCACAACGTATTTCATGTTTCGATGTTGAGAAAGTACATCCGAGATCCGCTGCATGTAATTGATCATTCCGAGATCACAGTTAATGAGGATTTGGGCTACGAGGAGAAGCCAATGAGGATTATTGACCGGCAAGTGAGGCAGTTGAGAAACAGATCGATGCCAATGGTGAAGGTCGAATGGAAGGAGCATTATGGCACAGAAGCCACGTGGGAAAAGGAAGAGGATGTGAGAATCCGTTATCCAGAATTGTTCCTGGAACAAGGTAATTTAAGTTTGGGGACCAAACTTCTTTAAGGAGGGTAGGATGTAACAACCCTCACCTCACTCTTGCCATGCTTGCATACATTCATGAATGGTTTTGCCTTACTATGTTGATTTGAAGGTTTTGCTTCGCCTTGTTTTGTCTAAGTATTGCTTGCTTGATTTTGTTCCTTGTTCGGTGTGTGTGTCTGTGTGTGGCCGAGGTCACCTTGAGCTTAGTTCGCCTCTGAATCCTTGTACTTAGAACTGTTTTGAGACGTTGGTCAACCCCCATCTTCACCTCGGGCATTTATTTCCGAGATGTTTTGCACTTAGTGAACCTTGTCCGCAGGCAGGTATGGCCTAGGCCGAGATGTGGCACACCCCGGCCAAGGTGTGGCACAGCTTAGTCAAGTGTCGTCCTCCCTAGCCGATGATTTGTATCCTGTTACCGGATCCTTGATTTGAGCCGATGTCATTTCTTGCCGATGTGTCTTACCCAGCTTGCTACATACGCTTTGTCAGAGACTTGTCTTATCAATCAATCACCTTTTGAGTCGAGCCAACCCGGTAGCGCCACGTGTCCGAGCTGATTGTTAAGACAGCCGGCAGACCTAGAAACAAATCATTTTGGTCTCAAATCTTTGTTTTAGAGAGAGAAGCTCTAGAGAGGAGGAAGAGAAGTTCTTGAGTGAGAGCAAGTCTTCCAAGCTTGGTCTTCGTGGTTTGATCCGTTGGATTCGAGTTTTGGGGTGAGAATCTTGATCTACTTTGACTATTGTTATTGATCATCAAGCTGCATTGCATGATCGGATTGGTTTTGCATGTCATGCATCGATTTGAAGTTGGTTTTGAAAAGAGAAAAACGGTTTTCACGTGTTCTTGAAGTAAAGTCTCGTTTTGATCCGAAAGTTTGGAATGAAAGCCATGTTTTTGTGTTTGTTCTCGCATGACTTTCTTGTATGGGTACCCAGGTCCCTGTTTTGAACTCTTAGTAGGAAATCTCAGATTTTGTAACAAGTTATGATCCTTGCATTTGTCTTCTTCATAATCATGTTCTTCATATTCTTCAAAGGGAAACCCAGGTCTTTCCCGATTTTTGTTTGATGAGGCCTTCGGAACCACACCTCGGCAAGGAGGTGTGGGACCTCGGTAAAGACCTGGATGGTACCCAGTGTGTTTACATGAGACGGGAGCAGTGCTCAAACTCCCAACATGTTTTGCTTCGTTATTGACTTAGATTTGGTGGAAATGCCGAGATCGTTCGCATATGAATATAAAACTTGTTTGAGATTGTGATTGCCATGTGATTGTAGGACCTTGATCCATGCTTTGAGCCTACACCTAAAGAGCTAGGTGAGTGGTGCTTTTAATAAATCTATGTTACACTTGTTTTGATGAATCTTGCTTTGTTTTGTTTTGACGAAAGTATTTGCTGAGCATGAATGAATAGCCTATTTTGATGTATCAAGTGTAAGCCTTGTTTTGATGTCACCCTTGAAAAGTCCCTTGTACTGGAGGACTCTAAACTTTTGCAGTATCAAGTAGAAAAGTCCCTCGTGCTGGAGGACTCTAAACTTTCACAGCACTAAGTATAAAAGGATACGGTCCTTTCTTGGAAAGACTATAATGTTAAATCGGGCTACGGGCCTAAGTAACACAAGTTCTATAATGTTAAATTGGGCTACGGGCCTAAGTAACACAAGTTCTATAATGTTAAATCGGGCTACGGGCCTAAGTAACACAAGTTCTATAATGTTAAATCGGGCTGCGGGCCTAAGTAACACCAGATCATCGTGTTAAAAGGAGCTACGGGCTTAAGTAACACAAGTCCCTTGTGCTGGAGGACTATAAACTTTCGCAGTACCTTCGATTAAACGATTACGGATCGTATAGTCCTGGTTTGATGAGCTTTATTTGTGTTTTGCCGATGGCAGTGAGCATCCCTTGATAATTGAAATGTTCGATTGATGAATACGGTTCATCCCATGTCTTGATAAAGTTTGATGTGTTTTGTTCTGAAGACTTCGGCTATATTCATGCAAAACCTTTTATTTCTAGTACCATTCACTGAGTATTTGTGCTCACCCCTCTATATATATATGTAGGCGATGAGCAGGACGTCGGCGGCGCCTAGACTGTTTAAAAGCTTGTTTTGGATTCATGCTTATGTCGGCTTTGTCCTTTTTGTATTTACGTCGGCGATGCCTTTCATTGCATGTCGACAAATCTTGAAAATCATGCTTCTTGACTTGTATTTTGTTGTATTTTGTATATGTCGGCTCGAGAAGCCTTTTGATCAAGATGTAACATATATTTTGCTTGGTTGTATTCACGTTGCAAAGATGAATGACATTGCATCGGATCTATGCACTGCTCTTATGGATCACATATATTTAATTTATCGCTTCCGCATTTGTGAGCCCCTATATCCATACTCTGATTGTGTTAAGTTTTTGAAAGTTGGCCTTCGGTAATTACGGATTACTGGCCATCATGGCACCAAACTACTAGGGGTGGTTTGGGGTCGTGACATTAACGATCTACTTGGAAATTAAATAAAAAAGGAAGTTGAGTAGAAAAGAAACTTGAATAAAAAAGGAAGGTAAATAAAAATAAAACTGGAAGTTGCAGAAAATTAAAAATGGAAGTTCATTCAAGAAACCACTATGCCTTAACGATCTATTTGGAAATTAAATAAAAAAGGATGTTTAATAGAAAAGTAAATTGAATAAAAATAGAAGTAGAATAAAAATAAAAAGGAAAGTTACATAAAATTAAAAGTGGAAGTTCAATCCAGAAACCATTATACCTTAACGATCTATTGGAAATTAAATAAAAAAGGAAGTTTAATAGAAAAGAAAATTGAATAAAAATGGAAGTTGCAGAAAATTAAAAATGGCAGTTCATTCAAGAAAGCACTATACCATAACGATCTATTTGGAAATTAAATAAAAAAGCAAGTTTAATAGAAAAGTAAATTGAATAAAAATGGAAGTTGAATAAAAATAAAAATGAAACTTGCATAAAATTAAAAATGGAAGTTCAATCCAGAAACCACTATACCTTAACGATCTATTTGGAAATAAAATAAAAAAGGAAGTTTAATGGGAAAGTCAATTGAATTAAAATGGAAGTAGAACAAAAATAAAAATGAAAGTTCCATAAAATTAAAAATGGAAGTTCAATCCAGAAACCACTATACCATAACGATCTATTTGGAAATTAAATAAAAAAGGAAGTTTAATAGAAAAGTTAATTGAATAAAAATGAAAGTTGAACAAAAATAAAAATGAAAGTTGCATAAAATTAAAAATGGAAGTTCAATCCAAAAACCACTATACCTTAACCATCTATTTGGAAATTAAATAAAAAAGGAAATTGAGTAGAAAAGAAACTTGAATAGAAAATGAAGTTAAATAAAAATAAAATTGGAAGTTCATTCAAGAAACCACTATACCTTAACGATCTATATGGAAATTAAATAAAAAAAGAAGTTTGATAGAAAAGTAAATTGACTAAAAATGGAAGTAGAGTAAAAATAAAAATGGAAGTTCAATCCAGAAACCACTACACCTTAACGATCTATTTTGAAATTAAATAAAAAAGGAAGTTTAAAAGAAAAGTAAATTGAATAAAAATGGAAGTTGAATAAAAATAAAAATGAAAGTTCCATAAAATTAAAAATGGAAGTTCAATCCAGAAACCACTATACCTTAACGATCTATTTGGAAATTAAATAAAAAAGGAAGTTGAGTAGAAAAGAAACTTGAATAAAAAATGAAGTAAAATAAAAATAAAACTGGAAGTTGCAGAAAATTAAAAATGGAAGTTCATTCAAGAAACCACTATACCTTAACAATCTATTTGGAAATTTAATAAAAAAAGGATGTTTAATAGGAAAGTAAATTGAATAAAAATGGAAGTAGAATAAAAATAAAAAGGAAAGTTGCATAACATTAAACGTGAAAGTTCAATCTAGAAACCACTATACCTTTACGTTCTATTTGGAAATTAAATAAAAAAGGAAGTTTAATAGAAAAGAAAATTGAATAAA
The DNA here is from genome assembly GCF_055761805.1 of Camellia sinensis. Lineage (NCBI taxonomy): Eukaryota > Viridiplantae > Streptophyta > Magnoliopsida > Ericales > Theaceae > Camellia > Camellia sinensis. The sequence continues at coordinate 33,066,666 of NW_028128987.1, forward strand.
AATGGAAGTAGATTAAAAATAAAAATGGAACTTGCAGAAAATTAAAAATGGCAGTTCATTCAAAAAAGCACTATACCTTGACGATCTATTTGGAAATTAAATAAAAAAGGAAGTTGAGTAGAAAAGAAACTTGAATAAAAAAGGAAGTTAAATAAAAATAAAAATGGAAGTTCATTCCAGAAACCACTATACCTTAACGATCTATTTGGAAATTAAATAAAAAAGGTAGTTGAATAGGAAAGTAAATTGAATTAAAATGGAAGTAGAATAAAAATAAAAATGAAAGTTGCATAAAATTAAAAATGGAAATTCAATCCAGAAACCACTATACGTTAACGATTTATTTGGAAATTAAATAAAAAAAGGAAGTTTTATGGAAAAGTAAATTGAATAAAAATGAAAGTAGAATAAAAATAAAAATGAAAGTTGCATAAAATTAAAAATGGAAGTTCAATCCAAAAACCACTATACCTTAACGATATATTTCGAAATTAAATAAAAAAGGAAGTTGAGTAGAAAAGAAACTTGAATAAAAATGAAGTTAAATAAAAATAAAAATGGAAGTTCATTCTTGAAACCACTATACTTTAACGATCTATTTGGAAATTAAATAAAAAATAAAGTTTAATAGAAAAGTAAATTGAATAAAAATTGAAGTAGAATATAAATAAAAATGAAAGTTCCATAAAATTCAAAATGGAAGTTCAATTCAGAAACCACTATACCTTAACGATCTATTTGGAAATTAAATAAAAAAGGAAATTTAATAGAAAAGTAAATTGAATAAAAATGGAAGCTGAATAAAAATAAAAATGAAAGTTGGAGAAAATTAAATATGGAAGTTCAATCCAGAAGCCACTTTACCTTAACGATCTATTTGGAAAGTAAATAAAAAAGTAAGTTTAATAAAAAAGTAAATTGAATAAAAAAAGGTAGTTGAATAAAATAAAAATGAATGTTGCATAAAATTGAAAATGGAAGTTCAATCCAAAAACCACTATACCTTAACGATCTATTTGGAAATTTAATAAAAAAGGAAGTTGAGTAGAAAAGAACCTTGAATAGAAATGGAAGTTAAATAAAAATAAAATTGGAAGTTCATTCAAGAAACCACTATACCTTAACGATCTATATGGAAATTAAATAAGAAATGAAGTTTAATAGAAAAGTAAATTGACTAAAAATGGAAGTAGAATAAAAATAAAAATGAAAGTTGCATAAAATTAAAAATGAAAGTTCAATCCAGAAACCACTACACCTTAACGATCTAGTTGGAAATTAAATAAAAAAGGAAGTTTAAAAGAAAAGTAAATTGAATAAAAATGGAAGTTGAATAAAAATAAAAATGAAAGTTGCATAAAATTAAAAATGGAAGTTCAATCCAAAAACCACTATACCATAACGATCTATTTGGAAATTAAATAAAAAAGGAAGTTGAATAGAAAAGAAACTTGAATAAAAAGGAAGTTAAATAAAAATAAAACTAGAAGTTGCAGAAAATTAAAAATGGAAGTTCATTCAAGAAACCACTATACCTTAACGATCTATTTGGAAATTTAATAAAAAAGGATGTTTAATAGAAAAGTAAATTGAATAAAAATAAAAAGGAAGTGTAATAGAAAAGAAAATTGAATAAAAATGGAAGTAGAATAAAAATAAAAATGGAAGTTGCAGAAAATTAAAAATGGCAGTTCATTCAAGAAAGCACTATCCCTTAACGATCTATTTGGAAATTAAATAAAAATGGAAGTTTAATAGAAAAGTAGATTGAATAAAAATGGAAGTTGAATAAAAATAAAAATGAAAGTTGCATAAAATTAAACGTGGAAGTTCAATCTAGAAACCACTATACCTTAACGATCTATTTGGAAATTAAATAAAAAAGCAAGTTTAATAGGAAAGTAAATTGAATTAAAATGGAAGTAGAATAAAAATAAAAAAGAAAGTTGCATAAAATTAAAAATGGAAGTTCAATCCAGAAACCACTATACCTTAACGATCTATTTGGAAATTAAATAAAAAAGGAAGTTTAATAGAAAAGTAAATTGAATAAAAATGAAAGCGGAATAAAAATAAAAATGAAAGTTGCATAAAATTGAAAATGGAAGTTGAATCCAAAAACCACTTTACCTTAACGATCTATTTGGAAATTAAATAAAAAAAGAAGTTGAGTAGAAAAGAAACTTTAATAAAAAAGGAAGTTAAATAAAAATAAAAATGGAAGTTGCAGAAAATTAAAAATGGAAGTTCATTACAGAAACCACTATACTTTAACGATCTATTTGGAAATTAAATAAAAAAGGAAGTTTAATAGAAAAGTAAATTGAATAAAAATGGAAGTAGAATATAAATAAAAATGAAAGTTGCATAAAATAAAAAATGGAAGTTCAATTCAGAAACCACTGTACCTTAACGATCTATTTGAAAGTTAAATAAAAAAGGAAGTTTAATGGGAAAGTAAATTGAATTAAAATGGAAGTAGAATAAAAATAAAAATGAAAGTGGCATGAAATTAAAAATGGAAGTTCAATCCAAAAACCACTATACCTTAACGATCTATTTGGAAATTAAATAAAAAAGGAAGTTTAATAGAAAAGTAAATTAAATAAAAATGAAAGTCGAATAAAAATAAAAATGAAAGTTGCATAAAATTAAAAATGAAAGTTCAATCCAAAAACCACTATGCCATAATGATCTATTTCGAAATTATATTAAAAAGGAAGTTGAGTAGAAAAGAAACTTGAATAGAAAAGGAAGTTAAATAAAAATAAAATTGAAAGTTCATTCAAGAAACTACTATACCATAACGATCTATATGGAAATTTAATAAAAAAAAGAAGTTTGATAGAAAAGTAAATTGACTAAAAATGGAAGTAGAGTAAAAATAAAAATGGAAGTTGCATAAAATTAAAAATGGAAGTTCATTCCAGAAACCACTACACCTTAACGATCTATTTGGAAATTAAATGAAAAAGGAAGTTTAAAAGAAAAGTAAATTGAATAAAAATGGAAGTTGAATAAAAATAAAAATGAAAGTTGCATAAAATTAAAAATGGAAGTTCAATCCAGAAACCACTATACCTTAACGGTCTATTTGAAAATTAAATAAAAAAGGAAGTTTAATAGAAAAGTAAATTGAATAAAAATGAAAGTTGAATAAAAATAAAAATGAAATTTGCAGAAAATTAAATATGGAAATTCAATCCAGAAACCACTATACCTTAACGATCTATTTGGAAATTAAATAAAAAAGGAAGTTTAATAGAAAAGCAAATTGAATAGAAATGGAAGTTGAATAAATATAAAAAAGAAAGTTGCATAAAATAAAAAATGGAAGTTCAATCCAAAAACCACTATACCTTAACGATCTATTTGGAAATTAAATAAAAAAGGAAGTTGAGTAGAAAAGAAACTTCAATAAAAAAGAAAGTTAAATAAAAATAAAAATGGAAGTTGCAGAAAATTAAAAATGGAAGTACATTCCAAAAACCACTATACCTTAACGATCTATTTGGAAATTAAATAAAAAAGGAAGTTTAGTAGAAAAGTAAATTGAATAAAAATGGAAGTAGAATATAAATAAAAATGAAAGTTGCATAAAATTAAAAATGGATGTTCAATCCAGAAACCACTATACCTTAGCGATCTATTTGGAAATTAAACAAAAAAGGAAGTTTAATAGAAAAGTAAATAGAATAAAAATGAAAGTAGAATGAAAATAGAAAGCAAAGTTGCATAAAATTAAAAGTGGAAGTTCAATCCAGAAACCACAATGCCTTGACGATCTATTTGCAAATTAAAAAAAAAAAAGGAAGTTTAATAGATAAGTAAATTGAATTATAATGGAAGTTGAATAAAAAGAAAAATTAAAGTTGCAGAAAATTAAATATGGAAGTTCAATCCAGAAACCACTATACCTTAACGATCTATTTGGAAATTAAATAAGAAAGGAAGTTGAGTAGAAAAGAAACTTGAATAAAAACGGAAGTTAAATAAAAATAAAAATGGAAGTTGCAGAAAAATAAAAATGGAAGTTCAATCCAGAAACCACTATACCATAACGATCTACTTGGAAATTAAATAAAAAATGAAGTTTAATAGAAAATTAAATTGCATAAAAATGGAAGTAGAATAAAAATAAAAATGAAAGTTGCATAAAATTAAAAATGGAAGTTCAATCCCGAAACCACTATACCTTAACGATCTATTTGGAAATTAAATAAAAAGGGAAGTTTAATAGGAAAGTAAATTGAATTAAAATGGAAGTAGAGTAAAAATAAAAAGGAAAGTTGCATAAAATTAAAAATGGAAGTTCAATCCAGAAACCACTATACCTTAATGATCAATTTGGAAATTAAATAAAAAAGGAAGTTTAGTAGAAAAGTAAATTGAAGAAAAATGGAAGTTGAATAAAAATAAAAAAAAAAGTTGCATAAAATTAAAAATGGAAGTTCAATCCAAAAACCACTATACCTTAACGATCTATTTGGATATTAAATAAAAAAAGGAAGTTGAGTAGAAAAGAAACTAGAATGAAAATGGAAGTTAAATAAAAATAAAAATGGAAGTGGCCGAAAATTAAAAATGGAAGTTCATTCAAGAAACCAGTATATCTTAACAATCTATTTGGAAATTAAATAAAAAAGGATGTTTAATAGAAAAGTAAATTGAATAAAAATGGAAGTAAAATAAAAATAAAAGGGAAAGTTGCATAAAATAAAAAGTGGAAGTTCAATCCAGAAACCACTATATCTTAACGATCTGCGTGCAAATTAAATAAAAAAAGGAAGTTTAATTGAAATGTAAATTGAATAAAAATGGATGTTGAAGAAAAATAAAAATGAAAGTTGCAGAAAATTAAATATGGAAGTTCAATCCAGAAACCACTATACCTTAACGATCTATTTGGAAATTAAATAAAAAAGGAAGTTTAATAGAAAAGTAAATTGAATTAAAATGGAAGTTGAATATAAATAAAAATGAAAGTTGCATAAAATTAAAAATGGAAGTTCAATCTAGAAACCGCTATACCTTAGCGATCTACTTGGAAATTAAATAAAAAAGGAATTTTAATAGGAAAGTAAATTTAATTGAAATGGAAGTAGAATAAAAATAGAAATGAAGGTTGCATAAAATTAAAAAAGGAAGTTCAATCCAGAAATCACTATACCTTAACGATCTATTTGGAAATTAAATAAAAAAGAAGTTTAATAGAAAAGTAAATTGAATAAACATGGAAGTTGAATAAAAATAAAAATGAAAGTTGCAGTGTAACGCCCTCAAATAATAACATTAACCCAACAAATAAGACAAGCGTTAATAGATAAACTAACCACCTTCTATCATTCATTAGAATTCCATTACATAAGTATTACATGTTAATCTCATAACAAAATGCCCTACGGGCTTACAGCTTTCCAAGTTAACACTTGGTTACAACAAGAGGTCTAACTCGTTCACACATTAAGCCCTTGGCTTGAAATTACATGTAATACATCAAAAGTACAACAACAAAACTATGCCCGCCACTAGCCTCCCAGCTATGTCCTTGGAGGTGGCATGCTTCCTGCACCTGAAAATGATGTTCCCATAAAGGGTGAGCCACAGCCCAGTAGAAATACACTAAACCAACCATGGACAATGACTAAAACATTAGCAATTGATAGTTGGTCAACACTGATACAATCACATAAATTACATATTTATGTCAACGACTTACAAGTCCCATTTACTTTTCATTTTTCCTTTTTCAACAGATAAGCATGCTAGCTCTATCATCATTTCCACAGATATGTATAAAAACTATATCTCACATTCAGATAAGCATAAAAGCTATATCCACAATCTCAACAGATATGTATATCAACAATATCCACAGATAAGCATACAAGCTGTATCCACATTCTACAACAGATATGTATATCAACAATATCCACAGATAAGCATACAAGCTGTATCCACACTTCACAAAGATAAGCATATGAGCTCTATCTTCACTTCTCTAGACAAGCATATGAGCTCTGTCTACGGAGTACATCCCCTATCTCCTCCAAATACCTATCCGGTTTAGAGGTACATCCCCTATCTTCCCCTAAACCGCGGAGTACATCCCCTATCTCCTCCTCTACACACAACATATATAAACACATTGGTTCTATATACAATCACACAATACATACAATTAATGTATTCAATTAACCGTCAAGTTCCATGACACATTTCATTGATTAGTTTCAGTTTGCCTAATCAACATACATTGTCTACAACAATCACGACTATCCTCCACCGATAGCCCAAAGCAGTTATTTCTAAACAGAAAATAAATGCACAAATGGATATTCAATCAACATTTCATTTCCTCATCAATTAATTATCCCAATTAATTAAACAATGTAATTAGGCCATTTTCCATAATTACCATTTCAACCCTTAGGTCCCATTTTCTTCAATGATTCAGCAATCATTCCATTTTTTCATGCTAAACATGCATCTAGGTTTATTATGAAGAAAACCCCAACTTTTGTATAATTGCACAAAAGCCCCAAACTTTCACAAAATTACCAAACCAAGCCCAACATCTCAAAATACCAAAATTTAAAGACAAAACCCATAGAGAGGAGTAGGTTATCCCTACCTTGAAGTTTAAGCCAAAAAGGAGATGAAGACTCCAAGATCAACTTGCTCCAAATCCAAACTTTTTCAGATTAAATTGAAGCTCTCAACGCCCTCTATCTTTTTAACAAAGGCCCTAGGCTAGATTCACACCCTAGGGAGATGAAATCTTAGAGAGAGTGCAAGTTTAGAGTGAGAGGGTGTCGGATTTAGGGTTTTGCTCAAAGAAAAGAGGTGAAAAAGTGATGTTTTAGACGCTGCTGTCCGCTGATATAAAACACTCTCGCTCGAGCGAAGGATTGGTCGCTCGAGCGACCAGACACAGAAAACTCTCGCTCGAGCCAAGAAGTTCTCGATCGAGCGAAGAAAAACCCAGACCGCTCGAGCCACGAAAAGCTCGCTCGAGCCAGAAACTACAACTCTCAGGTCCAGAACCGGGGCAACACTACTCTCGCTCGAGCGACAACCTCTTCGCTCGAGCGAAGGACCAAAATTCTGGGCAGCAACACTTGGTTCCCAAGCACAACCAACCTGTAACAAACCTGCCCAACACATCCCAAAACTCAAAATACAAAGTAAAGAGGATGCAAACTAGAAAATAAACAACTACCAACATTCACGGACACATGTCCGGATCACTGTACAACAAGGGTAAACCCGGGATCGCTATAACCTCCCCCCCTTAAAGAATTTCGTCCCCGAAATTAAACACAAGTTTTCAAAAACAGGTTTTCCTCCATTTTGAACAATGTTATAATTTAACATTCAACAATTCGACCCATTACCGGTCATCCCATCCCTTTAACAAGAGATATATCACAATATGTAAACAACATATGTATTTTCAACTTGCATTAACATTATGCACTATCTTTCCAATTTCAACAATATATTCAACACATATAATGTCACATTCAACTTCCATATGAAACATACTTCCAATTTTCACAACTTAAGTCATATATAAAAGCTCTTAAGTTCAACAACATGCAAAATTTAAATACAAGATTACATATCAACAAACAAGTCCGGATATTTCTCTCGGACTTCCAACTCACGTTCCCAAGTGGCTTCCTCCACTCCGTGATGTTTCCACAAGACTTTCACCAAAGGAATGGTCTTGCCACGCAGGACCTGATCCCGCCTATCCAAGACCCGAACCGGTCTCTCCTCATACGAGGCATCCTCATCTACCTCTAAATCGCTCCAATCCAGCACATGTGATGGATCTGGTTCATACTTCCGAAGCATACTCACATGAAACACGTCATGCACTCCGGACAACTGCGGTGGTAAGGCTAACCGATAAGCAACCTCACCTATCCTCTCAAGGATCTCAAAAGGACCAATAAACCGAGGGGATAACTTCCCACTCTTTCCAAACCTCATCAGACCTCGCCTAGGTGATATCTTCAGAAAGACATGATCACCTACTTCAAACGCCAAAGGTCTCCTCCTACGGTCAGCATAAGATTTCTGCCGACTCTGGGCTGTAACAAGCCTCCTACGGATAAGCTCAACTTTCTCCGTCGTCTCCCTCACCAACTCCGGACCCAACAAAGGTGCATCACCCACCTCGGCCCAACAAACTGGAGACCTACACGGTCGGCCATACAAGGCCTCAAACGGTGCCATACCGATGCTAGACTGAAAACTGTTGTTGTAGGCAAACTCTACCAATGGCAAGTGCCTCTCCCACGTCCCACAGAAGTCCAGGACACAACCCCGAAGCATATCCTCGAGGATCTGAATAGTACGCTCGGACTGCCCGTCAGTCTGAGGATGATAAGCCGTACTAAAGGTCAACTTAGTGCCCAAGGCACTCTGCAAACTCTGCCACAACCTAGCAGTAAAACGAGGATCTCTATCTGAGACGATCGTCACTGGGACCCCGTGCAATCTCACTACGTCCCGAATATACAAGTCGGCAAGATGATCTACCGAATCCCTCACGCGCATAGGAATAAAGTGCGCCGACTTAGTCAACCGGTCTACAACCACCCAAATAGCATCACTACCCCGCTGAGTCCTCGGAAGACCCACAACGAAGTCCATAGTGACATGCTCCCATTTCCACTCGGCAATAGGCAAGGGTTGCAACAAACCCGCTGGCCTCTGATGCTCGGCCTTCACTTGCTGGCAAGTAAGGCACTTCGATACAAAAACAGCCACATCTCTTTTCATACCCCGCCACCAAAACTGGCGACCCAAATCCTGATACATCTTAGTACCTCCCGGATGCACCGCAAGGCGCGAATGGTGAAACTCTCGAAGTACTTCCTCTCGGCAAGACTCCGGTACAAACAAACGGTCTCGGTATCTCACACTCAGATCGGGATACACCGTCAAACCCTTCTCAACTTTCCCACTGGAGATCTTCTCTCGGAGGGATCCTACCTCAAGGTCACCTCTCTGTGCCTCTAACACTCTAATCACAAGTGTAGGCTGCGCAACAACAGAAAACAAGGCCGCAGCCTCGACAGATTCGCCCAGTAGCAAATCAAACTCGCCAAGTGCTTTCAACATCTCCCATTCCCGGATGGCTATACAAGCTACATCACTAATGGTTTTCCTACTAAGGGCATCGGCCACAACATTGGCCTTTCCCGGATGATAATGCAACTCAAAATCATAATCCTCGATGAACTCCATCCATCTCCTCTGCCTCAAATTCAAGTCTCTCTGTGTAAACAGATATTTCAAACTCTTATGATCCGAGAATACCTCGAACCTCTCACCATAAAGGTAGTGCCTCCAGATTTTCAAGGCAAAGATCACTGCTGCTAACTCTAGGTCATGTGTAGGGTAATTCTTCTCGTGTATTTTCAACTGACGTGAGCCATAAGCTACCACTTTCCCCTCTTGCATCAACACACAACCCAAACCCTCTCGTGAGGCATCACAATAAACCGAGTAACCCAACCCTCTCTCCGGAATAATCAACACCGGTGCGGTGGTCAATCTAACTTTCAGCTCTTGGAACGACTTTTCACAAGTCTCACTCCACTCAAACTTGACTCCCTTCCTAGTCAGTCTAGTCAACGGTGACGCTAACCTGGAAAAATCTTTCACAAACCGACGGTAATACCCAGCTAATCCCAGAAAACTGCGCATCTCAAACACACTCTTAGGCTGTGCCCAATCTTGCACTGCCTCAACCTTGGATGTATCAACAGACACCCCTTCCCCGGATACCACGTGGCCTAAGAACTTAACTTCCCCCAGCCAGAACTCACACTTCCCAAACTTGGCATACAACCTATGGGCTCTAAGTAACTCAAGCACCACTCTCAAGTGTGCCTCGTGCTCCTCCTCAGTAGGCGAATAGATAAGAATGTCGTCCACGAAGACGACCACAAATCGGTCTAAGAACTCCCGGAAAATCCGGTTCATCAAGTCCATAAAGACTGCCGGTGCATTGGTAAGCCCGAATGGCATCACCAAAAACTCATAATGGCCATACCGCGTACGGAATGCCGTCTTAGGAACATCTTCCTCCCTGACCCTCAACTGGTGGTAACCCGATCTCAAGTCTATCTTAGAGAAACAACGGGAACCCTTCAACTGGTCAAACAAATCATCTATACGGGGCATAGGATACTTATTCTTAACCGTAGCCCGATTCAACTTCCGATAGTCAATACACAGTCTCAAGGCACCATCTTTCTTCTTAACAAAGAGGGCCGGCGCTCCCCACGGTGAAACACTAGGGCGAACAAAGCCCTTATCGAGCAATTCCTGGAGCTGAACTTTCAACTCAACCAACTCTGCTGGAGCAAAACGGTAAGGTGCCATAGAAATCGGCGCCGTACCAGGCACTAAATCAATAGAGAACTCTATCTCTCGGTGAGGTGGCAAACTAACAAGTTCTTCGGGAAAAACATCCGAATACTCACAAACCACCCTCGGTAACACAATCTGAGTCTCAACACACTCGCTACTCTCAAAGCTAGCAAGTAACCCACTAAGCTCACTTCGCCCTCGCGAATCATACCCCGGTGGCAAAACACTACCAACCCGGTCTCCCAAGAAATGGAACCACTCCCCGCTCAAGGTACACAATGTAACCCTCTGGCGGTAGCAATCAATAACAGCCCGGTATGACGATAGCCAGTCCATACCCAAAATAACATCAAAACCCTTCATGGGCATGACAACAAACGGAAAAGGAAGCCTATAGTCGGCGACCTCAATATCACATCCTCTAACACCCTGTTTCAGGATCAACTCACCGCCCAAAGGCGATACCACACAAATAGGAGATGCTAACTGTGCTAACTCCAATTCCAAAACCGATGCAAATGCAGCAGATACAAAAGAATGAGATGCACCCGTGTCTATCAACACACTAGCAACCGAGTTGCAAAACAGAAAAGTACCTCTCACCACCGATGGAGCCGGTACTAAATCCTGTGCGGTAACAGCATACACGCGCCCCGTAGGCCCCTGGTCTACCTGCTCACCTCTCGGAGCAAAAGACTGCTGCACAGACTGGGATGACGAAACTCCCGGATTGGTCCTCGAGGCCTGCACAGACTGAGCTGGCTGAAAACCCTGCGTCTGTCTAGAGCCAGACGCTCCCGAAGTGGCACACAACTGTGGGCAAAACCTCTTCATGTGCCCAGGTTGTCCACACTGATAACAAGTCAAGAGCTGCCCCCTGCCCAAACTCTGACTCTGCGGTCTAGCTGATGAAGAAGCAGCTTTCTGACCTCCACCCTTCTGCGGGCAAACAGAAACCTTGTGACCCAGCTGGCCACACTTGTAACAGGTAAAATCCCCCTGACCACCTCTCCCGGAGCCTGCACTCGGCACTGGGAAGGTCGATCTAGCAACACCACCCTGCGACTGCTGAGGGTTAGAACCCCTCTGCCTCCTGCCATCACTCTGACTATCTTGGCTCCTCTTGGAGCCTCTCTGCCCCTCATCCTCTTCCTGCATCATAAGCTCCATATGAGCTGCAGCATCCACCAGGTGTCTATACTCTCGGATATAGGACCCACCAACTCTCAACTTGAGGCCCCGCCTCAACTTCCGCTCAAACTCATAGCAACGGCGTTCCTCAGACGCCACCAGTTCAGGTGCGAACCTGGACAGACTGGTAAAGGTAGCCTCAAACTCGGCCACTGACAAGCCCTGCTGATTAAGCCGGCTAAACTGATCTCTCAGCTTCTCCCTAGCTACTGCAGACAAAAACCTCTCCTGAAAAGCATTCACAAACGCCTCCCAAGTCCCACCAACACGAGCCTTCTCGTACTTCCACCATTGACCCGCATCTCCCTTCAGCTGGAAGGATGCCAAGGTCACTTTCAGCGCTCCGTCCTCGATGCCAAGCATCTCAAACGTCTTCGTTGTCTGTTCGAGCCATTCATCTGCCTTAAGCGGCTCTTTAGGATCCCCGATAAACTCGTCCGGATTACACCGAAAGAACTCCCTCTTCAAGAAGGAAGGCCCTGCCTCAGCTGCCTGATTCTCAGCCCTAAGAATACCCAAAGCTCCTGCTAACTCTCTGGCCAAGGCACCCATAGCCTGCTGACCCACTGGTTCGGCCACATTGGCCTGCCCCACTCCCTCTTGCACTGCCGGAATCTCACCCTGTAACGGTACTTCCTGCCTCGCAGGTCTACCACGCCTAGCACCTCTTCCTCGTCCTGACATCCTAATAAAGGCAACACAGAACGTTAGCACATTCATAGGTGTGCCGAAACTAAACACTCACGTCCTAATGCATGGACAACTGTAATTCACTCCACATAAGCACATAAACACATAAGCACTTACGAATTTCATTTCCGGATAATGATAGTCCCGAGACGTCACTAGAGTTCCGGTTAGAAATAGCATTGATCAAGTGCTTTTCCAACAAGACTCCCAGAAACTCAAGGATCCAATCAACATCCCAGAAATTAAATCCCATACCCACATAGTCACATAAGCATGTTATCAAGTAAGCACATAGCATGTGATACTACATCTAAGTCTCTATCAAGCGAGACAAACCCATTGTGATACTAATCACTTCCCACGTACCCAAAGTATTCGAACCCGGTACGCTTTGATACCAAGTTGTAACGCCCTCAAATAATAACATTAACCCAACAAATAAGACAAGCGTTAATAGATAAACTAACCACCTTCTATCATTCATTAGAATTCCATTACATAAGTATTACATGTTAATCTCATAACAAAATGCCCTACGGGCTTACAGCTTTCCAAGTTAACACTTGGTTACAACAAGAGGTCTAACTCGTTCACACATTAAGCCCTTGGCTTGAAATTACATGTAATACATCAAAAGTACAACAACAAAACTATGCCCGCCACTAGCCTCCCAGCTATGTCCTTGGAGGTGGCATGCTTCCTGCACCTGAAAATGATGCTCCCATAAAGGGTGAGCCACAGCCCAGTAGAAATACACTAAACCAACCATGGACAATGACTAAAACATTAGCAATTGATAGTTGGTCAACACTGATACAATCACATAAATTACATATTTATGTCAACGACTTACAAGTCCCATTTACTTTTCATTTTTCCTTTTTCAACAGATAAGCATGCTAGCTCTATCATCATTTCCACAGATATGTATAAAAACTATATCTCACATTCAGATAAGCATAAAAGCTATATCCACAATCTCAACAGATATGTATATCAACAATATCCACAGATAAGCATACAAGCTGTATCCACATTCTACAACAGATATGTATATCAACAATATCCACAGATAAGCATACAAGCTGTATCCACACTTCACAAAGATAAGCATATGAGCTCTATCTTCACTTCTCTAGACAAGCATATGAGCTCTGTCTACGGAGTACATCCCCTATCTCCTCCAAATACCTATCCGGTTTAGAGGTACATCCCCTATCTTCCCCTAAACCGCGGAGTACATCCCCTATCTCCTCCTCTACACACAACATATATAAACACATTGGTTCTATATACAATCACACAATACATACAATTAATGTATTCAATTAACCGTCAAGTTCCATGACACATTTCATTGATTAGTTTCAGTTTGCCTAATCAACATACATTGTCTACAACAATCACGACTATCCTCCACCGATAGCCCAAAGCAGTTATTTCTAAACAGAAAATAAATGCACAAATGGATATTCAATCAACATTTCATTTCCTCATCAATTAATTATCCCAATTAATTAAACAATGTAATTAGGCCATTTTCCATAATTACCATTTCAACCCTTAGGTCCCATTTTCTTCAATGATTCAGCAATCATTCCATTTTTTCATGCTAAACATGCATCTAGGTTTATTATGAAGAAAACCCCAACTTTTGTATAATTGCACAAAAGCCCCAAACTTTCACAAAATTACCAAACCAAGCCCAACATCTCAAAATACCAAAATTTAAAGACAAAACCCATAGAGAGGAGTAGGTTATCCCTACCTTGAAGTTTAAGCCAAAAAGGAGATGAAGACTCCAAGATCAACTTGCTCCAAATCCAAACTTTTTCAGATTAAATTGAAGCTCTCAACGCCCTCTATCTTTTTAACAAAGGCCCTAGGCTAGATTCACACCCTAGGGAGATGAAATCTTAGAGAGAGTGCAAGTTTAGAGTGAGAGGGTGTCGGATTTAGGGTTTTGCTCAAAGAAAAGAGGTGAAAAAGTGATGTTTTAGACGCTGCTGTCCGCTGATATAAAACACTCTCGCTCGAGCGAAGGATTGGTCGCTCGAGCGACCAGACACAGAAAACTCTCGCTCGAGCCAAGAAGTTCTCGATCGAGCGAAGAAAAACCCAGACCGCTCGAGCCACGAAAAGCTCGCTCGAGCCAGAAACTACAACTCTCAGGTCCAGAACCGGGGCAACACTACTCTCGCTCGAGCGACAACCACTTCGCTCGAGCGAAGGACCAAAATTCTGGGCAGCAACACTTGGTTCCCAAGCACAACCAACCTGTAACAAACCTGCCCAACACATCCCAAAACTCAAAATACAAAGTAAAGAGGATGCAAACTAGAAAATAAACAACTACCAACATTCACGGACACATGTCCGGATCACTGTACAACAAGGGTAAACCCGGGATCGCTATATGCAGAAAATTAAATAAGGAAGTTCAATCCAGAAACCACTTTACCTTAACGATCTATTTGGAAATTAAATAAAAAAGGAAGTTTAATAGAAAAGTAAATCGAATAAAAATTGAAGTTGAATAAAATAAAAATGAAAGTTGCATAAAATTAAAAATGGAAGTTCAATCCAAAAACCACTATACCTTAACGATCTATTTGGAAATTAAATAAAAAAGGAAGTTGAGTAGAAAAGAAACTTGAATAGAAAAGGAAGTTAAATAAAAATAAAATTGGAAGTTGCAGAAATTTAAAAATGGAAGTTCATTCAAGAAACCACTATACCTTAACGATCTATTTAGAAATTAAATAAAAAAAGAAGTTTAATAGAAACGTAAATTGAACAAAAGTGGAAGTAGAATAAAAATAAAAATGAAAGTGGCATAAAATTAAAAGTGTAAGTTCAATCCAGAAACCACTATACCTGAACGATCTATTTGGAAATTAAATAAAAAATGAAGTTTAATAGAAAAGTAAATTGAATAAAAATGGAAGTAGAATAAAAATAAAAAGGAAAGTTGCATAAAATTAAAACTGGAAGTTCAATCCAGCAAACCACTATACCTTAACGATCTATTTGGAAATTAAATAAAAAGGAAGTTTCATAGAAAAGTAAATTGAATAAAAATGAAAGTTGAATAAAAATAAAAATGAAAGTTGCATAAAATTAAAAATGGAAGTTCAATCCAAAAACCACTATACCTTAACGATCTATTTGGAAGTTAAATAAAAAAGGAAGTTGAGTAGAAATAAAACTGGAAGTTGCAGAAATGTAAAAATGGAAGTTCATTCAAGAAACCACTATACCTTAACGATCTATTTGGAAATTAAATAAAAAAGGATGTTTAATAGAAAAGTAAATTGAATAAAAATGGAAGTTGAATAAAAATAAAAAGGTAAGTTGCATAAAATAAAAAGTGGAAGTTCAATCCAGAAACCACTATACCGTAACGATCTGTGTGCAAATTAAATAAAAAAGGAAGTTTAATAGAAAAGTAAATTGAATAAAAATAAAAATGAAAGTTACAGAAAATTAAATATGGAAGTTCAATCCAGAAACCACTATACCTTAACGATCTATTTGGAAATTAAATAAAAAAGGAAGTTTAATAGAAAAGTAAATTGAATAAAAATGGAAGTAGAATATAAATAAAAATGAAAGTTGCATAAAATTAAAAATGGAAATTCATTCAAGAAACCACTATACCTTAACGATCTATTTGGAAATTAAATAAAAAAGGATGTTTAATAGAAAAGTAAATTGCATAAAAATAAAAAGGAAAGTTGCATAAAATAAAAAGTTGAAGTTCAATCCAGAACCACTATACCTTAACGATCTATTTGGAAATTAAATAAAAAAGGAAGTTGAGTAGAAAAGAAACTTGAATAAAAAAGGAAGTTAAAAAAAAATAAAAATGGAAGTTGCAGAAAATTAAAAATGGAAGTTCATTCCAGAAACCACTATACCTTAACGATCTATTTGGAAATTAAATAAAAAAGGAAGTTTAATAGGAAAGTAAATTGAATTAAAATCGAAGTAGAACAAAAATAAAAATGAATGTTGCATAAAATTAAAAATGGAAGTTCAATCTAGAAACCACTATACCTTAACGATCTAATTGGAAATTAAATAAAAAAGGAAGTTGAATAGAAAAGAAACTTGAATAAAAAAAGAAGTTGAATAGAAAAGTAAATTGAATAAATAGGGATGTTGAATAAAAATAAAAATGAAAGTTGCAGAAAATTAAATATGGAAGTTCAATCCAGAAACCAATATACCATAACGATCTATTTGGAAATTAAATAAAAAAGGATGTGTAATAGAAAAGTAAATTGAATAAAAATGGAAGTTGAATAAAAATAAAAATGAAAGTTGCATAAAATCAAAAATGGAAGTTCAATCCAGAAACCACTATACCTTAACGATCTATTTGAAAATTAAATAAAAAAAAAAGTTTAATAGAAAAGTAAATTGAATAAAAATGGAAGTTGAATAAAAATAAAAATGGAAGTTGCAGAAAATTAAATATGGAAGTTCAATCCCGAAACCACTATACCTTAACTATCTATTTGGAAATTAAATAAAAAAGGAAGTTTAATAGAAAAGTAAGTTGAATAAAAATGGAAGTTGAATAAGAATAAAAATGAAAGTTGCATAAAATTAAAAGTGGAAGTTCAATCCAAAAACCACTATACCTTAACGATCTATTTGGATATTAAATAAAAAAGGAAGTTGAGTAGAAAAGAAACTTGAATGAAAAAGGAAGTTAAATAAAAATAAAAATGGAAGTTGCAGAAAATTAAAAATGGAACTTCATTCAAGAAATCACTATACCTTAACAATCTATTTGGAAATTAAATAAAAAAGGATGTTTAATAGAAAAGTCAATTGAATAAAAATTGAAGTAGAATAAAAATAAAAAGGAAAGCTGCATAAAATAAAAAGTGAAAGTTCAATCCCGAAACCACTATACATTAAAGATCTGTGTGCAAATTAAATAAAAAATGAAGTTTAATAGAAAAGTAAATTGAATAAAAATAAAAATGAAAGTTGCAGAAAATTAAATATGGAAGTTCAATCCAGAAACCACTATACCTTAATGATCTATTTGGAAATTAAATAAAACAGGAAGTTTAATAGAAAAGTAAATTGAATAAAAATGGAAGTAGAATATAAATAAAAATGAAAGTTGCATAAAATTAAAAATGGAAGTTCAGTCCAGAAACCACTATACCTTAGCGATCTATTTGGAAATTAAATAAAAAAGGAAGTTTAATAGGAAAGTAAATTTAATTAAAATGGAAGTAGAATAAAAATAAAAATGAAGGTTGCATAAAATTAAAAAAGAAAGTTCAATCCAGAAATCACTATACCTTAACGATCTATTTGGAAATTAAATGAAAAAAGAAGTTTAATAGAAAAGTAAATTGAATAAAAATGGATGTTGAATAAAAATAAAAATGAAAGTTGCATAAAATTAAAAATGGAAGTTCAATCCAAAAACCACTATACCTTAACAATCTATTTGGATATTAAATAAAAAAGGAAGTTGAGTAGAAAAGAAACTTGCATGAAAAAGGAAGTTAAATAAAAATAAAAATGGAAGTTGCAGAAAATTAAAAATGGAACTTCATTCAAGAAATCACTATACCTTAACAATCTATTTGGAAATTAAATAAAAAAGGATGTTTAATAGAAAAGTCAATTGAATAAAAATTTAAGTAGAATAAAAATAAAATGGAAAGTTGCATAAAATAAAAAGTGGAAGTTCAATCCAGAAACCACTTTATCTTAACGATCTGTGTGCAAATTAAATAAAAAAGGAAGTTTAATAGGAAAGTAAATTTAATTAAAATGGAAGTAGAATAAAAATAAAAATGAAGGTTGCATAAAATTAAAAAAGGAAGTTCAATCCAGAAATCACTATACCTTAACGATCTATTTGGAAATTAAATAAAAAAAGAAGTTTAATAGAAAAGTAAATTGAATAAAAATGGATGTTGTATAAAAATAAAAATGAAAGTTGCATAAAATTAAAAATGGAAGTTCAATCCAAAACCCACTATACCTTAACAATCTATTTGGATATTAAATAAAAAAGGAAGTTGAGTAGAAAAGAAACTTGAATGAAAAAGGAAGTTAAATAAAAATAAAAATGGAAGTTGCAGAAAATTAAAAATGGAACTTCATTCAAGAAATCACTATACCTTAACAATCTATTTGGAAATTAAATAAAAAAGGATGTTTAATAGAAAAGTCAATTGAATAAAAATTTAAGTAGAATAAAAATAAAAAGGAAAGTTGCATAAAATAAAAAGTGGAAGTTCAATCCAGAAACCACTTTACCTTAACGATCTGTGTGCAAATTAAATAAAAAATGAAGTTTAATAGAAAAGTAAATTGAATAAAAATAAAAATGAAAGTTGCAGAAAATTAAATATGGAAGTTCAATCCAGAAACCACTATACCTTAACGATCTATTTGGAAATTAAATAAAAAAGGAAGTTTAAAAGAAAAGTAAATTGAATAAAAATGGAAGTAGAATATAAATAAAATTGGAAGTTGCATAAAATTAAAAATGAAAGTTCAATCCAGAAACCACTATACCTTAGCGATGTATTTGGAAATTAAATAAAAAATGAAGTTTAATAGGAAAGTAAATTTAATTAAAATGGAAGTAGAATAAAAATCAAAATGAAGGTTTCATAAAATTAAAAAAGAAGTTCAATCCAGAAATCACTATACCTTAACGATCTATTTGGAAATTAAATAAAAAAGGAAGTTTAATAGAAAAGTAAATTGAATAAACATGGAAGTTGAATAAAAATAAAAATGAAAGTTGCAGAAAATTAAATAAGGAAGTTCAATCCAGAAACCACTTTACCTTAACGATCTATTTGGAAATTAAATAAAAAAGGAAGTTTAATAGAAAAGTAAATCGAATAAAAATTGAAGTTGAATAAAATAAAAATGAAAGTTGCATAAAATTAAAAATGGAAGTTCAATCCAAAAACCACTATACCTTAACGATCTATTTGGAAATTAAATAAAAAAGGAAGTTGAGTAGAAAAGAAACTTGAATAGAAAAGGAAGTTAAATAAAAATAAAATTGGAAGTTGCAGAAATTTAAAAATGGAAGTTCATTCAAGAAACCACTATACCTTAACGATCTATTTAGAAATTAAATAAAAAAAGAAGTTTAATAGAAACGTAAATTGAACAAAAGTGGAAGTAGAATAAAAATAAAAATGAAAGTTGCATAAAATTAAAAGTGTAAGTTCAATCCAGAAACCACTATACCAGAACGATCTATTTGGAAATTAAATAAAAAATGAAG
This sequence comes from Camellia sinensis, assembly GCF_055761805.1. Classification (NCBI taxonomy): domain Eukaryota; kingdom Viridiplantae; phylum Streptophyta; class Magnoliopsida; order Ericales; family Theaceae; genus Camellia; species Camellia sinensis. Next base: position 33,086,233 of record NW_028128987.1, read on the forward strand.
TTTAATAGAAAAGTAAATTGAATAAAAATGGAAGTAGAATAAAAACAAAAAGGAAAGTTGCATAAAATTAAAAGTGGAAGTTCAATCCAAAAACCACTATACCTTAACGATCTATTTGGAAATTAAATAAAAAATGAAGTTTCATAGAAAAGTAAATTGAATAAAAATGGAAGTTGAATAAAAATAAAAATGAAAGTTGCATAAAATTAAAAATGGAAGTTCAATCCAAAAACCACTATACCTTAACGATCTATTTGGAAATTAAATAAAAAAGGAAGTTGATTAGAAATAAAACTGGAAGTTGCAGAAATGTAAAAATGGAATTTCATTCAAAAAACCACTATACCTTAACGATCTATTTGGAAATTAAATAAAAAAGGATGTTTAATAGAAAAGTAAATTGAATAAAAATGGAAGTTGAATAAAAATAAAAAGGAAAGTTGCATAAAATAAAAAGTTGAAGTTCAATCCAGAAACCACTATACCTTAACGATCTATTTGGAAATTAAATAAAAAAGGAAGTTGAGTAGAAAAGAAACTTGAATAAAAAAGGAAGTTAAATAAAAATAAAAATGGAAGTTGCAGAAAATTAAAAATGGAAGTTCATTCCAGAAACCACTATACCTTAACGATCTATTTGGAAATTAAATAAAAAAGGAAGTTTAATAGTAAAGTAAATTGAATTAAAATGGAAGTAGAATAAAAATAAAAATGAAAGTTGCATAAAATTAAATTTGGAAGTTCAATCCAGAAACCACTATACCTTAACGATCTATTTGGAAATTAAATAAAAAAAAAAGTTTAATAGAAAAGTAAATTGAATAAAAATTGAAGTTGAATAAAAATAAAAATGGAAGTTGCAAAAAATTAAATAAGGAAGTTCAATCCAGAAACCACTTTACCTTAACGATTTATTTGGAAATTAAATAAAAAAGGAAGTTTAATAAAAAAGTAAATCGAATAAAAATGGAAGCTGAATAAAATAAAAATGAAAGTTGCATAAAATTAAAAATGGAAGTTCAATCCAAAAACCACTATACCTTAACAATCTATTTGGAAATTAAATAAAAAAGGAAGTGTAGTAGAAAAGAAACTTGAATAGAAAAGGAAGTTAAATAAAAATAAAATTGGAAGTTGCAGAAAATTAAAAATGGAAGTTCATTCCAGAAACCACTATACCTTAACGATCTATTTAGAAATTAAATAAAAAAGGAAGTTTAATAGAAACGTAAATTGAACAAAAATGGAAGTAGAATAAAAATAAAAATGAAAGTTGCATAAAATTAAAAGTGTAAGTTCAATCCAGAAACCACTATACCTGAACGATCTATTTGGAAATTAAATAAAAAATGAAGTTTAATAGAAAAGTAAATTGAATAAAAATGGAAGTAGAATAAAAATAAAAAGGAAAGTTGCATAAAATTAAAAGTGGAAGTTCAATCCACAAACCACTATACCTTAACGATCTATTTGGAAATTAAATAAAAAATGAAGTTTCATAGAAAAGTAAATTGAATAAAAATGCAATTTGAATAAAAATAAAAATGAAAGTTGCATAAAATTAAAAATGGAAGTTTAATCCAAAAACCACTATACCTTAACGATCTATTTGGAAATTAAATAAAAAAGGATGTTTAATAGAAAAGTAAATTGAATCAAAATGGAAGTTGAATAAAAATAAAAAGGAAAGTTGCATAAAATAAAAAGTTGAAGTTCAATCCAGAAACCAATATACCTTAAAGATCTATTAGGAAATTAAATAAAAAAGGAAGCTGAGTAGAAAAGAAACTTGAATAAAAAAGGAAGTTAAATAAAAATAAAAATGGAAGTTGCAGAAAATTAAAAATGGAAGTTCATTCCAGAAACCACTATACCTTAACGATCTATTTGGAAATTAAATAAAAAAGGAAGTTTAATAGGAAAGTAAATTGAATTAAAATGGAAGTGGAATAAAAATGAAAATGAAAGTTGCATAAAATTAAATTTGGAAGTTCAATCCAGAAACCACTATACCTTAACGTTCTATTTGGAAATTAAATAAAAAAAAAGTTTAATAGAAAACTAAATTGAATAAAAATTGAAGTTGAATAAAAATAAAAATGGAAGTTGCAGAAAATTAAATAAGGAAGTTCAATGCAGAAACCACTTTACCTTAACGATGTATCTGGAAATTAAATAAAAAAGGAAGTTTAATAAAAAAGTAAATCGAATAAAAATGGAAGTTGAATAAAATAAAAATGAAAGTTGCATAAAATTAAAAATGGAAGTTCAATCCAAAAACCACTATACCTTAACAATCTATTTGGAAATTAAATAAAAATGGAAGTTGAGTAGAAAAGAAACTTGAATAGAAAAGGAAGTTAAATAAAAATAAAATTGGAAGTTGCAGAAAATTAAAAATGGAAGTTCATTCAAGAAACCAATATACCTTAACGATCTATTTAGAAATTAAATAAAAAAGGAAGTTTAATAGAAACGTAAATTGAACAAAAATGGAAGTAGAATAAAAATAAAAATGAAAGTTGCATAAAATTAAAAGTGTAAGTTCAATCCAGCAACCACTATACCTGAACGATCTATTTGGAAATTAAATAAAAAATGAAGTTTAATAGAAAAGTAAATTGAATAAAAATGGAAGTAGAATAAAAATAAAAAGGAAAGTTGCATAAAATTAAAAGTGGAAGTTCAATCCAGAAACCACTATACCTGAACGATCTATTTGGAAATTAAATAAAAAATGAAGTTTCATAGAAAAGTAAATTGAATAAAAATGGAAGTTGAATAAAAATAAAAATGAAAGTTGCATAAAATTAAAAATGGAAGTTTAATCCAAAAACCACTATACCTTAACGATCTATTTGGAAAATTAAATAAAAAAGGAAGTTGATTAGAAATAAAACTGGAAGTTGCAGAAATGTAAAAATGGAATTTCATTCAAAAAACCACTATACCTTAACGATCTATTTGGAAATTAAATAAAAAAGGATGTTTAATAGAAAAGTAAATTGAATAAAAATGGAAGTTGAATAAAAATAAAAAAGAAAGTTGCATAAAATAAAAAGTTGAAGTTCAATCCAGAATCCACTATACCTTAACGATCTATTTGGAAATTAAATAAAAAAGGATGTTGAGTAGAAAAGAAACTTGAATAAAAAAGGAAGTTAAATAAAAATAAAAATGGAAGTTGCAGAAAATTAAAAATGGAAGTTCATTCCAGAAACCACTATACCTTAACGATCTATTTGGAAATTAAATAAAAAAGGAAGTTTAATAGGAAAGTAAATTGAATTAAAATGGAAGTAGAATAAAAATAAAAATGAAAGTTGCATAAAATTAAATTTGGAAGTTCAATCCAGAAACCACTATACCTTAACGATCTATTTGGAAATTAAATAAAAAAAAAGTTTAATAGAAAAGTAAATTGAATAAAAATTGAAGTTGAATAAAAATTGAAGTTGAATAAAAATAAAAATGGAAGTTGCAGAAAATTAAATATGGAAGTTCAATCCAGAAACCACTATACCTTAACGATTTATTTGGAAATTAAATAAAAAAGGAAGTTTAATAGAAAAGTAAATTGAATAAAAATTGAAGTTGAATAAAAATAAAAAAGAAAGTTGCATAAAATTAAAAAAGGAAGTTCAATCCAAAAACCACTATAACTTAATGATCTATTTGGATATTAAATAAAAAAGGAAGTTGAGTAGAAAAGAAACTTGAATGAAAAAGGAAGTTAAATAAAAATAAAAATGGAAGTTGCAGAAAATTAAAAATGGAAGTTCATCCAAGAAACCACTATACCTTAACAATCTATTTGGAAATTAAATAAGAAAGGATGTTCAATAGAAAAGTAAATTGAATAAAAATTGAAGTAGAATAAAAATAAAAAAGAAAGTTGCATAAAATAAAAAGTGGAAGTTCAATCCAGAAACCACTATACCTTAACGATCTGTGTGCAAATTAAATAAAAAAGGAAGTTTAATAGAAATGTAAATTGAATAAAAATGGAAGTTGAATAAAAATAAAAATGAAAGTTGCAGAAAATTAAATATGGAAGTTCAATCCAGAAACCACTATACCTTAACGATCTATTTCGAAATTAAATAAAAAAGGAAGTTTAATAGAAAAGTTAATTGAATAAAAATGGAAGTAGAATATAAATAAAAATGAAAGTTGCATAAAATTAAAAATGGAAGTTCAATCCAGAAACCACTATACCTTAGCGATCAATTTGGAAATTAAATAAAAAAGGAAGTTTAATAGGAAAGTAAATTTAATTAAAATGGAAGTAGAAAAAAAATAAAAATGAAGGTTGCATAAAATTAAAAAAGGAAATTCAATCCAGAAATCACTATACCTTGACGATCTATTTGGAAATTAAATAAAAAAGAAAGTTTAATAGAAAAGTAAATTGAATAAAATGGAAGTTGAATAAAAATAAAAATGAAAGTTGCAGAAAATTAAATGAGGAAGTTCAATCCAGAAATCACTTTACCTTAACGATCTATTTGGAAATTAAATAAAAAAGGAAGTTTAATAGAAAAGTAAATTGAATAAAAATGGAAGTTGAATAAAAATAAAAATGAAAGTTGCATAAAGTTAAAAATGGAAGTTCAATCCAAAAGCCACTATACCTTAACGATCTATTTGGAAATTAAATAAAAAAGGAAGTTGTGTAGAAATAAAACTGGAAGTTGCAGAAATGTAAAAATGGAAGTTCATTCAAAAAACCACTATACCTTAACGATCTATTTGGAAATTAAATAAAAAAGGATGTTTAATAGAAAACTAAATTGAATAAAAATGGAAGTAGAATAAAAATAAAAAGGAAAGTTGCATTAAATAAAAAGTTGAAGTTCAATCCAGAAACCACTATACCTTAACGATCTATTTGGAAATTAAATAAAAAAGGAAGTTGAGTTGAAAAGAAACTTGAATAGAAAAGGAAGTTGAATAAAAATAAAATTGGAAGTTGCAGAAAATTAAAAATGGAAGTTCATTCAAGAAACCACAATACCTTAACGATCTATTTAGGAATTAAATAAAATTGGAAGTTGCAGAAAATTAAAAATGGAAGTTCATTCAAGAAACCACAATACCTTAACGATCTATTTAGAAATTAAATAAAAAAGGAAGTTTAATCGAAACGTAAATTGAACAAAAATGGAAGTAGAATAAAAATGAAAATGAAAGTTGCATAAAATTAAAAGTGTAAGTTCAATCCAGAAACCACTATATCTGAACGATCTATTTGGAAATTAAATAAAAAATGAAGTTTAATAGAAAAGTAAATTGAATAAAAATGGAAGTAGAATAAAAACAAAAAGGAAAGTTGCATAAAATTAAAAGTGGAAGTTCAATCCAGAAACCACTATACCTTAACGATCTATTTGGAAATTAAATAAAAAAGGAAGCTTCATAGAAAAGTAAATTGAATAAAAATGGAAATTGAATAAATATAAAAATGAAAGTTGCATGAAATTAAAAATGGAAGTTCAATCCAAAAGCCACTATACCTTAACGATCTATTTGGAAATTAAATAAAAAAGGTAGTTGAGTAGAAATAAATCTGGAAGTTGCAGAAAATTAAAAATGGAAGTTCATTCCAGAAACCACTATACCTTAACGATCTATTTGGAAATTAAAAAAAAAAAAGGAAGTTTAATAGGAAAGTAAATTGAATTAAAACCGAAGTAGAATAAAAATAAAAATGAAAGTTGCATAAAATTAAAAATGAAAGTTCAATCTAGAAACCACTATACCTTAACGATCTATTTGGAAATTAAATAAAAAATGAAGTTGAATAGAAAAGAAACTTGAATAAAAAAAAAGTTGAATAGAAAAGTAAATTGAATAAATAGGGAAGTTGAATAAAAATAAAAATGAAAGTTGCAGAAAATTAAATATGGAAGTTCAATCCAGAAACCAATAAACCATAACGATCTATTTGGAAATTAAATAAAAAAGGAAGTGTAATAGAAAAGTATATTGAATAAAAATTTAAGTTGAATAAAAATAAAAAAGAAAGTTGCATAAAATCAAAAATGGAAGTTCAATCCAGAAACCACTATACCTTAGCGATCTATTTGAAAATTAAATAAAAAAAAAAAGTTTAATAGAGAAGTAAATTGAATAAAAATGGAAGTTGAATAAAAATAAAAATGGAAGTTGCAGAAAATTAAATATGGAAGTTCAATCCCGAAACCACTATACTTTAACAATCTATTTGGAAATTAAATAAAAAAGGAAGTTTAATAGAAAAGTAAATTGAATAAAAATGGAAGTTGAATAAAAATAAAAATGAAAGTTGCATAAAATTAAAAATAGAAGTTCAATCCAAAAACCACTATACCTTAACGATCTATTTGGATATTAAATAAAAAAGAAAGTTGGGTAGAAAATAAACTTGAATGAAAAAGGAAGTTAAATAAAAATAAAAATGGAAGTTGTAGAAAATTAAAAATGGAAGTTCATTCAAGAAATCACTATACCTTAACAATCTATTTGGAAATTAAAAAAAAAAGGATGTTTAATAGAAAAGTCAATTGAATAAAAATAGAAGTAGAATTAAAATAAAAAGGAAAGTTGCATGAAATAAAAAGTGGAAGTTCAATCCAGAAACCACTATACCTTAACGATCTGTTTGCAAATTAAATAAAAAAGGAAGTTTGATAGAAAAGTAAATTGAATAAAAATAAAAATGAAAGTTGCAGAAAATTAAATATGGAAGTTCAATCCAAAAACCACTATACCTTAACGATCTATTTGGAAATTAAATAAAAAAGGAAGTTTCATAGAAAAGTAAATTGAATAAAAATGGAAGTAGAATATAAATAAAAATGAAAGTTGCATAAAATTAAAAATGGAAGTTCAATCCGGAAACCACTATACCTTAGCGCGATCTATTTGGAAATTAAATAAAAAATGAAGTTTAATAGGAAAGTAAATTTAATTAAAATGGAAGTAGAATAAAAATAAAAATGAAGGTTGCATAAAATTAAAAAAGGAAGTTCAATCCAGAAATCACTATACCTTAATGATCTATTTGGAAATTAAATAAAAAAGGAAGTTTAATAGAAAAGTAAATTGAATAAAAATGGAAGTTGAATAAAAATAAAAATGAAAGTTGCATAAAATTAAAAATGGAAGTTCAATCCAAAAACCACTATACCATAACGATCTATTTGGATATTAAATAAAAAAGGAAGTTGAGTAGAAAAGAAACTTGAATGAAAAAGGAAGTTAAATAAAAATAAAAATGGAAGTTGCAGAAAATTAAAAATGGAAGTTCATTCAAGAAATCACTATACCTTAACAATCTATTTGGAAATTAAATAAAAAAGGATGTTTAATAGAAATGTCAATTGAATAAAAATGGATGTAGAATAAAAATAAAAATGAAATTTGCATAGAATTAAAAAAGGATGCTCAATCCAGAAACCACTATACCTTAGCGATCCATTTGGAAATTAAATAAAAAATGAAGTTTAATAGGAAAGTAAATTAAATTAAAAAATATGTAGAATAAAAATAAAAATGAAAGTTGCATAAAAATAAAAATGGAAGTTCAATCAAGAAACCACTATACCTTAACGATCTACTTGGAAATTAAATAAAAAAGGAAGTTTATTAGAAAAGTAAATTGAATAAAAATGGAAGTTGAATAAAAATAAAAATGAAAGTTGCATAAAATCAAAAATGGAAGTTCAATCCAGAAACCACTATACCTTAGCGATCTATTTGAAAATTAAATAAAAAAAAAAGTTTAATAGGGAAGTAAATTGAATAAAAATGGAAGTTGAATAAAAATAAAAATGGAAGTTGCAGAAAATTAAATATGGAAGTTCAATCCCGAAACCACTATACTTTAACAATCTATTTGGAAATTAAATAAAAAAGGAAGTTTAATAGAAAAGTAAATTGAATAAAAATGGAAGTTGAATAAAAATAAAAATGAAAGTTGCATAAAATTAAAAATAGAAGTTCAATCCAAAAACCACTATACCTTAACGATCTATTTGGATATTAAATAAAAAAGAAAGTTGGGTAGAAAATAAACTTGAATGAAAAAGGAAGTTAAATAAAAATAAAAATGGAAGTTGTAGAAAATTAAAAATGGAAGTTCATTCAAGAAATCACTATACCTTAAAAATCTATTTGGAAATTAAAAAAAAAAGGATGTTTAATAGAAAAGTCAATTGAATAAAAATTGAAGTAGAATTAAAATAAAAAGGAAAGTTGCATGAAATAAAAAGTGGAAGTTCAATCCAGAAACCACTATACCTTAACGATCTGTTTGCAAATTAAATAAAAAAGGAAGTTTGATAGAAAAGTAAATGGAATAAAAATAAAAATGAAAGTTGCAGAAAATTAAATATGGAAGTTCAATCCAAAAACTACTATACCTTAACGATCTATTTGGAAATTAAATAAAAAAGGAAGTTTCATAGAAAAGTAAATTGAATAAAAATGGAAGTAGAATATAAATAAAAATGAAAGTTGCATAAAATTAAAAATGGAAGTTCAATCTAGAAACCACTATACCTTAGCGATCTATTTGGAAATTAAATAAAAAATGAAGTTTAATAGGAAAGTAAATTTAATTAAAATGGAAGTAGAATAAAAATAAAAATGAAGGTTGCATAAAATTAAAAAAGGAAGTTCAATCCAGAAATCACTATACCTTAATGATCTATTTGGAAATTAAATAAAAAAGGAAGTTTAATAGAAAAGTAAATTGAATAAAAATGGAAGTTGAATAAAAATAAAAATGAAAGTTGCATAAAATTAAAAATGGAAGTTCAATCCAAAAACCACTATACCATAACGATCTATTTGGATATTAAATAAAAAAGGAAGTTGAGTAGAAAAGAAACTTGAATGAAAAAGGAAGTTAAATAAAAATAAAAATGGAAGTTGCAGAAAATTAAAAATGGAAGTTCATTCAAGAAATCACTATACCTTAACAATCTATTTGGAAATTAAATAAAAAAGGATGTTTAATAGAAAAGTCAATTGAATAAAAATGGATGTAGAATAAAAATAAAAATGAAATTTGCATAGAATTAAAAAAGGATGCTCAATCCAGAAACCACTATACCTTAGCGATCTATTTGGAAATTAAATAAAAAATGAAGTTTAATAGGAAAGTAAATTAAATTAAAAAATAAGTAGAATAAAAATAAAAATGAAAGTTGCATAAAATTAAAAATGGAAGTTCAATCAAGAAACCACTATACCTTAACGATCTACTTGGAAATTAAATAAAAAAGGAAGTTTATTAGAAAAGTAAATTGAATAAAAATGGAAGTTGAATAAAAATAAAAAAGAAAGTTGCATAAAATCAAAAATGGAAGTTCAATCCAGAAACCACTATACCTTAGCGATCTATTTAAAAATTAAATAAAAAAAAAAGTTTAATAGAGAAGTAAATTGAATAAAAATGGAAGTTGAATAAAAATAAAAATGGAAGTTGCAGAAAATTAAATATGGAAGTTCAATCCCGAAACCACTATACTTTAACAATCTATTTGGAAATTAAATAAAAAAGGAAGTTTAATAGAAAAGTAAATTGAATAAAAATGGAAGTTGAATAAAAATAAAAATGAAAGTTGCATAAAATTAAAAATAGAAGTTCAATCCAAAAACCACTATACCTTAACGATCTATTTGGATATTAAATAAAAAAGAAAGTTGGGTAGAAAATAAACTTGAATGAAAAAGGAAGTTAAATAAAAATAAAAATGGAAGTTGTAGAAAATTAAAAATGGAAATTCATTCAAGAAATCACTATACCTTAACAATCTATTTGGAAATTAAAAAAAAAAGGATGTTTAATAGAAAAGTCAATTGAATAAAAATTGAAGTAGAATTAAAATAAAAAGGAAAGTTGCATGAAATAAAAAGTGGAAGTTCAATCCAGAAACCACTATACCTTAACGATCTGTTTGCAAATTAAATAAAAAAGGAAGTTTGATAGAAAAGTAAATTGAATAAAAATAAAAATGAAAGTTGCAGAAAATTAAATATGGAAGTTCAATCCAAAAACCACTATACCTTAACGATCTATTTGGAAATTAAATAAAAAAGGAAGTTTCATAGAAAAGTAAATTGAATAAAAATGGAAGTAGAATATAAATAAAAATGAAAGTTGCATAAAATTAAAAATGGAAGTTCAATCCAGAAACCACTATGCCTTAGCGATCTATTTGGAAATTAAATAAAAAATGAAGTTTAATAGGAAAGTAAATTTAATTAAAATGGAAGTAGAAAAAAATAAAAATGAAGGTTGCATAAAATTAAAAAAGGAAGTTCAATCCAGAAATCACTATACCTTAATGATCTATTTGGAAATTAAATAAAAAAGGAAGTTTAATAGAAAAGTAAATTGAATAAAAATGGAAGTTGAATAAAAATGAAAATGAAAGTTGCATAAAATTAAAAATGGAAGTTCAATCCAAAAACCACTATACCATAACGATCTATTTGGATATCAAATAAAAAAGGAAGTTGAGTAGAAAAGAAACTTGAATGAAAAAGGAAGTTAAATAAAAATAAAAACGGAAGTTGCAGAAAATTAAAAATGGAAGTTCATTCAAGAAATCACTATACCTTAACAATCTATTTGGAAATTAAATAAAAAGGGATGTTTAATAGAAAAGTCAATTGAATAAAAATGGATGTAGAATAAAAATAAAAATGAAATTTGCATAGAATTAAAAGAGGATGCTCAATCCAGAAACCACTATACCTTAGCGATCTATTTGGAAATTAAATAAAAAATGAAGTTTAATGGGAAAGTAAATTAAATTAAAAAATAAGTAGAATAAAAATAAAAATGAAAGTTGCATAAAATTAAAAATGGAAGTTCAATCAAGAAACCACTATACCTTAACGATCTACTTGGAAATTAAATAAAAAAGGAAGTTTATTAGAAAAGTAAATTGAATAAAAATGGAAGTTGAATAAAAATAAAAATGAAAGTTGCATAAAATTAAAAATGGAAGTTCAATCCAAAAACCACTATACCTTAACGATCTATTTGGAAAACAAATAAAAAAGGAAGTTGAAGAAATGTAAAAATGGAAGTTCATTCAAGCAACCACTATATCTTAACGATCTATTTGGAAATTAAATAAAAAATTATGTTTAATAGAAAACTAAATTGAATAAAAATGGAAGTTGAATAAAAATAAAAAGGAAAGTTGCATTAAATAAAAAGTTGAAGTTCAATCCAGAAACCACTATACCTTAACGATCTATTTGGAAATTAAATAAAAAAGGAAGTTGAGTTGAAAAGAAACTTGAATAAAAAAGGAAGTTAAATAAAAATAAAAATGGAAGTTGCAGAAAATTAAAAATGGAAGTTCATTCCAAAAATCACTATACCTTAACGATCTATTTGGAAACTAAATAAAAAAGGAAGTTTAATAGGAAAGTAAATTGAATTAAAATAGAATTAGAATATAAATAAAAATGAAAGTTCCATAAAACTAAAAATGGAAGTACAATCTAGAAACCACTATACCTTAACGATCTATTCGGAAATTAAGTAAAAAACAAAAGTTTAATAGAAAAGTAAATTGAATAAAAGTGGAAGTTGAATAAAAATAAAAATGGAAGTTGCAGAAAATTAAATATGGAAGTTCAATCCAGAAACCACTATACCTTAACGATCTATTTGGAAATTAAATAAAAAAGGAAGTTTAATAGAAAAGTAAATTGAATAAAAATGGAAGTTGAATAAAAATGAAAATGAAAGTTGCATAAAATTAAAAGTGGAAGTTCAATCCAAAAAGCACTATACCTTAACGATCTATTTGGATATTAAATAAAAAAGGAAGTTGCGTAGAAAAGAAACTTCAATGAAAAAGGAAATTAAATAAAAATAAAAATGGAAGTTGCAGAAAATTAAAAATGGAAGTTCATTCAAGAAACCACTATACCTTAACAATCTATTTGGAAATTAAATAAAAAAGGATGTTTAACAGAAAAGTAAATTGTAATAAAAATGGAAGTAGAATAAAAATAAAAAGAAAAGTTGCATAAAATAAAAAGTGGAAGTTCAATCCAGAAACCACTATACCTTAACGATCTGTGTGCAAATTAAATAAAAAAGGAAGTTTAATAGAAAAGTAAATTGAATAAAAATAAAAATGAATGTTGCAGAAAATTAAATATGGAAGTTCAATCTAGAAACCACTATACCTTAACGATCTATTTCGAAATTAAATAAAAAAGGAAGTTTAGTAGAAAAATAAATTGAATGAAAATGGAAGTAGAATATAAATAAAAATGAAAGTTGCGTAAAATTAAAAATAGAAGTTCAATCCAGAAACCACTATACCTTAGCGATCTATTTGGAAATTAAATCAAAAAGGAAGTTTAATAGGAAAGTAAATTTAACTAAAATGGAAGTAGAATAAAAATAAAAATGAAGGTTGCATAAAATTAAAAAAGGAAGTTCAATCCAGAAATCACTATACCTTAACGATCAATTTGGAAATTAAATAAAAAAGGAAGTTTAATAGAAAAGTAAATTGAATCAAAATAGAAGTAGAATAAAAATAAAAATGAAACTTGCATAAAATTAAAAATGGAAGTTCAATCAAGAAACCACTATACCTTAACGATCTATTTGGAAATTAAATAAAAAATGAAGTTTAACAGAAAAGTAAATTGAATAAAAATGGAAGTTGAATAAAAATAAAAATGAAAGTTGCAGAAAGTTAAATATGGAAGTTCAATCCAGAAACCACTTTACCTTAACGATCTATCTGGAAATTAAATAAAAAAGAAAGTTTTATAGAAAAGTAAATTGAACAAAAATGGAAGTTGAATAAAAATAAAAATGAAAGTTGCATAAAATTAAAAATGGAAGTTCAATCCAAAAACCACTATATCTTAACGATCTATTTGGAAATTAAATTAAAAAAGAAGTTAAGTAGAAAAGAATCTTGAATGAAAAAGGATGTCAAATAAAAATAAAAATGGAAGTGGAAGAAAATTAAAAGTGGAAGTTCATTGCAGAAACCACTATACCTTAACGATCTATTTGGAAATTAAATAAAAAAGGAAGTTTAATAGAAAAGTAAATTGATTAAAAATGGAAGTAGAATAAAAATAAAAATGAAAGTTGCATAAAATAAAAAGGGGAAGTTCAATCCAGAAACCACTATAGCTTAACGATCTGTTTGCAAATTAAATAAAAAAGGAAGTTTAACAGAAAAGTAAATTGAATAAAAATGGAAGTAGAATAAAAATAAAAATGAAAGTTGCGTAAAATTAAATACGGAAGTTCAATCCAGAAACCACTATACCTTAACGATCTATTTGGAAATTAAATAAAAAAGGAAGTTTAATAGAAAAGTTAATTGAATAAAAATTGAAGTTGAATAAAAATAAAAATGAAAGTTGCATAAAATTAAAAATGGAAGTTCAATCCAAAAACAGCTATACCTTAACGATCTATTTGGATATTAAATAAAAAAGGAAGTTGAGTAGAAATGAAACTTGAATGAAAAAGGAAGTTAAATAAAAATAAAAATGGAAGTTGCAGAAAATTAAAAACGGAAGTTCATTCAAGAAACCACTATACCTTAACGATCTATTTGGAAATTAAATAAAAAAGGATGTTTAATAGAAAAGTTCATTGAATAAAATTGGAAGTGGAATAAAAATAAAAAGGAAAGTTGCATAAAATAAAAAGTGGAAGTTCAATCCAGAAAGCACTATACCTTAACGATCTGTGTGCAAATTAAATAAAAAAGGAAGTTTAATAGAAAAATAAATTGAATAAAAATAAAAATGAAAGTTGCAGAAAATTAAATATGGAAGTCCAATCCCGAAACCACTATACCTTAACGATCTATTTGGAAATTAACTAAAAAAGGAAGTTTAATAGAAAAGTAAATTGAATAAAAATGGAAGTAGAATATAAATAAAAATGAAAGTTGCATAAAATTAAAAATGGAAGTTCAATCCAGAAACCACTATACCATAGCGATCTATTTGGAAATTAAATAAAAAAGGAAGTTTAATAGGAAAGTAAATTTAATTAAAATGGATGTAGAATAAAAATAAAAATGAAGGTTGCATAAAATTAGAAAAGGAAGTTCAATCCAGAAATCACTATACCTTAACGATCTATTTGGAAATTAAATAAAAATTGAAGTTTAACGGAAAAGTAAATTGAATAAAAATGGAAGTTGAATAAAAATAAAAATGAAAGTTGCAGAAAATTAAATAAGGAAGTTCAATCCAGAAACCACTTTACCTTAACGATCTATTTGGAAATTAAATAAAAAAGGAAGTTTAATAGAAAAGTAAATTGAATAAAAATGGAAGTTGAATAAAATGAAAATGAAAGTTGCATATAATTAAAAATGGAAGTTCAATCCAAAAACCACTATACCTTAACGATCTATTTGGAAATTAAATAAAAAAGGAAGTTGAGTAAAAAAGAACTTGAATAGAAAAGGAAGTTAAATAAAAATAAAATTGGAAGTTGCAGAAAATTAAAAATAGAAGTTCATTCAAGAAACCACTATACCTTAATGATCTATTTAGAAATTAAATATAAAAGGAAGTTTAATAGAAATGTAAATTGAACAAAAATGGAAGTAGAATAAAAATAAAAATGAAAGTTGCATAAAATTAAAAGTGTAAGTTCAATCCAGAAACCACTATACCTGAATGATCTATTTGGAAATTAAATAAAAAATGAAGTTTAATAGAAAAGTAAATTGAATAAAAATGGAAGTAGAATAAAAATAAAAAGGAAAGTTGCATAAATTAAAAGTGGAAGTTCAATCCAGAAACCACTATACCTTAACGATCTATTTGGAAATTAAATAAAAAATGAAGTTTCATAGAAAAGTAAATTGAATAAAAAAGAAATGAAAGTTGCCTAAAAATAAAAATGGAAGTTCAATCCAAAAACCACTATACCTTATTTATCTATTTTAAAATTAAATAAAAAAGGAAGTTGAGTAGAAATAAAACTGGAAGTTGCAGAAATGTAAAAATGGAAGTTCATTCAAAAAACCACTATACCTTAACGATCTATTTGGAAATTAAATAAAAAAGGATGTTTAATAGAAAAGTAAATTGAATAAAAATGGAAGTTGAATAAAAATAAAAAGGAAAGTTGCATGAAATAAAAAGTTGAAGTTCAATCCAGAAACCACTATACCTTAACGATCTATTTGGAAATTAAATAAAAAAGGAAGTTGAGTGGAAAAGAAACTTGAATAACAAAGGAAGTTAAATAAAAATAAAAATGGAAGTTGCAGAAAATTAAAAATGGAAGTTCATTCCAGAAACCACTATACCTTAACGATCTATTTGGAAATTAAATAAAAAAGGAAGTTTAGTAGGAAAGTAAATTGAATTAAAATAGAAGTAGAATAAAAATAAAAATGAAAGTTGCATAAAATTAAAAATGGAAGTTCAATCTAGAAACCATTATACCTTAACGATCTATTCGGAAATTAAATAAAAAAAAAGTTTAATAGAAAAGTAAATTGAATAAAAATGGAAGTTGAATAAAAATAAAAATGGAAGTTACAGAAAATTAAAAATGGATGTTCAATCCAGAAACCACTATACCTTAACGATCAATTTGGAAATTAAATAAAAAAGGAAGTTTAATAGAAAGGTAAATTAAATAAAAATGGAAGTTGAATAAAAATAAAAATGAAAGTTGCATAAAATTAAAAATGGAATTTCAATCAAAAAACCACAATACCTTAACGATCTATTTGGAAATTAAATAAAAAAGGAAGTTGCGTAGAAAAGAAACTTGAATGAAAAAAGAAGTTAAATAAAAATAAAAATGGAAGTTGCAGAAAATTAAAAATG
Organism: Camellia sinensis; assembly: GCF_055761805.1. NCBI lineage: Eukaryota > Viridiplantae > Streptophyta > Magnoliopsida > Ericales > Theaceae > Camellia > Camellia sinensis. The sequence goes on from NW_028128987.1 coordinate 33,102,094, forward strand.
GAAGTTCATTCAAGAAACCACTATACCTTAACAATCTATTTGGAAATTAAATAAAAAAGGATGTTTAACAGAAAAGGAAATTGAATAAAAATGGAAGTAGAATAAAAATAAAAAGGAAAGTTGCATAAAATAAAAAGTGGAAGTTCAATCCAGAAACCAATATACCTTAACGATCTGTGTGCAAATTAAATAAAAAAAGGAAGTTTAATAGAAAAGTAAATTGAATAAAAATAAAAATGAAAGTTGCAGAAAATTAAATATGGAAGTTCAATCCAGAAACCACTATACCTTAACGATCTATTTGGAAATTAAATAAAAAAGGAAGTTTAGTAGAAAAATAAATTGAATAAAAATGGAAGTAGAATATAAATAAAAATGAAAGTTGCGTAAAATTAAAAATAGAAGTTCAATCCAGAAACCACTATACCTTAGCGATCTATTTGGAAATTAAATAAAAAAGGAAGTTTAATAGGAAAGTAAATTTAATTAAAATGGAAGTAGAATAAAAATAAAAATGAAGGTTGCATAAAATTAAAAAAGGAAGTTCAATCCAGAAATCACTATACCTTAACGATCAATTTGGAAATAAAATAAAAAAGGAAGTTTAATAGAAAAGTAAATTGAATAAAAATGGAAGTAGAATAAAAATAAAAATGAAATTTGCATAAAATTAAAAGTGGATGTTCAATCTAGAAACCACTATACCTTAGCTATCTATTTGGAAATTAAATAAAAAATGAAGTTTAATAGGAAAGTAAATTGAATCAAAATAGAAGTAGAATAAAAATAAAAATGAAACTTGCATAAAATTAAAAATGGAAGTTCAATCAAGAAACCACTATACCTTAACGATCTATTTGGAAATTAAATAAAAAATGAAGTTTAATAGAAAAGTAAATTGAATAAAAATGGAAGTTGAATAAAAATAAAAATGAAAGTTGCAGAAAGTTAAATATGGAAGTTCAATCCAGAAACCACTTACCTTAACGATCTATCTGGAAATTAAATAAAAAAGAAAGTTTTATAGAAAAGTAAATTGAATAAAAATGAAAGTTGAATAAAAATAAAAATGAAAGTTGCATAAAATTAAAAATGGAAGTTCAATCCAAAAACCACTATACCTTAACGATCTATTTGGAAATTAAATAAAAAAAGAAGTTGAGTAGAAAAGAATCTTGAATGACAAAGGATGTTAAATAAAAATAAAAATGGAAGTTGAAGAAAATTAAAAGTGGAAGTTCATTCCAGAAACCACTATACCTTAACGATCTATTTGGAAATTAAATAAAAAAGGAAGTTTAATAGAAAAGTAAATTGATTAAAAATGGAAGCAGAATAAAAATAAAAATGAAAGTTGCATAAAATAAAAAGGGGAAGTACAATCCAGAAACCACTATAGCTTAACGATCTGTTTGCAAATTAAATAAAAAAGGAAGTTTAACAGAAAAGTAAATTGAATAAAAATGGAAGTAGAATAAAAATAAAAATTAAATATGGAAGTTCAATCCAGAAACCACTATACCTTAACGATCTATTTGGAAATTAAATAAAAAAGGAAGTTTAATAGAAAAGTTAATTGAATAAAAATTGAAGTTGAATAAAAATAAAAATGAAAGTTGCATAAAATTAAAAATGGAAGTTCAATCCAAAAACAGCTATACCTTAACGATATATTTGGATATTAAATAAAAAAGGATGTTGAGTAGAAATGAAACTTGAATGAAAAAGGAAGTTAAATAAAAATAAAAATGGAAGTTGCAGAAAATTAAAAATGGAAGTTCATTCAAGAAACCACTATACCTTAACGATCTATTTGGAAATTAAATAAAAAAGGAAGTTTAATAGAAAAGTAAATTGATTAAAAATGGAAGTTGAATAAAAATAAAAATGAAAGTTGCATAAAATAAAAAGGGGAAGTTCAATCCAGAAACCACTATACCTTAACGATCTGTTTGCAAATTAAATAAAAAAGGAAGTTTAACAGAAAAGTAAATTGAATAAAAATGGAAGTAGAAAAAAAATAAAAATGAAAGTTGCATAAAATTAAATATGGAAGTTCAATCCAGAAGCCACTATACCTTAACGATTTATTTGGAAATTAAATAAAAAAGGAAGTTTCTCAGAAAAGTAAATTGAATAGAAATGGAAGTTGAATAAAAATAAAAATGAAAGTTCCATAAAATTAAAAATGGAAGTTCAATCCAAAAACCACTATACCTTAACGATCTACTCGGAAATTAAATAAAAAATGACGTTTAATAGAAAAGTAAATCGAATAAAAATGGAAGTTCAATCCAAAAATCACTATACCTTAACGATCTATTTGGAAATTAAATAAAAAAGGAAGTTGAGTAGAAAAGAAACTTGAATAAAAAAGGAAGTTAAATAAAAATAAAACTGGAAGTTGCAGAAATGTAAAAATGGAAGTTCATTCAAGAAACCACTATACCTTAACGATCTATGTGGAAATTAAATAAAAAAGGATGTTTAATAGAAAAGTAAATTGAATAAAAATGGAAGTTGAATAAAAATAAAAAGGAAAGTTGCATAAAATAAAAAGTGGAAGTTCAATCCAGAAACCACTATACCTAAATGATCTATTTCAAAATTAAATAAGAAAGGAAGTTTAATAGCAAAGTAAATTGACAAAAAATGGAAGTAGAGTAAAAATAAAAATGAAAGATGCATAAAATTAAAAATCGAAGTTCAATCCAGAAACCAGTATACCTTAACGATCTATTTGGAAATTAAATAAAAAAGGAAGTTTAATAGAAAAGTAAATTGAATAAAAATGGAAGTTGAATAAAAATAAAAATTAAAGTTGCAGAAAATTAAATATGGAAGTTCAATCCAGAAACCAATATACCTTAACGATCTACTTGGAAATTAAATAAAAAAGAAAGTTTAATAGAAAAGTAAATTGAATAAAAATGGAAGTTGAATAAAAATAAAAATGAAAGTTGCATAAAATTAAAAATGGAAGTTCAATCCAAAAACCACTATACTTTAACGATCTATTTGGAAATTAAATAAAAAAGAAAGTTGAGTAGAAAAGAAACATGAATGAAAAAGGAAGTTAAATAAAAGTAAAAATGAAAGTTGTAGAAAATTAAAAATGGAAGTTCATTCAAGAAACCACTATACCTTAACGATCAGTTTGGAAATTAAATAAAAAAGGATGTTTAATAGAAAAGTAAATTGAATAAAAATGGAAGTAGAATAAAAATAAAAAGGAAAGTTGCATAAAATAAAAAGGGGAAGTTCAATCCAGAAACCACTATACCTTAACGATCTGTTATCAAATTAAATAAAAAAGGAAGTTTAGTAGAAAGGAAACTTGAATAAAAAAGAAAGTTACATAAAAATAAAACCGGAAGTTGCAGAAAATTAAAAACAGAAGTTCATTCAAGAAACCACTATACTTTAACGATCTATTTGGAAATTAAATAAAAAATGATGTTTAATAGAAAAGTAAATTGAATAAAAATGGAAGTAGAATAAAAATAAAAAGGAAAGTTGCATAAAATTAAACGTTGAAGTTCAATCTAGAAACCACTATACCTTAACGATCTATTTGGAAATTAAATAAAAAAAGAAGTTTAATAGAAAAGAAAATTGAATAAAAATGGAAGTAGAATAAAAATAAAAATGGGAGTTGCAGAAACTTAAAAATGGCACTTCATTCAAGAAAGCACTATACCTTAACGATCTATTTGGAAATTAAATAAAAAAGGAAGCTTAATAGAAAAGTAAATTGAATAAAAATGGTAGTTGAATAAAAATAAAAATGAAACTTGCATAAAATTAAAAATGGAAGTTCAATCCAGAAACCACTATACCTTAACGATCTATTTGGAAATTAAATAAAAAAAGAAGTTTAATAGGAAAGTAAATTGAATTAAAATTGAAGTAGAATAAAAATAAAAATGAAAGTTGCATAAAATTAAAAATGGAAGTTCAATCCAGAAACCACTATACCTTAACGATCTATTGGGAATTTAAATAAAAAAGGAAGTTTAATAGGAAAGTAAATTGAATTAAAAATGAAGTAGAATAAAAATAAAAATGAAAGTTGCATAAAATTAAAAATGGAAGTTCAATCCAAAAACCACTATACCTTAACGATCTATTTGGAAATTAAATAAAAAAGGAAGTTGAGTAGAAAAGAAACTTGAATAAAAAAGGAAGTTAAATTAAAATAAAAATGGAAGTTGCAGAAAATTAAAAATGGAAGTTCATTCCAGAAACCACTTTACTTTAACGATCTATTTGGAAATTAAATAAAAAAGGAAGTTTAATAGAAAAGTAAATTGAATAAAAATGGAAGCAGAATATAAATAAAAATGAAAGTTGCATAAAATTGAAAATGGAAGTTCAATCCAAAAACCACTATACCTTAACGATCTATTTGGAAATTAAATAAAAAAGGAAGTTTCATAGAAAAGTAAATTGAATAAAAATGGAAGTTGAATAAAAATAAAAATGAAAGTTGCAGAAAATTAAATATGGAAGTTCAATCTAGAAATCACTTTACCTTAGCGATCTATTTGGAAATTAAATAAAAAAGGAAGTTTAATAGAAAAGTAAATGGAATAAAAATTAAAGTTGAATAAAATAAAAATGAAAGTTGCATAAAATTAAAAATGGAAGTTCAATCCAAAAACCGTTTTACCTTAACCATCTATTTGGAAATTAAATAAAAAAGCAAGTTGAGTAGAAAAGAAACTTGAATAGAAAAGGATGTTAAATAAAAATAAAATTGGAAGTTCATTCAAGATACCACTATACCTTAACGATTTATATGGAAATTAAATAAAAAAGGAAGTTTATTAGAAAAGTAAATTGACTAAAAATGGAATTAGAATAAAAATAAAAATGAAAGTTGTATAAACTTAAAAATAGAAGTTCAATCCAGAAACCACTACACCTTAACGATCTATTTGGAAATTAAATAAAAAAGGAAGTTTAAAAGAAAAGTAAATTGAATAAAAATGGAAGTTGATTAAAAATAAAAATGAAAGTTGCATAAAATTAAAAATGGAAATTCAATTCAAAAACCACTACACCGTAACGATCTATTTGGAAATTAAATAAAAAAGGAAGTTGAGTAGAAAAGAAACTTGAATAAAAAAGAAAGTTAAATAAAAATAAAACTGGAAGTGGCAGAAAATTAAAAATGGAAGTTCATTCAAGAAACCACTATACCTTAACGATCTATTTGGAAATTAAATAAAAAATGATGTTTAATAGAAAAGTAAATTGAATAAAAATGGAAGTAGAATAAAAATAAAAATGAAAGTTGCATAAAATAAAAAGTGGAAGTTCAATCCAGAAACCACTATACCTTAACGATCTGTTTGCAAATTAAATAAAAAAGAAAGTTTAATAGAAAAGTAAATTGAATAAAAATTGAAGTTAAATAAGAATAAAAAAGAAAGTTGGAGAAAATTAAATATGAAAATTCAATCCAGAAACCACTATACCTTAACAATCTATTTGGAAATTAAATAAAAATGGAAGTTTTATAAAAAAGTAAATTGTATAAAAATGGAAGTTGAATAAAAATATAAATGAAAGTTGCATAAAATTAAAAATGGATGTTCATTCCAAAAACCACTATACCTTAACGATCTATTTGGAAATTAAATAAAAAAGGAAGTTGAGTTGAAAAGAAACCTGAATAAAAAAGGAAGTTAAATAAAAATAAAAATGGAAGTTGCAGAAAATTAAAAATGGAAGTTCATTCCAGAAACCACTATACTTTACTGATCTATTTGGAAATTAAATAAAAAAGGAAGTTTAATAAAAAAGTAAATTGATTGAAAATGGAAGTAGAATATAAATAAAATTGAAAGTTGCATAAAATTAAAAATGGAAGTTGAATCCAGAAACCACTATACCTTAACGATCTATTTGGAAATTAAATAAAAGAGGAAGTTTAATAGAAAAGTAAATTGAATAAAAATGGAAGTAGAATATAAATAAAAATGAAAGTTGCAGAAAATTAAATATGGAAGTTCAATCCAGAAACCACTTTACGTTAGCGATCTATTTGGAAATTAAATAAAAAAGGAAGTTTAATAGAAAAGTAAATTGAATAAAAATGGAAGTTGAATAAAATAAAAATGAAAGTTGCATAAAATTAAAAATGGAAATTCAATCCAAAAACCACTTTACCTTAACCATCTATTTGGAAATTAAATAAAAAAGGAAGTTGAGTAGAAAAGAAACTTGAATAGAAAAGGAAGTTAAATAAAAATAAAATGGGAAGTTCATTTTAGAAACCACTATACCATAACGATCTATATGGAAATTAAATAAAAAAGGAAGTTTAATAGAAAAGTAAATTGACTAAAAATGGAATTAGAATAAAAATAAAAATGAAAGTTGCATAAAATTAAAAATAGAAGTTCAATCCAAAAACCACTACACCTTAACGATCTATTTGGAAATTAAATAAAAAAGGAAGTTTAAAAGAAAAGTAAATTGAATAAAAAAGGAAGTTGATTAAAAATAAAAATGAAAGTTGCATAAAATTAAAAATGGAAGTTCAATTCAAAAACCACTACACCTTAACGATCTATTTGGAAATTAAATAAAAAAGGAAGTTGAGTAGAAAAGAAACTTGAATAAAAAAGAGAGTTAAATAAAAATAAAACTGGAAGTGGCAGAAAATTAAAAATGGAAGTTCATTCAAGAAACCACTATACCTTAACGATCTGTTTGGAAATTAAATAAAAAGGGGTGTTTAATTATAGCCATCCCGGTTGTCCATTTACTGTTTTGTTGTATTCTGGACTCGGTTCCGTGAAGTTGGTAGTGGTATCTATCTTCTTGTTGTCCTTTAATTCCACTTGATTGAGTTTTAGGATGTTTTGAGCAAGGTTGTTACAGGTTGGTTAGGCCTCGGTTTGAATTCCTTCTTGTTCAGTTTTTAGGCGATCCGCTCGAGCGGGTCTCCTTGCGCTCGAGCGGGGAGTGCACTCCTCCGGTATTTCGTGTTCCTGCAAAACTTTTGCAGATGTGATTTTTACGCTCGAGCGGGTTTGTTTACGCTCGAGCAGCGGCGCTCGAGCGGGTTTGGTGGCGCTCAAGCGGGTAGTACTTTCTGGGTATAAGTTCTGGGAGGTGGAAATCTACGCTCGAGCAGACTGGTTTTCGCGCTCGAGCGGAAGTGCTTTATTCTTGTGTCTTGGCGCTCGAGCGGGCCTTATTGCGCTCGAGCGTGTTCAGATTTTTGTTCTTGGCGCTCGAACGTTGTGTTCTCCGCTCGAGCGGGTCATACGTATATGAGTTATCCGCTGGGTGATTTTAAATCACTTTTTGCTTTTCTTCCTCTCTCTTACTTTTTCTAAAAACCACTTTTGAGAGCCTCTCTCTAGAAACTCCCTTCTCTCTAGGGTTTGATCTAGTTAGAGGGTCCTCCTTCTCTTCGGCCTTTGTTAAAGTCGTGTTGATCGTCGAGGGCGTCGTTTTGATCCGAAAATCTTGGGCTTTGGAGCATTTTGGTTTTGGTCTCTTTTCCATCCGAGCTCTAACTTCGAGGTAGGGATAACCTACTCCTTACTATGAGCTTTGCCTTTAAATTTTTGCATTTTGATATGTTGGGGGTTGTTGGGTAATTTCGAGAGAGTTTGGGCCTTTGTGTAATTTTACAAAAGGTGGGGTTTTTATTTATATAAAACCTAAATGCATGTTTGGCATGGAAAAGTGGAATTAATGTTGAAACATTAATGAAAATGGAACCTAAGGGTTGTAATGTTAATTATGGAAAATGCCCTAATTACATTGGTTAATTAATTTGTAGAATTAATTATGGGAAATGAGGAATTGATTTGAAAATGTGGAAATTGGAAAGGGAAGGGGTTAAAGGGTGTAGTTGGATCATTTATCACTCACCTAGTTGAAATGTTGATTATATATCCATTGTTGTATTTATTTTCTGTATAGAAATAACTGCTTTGGGCTAACGGTGGAGGATAGTCTTGATTGTTGTAGACATTGCATGATGATTAGGCAAACGGGAACTAATCACTGGAATGTGTCGTTGAGTATGACTGTTGAAAGAATACATTAAGTTTATGTGTTGTGTGATGATGTGTACAATTATTGTTTATATGCATTGTGTTGTGTTGGAGGAGATAGGGGATGTACTCCACGGTTTAGGGGAAGATAGGGGATGGACCTCTAAACCGGATGTTGTTGGGAGGAGATAGGGGATGGACTCCATAGATAGAGCTCATATGCTTATCTATTAATGTGTTGACAGAGCTCATATGCTTGTCATTGGATGTGTGATAGTGCTCTTATGCATATCTATGGAAGTGATATATAGCTAGTATGCTTATCTGTTGGTGTGTGATATAGCTAGTATGCTTATCTGTTATGAAATGGGAAAGTGCTGATGAGTTGTTTGGCCAGGTTCTGAGCCATGGTTATAAATTGAGAAATTAAAAGAAATTGGAAAAATGGATTGTAACATGGACTTGTATGTCATAAAACTGTAAAGTGTGATAAGAGAAAGTATCAGTGCTGGCCATTTATCAACTGTTAATCTTTTAGTCATTGTTCATATTTGGTTTAGTGTATTTCTACTGGGCTGTGGCTCACCCTATATAGGAATATCATTTTCAGGTACAGGTAGTATGCCACCTCCAAGGACGTAGCTTGGGAGGCTAGAGGCGGGCGGACTTTTGTTGTTATTTCTTTGATGTATTACATGTATATTCAAGCCAAGGGCTTAATGTGTAAATGAGTTAGCACTCTTTTGTTGTAACCAAGTGTTAACTTGGAAAGTCGTAAGCCTTTAGGGCATTTGCTTTTGTTGTTAACATGCAATACTTTTTGTAATGAAACTCTGATGAATAGAAGAAAGTGGAACTTTTATATATCAATGCATGTCTATATTGATGGGCTAATGTTATTATTTTGAGGGCATTACATTAATAGAAAAGTAAATTGAATAAAAAGGGAAGTAGAATAAAAATAAAAATGAAAGTTGCATAAAATAAAAAGTGGAAGTTCAATCCAGAAACCACTATACCTTAACGATCCGTTTGCAAATTAAATAAAAAGGGAAGTTTAATAGAAAAGTAAATTGAATAAAAATGCAAGTTAAATAAAAATAAAAATGAAAGTTGGAGAAAATTAAATATGAAAATTCAATCCAGAAACCAATATACCTTAACGATCTATTTGGAAATTAAATAAAAAAAGAAGTTTTATAGAAAAGTAAATTGAATAAAAATGGAAGTTGACTAAAAATAAAAATGAAAGTTGCATAAAATTAAAAATGGATGTTCAATCCAAAAACCACTATACCTTAACGATCTATTTGGAAATTAAATAAAAAAGGAAGTTGAGTAGAAAAGAAACTTGAATAAAAAAGGAAGTTAAACAAAAATAAAAATGGAAGTGGCAGAAAATTAAAAAAGGAAGTTCATTTCAGAAAACACTATACCTTAACGATCTATTTGGAAATTAAATAAAAAAGGAAGTTTAATAGAAAAGTAAATTGATTAAAAATGGAAGTAGAATAAAAATAAAAATGAAAGTTGCATAAAATTAAAAATGGAAGTTCAATCCAGAAACCACAATACCTTAACGATCTACTTGGAAATTAAATAAAAAAGGAAGTTTAATAGGAAAGTAAATTGAATTAAAATGGAAGTAGAATAAAAATAAAAATGAAAGTTGCATAAAATTAAAAATGGAAGTTCAATCCAGAAACCACAATACCTTAACGATCTACTTGGAAATTAAATAAAAAAGGAAGTTTAATAGGAAAGTAAATTGAATTAAAATGGAAGTAGAATAAAAATAAAAATGAAAGTTGCATAAAATTAAAAATGGAAGTTCAATCCAGAAACCACTATACCTTAACGATCTATTTCGAAATTAAATAAAAAAGGAAGTTTAACAGAAAAGTAAATTGATTAAAAATGGAAGTAGAATAAAAATAAAAATGAAAGTTGCATAAAATTAAAAATGAAAATTCAATGCAGAAACCACTATACCTTAACGATCTACTTGGAAATTAAATAAAAAAGGAAGTTTAATAGGAAAGTAAATTGAATTAAAATGGAAGTAGAATAAAAATAAAAATGAAAGTTGCATAAAATTAAAAATAGAAGTTCAATACAGAAACCACTATACCTTAACGATCTATTTGGAAATTAAATAAAAAAGGAAGTTTAATAGAAAAGTAAATTGAATAAAAATGGAAGTTGAATAAAAATAAAAATGAAAGTTGCATAAAATAAAAAATGAAAGTTCAATCCAAAAACCACTATACCTTAACGATCTATTTTGAAATTAAACAAAAAAGGAAGTTGAGTAGGAAAGAAACTTGAATGAAAAAGGAAGTTAAATAAAAATAAAAATGAAAGTTGCAGAAAATTAAATATAGAAGTTCAATCCAGAAACCACTATACCTTAACGATCTATTTGGAAATTAAATAAAAAAGGAAGTTTAACAGGAAAGTAAATTGAATTAAAATGGAAGTAGAATAAAAATAAAAATGAAAGTTGCATAAAATTAAAAATGGAAGTTCAATCCAGAAACCACTATACCTTAACGATCTATTTGGAAATTAAATAAAAAATGAAGTTTAATGGGAAAGTAAATTGAATAAAAATGGAAGTTGAATAAAAATAAAAATGAAAGTTGCATAAAATTAAAAATGGAAGTTCAAAGCAAACACCTCTATACCTTAACGATCTAATTGGAAATTAAATAAAAAAGGAAGTTGAGTAGAAAAGAAACTTGAACAGAAAAGGAAGTTAAATAAAAATAAAATTGGAAGTTCATTCAAAAAACCACTATACCTTAACGATCTATATGGAAGTTAAATAAAAAAGGAAGTTTAATAGAAAAGTAAATTGACTAAAAATGGAAGTAGAGTAAAAATAAAAATGAAAGTTGCATAAAATTAAAAATGGAAGTTCAATCCAGAAACCACTACACCTTAACGATCTATGTAACGCCCTCAAAATAAACCCATAATAACCATAACATTAACATGCATTTATAAAAGAAAACGAATCATTTGAGTTATTCGTCAGAGTATTCTTATTGAAGAACATCACATGTAACATCCTGCAACATCAAAATAAATGCCCTAAGGGCTTACACCTTTCCAAGCTAACACTTGGACACAAAAAGGATGAGTACTAACTCATTTACAAGTTAAGCCCTAGGCTTGAATGTTTACATGAAATCTCAAAAAAATAACAAAATAAAGCATATAACTAAAGACAAGTCTTCAAAATCCCAAACATCAAATCCTTCCAGGCTAAGTCCGTGGAGGTAGCTTATCACCTGAACCTGAAAATGATGTTCCCATAAAGGGTGAGCCACAGCCCAGTAGAAAAACACTAAACCAAATATAAGCATTGAATAAAGCAATAGCATTCAATAGATGGTTAACCAAGATAATCGATTTTATCATTAAACAGTCTCATGACACTAATGTCTAAGACACATTTCACTTTCCTTTATTATCAACATGGCTCAGAACCTGGCCAAACTTACAACAGTGAATTATATATCATATTCACATTACTTCCAATATCAACAAAACAAATGAGGCTCATGCTCAAATCAAAACACTTCATACTTCTCATTTGATACACATTTTAGTGTTGTATCAATAATCATGTAAAAAAAAAACACTTCAATATAATAAGCACACATAAAAATGGTGCTAATGGAGTCCATCCCCTATCTCCTCCCAAACAAAATCCGGTTTAGAGGTCCATCCCCTATCTTCCCCTAAACCGTGGAGTACATCCCCTATCTCCTCCCACACACAAAACAATGTATGCAAATGCAATGCTCAATCAATACACGTATTTTCTGTATCATTGTAATAGTCAAAATTAATGACTTAACCAATGTGATTAGTTTCAGTTATTCCTAATCCACATGCAATGTCTACAACAATCAAGACTATCCTCCACCGATAGCCCAAAACAGTTATTTCTAGGCTGGAAATAAATGAATCAACAATTCAATATGTGAGTGGTTTAAATTATCCAACTACACCATTTAATCAATAAATTTCTCAATTTCATGAATTTAACCAATTTCCCCCAATTCTCTTAAATTAACTATACAAATTAATTTATTAAAACAACTAGGGTTTTTCCCAAAATTACCCAAGTACCCCCACATATCAAAATACCAAAACTTAGAACAAAACTTATAGAATGGAGTAGGAAATCCCTACCTTGAAGAAAACAACTAAAATAGAGAAGATGGAGATGATGATCCAAAATCCAAAGTGCTCCAAATCCTCTCTTTTTCAGATTAAAAGAAAGATCTCGCGAAGCTCTACCTTTCTTCCAAAGGAACTAGGGTAGAAGACCACAAGGAATAGATCAAATCTTAGAGAGAAGGTGAGAGTAGAGAGAGAAACTCTCAAATGGCGGTTTTTTAAAGGTTAAGAGAGAAAAGGTAGGTCAAAAAGTGATCCAAAAAGTGAAATCACGGACTGATGTAGTCGACTCTACGCTCGAGCGTGAAAAACCCCGCTCGAGCGTAAGACACAAAAACATGCTCGAGCGTGAAGAAAGCCGCTCGAGCGTCGATTGCACCCTTCCAGAAGTTTTGCAGGCGCTGGCACCCGCTCGAGCGTCAAACTCCCCGCTCGAGCGGAGGAGCAAAAACAAGGGATCACGCTCGAGCGTAAAAATACCGCTCGAGCGGGAGAACTGCAGAGCAAAAAACTGGGAGATGGAAAATCACGCTCAAGCGTCAAAATTCCCGCTCGAGCGGAGAAGCAACAACGAAGGGACCGCTCGAGCGTTAAAACTTCCGCTCGAGCATGAAGGCCAAAAATCTGGGCATCACCTATCGACATCTAAAATCAACCAACCTGTAACAAACCCGCCCAACACAACCTATACTTCAAGTACAAAGAGATTAAAGGACAACAACAGCCAATAAGTAATGACAGGATCCACGGACCTAAGTCCGGATACAATAATTTAAAGAGAAAAGACCGGGGTCGCTATAACCTCCCCTCCTTAAAAGAATTTCGTCCCCGAAATTAAGCATAAGTTTGTAAATAAAAACAAGTTTTTTTTTCTCAATTCTCAAAGATATTGTATAACAACAATTAACATCTTGACCCAATACTGGTCACTCCATCTCTTAACAAAGAGGCATGCCACAATTATGCAAAACAACCATATATTTCAACTTGCATTAACACTATGCAATTTTCTTTCAATTTCAACAATTTTCAATATATTCAATATATACAATGTTCCATTAAACTCCCATTTCGAGGAAAGTTCCAAAATATTTCCATTAACCAAAACATTCTCAATGTTTTACAGCTTAAGACATAAATAAAGCTCTAAAATTCAACAATATTACAAATTCTAAATACAAGATTACAAATCGATAAACATGTCCGGATATTTCTCGCGGACTTCCAACTCACGTTCCCAAGTGGCTTCCTCCACCCCGTGATATTTCCACAAAACTTTTACCAAAGGAATGGTCTTACCTCGCAAGACTTGATCCCGCCTATCCAAGACCCGAACCGGTCTCTCCTCATACGAAACATTCTCATCAACCACTAAATCGGTCCAATCCAACACATGTGATGGATCTGGCTCATACTTCCGAAGCATACTCACATGAAACACATCATGTACTCCGAACAACTGCGGTGGCAAAGCTAAACGATATGCAGCCTCGCCAATCCTCTCATGGATCTCAAACGGACCAATGAACCGAGGGGACAACTTCCCGCTCTTCCCAAATCTCATCAAACCCCGTCTAGGTGATATCTTCAGAAAGACATGATCACCCACCTCAAACACCAAAGGTCTCCTCCTACGGTCGGCATAAGATTTCTGACGACTCTGTGCGGTAACAAGTCTCTTACGGATCAGCTCAACTTTCTCCGTCGTTTCCCTCACCAACTCCGGACCCAACAGAGGTGCATCACCCACCTCAGCCCAACAAACAGGAGATCTACACGGTCGGCCGTATAAGGCCTCAAACGGTGCCATACCGATACTAGACTGGAAGCTGTTGTTGTAGGCAAACTCCACTAATGGCAAGTGCCTCTCCCATGACCCGCTAAAGTCAAGAACACAACCCCGAAGCATATCTTCAAGGATCTGAATAGTACGCTCGGACTGCCCATCAGTCTGAGGATGATAAGCTGTGCTAAAGGTCAACTTAGTACCTAAGGCGCTCTGCAAGCTCTGCCATAATCTGGCAGTAAAACGAGGGTCCCTATCGGAGACGATCGTCACTGGAACCCCGTGCAACCTCACTATGTCCCGAATATACAAGTCGGCAAGATGATCTACTGAATCTCTAACGCGCATAGGAATGAAGTGCGCCGACTTAGTCAACCGGTCTACAATCACCCAAATAGCATCACTGCCCCGCTAAGTCCTCGGAAGACCTACAACGAAGTCCATAGTGACATGCTCCCACTTCCACTCGGCAATAGGCAAGGGTTGCAACAAACCCGCTGGCCTCTGATGTTCGGCCTTCACTTGCTGACAAGTAAGGCACTTGGACACGAAAGCTGCCACATCTCTCTTCATACCCCGCCACCAAAACTGGCGACCCAAATCCCGATACATCTTAGTACCTCCCGGATGCACTGCAAGGCGTGAATGATGAAACTCTCGGAGTACCTCCTCTCGATGAGACTCCGGCACAAACAGACGGTCTCGGTATCTCACACTGAGGTCGGGATACACCGTCAAATCCTTCTCAACCTTCCCACTAGAAATCTTCTCACGGAGGGATTCTACCTCAAGGTCACCCCCCTGAGCCTCTAACACTCGAGTCACCAGAGTAGGCTGTGCAACAACAGAAAACAAGGCCGCAGCCTCGACAGATTCACCCAGAAGGAAATTAAACTCCCCAAGTGCACCAAACATCTCCCATTCTCGGATGGCTATACTAGCTATGTCACCAACGGGTTTCCTGCTAAGGGCATCGGCCACCACATTGGCCTTTCCCGGATGATAATGCAACTCAAAGTCATAATCCTCTATGAATTCCATCCACCTTTTCTGCCTCAAGTTCAAGTCTTTCTGTGTAAACAAATATTTCAGACTCTTATGATCCGAGAATACCTCGAATCTCTCACCATAAAGATAATGCCTCCAAATCTTCAAGGCAAATATCACAGCTGCTAACTCTAGATCATGCGTAGGGTAATTCTGCTCGTGAATTTTCAACTGACGTGAGCCATAGGCAACCACTTTCCCTTCCTGCATCAACACACAACCCAGACCCTCTCGTGAGGCGTCACAATAGACTGCATAACCCAACCCTCTCTCTGGAATAATCAAGACTGGAGCGGTAGTCAGTCTAACTTTCAACTCCTGGAACGACTTTTCACAAGTTTCACTCCATACAAATTTGACTCCCTTCCGAGTCAATCTAGTCAAAGGCGAAGCTAATCTGGAGAAATCTTTCACAAATCGACGATAATACCCAGCTAACCCCAGAAAACTGCAGATCTCAAACACACTCTTAGGTTGTGCCCAATCTTGCACCGCCTCAGTCTTGGATGTATCAACAGACACTCCTTCCCCAGAAACTACATGACCTAAGAACTTGACTTCTTCTAGCCAGAACTCACACTTCCCAAACTTAGCATAAAGCTTATGGGCTCTAAGTAATTCAAGCACCACTCTCAAGTGTTCTTTGTGTTTCTCCTCAGAAGGTGAATAGATAAGGATGTCGTCCACGAATACGACTACAAAACGATCTAAAAATTCCCGGAATATCCGGTTCATCAAATCCATAAATACTGCCGGTGCATTGGTGAGCCCAAATGGCATCACCAAAAACTCATAGTGGCCATACCGCGTACGGAATGCCGTCTTTGGAATATCCTCCTCCCTGACTCTCAACTGATGATAACCTGATCTCAAGTCTATCTTCGAGAAACAACGGGAACCTTTCAACTGATCGAACAAATCATCTATACGGGGCATAGGGTACTTATTCTTAACCGTGGCCCGATTTAACTTCCGGTAATCTATGCAAAGTCTCAAAGCACCACCTTTCTTTTTAACAAAGAGGGCCGGTGCTCCCCACGGCGAAACACTAGGACGTATAAAACCCTTGTCTAATAACTCCTGGAGCTGAATCTTCAACTCAACTAACTCGGCTGGGGCAAAACGATAAGGTGCCATAGAAATCGGCGCCGTACCGGGCACTAGGTCAATAGAGAATTCAATCTCTCGATGCGGTGGCAAACTAACAAGATCCTCGGGAAAGACGTCCGAGTACTCACAAACCACCCTTGGCAACACAATCTGAGACTCATCATCCTCACTAATCGAAAGGTTAGCAAGTAGACCACTAAGCTCACTCTGTCCTCGCAGAACATACCCCGGTGGCAACACATTACCAACCCGGTCCCCCAGAAAATGAAAATACTCTCTGCTCACGGTGCAACAAGTGACCCTCTGGCGGTAGCAATCAATAACTGCCCGATATGACGATAACCAGTCCATACCCAAAATAACATCAAAACCCCTCATAGGCACAACTACAAAGGAAAATGGGATTCTATGGTAATCAACCTCTATATCACAACCCCTAACACCGTGTTTCAAGATCAATTCACCCCCAAGAGGTGATACTACACAAATAGGAGATGCTAATGGTGCTAACTCCAACTCCAAAACAGATGCAAATGAAGCAGACACAAAGGAATGAGATGCACCCGTATCAATCAAAACATTAGCAACCGAGTTGCAAAACAAGAAGGTACCTCTCACAACTGATGGTGCTGGCACAAGATCCTGCGCGGTAACAGCGTACACGCGCCCAGACGACCTCTGATCAACCTGCTCACCCCTAGGAGCATAAGATTGCTGCACCGACTGAGACGATGAAGCCCCCTGATTGGCCCTCGAGGCCTGACCCGACTGAGCTGGCTGTTGACCCTGAATCTGCCTCAAACCAGATGCACCAGGTGTGCCACCCAACTGCGGGCAATACCTCTTCATATGCCCTGGCTGACCACACTGATAACACGAGAGTGGCTGGCCACTACCCTGACTCTGGCTCTGAGATCGAGCCGAAGATGATGCTGCTCTCTGCACTCCTCCCCTCTGAGGACAAACTGGAGACTTGTGGCCCAGCTGGCCACACTTGAAACAGGTAATGTCTCCCTGACTGCCTTTCCCCGAACTAGCACTTGGCACAGGAAAAGTCGATCTAGAAAAGCTACCCTGAGCCTGCTGAGGATTAAAACCCTTCTGTCTCCTACCATCACTCTGACCATCCTGACTCCTCTTGAAGCCCTTCTGCCCTTCCTCCTCCTCCTGCATCATGATCTCCATATGGGCTGCAGCATCAACCATACGCCCATAATCCCGAATCATAGTTCCCCCAACTCTCAGCTTGAGGCCACGCCTCAACTTCTTCTCAAACTCAATACAACGGCGTTCCTCAGACGCCACCAACTCAGGTGCAAACCTGGACAAGCTAGTGAATGCAGCCTCAAACTCGGCCACGGAAGAACTCGACTGCTTAAGTTGGCAGAACTGGTCTCTCAGCTTCTCCCTAACTGCTGGAGATAAGAACTTCTCCTGGAAAGCATTCACAAAAGCCTCCTATGTACCTCCTATACGTCCCTTAGTGAACTTCCACCACTGACCCGCATCCCCCTTCAACTGGAATGATGCCAAGGTCACTTTCAACCCCTCGTCTTCGATGCCAAGCATCTCAAACGTCTTCGTTGTCTGTTCGAGCCATTCATCTGCCTTAAGCGGCTCTTTAGGATCACCCACAAATTCATCCGGATCAGACCGGAAGAACTCCCTCCTCAGAAAGGAAGGTCCTGCATCTGCAGCAACATCCCGAGCTTGATTCTCAGCTCTAAGAATGCCTACTGACTCCCTGAATGCCCCTGCTATCTCTCGGGCTAGAGCGCCCATAGCCTGCTGGCCTACTGGCTCGGCCCCATTGGCCTGGCCAATTCCCTCCTGAGCTGCCGGAATCTCCTCTGGCACAGGCACCTCCTGCCTACCCGGCCTACCGCGCCTACCGTGTCCTCGTCCTCGTCCTGACATCCTAATGAAGGAAACAAAGACATTAGCACATTAATAAATGTGCCAAAACTAAATACTCGCGTCCTAATGCATGGGACAACAATAATTCATTCCACGTAAGCACATAATCACATAAGCACCTACGAATTTCATTCCCGGATAACGATAGTCCCAATGCGTTACTATAGTTCCGGTTGGAAGCAGCAGTGATCAAGTGCCTTTCCAACAAGACTATAAGAAACTCAAAGGTCCAATCAACATCCTAGAAACTACATTCCATACCCACATAATCACATAAACATGTTATCACATAATCATATAACATTACACTAAGTCTCTATCAAACGAGACGAACCCAATGTGATACTAATCACTTCCCACGTACCCAAAGTATTCAAACCCGGTACGCTCTGATACCAAGTTGTAACGCCCTCAAAATAAACCCATAATAACCATAACATTAACATGCATTTATAAAAGAAAACGAATCATTTGAGTTATTCGTCAGAGTATTCTTATTGAAGAACATCACATGTAACATCCTGCAACATCAAAATAAATGCCCTAAGGGCTTACACCTTTCCAAGCTAACACTTGGACACAAAAAGGATGAGTACTAACTCATTTACAAGTTAAGCCCTAGGCTTGAATGTTTACATGAAATCTCAAAAAAATAACAAAATAAAGCATATAACTAAAGACAAGTCTTCAAAATCCCAAACATCAAATCCTTCCAGGCTAAGTCCGTGGAGGTAGCTTATCACCTGAACCTGAAAATGATGTTCCCATAAAGGGTGAGCCACAGCCCAGTAGAAAAACACTAAACCAAATATAAGCATTGAATAAAGCAATAGCATTCAATAGATGGTTAACCAAGATAATCGATTTTATCATTAAACAGTCTCATGGCACTAATGTCTAAGACACATTTCACTTTCCTTTATTATCAACATGGCTCAGAACCTGGCCAAACTTACAACAGTGAATTATATATCATATTCACATTACTTCCAATATCAACAAAACAAATGAGGCTCATGCTCAAATCAAAACACTTCATACTTCTCATTTGATACACATTTTAGTGCTGTATCAATAATCATGTAAAAAAAAACACTTCAATATAATAAGCACACATAAAAATGGTGCTAATGGAGTCCATCCCCTATCTCCTCCCAAACAAAATCCGGTTTAGAGGTCCATCCCCTATCTTCCCCTAAACCGTGGAGTACATCCCCTATCTCCTCCCACACACAAAACAATGTATGCAAATGCAATGCTCAATCAATACACGTATTTTCTGTATCATTGTAATAGTCAAAATTAATGACTTAACCAATGTGATTAGTTTCAGTTATTCCTAATCCACATGCAATGTCTACAACAATCAAGACTATCCTCCACCGATAGCCCAAAACAGTTATTTCTAGACTGGAAATAAATGAATCAACAATTCAATATGTGAGTGGTTTAAATTATCCAACTACACCATTTAATCAATAAATTTCTCAATTTCATGAATTTAACCAATTTCCCCCAATTCTCTTAAATTAACTATACAAATTAATTTATTAAAACAACTAGGGTTTTTCCCAAAATTACCCAAGTACCCCCACATATCAAAATACCAAAACTTAGAACAAAACTTATAGAATGGAGTAGGAAATCCCTACCTTGAAGAAAACAACTAAAATAGAGAAGATGGAGATGATGATCCAAAATCCAAAGTGCTCCAAATCCTCTCTTTTTCAGATTAAAAGAAAGATCTCGCGAAGCTCTACCTTTCTTCCAAAGGAACTAGGGTAGAAGACCACAAGGAATAGATCAAATCTTAGAGAGAAGGTGAGAGTAGAGAGAGAAACTCTCAAATGGCGGTTTTTTAAAGGTTAAGAGAGAAAAGGTAGGTCAAAAAGTGATCCAAAAAGTGAAATCACGGACTGATGTAGTCGACTCTACGCTCAAGCGTGAAAAACCCCGCTCGAGCGTAAGACACAAAAACATGCTCGAGCGTGAAGAAAGCCGCTCGAGCGTCGATTGCACCCTTCCAGAAGTTTTGCAGGCGCTGGCACCCGCTCGAGCGTCAAACTCCCCGCTCGAGCGGAGGAGCAAAAACAAGGGATCACGCTCGAGCGTAAAAATACCGCTCGAGCGGGAGAACTGCAGAGCAAAAAAATTGGGAGATGGAAAATCACGCTCGAGCGTCAAAATTCCCGCTCGAGCGGAGAAGCAACAACGAAGGGACCGCCCGAGCGTTAAAACTTCCGCTCGAGCGTGAAGGCCAAAAATCTGGGCATCACCTATCGACATCTAAAATCAACCAACCTGTAACAAACCCGCCCAACACAACCTATACTTCAAGTACAAAGAGATTAAAGGACAACAACAGCCAATAAGTAATGACAGGATCCACGGACCTAAGTCCGGATACAATAATTTAAAGAGAAAAGACCGGGGTCGCTATAATCTATTTGGAAATTAAATAAAAAAGAAAGTTTAAAAGAAAAGTAAATTAAATAAAAATGGAAGTTGAATAAAAATAAAATGAAAGTTTCATAAAATTAAAAATGGAAGTTCAATCCAAAAACCACTATACCTTAACGATCTATTTGGAAATTAAATAAAAAAGGAAGTTGAGTAGAAAAGAAACTTGAATAAAAAAGGAAGCTAAATAAAAATAAAACTGGAAGTTGCAGAAAATTAAAAATGGAAATTCATTCAAGGAACCACTATACCTTAACGATCTATTTGGAAATTAAATAAAAAAGGATGTTTAATAGAAAAGTAAATTGAACAAAAATGGAAGTAGAATAAAAATAAAAAGGAAAGTTACATAAAACTAAAAGTGGAAGTTCAATCCAGAAACCACTATACCTTAACGATCTATTGGAAATTAAAAAAAAAAAAGAAGTTTAAAAGAAAAGAAAATTGAATAAAAATGGAAGTTGCAGAAAATTAAAAATGGCAGTTCGTTCAAGAAAGCACTATACCTTAACGATCTATTTGGAAATTAAATAAAAAAGGAAGTTTAATAGAAAAGCAAATTTAATAAAAATGGAAGTTGAATAAAAATAAAAATGAAACTTGCATAAAATTAAAAATGGAAGTTCAATCCAGAAACCACTATACTTTAACGATCTATTTGGAAATTAAATAAAAAAGGAAGTTTAATGGGAAAGTAAATTGAATTAAAAAGGAAGTAGAATAAAAACAAAAATGAAAGTTGCATAAAATTAAAAATGGAAGTTCAATCCAGAAACCACTATACCTTAACGATCTATTTGGAAATTAAATAAAAAAGGAAGTGTAATAGAAAAGTAAATTGAATAAAAATGAAAGTTGAATAAAAATAATAATGAAAGTTGCATAAAATTAAAAATGGAAGTTCAATCCAAAAACTACTATACCTTAACGATCTATTTGGAAATTAGATAAAAAAAGAAGTTGAGTAGAAAAGAAACTCGAATAGAAAAGGAAGTTAAATAAAAATAAAATTGGAAGTTCATTCAAAAAACCACTATACCTTAACGATCTATATGGAAATTAATTAAAAAAAGAAGTTTGATAGAAAAGTAAATTGACTAAAAATGGAAGTAGAGTAAAAATAAAAATGGAAGTTGTATAAAATTAAAAATGGAAGTTCAATCCAGAAACCACTGCACCTTAACGATCTATTTGGAAATTAAATAAAAAAGGAAGTTTAAAAGAAAAGTAAATTGAATAAAAATGGAAGTTGAATAAAAATAAAAATGAAAGTTGCATAAAATTAAAAATGCAAGTTCAATCCAGAAACCCCTATACCTTAACGATCTATTTGGAAATTAAATAAAAAAGGAAGTTGAGTAGAAAAGAAACTTGAATAAAAAAGGAAGTTAAATAAAAATAAAACTGGAAGTTGCAGAAAATTAAAAATGGATGTTCATTCAAGAAACCACTATACCTTAACGATCTATTTGGATATTAAATAACAAAGGATGTTTAATCGGAAAGTAAATTGAATAAAAATGGAAGTAGAATAAAAATAAAAAGGAAAGTTGCATAAAATTAAAAGTGAAAGTTCAATCTAGAAACCACTATACCTTAACGTTCTATTTGGAAATTAAATAAAAAAGGAAGTTTTATAGAAAAGTAAATTGAAGAAAAATGAAAGTTGAATAAAAATAAAAATGAAAGTTGCATAAAATTAAAAATGAAAGTTCAATCCAAAAACCACTATACCTTAACGATCTATTTGGAAATTAAATAAAAAAGGAAGTTGAGTAGAAAAGAAACTTGAATAAAAAAGGAAGTTAGATAAAAATAAAAATGGAAGTTGCAGAAATTTAAAAATGGAAGTTCATTCTAGAAACCACTATACTTTAACGATCTATTTGGAAATTAAATATAAAATAAAGTTTAATAGAAAAGCAAATTGAATAAAAATTGAAGTAGAATATAAATAAAAATGAAAGTTCCATAAAATTCAAAATGGAAGTTCAATCCAGAAACCACTATACCTTAACGATCTATTTGGAAATTAAATAAAAAAGTAAGTTTAATAGAAAAGTGAATTGAATAAAAATAGAAGTTGAATAAAAATAAAAAAGAAAGTTGGAGAAAATTAAAAATGGAAGTTCAATCCAGAAGCCACTTTACCTTAACGATCTATTTGGAAATTAAATAAAAAAGGAAGTTTAATAGAAAAGTAAATTGAATAAAAATGGAAGTTGAATAAAATAAAAATGAATGTTGCCTAAAATTAAAAATGGAAATTCAATCCAAAAACCACTATACCTTAACGATTTATTTGGAAATTAAATAAAAAAGGAAGTTGAGTAGAAAAGAAACTTGAATAGAAAAGGAAGTTAAATAAAAATAAAATTGGAAGTTCATTCAAGAAACCACTATACCTTAACGATCTATATGGAAATTAAATAAAACAGAAAGTTTAATGGAAAAGTAACTTGACTAAAAATGGAAGTAGAATAAAAATAAAAATGAAAGTTCCATAAAATTAAAAATGGAAGTTCAATCCAGAAACCACTACACCTTAACGATCTATTTGGGAATTAAATAAAAAAGGAAGTTTAAAAGAAAAGTAAATTGAATAAAAATGGAAGTTGAATAAAAATAAAAATGAAAGTTGCATAAAATTAAAAATGGAAGTTCAATCCAAAACCCACTATACCTTAACGATCTATTTGGAAATTAAATAAAAAAGGAAGTTGAGTAAAAAAGGAAGTTGAGTAAAAAAGAAACTTGAATAAAAAAGGAAGTTAAATAAGAATAAAACTGGAAGCTGCAGAAAATTAAAAATGGAAGCTCATTCAAGAAACCACTATACCTTAACGATCTATTTGGAAATTTAATAAAAAAGGATGTTTAATAGAAAAGTAAATTGAATAAAAATGGAAGTAGAATAAAAATAAAAAGGAAAGTTGCATAAAATTAAAAGTGGAAGTTCAATCCAGAAACCACAATACCTTAACGATCTATTTGGAAATTAAATAAAAAACGAAGTGCAATAGAAAAGAAAATTGAATAAAAATGGAAGTAGAATAAAAATAAAAATGGAAGTTGCAGAAAATTAAAAATGGCAGTTCAGTCAAGAAAGCACAATCCCTTAACGATCGATTTGGAAATTAAATAAAAAAGGAAGTTTATTAGAAAAGTAGATTGAATAAAAATGGAAGTTGAATAAATATAAAAATGAAAGATGCATAAAATTAAAAATGGAAGTTCAATCCAGAAACCACAATACCTTAACGATCTATTTGGAAATTAAATAAAAAAACAAGTTTAATAGGAAAGTAAATTGAATTAAAATGGAAGTAGAAGAAAAATAAAAATAAAAATGAAAGTTGCATTAAATTAAAAATGGAAGTTCAATCAAGAAACCACTATGCCTTAACGATGTATTTGGAAATTAAAGAAAAAAGGAAGTTCAATAGAAAAGTAAATTGA
Source organism: Camellia sinensis (assembly GCF_055761805.1). Classification (NCBI taxonomy): domain Eukaryota; kingdom Viridiplantae; phylum Streptophyta; class Magnoliopsida; order Ericales; family Theaceae; genus Camellia; species Camellia sinensis. The sequence continues at coordinate 33,126,091 of NW_028128987.1, forward strand.
ATAAAAATGAAGGCTGAATAAAAATAAAAATGAAAGTTACATAAAATTGAAAATGGAAGTTGAATCCAAAAACCACTATACCTTAACGATCTATTTGGAAATTAAATAAAAAAGGAAGTTGAGTAGAAAAGAAAATTGAATAAAAAAGGAAGTTAAACAAAAATAAAATTGGAAGTTGCAGAAAATTAAAAATGGAAGTTCATTCCAGAAACCACTATACTTTAACGATTTATTTGGAAATTAAATAAAAAAGGAAGTTTAATAGAAAAGTAAATTGAATAAAAATGGAAGTAGGATATAAATAAAAACGAAAGTTGCGTAAAATTAAAAATGGAAGTTCAATCCAGAAACCACTATACCTTAACGATCTATTTGGAAATTAAATAAAAAAGGAAGTTTATTGGGAAAGTAAATTGAATTAAAATGGAAGTAGAATAAAAATAAAAATGAAAGTAGCATAAAATTAAAAATGGAAGTTCAATCCAGAAACCACTATACCTTAACGATCTATTTGGAAATTAAATAAAAAAGGAAGTTTAATAGAATAGTAAATTTAATGAAAATGAAAGTTGAATACAAATAAAAATGAATGTTGCTTAAAATAAAAAATGGACGTTCAACCCGAAAACCATTATACCTTAACGATCTATTTGGAAATTAAATAAAAAAGGAAGTTTAATAGAAAAGTGAATTTAATAAAAATGGAAGTTGAATAAAAATAAAAATGAAAGTTGCATAAAATTAAAAATGGAAGTTCAATCCAAAAACCACTGTACCTTAATGACCTTTTTGGAAATTAAATAAAAAAGGACGTTGTGTAGAAAAGTAACTTGAATAAAAAAGCAAGTTGCAGAAAATTAAAAAAGGAAGTTCAATCCAAAAACCACTATACCTTCACGATCTATTTGGAAATTAAATAAAAAAGGAAGTTTAATAGAAAAGAAAATTGAATAAAAATGGAAGTTGACTAAAAATGAAAATGAAACTTGCATAAAATTAAAAATGAAAGTTCAATCCAGAAACCACTATACCTTAACGATCTATTTGGAAATTAAATAAAAAAGGAAGTTGAGTAGAAAAGAAACTTGAATAAAAAAGGAACTTAAATAAAAATAAAACTGGAAGTTGCAGAAAATTAAAAATGGAAGTTATAGCGATCCCGGGTTTACCCTTGTTGTACAGTGATCCGGACATGTGTCCGTGGATGTTGGTAGTTGTTTATTATCTTGTTTGCTTCCTTTTTACTTTGTATATTGAGTTATAGGATGTGTTGGGCAGGTTTGTTACAGGTTGGTTGTGTTTGGGAGCCTAGTGCTGCTGCCCAGATTTTTGGACCTTCGCTCGAGCGAGGAGTTTGTCGCTCGAGCGAGAGTTGAGTTCGTGTCTAGTGGATCGAGCCAGAGTGGTTTCGCTCGAGCGAGCGATTGTGTCTGGTTCTGGACCTGAGAGTTGCCTTTCTTGGCTCGAGCGAGCTTCCTTCGCTCGAGCGGTCTGGGTTTGTTCTTCGCTCGAGCGAGAGGTCTGTCGCTCGAGCGTGCTGGTTGCAGACCTGAGGGTTTGAGTTGTTGGCTCGAGCGAGCATTCTTTCGCTCGAGCGCACTTCTGAGTTTTTGGCTCGAGCGAGAACTTCTTGGCTCGAGCGAGAGTTTTCTGTGTCTGGTCGCTCGAGCGACAAAAGCTTCGCTCGAGCGAGCGTGTTTTATATCAGCGGACAGTAGCGTTTTTGAACTTCAGTTTTTCATTTTCTTTTTCTTTCAAACCCTAGATCCGAGACACTCTCTCTCTAAACTTACACTCTCTCTAAGAATTGATCTCCCTAGAGTGTGAATCTAGCCTAGGGCCTTTGTTAAAAAGATAGAGGGCGTTGAGAGCTTCGATTTAATCTGAAAAAGTTTGGATTTGGAGCACGTTGATCTTCGAGTCTTCATCTCCTTTTTGGCTCAAACTTTGAGGTAGGGATACCCTACTCCTCTCTATGGACTTTGTCTTTAAATTTTAGTATTTTGAGATGTTGGGCTTGGTTTGGTAATTTTGTGAAAGTTTGGGGCTTTTGTGTAATTTTACAAAAGTTGGGGTTTTATTTATAATAAACCTAGATGCATGTTTGGCATAGAGAAAGGGAATAAATGTTGAATCATTGATGAAAATGGGACCTAAGGGTTGTAATGTTAATTACGGGAATTGACCTAATTACATTGTTGGGTTAATTGGGATAATTAATTGGGAGAAGTGAGGAAATGAAATGTTGATTGAATATCCATTTGTGCATTTATTTTCTGTTTAGAAATAACTGCTTTGGGCTATCGGTGGAGGATAGTCGTGATTGTTGTAGACAATGCATGATGATTAGGCAAACGGAAACTAATCAATGAAATGTGTCATGGAATTTGACGGTTGATAGAATACATTAACTGTATGTATTGAGTGAACGTATATAGAACCAATGTGTTTGTATACGTTATGTGTAGAGGAGGAGATGGGGGATGTACTCCGCGGTTTAGGGGAAGATAGGGGATGTACCTCTAAACCGGATAGTGTTGGGAGAAGATAGGGGATGAACTCCGTAGATACAGCTCATATGCTTGTCTAGAGAAGTGAAGATAGAGCTCATATGCTTATCTTTGTGAAATGTGGATACAGCTTATATGCTTATCTGTGAGTGTGGGATATTGTTGTTATACATGTTTGTTGGGAATGTGGATATAGCTTATATGCTTATCTGTGAATGTGGGATATAGTTTTTATACATATCTGTTGAAATGATGATAGAGCTAACATGCTTATCTGTTGAAAAAGGGAAAATGAAAGGTAACTTGGACTAATAAGTTGTATGACATAAATATGTGATTTATGTGAATGTATCAGGGTTGGCCATCTATCAATTGCTAATCTTTTAGTCATTGTTCATGGTTGGTTTAGTGTATTTCTACTGGGCTGTGGCTCACCCTATATGGGAATATCATTTTCAGGTACAGGTAGCATGCCACCTCCAAGGACATAGCTTGGGAGGCTAGAGGCGGACATATTTTGTCGTTCTATTTTGATGTATTACATGTAAATTCAAGCCAAGGGCTTAATGTGTAACGAGTTAGTACTCTTTTGTTGTAACCAAGTGTTAACTTGGAAAGCTGTAAGCCCGTAGGGCATTTTGCTTTTGTTGTTAACATGTAATACTTTTGTAATGAAACTCTAATGAATAAAAGAATGTGGTTAGTTTATATGTCAATGCATGTCTTATTTGATGGGTTTAATGTTATTATTTTGAGGACGTTACAACTTGGTATCAGAGCGTACCGGGTTCGAATACTTTGGGTACGTGGGAAGTGATTAGTATCACAATGGGTTTGTCTCGCTTGATAGAGACTTAGAAGTAGTGTCTTATGCTTTGTGCTTAATTGATAACATGCTTATGTGACTATGTGGGTATGGGATTTAATTTCTAGGATGTTGATTGGATCCTTGGGTTTCTGGGAGTCTTGTTGGAAAAGCACTTGATCAATGCTGTTTCTAACTGGAACTCTAGTAACGCCTCGGGACTATCATTATCCGGAAATGAAATTCGTAAGTGCTTATGTGTTTATGTGCTTATGTGGAGTGAATTACAGCTGTCCATGCATTAGGACGTGAGTGTTTAGTTTCGACACATTTATGAATGTGCTAACATTCTGTGTTACCTTTATTAGGATGTCAGGACGAGGAAGAGGTGCTAGGCGTGGTAGACCTGCGAGGCAGGAAGTACCGTTACCGGAGGAGGTTCCGGCAGTACAGGAGGGAGTTGGCCAGGCCAATGTGGCCGAGCCAGCGGGTCAGCAGGCTATGGGTGCCTTGGCCAGAGAGATAGCAGGAGCTTTGGGTATTCTTAGAGCTAGGAATCAGGCAGCTGAGGCAGGGCCTTCTTTCTTGAAGAGGGAGTTTTTCCGGTCAAATTCGGATGAGTTTGTCGGGGATCCGAAGGAGCCACTGAAGGCTGATGAGTGGCTAGAGCAAATGAGTAAGACGTTCGAGATGCTTGGCATCGAGGACGGAGCACTGAAAGTGACCTTGGCATCCTTCCAACTGAAGGGAGATGCGGGTCAATGGTGGAAGTACGAGAAGGCTCGTGTTGGTGGTACTTGGGAGGCGTTTGTGAATGCTTTTCAGGAGAGGTTTTTGTCTGCAGCAGCTAGGGAGAAGCTGAGGGACCAGTTTAGCCGGCTTAAACAGCAGGGCTTGTCAGTGGCCGAGTTTGAGGCTACTTTTACCAGTCTGTCCAGGTTTGCACCGGAACTGGTAGCGTCTGAGGAACGCCGTTGCTTTGAGTTTGAGCGGAAGTTGAGGCGGGGCCTCAAGTTGAGAGTTGGTGGGTCTTACATTCGAGAGTATAGACACCTGGTAGATGCTGCTGCTCATATGGAAATTATGATGCAGGAAGAGGAGGAAGAACAGAGGGGCTCCAAGAGGAGCCAGGATGGTCAGAGTGATGGCAGGAGGCAGAGGGGTTATAACCCTCAGCAGTCTCAGGGAGCAGTTTCTAGATCGACCTTTCCAGTGCCGAGTGCAGGCTCGGGGAGAGGCAATCAGGGGGAGTTTTCTTGTTACAAGTGTGGCCAGCTGGGTCACAAGGTTTCAGTTTGCCCGCAGAAGGGTGGGGGTCAGAGAGCTGCTTCTTCTTCAGCTAGACCGCAGAGTCAGAGTTTGGGCAGGGGGCAGCCCTTGTCTTGTTATCAGTGTGGACAGCCTGGGCACCTAAAGAGGTTTTGCCCGCAGTTGAGTGCCACTTCGGGAGCGTCTGGTTCTAGGCAGACGCAGGGTTTTCAGCCAGCTCAGTCTGTGCAGGCCTCGAGGGCCAATCCGGGAGCTTCGTCATCCCAGTCTGTGCAGCAGTCTTTTGCTCCTAGAGGTGAGCAGGTAGACCAGGGGCCTACGGGGCGCGTGTATGCTGTTATCGCGCAGGATTTAGTACCGGCTCCATCTGTAGTGAGAGGTACTTTTCTGGAAACCACTATACCTTAACGATCTATTTGGAAATTAAATAAAAAAGGAAGTTTAATAGAAAAGTAAATAGAATAAAAATGGAAGTAGAATGAAAATAAAAAGGAAAGTAGCATCAAATTAAAAGTGGAAGTTCAATCCAGAAACCACTTTACCTTAACGATCTATTTGGAAATTAAATAAAAAAGGAAGTTGAATTAAAATAAAAATGAAAGTTGCATAAAATTAAAAATGGAAGTTCAATCCAAAAACCACTATACCTTAACGATCTATTTCGAAATTAAATAAAAAAGGAAGTTGAGTAGAAAAGAAACTTGAATAAAAACGGAAGTTAAATAAAAATAAAAATGGAAGTTGCAGAAAATTAAAAATCGAAGTTCAATCCAGAAACCACTATACCTTAACGATCTACTTGGAAATTAAATAAAAAAGGAAGTTTAATAGAAAATTAAATTGAATAAAAATGGAAGTAGAATAAAAATAAAAATGAAAGTCGCATAAAATTAAAAATGGATGTTCAATCCAGAAACCACTATACCTTAACGATCTACTTGGAAATTAAATAAAAAAGGAAGTTTAATAGGAAAGTAAATTGAATTAAAATGGAAGTAGAGTAAAAAAAAAATGATAGTTGCATAAAATTAAAAATGGAAGTTTAAACTAGAAACCACTATACCTTAACGTTCAATTTGGAAATTAAATAAAAAAGGAAGTTTATTAGAAAAGTAAACTGAATAAAAATGGAAGTTGAATAAAAATAAAAATGAAAGTTGCGTAAAATTAAAAAAGGAAGTTGAGTAGAAAAGAAACTTGAATAAAAAAGGAAGTTAAATAAAAATAAAAATGGAAGTGGCAGAAAATTAAAAATGGAAGTTCATTCAAGAAATCACTATACCTTAACGATCTATTTAGAAATTAAATAAAAAGGAAGTTTAATAGAAAAGTAAATTGAATAAAAATGGAAGTAGAATAAAAATAAAAAGGAAAGTTGCATAAAATTAAAAGTGGAAGTTCAATCCAGAAACCACTATACCTTAACGATCAATTTGGAAATTAAATAAAAAAGGAAGTTTAATAGAAAGGTAAATTGAATAAAAATGGAAGTAGAATAAAAATAAAAATAAAAGTTGCAGAAAATTAAATATGGAAGTTCAATCCAGAAACCACTATACATTAACGATCTATTTGGAAATTAAATAAAAATGGAAGTTAATAGAAAAGTAAATTCAATAAAAATGGAAGTTGAATAAAAATAAAAATTAAAGTTGCATAAAAGGAAAAATGGAAGTTCAATCCAGAAACCACTATACCTTAATGATCTATTTGGAAATTAAATAAAAAAGGAAGTTTAATAGAAAAGTAAATTTAATAAAAGTGGAAGTTGAATATAAATAAAAATGAAAGTTGCATAAAACAAAAAATGGACGTTCAACCCAAAAACCACTATACCTTAACGATCTATTTGGAAATTAAATAAAAAAGGAAGTTTAATAGAAAAGTGAATTTAATAAAAATGGAAGTTGAATAAAAATAAAAATGAAAGTTGCATAAAATTAAAAATGGAAGTTCAATCCAAAAACCACTGTACCTTAACGATCTTTTTGGAAATTAAATAAAAAATGACGTTGTGTAGAAAAGAAACTTGAATAAAAAAGAAAGTTGCAGAAAATTAAAAATGGAAGTTCATTAAAAAAACCACTATACCTTAACGATCTATTTGGAAATTAAATAAAAAAGGAAGTGTAATAGAAAATTAAATTGAATAAAAATGGAAGTTGAATAAAAATAAAAATGAAAGTTCAATCCAGAAACCACTATACCATAATGATCTATTTGGAAATTAAATAAAAAAGGGAAGTTTAATAGAAAAGTAAATTGAATAAAAATAAAAGTTGCATAAAATTAAAAATTGAAGTTCAATTCAAAAACCACTATACCTTAACGATCTATTTGGAAATTAAATAAAAAAAGGAAGTTGAGTAGAAAAGAAACTTGAATAAAAAAAGGAAGTTAAATAAAAATAAAAATGAAACTTGCAGAAAATTAAAAATAGAAGTTCATTCTAGAAACCAGTATACCTTAACGATCTATTTGGAAATTAAATAAAAAGGAAGTTTAATAGAAAAGTAAATTGAATAAAAATGGAAGTAGAATGAAAATAAAAAGGAAAGTTGCATAAAATTAAAAGTGGAAGTTCAACCCAGAAACCACTATGCCTTAACGATCTATTTGAAAATTAAATAAAAAAAGAAGTTTAATAGATAAGTAAATTGAATTAAACTGGAAGTTGAATAAAAATAAAAAGGAAAGTTGCTGAAAATTAAATACGGAAGTTCAATCTAGAAACCACTTTACCTTAACGATCTATTTGGAAATTAAATAAAAAAGGAAGTTTAATGGAAAAGTAAAATTGAATAAAAATGGAAGTTGAATAAAAATAAAAATAAAAGTTGCATAAAATTAAAAATGGAAGTTCAATCCATAAACCACTATACCTTAACGATCTATTTGGAAATTAAATAAAAAAGGAAGTTGAGTAGAAAAGAAACTTGAATAAAAACAGAAGTTAAATAAAAATAAAAATGGAGGTTGCAGAAAATTAAAAACGGAAGTTCAATCCAGAAACCACTATACCTTAATGATCTACTTGGAAATTAAATAAAAAAGGAAGTTTAATAGATAATTAAATTGAATAAAAATGGAAGTAGAATAAAAATAAAAATGAAAGTTGCATAAAATTAAAAATGGAAGTTCAATCCAAAAACCACTATACCTTAACGATCTATTTGGAAATTAAATAAAAAAGGAAGTTTAATAGGAAAGTAAATTGAATTAAAATGGAAGTAGAGTAAAAAAAAAATGATAGTTGCATAAAATTAAAAATGGAAGTTCAATCCAGAAACCACTATACCTTAACGTTTATTTGGAAATTAAATAAAAAAGGAAGTTTAATAGAAAAGTAAATTGAATAAAAATGGAAGTTGAATAAAAATAAAAATGGAAGTTGAATAAAAATAAAAATGAAAGTTGCGTAAAATTAAAAATGGAAGTTCAATCCAAAAACCACTATACTTTAATGATCTATTTGGAAATTAAATAAAAATGGAAGTTGAGTAGAAAAGAAACTTGAATAAAAAACGAAGTTATATAAAAATAAAAATGGAAGTTGCCGAAAATTAAAAATGGAAGTTCATTCAAGAAACCACTATACCTCAACGATCTATTTAGAAATTAAATAAAAAAGGAAGTTTAATAGAAAAGTAAATTGAATAAAAATGGAAGTAGAATAAAAATAAAAAGGAAAGTTGCATAAAATTAAAAGTGGAAGTTCAATCCAGAAACCACTATACCTTAACGTTCTATTTGGACATTAAATAAAAAATGAAGTTTAATAGAAAAGTAAATTGAATAAAAATGGAAGTTGAATAAAAATAAAAATGAAAGTTGCAGAAAATTAAATATGGAAGTTCAATCCAGAAACCACTACACCTTAATGATCAATTTGGAAATTAAATAAAAAAGGAAGTTTAATAGAAAAGTAAATTGAATAAAAATGGAAGTTGAATAAAAATAAAAATGAAAGTTGCATAAAATGAAAAATGGAAGTTCAATCCAGAAACCACTACACCTTAACGATCTATTTGGAAATTAAATAAAAAAGGAAGTTTAATAGAAAAGTAAATTTAATAAAAATGGAAGTTGAATATAAATAAAAATGAAAGTTGCATAAAATCAAAAATGGACGTTCAACCAAAAAATCACTATAACTTAACGATCAATTTTGAAATTAAATAAAAAAACAAGTTTAATAGAAAAGTAAATTGAATAAAAATGGAAGTTGAATAAAAATAAAAATGAAAGCCGCATAAAATTAAAAATGGAAGTTCAATCCAAAAACCACTGTACCTTAACCATCTTTTTGGAAATTAAAGAAAAAAGGACGTTGTGTAGAAAAGAAACTTCAATAAAAAAGGAAGTTGCAGAAAATTAAAAATGGAAGTTCATTCACAAAACAACTATACCTTAACGAACTATTTGGAAATTAAATAAAAAAGTAAGTTTAATAGAAAAGTAAATTGAATAAAAATGGAAGTTAAATAAAAATAGAAATGAAAGTTGCACAAAATTAAAAGTAGAAGTTCAATCCAGAAACCACTATACCTTAACGATCTATTTGGAAATTAAATAAAAAAGGAAGTTTAATAGAAAAGTAAATTGAATAAAAATGGAAGTAGAATAAAAATAAAAATGAAAGTTGCAGAAAATTAAATATGGAAGTTCAATCCAGAAACCACAATACCTTAACGATGTATTTGGAAATTAAATAAAAAAGGAAGTTTAATAGAAAAGTAAATTGAATAAAAATGGAAGTTGAATAAAAATAAAAAAGAAAGTTGCAGAAAATTAAATATGGAAGTTCAACCCAGAAACCACAATACCATAACGATCTATTTGGAAATGAAATAAAAATAGATGTTTAATAGAAAAGTAAACTAAATTAGAATGGAAGTAGAATAAAAATAAAAATGAAAGTTGCATAAAATTAAAAATGGAAGTTCAATCCAGAAACCACTATACCTTAACGATCTATTTGGAAATTAAATAAAAAAGGAAGTTTAATAGAAAAGTAAATTGAATAAAAATAGAAGTTGAATAAAAATAAAAATGAAAGTTGCAGCAAATTAAATATGGAAGTTCAATCCATAAACCACAATACCCTAACGATCTATTTGGAAATTAAATAAAAAAGGCTGCTTAGTAGAAAAGTAAACAGAATAAAAATGGAAGTAGAATAAAAATAAAAATGAAAGTTGCATAAAATTAAAAGTGGAAGTTCAATCCAGAAACCACTATACCTTAACGATCTATTTGGAATTAAATAAAAAAGGAAGTTTAATAGAAAAGTAAATTGAATAAAAATGGAAGTTGAATAAAAATAAAAATGAAAGCTGCAAAAAATTAGATATGGAAGTTCAATCCAGAAACCACTATACCTTAATGATCTATTCGGAAATTAAATAAAAAAAGAAGTTTACTAGAAAAATAAATTGAATAAAAATGGAAGTTGAATAAAAATAAAAATGAAAGTGGCAGAAAATTAAATATGGAAGTTCAATCCAGAAACCACAATACCTTAACGATCTATTTGGAAATTAAATAAAAAAGGATATTTAATAGAAAAGTAAATTGAATAAAAATGGAAGTAGAATAAAAATAAAAATGAAAGTTGCATGAAATTAGAAGTGGAAGTTCAATCCAGAAACCACTGTACCATAACGATCTATTTGGAAATTAAATAAAAAAGGAAGTTTAATAGAAAATTAAATTGAATAAAAATGGAAGTTGAGTAAAAATAAAAATGAAAGTTGCAAAAAATTAAATATGGAAGTTTAATCCAGAAACCACTACGCCCTAATGATCTATTTTGAAATTAAAAAAAAAAAAGAAGTTTAATAGAAAAATAAATTGAATAAAAATGGAAGTTGAATAAAAATAAAAATAAAAGTTGCCTAAAATTAAAAATGGAAGTTCAATCCAAAAACCACTATACCTTGACGATCTATTTGGAAATTAAATAAAAAAGGAAGTTGAGTTGAAAAGAAACTTGAATAAAAAAGGAAGTTAAATAAAAATAAAAATGGAAGTTGCAGAAAATTAAAAATGGAAGTTCATTCCAGAAACCACTATACCGTAACGATCTATTTGGAAATTAAATAAAAAAGGAAGTTTAATAGAAAAGTAAATCGAATAAAAATGGAAGTAGAATAAAATTAAAAAGAAAAGTTGCATAAAACTAAAAGTGGAAGTTCAATCTAGAAACCACTATAACTTAACGATCGATTTGTAAATTAAATAAAAAAGGAAGTTTAATAGAAAAGTAGATTGAATAAAAATGGAAGTTGAATAAAAATAAAAATGAAATTGCAGAAAATTAAATATGGAAGTTCAATCCAGAAACCACTATACCTTAACGATCTATTTGGAAATTAAGTAAAAAAGGGAGTTTAATAGAAAAGTAAATTGAATAAAAATGGAAGTTGAATAAAAATAAAAATGAAAGTTGCACAAAATTAAAAGTGAAAGTTCAATCCAGAAACCACTATACCTTAATGATCTATTTGGAAATTAAATAAAAAAGGAAGTTTAATAGAAAAGTAAATTGAATAAAAATGGAAGTTGAATAAAAATAAAAAAGAAAGTTGCAGAAAATTAAATATGGAAGTTCAACCCAGAAACCACAGTACCATAACGATCTATTTGGAAATTAAATAAAAAATGATGTTTAATAGAAAAGTAAACTGAATTAGAATGGAAGTAGAATAAAAATAAAAATGAAAGTTGCATAAAATTAAAAATGGATGTGCAATCCTGAAACCACAATACCTTAACGATCTATTTGGAAACTCAATTAAAAAGGAAGTTGAGTAGAAAAGAAACTTGAATAAAAAAGGAAGTTAAATAAAAATAAAAATGGAAGTTGCTGAAAATTAAAAATGCAAGTTCATTCAAGAAACCCCTATACCTTAACGATCTATTTAGAAATTAAATAAAAAAGGAAGTTTAATAGAAAAGTAAATTGAATAAAAATGGAAGAACGATAAAAATAAAAATGAAAGTTGCATAAAAATAAAAATGGAAGTTCAATCCAAAAATCACTATACCTTAACGAACTATTTGGAAATTAAATAAAAAAGGAAGTTTAATAGAAAAGTAAATTGAATAAAAATGGAAGTTGAATGAAAATAAAAATGAAAGTTGCAGAAAATTAAATATGGAAGTTCAATCCGGAAACCACTATACCTTAATGATCTATTTGGAAATTAAATAAAAAAGGAAGTTCAATAGAAAAGTAAATTGAATAAAAATGGAAGTTGTATAAAAATAAAAATGAAAGTTGCAGAAAATTAAATATGGAAATCCAACCCAGAAACCACTATACCTTAACGATCTATTTGGAAATTAAATAAAAAAAGATGTTTAATAAAAAAGTAAATTGAATAAAAATGGAACTAGAATAAAAATAAAAATGAAAGTTGCATAACATTAATAATGGAAGTTTATTCCAAAAACCACTGTACCTTAACGATCTTTTTGGAAATTAAATAAAAAAGGACGTTGTGTAGAAAGAAACATGAATAAAAAAGGAAGTTGCAGAAAATTAAAAATGAAAGTTGCAGAAAATTAAATATGGAATTTCAATCTAGAAACCACTATACGTTAACGATTTATTTGGAAATTAAATAAAAAAGGATGTTTAATAGAAAAGTATATTGAATAAATATGGAAGTCAAATAAAAATAAAAATGAAAGTTGCAGAAAATTAAAAGTGGAAGTTCAATCCAGAAACCACTATACCTTAACGATCTATTTGGAAATTAAATAAAAAAGGAAGTTTAATAGAAAAGTAAATTGAATAAAAATGGAAGTAAAATAAAAATAAAAATGAAATTTGCAGAAAATTGAATATGGAAGTTCAATCCAGAAACCACTATACCTTAACGATCTATTTGGAAATTAGATAAAAAAGGAATTTTAATAGAAAAGTAAATTGCATAAAAATGGAAGTAGAATGAAAATAAAAATGAAAGTTGCAGAAAATTAAATATGGAAGTTCAATCCAGAAACCACTATACCTTAACGATGTATTTGGAAATTAAATAAAAAAGGAAGTTTAATAGAAAAGTAAATTGAAAAAAAATGGAAGTAGAATAAAAATAAAAATGAAAGTTGCATAAAATTAAAAATGGAAATTCAATCCAGAAACCACTATACCTTAAAGATCTATTTTGAAATTAAATAAAAAAAGGATGTTTAATTGAAAAGTAAATTGAATAAAAATGGAAGTTGAAGAAAAATAAAAATGAAAGTTGAAGAAAATTAAATATGGAAGTTCAATCCAGAAACCACAATACCTTAACGATCTATTTGGAATTTAAATAAAAAAGGAAGTTTAATAGAAAAGTAAATTGAATAAAAATGGAAGTTCAATAAAAATAAAAATGAAAGTTGCATAAAATTAAAAATGGAAGTTCAATCCAAAAACCACTATACCTTAACGATCTATTTGGAAATTAAATAAAAAAGGAAGTTGAGCAGAAAAGAAATTTGAATAAAAAAGGAAGTTGAGTAGAAAAGAAACTCGGAAGTTGCAGAAAATTAAAAATGGAAGTTCATTCCAGAAACCACTATACCTTAACGATCTAATTGGAAATTAAAAAAAAAAAGAAGTTTAATAGAAAAGTAAATTGAATAAAAATGGAAGTAGAATGAAAATAAAAATGAAAGTTGCATAAAATTAAAAATGGAAGTTCAATCCAGAAACCAGTATACCTTAAAGATCTATTTTAATATTAAATAAAAAATGAAGTTTAATAGAAAAGTAAATTGAATTAAAATGGAAGTAGAATAAAAATAAAAATGAAAGTTGCATAAAACTAAAAGTGGAAGTTCAATCCAGAAAACACTGTAGCTTAACGAACTATTTGGAAATTAATTAAAAAAGGAAGTTTAATAGAAAAGTAAATTGAATAAAAATGGAAGTTGAATGAAAATAAAAATGAAAGTTGCAGAAAATTAAATATGGTAGTTCAATCCGGAAACCACTATACCTTAATGATTTATTTGGAAATTAAATAAAAAAGGAAGTTTAATAGAAAACTAAATTGAATAAAAATGGAAGTTGAATAGAAATAAAAATGTAAGTTGCATAAAATTAAAAATGGAAGTTCAATCCAGAAACCACTATACCTTAACGATCTATTTGGAAATTAAATAAAAAAGGAAGTTTAATAGAAAAGTAAATTGGATTAAAATGGATAAAAATAAAAAAGAAAGTCGCATAAAATTAAAAATGGAAGTTCAATCCAGAAACCACTATACCTTAACGAACTATTTGGAAATTAAATAAAAAAAGGAAGTTTAATATAAAAGTAAATTGAATAAAAATGGAGGTTGAATAAAAATAAAAATGAAAGTTGCAGAAAATTAAATATGGAAGTTCAATCCGGAAACCACTATACCTTAATGATCTATTTTGAAATTAAATAAAAAAGGAAGTTTAATAGAAAAGTAAATTGAATAAAAATGAAAGTTGAATAAAAATAAAAAATGAAAGTTACATAAAATTAATAATAGAAATTCAATCCAAAAATCACTATGCCTTAACGATCTATTTGGAAATTAAATAAAAAACGAAGTTGAGTAGAAAAGAGACTTGAATAAAAAAGGAAGTTAAATAAAAATAAAAATGGAAGTTGCATAAAATTAAAAGTGGAAGTTCAATCGAAAAACTACTATACCTTAACGATCTATTTGGAAATTAAATAAAAAATGAAGTTGAGTAGAAACGAAACTTGAATAAAAAAGAAAGTTAAATAAAAATAAAAATGGAAGTTGCAGAAAATTAAAAATGAAACATCATTCCAGAAACCAATATACCTTAACGATCTATTTAGAAATTAAAAAAAAAAGGAAGTTTAAATGAAAAGTAAATTGAATAATAACGGAAGTAGAATAAAAATAAAAAGGAAAGTTGCATAAAATTAAAAGTGGAAGTTCAATCCAGAAACCACTACACCTTAACGATTTATTTGAAAATTGAATAAAAAAGGAAGTTTAATAGAAACGTAAATTGAATAAAAATGGAAGTAGAATAAAAATAAAAATGAAAGTTGCAGAAAATTAAATATGGAAGTTCAATCCAGAAACCACTATACCTTAACGATCTATTGGGAAATTAAATAAAAAAGGAAGTTTAATTGAAAAGTAAATTGAATAAAAATGGAAGTTGAATAAAAATAAAAATGAAAGTTGCAGAAAATTAAATATGGAAGTTCAATCCAGAAACCACAATACCTTAACGATCGATTTGGAAATTAAATAAAAAAGGACGGTTAATAGAAAAGTAAACTGAATAAAAATGGAAGTAGAATAAAAATAAAAATGAAAGTTGCATAAAATTAAAAATGGAAGTTCAATCCAGAAACCATTATACGTTAACGATCTATTTGGAAATTAAATAAAAAACTGATGTTTAATAGAAAAGTAAACTGAATTAAAATGGAAGTAGAATAAAAATAAAAATGAAAGTTGCATAAAATTAAAAATGGAAGTTCAATCCAGAAACCACTATACCGTAACGATCTATTTGGAAATTAAATAAAAAAGGAAGTTTAATAGAAAAGTAAATTGAATAACAATGGAAGTTGAATAAAAATAAAAATGAAAGGTGCATAAAATTAAAAATGGAAGTTCAATCCAAAAACCACTGTACCTTAACGATCTATTTGGAAACTCAATAAAAAAGGAAGTTGAATAGAAAAGAAACTTGAATAAAAAAGGAAGTTAAATAAAAATAAAAATGGAAGTTGCAGAAAATTAAAAGTGGAAGTTCATTCAAGAAACCACTATACCTTAACGATCTATTTAGAAATTAAATAAAAAAGGAGGTTTAATAGAAACGTAAATTGAATAAAAATGGAAGTTGAATAAAAATAAAAATGAAAGTTGCATAAAATTAAAAATGGAAGTTCAATCCAGAAACCACTATTGTAATAACCCACATTCATGTCTTAGTCATGTTCATGTACATTTGCATGATTTTGTCTTGTTAAGCTTGCATTTGTAGACTTGGACTTGTTTTGCCTAGGTAAAGGTTCTTGTCTTGTCTTGATGCTATCATGTTTTCCCTAAGTGTTGTATGCATGCTTTGTTCCTTCTTTGCTATGTTAAGCCTAGGTCATGCCAAGCCTAGGTCATGTTAAGCCTAGGTCATGCCAAGCCTAGGTCATGCCAAGCCTAGGTCATGTTAAGCCTAGGTCATGCCAAGCCTAGGTCATGTTAAGCCTAGGTCATGCCAAGCCTAGGTCATGTTAAGCCTAGGTCATGCCAAGCCTAGGTCATGCTAAGCCTAGGTCATGCCAAGCCGAGGTCATGTTAAGCCTAGGTCACACCTTTGAATATAGCGATCCCGGGTTTACCCTTGTTGTACAGTGATCCGGACATGTGTCCGTGAATGTTGGTAGTTGTTTATTTTCTAGTTTGCATCCTCTTTACTTTGTATATTGGGTTATGGGATGTGTTGGGCAGGTTTGTACAGGTTGGTTGTGCTTGGGAGCCTAGTGTTGCTGCCCAGATTTTTGGTCCTTCGCTCGAGCGAGGAGTTTGTCGCTCGAGCGAGCGTGGTGTTGCACCTGGTTCTGGACCTGAGAGTTGTAGTTTCTGGCTCGAGCGAGCTTTTCGTGGCTCGAGCGGTCTGGGTTTTTCTTCGCTCGATCGAGAACTTCTTGGCTCGAGCGAGAGTTTTCTGTGTCTGGTCGCTCGAGCGACCAATCCTTCGCTCGAGCGAGAGTGTTTTATATCAGCGGACAGCAGCGTCTTAAACATCACTTTTTCAGTCCCTTTCTTTGAGCAAAACCTAAATTCGACACTCTCTCTTCCTAAACTTACACTCTCTCTAAGATTTGATCTCCCTAGGGTGTGAATCTAGCCTAGGGCCTTTGTTAAAAAGATAGAGGGCGTTGAGAGCTTCGATTTAATCTGAAAAAGTTTGGATTTGGAGCAAGTTGATCTTGGAGTCTTCATCTCCTTTTGGGCTAAAACTTCAAGGTAGGGATATCCTACTCCTCTCTATGGGTTTTGTCTTTGAATTTTGGTATTTTGAGATGTTGGGCTTGGTTTGGTAATTTTGTGAAAGTTTGGGGCTTTTGTGCAATTATACGAAAGTTGGGGTTTTATTCATAATAAACCTAGATGCATGTTAGGCATGAAAAAATGGAATGATTGTTGAATCATTGATGAAAATGGGACCTAAGGGTTGAAATGGTAATTATGGAAAATGGCCTAATTACATTGTTTAATTAATTGGGATAATTAATTGGTGAGAAATGAGGAAATGAAATGTTGATTGAATATCCATTTGTGCATTTATTTTCTGTTTAGAAATAACTGCTTTGGGCTATCGGTGGAGGATAGTCGTGATTGTTGTAGACAATGCATGATGATTAAGTAAACGGAAACTAATCAATGGAATGTGTCATGGAACTTGACAGTTGATAGAATACATTAATTGTATGTATTGTGTGATTGTATATAGAACCAATGTGTTTATATACGTTATGTGTAGAGGAGGAGATAGGGGATGTACTCCACGGTTTAGGGGAAGATAGGGGATGTACCTCTAAACCGGATAGGTATTGGGAGGAGATAGGGGATGAACTCCGTAGACAGAGCTCATATGCTTGTCTAGAGAAGTGAAGATAGAGCTCATATGCTTATCTTTGTGAAGTGTGGATACAGCTTGTATGCTTATCTGTGGATATTGTTGATATACATATCTGTTGTAGAATGTGGATACAGCTTGTACGCTTATCTGTGGATATTGTTGATATACATATCTGTTGAGAATGTGAGATATAGTTTTTATACATATCTGTGGAAATGATAATAGAGCTAGCATGCTTATCTATTGAAAAGGGAAAATGAAAAGTAATTGGGACTTGTAAGTCGTTGACATAAATATGTAATTTATGTGATTGTATCAGTGTTGACCAACTATCAATTGCTAATGTTTTAGTCATTGTCCATGGTTGGTTTAGTGTATTTCTACTGGGCTGTGGCTCACCCTATATGGGAATATCATTTTCAGGTGCAGGAAGCATGCCACCTCCAAGGACATAGCTGGGAGGCTAGTGGCGGGCATAGTTTTGTCGTTTTACCTTTTGATGTATTACATGTAATTTCAAGCCAAGGGCTTAATGTGTAAACGAGTTAGAACTCTTTGTTGTAACCAAGTGTTAACTTGGAAAGCTGTAAGCCCGTAGGGCATTTTGTTATGAGGTTAACATGTAATACTTATGTAATGGAACTCTAATGAATGAAAGAATGTGGTTAGTTTATATGTAAATGTATGTCTTATTAGATGGGTTTATTGTTGTTATTTTGAGGGCGTTACATTGAACCTCTTACACCTTGGACCATCTTGGAACCCCTTTGGTTGACCTCCACCGTCACCTAGGCATATTGGCCGAGATGTTATCACCTAGGCGTCCGAGATCCTTAATCCTTGCACCTAGTGATCTTGTTCTGGGACTGGAATGACCTAGACCGAGGTGTGGCACATCTAGGCCGAGGTGTGGCACAGCTTAGTCAAGTGTTGTCCTTCCTAGCCGAGGTCATTGTCATCTTAGTTGCCGAAGTCTTATTGTTAGCCGATGTCACCCCTTGCCGGAGTGCCATTCTGAGTAGCTTGCTAGATACGCCTTGTCAGGGCCTTGTCTTGTCAATCTATCACCTTTTTGAAGAGAACCAACCAACCGTTGCCACGTGTCCGAGCTGAGAGTTAAGTCAGCCGGCAGAGAGAGAAACCCCTCATTTGTTGTATCTTGTTTTGAAGAGTTGAGAGAGAAGCTCTAGAAGAGGGAGAAGAGTTCTTGAGAGAGAGTGGATTTCCAAGCTTGATTCTTTGAGATCGAACCGTTAGATCCGTGTTCTAAGGTTAGATTCTTGATCCGCTCTTGTTGTTCTATATGTTTATGATATTGCATTGCATGATTGAAAATGATTTGTAAGCCATGCATTGCTTTGAAGTTCGGTTTTAGAAAGAGAAAATGGCATTCATGTGTTCTTCAAGAAAAGTCATGTTTTGATCCGAAGGCTCATGCCTAGATCCATGTTTTTGTGTTTGTTCTTGCATGATTTTCAAAGTATGGGTACCCAGGTCCATGTTTTCGAACTCATGTCATGAAATCCCAGATCTTGTAATAACAAGTTATGATTTTAGCATTCATATTCTTCATGTTCTTCATGCTCATGTTCTTCATGTTCTTCAAGGAGGAAACCCAGATTTCCAGACTTCATTTCCCTAGGTGTGATTACCGACACCACTCTTGCCTAGATCACACACCTAGGCCAAGCATCGTATCTCACCTTGGCCTACCTTGCATGATCACTTGCACGTTATTTTATCTTGCATGCACACCTAGGCTAACCACTGCACACCTAGGCCGACCATGGTACACCCATGCCGGCACCTTGTAACACCTCGGCAGGCAGCTGCATACTGAAGCCTAGGTAACCACACCTCGGCCAAGAGGTGTGGGACCTCGGCCAAGACCTCCTGAGTTCACCCAGCTAGGTCGTTTTAGCCTAGATCATCTCTGTGCATCCATTCCAGGACCTGGTTGGTACCCAGCATGTTTTCCCTAGATGTTTCCAGCATGTTTTTCCCTAGGTGTTTTCAGCATGTTTTCCCTAGATGTTTTCACATGTTTTCCCTAGGTGATTTCTAGCATGTTTTCCCTAGATGTTTTCAGCATGTTTTCCCTAGATGTTTCCAGCATGTTTTCCCTAGATGTTTCCAGCATGTTTTTCCCTAGGTGTTTTCAGCATGTTTTCCCTAGATGTTTTCAGCATGTTTTCCCTAGGTGATTTCTAGCATGTTTTCCCTAGATGTTTTCAGCATGTTTTCCCTAGATCATTTGCATTCATGTGAAGCTTGTTTTAAGAGTGCGTTCAATAGACTTTGCCACGTGTTTGTAGGACTTGGACCTTTGCCTTGATCCCGACGCCCCAAGAACTATGTGAGTGGTATTTTTAATAAAGTTATGTTATAAAGTTTTGGCAAAGCCTTGCTTCGTTTTAGAAAAGTATTTGATCAAGCATGAATGATTATCTCTATTTTGTGTATCAAGTATAAGCTTTGTTTTGATGACATTCTTGGAAAGTCCTCCCATGCTAGGGGACTCTAAGCCCATGTAGCACCATGTTTGAGAGATCTCTGTCATCGACGGTCTATGAACGGGTGGATTTGTCTAATCGATTCCGGGTCGATTATTCCCTTGTCTTGTCCGAAATGTCATCACCCCATGTATTATGTAGATGTTATTAACATCCCAAGCAAGATTTGAAAGGCCAAGATTTGATTGATGAACTTGATTCATCCCATGTTTTGAACAAGCTATGATATATGTATTGTTTTGACAAGGACCTTGGAAATCATTCATGCAACCCCTTTATTACTTGTACCATTCACTGAGTATCCAAGCTCACCCTCCCTATGTATATATGTAGGTAATAAGCAAGAGGTCGGCTTCGCCAAGATGTGTGTTTTGTATGCTTGTTTGGTCGGCTGTAAGGATGTCGGCAATCCTGAAGATCATGTTCCATGTTTTGTATTTCATGTGTTATATTTATGTCGGCTTGAGAAGCCCTTTGCCAAGATGTAACATGTACTTTTGTAATCAAGTTATAAGTTATGTAAAGATGTATGCCATTCCATTTGACTATGCACTGCTCTTATGGACCACTTGTATTTTAGATTATTGCTTTCGCACTTGTGAGCCCCGTATATTGTACTCTGATTGTGTGTGAATTTTGTAAGTCGGCCTTCGGTAATCTCGGATTACTGGCCATCACGGCACCAAACTACTAGGGGCGGTTTGGGGGCGTGACAACTATACCTTAACGATCTATTTGCAAATTAAATAAAAAAGGAAATTTAATGGAAAAGTAAATTGAATAAAAACGGAAGTTGAATAAAAATAAAAATGGAAGTTGCAGAAAATTACATATGGAAGTTCAATCGAGAAACCACTATACCTTAACGATCTATTTGGAAATTAAATAAAAAAAGGATGTTTAATAGAAAAGTAAACTGAATAAAAAAAAAATGAAAGTTGCATAAAATTAAAAATGGAAGTTCAATCCATAAACCACTGTACCTTAACGATCTATTTGGAAATTAGATAAAAAAGGATGTTTAATAGAAAAGTAAACTGAATTAAAATGGAAGTAGAAGAAAAAGAAAAAAGAAAGTTGCATAAAATTAAAAATGAAAGTTCAATCCAGAAACGACTTTACCTTAACGATCTATTTGGAAATTAAATAAAAAAGGAAGTTTAATAGAAAAGTAAATTGAATAAAAATGGAAGTTGAATAAAAATAAAAATGAAATTTGCATAAAATTAAAAATGGAAGTTCAATCCAAAAACCACTATACGTTAACGATCGATTTGGAAACTCAATAAAAAAGGAAGTTGAATAGAAAAAAAACTTGAATAAAAAAGGAAGTTAAATAAAAATAAAAATGAAAGTTGCAGAAAATTAAAAATGGAAGTTCATTCTAGAAACCACTATACCTTAACGATCTATTTAGAAATTAAATAAAAAAGGAAGTTTAATAGAAAAGTAAATTGAATAAAAATGGAAGTAGAATAAAAATAAAAATGAAAGTTGCATAAAATTAAAAATGGAAGTTCAATCCAGAAACCACTATACCTTAAAGATCTATTTGCAAATAGAATAAAAAAGGAAGTTTAATAGAAAAGTAAATTGAATAAAAATAAAAATGAAAGTTGCAGAAAATTAAATATGGAAGTTCAATCCGGAAACCACTATACCTTAATGATCTATTGTGAAATTAAATAAAAAAGGAAGTTTAATAGAAAAGTAAATTGAATAAAAATGGAAGTTGAATAAAAATAAAAAATGAAAGTTGCATAAAATTAATAATTGAAGTTCAATCCAAAAACCTCTATGCCTTAACGATCTATTTGGAAATTATATAAAAAACGAAGTTGAGTAGAAAAGAAATTTGAATAAAAAAGGAAGTTCAATCGAAAAACTACTATACCTGAACGATCTATTTGGAAATTAAATAAAAAATGAAGTTGAGTAGAAACGAAACTTGAATAAAAAAGAAAGTTAAATAAAAATAAAAATGGAAGTTGCAGAAAATTAAAAATGGAACATCATTCCAGAAACCAATATACCTTAACGATCTATTTAGAAATTAAAAAAAAAAAGGAAGTTTAAATGAAAAGTAAATTGAATAATAACGGAAGTAGAATAAAAATAAAAAGGAAAGTTGCATAAAATTAAAAGTGGAAGTTCAATCCAGAAACCACTACACCTTAACGATCTATTTGAAAATTGAATAAAAAAGGAAATTTAATAGAAACGTAAATTGAATAAAAATGGAAGTAGAATAAAAATAAAAATGAAAGTTGCAGAAAATTAAATATGGAAGTTCAATCCAGAAACCACTATACCTTAATGATCTATTGGGAAATTAAATAAAAGAGGAAGTTTAATTGAAAAGTAAATTGAATAAAAATGGAAGTTGAATAAAAATAAAAATGAAAGTTGCAGAAAATTAAATATGGAAGTTCAATCCAGAAACCACAATACCTTAACGATCTATTTGGAAATTAAATAAAAAAGATGTTTAATAGAAAGGTAAACTGAATAAAAACGGAAGTAGAATAAAAATAAAAATGAAAGTTGCATAAAATTAAAAATGGAAGTTCAATCCAAAAACCATTATACCTTAACGATCTATTTGGAAATTAAATAAAAAATGATGTTTAATAGAAAAGTAAACTGAATTAAAATGGAAGTAGAATAAAAATAAAAATGAAAGTTGCAAAAAATTAAATATGGAAGTTCAATCCAGAAACCACTATACCTTAACGATCTATTTGGAAATTAAATAAAAAAGGAAGTTTAATTGAAAAGTAAATTGAATAAAAATGGAAGTTGAATAAAAATAAAAATGAAAGTTGCAGAAAATTAAATATGGAAGTTCAATCCAGAAACCACAATACCTTAACGATCTATTTGGAAATTAAATAAAAAATGATGTTTAATAGAAAAGTAAACTGAATAAAAATTGAAGTAGAATAAAAATAAAAATGAAAGTTGCATAAAATTAAAAATGGAAGTTCAATCCAGAAACCATTATACCTTAACGATCTATTTAGAAATTAAATAAAAAATGATGTTTATAGAAAAGTAAACTGAATTAAAATGGAAGTAGAATAAAAATAAAAATGAAAGTTGCAGAAAAATAAATATGGAAGTTCAATCCAGAAACCACTATACCTTAACGATCTATTTGGAAATTAAATAAAAAAGGAAGTTTAATTGAAAAGTAAATTGAATAAAAATGGAAGTTGAATAAAAATAAAAATGAAAGTTGCAGAAAATTAAATATGGAAGTTCAATCCAGAAACCACAATACCTTAACAATCTATTTGAAAATTAAATAAAAAATGATGTTTAATAGAAAAGTAAATTGAATAAAAATTGAAGTAGAATAAAAATAAAAATGAAAGTTGCATAAAATTAAAAATGGAAGTTCAATCCAGAAACCATTATACCTTAACGATCTATTTAGAAATTAAATAAAAAATGTTGTTTAATAGAAAAGTAAACTGAATTAAAATGGAAGTAGAATTAAAATAAAAATGAAAGTTGCAGAAAATTAAATATGGAAGTTCAATCCAGAAACCACTATACCTTAACGATCTATTTGGAAATTAAATAAAAAAGGAAGTTTAATTGAAAAGTAAATTGAATAAAAATGGAAGTTGAATAAAAATAAAAATAAAGGTTGCAGAAAATTAAATATGGAAGTTCAATCCAGAAACCACAATACCTTAACGATCTATTTGGAAATTAAATAAAAAAGGATGTTTAATAGAAAAGTAAACTGAATAAAAATTGAAGTAGAATAAAAATAAAAATGAAAGTTGCATAAAATTAAAAATGGAAGTTCAATCCAGAAACCATTATACCTTAACGATCTATTTGGAAATTAAATAAAAAATGATGTTTAAGAGAGAAGTAAACTGAATTAAAATGGAAGTAGAATAAAAATAAAAATGAAAGTTGCATAAAATTAAAAATGGAAGTTCAATCCCGAAACCACTATACCTTAACGATCTATTTGGAAATTAAATAAAAAAGGAAGTTTAATAGAAAAATAAATTGAATAAAAATGGAAGTTGAATAAAAATAAAAATGAAAGTTGCATAAAATTAAAAATGGAAATTCAATCCGAAAACCACTATACCTTAACGATCTATTTGGAAACTCAATAAAAAAGGAAGTTGAATAGAAAAGAAACTTGAATAAAAAAGGAAGTTAAATAAAAATAAAAATGGAAGTTGCAGAAAATTAAAAATGGAAGTTAATTCAAGAAACCACTATACCTTAACGATCTATTTAGAAATTAAATAAAAAAGAAAGTTTAATGGAAACGTAAATTGAATAAAAATGGAAGTAGAATAAAAATAAAAATGAAAGTTGCATAAAATTAAAAATGGAAGTTCCATCCAGAAACCACTATACGTTAACGATCTATTTGGAAATTAAATAAAAAAAGGATGTTTAATAGAAAAGTAAATTGAATAAAAATGGAAGTTGAATAAAAATAAAAATTAAAGTTTTATAAAATTAAAAGTGGAAGTTCAATCCAAAAACCACTATACCTTAACGATCTATTTGGAAATTAAATAAAACAGGAAGTTTAATAGAAAAGTAAATTGAATAAAAATGGAAGTAGAATAAAAATAAAAATGAAAGTTGCAGAAAATTAAATATGGAAGTTCTATCCAGAAACCACTATACATTAACGATCTATTTGGAAATTAAACAACAAAGGAAGTTTAATAGAAAAGTAAGTTGAATGAAAATGGAAGTTGAATAAAAATAAAAATGATAGTTGCATAAATTAAAAAATGGATGTTCAATCCAGAAACCACTATACCTTAACGATCTTTTTGGAAATTAAATAAAAAAGATAGTTTAATAGAAAATTAAATTTAGTAAAAATGGAAGTTGAATATAAATAAAAACGAAAGTTGCAAAAAATTAAAAATGGTAGTTCAACCCAAAAACCACTATACCTTAACGATTTATTTGGAAATTAAATAAAAAAGGAAGTTTAACAGAAAAGTAAATTTAATAAAAATGGAAGTTGAATAAAATTAAAAATGAAAGGTGCATAAAATTAAAAATGGAAGTTCAATCCAAAAACCACTATACCTTAACGATCTCTTTGGAAATTAAATAAAAAAGGAAGTTTAATTGAAAAGTAAATTGAATAAAAATGGAAGTTGAATAAAAATAAAAATGAGAGTTGCAGAAAATTAAATATGGAAGTTCAATCCAGAAACCACAATACCTTAACGATCTATTTGGAAATTAAATAAAAAAGGATGTTTAATAGAAAAGTAAACTGAATAAAAATGGAAGTTGAATATAAATAAAAACGAAAGTTGCAAAAAATTAAAAATGGTAGTTCAACCCAAAAACCAATATACCTTAACAATTTATTTCGAAATTAAATAAAAAAGGAAGTTTAACAGAAAAGTAAATTTAATAAAAATGGAAGTTGAATAAAAATAAAAATGAAAGGTGCATAAAATTAAAAATGGAAGTTCAATCCAAAAACCACTATACCTTAACGATCTCTTTGGAAATTAAATAAAAAAGGAAGTTTAATTGAAAAATAAATTGAATAAAAATGGAAGTTGAATAAAAATAAAAATGAGAGTTGCAAAAAATTAAATATGGAAGTTCAATCCAGAAACCACAATACCTTAACGATCTATTTGGAAATTAAATAAAAAAGGATGTTTAATAGAAAAGTAAACTGAATAAAAATTGAAGTAGAATAAAAATAAAAATGAAAGTTGCATAAAATTAAAAATGAAAGTTCAATCCAGAAACCATTATACCTTAACGATCTATTTGGAAATTAAATAAAAAAATGATGTTTAATAGAAAAGTAAACTGAATTAAAATGGAAGTAGAATAAAAATGAAAATGAAAGTTGCAAAAAATTAAATATGGAAGTTCAATCCAGAAACCACTATACCTTAACGATCTATTTGGAAATTAAATAAAAAAGGAAGTTTAATTGAAAAGTAAATTGAATAAAAATAAAAATGAAAATTGCAGAAAATTAAATGTGGAAGTTCAATCCAGAAACCACAATACCTTAACGATCTATTTGGAAATTAAATAAAAAAGGATGTTTAATAGAAAAGTAAACTGAATAAAAATTGAAGTAGAATAAAAATAAAAATGAAAGTTGCAGAAAATTAAAAATGGAAGTTCAATCCAGAAACCATTATACCTTAACGATCTATTTGGAAATTAAATAAAAAATGATGTTTAATAGAAAAGTAAACTGAATTAAAATGGAAGTAGAATAAAAATAAAAATGAAAGTTGCATAAAATTAAAAATGGAAGTTCAATCCAGAAACCACTATACCTTAACGATCTATTTGGAAATTAAATAAAAAAGGAAGTTTAATAGAAAAATAAATTGAATAAAAATGGAAGTTGAATAAAAATAAAAATGAAAGTTGCATAAAATTAAAAATGGAAATTCAATCCAAAAACCACTATATCTTAACGATCTATTTGGAAACTCAATAAAAAAGAAAATTGAATAGAAAAGAAACTTGAATAAAAAAGGAAGTTAAATAAAAATAAAAATGGAAGTTGCAGAAAATTAAAAATGGAAGTTCATTCAAAAAACCACTATAGCTTAACGATCTATTTAGAAATTAAATGAAAAGGGAAGTTTAATAGAAACGTAAATTGAATAAAAATGGAAGTAGAATAAAAATAAAAATGAAAGTTGCATAAAATTAAAAATGGAAGTTCAATCCAGAAACCGCTATACCTTAACGATCTATTTGGAAATTAAATAAA
Source organism: Camellia sinensis (assembly GCF_055761805.1). Taxonomy (NCBI): domain Eukaryota; kingdom Viridiplantae; phylum Streptophyta; class Magnoliopsida; order Ericales; family Theaceae; genus Camellia; species Camellia sinensis. The sequence goes on from NW_028128987.1 coordinate 33,152,570, forward strand.
AAAAGGATGTTTAAAAGAAAAGTAAATTGAATAAAAATGGAAGTTGAATAAAAATAAAAATGAAAGTTGCATAAAATTAAAAGTGGAAGTTCAATCCAAAAACCACTATACCTTAACGATCTATTTGGAAATTAAATAAAAAAGGAAGTTTAATAGAAAAGTAAATTGAATAAAAATGGAAGTAGAATAAAAATAAAAATGAAAGTTGCAGAAAATTAAATATGAAAGTTCTATCCAGAAACCACTATACATTTACGATCTATTTGGAAATTAAATAACAAAGGAATTTTACTAGAAAAGTAAGTTGAATGAAAATGGAAGTTGAATAAAAAGAAAAATGAAAGTTGCATAAATTGAAAAATGGAAGTTCAATCCAGACACCACTATACCTTAACGATCTATTTGGAAATTAAATAAAAAAGGAAGTTTAATAGAAAAGTAAATTTAAGAAAAATGGACGTTGAATATAAATAAAAATGAAAGTTGCATAAAATTAAAAATGGAAGTGCAACCCAAAAACCACTATATCTTAACGATTTATTTGGAAATTAAATAAAAAATGAAGTTTAATAGAAAAGTAAATTTAATAAAAATAGAAGTTGAATAAAAATAAAAAAGAAAGTTGCATAAAATTAAAAATAGAAGTTCAATCCAAAAACCACTATACCTTAACGATCTCTTTGGAAATTAAATAAAAAAGGAAGTTTAATAGAAAATTAAATTGAATAAAAATGGAAGTTGAATAAAAATAAAAATGAAAGTTGCATAAAATTAAAATTGGAAGTTCAATCCAGAAACCACTATACTTTAAAGATCTATTTTGAAATTAAATAAAAAAGGAAGTTTAATAGAAAAGTAAATTGAATAAAAATGGAAATAGAATAAAAATAAAAATGAAAGTTGCAGAAAATTAAATATGAAAGTTCAATCCAGAAACCACTATACCATAACGCTCTATTTGGAAATTCAATAAAAAATGAAGTTTAATAGAAAAGTAAATTGAATAAAAATGGAAGTTGAATAAAAAAAAATGAAAGTTGCAGAAAATTAAATATGGAAGTTCAATTCAGAAACCACTATACATTAACGATTTATTTGGAAATTAAATAAAAAATGAAGTTTAATAGAAAAGTAAATTGAATAAAAATGGAAATAGAATAAAAATAAAAATGAAAGTGCATAAAATTAAAATTGGAAGTTCAATCCAGAAACCATTATACCTCAAAGATCTATTTTGAAATTAAATAAAAAATGATGTTTAATAGAAAAGTAAATTAAATAAAAATGGAAGTTGAATAATAATAAAAATGAAAGTTGCAGAAAATTGAATATTGAAGTTCAATCCAGAAACCACAATACCTTAATGATCTAATTGGAAATTAAATAAAAAAGGAAATTTGTCACGCCCCACTTTTTATTACTCGAAGGCATTACCAAATTCATTAACTTAATTCAATTTCAAGGATAATATGCGGAAATAAACTTATACATTCAATCCGTAGAAGTGATTAACAATACTCTCATTCGTATGCAAAGTAAATATTACATGAACATACTTAATAAATTGCCCTTGGGCTTACATCACTTAAGGTACAAGAAGAAGGGTGTAACCCTTTTACAATAATGGCATTCCGCCAACATAACTGAGGCCCTGTGGCCAGTAAACAAGTAGAACCAAATCTTGCAGCTCAACTTGCTTAACACCTGAAAAAGATTCAACAACGTGGGATGAACATATAGTCCAGTAGGGAACTCAACATGATCCTCAACAATAACAACTTACAGATAGCTATGATCATGAACACTCATTCTCATACTAGAATAGTAATGTGACAGTTTATACAAAATATATATATATATGAACTTTTCTCGAAAACAACCGTTTCATTCAACGCTAAAAGTGGTTTGTCTTTCCTTTTTCCTTTCATTAACCCCCATTCCCAATCTTTCATAACATTAACAAATACTTAGGAAGTAATCTCACTAAGCCCGATACCCACTTCCATTTCCTACACATACTCAGATGTACCTTTTCAAACATGTTTATCTATAAAACATTCTTTCTCCTCCACACTTTCTGTAACGCCCTCGAAAATAAACCCATTAAATATATATAACATCAACATGCAATGTTAAAAAGGAAACAGTTCATTAAAATATTCATTAGTCTTACTAAACAAAAGCATTACATGTAACATCAAATTAAATGCCCTACAGGCTTACATCTTTCCAAGCCAACACTTGGACACAAAAGTATGAGTTCTAACCCAAATACAAATAAAGCCCTAGGCTTGTGTGTTTACATGTACTAACAAATGAAAGCAAATAACTGAAAATAGTCTTCAAAATCCAAGTCCTTCCAAACTAAGTCCTTGGAGGTAGCTTGTCACCTGAACCTGAAACTGATGTTCCCATATAGGGTGAGCCACAGCCCAGTAGAAATATACTAAACCAAATATAAGCATTGAATAAAGTAATAGCATTCAATAGATGGTTAACCAAGATAATCAATTACATCATTATCCAATCTCATGACATTATTGTCAACGACACGTTTCACTTTTCAACATTATCAATATGGCTCAGAACCTGGCCAAACTTACAACAGTGAATTATATATATATCATATTCACATTCTTCCAATGTCAACAAACAAATGAGACTCAAGCTCAAATCAAAACACTTCATACTTCAAGATTGATACACATTTTAGTGTTGTATCAATAAAAACACTTCTATAAAATAAGCACACATAAAAGTGATGCTAATGGAGTCTATCCCCTATCTCCTCCCAAACAAAATCCGGTTTAGAGGTCCATCCCCTATCTCCTCCAACACAAAACAATGTATGCAAATGTAATGCTCAATCAATACACGTATTTTCTGTATTAATACAATAGTCAAAATTAATGACTTAACCAATGTGATTAGTTTCAGTTATTCCTAATCCACATGCAATGTCTACAACAATCACGACTATCCTCCACCGATAGCCCAAAACAGTTATTTCTAGACTGGAAATAAATATAACAACAATTCAATAGGCGAGTGGTTTAAATTATCCCACTACACCATTTAATCAATGAATTCCTCAATTTCATGAGTTACACCAAATTCCCAAATTCCCTTAAACTAATTATACAAATTAATTTATCAATACAACTAGGGTTTTTCCCAAAATTACCAAAGTATCCCCAACATATCAAAATACCAAAACTTAGAACAAAACTTATAGAATGGAGTAGGAAATCCCTACCTCGAAGAAATAACCACAAAAGAGAAGATGGAGATGAAGACCCAAACTCCAAAGTGCTCCAAACTACCAACAATTCAGATTAAAACGAAGCCCTCGACTCACACACTCTTTTTAATGAAGGATCTAGGGTAGAAACACACCCTAAGTGGATCAAATCTAAGAGAGAAGGTGAGTAGGGTGAGAGAGAAGTCAGACCTTAGGGTTTGGAATCTAAAAAGAGGATGAAAAACTGATTAAAAACCCGTTGCTGTCTAATTAAACTGGGCAGGCTCGCTCGAGCAAAGACTTGGTCGCTCGAGCGACCAGACATAAAAACTCGCTCGAGCGAAGAAAATCTCGCTCGAGCCAAGAATGTAGTACTACAGGTCTATACTAGACGCAAACTCTCGCTCGAGCGACCAAACCCCGGCTCGAGCGACAAACCAAAAACACCAGCTCGCTCGAGCGACCAACTCCTCGCTCGAGCGAAGATCCAAAATTCTGGACAGCAACACTTGGTTTCTAAACCCAACCAACCTGAAACAAACCTGCCCAACACATCCTATAACTCCAAATAAGAAAATAAAGAATGACAATAACAATTATACAATGACAGAATCTACGGCCAACCTAAGTCCGGATACAATAATCAAATGGGAAAAGACCGAGGTCGCAATAACCTCCCCCCCTTAAAAGAATTTCATCCCCGAAATTAAGCATAAGTTTGTAAACAAAAACAAGTTTTTCTCAATTCTCAAAGATATTATATAACAACAATAAACATCTTGACCCAATACTGGTCACTTCATCTCTTTATCAAGGGGTATCTCACAATATATATAAAACAACATATATCTCAACCTGTATCATTATTATGCATTATTCCTTTCAATGTTAACAATTTCCATATCATATTCAATCGCATGATATATACAACACATTCAACAATGTACTCAACGGATGCAATGTTACACTAAACTTCTATAATGAAGCAAGTTTCAAGATACACCCATTTACCAAGACAAACTCAATGTTTTACAACTTAAGACATATATAAAGCTCTTAAATTCAACAATATAACAGAATCTAATTATAAGATTACAAATCAACAAACATGTTCGGATATTTCTGGCGGACTTCCAATTCACGTTCCCAAGTGGCTTCCTCCACTCCGTGATGTTTCCACAAAACTTTCACCAAAGGGATGGTTTTGCCTCGCAAAACTTGATCCCGCCTATCCAATACCCGAACCGGTCTCTCCTCATACGAGACATCCTCATCAACCACTAAATCGGTCCAATCCAACACATGTGATGGATCCGGCTCGTACTTCCGAAGCATACTCACATGAAACACGTCATGTACTCCGGACAGCTGCGGCGGTAAAGCTAACCGATAAGCAGCCTCGCCAACCCTCTCAAGGATCTCAAACGGACCAATGAACCGAGGGGACAACTTCCCGCTCTTCCCAAACCTCATCAAACCCCGCCTAGGTGATATCTTCAGAAAGACATGATCACCCACCTCAAACACCAAAGGTCTCCTCCTACGGTCTGCATAAGATTTTTGACAACTCTGTGCTGTAACAAGCCTCTTACGGATAAGCTCAACTTTCTCCGTCGTTTCCCTCACCAACTCCGGACCCAACAGAGGTGCATCACCCACCTCGGCCCAACAAACAGGAGATCTACACGGTCGGCCATACAAGGCCTCAAACGGTGCCATACCGATACTAGACTGGAAACTGTTGTTGTAGGTAAACTCCACCAACGGCAAGTGCCTCTCCCACGACCCACTAAAGTCTAGAACACAACCTCGAAGCATATCCTCAAGGATCTGAATAGTACGCTCAGACTGCCCATCAGTCTGAGGATGATAAGTCGTGCTAAAGGTCAACTTAGTGTCTAAGGCACTCTGCAAACTCTGCCACAACCTGGCAGTAAAACGAGGATCTCTATCTGAGACGATCGTCACTGGAACCCCGTGTAACCTCACTATGTCCCGAATGTACAAGTTGGCAAGATGATTGACTGAATCTCTCACGCGCATAGGAATAAAGTGCGCCGACTTAGTCAACCGGTCTACAACCACCCAAATAGCATCACTACCCCGCTGAGTCCTCGGAAGACCCACAACGAAGTCCATAGTGACGTGTTCCCACTTCCACTCGGCAATAGGCAAGGGTTGCAACAAACCCGCTGGCCTCCGATGTTCGGCCTTCACTTGCTGACAAGTAAGGCACTTAGATACAAAAGCTGCCACATCTCTCTTCATACCCCGCCACCAGAACTGGCGACCCAAATCCCGATACATCTTAGTGCCTCCCGGATGCACCGCAAGGCGTGAATGATGAAACTCTCGGAGTACCTCCTCTCGACAAGACTCTGGTACAAACAGACAGTCTCGGTATCTCACACTTAGGTCGGGATACACCGTCAAACCCTTCTCAACCTTCCCACCGAACATCTTCTCACGGAGGGTTTCTACCTCATAGTCACCCCTCTGAGCCTCTAACACTTGAGTCACGAGTGTAGGCTGTACAACAACAGAAAAAAAGGCCGCAGCCTCAACGGATTCGCCCAGAAGTAAATTAAACTCCCCAAGTGCACCCAACATCTCCCATTCTCGGATGGCTATACTAGCTATGTCACCAACAGGTTTCCTGCTAAGGGCATCGGCCACCACATTGGCCTTTCCCGGATGATAATGCAACTCAAAGTCATAATCCTCTATAAACTCCATCCACCTCCTCTGCCTCAAGTTCAAGTCTTTCTGTGTAAATAGATATTTCAGACTCTTATGATCCGAGAATACCTCAAACCTCTCACCATAAAGATAATGCCTCCAAATCTTCAAGGCAAATATCACAGCTGCTAATTCTAAATCATGCGTAGGGTAATTCTGCTCGCGAGTTTTCAACTGACGTGAGCCATAGGCAATCACTTTCCCCTCCTGCATCAACACACAACCCAGACCCTCTCGTGAGGCGTCACAATAGACTGCATAACCCAACCCTCTCTCTGGAATAATCAAGCCTGGAGCGGAAGTCAGTCTAACTTTCAACTCCTGGAACGACTTTTCACAAGTCTCACTCCATACAAATTTGACTCCTTTCCGAGTCAATCTAGTCAAAGGCGAAGCTAATCTGGAGAAATCTTTCACAAACCGACGATAATACCCAGCTAACCCCAGAAAACTGCGAATCTCAAACACACTCTTAGGCTGTGCCCAATCTTGCACCGCCTCAGTCTTGGATGTATCAACAGACACTCCTTCCCCAGAAACTACATGGCCTAAGAACTTGACCTCTTCTAGCCATAACTCACACTTCCCAAACTTAGCATAAAGCTTATGGGCTCTAAGTAACTCGAGCACCACTCTCAAGTGTTCCTTGTGCTTCTCCTCTGAAGGTGAATAGATAAGGATGTCGTCCACGAAGACGACTACAAAACGATCTAAAAATTCCCGAAATATTCGGTTCATCAAATCCATAAAAACTGCCGGTGCATTGGTGAGCCCAAATGGCATCACCAAAAACTCATAGTGGCCATACCGTGTACGGAATGCCGTCTTTGGAATATCCTCCTCCCTGACTCTTAACTGATGATAATCCGATCTCAAATCTATCTTCGAGAAACAACGGGAACCCTTCAACTGATCGAACAGATCATCTATACGAGGCATAGGGTACTTATTCTTAATCGTAGCCCCATTTAACTTCCGATAATCTATACAAAGTCTCAAAGCACCACCTTTCTTTTTAACAAAGAGGGCCGGTGCTCCCCACGGCGAAACACTAGGACGTATAAAACCCTTGTCTAGTAACTCCTGGAGTTGAATCTTCAACTCAACTAACTCGGCTGGGGCAAAACGATAAGGTGCCATAGAAATCGGCGCCGTGCCGGGCACTAGGTCAATAGAGAATTCAATCTCTCGATGCGGTGGCAAACCAACAAGATCCTCGGGAAAGACGTCCGAGTACTCACAAACCACCCTTGGCAACACAATCTGAGTCTCATCATCCTCACCAATCGAAAGATTAGCAAGTAGACCACTAAGCTCACTCCGTCCTCGCGGAACATACCCCGGTGGCAACACATTACCAACCCGGTCCCCCAGAAAATGAAAATACTCTCCGCTCACGGTACAACAAGTGACCCTCTGGCGGTAGCAATCAATAACTGCCCGGTATGACGATAACCAGTCCATACCCAAAATAACATCGAAACCCCTCATAGGCATAATTACAAAGGAAAATGGGATTCTATGGTAATCAACCTCTATATCACAACCCCTAACACCTTGTTTCAAAATCAATTCACCCCCAAGAGGTGACACTACACAAATAGGAGATGCTAACTGTGCTAACTCCAACTCCAAAACAGACACAAAGGAATGTGATGCACCCGTATCAATCAAAACATCAGCAACCGAGTTGCAGAACAAGAAGGTACCTCTCACAACTGATGGTGCTGGCACATGATCCTGCGCGGTAACAGCATACACGTGCCCAGACGACCTCTGATCAACCTGCTTGCCCCTAGGAGCATAAGATTGCTGCACTGACTGGGACGATGAAGCCCCCTGATTGGCCCTCGAGGCCTGACCCGACTGAGCTGGCTGCTGACCCTGAATCGGCCTCAAACCAGATGCACCAGGTGTGCTACCCAACTGCGGGCAATACCTCTTCATGTGCCCCGGCTGGCCACACTGATAACACGAGAGTGGCTGGCCTCTACCCTGGCCCTGGCTCTGAGATCGAGCCGAAGATGATGCTGCTCTCTGCACTCCTCTCCTCTGAGGACAAACTGGAGACTTGTGGCCCAGCTGGCCACACTTGAAACAGGTAATGTCTCCCTGACTGCCTTTCCCCGAACTAGCACTCGGCACAGGAAAAGTCGATCTAGAAAAGCTACCCTGAGACTGCTGAGGATTAAAACCCTTCTGTTTCCTACCATCACTCTGACCATCCTGACTCCTCTTGGAGCCCTTCTGTCCTTCCTCCTCCTCCTGCATCATGATCTCCATATGGGCTGCAGCATCGACCATACGTCCATAATCCCGAATCATAGTTCCCCCAACTCTTAGCTTGAGGCCACGCCTCAACTTCTTCTCAAACTCGATACAACGGCGTTCCTCAGACGCCACCAACTCAGGTGCAAACCTGGACAACCTAGTAAATGCAGCCTCAAACTCGGCCACTGAAGAACTCGACTGTTTAAGCTGGCAGAACTGGTCTCTCAGCTTTTCCCTAACTGCTGGAGATAAGAACGTTTCTTGGAAAGCATTCACCAAAGCCTCCCATGTACCTCCTATACGACCCTTAGTGAACTTCCACCACTGACCCGCATCCCCCTTCAACTGGAAAGATGCCAAGGTCACTTTCAACCCCTCGTCTTCGATGCCAAGCATCTCAAACGTCTTCGTTGTCTGTTCGAGCCATTCATCTGCCTTAAGCGGCTCTTTTGGATCACCCAAAAATTCATCCGGATTAGACCGGATGAACTCCCTCTTCAGAAAGGAAGGTCCTGCGTCTGCAGCAACATCCCGAGCTTGATTCTCAGCTCTGAGAATGCCTACTGACTCCCTGAATGCCCCCGCTATCTCTCGGGCTAGAGCGCCCATAGCCTATTGGCCTACTGGCTCGGCCACATCGGCCTGGCCAATTCCCTCCTGAACTGCTGGAATCTCCTCTGGCACAGGCACCTCCTGCCTACCCGGCCTACCACGCCTACCGCGTCCTCGTCCTCGTCCTGACATCCTAATAAAGGAAACAAAGACATTAGCACATTAATAAATGTGCCGAAACTAAACACTCGTGTCCTAATGCATGGGACAACAATAATTCATTCCACGTAAGCACATAATCACATAAGCACCTACGAATTTCATTCCTGGATAATGATAGTCCCAATGCGTTGCTATAGTTCCGGTTGGAAGCAGCAGTGATCAAGTGCCTTTCCAACAAGACTACTAGAAACTCAAGGGTCCAATCAACATCCTAGAAACTACATTCCATACCCACATAATCACATAAACATGTTATCACATAAGCATATAACATTACACTAAGTCTCCATCAAACGAGACGAACCCAATGTGATACTAATCACTTCCCACGTACCCAAGGTATTCAAACCCGGTACGCTCTGATACCAAGTTGTAACGCCCTCGAAAATAAACCCATTAAATATATATAACATCAACATGCAATGTTAAAAAGGAAACAGTTCATTAAAATATTCATCAGAGTCTTACTAAACAAAAGCATTACATGTAACATCAAATTAAATGCCCTACAGGCTTACATCTTTCCAAGCCAACACTTGGACACAAAAGTATGAGTTCTAACCCAAATATAAATAAAGCCCTAGGCTTGTGTGTTTACATGTACTAACAAATGAAAGCAAATAACTGAAAATAGTCTTCAAAATCCAAGTCCTTCCAAACTAAGTCCTTGGAGGTAGCTTATCACCTGAACCTGAAAATGATGTTCCCATATAGGGTGAGCCACAACCCAGTAGAAATATACTAAACCAAATATAAGCATTGAATAAAGCAATAGCATTCAATAGATGGTTAACCAAGATAATCAATTACATCATTATCCAATCTCATGACATTATTGTCAACGACACGTTTCACTTTTCAACATTATCAATATGGCTCAGAACCTGGCCAAACTTACAACAGTGAATTATATATATATCATATTCACATTCTTCCAATGTCAACAAACAAATGAGACTCAAGCTCAAATCAAAACACTTCATACTTCCAGATTGATACACATTTTAGTGCTATATCAATAAAAACACTTCTATAAAATAAGCACACATAAAAGTGATGCTAATGGAGTCCATCCCCTATCTCCTCCCAAACAAAATCCGGTTTAGAGGTCCATCCCCTATCTTCCCCTAAACCGTGGAGTACATCCCCTATCTCCTCCCACACAAAACAATGTATGCAAATGCAATGCTCAATCAATACACGTATTTTCTGTATTAATGCAATAGTCAAAATTAATGACTTAACCAATGTGATTAGTTTCAGTTATTCCTAATCTACATGCAATGTCTACAACAATCACGACTATCCTCCACCGATAGCCCAAAACAGTTATTTCTAGACTGGAAATAAATATAACAACAATTCAATAGGCGAGTGGTTTAAATTATCCCACTACACCATTTAATCAATGAATTCCTCAATTTCATGAGTTACACCAAATTCCCAAATTCCCTTAAACTAATTATACAAATTAATTTATCAATACAACTAGGGTTTTTCCCAAAATTACCAAAGTATCCCTAACATATCAAAATACCAAAACTTAGAACAAAACTTATAGAATGGAGTAGGAAATCCCTACCTCGAAGAAATAACCACAAAAGAGAAGATGGAGATGAAGACCCAAACTCCAAAGTGCTCCAAACTACCAACAATTCAGATTAAAACGAAGCCCTCGACTCACACACTCTTTTTAATGAAGGATCTAGGGTAGAAACACACCCTAAGTGGATCAAATCTAAGAGAGAAGGTGAGTAGGGTGAGAGAGAAGTCGGACCTTAGGGTTTGGAATATAAAAAGAGGATGAAAAACTAATTAAAAACCCGCTGCTGTCTAATTAAACTGGGCAGGCTCGCTCGAGCGAAGACTTGGTCGCTCGAGCGACCAGACACAAAAACTCGCTCGAGCGAAGAAAATCTCGCTCGAGCCAAGAATGTAGTACTACAGGTCTATACTAGACGCAAACTCTCGCTCAAGCGACCAAACCCCGGCTCGAGCGACGAACCAAAAACACCAGCTCGCTCGAGCAACCAACTCCTCGCTCGAGCGAAGATCCAAAATTCTGGACAGCAACACTTGGTTTCTAAACCCAACCAACCTGAAACAAACCTGCCCAACACATCCTATAACTCCAAATAAGAAAATAAAGAATGACAATAACAATTATACAATGACAGAATCTACGGCCAACCTAAGTCCGGATACAATAATCAAATGGGAAAAGACCGGGGTCGCTATACTTTCCAAAAGACAAAAATGACATTTTGGTTCGTTTCCATTACTATCATAACTATACATGCATATCTTTGTAAAAATATAAATTTACAACCCACCAACATGCATACAATCAACCAATGGAGTAACTCGGTCCTCCGAACTGTAACCAATCAAATCCATGATATTTTCAGTTACAACGCAACAACAACAATCCCATTTCACTCTACTAGCTATGTGCGTAGTAAGCCAACAATACACCCCACTCAACAACATTAACAACAAGCCAGTTTACCAGGCGCTAGCTGGAGGGGTATGGTACCTTCGATTATTAGCGCAGTCAGTTCTCCAGGCGCTAGCTGGAAGGGTATGATACCTTTGATTCTAAGCGGGTCAGTTCTCCAGGCACTAACTGGAAGGGTATGATACCTTTGATTCTCAGCGCGGGGCACAACACCAACAATCACAGCACATCAAGGCATAACCAACATGTATAATGCATATACATAAACTATCAAGACACCAGCAATGTGTTAAAGTATATGAACACATATCTACCTCTTCCCAAGCAAGCATATATATATATAATGTATCTCAATAATTCATCACATACGATGTTCCATTAACAATGGTATAATGCATACACGACAATTCAACACAACCATGTCATCCTCCACCGATGACCAAGGACAAAACCTCTAGATGCAAATATATTGTACGTCTATTAACAGACTCAATTATCATGAGATCACAAACCCATTAACAACCCAAGCATGGTAGTTACAATTTATTCCCCCCCAATGTGTACACTCGACACACATGATACAACAATCCAATTCCTAGATTTATTTTCTATGACTCACATAGAGTTAAAGTTTCATTCTTCACTTTCAGAATCAATTTTCATAATTTTCCAAATCAATATGTTCCACCACTTATTCCAAAAACACTTTTCTCATTTTCCCAAAATCAATTCCATTCCTTCCATAACCTTCCAAACTAATTATGCAAATTAAATCATAAACATTAAATTAGGGTTTTTCTATATTTCAACAACAACATGCTATTTCATGCCACAAATAGTCCAATGAACGCCCAAAGACAATAAATCCATTTTTTTTTATCAACCAACTCTAGGTTCCCTCATGATTTTCAAATAAACCCAACATGGTACAATTTTCATGCAATATAAAAATTACCACATGTCTATCTATAGACGAAGTATTGAAAAGGAACAAGGAGAATCCCTACCTCAAATGGAGAACTCAAATGGAGAAGATGACCCGAAATCAAAGTGCTCCAAATCCCAAATTTCTTGGATCACAACGAAGCCCTCGACGATCAACACACTTCTTACAAAGGCCCAAGGTGAGGAAAACACTCTAGCTAGATCAATCCTAAGAGAGAAGTTAGGTTTTAGAGTGAGGTGCTCTCCAATGGCTTTTTTCGGAAAAGTAAGAGAGAGAAAGGAAATCAAAAAGTGATTCAAAAAGCTGAATCTCGGTGTGTTATACAGGTCGACCTGCTCGAGCGTCGAACTCCCCGCTCGAGCGTCACTCACAGATTCCCGCTCGAGCGCCAAAACCCCCCGCTCGAGCGGCGGATACCACCATCCAGAAGTTTTGCAGAACAGGTCCCCGCTCGAGCGTCCAACTCCCCGCTCGAGCGTCACACTCAAACTCCCGCTCGAGCGTCAAACCTCACGCTCGAGAGTCCAACACTACAGAGGAAGTACAGGGAAGGTGATTTTCCCGCTAGAGCGCCGAAACCCCCACTCGAGCGGAGAGGCCAAAAACTGGGCAAAGATTCTAAGTTTTAAAACACAACCAACATAACTCAACAAGTCTAACACAACCCAAAACTCTAAGATAAAGAGTAAGGGACAGAAAAGAGAATGAGACAACAACAACAAATCTACGGAGCCGAGTCCGGATTACAGTTCAATAACAACAGGGAATATCGGGAACGCTATAAAGTTTAATAGAAAAGTAAATTGAATAAAAATGGAAGTTGAATAAAAATAAAAATGAAAGTTGCATAAAATTAAAAATGGAAGTTCAATCCAGAAACCACTATACCTTAAAGATCTATTTTGAAATTAAATAAAAAAGGAATTTTAATAGAAAGGTAAATTGAATAAAAATGGAAGTAGAATAAAAATAAAAATGAAAGTGCATAAAATTAAAATTGGAAGTTCAATCCAGAAACCACTATACCTCAAAGATCTATTTTGAAATTAAATAAAAAAGGATGTTTAATAGAAAAGTAAATTGAATAAAAATGGAAGTTAAATAAAAATAAAAATGAAAGTTGCAGAAAATTAAATATGGAAGTTCAATCCAGAAACCACAATACCTTAACGATCTATTTGGAATTTAAATAAAAAAGGAAGTTTAATAGAAAAGTAAATTGAATAAAAATGGAAGTTGAATAAAAATAAAAATAAAAGTTGCATAAAATTAAAAATGGAAGTTCAATCGAAAAACCACTATACCTTAACGATCTATTTGGAAATTAAATAAAAAACGAAGTTGAGTAGAAACGAAACTTGAATAAAAAAGGAAGTTCAATAAAAATAAAAATGGAAGTTGCAGAAAATTAAAAATGGAAGTTCATTCAAGAAACCAATATACCTTAACGATCTATTTAGAAATTAAATAAAAAAGGAAGTTTAATAGAAAAGTAAATTGAATAAAAATGGAAGCAGAATAAAAATAAAAAGGAAAGTTGCATAAAATTAAAAGGGGATGTTCAATCCCGAAACCACTATACCTTAACGATCTATTTGGAAATTAAATAAAAAAGCAAGTTCAATAGAAAAGTAAATTGAATAAAAATGGAAATAGAATGAAAATAAAAATGAAAGTTGCAGAAAATTAAATATGGAAGTTCAATCCAGAAACCACTATACCATAACAATCTATTTGGAAATTCAATAAAAAAAGGAAGTTTAATAGAAAAGTAAATTGAATAAAAATGGAAGTAGAATAAAAATAAAAAGGAAAGTTGCATAAAATTAAAAGGGGAAGTTCAATCCCGAAACCACTATCCTTAACGATCTATTTGGAAATTAAATAAAAAAGGAAGTTTAATAGAAAAGTAAATTGAATAAAAATGGAAATAGAATGAAAATAAAAATGAAAATTGCAGAAAATTAAATATGGAAGTTCAATCCAGAAACCACTATACCATAACGATCTATTTGGAAATTCAATAAAAAAGGAAGTTTAATAGAAAAGTAAATTGAATAAAACTGGAAGTTGAAAAAAAAAAATGAACGTTGCAGAAAATTAAATATGGAAGTTCAATCCAGAAACCACTATACATTAACGATTTATTTGGAAATTAAATAAAAAAGGAAGTTTAATAGAAAAGTAAATTGAATAAAAATGGAAGTAGAATAAAAATAAAAATGAAAGTTGCATAAAATTAAAAATGGAAGTTCAATCCAGAAACCACTATACCTTAAAAATCTATTTTGAAATTAAATAAAAAAGGAAGTTGAATAAAAATAAAAATGAAAGTTGCAGAAAATTAAATATGGAAGTTCAATCCAGAAACCAATATACATTAACGATTTATTTGGAAATTAAATAAAAAAGGAAGTTTAATAGAAAGATAAATTGAATAAAAATGGAAGTAGAATAAAAATAAAAATGAAAGTGCATAAAATTAAAATTGGAAGTTCAATCCAGAAACAACTATACCTCAAAGATCTATTTTGAAATTAAATGAAAAAGGATGTTTAATAGAAAAGTAAACTGAATAAAAATGGAAGTGGAATAAAAATAAAAATGAAAGTTGCAGAAAATTAAATGTGGAAGTTCAATCCAGAAACCACAATACCTTAATGATCTATTTGGAATTTAAATAAAAAAGGAAGTTTAATAGAAAAGTAAATTGAATAAAAATGGAAGTTGAATAAAAATAAAAATAAAAGTTGCATAAAATTAAAAATGGAAGTTCAATCGAAAAACCACTATACCTTAACGATCTATTTGGAAATTAAATAAAAAACGAAGTTGAGTAGAAACGAAACTTGAATAAAAAAGGAAGTTCAATAAAAATAAAAATGGAAGTTGCAGAAAATTAAAAATGGAAGTTCATTCAAGAAACCAATATACCTTAACGATCTATTTGGAAATTAAATAAAAAAGGAAGTTTAATAGAAAAGTAAATTGAATAAAAATGGAAGTAGAATAAAAATAAAAAGGAAAGTTGCACAAAATTAAAAGGGGAAGTTCAATCCCGAAACCACTATACCTTAACGATCTATTTGGAAATTAAATAAAAAGGGAAGTTCAATAGAAAAGTAAATTGAATAAAAATGGAAATAGAATGAAAATAAAAATGAAAGTTGCAGAAAATTAAATATGGAAGTTCAATCCAGAAACCACTATACCATAACGATCTATTTGGAAATTCAATAAAAAAGGAAGTTTAATAGAAAAGTAAATTGAATAAAAATGGAAGTTGAATACAAAAAAATGAACGTTGCAGAAAATTAAATATGGAAGTTCAATCTAGAAACCACTATACATTAACGATTTATTTGGAAATTAAATAAAAAAGGAAGTTTAATAGAAAAGTAAATTGAATAAAAATGGAAGTAGAATAAAAATAAAAATGAAAGTTGCATAAAATTAAAAATGGAAGCTCAATCCAGAAACCAGTATACCTCAAAGATCTATTTTGAAATTAAATAAAAAAGGATGTTTAATAGAAAAGTAAATTGAATAAAAATGGAAGTTGAATAAAAATAAAAATGAAAGTTGCAGAAAATTAAATAAGGAAGTTCAATCCAGAAACCAATATACATTAACGATTTATTTGGAAATTAAATAAAAAAGGAAGTTTAATAGAAAGGTATATTGAATAAAAATGGAAGTAGAATAAAAATAAAAATGAAAGTGCATAAAATTAAAATTGGAAGTTCAATCCAGAAACCACTATACCTCAAAGATCTATTTTGAAATTAAATAAAAAAGGATGTTTAATAGAAAAGTAAATTGAATAAAAATGGAAGTTGAATAAAAATAAAAATGAAAGTTGCAGAAAATTAAATATGGAAGTTCAATCCAGAAACCACAATACCTTAACGATCTATTTGGAATTTAAATAAAAAAGGAAGTTTAATAGAAAAGTAAATTGAATACAAATGGAAGTTGAATAAAAATAAAAATAAAAGTTGTATAAAATTAAAAATGGAAGTTCAATCGAAAAACCACTGTACCTTAACGATCTATTTGGAAATTAAATAAAAAACGAAGTTGAGTAGAAACGAAACTTGAATAAAAAAGGAAGTTCAATAAAAATAAAAATGGAAGTTGTAGAAAATTAAAAATGGAAGTTCATTCAAGAAACCAATATACCTTAACGATCTATTTAGAAATTAAATAAAAAAGGAAGTTTAATAGAAAAGTAAATTGAATAAAAATGGAAGTAGAATAAAAATAAAAAGGAAAGTTGCATAAAATTAAAAGGGGAAGTTCAATCCCGAAACCAATATACCTTAACGATCTATTTGGAAATTAAATAAAAAAGGAAGTTTAATAGAAAAGTAGATTGAATAAAAATGGAAATAGAATGAAAATAAAAATGAAAATTGCAGAAAATTAAATATGAAAGTTCAATCCAGAAACCACTATACCATAACGATCTATTTGGAAATTCAATAAAAAAGGAAGTTTAATAGAAAAGTAAATTGAATAAAAATGGAAGTTGAATAAAAAAAAAATGAAAGTTGCAGAAAATTAAATATGGAAGTTCAAGCCAGAAACCACTATACATTAACGATTTATTTGGAAATTAAATAAAAAAGGATGTTTAATAGAAAAGTAAATTGAATAAAAATGGAAGTAGAATAAAAATAAAAATGAAAGTTGCATAAAATTAAAAATGGAAGTTAAATCCAGAAACCACTATACCTTAAAGATCTATTTTGAAATTAAATAAAAAAGGATGTTTAATAGAAAAGTGAATTGAATAAAAATGGAAGTTGAATAAAAATAAAAATGAAAGTTGCAGAAAATTAAATATGGAAGTTCAATCCAGAAACCACTATACATTAACGATTTATTTGGAAATTAAATAAAAAAGGAAGTTTAATAGAAAAGTAAATTGAATAAAAATGGAAGTAGAATAAAAATAAAAATGAAAGTGCGTAAAATTAAAATTAGAAGTTTAATCCAGAAACCACTATACCTCAAAGATCTATTTTGAAATTAAATAAAAAAGGATGTTTAATAGAAAAGTAAATTGAATAAAAATGGCTGTTGAATAAAAATAAAAATGAAAGTTGCAGAAAATTAAATATGGAAGTTCAATCCGGAAACCACAATACCTTAACGATCTATTTGGCATTTAAATAAAAAAGGATGTTTAATAGAAAAGTAAATTGAATAAAAATGGAAGTTGAATAAAAAGAAAAATGAAAGTTGCAGAAAATTAAATATGGAAGTTCAATCCAGAAACCACTATACCTTAACGATATATTTCGAAATTAAATAAAAAAGGATGTTTAATAGAAAACTAAACTGAATTAAAATGGAAGTTGAATAAAAATAAAAATGAAAGTTCAATCCAGAAACCACTATACCTTAAAGATCTATTTTAAAATTAAATAAAAAAGGAAGTTTAATAGAAATGTAAATTGAATAAAAATAGAAGTTGAATAAAAATAAAAATGAAAGTTGCAGAAGATTAAATATGGAAGTTCAATCCAGAAACCACTACACCTTAACGATCTATTTGGAAATTAAATAAAAAAGGAAGTTTAATAGAAAAGTAAATTGAATAAAAATGGAAGTTGAATAAAAATAAAAATGAAAGTAGCATAAAATTAAAAATGGAAGTTCAATCCAAAAACCAATATACCTTAACGATCTATTTGGAAATTAAATAAAAAAGGAAGTTGAGTAGAAAAGAAACTTGAATAAAAAAGGAAGTTAAATAAAAAAAAAATGGAAGTTGCAGAAAATTAAAAATGGAGGTTCATTCCAGAAACCACTATACCTTAACGATCTATTTGGAAATTAAATAAAAAAGGAAGTTTAATAGAAAAGTAGATTGAATAAAAATGGAAATAGAATGAAAATAAAAATGAAAATTGCAGAAAATTAAATATGGAAGTTCAATCCAGAAACCACTATACCATAACGATCTATTTGGAAATTCAATAAAAAAGGAAGTTTAATAGAAAAGTAAATTGAATAAAAATGGAAGTTGAATAAAAAAAAAATGAAAGTTGCAGAAAATTAAATATGGAAGTTCAAGCCAGAAACCACTATACATTAACGATTTATTTGGAAATTAAATAAAAAAGGAAGTTTAATAGAAAAGTAAATTGAATAAAAATGGAAGTAGAATAAAAATAAAAATGAAAGTTGCATAAAATTAAAAATGGAAGTTAAATCCAGAAACCACTATACCTTAAAGATCTATTTTGAAATTAAATAAAAAAGGATGTTTAATAGAAAAGTGAATTGAATAAAAATGGAAGTTGAATAAAAATAAAAATGAAAGTTGCAGAAAATTAAATATGGAAGTTCAATCCAGAAACCACTATACATTAACGATTTATTTGGAAATTAAATAAAAAAGGAAGTTTAATAGAAAAGTAAATTGAATAAAAATGGAAGTAGAATAAAAATAAAAATGAAAGTGCGTAAAATTAAAATTAGAAGTTTAATCCAGAAACCACTATACCTCAAAGATCTATTTTGAAATTAAATAAAAAAGGATGTTTAATAGAAAAGTAAATTGAATAAAAATGGAAGTTGAATAAAAATAAAAATGAAAGTTGCAGAAAATTAAATATGGAAGTTCAATCCGGAAACCACAATACCTTAACGATCTATTTGGCATTTAAATAAAAAAGGATGTTTAATAGAAAAGTAAATTGAATAAAAATGGAAGTTGAATAAAAAGAAAAATGAAAGTTGCAGAAAATTAAATATGGAAGTTCAATCCAGAAACCACTATACCTTAACGATATATTTCGAAATTAAATAAAAAAGGATGTTTAATAGAAAACTAAACTGAATTAAAATGGAAGTTGAATAAAAATAAAAATGAAAGTTCAATCCAGAAACCACTATACCTTAAAGATCTATTTTAAAATTAAATAAAAAAGGAAGTTTAATAGAAATGTAAATTGAATAAAAATAGAAGTTGAATAAAAATAAAAATGAAAGTTGCAGAAGATTAAATATGGAAGTTCAATCCAGAAACCACTACACCTTAACGATCTATTTGGAAATTAAATAAAAAAGGAAGTTTAATAGAAAAGTAAATTGAATAAAAATGGAAGTTGAATAAAAATAAAAATGAAAGTAGCATAAAATTAAAAATGGAAGTTCAATCCAAAAACCAATATACCTTAACGATCTATTTGGAAATTAAATAAAAAAGGAAGTTGAGTAGAAAAGAAACTTGAATAAAAAAGGAAGTTAAATAAAAAAAAAATGGAAGTTGCAGAAAATTAAAAATGGAGGTTCATTCCAGAAACCACTATACCTTAACGATCTATTTGAAAATTAAATAAAAAAGGAAGTTTAATAGAAAAGTAAATTGAATAAAAATGGAAGTAGAATGAAAATAAAAATGAAAGTTGCATGAAATTAAAAATGGAAGTTCAATCCAGAAACCACTATACCTTAGCGATCGATTTGGAAATTAAATAAAAAAGAAAGTTTAAAAGAAAAGTAAATTGAATTAAAATGGAAGTAGAATAAAAATAAAAATGAAAGTTGCATAAAATTAAAAATTTAAGTTCATTCCAGAAACAACTATACCATAACGAACTATTTGGAAATTAAATAAAAAAGGAAGTTTAATAGAAAAGTAAATTGAATAAAAATGGAAGTTGAATAAAAATAAAAATGAAAGTTGCAGAAAATTAAATATGGAAGTTTAATCCAGAAACCACTATACATTAACGATTTATTTGGAAATTAAATAAAAAAGGAAGTTTAATGGAAAAGTAAATTGAATAAAAATGGAAGTAGAATAAAAATAAAAATGAAAGTGCATAAAATTAAAATTGGAAGTTCAATCCAGAAACCAGTATACCTCAAAGATCTATTTTGAAATTAAATAAAAAAGGAAGTTTAATAGAAAAGTAAATTGAATAAAAATGGAAGTTGAATAAAAATAAAAATGAAAGTTGTAGAAAATTAAATATGGAAGTTCAATCCAGAAACCACAATACCTTAACTGTCACGCCCCCAAACCGCCCCTAGTAGTTTGGTGTCGTGATGGCCAGTAATCCGAGATTACCGAAGGCCGACTTACAAGAATCACACACAATCAGAGTATAAAATATGGGGCTTACAAGTGCGGAAGCAATATATATATATATACATTTACAAAATCTAAATATGTCCATGAGAGCCGTGCATAAGTCCGATGAAATGACATACATCCTTATAAAGTCTTACAACTCAAATACAATAAGGAAATGAGATACAAAACACATCTTGACCAAAAGGCTTCTCAAGCCGACGTATACAAGTACAAATGAAAACAAGCCGAGAAGCATGATCTTCAAGACGGTACAAAATGATAATCCAAAACATGTCGGCAATGCACCCAAAAGAACACATCGGCATCACGTCTAGGCCCCAATGCCTTCTTGTTCGTCACGTACATATATATAGAGAGGGTGAGCTTGGATACTCAGTGAATGATATTAGAAATAAAGGTTTTGCATGATTGATATCCAAGATTTCTTTCAAAACAATACATAGCATACTTTCCAAGCAAGGGAAAACGAGTTCGTTGTCGGCCTTTCAAGTTCCTTGGATGTTATTACATCTACATATTACAAGTGCGATGACATATCAAGACAAGAGTGCAGTTGCATTATAGTCCCCTGCAACTAAGGACTTTCAAGACAAGAGTGCAGTTGCATTATAGTCCCCTGCAACTAAGGACTTTCAAGACAAGAGTGCAGTTGCATTATAGTCCCCTGCAGCTAAGGACTTTCAAGACAAGAGTGCAGTTGCATTATAGTCCCCTGCAGCTAAGGACTTTCAAGACAAGAGTGCAGTTGCATTATAGTCCCCTGCAGCTAAGGACTTTCAAGACATGTCATCAAAACAAGATAGTGTTCAATATACAAGTAGGGATAGTCATTCATGCTAGATCAAATGCTTTTCAAAACAAGGCAAGACGAGATTTATGAAAGCAAGTGTAACATAGCTTTATCAAAAATACCACTCACATAGTTTCTTCAAACGTCGGGGTCGAGACAAGTCCAAGTCCTACAAACACACGGCAAAGCCTATTGAACGTACTTTCAAACAAGTCTCTTATGTACACTAATGTTTTCGGAAAACATGCTGGGCACCAACCAGGTCTAGGCCGAGGTTCCACACCTCCTCGCCGAGGTGTGTTCCCAAGGGCCACATGCGAGGAAAAGAGGTCGGGAAACTCTGGGCTTCCCTCTGTTGATGAACATGAAGAGCATGAATGTGGAAACATGAAAAATATGAACGTTCGATCATAATCTGCCATCAAAATCTGGGGTTTTCGTGCTATGAGTTTGAAAACATGGACCTGGGTACCCGTACTTGGGATCCTTGCGGAAACAAACACAAAAACATGATTCTTTATGCAAGCTTTCGGGTCAAAACAAGACTTTTCTTGTAACGCCCTCAAAATAATAACATTAATCCCATCAAACAAGACATGCGTTGACGTATAAACAAACCACCTTCTATTATTCATTAGCGTCTCATTACATAAGTATTACATGTTAACATCATAACAAAATGCCCTACGGGCTTACAGCTTTCCAAGTTAACACTTGGTTACAACAAAGAGTACTAACTCGATACACATTAAGCCCTTGGCTTGAAGTTACATGTAATACATCAAAAGTAAAACAACAAAACATGTCCGCCTCTAGCCTCCCAGCTATGTCCTTGGAGGTGGCATGCTTCCTGTACCTGAAAATGATGTTCCCATATAGGGTGAGCCACAGCCCAGTAGAAATACACTAAACCAACCATGAACAATGACTAAAACATTAGCAATTGATAGATGGCCAACACTGATACAATTACATAAATTTCATATTTATGTCTTACAACTTATGAGTCTAAGTTACCTTTCATTTTCCCTTTTTCAACAGATAAGCATGTCAGCTCTATCATCATTTCAACAGATATGTATATCAACAATACCCACAGATAAGCATACAAGCTGTATCCACATCCTACAACAGATATGTATATCAACAATATCCACAGATAAGCATACAAGCTGTATCCACATTCTACAACAGATATGTATAAAAACTATATCCACAGATAAGCACACAAGCTGTATCCACACTTCACAAAGATAAGCATATGAGCTCTATCTTCACTTCTCTAGACAAGCATATGAGCTCTGTCTACGGAGTTCATCCCCTATCTCCTCCCAATACCTATCCGGTTTAGAGGTACATCCCCTATCTTCCCCTAAACCGCGGAGTACATCCCCTATCTCCTCCTCTACACATAACGTATACAAACACAAAGGTTCTATATACAATCACACAATACATATAATTAATGTATTCCATCAACCGTCAAGTTCCATGACATATTTCATTGATTAGTTTCAGTTTACTTAATCATCAAGCATTGTCTACAACAATCACGACTATCCTCCACCGATAGCCCAAAGCAGTTATTTCTAAAACAGAAAATAAATGCACAAATGGATATTCAATCAACATTTCATTTCCTCATTTCTCACCAATTAATTATCCCAATTAATTAAACAATGTAATTAGGCCATTTTCCATAATTACCATTTCAACCCTTAGGTCCCATTTTCATCATGCCAAACATGCATCTAGGTTTATTATGAATGAAACCCCAACTTTTGTATAATTGCACAAAAGCCCCAAACTTTCACAAAATTACCAAACCAAAGCCAACATCTCAAAATACCAATATTTAAAGACAAAACCCATAGAGAGGAGTAGGTTATCCCTACCTCAAACCCGGAGCCTCAAAGGAGATGAAGACCAAAACCAAAATGCTCCAAAACTCAAAATTTTCAGATTAAAATGAAGCTCTCGACGATCAACACAACTTTTGTGAAGACAAAAGGTGAGTAAACGATCCTTACTAGATCAAATCTAAGAGAGAAGGGCCGATTTAGAGTGAGAAGCTCTGAAAATGGCTTTTTGGAAAAGTAAGAGAGAGAAGAGAAAGCAAAAAGTGATTTGAAAAGGCACAAATTCGGGACTTTAACCCAGTCTCCCGCTCGAGCGTAAAACACCCCGCTCGAGCGGCCACTCACAGACTTACGCTCGAGCGGCCAACCTCCCGCTCGAGCGCAGAATGCACTCGCTCAGCACTTTTGCAGAACCAGACCTCCGCTCGAGCTCCCAACTCTACGCTCGAGCGTACAACACTGCACAACAAATACTGGATGGGTGTATTCCACGCTCGAGCGCCAACATCTACGCTCGAGCGGACAGGCCAAAAATCTGGGCAACTAGTTTTGGTTTCTAAACTCAACCAACCTGAAACAAACCCACCCAACACATCCCATAACTCAAATATGAAGTAAAGAGGATGCAAACAAGATAATAGTCAACTACCAACATCTACAGACACAAGTCTGGATCACTATACAACAAGGGTAAACCCGAGATCGCTATAACCTCCCCCCCTTAAAGAATTTCGTCCCCGAAATTAAGCACCAGTTTTCAAAACAAGTTTTCTTCCATTTTAAACAATGTTATATTTTAACATTCAACAATTCGACCCATTACCGGTCATCCCATCCCTTAAACAAGAGACATATCACAATATGTAAACAACATATGTACTTTCAACATGCATCAACATTATGCACTATCCTTCCAATTTCAACAATATGTTCAACAGATATGATGTTATATTCAACTTCCATATGAGGCAAGTTCCAAAACATACTACCAATAATCAAAACATTCTCAATGTTTCACAACTTAAGACATATATAAAAGCTCTTAAGTTCAACAAAATGTAAAATTCAAATACAAGATTACATATCAATAAACAAGTCCGGATATTTCTCACGGACTTCCAACTCACGTTCCCAAGTGGCTTCCTCCACTCCGTGATGTTTCCACAAGACTTTCACCAAAGGAATGGTCTTGCCACGCAGGACCTGATCCCGCCTATCCAAGACCCGAACCGGTCTCTCCTTATACGAGGCATCCTCATCTACCTCTAAATCGCTCCAATCCAGCACATGTGATGGATCTGGCTCATACTTCCGAAGCATACTCACATGAAACACGTCATGCACCCCGGACAACTGCGGCGGTAAGGCTAACCGATAAGCAACCTCGCCAATCCTCTCAAGGATCTCAAAAGGACCAATAAACCGAGGGGATAATTTCCCACTCTTCCCAAACCTCATCAGGCCTCGCCTAGGTGATATTTTCAGAAAGACATGATCACCTACCTCAAACGCCAAAGGCCTCCTCCTACGGTCGGCATAACTCTTTTGTCGACTCTGGGCTGTAACAAGCCTCCTACGGATAAGTTCAACTTTCTCCGTCGTCTCCCTCACCAACTCCGGACCCAACAAAGGTGCATCACCCACCTCGGCCCAACAAACTGGAGACCTACACGGTCGGCCATACAAGGCCTCAAACGGTGCCATACCGATGCTAGACTGAAAACTGTTGTTGTAGGCAAACTCTACCAATGGCAAGTGCCTCTCCCACGTCCCACAGAAGTCCAGGACACAACCCCGAAGCATATCCTCGAGGATCTGAATAGTACGCTCGGACTGCCCGTCAGTCTGAGGATGATAAGCCGTACTAAAGGTCAACTTAGTGCCCAAGGCACTCTGCAAACTCTGCCACAACCTAGCAGTAAAACGAGGATCTCTATCTGAGACGATCGTCACTGGGACCCCGTGCAATCTCACTACGTCCCGAACATACAAATCGGCAAGATGATCCACCGAATCTCTCACGCGCATAGGAATAAAGTGCGCCGACTTAGTCAACCGGTCTACAACCACCCAAATAGCATCACTACCCCGCTGAGTCCTCGGAAGACCTACAACGAAGTCCATAGTGATATACTCCCACTTCCACTCGGCAATAGGCAAGGGTTGCAACAAACCCGCTGGCCTCTGATGCTCGGCCTTCACTTGCTGGCAAGTAAGGCACGTTGATACAAAAACAGCCACATCTCTCTTCATACCCCGCCACCAAAACTGGCGGCCCAAATCTTGATACATCTTAGTACCTCCCGGATGCACCGCAAGGCGCGAATGGTGAAACTCTCGGAGTACTTCCTCTCGGCAAGACTCCGGTACAAACAAACGGTCTTGGTATCTCACACTCAGGTCGGGATACACCGTCAAACCCTTCTCAACTTTCCCACTGGAGATCTTCTCTCGGAGGGATTCTACCTCAAGGTCACCTCTCTGTGCCTCTAACACTCTAATCACAAGTGTAGGCTGCGCAACAACAGAAAACAAGGCCGCAGCCTCGACAGATTCGCCCAGTAGCAAATCAAACTCGCCAAGTGCTCCCAACATCTCCCATTCCCGGATGGCTATACAAGCTACATCACTAATGGTTTTCCTACTAAGGGCATCGGCCACAACATTGGCCTTTCCCGGATGATAGTGCAACTCAAAATCATAATCCTCGATGAACTCCATCCACCTCCTCTGCCTCAAATTCAAGTCTCTCTGTGTAAACAGATACTTCAAACTCTTGTGGTCCGAGAACACCTCGAACCTCTCACCATAAAGGTAGTGCCTCCAGATTTTTAAGGCAAAGATCACTGCTGCTAACTCTAGGTCGTGTGTGGGGTAATTCTTCTCGTGTATTTTCAACTGACGTGAGCTATAAGCTACCACTTTCCCCTCTTGCATCAACACGCAGCCCAAACCCTCTCGTGAGGCATCACAATAAACTGCATAACCCAACCTTCTCTCCGGAATAATCAACACCGGAGCGGTGGTCAATCTAACTTTCAACTCTTGGAATGACCTTTCACAAGTCTCACTCCACACAAACTTGACTCCCTTCCGAGTCAGTCTAGTCAACGGTGACGCTAACCTGGAGAAATCTTTCACAAACCGACGGTAATACCCAGCTAATCCCAGGAAACTGCGGATCTCAAACACACTCTTAGGCTGTGCCCAATCTTGCACTGCCTCTACCTTGGATGTATCAACAGACACCCCTTCCCCGGATACCACGTGGCCTAAGAATTTGACTTCCCCCAGCCAGAACTCACACTTCCCAAACTTGGCATACAGCCTATGGGCTCTAAGTAACTCAAGCACCACTCTCAAGTGTGCCTCATGCTCCTCCTCGGTAGGCGAATAAATAAGAATGTCGTCCACGAAGACAACCACAAATCGGTCTAAGAACTCCCGGAAAATCCGGTTCATCAAGTCCATAAAGACTGCCGGTGCATTGGTAAGCCCAAATGGCATCACCAGAAACTCATAATGGCCATACCGCGTACGGAATGCCGTTTTCGGAATATCCTCCTCCCTGACCCTCAACTGGTGGTAACCCGATCTCAAGTCTATCTTAGAGAAACAACGGGAACCCTTCAACTGGTCAAACAAATCATCTATACGGGGCATAGGGTACTTATTCTTAACCGTAGCCCGATTCAACTTCCGATAGTCAATACACAATCTCAAGGCCCCATCTTTCTTTTTAACAAAGAGGGCCGGCGCTCCCCACGGCGAAACACTAGGGCGAACAAAGCCTTTATCTAGCAATTCCTGGAGCTGAACTTTCAACTCAACCAACTCTGCTGGAGCAAAACGGTAAGGTGCCATAGAAATCGACGTCGTACCCGGCACTAAATCAATAGAGAATTCTATCTCCCGGTGAGGTGGCAAACTAACAAGTTCTTCGGGAAAAACATCCGAATACTCACAAACCACCCTCGGCAACACAATCCGAGTCTCAACACACTCGCTACTCTCAAAACTAGCAAGTAAACCACTAAGCTCACTTCGCCCTCGCGAATCATACCCCGGTGGCAAAACACTATCAACCCGGTCTCCCAAGAAATGGAACCACTCCCCGCTCAAGGTACACAATGTAACCCTCTGGCGGTAGCAATCAATAACAGCCCGGTATGACGATAACCAGTCCATACCCAAAATAACATCAAAACCCTTCATGGGCATGACAACAAACGGAAAAGGAAGCCTATAGTCGGCGACCTCTATATCACAACCTCTAACACCCTGTTTCAGAATCAACTCACCACCCAAAGGCGATACCACACAAATAGGAGATGCTAACTGTGCTAACTCCAATTCCAAAACAGATGCAAATGCAGCAGATACAAAAGAATGAGATGCACCCGTGTCTATCAACACATTAGCAACCGAGTTGCAAAACAGAAAAGTACCTCTCACTACTGATGGAGCTGGTACTAAATCCTGCGCGGTAACAGCATACACGCGCCCCGTAGGCCCCTGGTCTACCTGCTCACCTCTCGGAGCAAAAGACTGCTGCACAGACTGGGATGACGAAGCTCCCGGATTGGCCCTCGAGGCCTGCACAGACTGAGCTGGCTGAAAACCCTGCGTCTGCCTAGAACCAGACGCTCCCGAAGTGGCACTCAACTGTGGGCAAAACCTCTTCATGTGCCCAGGTTGTCCACACTGATAACAAGTCAAGAGCTGCCCCCTGCCCAAACTCTGACTCTGCGGTCTAGCTGAAAAAGAAGCAGCTTTCTGACCCCCACCCTTCTGCGGGCAAACAGAAACCTTGTGACCCAGCTGGCCACACTTGTAACAGGTGAATTCTCCCTGACCACCTCTCCCGGAGCCTGCACTCGGCACTGGGAAGGTCGATCTGGCAACACCACCCTGCGACTGCTGAGGGTTAAAACCCTTCTGCCTCCTGCCATCACCCTGACTATCCTGGCTCCTCTTGGAGCCTCTCTGGCCCTCATCCTCCTCCTGCATCATAAGCTCCATATGAGCTGCAGCGTCCACTAGGTGTCTATACTCTCGAATATAAGACCCACCAATTCTCAACTTGAGGCCCCGCCTCAACTTCCGCTCAAACTCATAGCAACGGCGTTCCTCAGACGCCACCAGTTCAGGTGCAAACCTAGACAGACTGGTAAAAGTAGCCTCAAACTCGGCCACTGACAAGCCCTGCTGATTAAGCCGGCTAAACTGATCCCTCAGCTTCTCTCTAGCTACTGCAGACAAAAACCTCTCCTGAAAAGCATTCACAAATGCCTCCCAAGTCCCACCAACACGAGCCTTCTCGTATTTCCACCATTGACCCGCATCTCCCTTCAGTTGGAAGGATGCCAAGGTCACTTTCAGTGCTCCGTCCTCGATGCCAAGCATCTCAAACGTCTTCGTTGTCTGTTCGAGCCATTCATCTGCCTTAAGCGGCTCTTTAGGATCCCCGATAAACTCGTCCGGATTACACCGAAAGAACTCCCTCTTCAAGAAGGAAGGCCCTGCCTCAACTGCCTGATTCTCAGCCCTAAGAATACCCAAAGCTCCTGCTAACTCTCTGGCCAAGGCACCCATAGCCTGCTGACCCACTGGCTCGGCCACAGTGGCCTGCCCAACCCCCTCCTGCACTGCCGGAATCTCACCCGGTAACGGTACTTCCTGCCTCGCAGGTCTACCACGCCTAGCACCCCTTCCTCGTCCTGACATCCTAATAAAGGCAACACAGAACGTTAGCACATTCACAAATGTGCCGAAACTAGACACTCACGTCCTAATACATGGACAACAATAATTCACTCCACATAAGCGCACATAAACACATAAGCACTTACGAATTTCATTTCCGGATAATGATAGTCCCGAGACGTTACTAGAGTTCCGGTTAGAAATAGCATTGATCAAGTGCTTTTCCAACAAGACTCCCAGAAACTCAAGGATCCAATCAACATCCTAGAAATTAAATCCCATACCCACATAGTCACATAAGCATTTTAGCATTTAAGCACATAGCATATGATACTACATCTAAGTCTCTATCAAGCGAGACAAACCCATTGTGATACTAATCACTTCCCACGTACCCAAAGTATTCGAACCCGGTACGCTCTGATACCAAGTTGTAACGCCCTCAAAATAATAACATTAATCCCATCAAACAAGACATGCGTTGACGTATAAACAAACCACCTTCTATTATTCATTAGCGTCTCATTACATAAGTATTACATGTTAACATCATAACAAAATGCCCTACGGGCTTACAGCTTTCCAAGTTAACACTTGGTTACAACAAAGAGTACTAACTCGATACACATTAAGCCCTTGGCTTGAAGTTACATGTAATACATCAAAAGTAAAACAACAAAACATGTCCGCCTCTAGCCTCCCAGCTATGTCCTTGGAGGTGGCATGCTTCCTGTACCTGAAAATGATGTTCCCATATAGGGTGAGCCACAGCCCAGTAGAAATACACTAAACCAACCATGAACAATGACTAAAACATTAGCAATTGATAGATGGCCAACACTGATACAATTACATAAATTTCATATTTATGTCTTACAACTTATGAGTCTAAGTTACCTTTCATTTTCCCTTTTTCAACAGATAAGCATGTCAGCTCTATCATCATTTCAACAGATATGTATATCAACAATACCCACAGATAAGCATACAAGCTGTATCCACATCCTACAACAGATATGTATATCAACAATATCCACAGATAAGCATACAAGCTGTATCCACATTCTACAACAGATATGTATAAAAACTATATCCACAGATAAGCACACAAGCTGTATCCACACTTCACAAAGATAAGCATATGAGCTCTATCTTCACTTCTCTAGACAAGCATATGAGCTCTGTCTACGGAGTTCATCCCCTATCTCCTCCCAATACCTATCCGGTTTAGAGGTACATCCCCTATCTTCCCCTAAACCGCGGAGTACATCCCCTATCTCCTCCTCTACACATAACGTATACAAACACAAAGGTTCTATATACAATCACACAATACATATAATTAATGTATTCCATCAACCGTCAAGTTCCATGACATATTTCATTGATTAGTTTCAGTTTACTTAATCATCAAGCATTGTCTACAACAATCACGACTATCCTCCACCGATAGCCCAAAGCAGTTATTTCTAAAACAGAAAATAAATGCACAAATGGATATTCAATCAACATTTCATTTCCTCATTTCTCACCAATTAATTATCCCAATTAATTAAACAATGTAATTAGGCCATTTTCCATAATTACCATTTCAACCCTTAGGTCCCATTTTCATCATGCCAAACATGCATCTAGGTTTATTATGAATGAAACCCCAACTTTTGTATAATTGCACAAAAGCCCCAAACTTTCACAAAATTACCAAACCAAAGCCAACATCTCAAAATACCAATATTTAAAGACAAAACCCATAGAGAGGAGTAGGTTATCCCTACCTCAAACCCGGAGCCTCAAAGGAGATGAAGACCAAAACCAAAATGCTCCAAAACTCGAAATTTTCAGATTAAAATGAAGCTCTCGACGATCAACACAACTTTTGTGAAGACAAAAGGTGAGTAAACGATCCTTACTAGATCAAATCTAAGAGAGAAGGGCCGATTTAGAGTGAGAAGCTCTGAAAATGGCTTTTTGGAAAAGTAAGAGAGAGAAGAGAAAGCAAAAAGTGATTTGAAAAGGCACAAATTCGGGACTTTAACCCAGTCTCTCGCTCGAGCGTAAAACACCCCGCTCGAGCGGCCACTCACAGACTTACGCTCGAGCGGCCAACCTCCCGCTCGAGCGCAGAATGCACTCGCTCAGCACTTTTGCAGAACCAGACCTCCGCTCGAGCTCCCAACTCTACGCTCGAGCGTACAACACTGCACAACAAATACTGGATGGGTGTATTCCACGCTCGAGCGCCAACATCTACGCTCGAGCGGACAGGCCAAAAATCTGGGCAACTAGTTTTGGTTTCTAAACTCAACCAACCTGAAACAAACCCACCCAACACATCCCATAACTCAAATATGAAGTAAAGAGGATGCAAACAAGATAATAGTCAACTACCAACATCTACAGACACAAGTCTGGATCACTATACAACAAGGGTAAACCCGAGATCGCTATATTTCTTGAAGAACACATGAATGTCATTTTCTTTTTCTAAAATCGAGCTTCAAAACGATGCATGGCTTACAAATCATTTTCAATCATGCAATGCAATAACATAAATATAAAGAACATCATGAGCAGATCAAGAATCTAACCTTAGAACGCGGATCTAACGGTCGGATCTCTAGGAATCAAGCTTGAAGATCTACTTCCTCACTCTAAAACTCTTTCTTCCTCCTAGAGCTTCTCTCTCTACAAGACAAGGTTATGACACCAAATGATAGTTTTCTATACCCGGTTCTGGGGTTAACCCTCTGCTGAGACACGTGGCGGCGACTGGTTGGGTTCATCCTGAAAAGGTGGCTGACAGACCAGACAAAGCATGGTGGAAGGGTGTTCAACAAGCAAAGCGGTATGGCTCTCTGACGGGGCAAAGACATCGGCTGATAACAAGGCGTATCTAACACACTACACGGAATGGCACTCCGGCAAGGGGTGACATCGGCTAACCAAGGACTTCGGCAACTAGGGTGACAATGACCTCGGCTAGGAAGGACAACACTTGACTAAGCTGTGCCACATCTTGGCCTAGATGCGCCACACCTCGGCCTAGGTCGTACCACTCCAGGACGAGATCACTTGTGTGCAAGGTAACATCTCGGCTAATGTGGTCAAGGCAAGGACGGAGGTCAACAAGGGGTTCCAAGATACTACTACAAGATTAAGGATGACCTCGGCTTGGAATAACATCGGCTAGTATAACTCGGGCAAGGCGTGACCTAAGTTTCACATCAAGGAAGGAACAAGGCAAGCACACTACACTTAGACAAATCACAAGGCTTCAAAACAAGGCATGGATCACATTAACTCAAGCGAAACAAATCACAACATACATATGCAAGCTAAACAAGTCATAATCACATAGATGCTCATGAACATGATGAGAACATAAAATATGGGTTCCTACATTAACGATCTATTTGGAATTTAAATAAAAAAGGAAGTTTAATAGAAAAGTAAGTTGAATAAAAATGGAAGTAGAATGAAAATAAAAATGAAAGTTGCATAAAATTAAAAATGGAAGTTCAATCCAGAAACCACTATACCTTAGCGATCTATTTGGAAATTAAATAGAAAAGAAAGTTTAAAAGAAAAGTAAATTGAATTAAAATGGAAGTAGAATAAAAATAAAAATGAAAGTTGCATAAAATTAAAAATTTAAGTTCAATCCAGAAACAACTATACCTTAACGAACTATTTGGAAATTAAATAAAAAAGGAAGTTTAATAGAAAAGTAAATTAAATAAAAATGGAAGTTGAATAAAAATAAAAATGAAAGTTGCCGAAAATTAAATATGGAAGTTCAATCCAGAAACCACTATACCTCAATGATCTATTTGGAAATGAAATAAAAAAGGAAGTTTAATAGAAAAGTAAATTGAATAAAAATGGAAGTTGAATAAAAATAAAAATGAAAGCTGCATAAAATTAAAAATGGAAGTTCAATCCAAAAACCACTATACCTTAACGATCTATTTGGAAATTAAATAAAAAAAGGAAGTTGAGTAGAAAAGAAACTTGAATAAAAAAGGAAGTTAAATAAAAATAAAAATGGAAGTTGCAGAAAATTAAAAATGGAAGTTCATTCAAGAAACCACTATACTTTAACGATCTATTTAGAAATTAAATAAAAAAGGAAGTTTAATAAAAATAAAAATGAAAGTTGCATAAAATTAAAAATGGAAGTTCAATCCAAAAACCTATAGCGATCCCGGGTTTACCCTTGTTGTACAGTGATCCGGACATTTGTCCGTGGATGATAGTAGTTGATTATTACCTGGTGTACATCGTTTCTTACTTTGTATTTGGGTTATGGGATGTGTTGGGCAGGTTTGTTACAGGTTGGTTGAGTTTAGAAACCAAAACTAGTTGCCCAGATTTTGACCTGTCCGCTCGAGCGGGGGTTTTGGCGCTCGAGCAGGAGTTTCACCCATCCAGTATTTCCTGTGCAGTGTTCGACACTCGAGCGTGGAATTGGCCGCTCGAGCGGGATTGTGTGAGTGCCGCTCGAGCGGGGAGTTGGAAGCTCGAGCGGGAGACCTGTCTGCAAAAGTGCTGGGAGTGTGCATCCGGAGCTCGAGCTGGGGATTGGCCGCTCGAGCGGGAGTCTGTGAGTGCCGCTCGAGCGGGGAGTTTGACGCTCGAGCGGGGCGACTTTTATATAAATCCGAGATCCGACTTTTGGATCATTTTTTCAAGATCTTTTCTCTCTCTTACTTTTCCAAAAAGCCATTGTCAGAGCTTCTCACTCTAAAACCGGCCCTTCTCTCTTAGATTTGATCTAGTAGGAGTTGTTTGCTCACTTTTGGTCTTTACGAAAGTTGTGTTGATCGTCGAGGGCTACATTTTAATCTGAAAATTTCGGAATTTGAAGCATTTTGGTTTTGGTCTTCATCTCCATTGGAGCTCAAACTTTGAGGTAGGGATATCCTACTCCTCTTTATGAATTTTGTCTTTAAATTTTAGTATTTTGAGATGTTGGGGTTGGTTTAGTAATTTGTGAAAGTTTGGGGGCTTTTGTGTAAATTTACAAGAGTTGGGGTTTTAACTATATCAAACCTAGATGCATGTTTGGCATGGAAAATGTGAAATTAATGTTAAGACATTAATGAAAATGGAACCTAAGGGTTGTAATGTAAATTATGAAAAATGCCCTAATTACATTGGTTAATTAATTTGCATAATTAATTATGAGAAATGAGGAATTGATTTGGGAAGTCATGGGATAAAAGGGTGTAGTTAGATTATTTACCACTCACCGAGTTGGAATGTTGATTATATATCCATTGTTGCATTTATTTTCTGTATAGAAATAACTGCTTTGGGCTATCGGTGGAGGATAGTCTTGATTGTTGTAGACAATGCATGATGATTAGGCAAACTAAAACTAATCACCGGAATGTGTCATTGAGTATGACGGTTGAATGAATACATTAAATGTTATGTATTGGTTGATGATGTGTATAATTATTGTTTATATGCATTGTGTTGTGTTGGAGGAGATAGGGGATGTACTCCGCGGTTTAGGGGAAGATAGGGGATGGACCTCTAAACCGGATGTTGTTGGGAGGAGATAGGGGATGGACTCCGTAGATAGAGCTCATATGCTTATCTAGTGATGTATTGACAGAGCTCATATGCTTGTCATTGGAAGTGTGATAGTGCTCATATGCATATCTGTGGAAGTGATGATATAGCTTGTATGCTTATCTGTTGTTGTGTGATATAGCTAGTATGCTTATCTATTATGAAATGGGAAGTGTTTGATATGAGTTACAGTCTCATATGAGTTGTTGGCCAGGTTCTGAGCCATGGTTGTAAATTGAGAATTTAAAGGAATTGGAAAATGGACTGTAATATGGACTTGTATGTCATGAAACTGTAAAGTGTGATAAGAGAAAGTATCACTGTTGGCCATCTATCAACTGCTAATCTTTTAGGCATTGTTCATACTTGGTTTAGTATATTTCTACTGGGCTGTGGCTCACCCTATATGGGAATATCATTTTCAGGTACAGGTAGCATGCCACCTCCAAGGACGTAGCTTGGGAGGCTAGAGGCAGGCGGACTTTTGTTGTTTTATTTGTTGATATATTACATGTATATTCAAGCCAAGGGCTTAATGTGTAAATAAGTTAGCACTCCTTTGTTGTAACCAAGTGTTAACTTGGAAAGCTGTAAGCCCGTAGGGCATTTGCTTTTGTTGATTAACAAGTAATACTTTTGTAAAGAACTACTCTGATGAATAGAAGAATGTTTATTTTTATTACCAATGCATGTCTCTATTGATGAGTTTAATGTGCTATTTTGAGGGCGTTAAAAAACCATTATACCTTAACGATCTATTTGGAAATTAAATAAAAAATGAAGTTGAGTGGAAAAGAAACTTTAATAAAAAAGGAAGTTAAATAAAAATAAAAATGAAAGTTGCAGAAAATTAAAAATGAAAGTTCATTCAAGAAACCACTATACCTTAACGATCTATTTAGAAATTAAATAAAAAAGGAAGTTTAATAGAAAAGTAAATTGAATAAAAATGGAAGTAGAATAAAAATAAAAAGGAAAGTTGCATAAAATTAAAAGTGGAAGTTCAATCCAGAAACCACTATACCTTAACGATCTATTTGGAAATTAAATAAAAAAGGAAGTTTAATAGAAAAGTAAATTGAATAAAAATGGAAATAGAGTAAAAATAAAAATGAAAGTTGCAGAAAATTAAATATGGAAGTTCAATCCAGAAAATCACTATACCTTAATGATCTATTTCGAAATTAAATAAAAAAGGAAATTTAATAGAAATGTATATTGAATAAAAATGAAAGTTGAATAAAAATAAAAATGAAAGTTGCAGAAAATTAAATATGGAAGTTCAATCCAGAAACCACTATACCTTAACGATCTATTTAGAAATTAAACAAAAAAGGAAGTTTAATAGAAAAGTAAATTGAATAAAAATGGAAGTTGAATAAAAGGAAAAATGAAAGTTGCATAAAATTAAAATTGAAAGATCGATCCAAAAACCACTATACCTTAACGATCTATTTGGAAATTAAATAAAAAAGGACGTTGTGTAGAAAAGAAACTTGAATAAAAAAGGAAGTTAAATAAAAATTAAAATGGAAGTTGCGGAAAATTAAAAATAGAAGTTCATTAAAAAAACCACTATACCTTAACGATCTATTTGGAAATTAAATAAAAAAGGAAGTTTAATAGAAAAGTAAATTGAATAAAAATGGAAGTAGAATAAAAATAAAAATGAAAGTTGCATAAAATTAAAAATGGAAGTTCAATCCAGAAAACACTATACCTTAACGATTTGGAAATTAAATAAAAAAGGAAGTTTAATAGAAAAGTAAATTGAATAAAAGTAGAAGTTGAATAAAAATAAAAATGGAAGTTCAATCCAAAAACCACTATGCCTTAACGATCTATTTGGAAATTCAATAAAAAAGGAAGTAGAGTAGAAAAGAAACTTGAAGAAAAAAGGAAGTTAAATAAACATAAAAATGGAAGTTACAGAAAATTAAAACTGGAAGTTTATTCAAGAAACCACTATACCTTAATGATCAATTTAGAAATTAAATAAAAAAGTAAGTTTAATGGAAAAATAAATTGAATAAAAATGGAAGTAGAATAAAAATAAAAATGAAAGTTGCATAAAATTAAAAGTGGAAGTTCAATCCAGAAACCACTATACCTTAACGATCTATTTGCAAATTAAATAAAAAAGGAAGCTGAGTAGAAAAGAAAGTTGAATAAAAAAGGAAGTTATATAAAAATAAAAATGGAAGTTGCAGAAAATTAAAAATGGAAATTCATTCCAGAAACCACTATACCTTAACGATCTATTTGGAAATTAAATAAAAAAGGAAGTATAATAGAAAAGTAAATTGAATAAAAATGGAAGTAGAATGAAAATAAAAATAAAAGTTGCATAAAATTAAAAATGGAAGTTCAATCCAGAAACCACTATACCTTAACGAACTATTTGGAAATTAAATAAACAAGGAAGTTTAATGGAAAAGTAAATTGAATAAAAATGGAAGTTGAATAAAAATAAAAATGAAAGTTGTAGAAAATTAGATATGGAAGTTCAATCCAGAAACCACTATACCTTAATGATCTATTTGTAAATTAAATAAAAAAGGAAGTTTAATAGAAAAGTAAATTGAATAAAAATGGAAGTTGAATAAAAATAAAAATGATAATTTCATAAAATTAAAAATAGAAGTTGAATCCAAAAACCACTATACCTTAACGATCTATTTGGAAATTAAATAAAAAAGGACGTTTTGTAGAAAAGAAACTTGAATAAAAAAGGAAGTTAAATAAAAATTAAAATGGAAGTTGCAGAAAATTAAAAATGGAAGTTCAATCCAAAAACCACTATACCTTAATGATCTATTTGGAAATTAAATAAAAAAGGAAGGTTAATAGAAAAGGAAATTGAATAAAAATGGAAGTAGAATAAAAATAAAAATGAAAGTTGCATAAAATTAAAAATGGAAGTTCAATCCAGAAACCACTATACCTTAACGATCTATTTGGAAATTAAATAAAAAAGGAAGATCAATAGAAAAGTAAATTGAATAACAATGGAAGTTGAAAAAAAATAAAAATGAAAGTTGCAGAAAATTAAATATGGAAGTTCAATCCAGAAACCACTATACCTTAACGATCTATTTGGAAATCAAATAAAAAAGGAAGATCAATAGAAAAGTAAATTGAATAAAAATAGATGTTGAATAAAAATAAAAAAGAAAGTTGCATAAAATTAAAACTGGAAGTTCAATCCAGAAACCACTATACCTTAATGATCTATTTGGAAATTAAATAAAAAAGGAAGTTTAATAGAAAAGTAAATTGAAAAAAAATGAAAGTAGAATAAAAATAAAAATGAAAGTAGCAGAAAATTAAATATAGAAGTTCAATCCAGAAACCACTATACCTTAACGATCTATTTGGAAATTAAATAAAAAAGGGTGTGTAATAGAAAATTAAACTGAATAAAAATAGAAGTTGAATAAAAATAAAAATGAAAGTTGGATAAAATTGAAAATGGCAGTTCAATCCAGAAACCACTATACCTTAACGATC
This sequence comes from Camellia sinensis, assembly GCF_055761805.1. Lineage (NCBI taxonomy): Eukaryota > Viridiplantae > Streptophyta > Magnoliopsida > Ericales > Theaceae > Camellia > Camellia sinensis. The sequence continues at coordinate 33,190,560 of NW_028128987.1, forward strand.
TATTCGGAAATTAAATAAAAAATGAAGTTTAATAGAAAAGTAAATTGAATAAAAATGGAAGTTGAATAAAAATAAAAATGAAAGTTGCAGAAAATTAAATATGGAAGTTCAATCCAGAAACCACAATACCATAACGATCTATTTGGGAATTTAAAAAAAAAAGATGTTTAACAGAAAAGTAAACTGAATTAAAATGGAAGTAGAATAAAAATAAAAATGAAAGTTGCATAAAATTAAAAATGGAAGTTCAATCCACAAACCACTATACCTTAAAGATCTACTTTGAAATTAAAAAAAAAATGGAAGTTTAATAGAAACTAAATTGAATAAAAATGGAAGTTGAATAAAAATAAAAATGAAAGTTACAGAAAATTAAATATGGAAGTTCAATCCAGAAACCACTATACCTTAACGATCTATTTGGAAATAAAAGAAAAAAGGAAGTTGAATAGAAAAGTTAATTGAATAAAAATGGAAGTAGAATGAAAATAAAACTGAAAGTTGCATAAAATTAAAAATGGAAGTTTAATCCAGAAACCACTATACCTTAACGAACTATTTAGAAATTAAATAAAAAAGGAAGTTTAATAGAAAAGTAAATTGAATAAAAATGGAAGTTGAATAAAAATAAAAATGAAAGTTGCATAAAATTAAAAATGGAAGTTCAATCCAAAAACCACTATACCTTAACGATCAATTTGGAAATTAAATAAAAAACGAAGTTGAGTAGAAAAGAAACTTGAATAAAAAAGGAAGTTAAATAAAAAAAAAAAATGGAAGTTGCAGAAAATTAAAAATGGAAGTTTATTCAAGAAACAACTATACCTTAACGATCTATTTAGAAATTAAATAAAAAAGTAAGTTTAATAGAAAAGTAAATTGAATAAAAATGGAAGTAGAATAAAAATAAAAATGAAAGTTGCATAAAATTAAAAGTGGAAGTTCATTCCAGAAACCAATATACCTTAACGATCTATTTGCAAATTAAATAAAAAAGGAAGTTGAGTAGAAAAGAAACTTGAATAAAAAAGGAAGTTGAATAAAAATAAAAATGAAAATTGCATAAAATTAAAAATGGAAGTTCAATCCAAAAACCACTATACCTTAACGATCAATTTGGAAATTAAATAAAAAAGGACGTTTTGTAGAAAAGAAACTAGAACAAAAAAGGAAGTTAAATAAAAATTAAAATGGAAGTTGCAGAAAATTAAAATTGGAAGTTCAATCCCGAAATCACTATACCTTAATGATCTATTTTGAAATTAAATAAAAAAGGAAATTTAATAGAAAAGTAAATTGAATAAAAATGCAAGTAGAATAAAAATAAAATTGAAAGTTGCATAAAATTAAAAATGGAAGTTCAATCCAGAAACCACTATACCTTAACGATCTATTTGGAAATTAAATAAAAAAGGAAGATCAATGGAAAAGTAAATTGAATAACAACGGAAGTTGAATAAAAATTAAAATGAAAGTGGCAGAAAATTAAAAATGGAAGTTCAATCCAAAAACCACTATACCTTAACGATATATTTGGAAATTCAATAAAAAGGAAGTTGAGTAGAAAAGAAACTTGAATAAAAAAGGAAGTTAAATAAACAGAAAAATGGTAGTTGCAGAAAATTAAAAATGCAAGTTCATTGAAGAAACCACTATACCTTAACGATCTATTTAGAAATTAAATAAAAAAGGAAGTTAAATAGAAAAGTAAATTGAATAAAAATGGAAGTAGAATAAAAATAATAATGAAAGTTGCATAAAATTAAAAATGGAAGTTCAATCCAGAAACCACTATACCTTAACGATCTATTTGCAAATTAAATAAAAAAGGAAGTTTAATAGAAAAGTAAATTGAATAAAAATGGAAGTTGAATAAAAATAAAAATGAAAGTTGCAGAAAATTGAATATGGAAGTACAATCCAGAAACCACTATACCTTAACGATCTATTTGGAAATTAAATAAAAAAGGAAGTTTAATAGAAAAGTAAATTGAATAAAAATGGAAATGGAATAAAAATAAAAATGAAAGTTGCATAAAATTAAAAGTGGAAGTTCCATCCAGAAACCACTATACCTTAACGATCTATTTGGAAATTAAATAAAAAAGGAAGTTTAATAGAAAAGTAAATTGAATAAAAACGGAACTAGAATAAAAATAAAAATGAAAGTTGCAGAAAATTAAATATGGAAGTTCAATCCAGAGACCACTATACCTTAACGATCTATTTAGAAATTAAATAAAAAAGGAAGTTTAATAGAAAAGTAAATTGAATAAAAATGGAAGTAGAATAAAAATAAAAATGAAAGTTGCATAAAATTAAAAATGGAAGTTCAATCCAAAAACCACTATACCTTAACGATCTATTTGGAAATTAAATAAAAAAGGAAGTTTAATAGAAAAGTAAATTGAATAAAAATGGAAGTTGAATAAAAATAAATATGAAAGTTGCATAAAATTAAATATGGAAGTATAATCCAGAAACCACTATACCTTAATGATTTATTTGAAAATTAAATAAAAAAGGGTGTATAATAGAAAAGTAAACTGAATAAAAATGGAAGTTGAATAAAAATAAAAATGAAAGTTGCATAAAATTAAAAATGGAAGTTCAATCCAGAAACCATTATACCTTAACGATCTATTTGGAAATTAAATAAAAAAGGACGTTTAATAGAAAAGTAAATTGAATAAAAATGGAAGTTGAATAAAAATAAAAATTATAGCGACCCCGGTCTTTTCCCATTTGATTATTGTATCCGGACTTGGGTTCCGTTTATTCTGTCATTGTATATTTGTTGTTGTCGTCCTTTATTTTCTCATTTGGAGTTATAGGATGTGTTGGGCAGGTTTGTTTCAGGATTGGTTGGGTTCGTAAACCAAGTGTTGCTGTCCAGTTTTTGGGTTGGTCGCTCGAGCCAGGATTCGGTCGCTCGAGCGAGGTTTGTTTTTTGTGTCTTCTGGCTCGATCCAGATTTGCTTCGCTCGAGCGAGCGATTGCGTCTGGGTTAGACCTGAGGGCAGTGCTTATTCGCTCGAGCGAGATTTTCTTCGCTCGAGCGAGCGAGGTGTATGTTTTCGAGTTCCTCGCTCGAGCGAGCATTCTGTCGCTCGAGCGTGATGCTGGGTTGCAGACCTGAAGCATTGTAGTTTTGGCTCGAGCGAGCTGTTCTTTGCTCGAGCGAGGTTTTCGTGTGTCTGGTCGCTCGAGCGACAAAGTCTTCGCTCGAGCAAGCCTGTCAGGTTCAAATAGGCAGCAGCGTGTTTCAGATCAGTTTTTCATACACTTTCATATTCCAAAACCCTAGTTACGAGTTCTCTCTCCCTCTACACACCTTCTCTCTTATGATTGATCTACTTAGAGTGAGTTTCTACCTTAGATCCTTTATTAAAAAGATAGAGTGAGTCGAGGGCTTCCATTTAATCTGAACATTTGGTGATTTGGAGCACATTGGAATTTGGGTATTCATCTCTATCTTCTCCATTCGGGTTATTTTCTTCGAGGTAGGGATTTCCTACTCCATCTTATAAGTTTTGTTCTAAGTTTTAGTATCTTGATATGTTGGGGGTACTTTGGTAATTTTGGGAGAAACCCTAGTTGTATTAATAAATTAATTTGTATAATTAATTTAAGGAAATTGGGGAAATATGGTTAAATTCATGGAATTGAGGAATTCATTGATTAAATGGTGTAGTTGGATAATTTAAATCACTTGCCTATTGAATTGTGGATATATTTATTTTCAGTTTAGAAATTACTGTTTTGGGCTATCGGTGGAGGATAGCCGTGATTGTTGTAGACACTGCATGTGGATTAGGGATAACTGAAACTAATCATTGATTAAGTCATCAATTTTGACTGCTGAATTAATACAGACATTATGTGTATTGATTGTGTTGTATATGTTATGTGTTTACATACATTGTTTTGTGTGGGAGGAGATAGGGGATGTACTCCACGGTTTAGGGGAAGATAGGGGATGGACCTCTAAACCGGATTTTTGTTTGGGAGGAGATAGGGGATGGACTCCATTAGCATCACTTTTATGTGTGCTTATTTATATTGAAGTGTTTTTATTGATACAGCACTAAAATGTGTATCAAACTGGAAGTATGAAGTGTTTTGATTTGAGCCTGAGTCTCATTTGTTTGTTGACATTAGAAGAATGTGAATATGATATATATATAGTTCACTGTTGTAAGTTTGGCCAGGTTCTGAGCCATATTGATAATGTTGGAAAGTAAAACGTGTTTTAGACATTAGTGTCATGAAACAGTTTAATGATATAATTGATTATCTTGGTTAACCATCTATTGAATGCTATTGCTTTATTCAATGCTTATATTTGGTTTAGTATATTTCTACTGGGCTGTGGCTCACTCTTTATGGGAACATCATTTTCAGGTCCAGGTGATAAGCTACCTCCAAGGACTTAGCTTGGAAGGATTTGGATTTTGAAGACTATCTTTAGTTATTTGTTTTTATTTGATAAACATTCAAGCCTAGGGCTTTATTTTGTATTTGAGTTAGAACTCATATTTTTGTGTCCAAGTGTTGGCTTGGAAAGATGTAAGCCCATAGGGCATTTAATTTGATATTACATGTAATGTTTTTATTTAGTAATACTCTGATGAATGAGATAATGAATTGTTTTCTTTTAATATTGCAGGCCAATGATATATATATGATGGGTTTATTTTGAGGGCATTACAAAAATGAAAGTTGCAGAAAATTAAATATAGAAGTTCAATCCAGAAACCACAATACCATAACGATCTATTTGGAAATTAAAAAAAAAAGGATGTTTAACAGAAAAGTAAACTGAATTAAAATGGAAGTAAAATAAAAATAAAAATGAAAGTTGCATAAAATTAAAAATGGAAATTCAACCCACAAACCACTATACCTTAAATATCTATTTTGAAATTAAATAAAAATGGAAGTTTAATAGAAACATAAATTGAATAAAAATGGAAGTTGAATAAAAATAAAAATGAAAGTTGCAGAAAATTAAATATGGAAGTTCAATCCAGAAACCACTATACCTTAACGATCTATTTGGGAATTAAAGAAAAAAAGGAAGTTGAATAGAAAAGTTAATTGAATAAAAATTGAAGTAGAATGAAAATAAAAATGAAAGTTGCAGAAAATTAAAAATGGAACTTCATTCAAGAAACCACTATCCCTTAACGATCTATTTAGAAATTAAATAAAAAAGGAAGTTTAATAGAAAAGTAAATTGAATAAAAATGGAAGTAGAATAAAAATAAAAATGAAAGTTGCATAAAATTAAAAGTGGAAGTTCCATCCAAAGACCATTATACCATAACGATCTATTTGGAAATTAAATAAAAAAGGAAGTTTAATAGAAAAGTAAATTGAATAAAAATTGAAGTAGAAAAAATTAAAAATGAAAGTTGCAAAAAATTAAAAATGGAAGTTCAATCCTGAAACCACTATACCTTAACGATCTATTTGCAAATTAAATAAAAAATGAAGTTTAATAGAAAAGTAAATTGAATAAGAATGGAAGTAGAATAAAAATAAAATTGAAAGTAGCAGAAAATTAAATATGGAAGTTCATTCCAGAAACCACAATACCTTAACGATCTATTTGGAAATTAAATAAAAAATGATGTTTAAAAGAAAAGCAAATTTAATAAAAATGGAGGTTGAATAAAAATAAAAACGAAAGTTGTAGAAAATTAAATATGGAAGTTCATTTCAGAAACCACAATACCTTAACGATCTATTTGGAAATTAAATAAAAAAGGAAGTTTAATAGGAAAGTAAATTGAATAAAAATGGAAGTTGAATAAAAATAAAAATGAAAGTTGCATAAATTTAAAAATGGAAGTTCATTCCAGAAACCACTATACCTTAACTATCTATTTGAAAATTAAATAAAAAAGAAAGTTGAGTAGAAAAGATACTTGAATAAAAAAGGAAGTTAAATAAAAATAAAAATGGAAGTTGCAGAAAATTAAACATGGAAGTTCATTCCAGAAACCACTATACCTTAACGATCTATTTGGAAATTAAATAAAAAAGTAAGTTTAATAGAAAAGTAAATTGAATAAAAATGGAAGTAGAATAAAAATAAAAATGAAAGCTGCATAAAATTAAAAGTGGAAGTTCACTCCAGAAACCACTATACCTTAACGATCTATTTGCAAATTAAATAAAAAAGGAAGTTGAGTAGAAAAGAAACTTGAATGAAAAAGGAAGTTGAATTAAAATAAAAATGAAAATTGCATAAAACTAAAAATGAAAGTTCAATCCAAAAACCACTATACCTTAACGATCCATTTGGAAATTAAATAAAAAAGGACGTTTTGTAGAAAAAAAACTTGAACAATAAAGGAAGTTAAATAAAAATTAAAATGGAAGTTGCAGGAAATTAAAAATGGAAGTTCAATCCCGAAACCACTATACCTTAATGATCTATTTGGAAATTAAATAAAAGAGGAAGTTTAATAGAAAAGAAATTGAATAAAAATGGAAGTAGAATAAAAATAAAAATGAAAGTTGCATAAAATTAAAAATGGAAGTTCAATCTAGAAACCACTATACCTTAACGAACTATTTGGAAATTAAATAAACAAGGAAGTTTAATGGAAAGGTAAATTGAATAAAAATGGAAGTTGAAGAAAAATAAAAATGAAAGTTGCAGAAAATTAAATATGGAAGTTTAATTCGGAAACCACTATACCTTAATGATCTATTTGGAAATTAAATAAAAAAGGAAGTTTAATAGAAAAGTAAATTGAATAAAAATGGAAGTTGAATAAAAATAAAAATGAAAATTGCATAAAATTAAAAATTGAAGTTCAATCCAAAAACCACTATACCTTAACGATCTATTTGGAAATTAAATAAAAAAGGACGTTTTGCAGAAAAGAAACTTGAATAAAAAAGGAAGTTAAATAAAAATTAAAATGAAAGTTGCCGAAAATTAAAAATGGAGGTTCAATCCAGAAACCACTATACCTTGATGATCTATTTGGAAATTAAATAAAAAAGGAAGGTAAATAGAAAAGTAAATTGAATAAAAATGGAAGTAGAATAAAAATAAAAATGAAAATTGCATAAAATTAAAAATAGAAGTTCAATCCAGAAACCACTATACCTTAACGATCTGTTTGGTAATTAAATAAAAAAGGAAGATCAGTAGAAAAGTAAATTGAATAACAATGAAAGTTGAATAAAAATAAAAATGAAAGTTGCAGAAAATTAAATATGGAAGCTCAATCCAGAAACCACTATACCTTAACGATCTATTTGGAAATTAAATAAAAAAAGGAAGTTTAATAGAAAAGTAGATTGAATAAAAATAGATGTTGAATAAAAATAAAAATGAAAGTTACATAAAATTAAAAGTGGAAGTTCAATCCAAAAACCACTATACCTTAACGATCTATTTGGAAATTAAATAAAAATAGAATTTTAATAGAAAAGTAAATTGAAAAAAAATGGAAGTAGAATAAAAATAAAAATGAAAGTAACAGAAAATTAAATACGGAAGTTCAATCCAGAAACCACTATACCTTAACGATCTATTTGGAAATTAAATAAAAATGGGTGCTTATTAGAAAATTAAACTGAATAAAAATGGAAGTTTAATAAAAATAAAAATGAAACTTGCATAAAATTAAAAATGGAAGTTCAATCCAGAAACCACTATACCTTAACGATCTATTCGGAAATTAAATAAAAAAGGAAGTTTAATAGAAAAGTAAATTGAATAAAAATAAAAATGAAAGTTGCAGAAAATTAAATATGGAAGTTCAATCCGGAAACCACTATACCTTAATGATCTATTTGGAAATTAAATAAAAAAAGGAAGTTTAACAGAAAAGTAAACTGAATTAAAATGGAAGTAGAGTAAAAATAAAAATGAATGTCGCATAAAATAAAAAATAGAAGTTCAATCCACAAACCACTATCCCTTACAGATCTATTTTGAAATTAAATAAAAATGGAAGTTTAATAGAAACGTAAACTGAATAAAAATGGAAGTTGAATAAAAATAAAAATGAAAGTTGCAGAAAATTAAATATGGAAGTTCAATCCAGAAACCACTATACCTTAACGATCTATTTGGAAATTAAAGAAAAAAGGAAGTTGAATAGAAAAGTTAATTGAATAAAAATGGAAGTAGAATGAAAATAAGAATGAAAGTTGCATAAAATTAAAAATGGAAGTTCAATCCAGAAACCATTATACCTTAACGAACTGTTTGGAAATTAAATAAAAAAGGAAGTTTAATGGAAAAGTAAATTGAATAAAAATGGAAGTTGAATGAAAATAAAAATGAAAGTTGTAGAAAATTAAATATGGAACTACAATCCAGAAACCACTGTACCTTAACGATCTATTTGGAAATTAAATAAAAAAGGGTGTTCAATAGAAAAGTAAACTAAATAAAAATGGAAGTTGAATAAAAATAAAAATGAAATTTGCATAAAATTAAAAATGGAAGTTCAATCTAGAAACCACTATACCTTAACGATCTATTTGGAAATTAAATAAAAAAGGAAGTTTAATAGAAAAGAAAATTGAATAAAAAGGGAAGTTGAATAAAAAAAAATGAATGTTGCAGAAAATTAAATATCGAAGTTCAATCCAGAAACCACAATACCATAACGATCTATCTGGAAATTAAAAAAAAAAGGATGTTTAACAGAAAAGTAAACTGAATTAAAATGGAAGTAGAATAAAAATAAAAATGAAAGTTGCATAAAATTAAAAATGGAAGTTCAATCCACAAACCACTATACCTTAAAGATCTATTTTGAAATTAAATAAAAATGGAAGTTGAAGAAAAATAAAAATGAAAGTTGCAGAAAATTGTATATGGAAGTTCAATCCAGAAACCACTATACCTTAACGATCTACTTGGTAATTAAAGAAAAAAGGAAGTTGAATAGAAAAGTTTATTGAATAAAAAATGAAGTAGAATGAAAATAAAAATGAAAGTTGCAGAAAATTAAAAATGGAACTTCATTCAAGAAACCACTATCCCTTAACGATCTATTTAGAAATTAAATAAAAAAGGAAGTTTAATAAAAAAGTAAATTGAATAAAAATGGAAGTAGAATAAAAATAAAAATGAAAGTTGCATAAAATAAAATATGGAAGTTCAATCCAGAGACCACTATACCTTAACGATCTATTTAGAAATTAAATAAAAAAAGAAGTTTAATAGAAAAGTAAATTGAATAAAAATGGAAGTAGAATAAAAATAAAAATGAAAGTTGCATAAAATTAAAAATGGAAGTTCAATCCAGAAACCACTATACCTTAACGATCTATTTGGAAATTAATTGAAAAAGGAAGTTTAATAGAAAAGTAAATTGAATAAAAATGGAAGTTGAATAAAAATAAAAATGAATGTTGCAGGAAATTTAATATCGAAGTTCAATCCAGAAACCACAATACCATAACGATCTATTTGGAAATTAAAAAAAAAAGATGTTTAACAGAAAAATAAACTGAATTAAAATGGAAGTACAATAAAAATAAAAATGGAAGTTGCAAAAAATTAAAAATGGAAGTTCAATCCAGAAACCACTATACCTTAACGATCTATTTGGAAATTAATTAAAAAGGGAAGTTTAATAGAAAAGTAAATTGAATAAAAATGGAAGTTGAATAGAAATAAAAATGAATGTTGCAGGAAATTAAACATCGAAGTTCAATCCAGAAACCACAATACCATAACGATCTATTTGGAAATTAAAAAAAAAAAAGATGTTTAACAGAAAAGTAAACTGAATTAAAATGGAAGTAGAATAAAAATAAAAATGAAAGTTGCATAAAATTAAAAACGGAAGTTCAATCCACAAACCACTATACCATAAAGATCTATTTTGAAATTACATAAAAATGGAAGTTTAATAGAAACGTAAATTGAATAAAAATGGAAGTTGAATAAAAATAAAAATGAAAGTTGCAGAAAATTAAATATGGAAGTTTAATCCAGAAACCACTATACCTTAACGATCTATTTAGAAATTAAAGAAAAAAGAAAGTTTAATAGAAAAGTAAATTGAATAAAAATGGAAGTAGAAAAAAAATAAAAATGAAAGTTGCATAAAATCAAAAATGGAAGTTCAATCCAAAAACCACTATACCTTAACGATCTATTTGGAAATTAAAGAAAAAAGGAAGTTGAGTAGAAAAGAAACTTGAATAAAAAAGGAAGTTAAATAAAAATAAAAATGGAAGTTGTAGAAAATTAAAAATGGAAGTTCAATCCAGAAACCATTGTACCTTAATGATCTATTTGGAAATTAAATAAAAAAGGAAGTTTAATAGAAAAGTAAATTGAATAAAAATGGAAGTTGCAGAAAATTAAATATGGAAGTTCAATCCAGAAATCACTATACATTAACGATCTATTTGGAAATTAAATAAAAAAGGAAGTTTAACAGAAAAGTGAATTGAATAAATATGGAAGTTGAATAAAAATAAAAATGAAAATTGCATAAAATTAAAAATGGAAGTTCAATCCAAAAATCACTATACCTTAACGATCCATTTGGAAATTAAATAAAAAAGGACATTGTGTAGAAAAGAAAATTGAATAAAAATGGAAGTTGAATAAAAAAAAATGAAAGTTGCAGAAAATTAAATATCGAAGTTCAATCCAGAAACCACAATACCATAACGATCTCTTTGGAAATTAAAAAAAAAAAATGTTTAACAGAAACGGAAGTAGAATAAAAATGGAAGTAGAATAAAAATAAAAATGAAAGTTGCATAAAATTAGAAATGGAAGTTCAATCCACAAACCACTATACCTTAAAGATCTATTTTGAAATTAAATAAAAATAGAAGTTGAATAAAAATAAAAATGAAAGTTGCAGAAAATTATATATGGAAGTTCAATGCAGAAACCACTATACCTTAACGATCTATTTGGTAATTAAAGAAAAAAGGAAGTTGAATAGAAAAGTTAATTGAATAAAAATTGAAGTAGAATGAAAATAAAAATGAAAGTTGTAGAAAATTAAAAATGGAACTTCATTCAAGAAACCACTATCCCTCAACGATCTATTTAGAAATTAAATAAAAAAGGAAGTTTAATAGAAAAGTAAATTGAATAAAAATAGAAGTAGAATAAAAATAAAAATGAAAGTTGCATAAAATTAAAAATGAAAGTTCAATCCAAAAACCACTACACCTTAATGATCTATTTGGAAATTTAATAAAAAAGGAAGTTGAGTAGAAAAGAAACTTGAATAAAAAATGAAATTAAATAAACATAAAAATGGAAGTTTCTGAAAATTAAAAATGGAAGTTCATTCAAGAAACCACTATACCTTAGCGATCTATTGTGAAATTAAATAAAAAAGGAAATTTAATGGAAAAGTAAATTGAATAAAAATGGATGTTGATTAAAAATAAAAATGAAAGTTGTAGAAAATTAAATATGGAAGTTCATTTCAGAAACCACAATACCTTAACGATCTATTTGGAAATTAAATAAAAAAGGAAGTTTAATAGAAAAGTAAATTGAATAAAAATGGATGTTGAATAAAAACAAAAATGAAAGTTGCAGAAAATTAAATATGGATTTTCAATCCAGCAACCACTATACCTTAGCGATCTATTTGGAAATTAAATAAAAAAGGAAGTTTAATAGAAAAGTAAATTGAATAAAAATGGAAGTGGAATAAAAATAAAAATGGGAGTTGAAGAAAATTAAATATGGAAGTTCATTCCAGAAACCACAATACCTTAACGATGTATTTGGAAATTAAATAAAAAAAGGAAGTTTAATAGAAAAGTAAATTGAATAAAAACGGAACTAGCATAAAAATAAAAATGAAAGTTGAAGAAAATTAAAAATGGAAGTTCATTTCAGAAACCACAATACCTTAACGATCTATTTGGAAATTAAATAAAAAAGGAAGTTTAATAGAAAAGTAAATTGAAAAAAAATGGAAGTCGAATAAAAATAAAAATGAAAGTTGCATAAAATTAAAAATGGAAGTTCATTCCAGAAACCACTATACCTTAACGATCTATTTGGAAATCAAATAAAAAAGGAAGTTGAGTAGAAAAGATACTTGAATAAAAAAGGAAGTTAAATAAAAATAAAAATGGAAGTTGCAGAAAATTAAAAATGGAAGTTCATTCCAGAAACCGCCATACCTTAACGATCTATTTGGAAATTAAATAAAAAAGTAAGTTTAATAGAAAAGTAAATAGAATAAAAATGGATGTTGAATAAAAATAAAAACGAAAGTTGCAGAAAGTTAAATATGGATGTTCCATCTAGAAACCACTATACCTTAGCGATCTATTTGGAAATTAAATAAAAAAGGAAGTTTAATAGAAAAGTAAATTGAATAAAAATGGAAGTAGAATAAAAATAAAAATGAAAGTTGCAGAAAATTAAATATGGAAGTTCATTCCAGAAACCACAATACCCTAACGTTCTATTTGGAAATTAAATAAAAAATGATGTTTAATAGAAAAGTAAATTTAATAAAAATGGAAGTTGAATAAAAATAAAAATGAAAGTTGTAGAAAATTAAATATGGAAGTTTATTTCAGAAACCACAATACCTTAACGATCTATTTGGAAATTAAATAAAAAAGGAAGTTTAATAGAAAAGTAAATTGAATAAAAATGGAAGTTGAATAAAAATAAAAATGAAAGTTGCATAAAATTAAAAATGGAAGTTCATTCCAGAAACTACTATACCTTAACGATCTATTTGGAAATCAAATAAAAAAGGAAGTTGAGTAGAAAAGATACTTGAATAAAAATGGAAGTTAAATAAAAATAAAAATGGAAGTTGCAGAAAATTAAAAATGGAAGTTCATTCCAGAAACCGTCATACCTTAACGATCTATTTGGAAATTAAATAAAAAAGGAAGTTTAATAGAAAAGTAAATAGAATAAAAATGGATGTTGAATAAAAATAAAAACGAAAGTTGCAGAAAGTTAAATATGGATGTTCAATCTAGAAACCACTATACCTTAGCGATCTATTTGGAAATTAAATAAAAAAAGAAGTTTAATAGAAAAGTAAATTGAATAAAAATGGAAGTAGAATAAAAATAAAAATGAAAGTTGCAGAAAATTAAATATGGAAGTTCATTCCAGAAACCACAATACCTTAACGATCTATTTGGAAATTAAATAAAAAATGATGTTTAATAGAAAAGTAAATTTAATAAAAATGGAAGTTGAATAAAAATAAAAATGAAAGTTGTAGAAAATTAAATATGGAAGTTTATTTCAGAAACCACAATACCTTAACGATCTATTTGGAAATTAAATAAAAAAGGAAGTTTAATAGAAAAGTAAATTGAATAAAAATGGAAGTTGAATAAAAATAAAAATGAAAGTTGCATAAAATTAAAAATGGAAGTTCATTTCAGAAACCACTATACCTTAACGATCTATTTGGAAATCAAATAAAAAAGGAAGTTGAGTAGAAAAGATACTTGAATAAAAAAGGAAGTTAAATAAAAATAAAAATGGAAGTTGCAGAAAATTAAAAATGGAAGTTCATTCCAGAAACCCCTATACCTTAATGATCTATATGGAAATTAAATAAAAAAGGAAGTTTAATAGAAAAGAAAATTGAATAAAAATGGATGTTGAATAAAAATATAAAAAAAAGTTGCAGAAAATTAAATATGGATGTTCAATCCAGAAACCACTATACCTTAGCGATCTATTTAGAAATTAAATAAAAAAGAAAGTTTAATAGAAAAGTAAATTGAATAAAAATGGAAGTAGAATAAAAACAAAAATGAAAGTTGCAGAAAATTAAATATGGAAGTTCATTTCAGAAACCACAATACCTTAACGATCTATTTGGAAATTAAATAAAAAAGGAAGTTTAATAGAAAAGTAAATTGAATAAAAATGGAAGTTGAATAAAAATAAAAATGAAAGTTGCATAAAATTAAAAATGGAAATTCATTCCAGAAACCACTATACCCTAACGATCTGTTTGGAAATCAAATAAAGAAGGAAGTTAAGTAGAAAAGATACTTGAATAAAAAAGGAAGTTAAATAAAAATAAAAATGGAAGTTGCAGAAAATTAAAAATGGAAGTTCAATCCAGAAACCGCTATACCTTAACGATCTATTTGGAAATTAAATAAAAAAGGAAGTTTAATAGAAAAGTAAATTGAATAAAAATGGATGTTGAATAAAAATAAAAATGAAAGTTGCAGAAAATTAAATATGGATGTACAATCCAGAAACCACTATAACTTAGCGATCTATTTGGAAATTAAATAAAAAAGGAAGTTTGATAGAAAAGTAAATTGAATAAAAATGGAAGTAGAATAAAAATAAAAATGAAAGTTGCAGAAAATTAAATATGGAAGTTCATTCCAGAAACCACAATACCTTAACGATCTATTTGGAAATTAAATAAAAAAATGATGTTTAATAGAAAAGTAAATTGAATAAAAATGGAAGTTGAATAAAAATAAAAATGAATGTTGTAGAAAATTAAATATGGAAGTTCATTTCAGAAACCACAATACCTTAACGATCTATTTGGAAATTAAATAAAAAATGAAGTTTAATAGAAAAGTAAATTGAATAAAAATGGAAGTTGAATAAAAATAAAAATGAAAGTTGCATAAAATTAAAAATGGATGTTCATTCCAGAAACCACTATACCTTAACGATCTATTTGGAAATCAAATAAAAAAGGAAGTTGAGTAGAAAAGATACTTGAATAAAAAAGGAAGTTAAATAAAAATAAAAATGGAAGTTGCAGAAAATTAAAAATGGAAGTTCGTTCCAGAAACCACTATACCTTAACGATCTATTTGGAAATTAAATAAAAAAGAAAGTTTAATAGAAAAGTAAATTGAATAAAAATGGATGTTGAATAAAAATAAAAATGAAAGTTGCAGAAAATTAAATATGGATGTTCAATCCAGAAACCACTATACCTTAGCGATCTATTTGGAAATTAAATAAAAAAGGAAGTTTAATAGAAAAGTAAATTGAATAAAAATGGAAGTTGAATAAAAACAAAAATGAAAGTTGCAGAAAATTTAATATGGAAGTTCATTCCAGAAACCACAATACCTTAACGATCTATTTGGAAATTAAATAAAAAAGGAAGTTTAATAGAAAAGTAAATTGAATAAAAATGGAAGTTAAATAAAAATAAAAATGAAAGTTGCATAAAATTAAAAATGGAAGTTCAATCCAGAAACCAATATACCTTAACGATCTATTTGGAAATTAAATAAAAAAGGAAGTTTAATAGAAAAGTAAATTGAATAAAAATGGAAGTTGAATAAAAATAAAAATGGAAGTTGTAGAAAATTAAATATGGAAGTTCAATCCAGAAACCACTATACCTTAACGATCTGTTTGGAAATTAAATAAAAAAGGTAGTTAAGTAGAAAAGTAACTTCAATTAAAAAGGAAGTCAAATAAAAATAAAACTAGAAGTTGCAGAAATGTAAAAGTGGAAGTTCATTCAAGAAACCACTATACCTGATCCCAGTTGTCCCTTTACTGTTCTGTTGTATTCCGGACTCGGTTCCGTGAAGTTGGTAGTGGTATCTATCTTGTTGTCGTCCTTTAATTCCACTTGATCTAGTTTTAGGATGTTTTGAGCAGGGTTGTTACAGGTTGGTTAGGCCTTGGTTTCAATTCCTTGTTGTTCAGTTTTTAGGCGATCCGTTCGAGCGGGTCTCCTTGTGCTCGAGTGGGGATTGTACTCCTCCAGTATTTCGTGTTCTTGCAAAACTTCTGCAGATGTGATTTTTACGCTCGAGCGGGTTTGTTTACGCTCGAGCAGGTTTGGTGGCGCTCGAGCGGGTAGTACCTTCTGGGTATAAGTTCTGGGAGGGGGAAATCTACGCTCGAGCGGACTGGTTTTCGCACTCAAGCGGAAGTGCTTTATTCTTGTGTCTTGGCGCTCGAGCGGGCCTTATTGCACTCGAGCGTTGTAGACGTCCCCGAACGCCCCGGGAGGAACGAGCTCCCGTTCCGTTCATTTGGGGTCACTACAGCTCAGGACTCTCAAATTTGTCACGGTTCTACGTCTGAACCAAAGAGTCCAAAATCTGGCAAATCGTTTTGAGAAAACAGATTTTTGAAAGAAGTGTCAAACATGGACTGCTTTGCCAGATACAGAGACACCACCTAAATGTTTTTTTAATGGGAAATTTAGGAAACCCTGACTCGGTGCCAAAGGCCACGTGTCCGTCATCACCAAAGTTGCCTCGGCTCGGGAACTTGGGTACGATTGGGGAAGGTCACTTCGTGCGCACCCTCGCTCGCCCGATCAAAGATCGGCCTCTACTAACTATGATATCTATTTTTGAAAACATTGTGTGTTCTTATTCCGGTTTATTAGCCTAGGTTACTATGTGATGCACACAGCATATAAGTATAGACTGGGTCGCCCGAATTGGAACAAAACATTTCATGTTTGTTTATTTGAAAGATGGTTTGCTACTCGTAAGTAGGCTTAAAATGCAGATTTTGCCACCCGCAGGTGGGCTTAGAAGAGATGGTTTTGCCACTATCTAGTGGGCTTAAAACTCACAGTCAATGATTTGTTCCAATCCAAATAACCCAACCTTCACCCACAGGCATTCAGGCAGTTATATTATATAAGCATATAGCCTCATGGTAAGCATGCTATCATGGCAGTCACTCACACGCATGCAAGGATGCTAAAGCATGAAACTTACCGAGTACTCCAAGCCAAGACAGAAGCTCATTAGAAATTCATGCATGAATCCTAAGTATACAGAAATGCCTAATGCAACACATGCAAAAATGCAAACTATAGCAGGCTCGGTTATTCTAAACATGGCATATGGGATGCTACAGCTAACATGTATTCAATCTTGGAATTGAAAATACAATGCAGTTAGTATGATGCGCCGAGCCCGGTGCATGCAAAACAGATGAATGATGCAAACATGCTGTCATACTGTATGCTAAATTGAAATATGCCCTAATCTAACCATCAAAAGCGGGTAAATAAAAGGGAGAAAGACGTGGGGTTGGAAGACATACATCACACTCACGCACACTTATTACAGTTGTGCCCTCGCGCAGAGGGTCCGAATAAATAATACAGTCCCAAATAAAAGAATATTACAGTCCAAATATTACAGTCCGAATAATATACAAATTCCTAATTAATTAACAAATTAACTAAGAGAGCTGTAAAACTGCCGTGCAAGCCAAGGACTGCCTTGCTTCTGATGAATGATGCATGTTTGGGCTGTCTTGCGCGGAAATCCACGGCGATGCCCCGATTAGCCTCTGTTTGCACTTTTTCTTGAAATGCGCGCCAAACTCCGAAAAGTTGCTGATTCTTGATTTTTCCTGCAACAGAGAGCAGGAAAGGGGCATAGCAATGTATTTCACAAATATATGCATGCCTCGATCCTCATGCCACCAATCACGCATATCGATGCATGATGGCCGAGGAATCGAAATGTGCAACTCAATATGGAATGAATGCACATGTAAACACAACAAGAACCTAACTCCATCATGGATGATCCGGAGTGTCGGTGACTGGGGAATTGAGACGCGTTCCGTCACTCGGAGTACGAAACGCACCTTGCTTCCCGTGCCCGGGCTAACTCCTATCCCGAACACGATGCAATATGCATGATATGCATGAAATGCAACTAAGATACAGCCTAGCATGCACAATGCTATGAAAATGAGATGCCTCGAAGTGCGTGCACACGGGCACGCAAACCGAGGAAATGCATACGCAATGCAATATGGCTAAAATGGCATATAGAATGCAACATGGACTTATACTAACATGAGAGAGCCTCAGCCGCACTCACATAAGAGGCCGATGGATGAAAATGAAGTGCCTCGAAATGCGTGCACACGGGCACGCAAACCGAGGCAATGGCATACGCAATGCAATATGGCTAAGATGGCATATAGAATGCAACATGGACTTATACTAACATGAGAGAGCCTCAGCCACACTCACATAAGAGGTAGATGGATGAAAATAAAGTGTCTCGAAATGCGTGCACACAGGCACGCAAACCGAGGCAATGACATATGCAATGCAATGGCATGGAAATGGCATATAGAATGCAACATGGACTTATACTAACATGAGAGAGCCTCAGCAGCACTCACATAAGAGGCCGATGGATGAAAATAAAGTGCCTCGAAATGCGTACACACGGGCACGCAAACCGAGACAATGGCATACGCAATGCAATATGGCTAAGATGGCATATAGAATGCAACATGGACTTATACTAACATGAGAGAGCCTCAGCCACACTCACATAAGAGGCCGATGGATGAAAATGAAGTGCCTCGAAATGCGTGCACACGAGCACGCAAACCGAGGCAATGGCATACGCAATGCACTATGGCTAAGATGGCATATAGAATGCAACATGGACTTATACTAACATGAGAGAGCCTCAGCCGCACTCACATAAGAGGCCGATGGATAAAAATGAAGTGCCTCGAAATGCGTGCACACGGGCACGCAAACCGAGGCAATGACATATGCAATGCAATAATAGGCTTACACCTACATGAGAGAGCCTCAGCCACACTCACATAAGAGGCCGTGGATGAAAACAAGACAACTCGAAATGCGTGCACGCGTGCACGCAAACCGAGGACCGACCCTCAGGCACCGAAATGCCACTCTAATGAGACATGGCAAAGACATGGAATATGACATGTAAATATGCAAAAATCAGTAGCAAAATAAAGGGGAAAACAGCCCCGAAATCAGGCGAAATGACACCCGATGCATGGAATCTCTCCCGAAATGCAAAACTAGGTACATGAAATGACTTACAGCTATACAAAGCATGCATAATTGGTACAAGGAATGAAAAGAAAGAAGCAAGGCAGCCCCAACATAAGCATTTTTCCAGTTCAAATCATGGCCAAACAGCAAACATAAATAGGGCAAAACTAGTATGCAAAAATGGCCCTAAATATGAGGTTATGAAGCAACTCACAGCTGCTGACCTCAAACAGGTTAGGGACCTTCAACAACATTGAAGAGGGACCCAAAATAAGCCACTTTACAGAACTGGAAAAACCCCAAAAACAAACATAGATATGGCTAAGCTCTTATGCAAGAATATGGGCCAAAAGGTGGCCAAAGAAGCAAGTGGTATATGCAAAGCCCAAACTGAAAAATTCCCTTCTACAACATTGAATAGGGACCAAAAATATGCACATTTACAGTTTACGGCAGCCCCAAAATCAGTATACAAACATGCTAGAAATGTAATGCAAAATGAGGCTCAAAAGTGGCTATAACACAAAGTATGCAAAATATTCAACAAACAGCCAAAGACCCTTAATGAAACATGAATAATGGGCCAAAATAAGACTATTTTCAGTACTGTAAAAAGGCCAAAAACAGAAGCACAATGGGCTGCCAAAGCATGAAAGAAAAGGGGACCAAAGAGGGATATAACATGAAGTGGCAGATGGAGGTCCCAAAAAGTAATGAGCCCTTCTTCAATGTTGAAGAGGGGCTCAAAATAAGCCTATTTACAGTTTACATCATGCTCCAAAACAGATCACATATAGGCTAAAAATATCATGCAAGAAAATGGCATTCAAGGAGGATATTGAAGCAAGTGCAATATGGGAGCCTCAAACAGGGTTGAGCCCTTAAGAAAAAGTGAAAAAGAGCTCAAAAGAAGGCCACTTTCAGTTAGGGCCGGATCTCAAAACAGCAAGCATGTATAGCTTATAAATGATACAAGAAATGAAACAAAAAGAGGGGAAATGAAACTCACCCTTGAAGACAAGTCTTTAGCAACTCTTGGCTTGAGTTTGTAGCACCCTTAGGCCTTGGAGAACACCTTCAAACTTCTGGAATGGAGGATGGAAGGGTGGGGGTTGGTGGTGTAGAACAAATGGTGGTGTTGGACTTGGAGGTTTTCAAGGAAATGAGAGAGATGGAGGAGGATTTTTGCATGCAAGCTTGAAGATGATTTTTTCTAACCCTTCTCACCAATGCTGCCTGCTGGTTATATGGACAAAAAAAAGGGAGAAAAGGAGGGGCAAAGGTGGGAGAAAAAGGAGACAAGTTTTCCCCCAAAAAATATCCCCGGATTGAGATATTTTCTGGGGGATACAGCTATACAGCTGTAAAGTGTGTATTGCAAGGAACATGGCCGGCCACCTTTTGGAGTTGCAGGTGGCCGGCCGGCCACCCCCCCTAGCCGGCCGGCTAGGGGTCAAAAGGGTCAAGTTGATTTTTTGGCCGGCCACCACAAAAAGGTGTCCTCCTAGGTCCCCTCATTACAACCCTGTGGTTCGAATTTGGAAATTATAAAACAGGAGAGAGAATAGGCCATTTTTAGGAGGGGTTCAAAAGGTTCAATTGGAGTTTCTGGCCGGCCATATGATATTAGGATCCTCCCATGTGTGTACAACACAAATATATGGTTTGGGGTTGAAGAAAGTGGCCCCAAGGTGTTCAACATTGGCTCGGAAGTGAGAAAAACAGGTGTCGGAGGGCGAAAATGGAATATAACTGGTTGCCAAGATAATTGCTGGCCTCCCACCCTCCAGTGACCTTCCTGATGATAAAACAGAGGTACCTGCCAAAAATGAACAAAAATCGATGCAAAACGAACGCTCGGGGGCCAAAACACGCAGTTCGGGGTCCCGAAAATGGGCTGCTAAGCACTAAAAGTGGCGTTCGGCCACGAAGTGGGTTTCTCTGACCCCAGTGTCCCTCAAAAGGGAGCAAATAGGAAGTATGCCAAAAATCAGAGCGAATGGAGATGGTTGAGCGGTCCCGAACCGAGGCACACGGCCTGACGGCTCCGAAAACCGGAAACCGAGCTCCGAAATGGACAAAATGGCCTACGACCACAAAACGTAGCCCACGGCCACTGAGAGATGGTCCAAGGGACCTCTCCCTCCCCTCAGGAAAAGAAACAAAAAAAACCGAGCCTGGTTCGCAAACCGAAGCAAAGCATAAAAGAGGGTTCGGAAGTCCGGAGGCAGGGTTCACAACCGAGACTCTGAGACTTCTGAACGAGCATAATATGTAGTATCACCGAGCGCTCAACTGGTGACGTCTAAGTCTTAAGGTCGGTCAAAAATGGGGTGTCTACAGTTGCCCCTCTTTGACAGAACTCGAAAGTCATAAGTGACGGGAGTGAATGTCAAAGCTCAGAGACGACCCATTTTTGACGAGGCCGAAGACTTAGACAAACATACAAGATAAACAGAGACGTGCCCGCAGGCATGGGGGAAAAATGCGAATGATATGCACAGAGCCGGAGGTAACTCAATGATCATGCAAATGCAGCAAGCTGTAACGAAGCAAGTATTCGCAAATAGATGCAACAGTTTTAAGCAAGAATGCAAAGCAACAACTACATTTCATACAGTTATGATGCAGTCTTAGCGAGCATGTGTGATAGATACACAAAAGTGAAGAGAGTGTGCTGAATACACTATATGAATAAAGTGTGATTGATACACCAAGTGAAGCAAAGTATGATAGATACACAAAGTGAACAGAGTGTGATTGATACACTGAAGGTGAACACAAAGTGTGATAGATGCACAATGTGAGTAGAGTATGATTGATATACTAAAAGTGAACACGAAGTGTGATAGATGCACTTAGTGAACAGAGTGTGATTGATACACTAAAAGTGAACACAAAGTGTGATAGATGCACTTAGTGAATGGAGTATGATAGATACACAAAGTGAACAGAGTGTGATTGATACACTGAAGGTGAACACAAAGTGTGATAGATGCACAATGTGAGTAGAGTATGATTGATATACTAAAAGTGAACACGAAGTGTGATAGATGCACTATGTGAACAGAGTATGATTGATATACTAAAAGTGAACACAAAGTGTGATAGATGCACTTAGTGAATGGAGTATGATAGATATACTAAATGTGAACACGAAGTGTGATAGATGCACTTAGTGAACAAAGTATGATTGATGTACTGAAAATGAACACAAAGTGTGATAGATGCACTATGTGAACAGAGTATGATTGATATACTAAATGTGAACACGAAGTGTGATAGATGCACTATGTGAACAGAGTATGATTGATATACTAAAAATGAACACAAAGTGTGATAGATGCACTATGTGAACAGAGTATGATTGATATACTGAAAATGAACACAAAGTGTAATAGATGCACTATGTGAATAGAGTATGATTGATATACTGAAAATGAACACAAAGTGTAATAGATGCACTATGTGAACAGAGTAGGATTGATATACTGAAAATGAACACAAAGTGTGATAGATGCACTATGTGAACAGAGTATGATTGATATACTAAATGAATGAAGTGTGATTGATACACTAAACGAGAACGTATGTGATAGATACACTAAAGTGAATATGTGCATAGTAGATACACAAAATGAGAATGTGTGTGATAGATACACAAAAGTGAATGAAGTGTGATTGATACACTAAGTGAATGAAGTGAAGTGTGATTGATACACAAAACGAGAATGTATGTGGTAGATACACAAAATGAAAGAAGTGTGATTGATACACTAAGAGGCCGAGAGAGTGTGATTGATACACTAAATAAATGAGGTGTGATTGATACACTAAAGAAATGAAGTGTGATTGATACACTAACTGAATAAAGTGTGATTGATACACTAAATAAAGGATCTCAAACGGAACTTCTTTTGAATGAACCGTACATACAATATCGTGTATGAATGAGAAAGAAACTTGATAGGTACAATGCAATACAATGCATGATGCTTAAGGAAAGCAATAAATGGACAAAGCAGCGCTTTAGAAAGCACCTCATGAGATGAGTGGCGGTGAACCGCTCTGCTCCGATGGGGATTTTCCACTGTGCTCTTCGAACACTTACCTTCGACTTACAGTACACAGGCTCTGAAATACTGACAAGGGTTCTTCATGTAGAACACTTTGGACGTTGCCTTTCTTCCTGATCATATTCACAACTTTCCCTATTCTCCAACGGGGTGACAGACTAGGTTGGTTCAGTATCCAGAATTGAGGTGCATACACGCTATCTTAACCTATGGGGCTTCCATACAGATTTCAAGCCGAGGACACGCCTCTGGGTATTTAAACCAGACTTTAGTCCCGGAAATCCCGAACTATAGCGACCCCGGTCTTTTCTCATTTGTTTATTGTATCCGGACTTAGGCTCCGTAGCTACTGCTATTGTATTATGATTGTTACCGTCCTTTAATTTCCTATTTCTAAGTTAGGGGATGCATTGGGCAGGTTTGTAGCAGGTTGGTTGAGCTTGGGAGCAAAGGGTTGCTGCCCAGAATTTTGACCCTTCGCTCGAGCGAGCATTTCTTCGCTCGATCGAGCTCTTTGTTTTGGTCCGTCGCTCGAGCCAGGGGTTCTTCGCTCGAGCGAGGATTGTGTTTTGTAGTAAGACCTGATAGCAGTGGTTTTTGGCTCGAGCGAGCTTTTCTTCGCTCAAGCGAGAGTTCCTTCGCTCGAGCGTGTGTCTGGTTACAGACCTGAGGGTTTGAGTTCTTCGATCGAGCGAGATTTCCTTCGCTCGAGCGAGCTTCTGGGTTGTTGGCTCGAGCAAGGCTTCCTTGGCTCGAGCGTAGCTTTTCTGTGTCTGGTCGCTCGAGCGACCAAGTCTTCCCTCGAGCGAGCCTGTTCAATTTATATACGCAGCAGCGGGTTTTGATCAGTCTTTTTCATCTTCTTTCTGATTCCAAACCCTAGGTCCGACTTCTCTCTCTCCCTACTCACCTTCTCTCTTAGGTTTGATCTATTTAGAGTGTGTTTCTACCCTAGTTGCTTTATTAAAAAGATAGAGTGAGTCGAGGGCTTTCATTTAATCTGAACATTTGGCGATTTGGAGCACATTGGTTTTTGGGTATTCATCTCTGTCTTCTCCATTTGGGTTATTTTCTTCGAGGTAGGGATTTCCTACTCCATCTTATAAGTTTTGTTCTAAGTTTTGGTATTTTGATATGTTGGGGGTACTTTGGTAATTTTGGGAAAAACCCTAGTTGTATTAATAAATTAATTTGTATAATTAATCTAAGGGAATTGGGGAATTTGGTTAAATTCATGAAATTGAGAAATTCATTGATTAAATGGTGTAGTTGGATAATTTAAATCACTAACCTATTGAATTGTTGATATATTTATTTCCAGTCTAGAAATAACTGTTTTGGGCTATCGGTGGAGGATAGTCGTGATTGTTGTAGACATTGCATGTGGATTAGGTATAACTGAAACTAATCACATTGGTTGAGTCATTAATTTTGACTGTTGAATTAATACAGACATTATGTGTATTGATTGTGTGGTGTATATGTTATGTGTTTACATACTTTGTTTTGTGTGGGAGGAGATAGGGGATGTACTCCATGGTTTAGGGAAAGATAGGGGATGGACCTCTAAACCGGATTTTTGTTTGGGAGGAGATAGGGGATGGACTCCATTAGCATCACTTTTATGTGTGCTTATTTATATTGAAGTGTTTTATTGATACAACACTAAAATGTGTATCAAACTGGAAGTATGAAGTGTTTTGATTTGAGCCTGAGTCTCATCTGTTTGTTGACATTGGAAGAATGTGAATATGATATATATTGTACACTGTTGTAATTTTGGCCAGGTTCTGAGCCATATTGATAATGTTGGAAAGTAAAACGTGTCATTGACATTAGTGTCATGAAACTGTATAATGATGTATTAATTATCTTGGTTAACTATCTATTGAATGTTATTGCTTTATTCAATGCTTATATTTGGTTTAGTATATTTCTACTGGACTGTGGCTCACCCTATATGGGAACATCATCTTCAGGTTCAGGTGATAAGCTACCTCCAAGAACTTAGCTTGGAAGGACTTGGATTTGAAGACTATTTTCAGTTATTTGTTTTTCATTGTTAGTACATGTAAACACTCAAGCCTAGGGCTTTATTTGTATTTGAGTTAGAACTCATACTTTTGTGTCCAAGTGTTGGCTTGGAAAGATGTAAGCCTGTAGGGCATTTAATTTGGTGTTACATGTAATGTTTTTATTTGATAATACTCTGATGAATGAATTAATAAAGTGTTTTCTTTAAATAATGCATGTCAATGATATATATAATGGGTTAATTTTGGGGGCGTGACAACTTGGTATCAGAGCGTACCGGGTTTGAATACTTTGGGTACGTGGGAAGTGATTAGTATCACATTGGGTTCGTCTCGTTTGATAGAGACTTAGTGTAATGTTATATGCTTATGTGATAACATGTTTATGTGATTATGTGGGTATGGAATGTAGTTTCTAGGATGTTGATTGGACCCTTGAGTTTCTAGTAGTCTTGTTGGAAAGGCCCTTGATCACTGCTGCTTCCAACCGGAACTATAGTAACGCATTGGGACTATCATTATCCGGGAATGAAATTCGTAGGTGCTTATGTGATTATGTGCTTACGTGGAATGAATTATTGTTGTCCAATGCATTAGGACGTGAGTGCTTAGTTTCGGCACATTTATTAATGTGCTAATGTCTTTGTTTCCTTCATTAGGATGTCAGGACGAGGATGAGGACGCGGTAGGCGTGGTAGGCCAGGTAGGCAGGAGGTGCCTGTGCCAGAGGAGATTCCGGCAGTTTAGGAGGGAATTGGCCAGGCCAATGTGGTCGAGCCAGTAGGCCAGTAGGCTATGGGCGCTCTAGCCCGAGAGATAGCAGGGGCATTCAGGGAGTCAGTAGGCATTCTCAGAGCTGAGAATCAAGCTCGGGATGTTGCTGCAGATGCAGGACCTTCCTTTCTGAAGAGGGAGTTCTTCCGGTCTAATCCGAATGAATTTGTGGGTGATCCTAAAGAGCCGCTTAAGGCAGATGAATTGCTCGAACAGACAACGAAGACATTTGAGATGCTTGGCATCGAAGACGAGGGGTTAAAAGTGACCTTGGCATCTTTCCAGTTGAAGGGGGATGCGGGTCAGTGGTGGAAGTTCACTAAGGGTCGTATAGGAGGTACATGGGAGGCTTTTGTGAATGCTTTCCAGGAGAAGTTCTTATCTCCAGCAGTCAGGGAGAAGCTGAGAGACCAGTTTTGTCAGCTTAAGCAGTCGAGTTCTTTAGTGGCTGAGTTTGAGGCTGCATTTACTAGCTTGTCCAGGTTTGCACCTGAGTTGGTGGCATCTGAGGAACGCCGTTGTATCGAGTTCGAGAAGAAGTTGAGGCGTGGCCTCAAGCTGAGAGTTGGGGGAACTATGATTCGGGATTATGGGCGTATGGTTGATGCTGCAGCCCACATGGAAATCATGATGCAGGAGGAGGAGGAAGGACAGAAGGGCTCCAAGAGGAGTCAGGATGGTCAGAGTGATGGTAGGAGACAGAAGGGTTTTATTCCTCAGCAGTCTCAGGGTAGCTTTTCTAGATCGACTTTTCCTGTGCCGAGTGCTAGTTCGGGGAAAGGCAGTCAGGGAGACATTACCTGTTTCAAGTGTGGCCAGCTGGGCCACAAGTCTCCAGTTTGTCCTCAGAGGGGAGGAGTGCAGAGAGCAGCATCATCTTCGGCTCGATCTCAGAGCCAGAGTCAGGGTAGAGGCCAGCCACTCTCATGTTATCAGTGTGGTCAGCCAGGGCATATGAAGAGGTATTGCCCGCAGTTGGGTGGCACACCTGGTGCATCTGGTTTGAGGCCGATTTAGGGTCAGCAGCCAGCTCAGTCGGGTCAAGCCTCGAGGGCCAATCAGGGGGCTTCATCGTCCTAGTCGGTGCAGCAAACTTATGTTCCTAGGGGTGAGTAGGTTGATCAAAGGTCGTCTGGGCGCGTGTACGCTGTTACCGCACAGGATCTTGTGCCGGCACCATCAGTTGTGAGAGGTACCTTCTTGTTTTGCAACTCTGTTGCTAGTGTTTTGATTGATACGGGTGCATCTCATTCCTTTGTGTCTGCTGCATTTGCATCTGTTTTGGAGTTGGAGTTAGCACAGTTAGCATCTCCTATTTGTGTAGTGTCACCTCTTGGGGGTGAATTGATCTTGAAACAAGGTGTTAGGGGTTGTGATATAGAGGTTGATTATCATAGAATCCCATTTTCCTTTGTTGTTATGCCTATGAGGGGTTTCGATGTTATTTTGGGTATGGACTGGTTATCGTCATACGGGCAGTTATTGATTGCTACCGCCAGAGGGTCACTTGTTGTACCGTGAGCGGAGAGTATTTTCATTTTCTGGGGGACCGGGTTGGTGATGTGTTGCCACCGGGGTATGTTCTGCGAGGACGGAGTGAGCTTAGTGGTCTACTTGCTAACCTTTCGATTAGTAAGGATGATGAGACTCAGATTGTGTTGCCAAGGGTAGTTTATGAGTACTCGGACGTCTTTCCCGAGGATCTTGTTGGTTTGCCACCGCATTAAGAGATTGAATTCTCTATTGACCTAGTGCCCGGCACGGCGCCGATTTCTATGGCACCTTATCATTTTTCCCCAGCCGAGTTAGTTGAGTTGAAGATTCAGCTCCAAGAGTTACTAGACAAGGGCTATATACGTCCTAGTGTTTCGCCGTGGGGAGCACCGGCCCTCTTTGTTAAAAAGAAAGGTGGTGCTTTGAGACTTTGTATAGATTACCGGAAATTGAATCGGGCTACGGTTAAGAATAAGTACCCTATGCCTTGTATAGATGATTTGTTTGATCAGTTGAAAGGTTCCCGTTGTTTCTCGAAGATAAACTTGAGATCGGGTTATCATCAGTTAAGAGTCAGAGAGGAGGATATTCCGAAGACGGCATTCCGTACACAGTATGGCCACTATGAGTTTCTGGTGATGCCATTTGGGCTCACCAATGCACCGGCAGTTTTTATGGATTTGATGAACCGGATATTCCGGGAATTTTTAGATCGTTTTGTAGTCGTCTTCGTGGACGACATCCTTATATATTCACCTTCGGAGGAGAAGCACAAGG
The DNA here is from genome assembly GCF_055761805.1 of Camellia sinensis. Classification (NCBI taxonomy): domain Eukaryota; kingdom Viridiplantae; phylum Streptophyta; class Magnoliopsida; order Ericales; family Theaceae; genus Camellia; species Camellia sinensis. The sequence continues at coordinate 33,218,493 of NW_028128987.1, forward strand.
AACACTTGAGAGTGGTGCTTGAGTTACTTAGAGCCTATAAGCTTTATGCTAAGTTTGGGAAGTTTGAGTTCTGGCTAGAAGAGGTCAAGTTCTTAGGCCATGTAGTTTCTGGGGAAGGAGTGTCTGTTGATACATCCAAGACTGAGGCAGTGCAAGATTGGGCACAGCCTAAGAGTGTGTTTGAGATCCGCAGTTTTCTGGGGTTAGCTGGGTATTATCGTCGGTTTGTGAAAGATTTCTCCAGATTAGCTTCGCCTTTGACTAGATTGACTCGAAAGGGAGTCAAATTTGTATGGAGTGAGACTTGTGAAAAGTCGTTCCAGGAGTTGAAAGTTAGACTGACCACCGCTACGGTATTGATTATTCCAGAGAGAGGGTTGGGTTATGCAGTCTATTGTGACGCCTCACGAGAGGGTCTGGGTTGTGTGTTAATGCAAGAAGGGAAAGTAGTTGTTTATGGCTCACGTCAGTTGAAAATTCACGAGCAGAATTACCCTACGCATGATCTAGAGTTAGCAGCTGTGATATTTGCCTTGAAGATTTGGAGGCATTATCTTTATGGTGAGAGATTCGAGGTATTCTCGGATCATAAGAGTCTGAAATATTTGTTTACACAGAAAGACTTGAACTTGAGGCAGAGGAGGTGGATGGAGTTCATAGAGGATTATGACTTTGAGTTGCATTATCATCCGGGAAAGGCCAATGTGGTGGCCGATGTCCTTAGCAGGAAACCTGTGGGTGACATAGCTAGTATAGCCATCCGAGAATGGGAGATGTTGGGTGCCGTTGGTGGAGTTTGCCTACAACAACAGTTTCCAGTCTAGTATCGGTATGGCACCGTTTGAGGCCTTGTATGGCCGACCGTGTAGATCTCCTGTTTGTTGGGCCGAGGTGGGTGATGCACCTCTGTTGGGTCCGGAGTTGGTGAGGGAAACGACGGAGAAAGTTGAGCTTATCCGTAAGAGACTTGTTACAGCACAGAGTCGTCAGAAATCTTATGCCGACCGTAGGAGGAGACCTTTGGTGTTTGAGGTGGGTGATCATGTCTTTCTGAAGATATCACCTAGACGGGGTTTGATGAGGTTTGGGAAGAGCGGGAAGTTGTCCCCTCGGTTCATTGGTCCGTTTGAGATCCTTGAGAGGATTGGCGAGGCTGCTTATCGTTTAGCTTTGCCGCCACAGTTGTCCGGAGTACATGGCGTGTTTCATGTGAGTATGCTTCGGAAGTATGAGCCGGATCCATCACATGTGTTGGATTGGACCGATTTAGTGGTTGATGAGGATGTCTCGTATGAGGAGAGACCGATTCGGGTCTTGGATAGGCGGGATCAAGTTTTGCAAGGCAAAACCATCCCTTTGGTCAAAGTTTTGTGGAAACATCACGGAGTGGAGGAAGCCACTTGGGAACGTGAATTGGAAGTCCGCGAGAAATATCCGGACATGTTTGTTGATTTGTAATCTTATAATTAGATTCTGTTATATTGTTGAACTTAAGAGCTTTACATATGTCTTAAGTTGTAAAACATTGAGTATGTTTTGGTAAAAGGATGTATCTTGAAACTTGCTTCATTATAGAAGTTTAGTGTAACATTGCATATGTTGATTACATTGTTGAATGTGTTGTATATATCATGCAAATGAATCTGATATGGAATTGCTAACATTGAAAGGAATAATGCATAATAGTGATGCAGGCTGAAATATATGTTGTTTTATATATATTGTGAGATGCCTCTTCATAAAGAGATGAGGTGACCAGTATTGGGTCAAGTTGTTTTTTTTATTGTTATATAATATCTTTGGGAATTGAGAAAAACTTGTTTCTTTTTATAAACTTATGCTTAATTTCGGGGACGAAATTCTTTTAAGGGGGGGAGGTTATAGCGACCCCGGTCTTTTCTCATTTGTTTATTGTATCCGGACTTAGGCTCCGTAGCTACTGCTATTGTATTATGATTGTTACCGTCCTTTAATTTCCTATTTCTGAGTTAGGGGATGCATTGGGCAGGTTTGTAGCAGGTTGGTTGAGCTTGGGAGCAAAGGGTTGCTGCCCAGAATTTTGACCCTTCGCTCGAGCGAGCATTTCTTCGCTCGATCGAGCTCTTTGTTTTGGTCCGTCGCTCGAGCCAGGGGTTCTTCGCTCGAGCGAGGATTGCGTTTTGTAGTAAGACCTGATAGCAGTGGTTTTTGGCTCGAGCAAGCTTTTCTTCGCTCGAGCGAGCTAGTTTGTTCTTCGCTCGAGCGAGAGTTCCTTCGCTCGAGCGTGTGTCTGGTTACAGACCTGAGGGTTTGAGTTCTTCGATCGAGCGAGATTTCCTTCGCTCGAGCGAGCTTCTGGGTTGTTGGCTCGAGCAAGGCTTCCTTGGCTCGAGCGTAGCTTTTCTGTGTCTGGTCGCTCGAGCGACCAAGTCTTCCCTCGAGCGAGCCTGTTCAATTTATATACGCAGCAGCGGGTTTTGATCAGTCTTTTTCATCTTCTTTCTGATTCCAAACCCTAGGTCCGACTTCTCTCTCTCCCTACTCACCTTCTCTCTTAGGTTTGATCTATTTAGAGTGTGTTTCTACCCTAGTTGCTTTATTAAAAAGATAGAGTGAGTCGAGGGCTTCCATTTAATCTGAACATTTGGCGATTTGGAGCACATTGGTTTTTGGGTATTCATCTCTGTCTTCTCCATTTGGGTTATTTTCTTCGAGGTAGGGATTTCCTACTCCATCTTATAAGTTTTGTTCTAAGTTTTGGTATTTTGATATGTTGGGGGTACTTTGGTAATTTGGGAAAAACCCTAGTTGTATTAATAAATTAATTTGTATAATTAATCTAAGGGAATTGGGGAATTTGGTTAAATTCATGAAATTGAGAAATTCATTGATTAAATGGTGTAGTTGGATAATTTAAATCACTAACCTATTGAATTGTTGATATATTTATTTCCAGTCTAGAAATAACTGTTTTGGGCTATCGGTGGAGGAGAGTCGTGATTGTTGTAGACATTGCATGTGGATTAGGAATAACTGAAACTAATCACATTGGTTAAGTCATTAATTTTGACTATTGAAATAATACTGAAAATACGTGTATTGATTGAGCATTGCATTTGCATATTGTGTGGGAGGAGATAGGGGATGTACTCCATGGTTTAGGGAAAGATAGGGGATGGACCTCTAAACCGGATTTTTGTTTGGGAGGAGATAGGGGATGGACTCCATTAGCATCACTTTTATGTGTGTTTATTTATATTGAAGTGTTTTATTGATACAACACTAAAATGTGTATCAAACTGGAAGTATGAAGTGTTTTGATTTGAGCCTGAGTCTCATCTGTTTGTTGACATTGGAAGAATGTGAATATGATATATATTGTACACTGTTGTAATTTTGGCCAGGTTCTGAGCCATATTGATAATGTTGGAAAGTAAAACGTGTCATTGACATTAGTGTCATGAAACTGTATAATGATGTATTAATTATCTTGGTTAACCATCTATTGAATGCTATTGCTTTATTCAATGCTTATATTTGGTTTAGTATATTTCTGCTGGGCTGTGGCTCACCCTATATGGAAACATCATTTTCAGGTTCAGGTGATAAGCTACCTCCAAGAACTTAGCTTGGAAGGACTTGGATTTGAAGACTATTTTCAGTTATTTGTTTTTCATTGTTAGTACATGTAAACACTCAAGCCTAGGGCTTTATTTGTATTTGAGTTAGAACTCATACTTTTGTGTCCAAGTGTTGGCTTGGAAAGATGTAAGCCTGTAGGGCATTTAATTTGGTGTTACATGTAATGTTTTTATTTGATAATACTCTGATGAATGAATTAATAAAGTGTTTTCTTTAAATAATGCATGTCAATGATATATATAATGGGTTAATTTTGGGGGCGTGACACGAACCTTTACGTTCTAGGCATCAGCCATTCGAACTCTAGTTTCCACCGTCGTAGTTGGTCTCCTAGGAACTCATTGCGAACACAGCCAAGATGCCTCTGGCAGGGAATGGTACTCAGGGAGAGCACTTTTGATCGCCATTCTGGCTTGAAACAGACTTGATCTTGAGCTTGAGGTAGAGGCACACTCATACTTCGGAGCATTGGCAAGACCTGAAGAGGTACACACGGAATGTAGTCTCGGAACTTACTAAAGTTGAAACAAACTCAGATGCTCGACATTTCCTCTTTTGCTTTTGCTTTGTAGTCTGGAACTCATATCGCTTTAGATAGGTCCTGGTTTTACTGTTCTGACGTGACCTGGGTTGAACCCTGCGGTTTTATGAAAGAACGAATCTTGTTTTGCACAGCTGTGGAGAACGGCACGGCACTCGGAGCGCAAAACGATTTTATTTTTGAATTGATAAATGGGCTTTTGACCGGGTATCGAGCCTACGACTGAACACAGCAAGACAACTCAACAAGGAAATAAAAGGCACACAACCTAGACACATCGAGTAACACTCGAAACGACTCAAAACAAGAATCGAGATAAAACAAAAAGACACGACACTCAGACGTGCATAGGGAGCCTGTTTCACCGGGTAGTGTTTCCCACCCTTTCTCATTTGTGGTTCTCACATCACTCGGCCCTCAAGCTCTGTTTTTCTGAAAAAGCCCTCTTCTCACTTTTCCTCTCATCGCACGTCTCTCTATTCTTTATTCTCTCGTTTTTCATCCCTCCCCTGGGTGGTTGATGGATGAACAGGAAGTTGCGGGCTCACACCCAACATAATCAGCTCGCGGCTATTTCCTTCGGTGACATCTGTCGATGCGCCGGATGAGGGAATGGAGCATCTCGATCCATTCCAATTCGTGCTTCGCATTCGGCTTGATACCTCGCTGCTTGGAGGATGAGAGAGCTTTCTGCCCTTTGTTGTGCCCTTTTCTAGCGAATACAGTGCCTTTTCCGACAAGTAGAGTGTCCTTTCAGGCAAGTATTTTGACAAAGGGGAAAAGACAGAACACCTGACTCAACTATGCCCCTAGTTCATCATTTTGACCATTTTTGTTTTTGTTTTCTACTAAAACAGTTTTGACCAACATGAGTTAGGTTAACGCACTTGCTCGATTTTTGATTTGAAATCATGCAAGTTAGGCTATGAGCACTGAGAGTTTTCCTTTTTTTGGGTCCGAGAAATGGTCCAGTTTTGAAAAATGGAGTACTTTTCAAGAAGATTAGTCAACCTCAGTAAAAATTCTCAAAACTATTTTTGCAGACGACCACTGCTCAACGAGCACGGAACCTACTCTCGAGATGCACAACCTCGGATGCATAGCAATGGAAAATTGCCCCTTGTCTGAAGGACACTGCATGGCAACGAAAAGTTGCCCCTTGTTTGAACGGCACTGTGGCGCATTGAATGGCAATGGAAAGTTGCCCCTTGTTTGGATGGCACCGCAGCGCATTGAATGGCAACGGAAAGTTACCCCTTGTTTGGATGGTACCGCAGCGCTTTGTGGGCAATCCTCAGTGCGACGAACGCAACCAGACTCTCAAATACAGAGAGGACAAAGATGACCCAAAACCATCGCATGGACACAAACGAATTTGAAGTGTTTTACGGCTGGACTTCAGAATGAAGTTGCCTACGTATCCCAAAGATGGGAATCAAGCCTCACGTAGTTCGGGGTTAAGGTACACTCGGGTATTAACCTCTCCTTTTTAGGCTCTAACTTTTGCCAAGGCGCCCGTTGCGGGTTTTCGACCTTGCGAGCTTTGTTCTTCTTTTCTTTTCAATTCTTTTCATTTCTTTTCTTCTTTTTTTTTTTTGCATTCTTTCTTTTTTCTTGCTCTAACTTTTGCCTGGGCCGCCCTTCTGGGTTTTCGGCCCAGCGAGTCTCTCAAGGGTAAAAGTGTAGCTTTGTCCATGTCAAATGATTTTGAGATCCTGAAGTCATCTGAATCTAGGAGAATGGCTGCTGTTTTGCTTCATAAGCTTCCTCTGATGAGATCTGATCTTCTTGACCTGACTTTCTTGGCCTCTTGTTCGAGGGCTGCTTCAAATCCGGCCACACAGGCCTCACATCATAGTTGACCGTTGAACCTTCTGAATTCAAGTTTCGAGGTTTGGAAGCAAAAGGGCTGAGTCTCGAGGCTGAGAGCGATCCTAAACTGCACAATCTCAAGAGCGATTCCACACAAGTCTTCGCAGGACCGCGCAAAATATTTTGTTTTTGAAAATTTTTAAGAAAGCGATAAATCGCTCACGCTGAAGATAGTGTGAAGCCAGTCTGGATCAAGCCAGGGTCCTTCTCAGTACTCACGCTAACAAGCATGATTTCATTCATAAAGGGGCTTAGCACGCCTCTCTTTCTCTCAAATGATCAAAGTTTTGCAAAACCCGAGGAATTCCTTCCTCTTCGTTTTCACCGCAGTGTTCAAAAGGTTTTGAAAAACTTAGGTCAATGCAATGATTTTGGGGTGCAGAAGAGTAGGCGAAAAGTACTGCCGTTTCATTCAAACTTTCTGGCACAATTGGCACACGGCCGAGGCAGACACAAGAGCGTGAAAAACCACTGCTATTTCATTCAAATCTGTTGGCACAACTGGCTCCCTGGCAGAAATAGACTCAAGACAAAACGAAAAGACAAGCATAAAACAAAATGGTGACGCCCAAGGTAACATCCCCCGGAATCACCCGACTTCTATACAACAGGACTGACTCGATACAACAAGACAGACCCAAAACCAAAAAGAGACTGACTCAAAACAAAAGACAGACTCAAAACAAAACAATAAGACTGACCCAATACCCAAGTTAGAAACTGGCATTCGCAAATGCTCAGAATAGTGCCTGTCATTCCCACATCTGGAGTAAATTGAGTGCCACCCGCAGCTGGTTCATCCCTCGATCACATCACATTATCCCCCCATAGTTCACTGATCAAGTGCCGATAGACTTTGCAGGACCTGGTGCAGGGATGACCCCGTTGTCAAACAGATCTTGTACATCATGGCGCAGACGAAAGCAACTGTCGGTGTCATGACCGGTTTGTTGATGGTAGGCGCAGTATTTAGTCTAATCATGCTTTGCAGGGATAGGATCGGGTAGGGGCCGTTGTTCCAACGGTTTCAGATGTCCTTTCCGGATTAAGACCTCTAGGGCCTTTGACAAAGGCATATGAAGTGGGGTAAAAACCCTCTTGACTTGAGGCGGGTATTTGGTTCCTTGTGAGCTACTTCCGGACGCACCGGTGAATGGGGTAGCTGTTTTTGATACGGTGGTGGTAACCATGCCCACATCAGAAGATCTTGCAACTGTATCACCACTGGTGGTCGCATTCGAACTGCGGGTAAACGCCCTCCTGGGCTGCTCCTTCTCCTGGTCAAAAAGGCCCTGCTTCATAGCGTCCTCGATCTGTACCCCCATCTCATGCAAATCTGAAAAGGTAGGGAAGGGGATCACGATCATTTTCTGCATTAGCTTGGGCTGGAGATTGCGCACAATCATCCGAATTTGATCTTTGTTAGTGGGTCTAAGGGTCATCATTGAAGCCTTGGCCCTCCAGCGGGCTACGAATTCTGAGAAGCTCTCCTTCGGCTCCTGCCTCATCGTCTCAAGATCACGGGTCGTAATCTCGATTTGGGTATTATATGAATATTGTGCGACGAAGGCCTCGACCATCTCCTCCCAGCTTCGTTTCACTGAATCGTCCAATTTGGCATACCAGGTGACCGCAATACCCGACAAGGTCCTGCCAAAAAGGAAGAGTTTCTGTAATCTTGTCAAGCCCATCGGGCGCAAAACATCTGAAAACAAGCTCAAGTGGACCATGGGATCTCCTGACCCATCAAAACGGTCGATGTGAGGCATCTTGAACCTGTCTGGCAGAGTTACAGCTGCGTCGGTGTACCCGTCCTCAATGCCCGGGATGGACTTTACCCCCTGGGATTTCTTGAACAACTTTTCAAGCTTGCTCAACTTCAACGCTGTGGGGTCGACCTCGAACTCGAAGGGAGAGTCCGGTAGATTGGTAGGTGTTTTGGATAGTTGAGGTAAAATTGGGGGCGGAGCCGGCCCGCCTGGAATGTCCATATCATCCTGGACGTTTGGCGTCTCCCCAAGTGCTGGAGCTCCTGTTGGGGGAGGAACTTGTTGTGAAGAGGACGTGCCGCTTTGCTGTTGCAGCTTGGTGATGAGCTCGGCTTGCTGAGCCATGATTGCAGCTTGCTGCTTGGAGAATTCCGCTTGACGGACAGCATCTTGCTGCATGAGTTTCATACTTTCTTGCATCTAGCGCATCATTGCCTCCATTCCTGACGTGTTCTGTTGATCCATCTGACTGACTGGTATCTATCCCTGCAGTAGAAACTGAGACCTCAGCCTGACTGTTCACTGGTGGGGTGGATAAGGGCCACTGATCTGGTAACTGCTGAGCTGGTGATTTGTGCTCGACTAGCCCTTTTACCCTGCCTCTGGCAAAGGAACACTGATTGCCCTTGAACTGAATCTCTAACCTGACAAAGTCTATCAGCACAAGTTCGATGAACCTCGGGGGATATCGGAGCCTCTGAAGCTATGGTTCCAAGACTACCTAGCAAAAGAGAAAACAGACAGCACCTCGGCCTGATTTCACGACAACCCATATGAGCAAAGCTGAGTGAGTGTACTCTCTACTGAATTCTGCCCAAAATTCTGCCCCAAATCTGAGTCTGATACCCACAGGTAAAGCTGACTCCCAAATACTGGTAGTAATGCCCGTAGGCCTAATGCCCAGACTTGCAAACTGATACATGCATTCCTGTAGAGACGCACTCTAAAGCACATGTAGACACCCCATTTTTGACCGTCCTCAAGACTTCGACGTCACTGTTTGAACACTCGGTGATCATCTATAGCGACCCCGGTCTTTTCTCTTTAGATTATTGTATCCGGACTTAGGTTCCGTGGATCCTGTCATTACTTATTGGTTGTTGTTGTCCTTTAATCTCTTAGTATTTGAATTATAGGTTGTGTTGGACGGGTCTGTTACAGGTTGGTTGATAGTTGATGCCAATAGGTGATGCCCAGATTTTGGCCTTCACGCTCGAGCGGAGGTTTTAACGCTCGAGCGGGCCCTTCGTTGTTGCTTCTCCGCTCAAGCGGGAGTTTTTGACGCTCGAGCGGGATTTTCCATCTCCCAGTATTTTGCTCTGCAGTTCTTCCGCTCGAGCGGTAGTTTTTACGCTCGAGCGTGATCCCTTGTTTTGTTCCTCCGCTCGAGCGGGGAGTTTGACGCTCGAGCGGGTGCAGCGCCTGCAAAACTTCTGAAAGGGTGCAATCGACGCTCGAGCGGCTTTCTTCACGCTCGAGCATGATTCTGTGTCTTACGCTCGAGCGGGGCTTTCTACGCTCGAGCGTAGAGTCGACTACATCAGTCCGTGATTTCACTTTTCTGATCACTTTTTGACCTACCTTTTCATCTCTTAACTTTTAAAAACCGCCCCTTGAGAGCCTCTCTCTCTACTCTTACCTTCTCTCCAAGATTTGATCTATTTCCGGTGATCTTCTACCCTAGTTCCTTTGGAAGAAAGGTAGAGCCTCACGAGATCTTTCTTTTAATCTGAAAAAGAGAGGATTTGGAGCACTTTGGATTTTGGGTCATCATCTCCATCTTCTCTATTTTAGTTGTGATCTTCAAGGTAGGGATTTCCTACTCTATTCTATAAGCTTTGTTCTAAGTTTGGTATTTTGATAGGTTGGGGACACTTTGATAATTTTGGGAACAAAACCTAGTTAAATTGCTAAATTGATTGGAGTAATTAATTTAAGGGAAATTGGGGAATTTGGTTAAATCCATGAAATTGGGGAATTTATTGATTAAATGGTGTAGTTGGTTAATATAAATTGAATTGTTGTTATATTTATTTCCAGTCTAGAAATAACTGTTTTGGGCTATCGGTGGAGGATAGTCGTGATTGTTGTAGACATTGCATGTGGATTAGGAATAACTGAAACTAATCACATTGGTTAAGTCATTAATTTGACTACTGAATTAATACTGAAAATACGTGTATTGGTTGAGCATTGCATTTGCATATTGTGTGGGAGGAGATAGGGGATGTACTCCACGGTTTAGGGGAAGATAGGGGATGGACCTCTAAACCGGATTTTTGTTTGGGAGGAGATAGGGGATGGACTCCATTAGCACCATTTTTATGTGTGCTTATTATATTGAAGTGTTTTTACATGATTATTGATACAGCACTAAAATGTGTATCAAATGGGAAGTATGAAGTGTTTTGATATGAGCATGAGTCTCATTTGTTTTGTTGATATTGGAAGAAATGTGATTATGTTATATAATTCACTGTTGTAAGTTTGGCCAGGTTCTGAGCCATGTTGATAATAATGGAAAGTGAAATGTGTCTTAGACATTAGTGTTATGAGACTGTTTAATAATAAAATTGATTATTTTGATTAACCATCTATTGAATGCTATAGCTTTATTCAATGCTTATATTTGGTTTAGTATTTTTCTACTGGGCTGTGGCTCACCCTTTATGGGAACATCATTTTCAGGTTCAGGTGATAAGCTACCTCCACGGACTTAGCCTGGAAGGATTTGATGTTTGGGATGTTGAAGACTTGTCTTTAGTTATATGTTTTTATTTTGTTATTTTTGGGATTTCATGTAAACATTCAAGCCTAAGGCTTAACTTGTAAATGAGTTAGTACTCATCCTTTTTGTGTCCAAGTGTTAGCTTGGAAAGATGTAAGCCCTTAGGGCATTTATTTTGATGTTGCAGGATGTTACAAGTAAAGTCTGTCAATAAGAATACTCTGATGACTAACTCAAATGATTCTTTTTCTTTTATAAATGCATGTTAATGTTATGGTTATTATGGGTTTATTTTGAGGGCGTTACAACTTGGTATCAGAGCGTACCGGGTTTGAATACTTTGGGTACGTGGGAAGTGATTAGTATCACAATGGGTTCGTCTCGTTTGATAGAGACTTAGTGTAACGTTATATGCTTATATGATAACATGTTTCTGTGATTATGTGGGTATGGAATGTAGTTTCTAGGATGTTGATTGGACCCTTGAGTTCTAGTAGTCTTGTTGGAAAGGCACTTGATCACTGCTGCTTCCAACCGGAACTATAGTAACGCATTGGGACTATCATTATCCGGGAATGAAATTCGTAGGTGCTTATGTGATTATGTGCTTACGTGGAATGAATTATTGTTGTCCATTGTATTAGGACGCGAGTGTTTAGCTTTGGCACATTTATTAATGTGCTAATGTCTTTGTTTCCTTTATTAGGATGTCAGGACGAGGACGAGGACGAGGACGCGGTAGGCGTGGTAGGCCGGGTAGGCAGGAGGTGCCTGTGCCAGAGGAGATTCCGATGGTTCAGGAGGGAATTGGCCAGGCCAATGTGGCCGAGCCAGTAGGCCAGCAGGCTTTGGGCGCTTTAGCTCGAGAGATAGCGGGGGCATTCAGGGAGTCAGTAGGCATTCTCAGAGCTGAGAATCAAGCTCAGGCTGGTATTGTGGATGCAGGACCTTCCTTTCTGAAGAGGGAGTTCTTCCGGTCCAATCCGGATGAATTTGTGGGTGATCCTAAAGAGCCACTTAAGGCAGATGAATGGCTCGAACAGACAACGAAGACGTTTGAGATGCTTGGCATCGAAGACGAGGGGTTGAAAGTGACTTTGGCATCTTTCCAGTTGAAGGGGGATGCGGGTCAGTGGTGGAAGTTTACTAAGGGGCGTATAGGAGGTACGTGGGAGGCTTTTGTGAATGCTTTCCAGGAGAAGTTTTTATCTCCGGCAGTTAGGGAGAAGCTGCGAGACCAGTTTTGTCAGCTTAAGCAGTCGAGTTCTTCTGTGGCCGAGTTTGAGGCTGCATTTACTAGTTTATCCAGGTTTGCACCTGAATTGGTGGCGTCTGAGGAACGCCGCTGTATTGAGTTTGAGAAGAAGTTGAGGCGTGGCCTCAAGCTGAGAGTTGGGGGAACTATGATTCGGGATTATGGGCGTATGGTTGATGCTGCAGCCCATATGGAGATCATGATGCAAGAGGAGGAGGAAGGGCAGAAGGGCTCCAAGAGGAGTCAGGATAGTCAGAGTGATGGTAGGAGACAGAAGGGTTTTAATCCCCAGCAGTCTCATGGTAGCTTTTCGAGATCGACTTTTCCTGTACCGAGTGCTAGTTCGGGGAAAGGCAGTCAGGGAGACATTACCTGTTTCAAGTGTGGCCAGTTGGGCCACAAGTCTCCAGTTTGTCCTCAGAGGGGAGGAGTTCAGAGAGCAGCATCTTCTTCGGCTCGATCTCAGAGCCAGAGTCAGGGTAGAGGTCAGCCACTCTCGTGTTATCAGTGTGGTCAGCCAGGGCATATGAAGAGGTATTGCCCCCAGTTGGGTGGCACACCTGGTGCATCTGGTTTGAGGCAGATTCAGGGTCAACAGCCAGCTCAGTCGGGTCAGGCCTCGAGGGCTAATCAGGGGGCTTCATCGTCTCAGTCGGTGCAGCAATCTTATGCTCCTAGGGGTGAGCAGGTTGATCAGAGGTCATCTGGGCGCGTGTATGCTGTTACCGCGCAGGATCTTGTACCGGCTCCATCTGTTGTGAGAGGTACTTTCTTGTTTTGCAACTCGGTTGCTAATGTTTTGATTGATACGGGTGCATCTCATTCCTTTGTGTCTGCTGCATTTGCATCTGTTTTGGAGTTGGAGTTAGCACAGTTGGCATCTCCTATTTGTGTAGTGTCGCCTCTTGGGGGTGAATTGATTTTGAAACACGGTGTTAGGGGTTGTGATATAGAGGTTAATTACCATAGAATCCCATTTTCTTTTGTAGTTATGCCTATGAGAGGTTTCGATGTTATTTTGGGTATGGACTGGTTATCGTCATACCGGGCAGTTATTGATTGCTACCGCCAGAGGGTCACTTGTTGTACCGTGAGCGGAGAGTATTTTCATTTTCTGGGGGACCGGGTTGGTGATGTGTTGCCACCGGGGTATGTTCGACGAGGAAGGAGTGAGCTTAGTGGGCTACTTGCTAACCTTTTGATTAGTGAGGATGATGAGACCCAGGTTGTGTTGCCAAGGGTGGTTTGTGAGTACTCGGACGTCTTTCCCGAGGATCTTGTTGGTTTGCCACCGCATCGAGAGATTGAATTCTCTATTGACCTAATGCCCGGCACGGCGCCGATTTCTATGTCACCTTATCGTTTTGCCCCAGCCGAGTTAGTTGAGTTGAAGATCCAACTCCAGGAGTTACTAGACAAGGGTTTTATACGCCCTAGTGTTTCGCCGTGGGGAGCACCGGCCCTCTTTGTTAAAAAGAAAGGTGGTGCTTTGAGACTTTGCATAGATTATCGGAAATTGAATCGGGCTACGGTTAAGAATAAGTACCCTATGCCTCGTATCGATGACCTGTTTGACCAGTTGAAGGGTTCCCGTTGTTTCTCGAAGATAGACTTGAGATCGGGTTACCACCAGTTGAGGGTCAGGGTAGAGGATATTCCGAAGACGGCATTCCGTACGCGGTATGGCCATTATGAGTTTTTGGTAATGCCATTCGGGCTCACCAATGCACCGGCAGTCTTTATGGACTTGATGAACCGGATCTTCCGGGAATTTTTGGATCAGTTTGTAGTCGTTTTTGTGGACGACATCCTTATCTATTCGCCTTCTGAGGAGGAGCACGAGGCACACTTGAGGGTGGTGCTTGAGTTACTTAGAGCCCATAGGCTGTATGCCAAGTTTGGGAAGTGTGAGTTCTGGCTGAGAGAAGTCAAATTCTTAGGCCATGTGGTATCCGGTGAAGGAGTGTCTGTTGATACATCCAAGGTAGAGGCAGTGCAAGATTGGGCACAGCCTAAGAGTGTGTTTGAGATCCGCAGTTTCCTGGGGTTAGCTGGGTATTACCGTCGGTTTGTGAAAGACTTCTCCAGGTTAGCATCACCGTTGACTAGACTGACTCGGAAGGGAGTTAAATTTGTATGGAGTGTGACTTGTGAAAAATCGTTTCAGGAGTTGAAAGTTAGACTGACTACCGCTCCAGTATTGATTATTCCAGAGAGAGGGTTGGGTTATGCAGTCTATTGTGACGCCTCACGAGAGGGTCTGGGTTGTGTATTAATGCAAGAAGGGAAAGTAGTTGCCTATGGTTCACGTCAGTTGAAAATTCACGAGCAGAATTACCCTACGCATGATCTAGAGTTAGCAGCTGTGATATTTGCCTTAAAGGTTTGGAGGCATTATCTTTATGGTGAGAGATTTGAGGTATTCTCGGATCATAAGAGTCTGAAATATTTGTTTACACAGAAAGACTTGAACTTGAGGCAGAGGAGGTGGATGGAGTTCATAGAGGATTATGACTTTGAATTGCATTATCATCCGGGAAAGGCCAATGTGGTGGCCGACGCCCTTAGCAGGAAACCTGTTGGTGACATAGCTAGTATAGCCATCCGAGAGTGGGAGATGTTAGGTGCACTTGGAGAGTTTGATTTGCTTTTGGGCGAATCCGTTGAGGCTGCGGCCTTGTTTTCTGTTGTTGCACAACCTACACTTGTGACTCGGGTGTTAGAGGCTCAGAGGGGCGACCTTGAGATAGAATCCCTCCGTGAGAAGATTTCTGGTGGGAAGGTTGAGAAAGGTTTGACGGTGTATCCCGACCTGAGTGTGAGATACCGAGACCGTCTATTTGTGCCGGAGTCTCATCGAGAGGAGGTACTCCGAGAGTTTCATCATTCACGCCTTGCGGTGCATCCGGGAGGTACTAAGATGTATCGGGATTTGGGTCGCCAGTTTTGGTGGCGGGGTATGAAGAGAGATGTGGCAGCTTTCGTATCTAAGTGCCTTACTTGTCAGCAAGTGAAGGCCGAACATCAGAGGCCAGCGGGTTTGTTGCAACCCTTGCCTATTGCCGAGTGGAAGTGGGAACATGTCACTATGGACTTCGTTGTGGGTCTTCCGAGGACTCAACGGGGTAGTGATGCTATTTGGGTAGTTGTGGACCGGTTGACTAAGTCGGCGCATTTTATTCCTATGCGTGTTAAAGATTCAGTTGATCATCTGGCCGATTTATATATTCGGGACATAGTGAGGTTACACGGGGTTCCAGTGACGATCGTTTCAGATAGAGATCCTCGTTTTACTGCCAGGTTGTGGCAGAGCTTGCAGAGTGCCTTAGGCACTAAGTTGACCTTTAGCACAGCTTATCATCCTCAGACTGACGGGCAGTCCGAGCGTACTATTCAGATCCTTGAGGATATGCTTCGGGGTTGTGTTCTTGACTTTGGTGGGTCGTGGGAGAGGCACTTGCCTTTGGTGGAGTTTGCCTACAACAACAGCTTCCAGTCTAGTATCGGTATGGCACCGTTTGAGGCCTTATACGGCCGACCGTGTAGGTCTCCTGTTTGTTGGGCCGAGGTGGGTGATGCACCTCTGTTGGGTCCGGAGTTAGTGAGGGAAACGACGGAGAAGGTTGAACTTATCCGTAAGAGGCTTGTTACAGCCCAGAGTCGTCAGAAATCTTATGCCGACCGTAGGAGAAGACCTTTGGTGTTTGAGGTGAGTGATCACGTCTTTTTGAAGATATCACCAAGACGGGGATTGATGAGGTTTGGGAAGAGCGGGAAGTTGTCCCCTCGATTCATTGGTCCTTTTGAGATCCTTGAGAGGATTGGTGAGACTGCTTATCGTTTAGCTTTGCCGCCGCAGTTATCCGGAGTACATGACGTGTTTCATGTGAGTATGCTTCGGAAGTATGAGCCGGATCCATCACATGTATTGGATTGGACCGATTTAGTAGTTGATGAGGATGTCTCGTATGAAGAGAGACCGGTTAGGGTCTTGGATAAGCGGGATCAAGTCTTGCGAGGCAAGACCATTCCTTTGGTGAAAGTTTTGTGGAAACATCACGGGGTGGAGGAAGCCACATGGGAACGTGAGTTGGAAGTCCGCGAGAAATATCCGGACATGTTTAATGATTTGTAATCTTGTAGTTAGATTTTGTAATATTGTCAAACCTTAAAGCTTTTTATATTTGTCTTAAGCTGTAAAACATTTAGAATGTTTTGGTTAATGGAAATATTTTGGAACTTACCTCGAAATGGAGGTTTAATGGAACATTGTATATATTGAATATATTGAAAATTGTTGAAATTGAAAGAAAATTGCATAGTGTTAATGCAGGTTGAAATATATGTTTGTTTTGCATATTGTGGCGTGCCTCTTAGTTGAGAGATGGAATGGCCGGTGTTGGGTCAAGTTGTTTATTATTGAGTTAACATATTGTTGGAATTTGAGAAAACTTGTTTTTAAAACCTTGTGCTTAATTTCGGGGACGAAATTCTTTTAAGGGGGGGAGGTTATAGCGACCCCGGTCTTTTCTCTTTAGATTATTGTATCCGGACTTAGGTTCCGTGGATCCTGTCATTACTTATTGGTTGTTGTTGTCCTTTAATCTCTTAGTATTTGAATTATAGGTTGTGTTGGACGGGTCTGTTACAGGTTGGTTGATAGTTGATGCCAATAGGTGATGCCCAGATTTTGGCCTTCACGCTCGAGCGGAGGTTTTAACGCTCGAGCGGGCCCTTCGTTGTTGCTTCTCCGCTCAAGCGGGAGTTTTTGACGCTCGAGCGGGATTTTCCATCTCCCAGTATTTTGCTCTGCAGTTCTTCCGCTCGAGCGGTAGTTTTTACGCTCGAGCGTGATCCCTTGTTTTGTTCCTCCGCTCGAGCGGGGAGTTTGACGCTCGAGCGGGTGCAGCGCCTGCAAAACTTCTGAAAGGGTGCAATCGACGCTCGAGCGGCTTTCTTCACGCTCGAGCATGATTCTGTGTCTTACGCTCGAGCGGGGCTTTCTACGCTCGAGCGTAGAGTCGACTACATCAGTCCGTGATTTCACTTTTCTGATCACTTTTTGACCTACCTTTTCATCTCTTAACTTTTAAAAACCGCCCCTTGAGAGCCTCTCTCTCTACTCTTACCTTCTCTCCAAGATTTGATCTATTTCCGGTGATCTTCTACCCTAGTTCCTTTGGAAGAAAGGTAGAGCCTCACGAGATCTTTCTTTTAATCTGAAAAAGAGAGGATTTGGAGCACTTTGGATTTTGGGTCATCATCTCCATCTTCTCTATTTTAGTTGTGATCTTCAAGGTAGGGATTTCCTACTCTATTCTATAAGCTTTGTTCTAAGTTTGGTATTTTGATAGGTTGGGGACACTTTGATAATTTTGGGAACAAAACCTAGTTAAATTGCTAAATTGATTGGAGTAATTAATTTAAGGGAAATTGGGGAATTTGGTTAAATCCATGAAATTGGGGAATTTATTGATTAAATGGTGTAGTTGGTTAATATAAATTGAATTGTTGTTATATTTATTTCCAGTCTAGAAATAACTGTTTTGGGCTATCGGTGGAGGATAGTCGTGATTGTTGTAGACATTGCATGTGGATTAGGAATAACTGAAACTAATCACATTGGTTAAGTCATTAATTTGACTACTGAATTAATACTGAAAATACGTGTATTGGTTGAGCATTGCATTTGCATATTGTGTGGGAGGAGATAGGGGATGTACTCCACGGTTTAGGGGAAGATAGGGGATGGACCTCTAAACCGGATTTTTGTTTGGGAGGAGATAGGGGATGGACTCCATTAGCACCATTTTTATGTGTGCTTATTATATTGAAGTGTTTTTACATGATTATTGATACAGCACTAAAATGTGTATCAAATGGGAAGTATGAAGTGTTTTGATATGAGCATGAGTCTCATTTGTTTTGTTGATATTGGAAGAAATGTGATTATGTTATATAATTCACTGTTGTAAGTTTGGCCAGGTTCTGAGCCATGTTGATAATAATGGAAAGTGAAATGTGTCTTAGACATTAGTGTTATGAGACTGTTTAATAATAAAATTGATTATTTTGATTAACCATCTATTGAATGCTATAGCTTTATTCAATGCTTATATTTGGTTTAGTATTTTTCTACTGGGCTGTGGCTCACCCTTTATGGGAACATCATTTTCAGGTTCAGGTGATAAGCTACCTCCACGGACTTAGCCTGGAAGGATTTGATGTTTGGGATGTTGAAGACTTGTCTTTAGTTATATGTTTTTATTTTGTTATTTTTGGGATTTCATGTAAACATTCAAGCCTAAGGCTTAACTTGTAAATGAGTTAGTACTCATCCTTTTTGTGTCCAAGTGTTAGCTTGGAAAGATGTAAGCCCTTAGGGCATTTATTTTGATGTTGCAGGATGTTACAAGTAAAGTCTGTCAATAAGAATACTCTGATGACTAACTCAAATGATTCTTTTTCTTTTATAAATGCATGTTAATGTTATGGTTATTATGGGTTTATTTTGAGGGCGTTACATCATCCATGATTGTGTTCGTTTGGAGTTCCCGGAGGTCTCGGCTCGCGCGCCCTGCCTCAGGATCCCCGAACTCGACTGTTTAGTGTCTGGTTTTGCACCAAACACTTTTGTTTTGCCTTAGAAGGGCAGGGAATGCCTTGTGAGACACCCCCATACACCACCGGCAGTGGCTGGAGGCCACCGGCTGGTCTTTTTCTTCCATCGGCAACTTTGTTTGCCGGTCGGCACACTTTATTGCCGGTCGGCATAATATGTTGCCGGTCGGCACTTGTTTTTGCCAAAATAGCTTTTTTGGGCAGCCGACCACTGTTCCTCCACTTTATGGAGATATTTTGTGCCAGCTGTGATAGCTGGCACCAACTCCTTTCCCCTCCATACACGTGTATAGAGGGATTTCCCTCTAGCCAAGCTTGTTGAATAAGCTTTGCAAGAGGGATCCTTATAAGAGGGAGGCTTTCCTCTTGGTTCTAGGTTAGAAAAACAGAAGCAAAAACCAGCCTTTGAAGATATAGATACATATTATATCTATACCTCTCTCCCTCTCCCTTCTTGTGTGTGTTTCTTGGCCCAAAAGGTGTGTTTTACCTTACTTTTGCACCATTACACACACTATTACACCTTAGTCCGAGATTGAGGGACTTGGGGGAGTTGTTTCTTGAGTTTTGGACTGGTTTTGATCCAAAGAAGGAGGTTAGGCCATTTGTTCTTCAAGGGTTCTTCAAGGGTGAGCATCTTCCCTTTTATTCCCCAAACTTGCTTTGGTTTTCTACCTATTTTGTTTATTGTTTTGGCTCTTGTGTATAACATAAAAAAGGCTCATATTTTCCTGCTCTAACACTTTCATTAAGGTCACTTTGTGGTTAGATTGCAAACTCACCCTCTTAGGCCTTGTTTAGCCTATTTTGGTGCCATTTTGATAAGGTTTTGTTCACTTCAGCATTTTGATCTTTTGATCATCAAAAATCAGTGTATTTTAGTGTCAAAAAAGTTGGTTTGAAGTCTTGCATAGGGGAGGGACACCCCTCTCCCTTTATGGTTTTGTTTCCTTGCTTTTTGGGCTCAAAAGGATAGCATGTGTGCTTGTTGTTTCTTGGCTTCATTTCAGTACTTTTTTTAGGCATCTTAGGTCTTACATAACCTCTATTTTTGGCCGGATTTGGCCCTCTTGCATGCTTGTGATATTTGCTTTGTATTGCTCCATCTTGCTTAAAAGTACATCCCATGATTAGGCCATGATTTTTTGTGTGTGTTGGCTTGGTTCCATGGAGCATTTAGCATTGTTTTTCCATGCTTAACATCTGTTGGTTATCAACTTGGTCATGTTTAGCATGTTTGTTAGAGTTGCTTTGTATTTTGGCTTGGAAGTTTTGAGCATTTTGACCTCTAGCATGCATGGTTGTGTTTACCCTCTTGATTTGGCATCATCTAGGGTCATATTTTAGTCCAAGAATCATGCTTGTATGTGTGCATGCATGGCCTCTTTCATGCCTTGAAGATGTGTCCTCTTATGCCTAAGAATGAACCTTAGTATATTTGCTTCATGGGGGATATCTTAGTTGCCATATTAGGAGCTTCTTGGGGTCCTATCTTGCATGCATAAATTTTTTTTTTTTACTTGTTTTAATCATGCCATGAATGGCCATGTTGATGGGGGTAAGTTGTCTCCTTTTGTGTCTTAACTTTGGGACCATGAATTTGCTTGTTAACATGAGTTGATTGCCTATCATTTTAAGCACTTTTGGTCACTGTTTTGAGGAGGGTAAGGGTCTGCCCCTTTGCCATCTTCAAGCCCTCTTGCATCCTTGATCCATGTTTGTTGCATGTTTGTTCCATTAAGCTTTGTAGCATATCGATCCCTTAGTCAATTTGGTCCATGTTTGCACCATTTTTGTACCTTGTATGCTTAGCATTGTACATTTGTCATATTAGTTTCATAATGTTTGTTGTGCTTTACATCTTGGTGGCATGATGTATTTGAGCCTTGTTGAGCATTACATGCATTGCATTTACTTGGTTTGGGGTGTCAAACTAAGTTCGGGAATCAAGGACCATTCATACTTCAAGTGATGCAACGCGCCTTGATTCCCGGTCATCGGGACCTTTGACTCTAACTTGATAAGGCCTCGGTTTTTCACGTTGTTTGTTGCATGCATTTTCATATCAAATGGCAAATTCGATCCTTTGACTCATCATGTACCATTGATGATTCAAGGATCGAAAGTCATGCTTCTTTGAGTCTAAAATATGATAAGAAGTAGGACCATGCTTACATGTGTCCAAAAACTCCATACTATGCACTGCCTGTTCTCTGTTTTGCTGTCAAATTGTCTGCTGCAGGAAGTTTCTGCCGACCGGCAGAATTTAGTGCCGACCGGCACTATCTGGAGTGCCGATGAACCTGATAGAGTGCCGACGGGAATTTTGGAGTGCCGGTGGCAATTCTGTCTGGCCGGTGGTGCTCTGTAGGATGCAGAGAGCTTGTTCCAGCACTTTGGAAATTTCCAGAAAGACAAGGCAGTACAAACAGAAGCGACAAGAGCATAGTACGGGTTTTCCGGGCAGGACGGATTCGAGCATGCATCATCTGCGCGCCCCGAGGCAGAGGCTGTGGCCACCCTCTTTATTCTTTTGCTTCCTCTTTTTTTAATTAATTAGGAAATTTTGTAATAATTTTATTTGTTCATTATTTTGGGACTGTAATATTAATTCGAGCCCTCTGAGTGAGGGTAAACATGTAATAAGTGTGGGTGAGTGTGTGTATGTCTTCCAATCCCCATTTCTTTCTTCCCTTTTATTTACCAGCTTATGATGGTAGAGTAGGGCATTTTTGAAATTAGCATACCTTATGATATGCATGCGTGCATTCATGCATCTGTTAACATGCACCGGGCTCGGTACATCATGCTAACCGCATTCGTATTTTCAAATTCCAAAATTGAATACATGAATTAGTTGGTTGCATATCGTATGCCATATCTAGGTTAACCGAGCCTAACTAGAATTGCACCTTGTATGTGTTGCATTAGGCAAAATAACATGAACTAGGACATGCATGTTTGCTAACTAGTTTACTGTTTTGGCACGGAGTACAATGTAAGTATTTTTGCTTTAGCATCCAGCATGCGTGTGAATGTTGCCATAATAGTATGCTTGCCATGCGGCTAAGTGCTTACATGAGATAAACTGCTTGAATGCCTGTGGGTGGAGGTCAAATTGCTTAAATTGGGATAATACGTTAAAACTGTGAATTTTAAGCCCACTAGATAGTGGCAAAACCATCTTTTCCAAAAGCCCACTTGAGGGTGGCAAAATCTGCATTTTAGCCTACTTGCGAGTAGCAAACCATTTTCAAAACAAACATGAAATGTTTTGTTCCAATTTGGGCGATTTGGTCTATACTTGTTTGCTGCGCGCATAACATAGTAATTCTAGGCTAATAATTGGTTTAAGAACACATAAAGTTTTCAAAAACGGATATCACGGTTAGTAGAGGCCGGTCTTCGGACCGGGCGAAAGGGGGTGCTCATAGCTGACCTTCCCCGATCGTACCCAAGCTCCCGAGCCGAGACAACTCCGGTGATGACGGACATGTGGCCTTCGGCACCGAGTCAGGGTTTTCTAAATTTCCCCATTTTAAAATATTTAGGTGGCGACTCTGTATCTGGCAAAGCAGTCCATGTTTGGCACTACTTTTCAACAAATCTGTTTTCTCAAACGATTTGCCAGATTTGGACTCTTTGGTTCAGATTTAGAACCGTAGCACAAAATCGAGAGTCCGAACTGTAGTAGCATCGAGGCCCCCCACGCGGGCGCGTCTACAGTTTCTGGCGACTCTGCTGGGGAGTTTTAGAGAGTTTGACTCGAACTCGTGATATTCTGTTTTGACTTCATTTATGTGTTTCTCTGCATTGCATGTGCATTGGTGCGCCTAGGAACACAGTGTTTGCCATCTGCCATTCCTGAACGGTTTGCCGGAGGCTTGTCTTGTCAAGACATGTCCATAAGGCTGACCGGCTATGGGCTCTGACAGTATGGGAGCACAAACCCCGGTTTTTACCGGGGCACCCTTTTGACCATTCGACCTAGTGCATATTCGGAACCATAGTGACCATTCCAAGCTAGGACAGGTTGCTTACCCGATGCTAAGTTGTTTGAAACCGCTGCGTGCGTAGTAAAACCCTAGCTCCTGACAAAATAGGACAGGGAAACCCTACCCCAACATAGGGGTGTTTTGGCTCTCTTTACTTGCTATGTGCTGTAAGAATGTATTTCTGCAGGGAAATGAACACACCATGTTTGTAAGTCTGGGCATCTGGCCTGAGGGCATCAGTATCAGCTTTAAGAGAATCAGTTATCTGCGGGTATCAGGGTTCAGTATTGGGAATAGAGATTTTGAGAACAGTGATCAGTATCGAGGAACAGTGTGTTCGGCTCATCGACTATGTGTTTTAAATATCCAATTGTATATTATTTGTTTATTTTATGCCGTTGTGCCGTCCAGTTGTTGGTTTATTTATTGCTTTATTTATCTTTTTGCTAGGGTAGTTTAGCATCATTGCGTCTAACCCAGTAGACATCCCCCAAGCACTCTGGATCAGAGGTCGCCGGCTCCATCGATCTGAGGATCTGATAGAAGGACAACCAGTGTACCATTCTCTGCCCCCGGTTACTAAACAGAAAACAACTAGGCAAAGGATATCGGTTCAACAGTCAGTACAGAGGGCTTCGTCTACCCCACCTGTGTACAGTAGAGATCAGGATCCCGTTTCACCCACAGAGAGGGAACACATACCAGCAATTCAACCAGAGCAGAACAGTATGGCTAACCTAGAGGAGATGGTGCGCCAACTCCAGGAAAGCATGAAAATGATGCAGCAAGATGCTGCCCGACAGGCAGAATTTGCCAGGCAACAGGCTACAGTGATGAGTGAGCAAGCGGATTTAATTGGGAGGTCGCAACAGCAAACCGGGGCATCACCTTCGCAGCAAATCCCTCCTCCATTAAGGGTTCCAATACCCGAAGAAACACCAAACGCCCGGAATGTCCAAGAAGATACAGACATCCCAACGGGGCCGGCTCCACCCCCGATTTCGCCTCAACAATCCAAGGCAACCACTCCCATTAACGTATCGGATTCTCCCTTTGAGTCTGAGATAGACCCCATGACATTAAAAATGCACAAGCTTGAAAAGCTGTTCAAGAAATCTCAAGGTGCGAAGTCCATTCCGGACATTGGAGATGGGTACATCGACACAGCCGTGACGCTGCCAGATCGATTCAAGATGCCCCAAATTGATCGTTTTGACGGGTCTGAGGATCCCATGGTACACCTGCGACTGTTTTCAGACGTCCTAAGGCCAATGGGCCTCACCAGATTGCAGAAACTATCTTTATTCGGTCGGACCTTGTCAGGTGTGGCGTCCGCATGGTATGGCAAGTTGGGGGACGACGTCAAGAGAAACTGGGACGAGATGGCTGAGGCCTTTATCCTGCAGTACTCGTATAACACACAAATCGAGATCACGACCCGGGATCTCGAGACAACGAGGCAAGAACCCAAGGAAAGCTTCTCAGAGTTTGTAACTAGATGGCGGGCTAAAGCTTCAATGATGACCTTGAGACCCACAGACAAAGACCAGATTCGGATGATTGTGCGCAATCTTCAGCCGAAGCTAATGCAAAAGATGATTGTAGTCCCCTTTCCCACCTTTGCTGATTTACATGAAATGGGGGTGCAGATCGAGGACGCCTTGAGACAAGGTTGGATTGATAATGATCGGGACCAACCCCGCAGAAATTTCAATCGTAGTACTAATACAGGCCCGAGTGGCGCTGCGACTGCCAGGACCTCCGAAGTAAGTATGGTCACCACTAACCCTTCCCCGAGAAATACAGCAGCCACACCATTCTCCGGCGCGTCCGGAAGCAATTCGCAAACAGCCAAATACCCTCCCAGAAACACCAGAACCTTTGCTCCACTTTATATGCCCCTGTCCAAAGCTCTGGGGGTTTTGATCAGGAAAGGGCATCTGAAGCCCCTAGAGCCGCGGCCCTTACCAGAAAGACTACCCGCCACCCATAACCCAGCCAAATATTGTGTGTTCCACCAGCAGCATGGTCATGACACTGACCTATGCTTTCGTTTACGTCATGAGATTCAAGATCTCATTGATAATGGGGTGATTCTTCCCCCTGAGAAACCTAATGTTACCACAAATCCTCTCCCCGCACATAACCAAGTTCCACCACCCAAAAGAGTCAACTTCATCCACACTGGGGTCGCATCCTACGATCCCAGTATCTACATCACACCTTCCTACCTACCTAAACCTAAAGTTTTCCTCCCCGATTGCACCGATTTGTGCATGACGGACATCTCCATAACCCAACCCAAGCCAGTGGTGGTGACCATCGAGAACAGGAAAGGGGTTGTCAAACCAGGGTCCGTGGAGCCTGAGAATGATGTTGGGAACGCTTACAATCCGAATGACTACATTTCACCCGTGGGCCAGAATAGACCAAATGTCGAATTTCCAGTCGGGGGAGAGCTGTGTGTAATCCGAGGGGACAATTCAGGACAGGAAATGGATGATTTGACAGCCGTGGAAAAGGATGTTGTCAAGTCCCAATTTCATGATGACCAAGACTCAGCCATCAACTGGTATGATAATGAAGAATCAGCAGAGGCCACGGGGTGGTTAGATGATCAGCCGGATGTAATAGGGGAGTTCCAGTCAGAACAAGGCCCGGCAGGGGCAGGAATGTCACCAACGCCCGGGAGTGTCGAAAAGCAGAATATATCGCCGGAGAGCGCCGGCGTCGAGAGTTTCGCTCGGGAATGGAGCATTTTAAGTACAGGGATCAGTGAGCAATCTACTGCATTGACAAAGTCAGAACAAGAAAGATTCGAGGATTCTGAGAGGATTAGAAAAGCAAAAGGCCACGTAGGGGTCGAAACCACCGCAAGTACGGAAATGGAGGATGCTGTGAACATAGGGATAAAAGGTACTGTGAGTATCGAAACAGTTGTGCCAGAACCAGACAGATGCTTGTCAGTCGCAGATGGTATGTGGTGGGAAGACGACGATCTATGTCTTGCCCACACGGACGAGGATTGGAAAGGTAACCAACCAGATGATACCTGGTATATCGGCGAAGTCGATCACATGACTAGGAGTGGACGGTATTTCAAGCCTCCACACCTAGATTAACCAGAGGCGTCTGGGAAAGATAATGAAGCAGAGAAACAAAAGGAGAGGCAACTCGAAGACGAGGCTGTGTTGAGACAACTGAAAAAGATACAAGCAGATATCTCCATTTGGGGACTGCTTATGGCTTCTCGAGTACATAGGCAGGCTGTCCTGTCAGCCATGGATAAGGCCAAACTTTCCATAGATACCACGCCCGAACAGCTGGTGGGCTTAGTCTTTTCGGGAGGAAGTTCCCCAGCATTGAGTTTTTCTGACAAAGAGCTGCCACCCGAGGGTGCGAACCATAACAAGCCGCTCTATATCTCTGTCGAGTGCAGAGATAAATGGATACCTGTGGTACTTGTCGACACGGGGTCAGCCATCAACGTCTGCCCGGCAAGAACAGCTTATGCGATTGGTTTGAAAGTCGCAGATTTCGTGCCAACGGCCCAGGTGATTCGGGCGTATGACAACACAAGTCGGGAAGTAATGGGGACAGTTAAGATTCAAACAAAGGTTGGGCCGGGACAGCACGAGATAGATTTCCATGTCTTGGAGGTTCCTGCAACGTTCAACTTGCTTTTGGGGCGGCCGTGGCTGCATCAGGTAAAGGCGGTCTCCTCTACCTTACATCAAGTGGTGAAATACCCCTATGGGAAGGGAGTAGCCATTGTTTTTGGAAATTCATCAATTCATCCGCCACCAGAAGTGTCTACGCCCGTTCTAGAAATCGAACACGGTGTGGAAGATGTGTTCATATCGGGTTTTACTTTAGCCGAGGCTCGGGTCGTACAAAACATCATGGCAGCTAATGAAGGGGTATATGTCAGTGCCCAAGCAGTTTATCTCATGAACAAACTCCAGCACATCCCCGGGATGGGATTAGGCAAGAGCGGTAGGAAAGGTGCCGCAGCATCGACCGAGGTGCCACATAACCCCCATACCTTTGGTTTGGGCTACCTACCCACCAAAGAGGATTGGGTAAGGAAAGGAAAGGAAATGGCCGGAAGGGCCAGGGCGAAACAGATGGGGAAGCCCTTTGACTTGATGCACCAGCCCATTCGGGGGACCCTGAACGGACGTTTCGTCCGGGAGGGGGAGGACTTTCCGTTCTGTGGCTTCCCGGAGCCGTGGCTCAATGCGGAGATGAAGCGCGTACCGGGATTTGAAATTTTCTTTGATTTACAGTTACCTGAGGACGACATCGCCGAAGGGCAGGCAGATCTATCGGCTGAGGCCGAGCAAAGTAAGGAGGTACAGTCCGAGGACGCTGAAAATGAAATAGGGGCAGCGCTGGCGTGTCTGCTGTCAGATCCTCCGATCGAACAGAGGTGCTTGGGGGATAGCTCCTCGGTATGTGTGATTGGGAATGAAGCGGCTGCGGGCCTACCATCAGCTATTTTGGATGCATCCATCGCACCTTCTCTCATCTGGCAATATGAAGAAGGCTTTCTATCAAGCAGCACCGGGTCAGGTAGTGAGCCGGAATCTGATTCTACCGAATCTTGTACGTCGGAATCAGATTCCAGCTCAACTGAGTCTGAGTCCGGTATTCCCGGGGGTGATAACCCGGATACCACAGTCCTGTCTAGATCGTCTTTTTCGTTTTCTTTTGAGTCTGTTGTAACGGAAGAATCCGACGGCTCGGAAGTATTTAATGAGAACGACGTGGGTGTGGTTTCGGAGTATTTTTCTGTGCCTTTGATTTATTGCTTAAATCAGGATTTTCAAAATTTTGATGAAAACGACGAGGAAGAAATTCCTCCGGTCTTGCAACGGTTAATTGATCAAGAGCAGGAAAGATTTGTTAAACCTTTAATGGATGAAGTCACTACTATGAATGTTGGTACTGAGAAGGACCCGCGGCTGGTCCAGATCGGGTCCACGTTGTCTTCTGAGGAACGCGAGCGCTTAGTCGCTTTGTTAAAAGATTTCAAAGATGTTTTCGCGTGGTCCTACGAAGACATGCCTGGAATCGATCCTGAGATTGTACAGCACCGGATCCCTCTTGATCCCGAGGCCCGACCTGTCAAACAGAAGCTCAGGAGGATCCGCCCTGATTGGGCCATTAAGATCAAGGAAGAGGTCACCAAGCAGATTGACGCAGGCTTCCTGATGGTGTCTGAGTATCCGACTTGGTTGGCCAACATTGTTCCGGTACCGAAGAAAGACGGCAGAATTCGGGTCTGTGTAGACTTCAGAGATTTGAACAGGGCCAGTCCGAAGGACGACTTTCCCTTGCCACACATCGATGAACTGGTAGATTTCACGGCAGGACATGCCTTGCTTTCGTTTATGGATGGTTTCTCAGGCTATAATCAGATAGTAATGGCGCCCGAGGACCGGGAGAAGACTGCATTCACTACCCCGTGGGGTACATATTGTTATCGAGTGATGCCATTTGGGCTGAAAAACGCGGGAGCTACCTATCAGCGGGCAGCAACTACGATATTGCATGATATGATCCATAAAGAGGTCGAGGTGTATGTGGACGACATGATTGTCAAGTCCAAAGAAAGAGAGGGCCACTACACCGCCTTACAAAAGTTTTTTCAAAGGATCAGAGAATTTCGGCTGCGGCTAAATCCCCAGAAGTGTACTTTTGGTGTTACAGCAGGAAAGATGCTAGGGTTTCTGATAACGCAAAGGGGCATCAAGGTCGACCCTTCCAAAATCAAGGCCATCTTAGAAATGCCACCACCAAGAACTGAAAAGGAGGTGCGAGGCTTTCTAGGTAAAGTGCAATTCATAAGGCGGTTCATCTCTAAACTAACCATGACTTGTGAACCACTGTTTGGCCTCCTGAAGAAAGGAAAGAAATTCCAATGGGACGGCCGATGTCAAGCAGCTTTTGAGCAGATCAAAGAATATTTATAGAACCCGCCTGTATTGTCACCGCCAGAACCAGGGAGACCGTTGATATTGTATCTTTCGGTAACTGAGACCACCATGGGCTGCATGCTCGCACAGGAGTCGGAAGACAAAGTGGAAAGGGCTATCTATTATCTGAGCAAGAAGATGCTGGATTACGAGACCCGCTATACACCACTGGAGAAGGCTTGTTTGGCCTTGGTATGGGCTACCCGGAAGCTGCGGCACTACCTGTTAGCTCACTCTGTAATGTTGGTTTCACGTTTGGATCCCATCAAATATCTTTTTGAGAAACCAGCACTTACAAGTAGGCTAGCTCGTTGGTTGCTTTTGCTTTCCGAATTCGACTTGAAGTATGTGACACGCAAGTCAGTGAAAGGAAGAGCGGTAGCGGAGTTCCTTGCCGACCATCCGGTTGAGGGGGATGAAGCGGTTGAGTACCTATTCCCAGATGAAGCGATTCTGCATATCGAGGATGAAACTTGGACGATGTACTTTGACGGAGCGTCAAACCAGTATGGGTATGGGATAGGAGTGTTGCTGATAGCGCCTGACGATTCCCGTATCCCTTTGGCATTCAAGCTTCAGTTCAGAGTCTCGAACAATGAGGCAGAGTATGAGGCATGTATTGCTGGTCTGGAAGCAGCCCTAGAGCTAGGGATAAGACGGTTGGACGTCATTGGGGATTCGAATCTTGTTGTGTCTCAAGCAAAAGGAGACTGGAAGGTCAAGGAGGAAAGGATGATAATTTACCACCAAACCTTGGATTTGTTAATTCCTCGGTTCGAGAAACTAAATTTCACCCACCTCGTAAGAGAGAACAACAGGTTTGCAGATTCGTTAACAACTCTATCTTCCATGATAGACATCCCGTCGGGAGTCCGGATGCGTCCAGTCATCATTGATCAGAAGTTTACGCCAGCATACGAGTCAGTTTCCGCCATAGATGAGACCCAAGACGACAACCCTTGGTATTACGATATTTGGAACTTCTTGGAAAAGGAGACGTATCCGATAGGGGCAAGCACCAAGGATAAAAGGGCCATTAGAAGAATGGCTATTCAGTTCATCATCTGCGGAGGTAAACTGTACAAAAGAGGTCATCTGGGAATGCATAAGCTCTGTGTAGAAGTTGAAGAGTCGAAGCGCCTAATGGAGGCCATCCATGGAGGAGAATGCGGTGCACACATGAATGGAGTAATGTTGGCCAGAAAAATCCTTAGACAGGGCTATTACTGGTCGACCATGGAAGAGGATTGTATCGGCTTTGTTCGGCGATGCCACAAATGCCAGATCCATGCAAACCGTATGAACATCCCACCATCCAAATTGTACAATATGACTTCCCCGTGGCCGTTTTCCGTGTGGGGGATCGATGTAATCGGAGCTGTTACCCCGAAGGGATCGAACGGACATGAGTATATCCTCGTAGCGATAGATTATTTCACAAAGTGGGTCGAGGCCCAATCATACGCGGTGTTGAAGGCGTCGCACGTCGCAAAGTTCATCAGAAACAACATCATTTGTCGCTACAGGGTGCCAAATGAGATCATCTCGGACAATGGATCCCACTTTAAGAAAGAAGTGGTCGACTTGTTGGAAAAATATAACGTGGCTTTTCATAAGTCATCTACGTATCGGCCGCAAACCAATGGAGCGGTTGAGGCCGCCAACAAGAACATCAAGCATATACTGCGGAAAATGGTGGAGACCTATCGAGATTGGCCAGATAAGTTGCCGTTTGCTCTGTGGGGCTACAGGACTTCGATTAGAACTTCTACCGGAGCAACTCCGTATTCGTTAGTTTATGGAATGGAGGCTGTTCTACCTATTGAAATTGAAGTGCCGTCGTTACGGGTATTGGCCGAATGTCAGATAGCTGAGGCAGATTGGCAACAGAGCAGGTTCGAGGAACTAATGCTTTTTGATGAAAGAAGACTGAAAGCACTGTACCACGTTCAGAGTTATCAGCGCAGGATTGCTCGGGCTTTTAACAAGAAGGTTAAGTCCAGAAATCTAAAGGAAGGGGATTTGGTACTCAAAGACAACCGAGCTCCCATCCACGACCCGAGGGGCAAGTTCAGACCCAATTGGACTGGTCCCTACATCATCAAAACCATCTGATTAGGCGGAGCTGTGGTTCTAATGGACTTAGATGGCTTAGAATTCTCTCAACCGATCAATATGGACAAGTTGAAGAAATACTACCCTTGAGGGGCTCGCTAGGCCAAAAACCCGAAAGGGCGACCTAGGCAAAAGTTAGAGCACAAAAAATTAGAAAATATAAAAACTGAGCTCGCAAGGTTGAAAACCCGCAAAGGGTGGCCTTGGCAAAAGTTAGAGCGCAAAAGGAGAGTGAAAATACTCGAGTGAACCCGAGCCGGAACTACGTAAGGCTTGATTCCCATGTTTGGGATACGTAGGCAGCTTCATCCTGAAGTTCAGCCATAACACTTCCCCGATCAACTTTGTCCATTTGATCATCTCAGCCATCTTAGTCCATCAGCATTCGTTGGAATCTCCGGTGCAGTGCCACTCAGACTAGGGGCAACTTTCCGTTGCTATGCAGTGCTGCGGCGTTCTTCAGACTAGGGGCAACTTTCCAGTTGCAGGAATCTGGGGTTTGTACATCTCAGTGACAGATCTCAGGCGTGTCCAGTTCTGATCCACATCAAAAATACCTTTGAAAAGTTTTTAATGTAAGCTGACTTTGTTCAAATAATCTTTTTACAACATTGACCATTTTTGGACCAAAGTGGAAAATTCTTAGTACCAGAACTTTCAATTTCATTGATTTCAAAACAGAGTCTTCCTGCTCTTACAAACAATTGAAATTGCTTTTTATTACATTCATGAAAGAAAACTTGAAAATACTAACAAAGCAATAAATCTAGGGCATGGTCAAGTCAGGTGTTCCTGCGCCCCCTCCCAGAGCTGGTCGAAGCCTCTGATGCCAAGCTGGGCCCGATCTGTGCTTCTTCATTGAGCCAATCTATGCACTCGTCAGATAAAGTGCAACTGAAAGTAGGAGCGGGGGCCAGGAGTTCTCTCATCCTCCATGCAGTGGCCTGCCAAGCAAGCTGTACACCTCGGGCTGGGAATGCAGCAGGATACTCTATCCCCTCTGGCGGGCAGGTCTGATCATGGCCCAATTGGCGTCGAATCCGAAATGGGAAATAGAATACACAATGAGTGAGACCGACCAATTGAATCCCAGTCTGCCGAGGCATATTGTAACTCATTGCCAGAAGGTTCAACCAAGATCACCGCCAAGCAATACGGTCTGCGGACAAGTGGCACATCCAAGCGAACCACCATTCCTCATCCAAGGCATTGACTAGACGATGTCGGAAGAAGTAGCCGCGAGCTGAATATGCTGGGCAGGAGTCCACAACCTGCAATTTATCCATTAACCACACCTGGGGAGGGATTGAAAAATGAGAGATTAAAGAATAGAGAGATGTACGAGGAGAGAAAAGTGAGAATGGGGTTTTGTGAGAAAAGACTGAGCTCGAGGGCCGAGTGATGTGAGCAATACAGAAATGCGAGATTGGGTGGGAAATATTACCTGTAACAATAGTGGACTCCCTGCCAACCTAGTCGTCTCATGACGGTAAAAGGCGTCTAAGCCCCTTAGTGTCTCGGCCAGAACCATGGCGATACAGCTCTTGCCCTCTCTCAAGCCTTGGGCAACCTCAATCAGCCGGACACTAGCCCCTCCAGAGCCCGAAATGAACAGGAAATGAGACAGCATGCACAAGCAGAGCGCATGTCGCCGGAAGCCTTGCCAGTGATGGTTGCTGCGATCACCAGCATCAGAAAATCGATTGGCCAAACTCGGAATGTCTAACATCCCGTCGTCCGTCAAAGACCAAGCATCGCGCATGCTGAGTCCACACATGCGCCCTAAGGATTGGGCATGACCAAAATTAAGTTGGGGTAGGAGCTCCTCGTCACGCTCGGACTCCATTAATGCTCGAAAGTCTTCAAAGGTAGGACACATCTCTTGCCCGGCGAAGCTAAAGACATGTGTCACCGGATTCCAAAATCTTGCCGCAGCGTGAAGAAACGGGAGATGCAACGGGGTACGACCCAGAGTGAATAGTGCATTTATGCCGAAACCCCGGAAATTCACCTTTTCCGAGCCATCCAAGCTAGCAATCCAAGCTGTGAGATTTTGAGCAAGAAACTCTTCCATTGGAGCAAATCAGTGTGAAAATGAGAAAAACCACGAAGCTGGGATCTTTTGTAGGAGATAAGGTTGAGTGGGGGACAGGTGTCAACATTCTGGTGGTCCTCCCCGTTTAGTGCCGACCGGCCAGGAAAATGTGCCGACCGGCCATTTTAGTTTGCCGACAAAACAGATATATGGCCGGTAGCCACTCCTTGCAGCCAGTGGTCCCTACACCGTGCCGGTGGGCTTCCTTCTGGTTTCCTGAGCTGTTTTGCTAAGAATTGGGGAACTCCGTCACCCCCAACCCCCCCCCGGCGATAAACTCTTGCGGAGCCACGCCTGTCTGCTTGTCGAGTTTTTGAACATTTGCTTATCGAGTTGTATTTCGCTCTCTTTGAGCTCTTGATTTGTCTATCGAGCCGTATTTACACTTGTTTGTTTGTGTTGTGGCTTTGTTTTGCTTATCGAGTTGTAAGTCGGTTCACTACCTGATTATTACGATGGCGAATTTCCAAAATGAGTTCAATTTCGTTCACATTGTAGTGTGAAACCTTGCGATGCGATGCACGGAAGATCCCCAAATGCAACATCTTTTGAATAAAATGATTCGTTTCATTTCCATCACATGTTTTGCAAAGTGTGTGAATTTTGAGAAAGAAAATAAACCTGCCTGAGGCAGTGCAATGTGCTTAAACTACTAGTAAAAAGGAAAATAAAACGTAGAATGGCAGGGTAGCCATGTATCAGAATTGATACCGGTGAAACTCCCCTTACGGTTAACGTCCTTCCGCATCCTTGTTCGGGTCAGCCGTGTCGTTGGACGCCCTCACAATACAAGAAGGCACGCCTTTGAAATGTGAACCTTTGAGTTGACCTCAGGCCACAACTTCTGCAAGCAACGCTCGATGCGTGCGAAGAATGTCCCGCCCCGTATCCTTTTTATGCTTCGCGAACTCCGCAAATTGTCTCGATTATGCTGTGTAGTAGCACAATTCATCACTTGCGTAGACCGCATGTTTAATTTCATCACCTGCGTAGACCGCATGTTTTGATTGCGTAGACCGCATGTTTAATTTCATTACCTGCGTAGACCGCATGTTTTGATTGCGTAGACCGCATGTTTAATTCCATTACCTGCGTAGACCGCATGTTTTGATTGCGTAGATCGCATGTTTAATTCCATTACCTGCGTAGACCGCATGTTTTGATTGCGTAGATCGCATGTTTAATTCCATTACCTGCGTAGACCGCATGTTTTGATTGCGTAGATCGCATGTTTAATTCCATTACCTGCGTAGACCGCATGTTTTGATAGCGTAGATCGCATGTTTAATTCCATTACCTGCGTAGACCGCATGTTTTGATTGCGTAGATCGCATGTTTAATTCCATTACCTGCGTAGACCGCATGTTTTGATTGCGTAGATCGCATGTTTAATTCCATTACCTGCGTAGACCGCATGTTTTGATTGCGTAGATCGCATGTTTAATTCCATTACCTGCGTAGACCGCATGTTTTGATTGCGTAGATCGCATGTTTAATTCCATTACCTGCGTAGACCGCATGTTTTGATTGCGTAGATCGCATGTTTAATTTAATTTCATCACCTGCGTAGACCGCATGTTTTGATTGCGTAGATCGCATGTTTAATTCCATCACCTGCGTAGACCGCATGTTTTGATTGCGTAGATCGCATGTTTAAATTCCATTACCTGCGTAGACCGCATGTTTTGATTGCGTAGATCGCATGTTTAATTCCATTACCTGCGTAGACCGCATGTTTTGATTGCGTAGATCGCATGTTTAATTTCATCACCTGCGTAGACCGCATGTTTTGATTGCGTAGATCGCATGTTTAATTCCATTACCTGCGTAGACCGCATGTTTTGATTGCGTAGATCGCATGTTTAATTCCATTACCTGCGTAGACCGCATGTTTTGATTGCGTAGACCGCGTGTTCAATTCCATTACTTGCGTAGACCGCATGTTTTGATTGCGTAGACCGCATGTTTAATTCCATTACCTGCGTAGACCGCATGTTTTGATTGCGTAGATCGCATGTTTAATTCCATTACTTGCGTAGACCGCATGTTTAACTCCGTCACCAGCATAGACCGCATGTGTTAATTACGTAGGCCGCTTGTTTGTTTCGTTACCCGCGTAGACCGCGTGCTTATGATCAACTTCGTCGCCTGCGTAGACCGCTTGCTCCACGTACCTAGTTGTATCTCTGTATGCATTGTCATGCTCTCCACTTACTTTGCGCTGTCACGCATTTCGAGTACACCGCTATTCCTGCATTGTCATGCATGTTGCTAACAATATTGTACCTGTTAAGTTTGTTTTCTTTTCAGGCACGATATTGTATGTACGGTTCATTTGAAGCTGGTGCAACCAGACGAGCCGCACAGGTATTTTATCTCCGAGTGAGACGTATTGAGAATTCCATAATTCTCTTACATCCTTTCTGCATTGTAGTGTAGTTTGGTGTGCTAGCTTAAAACTGTTGCATGTTTGCTTCGTTACAGTTTTTCTTTGCATGATCATAAGTTATGCTTGGCTCCGTGCATTGTCTTGCATTTTGCCCCTGCCTTCGGGCGCATATCTTATTTGTATTGCATGTTTGTCTGAGTCTTCGGCCTTGTCAAAAATGGGTCGTCTCTGGGCTTTGACATTCACTCCCGTCATTGTTATGACTTTCGAGTTCTGTCAAAGAGGGGCAACTGTAGACACCCCATTTTTGACCGTCCTCAAGACTTGGACGTCACTGTTTGAACACTCGGTGATCATCCATGATTGTGTTCGTTTGGAGTTCCCGGAGGTCTCGGCTCGCGCGCCCTGCCTCAAGATCCCCGAACTCGACTGTTTAGTGTCTGGTTTTGCACCAAACACTTTTGTTTTGCCTTAGAAGGGCAGGGAATGCCTTGTGAGACACCCCCATACACCACCGGCAGTGGCTGGAGGCCACCGGCTGGTCTTTTTCTTCCATCGGCAATTTTGTTTGCCGGTCGGCACACTTTATTGCCGGTCGGCATAATATGTTGCCGGTCGGCACTTGTTTTTGCCAAAATAGCTTTTTTGGGCAGCCGACCACTGTTCCTCCACTTTATGGAGATATTTTGTGCCAGCTGTGATAGCTGGCACCAACTCCTTTCCCCTCCATACACGTGTATGGAGGGATTTCCCTCTAGCCAAGCTTGTTGAATAAGCTTTGCAAGAGGGATCCTTATAAGAGGGAGGCTTTCCTCTTGGTTCTAGGTTAGAAAAACAGAAGCAAAAACCAGCCTTTGAAGATATAGATACATATTATATCTATACCTCTCTCCCTCTCCCTTCTTGTGTGTGTTTCTTGGCCCAAAAGGTGTGTTTTACCTTACTTTTGCACCATTACACACACTATTACACCTTAGTCCGAGATTGAGGGACTTGGGGGAGTTGTTTCTTGAGTTTTGGACTGGTTTTGATCCAAAGAAGGAGGTTAGGCCATTTGTTCTTCAAGGGTTCTTCAAGGGTGAGCATCTTCCCTTTTATTCCCCAAACTTGCTTTGGTTTTCTACCTATTTTGTTTATTGTTTTGGCTCTTGTGTATAACATAAAAAAGGCTCATATTTTCCTGCTCTAACACTTTCATTAAGGTCACTTTGTGGTTAGATTGCAAACTCACCCTCTTAGGCCTTGTTTAGCCTATTTTGGTGCCATTTTGATAAGGTTTTGTTCACTTCAGCATTTTGATCTTTTGATCATCAAAAATCAGTGTATTTTAGTGTCAAAAAAGTTGGTTTGAAGTCTTGCATAGGGGAGGGACACCCCTCTCCCTTTATGGTTTTGTTTCCTTGCTTTTTGGGCTCAAAAGGATAGCATGTGTGCTTGTTGTTTCTTGGCTTCATTTCAGTACTTTTTTTAGGCATCTTAGGTCTTACATAACCTCTATTTTTGGCCGGATTTGGCCCTCTTGCATGCTTGTGATATTTGCTTTGTATTGCTCCATCTTGCTTAAAAGTACATCCCATGATTAGGCCATGATTTTTTGTGTGTGTTGGCTTGGTTCCATGGAGCATTTAGCATTGTTTTTCCATGCTTAACATCTGTTGGTTATCAACTTGGTCATGTTTAGCATGTTTGTTAGAGTTGCTTTGTATTTTGGCTTGGAAGTTTTGAGCATTTTGACCTCTAGCATGCATGGTTGTGTTTACCCTCTTGATTTGGCATCATCTAGGGTCATATTTTAGTCCAAGAATCATGCTTGTATGTGTGCATGCATGGCCTCTTTCATGCCTTGAAGATGTGTCCTCTTATGCCTAAGAATGAACCTTAGTATATTTGCTTCATGGGGGATATCTTAGTTGCCATATTAGGAGCTTCTTGGGGTCCTATCTTGCATGCATAAATTTTTTTTTTTTTACTTGTTTTAATCATGCCATGAATGGCCATGTTGATGGGGGTAAGTTGTCTCCTTTTGTGTCTTAACTTTGGGACCATGAATTTGCTTGTTAACATGAGTTGATTGCCTATCATTTTAAGCACTTTTGGTCACTGTTTTGAGGAGGGTAAGGGTCTGCCCCTTTGCCATCTTCAAGCCCTCTTGCATCCTTGATCCATGTTTGTTGCATGTTTGTTCCATTAAGCTTTGTAGCACATCGATCCCTTAGTCAATTTGGTCCATGTTTGCACCATTTTTGTACCTTGTATGCTTAGCATTGTACATTTGTCATATTAGTTGCATAATGTTTGTTGTGCTTTACATCTTGGTGGCATGATGTATTTGAGCCTTGTTGAGCATTACATGCATTGCATTTACTTGGTTTGGGGTGTCAAACTAAGTTCGGGAATCAAGGACCATTCATACTTCAAGTGATGCAACGCGCCTTGATTCCCGGTCATCGGGACCTTTGACTCTAACTTGATAAGGCCTCGGTTTTTCACGTTGTTTGTTGCATGCATTTTCATATCAAATGGCAAATTCGATCCTTTGACTCATCATGTACCATTGATGATTCAAGGATCGAAAGTCATGCTTCTTTGAGTCTAAAATATGATAAGAAGTAGGACCATGCTTACATGTGTCCAAAAACTCCATACTATGCACTGCCTGTTCTCTGTTTTGCTGTCAAATTGTCTGCTGCAGGAAGTTTCTGCCGACCGGCAGAATTTAGTGCCGACCGGCACTATCTGGAGTGCCGATGAACCTGATAGAGTGCCGACGGGAATTTTGGAGTGCCGGTGGCAATTCTGTCTGGCCGGTGGTGCTCTGTAGGATGCAGAGAGCTTGTTCCAGCACTTTGGAAATTTCCAGAAAGACAAGGCAGTACAAACAGAAGCGACAAGAGCATAGTACGGGTTTTCCGGGCAGGACGGATTCGAGCATGCATCATCTGCGCGCCTCGAGGCAGAGGCTGTGGCCACCCTCTTTATTCTTTTGCTTCCTCTTTTTTTAATTAATTAGGAAATTTTGTAATAATTTTATTTGTTCATTATTTTGGGACTGTAATATTAATTCGAGCCCTCTGAGTGAGGGTAAACATGTAATAAGTGTGGGTGAGTGTGTGTATGTCTTCCAATCCCCATTTCTTTCTTCCCTTTTATTTACCAGCTTATGATGGTAGAGTAGGGCATTTTTGAAATTAGCATACCTTATGATATGCATGCGTGCATTCATGCATCTGTTAACATGCACCGGGCTCGGTACATCATGCTAACCGCATTCGTATTTTCAAATTCCAAAATTGAATACATGAATTAGTTGGTTGCATATCGTATGCCATATCTAGGTTAACCGAGCCTAACTAGAATTGCACCTTGTATGTGTTGCATTAGGCAAAATAACATGAACTAGGACATGCATGTTTGCTAACTAGTTTACTGTTTTGGCACGGAGTACAATGTAAGTATTTTTGCTTTAGCATCCAGCATGCGTGTGAATGTTGCCATAATAGTATGCTTGCCATGCGGCTAAGTGCTTACATGAGATAAACTGCTTGAATGCCTGTGGGTGGAGGTCAAATTGCTTAAATTGGGATAATACGTTAAAACTGTGAATTTTAAGCCCACTAGATAGTGGCAAAACCATCTTTTCCAAAAGCCCACTTGAGGGTGGCAAAATCTGCATTTTAGCCTACTTGCGAGTAGCAAACCATTTTCAAAACAAACATGAAATGTTTTGTTCCAATTTGGGCGATTTGGTCTATACTTGTTTGCTGCGCGCATAACATAGTAATTCAAGGCTAATAATTGGTTTAAGAACACATAAAGTTTTCAAAAACGGATATCACGGTTAGTAGAGGCCGGTCTTCGGACCGGGCGAAAGGGGGTGCTCATAGCTGACCTTCCCCGATCGTACCCAAGCTCCCGAGCCGAGACAACTCCGGTGATGACGGACATGTGGCCTTCGGCACCGAGTCAGGGTTTCCTAAATTTCCCCATTTTAAAATATTTAGGTGGCGACTCTGTATCTGGCAAAGCAGTCCATGTTTGGCACTACTTTTCAACAAATCTGTTTTCTCAAACGATTTGCCAGATTTGGACTCTTTGGTTCAGATTTAGAACCGTAGCACAAAATCGAGAGTCCGAACTGTAGTAGCATCGAGGCCCCCCACGCGGGCACGTCTACAGCACATAGCAGATAAGTGAGAGCCAAAACACCCCTATGAAGGGGTAGGGTTTCCCTGTCCTATTTTGTCAGGAGCTAGGGTTTCACTACGCACACAGCGGTTTCAAACAACCTATAAACGGGTAAGCAACCTGTCCTAGTTTGGAATGGTCACTATGGATTCCGAATATGCACTAGGTCGAATGGTCAAAAGGGGTGCCCCGGTAAAACCGGGGTTTGTGTTCCCATACTGGCAGAGCCCACAACCGGTCAGCCTTATGGTCATGCCTTGACAAGACAAGCCTCCGGCAAACCGTTCAGGAATAGCAGATGGCAAACACGGTGTCCTAGGCGCACCAATGCAAATGCAATGCAAAGAAACACACAAGTGTAGTAAAAAACAGATATCATGAGTTCGAGTCAAGTTCTCTAAATCCCCAGCAGAGTCGCCAGAAACAGTAGACGTCCCCGAACGCCCCGGGAGGAACGAGCTCCCGTTCCGTTCATTTGGGGTCACTACAGCTCAGGACTCTCAAATTTGTCACGGTTCTACGTCTGAACCAAAGAGTCCAAAATCTGGCAAATCGTTTTGAGAAAACAGATTTTTGAAAGAAGTGTCAAACATGGACTGCTTTGCCAGATACAGAGTCGCCACCTAAATGTTTTTTTAATGGGAAATTTAGGAAACCCTGACTCGGTGCCAAAGGCCACGTGTCCGTCATCACCAAAGTTGCCTCGGCTCGGGAACTTGGGTACGATTGGGGAAGGTCACTTCGTGAGCACCCCGCTCGCCCGATCAAAGATCGGCCTCTACTAACCATGATATCTATTTTTGAAAACATTGTGTGTTCTTATTCCGGTTTATTAGCCTAGGTTACTATGTGATGCACACAGCATATAAGTATAGACTAGGTCGCCTGAATTGGAACAAAACATTTCATGTTTGTTTATTTGAAAGATGGTTTGCTACTCGCAAGTAGGCTTAAAATGCAGATTTTGCCACCCGCAGGTGGGCTTAGAAGAGATGATTTTGCCACTATCTAGTGGGCTTAACACTCAC
The DNA here is from genome assembly GCF_055761805.1 of Camellia sinensis. Lineage (NCBI taxonomy): Eukaryota > Viridiplantae > Streptophyta > Magnoliopsida > Ericales > Theaceae > Camellia > Camellia sinensis. The sequence goes on from NW_028128987.1 coordinate 33,258,688, forward strand.
AGTCAATGATTTGTTCCAATCCAAATAACCCAACCTTCACCCACAGGCATTCAGGCAATTATATTATATAAGCATATAGCCTCATGGTAAGCATGCTATCATGGCAGTCACTCACACGCATGCAAGGATGCTAAAGCATGAAACTTACCGAGTACTCCGAGCCAAGACAGAAGCTCATTAGAAATTCATGCATGAATCCTAAGTATACAGAAATGCCTAATGCAAGACATGCAAAAATGTAAACTATAGCAGGCTCGGCTATTCTAAACATGGCATATGGGATGCTACAGCTAACATGTATTCAATCTTGGAATTGAAAATACAATGCAGTTAGTATGATGCGCCGAGCCCGGTGCATGCAAAACAGATGAATGATGCAAACATGCTGTCATACTGTATGCTAAATTGAAATATGCCCTAATCTAACCATCAAAAGCGGGTAAATAAAAGGGAAAAAGACGTGGGGTTGGAAGACATACATAACACTCACGCACACTTATTACAGTTGTGCCCTCGTGCAGAGGGTCCGAATAAATAATACAGTCCCAAATAAAAGAATATTACAGTCCAAATATTACAGTCCGAATAATATACAAATTCCTAATTAATTAACAAATTAACTAAGAGAGCTGTAAAACTGGCGTGCAAGCCAGGGACTGCCTTGCTTCTGATGAATGATGCATGTCTGGGCTGTCTTGCGCGGAAATCCACGGCGATGCCCCGATTAGCCTCTGTTTGCACTTTTTCTTGAAATGCGCGCCAAACTCCGGAAAGTTGCTGATTCTTGATTTTTGTTGCAACAGAGAGCAGGAAAGGGGCATAGCAATGTATTTCACAAATATATGCATGCCTCGATCCTCGTGCCACCAATCACGCATATTGATGCATGATGGCCGAGGAATCGAAATGTGCAACTCAATATGGAATGAATGCACGTGTAAACACAACAAGAACCTAACTCCATCATGGATGATCCGGAGTGTCGGTGACTGGGGAATTAAGACGCGTTCCGTCACTCGGAGTACGAAACGCACCTTGCTTCCCGTGCCCGGGCTAACTCCTATCCCGAACACGATGCAATATGCATGATATGCATGAAATGCAACTAAGATACAGCCTAACATGCACAATGCTATGAAAATGAGATGCCTCGAAGTGCATGCACACGGGCACGCAAACCGAGAAAATGCATACGCAATGCAATATGGCTAAAATGGCATATAGAATGCAACATGGACTTATACTAACATGAGAGAGCCTCAGCCACACTCACATAAGAGGCCGATGGATGAAAATTAAGTGCCTCGAAATGCGTGCACACGGGCACGCAAACCGAGGCAATGACATATGCAATGCAATGGCATGGAAATGGCATATAGAATGCAACATGGACTTATACTAACATGAGAGAACCTCAGCCGCACTCACATAAGAGGCCGATGGATGAAAATGAAGTACCTCGAAATGCGTGCACACGGGCACGCAAACCGAGGCAATGGCATACGCAATGCAATATGGCTAAGATGGCATATAGAATGCAACATGGACTTATACTAACATGAGAGAGCCTCAGCCACACTCACATAAGAGGCCGATGGATGAAAATGAAGTGCCTCGAAATGCGTGCACACGGGCACGCAAACCGAGGCAATGACATATGCAATGCAATGGCATGGAAATGGCATATAGAATGCAACATGGACTTATACTAACATGAGAGAGCCTCAGCAGCACTCACATAAGAGGCCGATGGATGAAAATGAAGTGCCTCGAAATGCGTGCACACGGGCACGCAAACCGAGGCAATGGCATACGCAATGCAGTATGGCTAAGATGGCATATAGAATGCAACATGGACTTATACTAACATGAGAGAGCCTCAGCCATACTCACATAAGAGGCCGATGGATGAAAATGAAGTGCCTCGAAATGCGTGCACACGGGCACGCAAACCGAGGCAATGGCATACGCAATGCAATATGGCTAAGATGGCATATAGAATGCAACATGGACTTATACTAACATGAGAGAGCCTCAGCCGCACTCACATAAGAGGCCGATGGATGAAAATGAAGTGCCGCGAAATGCGTGCACACGGACACGCAAACCGAGGCAATGACATATGCAATGCAATAATGGGCTTACACCTACATGAGAGAGCCTCAGCCACACTCACATAAGAGGCCGTGGATGAAAACAAGACAACTCGAAATGCGTGCACGCGTGCACGCAAACCGAGGACCGACCCTCAGGCACCGAAATGCCACTCTAATGAGACATGGCAAAGACATGGAATATGACATGTAAATATGCAAAAATCAGTAGCAAAATAAAGGGGAAAACAGCACCGAAATCAGGCGAAATGACACCCGATGCATGGAATCTCTCCCGAAATGCAAAACTAGGTACATGAAATGACTTACAGCTATACAAAGCATGCATAATTGGTACAAGGAATGAAAAGACAGAATCAAGGCAGCCCCAAAATAAGCATTTTTCCAGTTCAAAGCATGGCCAAACAGCAAACATAAATAGGGCAAAACTAGTATGCAAAAATGGCCCTAAATATGAGGTTATGAAGCAACTCACAGCTGCTGACCTCAAACAGGTTAGGGCCCTTCAACAACATTGAATAGGGGCCCAAAATAAGCCACTTTACAGAACTGTAAAAACCCCAGAAACAAACATAGATATGGCTAAGCTCTTATGCAAGAATATGGGCCAAAAGGTGGCCAAAGAAGCAAGTGGTATATGAAAAGCCCAAACTGAAAAATTCCCTTCTACAACATTGAAGAGGGACCAAAAATATGCACATTTACAGTTTACGGCAGCCCCAAAATCAGTATACAAACATGCTAGAAATGTAATGCAAAATGAGGCTCAAAAGTGGCTATAACACAAAGTATGCAAAATATTCAACAAACAGCCAAAGACCCTTAATGAAACATGAAGAATGGGCCAAAATAAGACTATTTTCAGTACTGTAAAAAGGCCAAAAGCAGAAGCACAATGGGCTGCCAAAGCATGAAAGAAAAGGGGACCAAAGAGGGATATAACATGAAGTGGCAGATGGAGGTCCCAAAAAGTAATGAGCCCTTCTTCAATGTTGAAGAGGGGCTCAAAATAAGCCTATTTACAGTTTACATCATGCTCCAAAACAGATCACATATAGGCTAAAAATATCATGCAAGAAAATGGCATTCAAGGAGGATATTGAAGCAAGTGCAATATGGGAGCCTCAAACAGGGTTGAGCCCTTAAGAAAAAGTGAAAAAGAGCTCAAAATAAGGCCACTTTCAGTTAGGGCCGGAGCTCAAAACAGCAAGCATGTATAGCTTATAAATGATACAAGAAATGAAACAAAAAGAGGGGAAATGAAACTCACCCTTGAAGACAAGTCTTTAGCAACTCTTGGCTTGAGTTTGTAGCACCCTTAGGCCTTGAAGAACACCTTCAAACTTCTGGAATGGAGGATGGAAGGGTGGGGGTTGGTGGTGTAGAACAAATGGTGGTGTTGGACTTGGAGGTTTTCAAGGAAATGAGAGAGATGGAGGAGGATTTTTGCATGCAAGCTTGAAGATGATTTTTTCTAACCCTTCTCACCAATGCTGCCTGCTGGTTATATGGACAAAAAAAAGGGAGAAAAGGAGGGGCAAAGGTGGGAGAAAAAGGAGACAAGTTTTCCCCCCAAAAATATCCCCGGATTGAGATATTTTCTGGGGGATACAGCTATACAGCTGTAAAGTGTGTATTGCAAGGAACATGGCCGGCCACCTTTTGGAGTTGCAGGTGGCCGGCCGGCCACCCCCCCTAGCCGGCTGGCTAGGGGTCAAAAGGGTCAAGTTGATTTTTTGGCCGGCCACCACAAAAAGGTGTCCTCCCAGGTCCCCTCATCATAATCTTGTGGTTCGAATTTGGAAATTGTAAAACAGGAGAGAGAATAGGCCATTTTTAGGAGGGGTTCAAAAGGTTCAATTGGAGTTTCTGGCTGGCCATATGATATTAGGATCCTCCCATGTGTGTACAACACAAATATGTGGTTTGGGGTTGAAGAAAGTGGCCCCAAGGTGTTCAACATTGGCTCGGAAGTGAGAAAAACGGGTGCCGGAGGGCAAAAATGGAATATAACTGGTTGCCAAGATAATTGCTGGCCTCCCACCTCCAGTGACCTTCCTGATGATAAAACAGAGGTACCTGCCAAAAATGAACGAAAATCGATGCAAAACGAATGCTCGGGGGCCAAAACACGCAGTTCGGGGTCCCGAAAATGGGCTGCTAAGCACTAAAAGTGGCGTTCGGCCACGAAGTGGGTTTCTCTGACTCCAGTGTCCCTCAAAAGGGAGCAAATAGGAAGTATGCCAAAAATCAGAGCGAATGGAGATGGTTGAGCGGTCCCGAACCGAGGCACACGGCCTGACGGCTCCGAAAATCGGAAACCGGGCTCCGAAATGGACAAAATGGCCTACGACCACAAAACGTAGCCCACGGCCACTAAGAGATGGTCCAAGGGACCTCTCCCTCCCCTCAGGAAAAGAAACAGAAAAAACCGAGCCTGGTTCGCAAACCGAGGCAAAGCACAAAAGAGGGTTCGGAAGTCCGGAGGCAGGGTTCACAACTGAGACTCTGAGACTTCTGAACGAGCATAATATGTAGTATCATCGAGCGCTCAACTGGTGACGTCTAAGTCTTAAGGTCGGTCAAAAATGGGGTGTCTACAAGCGTGTTCAGATTTTTGTTCTTGGCGCTCGAGCGTTGTGTTCTCCACTCGAGCGGGTCATGCGTATATGAGTTATCCGCTGGGTGATTTTAAATCACTTTTTTACTTTCCTTTCTCTCTCCTACTTTTTCTAAAACCCATTTTGAGAGCTCCTCTCTCTAAAACCTTGACTTCTCTCTAGGTATTGATCTAGTAGGAGTGAGTTCCTCTCCTTCGACCTTTGTAAAAGTTGTGTTGATCGTCGAGGGCGTCGTTTTGATCCGAGAATCTTGGTCTTTGGAGCACTTTGGTTTTGGTCTCTTCTCCATCCGAGCTCTAACTTTGAGGTAGGGATATCCTACTCCTCTTTATGAGCTTTGTCTTTAATTTTTTGCATTTTGATATGTTGGGGGCTGTTGGGTAATTTTGAGAGAGTTTGGGCCTTTGTGTAATTTTACAAAAGTTGGGGTTTTTATTTATATAAAACCTAAATGCATGATCGGCATGGAAAAGTGGAATTGATGTTGAAACATTAATGAAAATGGAACCGAAGGGTTGTAATGTTAATTATGGAAAATGCCCTAATTACATTGATTGATTAATTTGTATAATTAATTGTTGGAAATGAAGGATTGATTTGAAAATGTGGAAATTGGAAAGGGAAGGGGTTAAAGGGTGTAGTTGGATCATTTATCACTCACCTAGTTAAAATGTTGATAATATATCCATTGTTGCATTTATTTTCTGTATAGAAATAACTGCTTTGGGCTATCGGTGGAGGATAGTCTTGATTGTTGTAGACAATGCATGATGATTAGGCAAACTGGAACTAATCACTGGAACGTGTCATTGAGTATGACGGTTGAAAGAATACATTAAATTTATGTGTTGTGTGATGATGTGTATAATTATTGTTTATATGCATTGTGTTGTGTTGGAGGAGATAGGGGATGTACTCCACTGTTTAGGGGAAGATAGGGGATGGACCTCTAAACTGGATGTTGTTGGGAGGAGATAGGGGATGGACTCCATAGATAGAGCTCATATGCTTATCTATTAATGTGTTGGCAGAGCTCATATGCTTGTCTTTGGAAGTGTGATAGTGCTCTTATGCATATCTATGGAAGTGATTATATAGCTTGTATGCTTATCTGTTGGTGTGTGATATAACTAGTATGCTTATCTATTATGAAATGGGAAAGTGCTTAATATGAGTTATTGCCTCATATGGGTTGTTTGGCCAGGTTTTGAGCCATGGTTGTAAATTGAGAATTGAACAGAATTGGAAAATGGATTGTAACATGGACTTGTATGCCATGAAACTGTAAAGTGTGATAAGGGAAAGTATCAGTGTTGGCCATCTATCAACTGCTAAATCTTTAGTCATTGTTCATATTTGGTTTAGTGTACTTCTACTGGGCTGTGGCTCACCCTATATGGGAATATCATTTTCAGGTACAGGTAGCATGCCACCTCCAAGGACGTAGCTTGGGAGGCTAGAGGCGGGCATACTTTGGTTGTCTTATTTCTTTTGATGTATTACATGTAAATTCAAGCCAAGGGCTTAATATGTAATTGAGTTAGTACGCTTTCTTTTTGTAACCAAGTGTTAACTTGGAAAGCTGTAAGCCCGTAGGGCATTTGCTTTTGTTGTTAACATGTAATACCTTTTGGTAATGGAACTCTGATGAATAGTAAAATGTAAAGCTTTTATATATCAATGCATGTCTATGTTGATGGGTTTAACGTTATTTCTTTTTTTTTGAGGGCGTTACAATATCTTAATGATCTATTTGGAAATTAAATAAAAAATGATGTTTAATAGAAAAGCAAATTGAATAAAAATAGAAGTTGAATAAAAATAAAAAGGAAAGTTGCATAAAATAAAAAATGAAAGTTCAATCCAGAAACCACTATACCTTAACGATCTATTTGGAAATTAAATAAAAAAGGAAGTTTAATAGAAAAGTAAATTGAATAAAAATGGAAGTTGAATAAAAATAAAAATGAAAGTTGCAGAAAATTAACTATGGAAGTTCAATCTAGAAACCACTATACCTTAACGATCTATTTGGAAATTAAATAAAAAAAGAAGTTTAATAGAAAAGTAAATTGAATAAAAATGGAAGTTAAATAAAACTAAAACTGGAAGTTGCAGAAATGTAAAAATGGAAGTTCATTCAAGAAACCACTATACCTTAACGATCTATTTGGAAATTAAATAAAAAAGGATGTTTAATAGAAAAGTAAATTAAATAAAAATGAAAGTTGAATAAAAATAAAAAGGAAAGTTGCATAAAATAAAAAATAGAAGTTCAATCCAAAAACCACTATACCTTAACGATCTACTCGGAAATTAAATAAAAAATGAAGTTTAATAGAAAAGTAAATCGAATAAAAATGGAAGTTGAATAAAAATAAAAATGAAAGTTGCATAAAATTAAAAATGGCAGTTCAATCCAAAAACCACTATACCTTAACGATCTATTTGGAAATTAAATAAAAAAGGAAGTTGAGTGGAAAAGAAACTTGAATAAAAAAGGAAGTTAAATAAAACTAAAACTGGAAGTTGCAGAAATGTAAAAATGGAAGTTCATTCAAGAAACCACTATACCTTAACGATTTATTTGGAAATTAAATAAAAAAGGATGTTTAATAGAAAAGCAATTTGAATAAAAATGGAAGTTGAATAAAAATAAAAAGGAAAGTTGCATAAAATAAAAAGTGGAAGTTCAATCCAGAAACCATTATACCTTAACAATCTGTTTGCAAATTAAATAAAAAAGGAAGTTTAATAGAAAAGGAAATTGAATAAAAATGGAAGTTGAATAAAAATAAAAATGAAAGTTGCAGAAAATTAAATATAGTAGTTCAATCCAGAAACCACTATACCTTAACGATCTATTTGGAAATTAAATAAAAAAGGAAGTTTAATAGAAAAGTAAATTTCATAAAATGGAAGTAGAATAAAAATAAAAATGAAAGTTGCATAAAATTAAAAATGGAAGTTCAATCCAAAAACCACTATACTTTAACGATCTATTTGGCAATTAAATAAAAAATGAAGTTTAATAGAAAAGTAAATTGAATAAAAATGGAAGTTGAATAAAAATAAAAATGGAAGTTGCAGAAAATTAAATATAGAAGTTCAATCCAGAAACCACTATACCTTAACGATCTATTTGGAAATTAAATAAAAAAGGAAGTTTAATAGAAAAGTAAATTGAATAAAAATGGAAGTTGAATAAAAATAAAATGAAAGTTGCAGAAAATTAAATATGGAAGTTCAATCCAGAAACCACTATACCTTAGCGATCTATTTGGAAATTAAATAAAAAAGGAAGTTTAATTGAAAAGTAAATTGAATAAAAATGGAAGTTGAATAAAAATAAAAATGGAAGTTGTAGAAAATTAAATATGGAAGTTCAATCCAGAAACCACTATACCTTAACGATCTATTTGGAAATTGTCACGACCCCAAACCGCCCCTAGTAGTTTAGTGCCGTGATGGCCAGTAATCCGAGATTACCGAAGGCCAACTTTCAAAAATTTACACACAAACAGAGTATAATTATATATATGGGGCTCACATGTGCGGAAGCAATAATCTTAAAATATAAGTGGTCCATAAGAGCAGTGCGTAAGTTTCGTGGAATGGCATACAACTTTACATAATATTACAACTTGAATACAAATACAAAATACATTTTACATCTTGATCAAAAGGCTTCTCCAGCCGACATGTGTAAATTACAGACATTATAAGCCGAGAAGCATAGTTTTCAAGACTGCCGACATGTATACAAGTGAAGCCGACATAACAAAAATCCAAAACAAGCTTGCAAGTCACACCTAGGCGTCACCGCCTTCCTGCTCATCACCTACATATATATAGAGAGGGTGAGCTTGGATACTCAGTGAATGGTATAAGAAATAAAGGGGTTTGCATGACTGGTATTCAAGATCTTTATCAAACAATACATAACATAGTTGGTACAAGTCAAGGGATGAACCAAGTCCATCTTCCAAATCTGTCAAGTTTCAAAGGATGCTTACTAACATCATTATAATACAAGTGATGACATCTCGGCAAACAAGACCCACACGGTAAACCGTCAGTGGCAAACAAGACAAGACGAGGCAAGACAAGGGAGATATCTCAATTCAATGGTGTCGTTGCATTATAGTCCCCGGACACTAAGGACTCATGCTTCTAATGCTTAGAGTCCCCTAGCACGTGCGGACTTCCAAACTTTGTGCTACAATTGCTTATAGTCCCTTAGCACGTACGGACTTTCAAACTTTGTGCTACAAATGCTTATAGTCCCTTAGCACGTATGGACTTTCAAACTTTGTGCTACAAATGCTTATAGTCCCCTAGCACGTACGGACTTTCCAAGAATGTCATCAAAACAAGATGATATATATATATATATATATATATTTTTCCAATTAGGAATAACCATTCATGCTTACAAATACTTTCCAAAATGAAGCAAAACAAGACTTTTATCAAGGCATTATAACATAGCTTTATTTAAAATGCCACTCACTTAGTTCTTCAAACGTCGGGGTCGAGGCAAGTCCAAACCCTACAAACACATGGCAAAGTCTACTGAATGCACTTTTAAACAAGTTTCACATGCATGCAGATGATCTCGGCATTCCTCAAGACTAAGTCAAATCAAAACAAACACAATTCTTTATCTCGAAAAACATGTCGGGCGGCTACCAGGTCTAGGCCGAGGTCATACACCTCCTTGCCGAGGTGTTTGCCTCGATGGCCACATTCAAAGGAATGAAGTCGGAAAAATCTGGGTTTCCCTTTCTTGAAGAACATGATAAACATGAAGAACATGAACATGAGGGAGATGAATGCAAAGATCGTGATTTGCTATTACCAAAATCTGGGATTTCATGCTATGAGTTCAAAAACATGGACCTGGGTACCCATATTCAAGGATCTAGTGAGAACAAACACAAAAACACGAAACTTAATGCAAACTTCCAGATCAAACAAGACATTTCTTTCAAGAACACACGAACACCATTTTCTCTTTCTAAAACCAACTTTAAATCGATGCATGACATGCAAAACGGGTTCGATCATGCAATGCAGCTAGATGATCAATAAAAATGACAAGAGTAGATCAAGAATCTAACCTCAATACGCGAATCAAATGGTTTGATCTCTAGGAATCAAGCTCGAGACCCACTCTCTCACTCTAAACTTCTTCTTCTTCTTCTAGAGCTTCTCTCTCCTCACAAGCAAAGACATATAGCAAAATGATACATTTCTAAGTCTGCTGGCTGACTTAACCCTCTACAGAGGCACGTGGCAGCGGCTGGTTGGTGCTATACAGAAAGGTGGCTGAGTGACAAGACAAAACTATGGCAAAGTGTGTTCAACAAGCAAGACAGCGTGGGCACTCTGGCGAGTAGTGATCTCAGCTAGGAACAAGACATCGGCAAGTAGGGAACAATGACCTCGGCTAGGAAGGACAACACTTGACTAAGCTGTGCCACACCTTGGCCTAGATGTGCCACATCTCGGTCTAGGTCATACCTCTCCGGGACAAGATCACTTAGGTGCAAAGGTAACATCTCGGCCTGGATGATTCACACCTTGGCCTTGGTGATGAACACCTCGGCCTAGATGATGACATCTCGGCCAATATGTCAGGGCGAAGGTGGAGGTCAAACAAAGTGATTCCAAGGTAATCCTAGACGGAAGACGACCTCGGCTAAACTCACACCAAGCAAGGTACAAAACATGCTGAAGCACTTAAACAAACAAGGACAAGACTTGAAACGCAAGCTTACAAGACAGAATCACATGAATGCATATGAGTATGGTTAGGATAGTGTGAGGGTTATTACATCCTCCCCCTCTTAAAGAAGTTTGGTCCCCAAACTTGAGTTACCTTGGTTCGAGAATAACTCCGGGTATCGGACTTTCATTTCCTCTTCCATTTCCCACGTAGCATCCTTGCTGTAATGCTCTTTCCATTTAACCTTCACCATCAGTATTACCTTATTTCTCAAACGCCTTACTTGCCTATCGATGATACGTATCGGTCCTTCTTCATAGCTTAGGCCTTCATCAACCACAATCCCGGAATGATCGATCACGTGTAGTGGATCCCGTATATACTTCCTCAACATCGAGATATGAAACACATCATGAACTTGACTTAATCTCGGTGGTAAAGCTAGTCTGTAGGCAACTGGGTTAACTTTCTCAAGAATTTCAAACGGTCCAATGTAACGGGGTGCCAATTTACCCTTCTTCCCAAATCTTGAAACTCCTTTCATCGGCGAGGTTTTCAGGAACACATGATCCCCTACTTCGAATTCTAACTCCTTCCTTCTCTGGTTGGCGTAACTCTTTTGTCGACTCTGAGCAGTTCTGATTCTCTGTTGGATAAGCTTAATCTTTTCGGTTGTTCTTTGAACTAAATCTGGGCCGATCAAAGCTTTATCCCCTACTACGGTCCAACATATCGGCGATCCGCACTTTCTTCCATACAAGGCTTCATACGGCGCCATGCCAATGCTAGCTTGGTAGCTGTTGTTGTAAGCGAATTCTACTAATGGCAAATGCACTTCCCAGCTTCCCTTGAAGTCCAATACACACAGTCTAAGCATATCTTCAAGTGTTTGAATTGTTCTCTCTGTTTGGCCATCGGTCTGCGGATGAAAAGCTGTACTAAACCTCAATTCGGTCCCCAAAGCACTTTGTAAACTCTGCCAAAATCTGGAAACAAATTTTGGATCTCGGTCTGACACGATGGACATCGGCACACCATGAAGTCTAACGATCTCATTCATATACAACACAGCAAGTCGGTCAGCATTGAACAAGGTCCTAACCGGCAAGAAATGCGCCGACTTAGTTAACCTGTCGATTATAACCCAAATCAAATCCATTCCTTTCTGTGTCTTCGGCAGCCCAATCACAAAGTCCATGGAGATGTCTTCCCATTTCCACTCAGGAATCGGCAAGGGTTGGAGAAGTCCTGCTGGCCTCTGATGTTCCACTTTCACTTGTTGACAATACAAACACTGAGACACGAACTCGGCTATCTCTCTTTTCATATTCGGCCACCAAAAGGTATGTTTCACATCCTGATACATCTTGGTGTTCCCTGGGTGAACTGCAAATCTGGATCCATGAGAGTCTTGCAAAATCCTTCTTTTCAATTCCGGGACGTCGGCCACGTACAATCTTCCTTCAAACTTAAGCACTCCATTCTCAAGGGTGTAACCCGACCTCGGCTTGGTGGTAATCTCGTCGGCTACCTTCTTCAGGAATCCATCCTCCATTTGCCTTGCCTTTACCTCCCCAATAGTAGTCGGCTCCATTGAAATCACGGCTAGGCACGCCAAACTTCCCACTGACTTCCTACTCAATGCGTCGGTTACCGAGTTTGCTTTACCTGGGTGATACTGAATCGGCATGTCATAATCCTTCAATAGTTCAAGCCATCTTCTCTGCCTCAAATTCAGTTCCTTCTGGGTGAACAAATACTTCAAACTCTTATGATCTGTAAAAACTTGGCAAGAGGTTCCATACAAGTAGTGGCGCCAAATCTTCAAAGCAAACACCACGGCTGCTAGCTCTAGATCATGAGTTGGATAGTTCTTTTCATGAAGCTTCAACTGACGAGATGCATATGCTATGACTCTGCCCCCTTGCATTAATACACAACCCAAACCCTTATGCGAAGCATCGCTGAAGATCTGAAATTCTTCATTACCCGACGGGAGTGCAAGAACTGGTGCCGTAACTAACCTCGTCTTCAACTCTTGGAAGGCTGATTCTGTATCATCGGTCCATTCATATGCTGTTCCTTTCTTAGTTAGTTGTGTCAATGGTACTGCTATCTTTGAGAAGTCCGTCACAAACTTTCTGTAATAACCTGCCAAGCCCAGAAAACTACGAACCTCGGACACGTTGGTCGGCGTCGGCCAATCCACAATGGCCTCAATCTTACTCGGATCAATTGATATTCCCTCTTCATTAATCACATGTCCTAAAAATGAGATGCTGGAAAGCCAAAATTCACACTTACTCAACTTGGCGTACAGCTTCTTGTCTCTCAAGATTTGCAAGGCAAGCCTCAAATGGTTTTCGTGCTCAATTGTACTCTTGGAATAGATCAATATATCATCAATAAAAACAACTACGAACTCATCTAGGTACGGCTTAAAGACTCTGTTCATCAAGTCCATGAACGCTGCAGGAGCATTGGTCACTCCGAACGGCATTACCAAAAATTTGTAGTGGCCATACCTTGTCCGAAAAGCAGTCTTCTCAATGTCCTCGGCTTTAACTTTCAGCTGGTGGTAGCCCGACCTAAGGTCAATCTTGGAAAAGACTCGTGACCCTTATAATTGATCAAGCAAATCGTCAATCCTAGGCAATGGGTACTTGTTCTTGATGGTTACTGTCACGACCCCAAACCGCCCCTAGTAGTTTGGTGCCGTGATGGCCAGTAATCCGTAATTACCGAAGGCCAACTTCCACAATTCGCACACAATCGGGGTATAGTTTACGGGGCTTACAAGTGCGGAAGCAATAATCTAAAATACAAGTGGTCCATAAGAGCAGTGCATAAGTCAAATGGAATGGCATACATCTTTACATAGCTTTAAAACTTGAATACAAAAGTACATATTACATCTTAGCAAAAGGGCTTCTCAAGCCGACATAAATATGATACATGAAATACAAATCAAGAGTACATAATCTTCAGATTGCCGACATCTTCAAAGCCGACATAGCATGCATACAAAACACACATCTCGGCGTAGCCGACTTCTTGCTTGTTACCTACATATATACATAGGGAGGGTGAGCTTGGATACTCAGTGAATGGTATAAGTAATAAAGGGGTTAAATGAATGATTCCCGAGGTCCTTCAAAACAATACAAAATATGTCTTTGTCAAAAACCATACTTGTCATAGCTTGTGCAAAACACGAGATAAATCTTGTTCATCAAACTTGATCTTACAAAACTTACATACTTAACATGTGTGCTACTAATGCTTAAAGTCCCTTAGCACGTACGGACTTGTGCCACAGTTGTTTAAAGTCCCCTGGTACGTACGGACTTCACATATGTGCTACTAATGCTTATAGTTCCTTAGCACGTACGGACTTGTGCCACAATTGCTTAAAGTCCCTTGGCACGTACGGACTTCACATATGCCCTACTAATGCTTATAGTCCCTTAGCATGTACGGACTTGTGCCACAATTGCTTAAAGTCCCCTGGCACGTACGGACTTTCAAAGATTGACATCAAAACAAAGCTTACTTGATAACTTGCCATTCAAAACAAAGCTTATACTTGATACATAAAATAGGGATATCATTTACGCTTAACAAATACTTTTATCAAAACAAGGCAAAGCTTTATCAAAACCTTGAGAACATAACTTTATTAAAAATACCACTCACATTGGTTCTTGGGACGTCGGGGTCAAGGCAAAGGTCCAAGTCCTACAAACACATGGCAAAGCATACTAAACATACTTCTCAAAACAGGTCTCACATGCATGCAAATGATCTCGGAAAAACATGCTGGCAGTCAAAACACTGTTTTACATGTCAGGAAGACATGCTGGGTACCAACCAGGTCTTTGTCGAGGTCCCACACCTCCTGGCCGAGGCGTGGCTACCTAGGCTTCGGCGTGCGGCTGCATGCTGAGGTGCGCACAAGACAAACTAAAGGTGCAAGTGATCATGCAAGGTAGGCCAAGGTGAGATACGATGCTTGGCCTAAGTGTGAGGTCTAGGTGAGAGTGATCTCGACGACTACATTTCGGGAAATGAGGTCTGGAGATCTGGGTTTCCACCCGTGAAGAACAGGAGGAACATGAACATGAAGATCATGAAGAACATGGATGCTAAAATCATAACTTCTTTATTTACAAAATCTGGGATTTCATGCTATGAGTTCGAAAACATGGACCTGGGTACCCATACTTGAAAATCATGTGAAAACAAACACAAAAACATGGGTCTAGGCATGAGCCTTCGGATCAAAACATGACTTTTCTTGAAAAACACATGAATGCCATTTTCTCTTTCTAACACCGAACTTCAAAGCAATGCATGGCTTACAAATCATATTCAATCATGCAATGCAATAACATAAACATAAGGAACAACAAGAGCGGATCAAGAATCTAACCTTAGAACACGGATCTAACGGTTCGATCTCTAGGAAACAAGCTTAGAAATCCACTCTCTCTCAAGAACTCTTCTTCCTCTCCTAGAGCTTCTCTCCCATCTACAAAACAAAGATACAACCAAATGGTGGGTTCTCTCTCTCTATCGGCTGACTTAACTCTCAACTCGGACACGTGGCGACGGCTGGTTGGTTCTCTTAAAAAAGGTGATGGATTGACAAGACAAGACTATGACAAAGCGTATCTAACAAGCTACTCGGTAAAGCACTCCGGCAAGTGGTGACATCGGCTAAGGGCAAGGCTTCGGCAACTAAGATGACAATGACCTCGGCTAGGAAGGACAACACTTGACTAAGCTGTGCCACACCTTGGCCTAGATGTGCCACACCTCGATCTAGGTCATACCACTCCAGGACAAGGTCACTCAGGTACAAAGGTAACATCTCGGCCTAGATGATACACATCTCGGCCTTGGTGATTCACACCTCGGCCTAGATAATGACATCTCGGCCTAGATAATGACATCTCGGCCAATATGTCAAAGCAAAGAGGGAGGTCAAACGAAGGGGTTCCAAGATACTTCTAGACTGAAGATGACCTCGGCTTGGAATGATCTAGGCATAACGTAACCTAGGCTTGGCATAACATCGGCTAACATAACTTAGGCTCGGGGTACCAAGGAAGGAACAAGGCAAGCACACAACACTTAGGCAATTCGCATAACCACAAAATAAGGCATGGACCTTACTTAGCCAAAACAAGTCATAAACATGCAAATGCAAACTTAACGAGTCATAATCATACCAATGTTCATGAACATGACTAAGACATAAATGTGGGTTGCTACAGTTACCTTATTAAGTTTTCTGTAATCAATGCAAAGGCGAAGCGTGCCATCCTTTTTCTTAACAAATAAAACAGGTGCTCCCCATGGTAAAGTACTCGGCCTGATGAATCCCTTATCCGACAATTCTTGTAACTGTAGTTTCAGTTCTCTAAGTTCAGCTGGGGCCACCCTATAGGGTGTTTTGGAGATAGGTTGCGTTCCCGACACGAGGTTCACAGTAAACTCTATTTCTCTATCGACTAAGTGGCCAGGCAGCTCATTTGGAAAAACGTCGGGAAACTCCTTAACAACTGGTATGTCGGCTAACTCAACACTTCCGTTCAAATCACTTAGTATACTGCACAAATAACCCTGACACCCTTTTTGGATCAACTTATAGGCTTTCATGGATGAGATTAAGTAGGGTGGGGGTACTACTCCCTTACCCTGGAAAAAGACCTCGGTTTTGTTTGGGGTCTTCAATGTAACGCTCTTAGTAACACAATTTATGGATGCATGATGCGCTACTAACCAATCCATTCCCAATATGACATCAAAGTGGGTCATGCTAAATGGCATCAAATCAGCTAATAATTCTATATCCTCAATCATCACAACACACGCCCTATATATGGATGCAATAAGTATAGTTCCCCCAGATGGAGTAGATACAGATAGCACATAATCAAGGGGTTCTAACGGTCTGTTCAACTTCTCGACAAATTTAACAGACACAAAGGAATGCGTAGAGCCCGAATCAATCAAGACGTATGCAACTTGAGAGCAAATTGAGAGTGTACCTGACACTACCGTTTCAGCATTCTGGGTGTCTCCTGGCACTAAAGCAAAAACTCTGCCCTGTCTCATCTATGTGCTTCCAACGTTGCTTCCTTGTGCAGAGCCTGAGATGCTCCCACTTTTCTTACCATCACCAGCTCTTGCCTTTGGACAGTCCTTCACGCGGTGGCCTATCTCGCCACATTCAAAGCAGGCTCCTGTCGCCCAGCGACAAACCCCGGTATGCGGCTTCCCACAACTCGCACACGTCAGCTTGGCATTCCCATCCCAATCTGAGTTGCTGGAACTGCCCACATTCGCCTTCTTCTTGGCATTAAACGGTATCCGACGACCTTCATAGTTCTGTCTCTTCCTCTGACTCTCTCCTGAACTTTGATATCGGTTTAGGTTAGCTTCCGCCAAGATGGCCTTGTCTAACACCTCGGCGTAAGTCGGCATATTGAGCATGTTGACCCGATCTTGGATTGGTCCTCGTAGTCCACTTTCAAACTTCCTGGCTTTCCTATACTCATCACTGACTATATGAGGCGCATATCTCGCCAATTCGGTGAAAGCACGGTCGTACTCTGCCACTGTTCTGCTGCCTTGTGTTAGAGTCTGGAATTCTGTGGTCTTGCGATCTCGAACGCTAAGTGGGAAATGCTTGTTGTAAAACAGTTCCAAAAATCTGGCCCAAGTTAAATCAGGATTAGCCTCCCGGATCATCATCCACCACCTTCGAGCGTCGTCGTCTAATATGAATGCTGCTAATGTCACCTTTTGAGTGTCGATGCTAGGAAAGATCTCGAACAGCTTTTCCATTTCTAAAACCCATGCCTTGGCCTTCATCGGCTCTATGCCCCCTACGAATCTCGGTGGGTTCATCTTCTTGAACTCTTTAATCAAAGTCATCATCCCTTCCCCATACAAGGCTGGCTGCAGAGACACTTGGGGCACTGGAAGAGGTGGAGCTGCATGTCGGCCATCCGTCTGTTCGACCGGGGTTGATGTAGCATTTGCATTCTGTTGCCTCATCTGCCTCAACTCGTGGGCCAAACCTTCAACTAGTCTTTCCAGTCTGTCCAGTCTATCCTCTGACTAATCTCAGCCAACTGGTGGTCTACCTCTCCTCATGATGCTATGGGTAGGCAAAATGCAACCTTAAAACAAACTGAACCAAGAACCATGTATGCAAATAACAAATGGTTATGCCGAGATGATGCACACCTTGTCAAATAACAAGCAATATGATGCAATCCTAAGATCATTCTACGGGCATCCTATGCTCTTTAGGACTCAAAGTGTGTGAATAACGTACTATAAGGAATGCGTGCTCTGATACCAATCTGTCACGACCCCAAACCGCCCCTAGTAGTTTAGTGCCGTGATGGCCAGTAATCCGAGATTACCGAAGGCCAACTTTCGAAAATTTACACACAAACAGAGTATAATTATATATATGGGGCTCACAAGTGCGGAAGCAATAATCTTAAAATATAAGTGGTCCATAAGAGCAGTGCGTAAGTTTCGTGGAATGGCATACAACTTTACATAATATTACAACTTGAATACAAATACAAAATACATTTTACATCTTGATCAAAAGGCTTCTCCAGCCGACATGTGTAAATTACAGACATTATAAGCCGAGAAGCATAGTTTTCAAGACTGCCGACATGTATACAAGTGAAGCCGACATAACAAAAATCCAAAACAAGCTTACGAGTCACACCTAGGCGTCACTGCCTTCCTGCTCATTATCTACATATATAGAGAGAGGGTGAGCTTGGATACTCAGTGAATGATATAAGAAATAAAGGGGTTTGCATAACTGGTATTCAAGATCTTTATCAAACAATACATAACATAGTTGGTACAAGTCAAGGGATGAACCAAGTCCATCTTCCAAATCTGTCAAGTTTCAAAGGATGCTTACTAACATCATTATAATACAAGTGATGACATCTCGGCAAACAAGACCCACGTGGTAAACCGTCAGTGGCAAACAAGACAAGACGAGGCAAGACAAGGGAGATATCTCAATTCAATGGTGTCGTTGCATTATAGTCCCCGGACACTAAGGACTCGTGCTTCTAATGCTTAGAGTCCCCTAGCACGTGCGGACTTCCAAACTTTGTGCTATAATTGGTTATAGTCCCTTAGCACGTACGGACTTTCAAACTTTGTGCTACAAATGATTATAGTCCCTTAGCACGTACGGACTTTCAAACTTTGTGCTACAAATGCTTATAGTCCCCTAGCACGTACGGACTTTCCAAGAATGTCATCAAAACAAGATGATATATATATATATATATATATTTTCCAATTAGGAATAACCATTCATGCTTACAAATACTTTCCAAAACGAAGCAAAACAAGACTTTTATCAAGGCATTATAACATAGCTTTATTTAAAATACCACTCACTTAGTTCTTCAAACGTCGGGGTCGAGGCAAGTCCAAACCCTACAAACACATGGCAAAGTCTACTGAATGCACTTTTAAACAAGTTTCACATGCATGCAGATGATCTTGGCATTCCTCAAGACTAAGTCAAATCAAAACAAACACAATTCTTTATCTCAAAAAACATGTCGGGCGGCTACCAGGTCTAGGCCGAGGTCATACACCTCCTTGCCGAGGTGTTTGCCTCGATGGCCACATTCAAAGGAATGAAGTCGGAAAAATCTGGGTTTCCCTTTCTTGAAGAACATGATAAACATGAAGAACATGAACATGAGGGAGATGAATGCAAAGATCGTGATTTGCTATTACCAAAATCTGGGATTTCATGCTATGAGTTCAAAAACATGGACCTGGGTACCCATATTCAAGGATCTAGTGAGAACAAACACAAAAACACGAAACTTAATGCAAACTTCCAGATCAAACAAGACATTTCTTTCAAGAACACACGAACACCATTTTCTCTTTCTAAAACCAACTTTAAATCGATGCATGACATGCAAAACGGGTTCGATCATGCAATGCAGCTAGATGATCAATAAAAATGACAAGAGTAGATCAAGAATCTAACCTCAATACGCGAATCAAATGGTTTGATCTCTAGGAATCAAGCTTGAGACCCACTCTCTCACTCTAAACTTCTTCTTCTTCTTCTAGAGCTTCTCTCTCCTCACAAGCAAAGACATATAGCAAAATGATACATTTTCAAGTCTGCTGGCTGACTTAACCCTCTACAGAGGCACGTGGCAGCGGCTGGTTGGTGCTATACAAAAAGGTGGCTGAGTGACAAGACGAAACTATGACAAAGTGTGTTCAACAAGCAAGACAGCGTGGGCACTCTGGCGAGTAGTGATCTCGGCTAGGAACAAGACATCGGCAAGTAGGGAACAATGACCTCGGCTAGGAAGGACAACACTTGACTAAGCTGTGCCACACCTTGGCCTAGATGTGCCACATCTCGGTCTAGGTCATACCTCTCCGGGACAAGATCACTTAGGTGCAAAGCTAACATCTCGGCCTAGATGATTCACACCTTGGCCTTGGTGATGAACACCTCGGCCTAGATGATGACATCTCGGCCAATATGTCAGGGCAAAGGTGGAGGTCAAACAAAGTGGTTCCAAGGTAATCCTAGACGGAAGACGACCTCGGCTAAACTCACACCAAGCAAGGTACAAAACATGCTGAAGCACTTAAACGAACAAGGACAAGACTTGAAACGCAAGCTTACAAGACAGAATCACATGAATGCATATGAGTATGGTTAGGATAGCGTGAGGGTTATTACAGAAATTAAATAAAAAAGGAATTTTAATAGAAAAGTAAATTGCATAAAATGGAAGTAGAATAAAAATAAACATGAAAGTTGCATAAAATTAAAAATGGAAGTTCAATCCAAAAACCACTATACTTTAACGATCTATATGGAAATTAAATAAAAAAGGAAGTTTAATGGAAAAGTAAATTGAATAAAAATGGAAGTTGAATAAAGATAAAAATGGAAGTTGCAGAAAATTAAATATGGAAGTTCAATCCATAAACCACTATACCTTAACGATCTATTTGGAAATTAAATAAAAAATGAAGTTTAATAGAAAAGTAAATTGAATTAAAATGGAAGTAGAATAAAAATAAAAATGGAAGTTCAATCCAGAAACCACTATACTTTAACGATCTACTTGGAAAATAAATAAAAAAGGAAGTTTAATAGAAAAGTAAATTGATTAAAAATGGAAGTTGAATAAAAATAAAAATGGAAGTTGCAGAAAATTAAATATGAAAGTTCAATCCAGAAACCACTATACCTTAATGATCTATTTGGAAATTAAATAAAAAAGGAAGTTTAATGGAAAAGTAAATTGAATTAAAATGGAAGTAGAATAAAAATAAAAATGAAAGTTGCATAAAATTAAAAATGGAATTTCAATCCAGAAACCACTATACCTTAACGATCTATTTGGAAATTAAATAAAAAAGGAAGTTTAATAGAAAAGGAAATTGAATAAAAATGGAAGTTGAATAAAAATAAAAATGAAAGTTGCATAAAATTAAATATGGAAGTTCAATCCAGAAACCACTTTACCTTAGCGATCAATTTGGAAATTAAATAAAAAATGAAGTTTAATAGAAAAGTAAATTGAATAAAAATAAAAATGAAAGTTGCATAAAATTAAAAATGGAAGTTCAATCCAAAAACCACTATACCTTAACGATCTATTTGGAAATTAAAAAAAAAAGGAAGTTGACTAGAAAAGAAACCTGAATAAAAAAGGAAGTTAAATAAAAATAAAAATGGAAGTTGCAGAAAATTAAAAATGGAAGTTCATTCCAGAAACCACTATACCTTAACGATCTATTTGAAAATTAAATAAAAAAGGAAGTTTAATGGAAAAGTAAATTGAACAAAAATAGAAGCTGCATAAAAATAAAAAAGAAAGTTGCATAAAATTAAAAATGCAAGTTCAATCCAAAAACCACTATACCTTAACGATCTACTCGGAAATTAAATGAAAAATGAAGTTGAAAAAAAATAAAAATGAAAGTTGCATAAAATTAAAAATGGCAGTTCAATCCAAAAACCACTATACCTTAACGATCTATTTGGAAATTAAATAAAAAAGGAAGTTGAGTAGAAAAGAAACTTGAATAAAAAAGGAAGTTAAATAAAAATAAAAATGGAAGTTGCAGAAAATTAAAAATGGAAGTTCATTCCAGAAACTACTATACCTTAACGATCTTTTTGGAAATTAAATAAAAAAGGAAGTTTAATAGAAAAGTAAATTGAATAAAAATGAAAGTATAATATAAATAAAAACGAAAGTTGCACAAAATTAAAAATGGAAGTTCAATCCAGAAACCACAATACCTTAGCGATCTATTTGGAAATTAAATAAAAAAGGAAGTTTAATAGGAAAGTAAATTGAATTAAAATGGAAGTAGAATAAAAATAAAAATGAAAGTTGCATAAAATTAAAAATGGAAGTTCAATCCAGAAACCACTATACCTTAACGATCTACTTGGAAATTAAATAAAAAAGGAAGTTTAATAGAAAAGGAAATTGAATAAAAATGGAAGTTGAATAAAAATAAAAATGAAAGTTGCATAAAATTAAATATGGAAGTTCAATCCAGAAACCACTTTACCTTAGCGATCAATTTGGAAATTAAATAAAAAATGAAGTTTAATAGAAAAGTAAATTGAATAAAAATGGAAGTTGAATAAAAATAAAAATGAAAGTTGCATAAAATTAAAAATGGAAGTTCAATCCAAAAACCACTATACCTTAACGATCTATTTGGAAATTAAAAAAAAAAAGGAAGTTGACTAGAAAAGAAACCTGAATAAAAAAGGAAGTTAAATAAAAATAAAAATGGAAGTTGCAGAAAATTAAAAATGGAAGTTCATTCCAGAAACCACTATACCTTAACGATCTATTTGAAAATTAAATAAAAAAGGAAGTTTAATGGAAAAGTAAATTGAACAAAAATAGAAGCTGCATAAAAATAAAAATGAAAGTTGCATAAAATTAAAAATGGAAGTTCAATCCAAAAACCACTATACCTTAACGATCTATTTGGAAATTAAATAAAAAAGAAAGTTGAGTAGAAAAGAAACCTGAATAAAAAAGGAAGTTAAATAAAAATAAAAATGGAAGTTGCAGAAAATTAAAAATGGAAGTTCATTCCAGAAACCACTATACCTTAACGATCTATTTGGAAATTAAATAAAAAAGGAAGTTTAATGGAAAAGTAAATTGAATAAAAATAGAAGCTGCATAAAAATAAAAATGAAAGTTGCATAAAATTAAAAATGGAAGTTCAATCCAAAAACCACTATACCTTAACGATCTATTTGGAAATTAAATAAAAAAGGAAGTTGAGTAGAAAAGAAACTTGAATAAAAAAGGAAGTTAAATAAAAATAAAAATGGAAGTTGCGGAAAATTAAAAATGGAAGTTCATTCCAGAAACTACTATACCTTAACGATCTATTTGGAAATTAAATAAAAAAGGAAGTTTAATGGAAAAGTAAATTGAATAAAAATGGAAGTTGAATAAAGATAAAAATGGAAGTTGCAGAAAATTAAATATGGAAGGTCAATCCATAAACCACTATACATTAACGATCTATTTGGAAATTAAATAAAAAATGAAGTTTAATAGAAAAGTAAATTGAATTAAAATGGAAGTAGAATAAAAATAAAAATGGAAGTTCGTTCCAGAAACCACTATATTTTAACGATCTACTTGGAAATTAAATAAAAAAGGAAGTTTAATAGAAAAGTAAATTGATTAAAAATGGAAGTTGAATAAAAATAAAAATGGAAGTTGCAGAAAATTAAATATGAAAGTTCAATCCAGAAACCACTATACCTTAATGATCTATTTGGAAATTAAATAAAAAAGGAAGTTTAATGGAAAAGTAAATTGAATTAAAATGGAAGTAGAATAAAAATAAAAATGAAAGTTGCATAAAATTAAAAATGGAATTTCAATCCAGAAACCACTATACCTTAACGATCTATTTGGAAATTAAATAAAAAAGAAAGTTTAATAGAAAAGTAAATTGAATAAAAATGGAAGTTGAATAAAAATAAAAAGGAAAGTTGCATAAAGTAAAAAATGGAAGTTCAATCCAGAAACCACTGTACCTTAACGGTCCATTTGGAAATTAAATAAAAAAAGAAATTTAATAGAAAAGTAAATTGAATAAAAATGGAAGTTGAATAAAAATAAAAAAGAAATTTGCAGAAAATTAAATATGGAAGTTCAATCCAGAAACCACTATATCTTAACGATCTATTTCGAAATTAAATAAAAACCGAAGTTTAATGGAAAAGTAAATTGAAAAAAAATGGAAGTTGAATAAAAATAAAAAGGAAAGTTGCAGAAAATTAAAAGCGGAAGTTCAATCCCGAAACCACTATACCTTAACGATCTATTTGGAAATTAAATAAAAAAGGAAATTTAACAGAAAAGTAAATTGAATAAAAATGGAAGTAGAATGAAAATAAAAAAGAATGTTGCATAAAATTAAAAATGGAAGTTCAATCCAAAAACCACTATACCTTAACGATCTAC
Source organism: Camellia sinensis (assembly GCF_055761805.1). NCBI lineage: Eukaryota > Viridiplantae > Streptophyta > Magnoliopsida > Ericales > Theaceae > Camellia > Camellia sinensis. The sequence goes on from NW_028128987.1 coordinate 33,282,737, forward strand.
TCGGAAATTAAATGAAAAATGAAGTTGAAAAAAAATAAAAATGAAAGTTGCATAAAATTAAAAATGGCAGTTCAATCCAAAAACCACTATATCTTAACGATCTATTTGGAAATTAAATAAAAAAGGAAGTTTAGTAGAAAAGAAACTTGAATAAAAAAGGAAGTTAAATAAAAATAAAAATGGAAGTTGCAGAAAATTAAAAATGGAAGTTCATTCCAGAAACTACTATACCTTAACGATCTTTTTGGAAATTAAATAAAAAAGAAAGTTTAATAGAAAAGTAAATTGAATAAAAATGAAAGTATAATATAAATAAAAATGAAAGTTGCACAAAATTAAAAATGGAAGTTCAATCCAGAAACCACAATACCTTAGCAATCTATTTGGAAATTAAATAAAAAAGGAAGTTTAATAGGAAAGTAAATTGAATTAAAATGGAAGTAGAATAAAAATAAAAATGAAAGTTGCATAAAATTAAAAATGGAAGTTCAATCCAGAAACCACTATACCTTAACGATCTACTTGGAAATTAAATAAAAAAGGAAGTTTAATAGAAAAGGAAATTGAATAAAAATGGAAGTTGAATAAAAATAAAAATGAAAGTTGCATAAAATTAAATATGGAAGTTCAATCCAGAAACCACTTTACCTTAGCGATCAATTTGGAAATTAAATAAAAAATGAAGTTTAATAGAAAAGTAAATTGAATAAAAATGGAAGTTGAATAAAAATAAAAATGAAAGTTGCATAAAATTAAAAATGGAAGTTCAATCCAAAAACCACTATACCTTAACGATCTATTTGGAAATTAAAAAAAAAAAGGAAGTTGACTAGAAAAGAAACCTGAATAAAAAAGGAAGTTAAATAAAAATAAAAATGGAAGTTGCAGAAAATTAAAAATAGAAGTTCATTCCAGAAACCACTATACCTTAACGATCTATTTGAAAATTAAATAAAAAAGGAAGTTTAATGGAAAAGTAAATTGAATAAAAATAGAAGCTGCATAAAAATAAAAATGAAAGTTGCATAAAATTAAAAATGGAAGTTCAATCCAAAAACCACTATACCTTAATGATCTATTTGGAAATTAAATAAAAAAGAAAGTTGAGTAGAAAAGAAACCTGAATAAAAAAGGAAGTTAAATAAAAATAAAAATGGAAGTTGCAGATAATTAAAAATGGAAGTTCATTCCAGAAACCACTATACCTTAACGATCTATTTGGAAATTAAATAAAAAAGGAAGTTTAATGGAAAAGTAAATTGAATAAAAATAGAAGCTGCATAAAAATAAAAATGAAAGTTGCCTAAAATTAAAAATGGAAGTTCAATCCAAAAACCACTATACCTTAACGATCTATTTGGAAATTAAATAAAAAAGGAAGTTGAGTAGAAAAGAAACTTGAATAAAAAAGGAAGTTAAATAAAAATAAAAATGGAAGTTGCGGAAAATTAAAAATGGAAGTTCATTCCAGAAACTACTATACCTTAACGATCTATTTGGAAATTAAATAAAAAACGAAGTTTAATAGTAGAAAAGAAACTTGAATAAAAAAGGAAGTAGAATATAAATAAAAATGAAAGTTGCATAAAATTAAAAATAAAATTTCAATCCAGAAATCACTATACCTTAGCGATCTATTTGGAAATTAAATAAAAAAGGAAGTTTAATAGGAAAGTAAATTGAATTAAAATGGAAGTAGAATAAAAATAAAAATGAAATTTGCATAAAATTAAAAATGGAAGTTCAATCCAGAAACCACTATACCTTAACGATCTATTTGGAAATTAAATAAAAAAGGAAGTTTAATAGAAAATGAAATTGAATAAAAATGAAAGTTGAATAAAAATAAAAATGAAAGTTGCAGAAAATTAAATATGGAAGTTCAATCCAGAAACCAATTTACCTTAACGATCTATTTGGAAATTAAATAAAAAAGGAAGTTTAATCGAAAAGTAAATTGAATAAAAATGGAAGTTGAATAAAAATAAAAATGAAAGTTGCATAAAATTAAAAATGGAAGTTCAATCCAAAAACCACTATACCTTAACGATCTATTTGGAAATTAAATAAAAAAGAAAGTTGTGTTGAAAAGAAACCTGAATAAAAAAGGAAGTTAAATAAAAATAAAAATGGAAGTTGCAGAAAATTAAAAATGGAAGTTCATTCCAGAAACCACTATATCTTAACGATCTATTTGGAAATTAAATAAAAAAGGAACTTAATGTAAAAGTAAATTGAATAAAAATAGAAGCTGCATAAAAATAAAAATGAAAGTTGCATAAAATTAAAAATGGAAGTTCAATCCAAAAACCACAATACCTTAACGATCAATTTGGAAATTAAATAAAAAAGAAAGTTGAGTAGAAAAGAATCTTGAAAAAAAATGTAAGTTAAACAAAAATAAAAATGGAAGTTGCAGAAAATTAAAAATGGAAGTTCATTCCAGAAACCACTATACCTTAACGATGCATTTGGAAATTAAATAAAAAAGGAAGTTTAATAAAAAAGTAAATTGATTAAAAATGGAAGTAAAATAAAAATAAAAATGAAAGTTGCATAAAATTAAAAATGGAAGTTCAATCCGGAAACCACTATACCTTAACGATCTACTTGGAAATTAAATAAAAAAGGAAGTTTAATAGGAAAGTAAATTTAATTAAAATGGAAGTAGAATAAAAATAAAAATGAAAGTTGCATAAAATTAAAAATGGAAGTTCAATCCAGCAACCACTACACCTTAACGATCTATTTGGAAATTAAATAAAAAATGAAGTTTAATAGAAAAGAAAACTGAATAAAAACGGAAGTTGAATAAAAATAAAAAGGAAAGTTGCAGAAAATTAAATATGGAAGTTCAATCCAGAAGCCACTATACCTTAACGATCTATTTGGAAATTAAATAAAAAAGGAAGTTTAATAGAAAAGTAAATTGTAGAAAAATGGAAGTTGAATAAAAATAGAAAGGACAGTTGCATAAAATTAAAAATGGAAGTTCAATCCAAAAACCACTATACCTTAACGATCTATTTGGAAATTAAATAAAAAAAGAAGTTTAATAGAAAAGTAAATTGAATAAAAAAGGAAGTTGAATAAAAATAAAAATGAAAGTTGCATAAAATTAAAAATGGAAGTTCAAACCAAAAACCACTATACCTTAACGATCTATTTGGAAATTAAATAAAAAAGCAAGTTGAGTAGAAAAGAAACTTAAATAAAAAAAGAAGTTAAATAAAAATAAAAATGGAAGTTGCAGAAAATTAAAAATGGAAGTTCATTCCAGAAACCACTATACCTTAATGATATATTTGGAAATTAAATAAAAAAAGAAGTTTAATAGAAAAGTAAATTCATTAAAAATAGAAGTAGAATAAAAATAAAAGTGGAAGTTGCATAAAATTAAAAATGGAAGTTCTATCCAGAAACCACTATACCTTAACGATCTACCTGGAAATTAAATAAAAAAGGAAGTTTAATAGGAAAGTAAATTGAATTAAAATGGAAGTAGAATAAAAATAAAAATGAAAGTTGCATAAAATTAAAAATGGAAGTTCAATTCAGAAACCACTATACCTTAACGATCTATTTGGAAATTAAACAAAAAAGGAAGTTTAATAGAAAAGTAAATTGAATAAAAATGGAAGTTGAATAAAAATAAAAATGAAAGTGGCAGAAAATTAAAAATGAAAGTTCAATCCAGAAACCACTATACCTTAGCGATCTATTTGGAAATTAAATAAAAAAGGAAGTTTAATAGGAAAGTAAATTGAATTAAAATGGAAGTAGAACAAAATTAAAAATAAAATTTGCATAAAATTAAAAATGGAAGTTCAATCCAGAAACCACTATGCCTTAACGATCTATTTGGGAATTAAATAAAAAAGGAAGTTTAATAGAAAAGGAAATTGAATAAAAATGAAATTTGAATAAAAATAACATTGAAAGTCGCAGAAAATTAAATATGGAAGTTCAATCCAGAAACCAATTTACCTTAACGATCTATTTGGAAATTAAATAAAAAAGGAAGTTTAATAGAAAAGTAAATTGAATAAAAATGGAAGTTGAATAAAAATAAAAATGAAAGTTGCATAAAATTAAAAATGGAAGTTCAATCCAAAAACCACTATACCTTAACGATATATTTGGAAATTAAATAAAAAAAAAGTTGAGTATAAAAGAATCTTGAATAAAAATGGAAGTTGCAGAAAATTAAAAATGGAAGTTCATTCCAGAAACCACTATACCTTAACGATGTATTTGGAAATTAAATAAAAAAGGAAGTTTAATAGAAAAGTAAATTGAATAAAAATGGAAGTTGAATAAAAATAAAAATGAAAGTTGCATAAAATTAAAAATGGAAGTTCAATCCAAAAACCACTATACCTTAACGATCAATTTGGAAATTAAATAAAAAAGAAAGTTGAGTAGAAAAGAATCTTGAAAAAAAATGGAAGTTAAACAAAAATAAAAATGGAAGTTGCAGAAAACTAAAAATGGAAGTTCATTCTAGAAACCACTATACCTTAACGATGTGTTTGGAAATTAAATAAAAAGGGAAGTTTAATAAAAAAAGTAAATTGATTAAAAATGGAAGTAAAATAAAAATAAAAATGAAAGTCGCATAAAATTAAAAATGGAAGTTCAATCCAGAAACCACTATACCTTAACGATCTACTTGGAAATTAAATAAAAAAGGAAGTTTAATAGGAAAGTAAATTGAATTAAAATGGAAGTAGAATAAAAATAAAAATGAAAGTTGCATAAAATTAAAAATGGAAGTTCAATCCAGCAACCACTACACCTTAACGATCTATTTGGAAATTAAATAAAAAAGGAAGTTTAATAGAAAAGTAAACTGAATAAAAACGGAAGTTGAATAAAAACAAAAAGGAAAGTTGCAGAAAATTAAATATGGAAGTTCAATCCAGAAGCCACTATACCTTAATGATCTATTTGGAAATTAAATAAAAAAAGACGTTTAATAGAAAAGTAAATTGAATAAAAATGGAAGTTGAAAAAAAATAAAAATGACAGTTACATAAAATTAAAAATGGAAGTTCAATCCAAAAACCACTATACCTTAACGATCTATTTGGAAATTAAATAAAAAAGGAAGTTTAATAGAAAAGTAAATTGAATAAAAATGGAAGGTTAATAAAAATAAAAATGAAAGTTGCATAAAATTAAAAATGGAAGTTCAAACCAAAAACCACTATACCTTAACGATCTATTTGGAAATTAAATAAAAAAGGAAGTTGAGTAGAAAAGAAACTTGAATGAAAAAAGAAGTTAAATAAAAATAAAAATGGAAGTTGCAAAAAATTAAAAATGGAAGTTCATTCCAGAAACCACTATACCTTAATGATCTATTTGCAAATTAAATAAAAAAAGAAGTTTAATAGAAAAGTAAATTGATTAAAAAAATGAAGTAGAATAAAAATAAAAATGGAAGTTGCATAAAATTAAAAATGGAAGTTCTATCCAGAAACCACTATACCTTAACGATCTACTTGGAAATTAAATAAAAAAGGAAGTTTAATAGGAAAGTAAATTGAATTAAAATGGAAGTAGAATAAAAATAAAAATGAAAGTTGCATAAAATTAAAAATGGAAGTTCAATTCAGAAACCACTATACCTTAACGATCTATTTGGAAATTAAACAAAAAAGGAAGTTTAATAGAAAAGTAAATTGAATAAAAATGGAAGTTGAATAAAAATAAAAATGAAAGTCGCAGAAAATAAAAAATGAAAGTTCAATCTAGAAACCACTATACCTTAGCGATCTATTTGGAAATTAAATAAAAAAGGAAGTTTAATAGGAAAGTAAATTGAATTAAAATGGAAGTAGAATAAAAATAAAAATAAAATTTGCATAAAATTAAAAATGGAAGTTCAATCCAGAAACCACTATGCCTTAACGATCTATTTGGGAATTAAATAAAAAATGAAGTTTAATAGAAAAGGAAATTGAATAAAAATGAAAGTTGAATAAAAATAAAAATGAAAGTCCCGGAAAATTAAATATGGAAGTTCAATCCAGAAACCAATTTACCTTAACGATCTATTTGGAAATTAAATAAATAAGGAAGTTTAATAGAAAAGTAAATTGAATAAAAATGGAAGTTGAATAAAAATAAAAATGAAAGTTGCATAAAATTTAAAATGGAAGTTAAATCCAAAAACCACTATACCTTAACAATCTATTTGAAAATTAAATAAAAAAGAAAGTTGAGTAGAAAAGAATCTTGAATAAAAATGGAAGTTAAATAAAAATAAAAATGGAATTTGCAGAAAATTAAAAATGGAAGTTCATTCCAGAAACAACTATACCTTAACGATGTATTTGGAAATTTAATAAAAAAAGGAAGTTTAATAGAAAAGTAAATTGAATAAAAATGGAAGTTGAATAAAAATAAAAATGAAAGTTGCATAAAATTAAAAATGGAAGTTCAATCCAGAAACCACTATACCTTAATGATCAATTTGGAAATTAAATAAAAAAGAAAGTTGAGTAGAAAAGAATCTTGAAAAAAAATCGAAGTTAAACAAAAATAAAAATGGAAGTTGCAGAAAATTAAAAATGGAATTTCATTCCAGAAACCACTATACCTTAACGATGTATTTGGAAATTAAATAAAAAAGGAAGTTTAATGAAAAAGTAAATTGATTAAAAGTGGCAGTAAAATAAAAATAAAAATGAAAGTTGCATAAAATTAAAAATGGAAGTTCAATCCAGAAACCACTATACCTTAACGATCTACTTGGAAATTAAATAAAAAAGGAAGTTTAGTAGGAAAGTAAATTGAATTAAAATGGAAGTAGAATAAAAATAAAAATGAAAGTTGCATAAAATTGAAAATTGAAGTTCAATCCAGAAACCACTACACCTTAACGATCTATTTGGAAATTAAATAAAAAATGAAGTTTAATAGAAAAGTAAACTGAATAAAAACGGAAGTTGAATAAAAATAAAAAGGAAAGTTGCAGAAAATTAAATATGGAAGTTCAATCCAGAAACCACTATACCTTAACGATCTATTTGGAAATTAAATAAAAAAGAAAGTTTAATAGAAAAGTAAATTGAATAAAAATGGAAGTTGAATAAAAATAAAAATGACAGTATCATAAAATTAAAAATGGAAGTTCAATCCAAAAACCACTATACCTTAACGATCTATTTGGAAATTAAATAAAAAAGGAAGTTTAATAGAAAAGTAAATTGAATAAAAATGGAAGTTGAATAAAAATAAAAATGAAAGTTGCATAAAATTAAAAATGGAAGTTCAAACCAAAAACCACGATACCTTAACGATCTATTTGGAAATTACATAAAAAAGGAAGTTGAGTAGAAAAGAAACTTGAATAAAAAAAGAAGTTAAATAAAAATAAAAATGGAAGTTGCAGAAAATTAAAAATGGAAGTTCATTCCAGAAACCACTATACCTGAACGATCTATTTGGAAATTAAATAAAAAAAGAAGTTTAATAGAAAAGTAAATTGATTAAAAGTGGAAGTAGAATAAAAATAAAAATGGAAGTTGCACAAAATTAAAAATGGAAGTTCTATCCAAAAACCGCTATACCTTGACGATCTACTTGGAAATTAAATAAAAAAGGAAGTTTAATAGAAAAGTAAATTGAATTAAAATGGAAGTAGAATAAAAATAAAAATGAAAGTTGCATAAAATTAAAAATGGAAGTTCAATTTAGAAACCACTATAACTTAACGATCTATTTGGAAATTAAACAAAAAATGAAGTTTAATAGAAAAGTAAATTGAATAAAAATGGAAGTTGGATAAAAATAAAAATGAAAGTTGCATAAAATTAAATATGGAAGTTCAATCCAGAAACCACTATACCTTTACGATATATTTGGAAATTAAATAAAAAAAGAAGTTTAATAGAAAAGTAAATTGAATAAAAATGGAAGTTGAATAAAAATAAAAATGAAAATTGCATAAAATTAAAAATGGAAGTTCAATCCAAAAACCACTATACCTTAACGATCTATTTGGAAATTAAATAAAAACGGAAGTTTAATAGAAAAGTAAATTGAATAAAAATGGAAGTTGAATAAAAATAAAAATGAAAGTTATATAAAACTAAAAATGGAAGTTGAATTCAAAAACCACTATACTTTAACGATTTATTTGGAAATTAAATAAAAAAGGAAGTTGAGTAGAACAGAAATTTGAATAAAAAAGGAAGTTAAATAAAAATAAAAATGGAAGTTGCAGAAAATTAAAAATGGAAGTTCATTCCAGAAACCACTATACCTTAACGGTCTATTTGAAAATTAAATAAAAAAGGAAGTTTAATAGAAAAGTAAATTGAATAAAAATGGAAGTTGAATAAAAATAAAAATGAAAGTTGCATAAAATTAAAAATGGACGTTCTAACCAAAAACCACTATACCTTAACGATCTATTTGTAAATTAATTGAAAAAGGAAGTTGAGTAGAAAAGAAACTTGAATAAAAAAGGAAGTTAAATAAAAATAAATAGGGAAGTTGCAGAAAATTAAAAATGGAAGTTCAATCCAGAAACCACTATACCTTAACGATCTATTTGGAAATTAAATAAAAAATGAAGTTTAATAGAAAAGTAAATTGAAAAAAATGGAAGTAGAATATAAATAAAAATGAAAGTTGCATAAAATTAAAAATGGAAGTTCAATCCAGAAACCACTATACCTTAGCGATCTATTTGGAAATTAAATAAAAAAGGAAGTTTAATAGGAAAGTAAATTGAATTAAAATGGAAGTAGAATAAAAATAAAAATGAAAGTTGCATAAAATTAAAAATGAAAGTTCAATCCAGAAACCATTTTACCTTAGCGATATATTTGGAAGTTAAACAAAAAAGGAAGTTTAACAGAAAAGTAAATTGAATAAAAATTGAAGTTGAATAAAAATAAAAATGAAAGTTGCAGAAAATAAAAAATGGAAGTTCAATCCAAAAACCACTATACGTTAACGATCTATTTGGAAATTAAATAAAAAAGGAAGTTTAATAGAAAAGTAAATTGAATAAAAATGGAAGTTGAATAAAAATCAAAATGGAAGTTGCAGAAAATTAAATATGGAAGTTCAATCCAAAAACCACTATACCTTAACGATCTATTTGGAAATTAAATAAAAAAGGAAGTTTAATAGAAAAGTAAATTGAATTAAAATGGAAGTAGAATATAAATAAAAATGAAAGTTGCATAAAATTAAAAATAGAAGTTCAATCCGGAAACCACTATACTTTAACGTTCTATTTGGAAATTAAATAAAAAAGGAAGTTTAATAGAAAAGTAAATTGAATAAAAATGGAAGTTGAATAAAAATAAAAATGAAAGTTGCAGAAAATTAAATATGGAAGTTCAATCCAGAAACCATTTTACCTTTGCGATATATTTGGAAATTAAACAAAAAAGGAAGTTTAATAGAAAAGTAAATTGAATTAAAATGGAAGTAGAATAAAAATAAAAATAAAAATGAAAGTTGCATAAAATTAATAATGGAAGTTCTATCCAGAAACCACTATACCTTAACGATCTATTTGGAAATTAAATAAAAAGGAAGTTTAATAGAAAAGGAAATTAAATAAAAATGGAAGTTGAATAAAAATAAAAATTAAAGTTGTAGAAAATAAAATTGGAAGTTCAATCCAGAAACTACTATACCTTAACGATCTATTTGGAAATTAAATAAAAAAGTAAGTTTAATAGAAAAGTAAATTGAATAAAAATAAAAATGAAAGTTGCATAAAATTAAAAATGAAAGTTCAATCCAACAACCTCTATACCTTAACAATCTATTTGGAAATTAAATAAAAAAGAAAGTTGAGTAGAAAAGAATCTTGAATAAAAATGGAAGTTAAATAAAAATAAAAATGGAAGTCGCAGAAAATTAAAAATGGATGTTCATTCCAGAAACCACTATACCTTAACGATGTATTTGGAAATTTAATAAAAAAGGAAGTTTAATAGAAAAGTAAATTGAATAAAAATGGAAGTTGAATAAAAATAAAATTGAAAGTTGCATAAAATTAAAAATGGAAGTTCAATCCAGAAACCACTATACCTTAATGATCAATTTGGAAATTAAATAAAAAATAAAGTTGAGTAGAAAAGAATCTTGAAAAAAAAAGGAAGTTAAACAAAAATAAAAATGGAAGTTGCAGAAAATTAAAAATGGAAGTTCATTCCAGAAACCACTATACCTTAACGATGTATTTGGAAATTAAATAAAAAAGGAAGTTTAATAAAAAAGTAAATTGATTAAAAATGGCAGCAAAATAAAAATAAAAATGAAAGTTGCATAAAATTAAAAATGGAAGTCCAATCCAGAAACCACTATACCTTAACGATCTACTTGGAAATTTAATAAAAAAGGAAGTTTAATAGGAAAGTAAATTGAATTAAAATGGAAGTAGAATAAAAATAAAAATGAAAGTTGCATAAAATTAAAAATAGAAGTTCAATCCAGCAACCACTACTCCGTAACGATCTATTTGGAAATTAAATAAAAAAGGTAGTTTAATAGAAAAGTAAACTGAATAAAAACAGAAGTTGAATAAAAATAAAAAGGAAAGTTGCAGAAAATTAAATATGGAAGTTCAATCCAGAAACCACTATACCTTAACGATCTATTTGGAAATTAAATAAAAAAGGAAGTTTAACAGAAAAGTAAATTGAATAAAAATGGAAGTTGAATAAAAATAAAAATGACAGTTGCATAAAATTAAAAATGGAAGTTCAATCCAAAAACCACTATACCTTAACGATCTATTTGGAAATTAAATAAAAAAGGATGTTTAATAGAAAAGTAAATTGAATAAAAATGGAAGTTGAATAAAAATAAAAATGAAAGTTGCATAAAATTAAAAATGGAAGTTCAAACCAAAAACCACTATACCTTAACGATCTATTTGGAAATTAAATAAAAAAAGGAAGTTGAGTAGAAAAGAAACTTGAATAAAAAAAGAAGTTAATTAAAAATAAAAATGGAAGTTGCAGAAAATTAAAAATGGAAGTTCATTCCAGAAACCACTATACCTTAATGATCTATTTGGAAATTAAATAAAAAAAGAAGTTTAATAGAAAAGTAAATTGATTAAAAATGGAAGTAGAATAAAAATAAAAATGGAAGTTGCACAAAATTAAAAATGGAAGTTCTATCCAGAAACCACTATACCTTGACGATCTACTTGGAAATTAAATAAAAAAGGAAGTTTAATAGGAAAGTAAATTGAATTAAAATGGAAGTAGAATAAAAATAAAAATGAAAGTTGCAGAAAATTAAAAATGCAAGTTCAATTCAGAAACCACTATACCTTAATGATCTATTTGGAAATTAAACAAAAAATGAAGTTTAATAGAAAAGTAAATTGAATAAAAATGAAAGTTGAATAAAAATAAAAATGAAAGTTGCATAAAATTAAATATGGAAGTTCAATCCAAAAACCACTATACCTTTACGATATATTTGGAAATTAAATAAAAAAGGAAGTTTAATAGAAAAGTAAATTGAGTAAAAATGGATGTTGAATAAAAATAAAAATGAAAGTTGCATAAAATTAAAAATGGAAGTTCAATCCAAAAACCACTATACCTTAACGATCTATTTGGAAATTAAATAAAAACGGAAGTTTAATAGAAAAGTAAATTGAATAAAAATGGAAGTTCAACAAAAATAAAAATGAAAGTTATATAAAACAAAAAATGGAAGTTAAATTCAAAAACCACTATACTTTAATGATCTATTTGGAAATTAAATAAAAAAGGAAGTTGAGTAGAAAAGAAATTTGAATAAAAAAGGAAGTTAAATAAAAATAAAAATGGAAGTTGCAGAAAATTAAAAATGGAAGTTCATTCCAGAAACCACTATACCTTAACGATCTATTTGAAAATTAAATAAAAAAGGAAGTTTAATAGAAAAGTAAATTGAATAAAAATGGAAGTTGAATAAAAATAAAAATAAAAGTTGCATAAAATTAAAAATGGAAGTTCAATCCAAAAACCATTATACCTTAACGATCTATTTGGAAATTAAATGAAAAAGGAAGTTGAGTAGAAAAGAAACTTGAACAAAAAAGGAAGTTAAATAAAAATAAATATGGAAGTTGCAGAAAATTAAAAATGAAAGTTCATTCCAGAAACCACTATACCTTAACGATCTATTTGGAAATTAAATAAAAAAGGAAGTTTAATGGAAAAGTAAATTGAAAAAAAATGGAAGTAGAATATAAATAAAAATGAAAGTTGCATAAAATTAAAAATGGAAGTTCAATCCAGAAACCACTATACCTTAGCGATCTATTTGGAAATTAAATAAAAAAGGAAGTTTAATAGGAAAGTAAATTGAATTAAAATGGAAGTAGAATAAAAATAAAAATGAAAGTTGCATAAAATTAAAAATGGAAGTTCAATCTAGAAACCATTTTACCTTAGCGATATATTTGGAAATTAAACAAAAAAGGAAGTTTAACAGAAAAGTAAATTGAATAAAAATAGAAGTTGAATAAAAATAAAAATGAAAGTTGCAGAAAATAAAAAATGGAAGTTCAATCCAAAAACCACTATACCTTTACGATATATTTGGAAATTAAATAAAAAAGGAAGTTTAATAGAAAAGTAAATTGAATAAAAATGGAAGTTGAATAAAAATAAAAATGGACGTTGCAGAAAATTAAATATGGAAGTTCAATCCAGAAACCACTATACCTTAACGATCTATTTGGAAATTAAATAAAAAAGGAAGTTTAATAGAAAAGTAAATTGAATTAAAATTGAAGTAGAATATAAATAAAAATGAAAGTTGCATAAAATTAAAAATGGAAGTTCAATCCAGAAACCACTATACTTTAACGTTCTGTTTGGAAATTAAATAAAAAAGGAAGTTTAATAGAAAAGTAAATTGAATAAAAATGGAAGTTGAATAAAAATAAAAATGAAAGTTGCATAAAATTAAAAATGGAAGTTCAATCCAGAAACCACTATACCTTAATGATCAATTTGGAAATTAAATAAAAAAGATAGTTGAGTAGAAAAGAATCTTGAAAAAAAAAGGAAGTTAAACAAAAATAAAAATGGAAGTTGCAGAAAATTAAAAATGGAAGTTCATTCCAGAAACCACTATACCTTAACGATGTATTTGGAAATTAAATAAAAAAGGAAGTTTAATAAAAAAGTAAATTGATTAAAAATGGCAGTAAAAGAAAAATAAAAATGAAAGTTGCATAAAATTAAAAATGGAAGTTCAATCCTGAAACCACTATACCTTAACGATCTACTTGGAAATTTAATAAAAAAGGAAGTTTAATAGGAAAGTAAATTGAATTAAAATGGAAGTAGAATAAAAATAAAAATGAAAGTTGCATAAAATTAAAAATGGAAGTTCAATGCAGAAACCATTTTACCTTATCGATATATTTGGAAATTAAACAAAAAAGGAAGTTTAATAGAAAAGTAAATTGAATTAAAATGGAAGTAGAATAAAAATAAAAATAAAAATGAAAGTTGCATAAAATTAATAATGGAAGTTCAATCCAGAAACCACTATACCTTAACGATCTATTTGGAAATTAAATAAAAAGGAAGTTTAATAGAAAAGGAAATTAAATAAAAATGGAAGTTGAATAAAAATAAAAATGAAAGTTGTAGAAAATAAAATTGGAAGTTCAATCCAGAAACCACTATACCTTAACGATCTATTTGGAAATTAAAAAAAAAAGTAAGTTTAATAGAAAAGTAAATTGAATAAAAATGGAAGTTGAATAAAAATAAAAATGAAAGTTGCATAAAATTAAAAATGAAAGTTCAATCCAACAACCTCTATACCTTAACAATCTATTTGGAAATTAAATAAAAAAGAAAGTTGAGTAGAAAAGAATCTTGAATAAAAATGGAAGTTAAATAAAAATAAAAATGGAAGTTGCAGAAAATTAAAAATGGATGTTCATTCCAGAAACCACTATACCTTAACGATGTATTTGGAAATTTAATAAAAAAAGGAAGTTTAATAGAAAAGTAAATTGAATAAAAATGAAGTTGAATAAAAATAAAATTGAAAGTTACATAAAATTAAAAATGGAAGTTCAATCCAGAAACCACTATACCTTAATGATCAATTTGGAAATTAAATAAAAAAGAATGTTGAGTAGAAAAGAATCTTGAAAAAAAAAGGAAGTTAAACAAAAATAAAAATGGAAGTTGCAGAAAATTAAAAATGGAAGTTCATTCCAGAAACCACTATACCTTAACGATGTATTTGGAAATTAAATAAAAAAGGAAGTTTAATAAAAATGTAAATTGATTAAAAATGGCAGTAAAATAAAAATAAAAATGAAAGTTGCATAAAATTAAAAATGGAAGTTCAATCCAGAAACCACTATACCTTAACGTTCTACTTGGAAATTTAATAAAAAAGGAAGTTAAATAGGAAAGTAAATTGAATTAAAATGGAAGTAGAATAAAAATAAAAATGAAAGTTGCATAAAATTAAAAATAGAAGTTCAATCCAGCAACCACTACACCTTAACGATCTATTTGGAAATTAAATAAAAAAAAGTAGTTTATTAGAAAAGTAAACTGAATAAAAACGGAAGTTGAATAAAAATAAAAAGGAAAGTTGCAGAAAATTAAATATGGAAGTTCAATCCAGAAACCACTATACCTTAACGATCTATTTGGAAATTAAATAAAAAAGGAAGTTTAACAGAAAAGTAAATTGAATAAAAATGGAAGTTGAATAAAAATAAAAATGACAGTTGCATAAAATTAAAAATGGAAGTTCAATCCAAAAACCACTATACCTTAACGATCTATTTGGAAATTAAATAAAAAAGGATGTTTAATAGAAAAGTAAATTGAATAAAAATGGAAGTTGAATAAAAATAAAAATGAAAATTGCATAAAATTAAAAATGGAAGTTCAAACCAAAAACCACTATACCTTAACGATCTATTTGGAAATTAAATAAAAAAGAAAGTTGAGTAGAAAAGAAACTTGAATAAAAAAAGAAGTTAATTAAAAATAAAAATGGAAGTTGCAGAAAATTAAAAATGGAAGTTCATTCCAGAAACCACTATACCTTAATGATCAATTTGGAAATTAAATAAAAAAAGAAGTTTAATAGAAAAGTAAATTGATTAAAAATGGAAGTAGAATAAAAATAAAAATGGAAGTTGCACAAAATTAAAAATGGAAGTTCTATCCAGAAACCACTATACCTTGACGATCTACTTGGAAATTAAATAAAAAAGGAAGTTTAATAGGAAAGTAAATTGAATTAAAATGGAAGTAGAATAAAAATAAAAATAATAGTTGCATAAAATTAAAAATGGAAGTTCAATTCAGAAACCACTATACCTTAACGATCTATTTGGAAATTAAACAAAAAATGAAGTTTAATAGAAAAGTAAATTGAATAAAAATGGAAGTTGAATAAAAATAAAAATCAAAGTTGCATTAAATATGGAAGTTCAATCCAGAAACCACTATACCTTTACGATATATTTGGAAATTAAATAAAAAAGGAAGTTTAATAGAAAAGTAAATTGAATAAAAATGGAAGTTGAATAAAAATAAAAATGAAAGTTGCATAAAATTAAAAATGGAAGTTCAATCCACAAACCACTATACCTTAACGATCTATTTGGAAATTAAATAAAAACGGAAGTTTAATAGAAAAGTAAATTGAATAAAAATGGAAGTTCAACAAAAATAAAAATGAAAGTTATATAAAACAAAAAATGGACGTTAAATTCAAAAACCACTATACTTTAATGATCTATTTGGAAATTAAATAAAAAAGGAAGTTAAATAAAAATAAAAATGGAAGTTGCAGAAAATTAAAAATGGAAGTTCATTCCAGAAACAACTATACCTTAACGATCTATTTGAAAATTAAATAAAAAAGGAAGTTTAATAGAAAAGTAAATTGAATAAAAATGGAAGTTGAATAAAAATAAAAATAAAAGTTGCATAAAATTAAAAATGGAAGTTCATTCCAAAAACCATTATACCTTAACTATCTATTTGGAAATTAAATGAAAAAGGAAGTTGAGTAGAAAAGAAACTTGCACAAAAAAGGAAGTTAAATAAAAATAAATATGGAAGTTGCAGAAAATTAAAAATGGAAGTTCATTCCAGAAACCACTATACCTTAACGATCTAT
Organism: Camellia sinensis; assembly: GCF_055761805.1. Taxonomy (NCBI): domain Eukaryota; kingdom Viridiplantae; phylum Streptophyta; class Magnoliopsida; order Ericales; family Theaceae; genus Camellia; species Camellia sinensis. The sequence continues at coordinate 33,298,901 of NW_028128987.1, forward strand.
TTGGAAATTAAATAAAAAAGGAAGTTTAATAGAAAAGTAAATTGAAAAAAAATGGAAGTAGAATATAAATAAAAATGAAAGTTGCATAAAATTAAAAATGGAAGTTCAATCCAGAAACCACTATACCTTAGCGATCTATTTGGACATTAAATAAAAAAGGAAGTTTAATAGGAAAGTAAATTGAATTAAAATGGAAGTAGAATAAAAATAAAAATGAAAGTTGCATAAAATTAAAAATGGAAGTTCAATCCAGAAACCATTTTACCTTAGCGATATATTTGGAAATTAAACAAAAAAGGAAGTTTAACAGAAAAGTAAATTGAATAAAAATAGAAGTTGAATAAAAATAAAAATGAAAGTTGCAGAAAATAAAAAATGGAAGTTCAATCCAAAAACCACTATACGTTAATGATCTATTTGGAAATTAAATAAAAAAGGAAGTTTAATAGAAAAGTAAATTGAATAAAAATGGAAGTTGAATAAAAATAAAAATGGACGTTGCAGAAAATTAAATATGGAAGTTCAATCCAGAAACCACTATACCTTAACGATATATTTGGAAATTAAATAAAAAAGGAAGTTTAATAGAAAAGTAAATTGAATTAAAATTGAAGTAGAATATAAATAAAAATGAAAGTTGCATAAAATTAAAAATGGAAGTTCAATCCAGAAACCACTATACTTTAACGTTCTGTTTGGAAATTAAATAAAAAAGGAAGTTTAATAGAAAATTAAATTGAATAAAAATGGAAGTTGAATAAAAATAAAAATGAAAGTTGCATGAAATTAAAAATGGAAGTTCAATCCAGAAACCACTATACCTTAATGATCAATTTGGAAATTAAATAAAAAAGAAAGTTGAGTAGAAAAGAATCTTGAAAAAAAATGGAAGTTAAACAAAAATAAAAATGGAAGTTGCAGAAAATTAAAAATGGAAGTTCATTCCAGAAACCACTATACCTTAACGATGTATTTGGAAATTAAATAAAAAAGGAAGTTTAATAAAAAAGTAAATTGATTAAAAATGGCAGTAAAATAAAAATAAAAATGAAAGTTGCATAAAATTAAAAATGGAAGTTCAATCTAGAAACCACTATACCTTAACGATCTATTTGGAAATTTCATAAAAAAGGAAGTTTAATAGGAAAGTAAATTGAATTAAAATGGATGTAGAATAAAAATAAAAATGAAAGTTGCATAAAATTAAAAATAGAAGTTCAATCCAGCAACCACTACACCTTAACGATCTATTTGGAAATTAAATAAAAAAGGAAGTTTAATAGAAAAGTAAACTGAATAAAAACGGAAGTTGAATAAAAATAAAAAGGAAAGTTGCAGAAAATTAAATATGGAAGTTCAATCCAGAAACCACTATACCTTAACGATCTATTTGGAAATTAAATAAAAAAGGAAGTTTAATAGAAAAGTAAATTGAATAAAAATGGAAGTTGAATAAAAATAAAAATGACAGTTGCATAAAATTAAAAATGGAAGTTCAATCCAAAAACCACTATACCTTAACGATCTATTTGGAAATTAAATAAAAAAGGATGTTTAATAGAAAAGTAAATTGAATAAAAATGGAAGTTGAATAAAAATAAAAATGAAAGTTGCATAAAATTAAAAATGGAAGTTCAAACCAAAAACCACTATACCTTAACGATCTATTTGGAAATTAAATAAAAAAGGAAGTTGAGTAGAAAAGAAACTTGAATAAAAAAAGATGTTAATTAAAAATAAAAATGGAAGTTACAGAAAATTAAAAATGGAAGTTCATTCCAGAAACCACTATACCTTAGTGATCTATTTGGAAATTAAATAAAAAAAGAAGTTTAATAGAAAAGTAAATTGATTAAAAATGGAAGTAGAATAAAAATAAAAATGGAAGTTGCACAAAATTAAAAATGGAAGTTCTATCCAGAAACCACTATACCTTAACGATCTATTTGGAAATTAAATAAAAAGGAAGTTTAATAGAAAAGGAAATTAAATAAAAATGGAAGTTGAATAAAAATAAAAATGAAAGTTGTAGAAAATAAAATTGGAAGTTCAATCCAGAAACCACTATACCTTAACGATCTATTTGGAAATTAAAAAAAAAAGTAAGTTTAATAGAAAAGTAAATTGAATAAAAATGGAAGTTGAATAAAAATAAAAATGAAAGTTGCATAAAATTAAAAATGAAAGTTCAATCCAACAACCTCTATACCTTAACAATCTATTTGGAAATTAAATAAAAAAGAAAGTTGAGTAGAAAAGAATCTTGAATAAAAATGGAAGTTAAATAAAAATAAAAATGGAAGTTGCAGAAAATTAAAAATGGATGTTCATTCCAGAAACCACTATACCTTAACGATGTATTTGGAAATTTAATAAAAAAAGGAAGTTTAATAGAAAAGTAAATTGAATAAAAATGAAGTTGAATAAAAATAAAATTGAAAGTTACATAAAATTAAAAATGGAAGTTCAATCCAGAAACCACTATACCTTAATGATCAATTTGGAAATTAAATAAAAAAGAATGTTGACTAGAAAAGAATCTTGAAAAAAAAAGGAAGTTAAACAAAAATAAAAATGGAAGTTGCAGAAAATTAAAAATGGAAGTTCATTCCAGAAACCACTATACCTTAACGATGTATTTGGAAATTAAATAAAAAAGGAAGTTTAATAAAAATGTAAATTGATTAAAAATGGCAGTAAAATAAAAATAAAAATGAAAGTTGCATAAAATTAAAAATGGAAGTTCAATCCAGAAACCACTATACCTTAACGTTCTACTTGGAAATTTAATAAAAAAGGAAGTTAAATAGGAAAGTAAATTGAATTAAAATGGAAGTAGAATAAAAATAAAAATGAAAGTTGCATAAAATTAAAAATAGAAGTTCAATCCAGCAACCACTACACCTTAACGATCTATTTGGAAATTAAATAAAAAAAAGTAGTTTATTAGAAAAGTAAACTGAATAAAAACGGAAGTTGAATAAAAATAAAAAGGAAAGTTGCAGAAAATTAAATATGGAAGTTCAATCCAGAAACCACTATACCTTAACGATCTATTTGGAAATTAAATAAAAAAGGAAGTTTAACAGAAAAGTAAATTGAATAAAAATGGAAGTTGAATAAAAATAAAAATGACAGTTGCATAAAATTAAAAATGGAAGTTCAATCCAAAAACCACTATACCTTAACGATCTATTTGGAAATTAAATAAAAAAGGATGTTTAATAGAAAAGTAAATTGAATAAAAATGGAAGTTGAATAAAAATAAAAATGAAAATTGCATAAAATTAAAAATGGAAGTTCAAACCAAAAACCACTATACCTTAACGATCTATTTGGAAATTAAATAAAAAAGAAAGTTGAGTAGAAAAGAAACTTGAATAAAAAAAGAAGTTAATTAAAAATAAAAATGGAAGTTGCAGAAAATTAAAAATGGAAGTTCATTCCAGAAACCACTATACCTTAATGATCTATTTGGAAATTAAATAAAAAAAGAAGTTTAATAGAAAAGTAAATTGATTAAAAATGGAAGTAGAATAAAAATAAAAATGGAAGTTGCACAAAATTAAAAATGGAAGTTCTATCCAGAAACCACTATACCTTGACGATCTACTTGGAAATTAAATAAAAAAGGAAGTTTAATAGGAAAGTAAATTGAATTAAAATGGAAGTAGAATAAAAATAAAAATAAAAGTTGCATAAAATTAAAAATGGAAGTTCAATTCAGAAACCACTATACCTTAACGATCTATTTGGAAATTAAACAAAAAATGAAGTTTAATAGAAAAGTAAATTGAATAAAAATGGAAGTTGAATAAAAATAAAAATCAAAGTTGCATTAAATATGGAAGTTCAATCCAGAAACCACTATACCTTTACGATATATTTGGAAATTAAATAAAAAAGGAAGTTTAATAGAAAAGTAAATTGAATAAAAATGGAAGTTGAATAAAAATAAAAATGAAAGTTGCATAAAATTAAAAATGGAAGTTCAATCCACAAACCACTATACCTTAACGATCTATTTGGAAATTAAATAAAAACGGAAGTTTAATAGAAAAGTAAATTGAATAAAAATGGAAGTTCAACAAAAATAAAAATGAAAGTTATATAAAACAAAAAATGGACGTTAAATTCAAAAACCACTATACTTTAATGATCTATTTGGAAATTAAATAAAAAAGGAAGTTAAATAAAAATAAAAATGGAAGTTGCAGAAAATTAAAAATGGAAGTTCATTCCAGAAACAACTATACCTTAACGATCTATTTGAAAATTAAATAAAAAAGGAAGTTTAATAGAAAAGTAAATTGAATAAAAATGGAAGTTGAATAAAAATAAAAATAAAAGTTGCATAAAATTAAAAATGGAAGTTCATTCCAAAAACCATTATACCTTAACGATCTATTTGGAAATTAAATGAAAAAGGAAGTTGAGTAGAAAAGAAACTTGCACAAAAAAGGAAGTTAAATAAAAATAAATATGGAAGTTGCAGAAAATTAAAAATGGAAGTTCATTCCAGAAACCACTATACCTTAACGATCTATTTGGAAATTAAATAAAAAAGGAAGTTTAATAGAAAAGTAAATTGAAAAAAAATGGAAGTAGAATATAAATAAAAATGAAAGTTGCATAAAATTAAAAATGGAAGTTCAATCCAGAAACCACTATACCTTAGCGATCTATTTGGACATTAAATAAAAAAGGAAGTTTAATAGGAAAGTAAATTGAATTAAAATGGAAGTAGAATAAAAATAAAAATGAAAGTTGCATAAAATTAAAAATGGAAGTTCAATCCAGAAACCATTTTACCTTAGCGATATATTTGGAAATTAAACAAAAAAGGAAGTTTAACAGAAAAGTAAATTGAATAAAAATAGAAGTTGAATAAAAATAAAAATGAAAGTTGCAGAAAATAAAAAATGGAAGTTCAATCCAAAAACCACTATACGTTAATGATCTATTTGGAAATTAAATAAAAAAGGAAGTTTAATAGAAAAGTAAATTGAATAAAAATGGAAGTTGAATAAAAATAAAAATGGACGTTGCAGAAAATTAAATATGGAAGTTCAATCCAGAAACCACTATACCTTAACGATATATTTGGAAATTAAATAAAAAAGGAAGTTTAATAGAAAAGTAAATTGAATTAAAATTGAAGTAGAATATAAATAAAAATGAAAGTTGCATAAAATTAAAAATGGAAGTTCAATCCAGAAACCACTATACTTTAACGTTCTGTTTGGAAATTAAATAAAAAAGGAAGTTTAATAGAAAATTAAATTGAATAAAAATGGAAGTTGAATAAAAATAAAAATGAAAGTTGCATGAAATTAAAAATGGAAGTTCAATCCAGAAACCACTATACCTTAATGATCAATTTGGAAATTAAATAAAAAAGAAAGTTGAGTAGAAAAGAATCTTGAAAAAAAATGGAAGTTAAACAAAAATAAAAATGGAAGTTGCAGAAAATTAAAAATGGAAGTTCATTCCAGAAACCACTATACCTTAACGATGTATTTGGAAATTAAATAAAAAAGGAAGTTTAATAAAAAAGTAAATTGATTAAAAATGGCAGTAAAATAAAAATAAAAATGAAAGTTGCATAAAATTAAAAATGGAAGTTCAATCTAGAAACCACTATACCTTAACGATCTATTTGGAAATTTCATAAAAAAGGAAGTTTAATAGGAAAGTAAATTGAATTAAAATGGATGTAGAATAAAAATAAAAATGAAAGTTGCATAAAATTAAAAATAGAAGTTCAATCCAGCAACCACTACACCTTAACGATCTATTTGGAAATTAAATAAAAAAGGAAGTTTAATAGAAAAGTAAACTGAATAAAAACGGAAGTTGAATAAAAATAAAAAGGAAAGTTGCAGAAAATTAAATATGGAAGTTCAATCCAGAAACCACTATACCTTAACGATCTATTTGGAAATTAAATAAAAAAGGAAGTTTAATAGAAAAGTAAATTGAATAAAAATGGAAGTTGAATAAAAATAAAAATGACAGTTGCATAAAATTAAAAATGGAAGTTCAATCCAAAAACCACTATACCTTAACGATCTATTTGGAAATTAAATAAAAAAGGATGTTTAATAGAAAAGTAAATTGAATAAAAATGGAAGTTGAATAAAAATAAAAATGAAAGTTGCATAAAATTAAAAATGGAAGTTCAAACCAAAAACCACTATACCTTAACGATCTATTTGGAAATTAAATAAAAAAGGAAGTTGAGTAGAAAAGAAACTTGAATAAAAAAAGATGTTAATTAAAAATAAAAATGGAAGTTACAGAAAATTAAAAATGGAAGTTCATTCCAGAAACCACTATACCTTAGTGATCTATTTGGAAATTAAATAAAAAAAGAAGTTTAATAGAAAAGTAAATTGATTAAAAATGGAAGTAGAATAAAAATAAAAATGGAAGTTGCACAAAATTAAAAATGGAAGTTCTATCCAGAAACCACTATAGCTTGACGATCTACTTGGAAATTAAATAAAAAAGGAAGTTTAATAGGAAAGTAAATTGAATTAAAATGGAAGTAGAATAAAAATAAAAATAAAAGTTGCCTAAAATTAAAAATGGAAGTTCAATTCAGAAACCACTATACCTTAACGATCTATTTGGAAATTAAACAAAAAATGAAGTTTAATAGAAAAGTAAATTGAATAAAAATGGAAGTTGAATAAAAATAATAATCAAAGTTGCATTAAATATGGAAGTTCAATCCAGAAACCACTATACCTTTACGATATATTTGGAAATTAAATAAAAAAGGAAGTTTAATAGAAAAGTAAATTGAATAAAAATGGAAGTTGAATAAAAATAAAAATGAAAGTTGCATAAAATTAAAAATGGAAGTTCAATCCACAAACCACTATACCTTAACGATCTATTTGGAAATTAAATAAAAACGGAAGTTTAATAGAAAAGTAAATTGAATAAAAATGGAAGTTGATTAAAAATAAAAATGAAAGTTATATAAAACTAAAAATGGATGTTAAATTCAAAAACCACTATACTTTAATGATCTATTTGGAAATTAAATAAAAAAGGAAGTTTAATAGAAAAGTAAATTGATTAAAAATGGATGTAAAATAAAAATAAAAATGAAAGTTGCATAAAATTAAAAAAGGAAGTTCAATCCAGAAACCACTAAACCTTAACATCTACTTGGAAATTAAATAAAAAAAGGAAGTTTAATAGGAAAGTAAATTGAATTAAAATGGAAGTAGAATAAAAATAAAAATGCTAGTTGCATAAAATTAAAAATGGATGTTAATTCCAGAAACCACTACACCTTAACGATCTATTTGGAAATTAAATAAAAAAGGAAGTTTAATGGAAAAGTAAACTGAATAAAAATGGAAGTTGAATAAAAATAAAAAGGAAAGTTGCAGAAAATTAAATACGGAAGTTCAATCCAGAAACCACTATACCCTAACGATCTATTCGGAAATTAAATAAAAAAGGAAGTTTAATAGAAAAGTAAATTGAATAAAAATGGAAGTTGAATAAAAATGTAAATGACAATTGCATAAAATCAAAAATGGAAGTTCAATCCAAAAACCACTACACCTTAACGATCGATTTGGAAATTAAATAAAAAAGGAAGTTTAATCGAAAAGTAAATTGAATAAAAATGGAAGTAGAATATAAATAAAAATGAAAGTTGCATAAAATTAAAAATGAAAGTTCAATCCAGAAACCACTATACCTTAGCGATCTATTTGGAAATTAAATAAAAAAGGAAGTTTAGTAGGAAAGTAAATTGAATTAAAATGGAAGTAGAATAAAAATAAAAATTAAAGTTGCATATAATTAAAATTGGAAGTTCAATCCAGAAACCACTATACCTTAACGATCTATTTGGAAATTAAATTAAAAAGGAAGCTTAATAGAAAAGGAAATTGAATAAAAATGAAAGTTGCAGAAAATTAAATATAGAAATTCATTCCAAAAACCACTTTACCTTAACAATCTATTTGGAAATTAAATAAAAAAGGAAGTTTAACAGAAAAGTAAATTCATTAAAAATGGAAGTTGAATAAAAATAAAAATGAAAGTTGCATAAAATTAAAAATGGAAGTTCAATCCAGAAACCACTATACCTTAACGATCTACTTGGAAATTAAATAAAAAAGGAAGTTTAATAGGAAAGTAAATTGAATTAAAATGGAAGTAGGATAAAAATAAAAATGGAAGTTGCATAAAAATAAAAATGGAAGTTCAATCTAGAAACCACTATACCTTAATGATCTACTTGGAAATTTAATAAAAAAGGAAGTTTAATAGGAAAGTAAATTGAATTAAAATGGAAGTAGAATAAAAATAAAAATTAAAGTTGCATAAAATTAAAAATGGAAGTTCAATCCAGAAACCACTATACCTTAACGATCTATTTGGAAATTAAATAAAAAAGGAAGCTTAATTGAAAAGGAAATTAAATAAAAATGAAAGTTGCAGAAAATTAAATATAGAAATTCAATCCAGAAACCACTTTACCTTAACGATCTATTTGGAAATTAAATAAAAAAGGAAGTTTAACAGAAAAGTAAATTCATTAAAAATGGAAGTTGAATAAAAAATAAAAATGAAAGTTGCAGAAAATTAAAAATGGAAGTTCATTTCAGAAACCACTATACCTTAACGATCTATTTGGAAATTAAATAAAAAAGGAAGTTTAATAGAAATGTAAATTGATTAAAAATGAAACTTGAATAAAAATATAAATGACAGTTGCATAAAATTAAAAATGGAAGTTCAATCCAAAAACCACTATACCTTAACGATCTACTTGGAAATTAAATAGAAAAGGAAGTTTAATAGAAAAGTAAATTGAATAAAAATGGAAGTTGAATAAAAATAAAAATGAAAGTTGCATAAAATTTAAAAATAGAAGTTCAATCCAAAAACCACTATACGTTAACGATCTATTTGGAAATTAAATAAAAAAGGAAGTTGAGTAGAAAAGAATCTTGATTAAAAATGGAAATTAAATAAAAATAAAAACAAAAATGGAAGTTGCAAAAAATTAAAAATGGAAGTTCATTTCAGAAACCACTATACCTTAACGATCTATTTGGAAATTAAATAAAAAAGGAAGTTTAATAGAAAAGTAAATTGATTAAAAATGGAACTTGAATAAAAATATAAATGACAGTTGCATAAAATTAAAAATGGAAGTTCAATCCAAAAACCACTATACCTTAACGATCTATTTGGAAATTAAATAAAAAAGGAAGTTGAGTAGAAAAGAATCTTCATTAAAAATGGAAGTTAACTAAAAATAAAAATGGAAGTTGCAGAAAATTAAAAATGGAAGTTCATTTCAGAAACCACAATACCTTAATGATCTATTTGGAAATTGAATAAAAAAGGAAGTTTAATAGAAAAGTAAATTGATTAAAAATGGAACTTGAATAAAAATATAAATGACAGTTGCATAAAATTAAAAATGGAAGTTCAATCCAAAAACCACTATACCTTAACGATCTATTTCGAAATTAAATAAAAAAGGAAGTTTAATAGAAAAGGAAATTGAATAAAAATGGAAGTTGAATAAAAATAAAAATGAAAGTTGCATAAAATGAAAATGGAAGTTCAATCCAAAAACCACTATACCTTAACGATCTATTTGGAAATTAAATAAAAAAGGAAGTTCAGTTGAAAAGAAACTTGAATAAAAATGGAAGTTAAATAAAAATAAAAATGGAAGTTGCAGAAAATTAAAAATGGAAGTTCATTCCAGAAACCACTATACCTTAACGATCTTTTTGGAAAGTAAATAGAAAAGGAAGTTTAATAGAAAAGTAAATTGATTAAAAATGGATGTAAAATAAAAATAAAAATGAAAGTTGCCTAAAATTAAAAAAGGAAGTTCAATCCAGAAACCACTAAACCTTAACGATCTACTTGGAAATTAAATAAAAAAAGGAAGTTTAATAGGAAAGTACATTGAATTAAAATGGAAGTAGAATAAAAATAAAAATGCTAGTTGCATAAAATTAAAAATGGATGTTCAATCCAGAAACCACTACACCTTAACGATCTATTTGGAAATTAAATAAAAAAGGATGTTTAATAGAAAAGTAAACTGAATAAAAATGGAAGTTGAATAAAAATAAAAAGGAAAGTTGCAGAAAATTAAATACGGAAGTTCAATCCAGAAACCATTATACCCTAACGATCTATTCGGAAATTAAATAAAAAAGAAAGTTTAATAGAAAAGTAAATTGAATAAAAATGGAAGTTGAATAAAAATATAAATGTCAGTTGCATAAAATCAAAAATGGAAGTTCAATCCAAAAACCACTACACCTTAACGATCGATTTGGAAATTAAATAAAAAAGGAAGTTTAATCGAAAAGTAAATTGAATAAAAATGGAAGTAGAATATAAATAAAAATGAAAGTTCAATCCAGAAACCACTATACCTTAGCGATCTATTTGGAAATTAAATAAAAAATGAAGTTTAATAGGAAAGTAAATTGAATTAAAATGGAAGCAGAATAAAAATAAAAATTAAAGTTGCATAAAATTAAAAATGGAAGTTCAATCCAGAAACCACTATACCTTAACGATCTATTTGGAAATTAAATAAAAAAGGAAGCTTAATAGAAAAGGAAATTGAATAAAAAAGAAAGTTGCAGAAAATTAAATATAGAAATTCAATCCAAAAACCACTTTACCTTAACAATCTATTTGTAAATTAAATAAAAAAGGAAGTTTAACAGAGAAGTAAATTCATTAAAAATGGAAGTTGAATAAAAATAAAAATGAAAGATGCATAAAATTAAAAATGGAAGTTCAATCCAGAAACCACTATACCTTAACGATGTACTTGGAAATTAAATAAAAAAGGAAGTTTAATAGGAAAGTAAATTGAATTAAAATGGAAGTAGAATAAAAATAAAAATGGAAGTTGCATAAAAATAAAAATGGAAGTTCAATCCAGAAACCACTATACCTTAACGATCTACTTGGAAATTAAATAAAAAAGGAAGTTTAATAGGAAAGTAAATTGAATTAAAATGGAAGTAGAATAAAAATAAAAATTAAAGTTGCATAAAATTAAAAATGGAAGTTCAATCCAGAAACCACTATACCTTAACGATCTATTTGGAAATTAAATAAAAAAGGAAGCTTAATAGAAAAGGAAATTGAATAAAAATGAAAGTTGCAGAAAATTAAATATAGAAATTCAATCCAGAAACCACTTTACCTTAACGATCTATTTGGAAATTAAATAAAAAAGGAAGTTTAACAGAAAAGTAAATTCATTAAAAATGGAAGTTGAACAAAAAATAAAAATGAAAGTCGCATAAAATTAAAAATGGAAGTTCAATCCAGAAACCACTATATCTTAACGATCTACTTGGAAATTAAACAAAAAAAGGAAGTTTAATAGGAAAGTAAATTGAATTAAAATGGAAGTAGAATAAAAATAAAAATGCTAGTTGCATAAAATTAAAAATGGATGTTCAATCCAGAAACCACTACACCTTAACGATCTATTTGGAAATTAAATAAAAAAGGAAGTTTAATAGAAAAGTAAACTGAATAAAAATGGAAGTTGAATAAAAATAAAAAGGAAAGTTGCAGAAAATTAAATACGGAAGTTCAATCCAGAAACAATTATACCCTAACGATCTATTCGGAAATTAAATAAAAAAGGAAGTTTAATAGAAAAGTAAATTGAATAAAAATGGAAGTTGAATAAAATATAAATGTCAGTTGCATAAAATCAAAAATGGAAGTTCAATCCAAAAAGCACTACACCTTAACGATCGATTTGGAAATTAAATAAGAAAGGAAGTTTAATCGAAAAGTAAATTAAATAAAAATGGAAGTAGAATATAAATAAAAATGAAAGTTGCATAAAATTAAAAATGAAAGTTCAATCCAGAAACCACTATACCTTAGCGATCTATTTGGAAATTAAATAAAAAATGAAGTTTAATAGGAAAGTAAATTGAATTAAAATGGAAGCAGAATAAAAATAAAAATTAAAGTTGCATAAAATTAAAAATGGAAGTTCAATCCAGAAACCACTATACCTTAACGATCTATTTGGAAATTAAATAAAAAAGGAAGCTTAATAGAAAAGGAAATTGAATAAAAATGAAAGTTGCAGAAAATTAAATATAGAAATTCAATCCAAAAACCACTTTACCTTAACAATCTATTTGTAAATTAAATAAAAAAGGAAGTTTCACAGAGAAGTAAATTGATTAAAAATGGAAGTTGAATAAAAATAAAAATGAAAGTTGCATAAAATTAAAAATGGAAGTTCAATCCAGAAACCACTATACCTTAACGATGTACTTGGAAATTAAATAAAAAAGGAAGTTTAATAGGAAAGTAAATTGAATTAAAATGGAAGTAGAATAAAAATAAAAATGGAAGTTCAATCCAGAAACCACTATACCTTAACGATCTACTTGGAAATTAAATAAAAAAGGAAGTTTAATAGGAAAGTAAATTGAATTAAAATGGAAGTAGAATAAAAATAAAAATTAAAGTTGCATAAAATTAAAAATGGAAGTTCAATCCAGAAACCACTATACCTTAACGATCTATTTGGAAATTAAATAAAAAAGGAAGCTTAATAGAAAAGGAAATTGAATAAAAATGAAAGTTGCAGAAAATTAAATATAGAAATTCAATCCAGAAACCACTTTACCTTAACGATCTATTTGGAAATTAAATAAAAAAGGAAGTTTAACAGAAAAGTAAATTCATTAAAAATGGAAGTTGAATAAAAAATAAAAATGAAAGTCGCATAAAATTAAAAATGGAAGTTCAATCCAGAAACCACTATATCTTAATGATCTACTTGGAAATTAAATAAAAAAGGAAGTTTAATAGGAAAGGAAATTGAATTAAAATGGAAGTAGAATAAAAATAAAAATGGAAGTTGCATAAAAATAAAAACGGAAGTTCAATCCAGAAACCACTATACCTTAACGATCTACTTGGAAAATAAATAAAAAATGAAGTTTAATAGGAAAGTAAATTGAATTAAAATGGAAGTAGAATAAAAATAAAAATGCTAGTTGCATAAAATTAAAAATGGATGTTCAATCCAGAAACCACTACACCTTAACGATCTATTTGGAAATTAAATGAAAAAGGAAGTTTAATAGAAAAGTAAACTGAATAAAAATGGAAGTTGAATAAAAATAAAAAGGAAAGTTGCAGAAAATTAAATATGGAAGTTCAATCCAGAAACCACTATACCTTAACGATCTATTCGGAAATTAAATAAAAAAGGAAGTTTAATAAAAAAGCAAATTGAATAAAAATGGAAGTTGAATAAATATAAAAATAAAAGTTGCATAAAATTAAAAATGGACGTTCAATCCAAAAACCACTGTACCTTAACGATCTATTTGGAAATTAAATAAAAAAGGAAGTTGAGTAGAAAAGAAACTTGAATAAAAAAGGAAGTTAAATAAAAATAAAAATGGAAGTTGCAGAAAATTAAAAATGGAAGTTCATTCCAGAAACCACTATACCTTAACGATCTATTTGGAAATTAAATAAAAAAGGAAGTTTAATAGAAAAGTAAATTGAATAAAAATGGAAGTAGAATAAAAATAAAAATGAAAGTTGCATAAAATTAAAAATAGAAGTTCAATCCAAAAACCACTATACCTTAACGATCTATTTGGAAATTAAATAAAAACGGAAGTTTAATAGAAAAGTAAATTGAATAAAAATGGAAGTTGAATAAAAATAAAAATGAAAGTTGTGTAAAACTAAAAATGGAAGTTCATTTCAAAAACCACTATACTTTAATGATCTATTTGGAATTTAAATAAAAAAGGAAGTCGAGTAGAAAAGAAACTTGAATAAAAATGGAAGTTAAATAAAAATAAAAATGGAAGTTGCAGAAAATTAAAATGGAAGTTCATTCCAGAAACCACTATACCTTAACGATCTATTTGGAAATTAAATAAAGAAGGAAGTTTAATGGAAAAGTAAATTGAATAAAAATAGAAGTTGAATAAAAATAAAAATAAAAGTTGCTTAAATTAAAAATGGAAGTTCAATCCAAAAACCACTATACCTTAACGATCTATTTGGAAATTAAATGAAAAAGGAAGTTGAGTAGAAAAAAACTTGAATAAGAAAGGAAGTTAAATAAAAATAAATTTGGAAGTTGCAGAAAATTGAAAATGGAAGGTCTTTCCAGAAACCACTAAACCTTAACGATCTATTTGGAAATTAAATAAAAAAGGAAGTTTAATAGAAAAGTAAATTGAATAAAAATGGAAGTAGAATATAAATAAAAATGAAAGTTGCATAAAACTAAAAATGGAAGTTCAATCTAGAAACCACTATACCTCGGCGATCTATTTGGAAATTAAATAAAAAAGGAAGTTTAATAGGAAAGTAAATTGAATTAAAATGGAAGTAGAATAAAAATAAAAATGAAAGTTGCATAAAATTAAAAATGGAAGTCCAATCCTGAAACCATTATACCTTAGCGATATATTTGGAAATTAAATAAAAAAGGAAGTTTAACAGAAAAGTAAATTGAATAAAAATGGAAGTTGAATAAAAATAAAAATGAAAGTTGCAGAAAATAAAAAATGGAAGTTCAATCCAAAAACCACTATATTTTAACGATCTATTTGGAAATTAAATAAAAAAGGAAGTTTATTAGAAAAGTAAATTGAATAAAAATATAAATGAAAGTCGCAGAAAATTAAATATGGAAGTTCAATCCAGAAACCACTATACCTTAACGATCTATTCGGAAATTAAATAAAAATGGAAGTTTAATAGAAAAGTAAATTGAATTAAAATGGAAGTAGAATAAAAATAAAAATGAAAGTTGCATAAAATTAAAAATGGAAGTTCAATCCAGAAACCACTATACTTTAACGATCTGTTTGGAAATTAAATAAAAAGGAAGTTTAATAGAAAAGTAAATTGAATAAAAATGGAAGTTGAATAAAAATAAAAATGAAAGTTGCAGAAAATTAAATATGGAAGTTTAATCCAGAAACCACTATACCTTAACGATCTATTCGGAAGTTAAATAAAAAAGGAAGTTTAATAGAAAAGTAAATTGATTAAAAATGGAAGTTGACAAAAAATAAAAATGAAAGTTGCATAAAATTAAAAATGGAAGTTCAATCCAAAAACCACTATACCTTAACGATCTATTTGGAAATTAAATAAAAAAGGAAGTTGAGTAGAAAAGAAATTTGAATAAAAAAGGAAGTTAAATAAAAATAAAAATGGAAGTTGCAGAAAATTAAAAATGGAAGTTCAATACAGAAACCACTATACCTTAACGATCTATTTGGAAATTAAATAAAAAAGGAAGTTTAATAGAAAAGTAAATTGATTAAAAATGGAAGTAAAATAAAAATAAAAATGAAAGTTGCATAAAATTAAAAATGGAAGTTCAATCCAGAAACCACTATACCTTAACGATCTACTTGGAAATTAAATAAGAAAGGAAGTTTAATAGAAAAGTAAACTGAATAAAAATGGAAGTTGAATAAAAATAAAAAGGAAAGTTGCAGAAAATTAAATATGGAAGTTCAATCCAGAAACCACAATACCTTAACGATCTATCCGGAAATTAAATAAAAAATGAAGTTTAACAGAAAAGTAAATTGAATAAAAATGGAAGTTGAATAAAAATATAAATGACAATTGCATAAAATTGAAAATGGAAGTTCAATTCAAAAACCACTATACCTTAACGATCTATTTGGAAATTAAATAAAAAAGGAAGTTTAATAGAAAAGTAAATTGAATAAAAATGGACGTTGAATAAAAATAAAAATGAAAGTTGCATAAAATTAAAAATGGAAGTTCAATCCAAAAACCACTATACCTTAACGATCTATTTGGAAATGAAATAAAAAAGGAAGTTGAGTAGAAAACAAACTTGAATAAAAAAAGAAGTTAAATAAAAATAAAAATGGAAGTTGCAGAAAAATAAAAATGGAAGTTCATTCCAGAAACCAGTACACCTTAATGATCTTTTTGGAAATTAAATAAAAAACGAAGTTTAATAGAAAAGTAAATTGATTAAAAATGGAAGTAGAATAAAAATAAAAATAAAAGTTGTATAAAATTAAAAACGGAAGTTCTATCCAGAAACCACTATACCTTAACGATCTACTTGGAAATTAAATAAAAAAGGAAGTTTAATCGGAAAGTAAATTGAATTAAAATGGTAGTAGAATAAAAATAAAAATGAAAGTTGCATAAAATTGAAAATGGAAGTTCAATTCAGAAACCAATATACCTTAACGATCTGTTTGGAAATTAAACCAAAAAGGAAGTTTAATAGAAAAGTAAATTCAATAAAAATGGAAGTTGAATAAAAATAAAAATGAAAGTTGCAGAAAATTAAATATGGAAGTTTAATCCAGAAACCAATATACCTTAACGATCTATTTGGAAATTAAATAAAAAAGGAAGTTTAATAGAAAAGTAAATTGAATAAAAATTGAAGTAGAATAAAAATAAAAATGAAAGTTGCATAAAATTAAAAATGGAAGTTCAATCCAAAAACCACTATACCTTAACGATCTATTTGGAAATTAAATAAAAACGGAAGTTTAATAGAAAAGTAAATTGAATAAAAATGGAAGTTGAATAAAAATAAAACTGAAAGTTCTGTAAAACTAAAAATGGAAGTTCATTTCAAAAACCACTATACTTTAACGATCTATTTGGAAATTAAATGAAAAAGAAAGTTGAGTAGAAAAGAAACTTGAAAAAAATGGAAATTGCAGAAAATTAAAATGGAAGTTCATTGCAGAAACCACTATACCTTAACGATTTATTTGGAAATTAAATAAAAAAGTAAGTTTAATGGAAAAGTAAATTGAATAAAAATAGAAATTGAATAAAAATAAAAATAAAAATAAAAGTTGCATAAAATGAAAAATGGAAGTTCAATCCAAAAACCACTATACCTTAACGATCTATTTGGAAATTAAATGAAAAAGGAAGTTGAGTAGAAAAGAAACTTGAACAAAAAAGGAAGTTAAAATAAAATAAATATGGAAGTTGCGGAAAATTAAAAATGGAAGTTCATTCCAGAAACCATTATACCTTAACCATCTATTTGGAAATTAAATAAAAAAGAAAGTTTAATAGAAAAGTAAATTGAATAAAAATGGAAGTAGAATATAAATAAAAATGAAAGTTGCATAAAATTAAAAAAGGAAGTTCAATCCAAAAACCACTATACCTTAGCGATCTATTCGGAAATTAAATAAAAAAGGAAGTTTAATAGGAAAGTAATTTGAATTAAAATGGAAGTAGAATAAAAATAAAAATGAAAGTTGAATAAAAATAAAAATGGAAGTTCAATCCAAAAACCACTATACCTTAACGATCTATTTGGAAATTAAATAAAAAAGGAAGTTTAATAGAAAAGTAGATTGAATAAAAATGGACGTTGAATAAAAATAAAAATGAAAGTTGCATAAAATTAAAAATGGAAGTTCAATCCAGAAACCACTATACCTTAGCGATCTATTTGGAAATTAAATAAAAAAGGAAGTTTAATAGGAAAGTAAATTGAATAAAAATGGAAGTTGAATAAAAATAAAAATGAAAGTTGCAGAAAATTAAATATGGAAGTTCAATCCAGAAACCACTATACCTTAACGATCTTTTTGGAAATTAAATAAAAAAGGAAGTTTAATAGAAAAGTAAATTGAATTAAAATGGAAGTAGAATAAAAATAAAAATGAAAGTTGCAGAAAATTAAATATGGAAGTTCAATCCAGAAACCACTATACCTTAACGATCTATTTCGAAATTAAATAAAAAAGGAAGTTTAATAGAAAAGTAAATTGAATAAAAATAGAAGTTGAATAAAAATAAAAATGAAAGTTGCATAAAATTAAAAATGGAAGTTGAATCCAAAAACCACTATACCTTAACGATCTATTTGGAAATTAAATGAAAAAGGAAGTTGAGTAGAAAAGAAACTTGAATAAAAAAGGAAGTTAAATAAAAATAAAAATGGAAGTTGCAGAAAATTAAAAATGGAAGTTCATTCCAGAAACAACTATACCTTAACGATTTATTTGGTAATTAAATAAAAAAAGAAGTTTAATGGAAAATTTAATTGAATAAAAATAGAAGTTGAATAAAAATAAAAATGAAAGTTGCATAAAATTAAAAATGGAAGTTCAATCCAAAAACCACATACCTTAACGATCTATTTGGAAATTAAATGAAAAAGGAAGTTGAGTAGAAAAGAAACTTGAATAAAAATGGAAGTTAAATAAAAATAGATATGGAAGTTACAGAAAATTAAAAATGGAAGTTCATTCCAGAAACCACTAAACCTTAACGATCTATTTGGAAATTAAATAAAAATGGAAGTTTAATAGAAATGTAAATTGAATAAAAATGGAAGTAGAATATAAATGAAAATGAA
Organism: Camellia sinensis; assembly: GCF_055761805.1. NCBI lineage: Eukaryota > Viridiplantae > Streptophyta > Magnoliopsida > Ericales > Theaceae > Camellia > Camellia sinensis. The sequence continues at coordinate 33,317,346 of NW_028128987.1, forward strand.
AGTTGCATAAAGTTAAAAATTGAAGTTCAATCCAGAAACCACTATACCTTAGTGATATATTTGGAAATTAAATGAAAAAGGAAGTCGAGTAGAAAAGAAACTTGAAGAAAAATAGAAGTTGTAGAAAATTAAAATGGAAGTTCATTCCAGAAACCACTATACCTTAACGATCTATTTGGAAATTAAATAAAAAAGGAAGTTTAATGGAAAAGTAAATTGAATAAAAATAGAAGTTGAATAAACATAAAAATAAAAGTTGCATAAAATGAAAAATGGAAGTTCAATCCAAAAACCACTATACCTTAACGATCTATTTGGAAATGAAATAAAAAAGGAAGTTGAGTAGAAAACAAACTTGAATAAAAAAAGAAGTTAAATAAAAATAAAAATGGAAGTTGCAGAAAAATAAAAATGGAAGTTCATTCCGGAAACCAGTACACCTTAATGATCTTTTTGGAAATTAAATAAAAAACGAAGTTTAATAGAAAAGTAAATTGATTAAAAATGGAAGTAGAATAAAAATAAAAATAAAAGTTGTATAAAATTAAAAACGGAAGTTCTATCCAGAAACCACTATACCTTAACGATCTACTTGGAAATTAAATAAAAAAGGAAGTTTAATAGGAAAGTAAATTGAATTAAAATGGAAGTAGAATAAAAATAAAAATGAAAGTTGCATAAAATTAAAAATGGAAGTTTAATCCAGAAACCATTATACCTTAGCGATATATTTGGAAATTAAATGAAAAAGGAAGTTTAACAGAAAAGTAAATTGAATAAAAATGGAAGTTGAATAAAAATAAAAATGAAAGTTGCAGAAAATAAAAAATGGAAGTTCAATCTAAAAACCACTATACTTTAACGATCTACTTGGAAAATAAATAAAAAATGAAGTTGAATAGTAAAGTAAATTGAATAAAAATGAAAGTTGAATAAAAATAAAAATGAAAGTTGCGGAAAATTAAATATGGAAGTTCAATCCAGAAACCACTATACCTTAACGATCTATTTGGAAATTAAATAAAAAAGGAAGTTTAATAGAAAAGTAAATTGAATAAAAATGGAAGTTGAATAAAAATAAAAATGAAAGTTGCATAAAATTAAAAATGGAAGTTCAATCCATAAACCACTATACCTTAACGGTATATTTGGAAATTAAATGAAAAAGGAAGTTGAGTAGAAAAGAAACTTGAATAAAAAAGGAAGTTAAATAAAAATAAAAATGGAAGTTGCAAAAAATTAAAAATGGAAGTTTAATAGAAAAGTAAATTGAATAAAAATGGAAGTAGAATATAAATAAAAATGAAAGTTGCATCAAATTAAAAGTGGAAGTTCAATCCAAAAACCACTATACCTTAACGATCTATTTGGAAATTAAATGAAAAAGGAAGTCGAGTAGAAAAGAAACTTGAAGAAAAATAGAAGTTGTAGAAAATTAAAATGGAAGTTCATTCCAGAAACCACTATACCTTAACGATCTATTTGGAAATTAAATAAAAAAGGAAGTTTAATGGAAAAGTAAATTGAATAAAAATAGAAGTTGAATAAACATAAAAATAAAAGTTGCATAAAATGAAAAATGGAAGTTCAATCCAAAAACCACTATACCTTAACGATCTATTTGGAAATTAAATGAAAAAGGAAGTTGAGTAGAAAAGAAACTTGAATAAAAAAGGAAGTTAAGCAAAAATAAATATGGAAGTTGCAGAAAATTAAAAATGGAAGTTCATTCCAGAAACCACTGTACCTTAACCATCTATTTGGAAATTAAATAAAAAAGGAAGTTTAATAGAAAAGTAAATTGAATAAAAATGGAAGTAGAATATAAATAAAAATGAAAGTTGCATAAAATTAAAAATGGAAGTTCAATCTAGAAACCACTATACCTTAGCGATCTATTTGGAAATTAAATAAAAAATGAAGTTTAATAGGAAAGTAAATTGAATTAAAATGGAAGAAGAATAAAAATAAAAATGAAAGTTGCATAAAATTAAAAATGGAAGTTCAATCCAGAAACCATTATACCTTAGCGATATATTTGGAAATTAAATAAAAAAGGAAGTTTACCATAAAAGTAAATTGAATAAAAATGAAAGTTAAATAAAAATAAAAATGAAAGTTGCAAAAAATAAAAAAATGGAAGTTCAGTCCAAAAACAACTATACTTTAACGATCTATTTGGAAATTCAATAAAAAAGGAAGTTTAATAGTAAAGTAAATTGAATAAAAATGGAAGTTGAATAAAAATAAAAATGAAAGTTGCAGAAAATTAAATATGGAAGTTCAATCCAGAAACCACACTACCTTAACGATCTATTTGGAAATTAAATAAAAAAGGAAGTTTAATATAAAAGTAAATTGAATTAAAATGGAAGTAGAATAAAAATAAAAATGAAAGTTGCAGAAAATTAAATATGGAAGTTCAATCCAGAAACCACTATACGTTAACGATCTATTTGGAAATTAAATAAAAAAGGAAGTTTAATAGAAAAGTAAATTGAATTAAAATTAAAGTAGAATAAAAATAAAAATGAAAGTAGCATAAAATTAAAAATGGACGTTCAATCTATAAACCACTATACCTTAACGATCTATTTGGAAATTAAATAAAAAAGGAAGTTGAATAAAAACAAAAATGAAAGTTGCATAAAATTAAAAATAGAAGTTCAATCCAAAAACCACTATACCTTAACGATCTATTTGGAAATTAAATAAAAAAGGAAGTTTAATAGAAAAGTAAATTGAATAAAAATAGACGTTGAATAAAAATAAAAATGAAAGTTGCATAAAATTAAAAATGGTAGTTCAATCCAGAAACCACTATACCTTAGCGATCTATTTGGAAATTAAATAAAAAAGGAAGTTTAATAGGAAAGTAAATTGAATAAAAATGGAAGTTGAATAAAAATAAAAATGAAAGTTGCAGAAAATTAAATATGGAAGTTCAATCCAGAAACCACTATACCTTAACGATCTTTTTGGAAATTAAATAAAAAAGGAAGTTTAATAGAAAAGTAAATTGAATTAAAATGGAAGTGGAATAAAAATAAAAATTAAAGTTGCAAAAAATTAAATATGGAAGTTCAATCCAGAAACCACTATACCCTAACGATGTACTTGGAAATTAAATAAAAAAGGAAGTTTAGTAGAAAAGTAAATTGAATAAAAATGGAAGTTGAATGAAAATAAAAATGAAAGTCGCATAAAATTAAAAATGGAAGTTCAATCCAAAAACCACTATACCTTAACGATCTATTTGGAAATTAAATGAAAAAGGAAGTTGAGTAGAAAAGAAACTTGAATAAAAAAGGAAGTTAAATAAAAATAAAAATGGAAGTTGCAGAAAATTAAAAATGGAAGTTCATTCCAGAAACCACTATACCTTAACCATTTATTTGGTAATTAAATAAAAAAGGAAGTTTAATGGAAAAGTTAATTGAATAAAAATAGAAGTTGAATAAAAATAAAAATGAAAGTTGAATAAAATTAAAAATGGAAGTTCAATCCAAAAACCACTTACCTTAACGATCTATTTGGAAATTAAATGAAAACGGAAGTTGAGTAGAAAAGAAACTTTAATAAAAATAGAAGTTAAATAAAAATAGATATGGAAGTTGCAGAAAATTAAAAATGGAAGTTCATTCCAGAAACCACTAAACCTTAACGATCTATTTGGAAATTAAATAAAAATGGAAGTTTAATAGAAATGTAAATTGAATAAAAATGGAAGTAGAATATAAATAAAAATGAAAGTTGCATAAAATTAAAAATTGAAGTTCAATCCAGAAACCACTGTACCTTAGCGATATATTTGGAAATTAAATAAAAAAGGAAGTTTAATAGGAAAGTAAATTGAATAAAAATGGAAGTTGAATAAAAATAAAAATAAAAGTTGCATAAAATTAAAAATGGAAGTTCAATCCAGAAACCATTATACCTTAGCGATATATTTGGAAATTAAATGAAAAAGGAAGTTTAGCAGAAAAGTAAATTGAATAAAAATGGAAGTAGAATTAAAATAAAAATGAAAGTTGCAGAAAATAAAAAATGGAAGTTCAATCTAAAAACCACTATACTTTAACGATCTACTTGGAAATTGAATAAAAAATGAAGTTGAATAGTAAAGTAAATTGAATAAAAATGAAAGTTGAATAAAAATAAAAATGAAAGTTGCAGAAAATTAAATATGGAAGTTCAATCCAGAAACCACTATACCTTAACGACCTATTTGGAAATTAAATAAAAAAGGAAGTTTAATAGAAAAGTAAATTAAATAAAAATGGAAGTTGAATAAAAATAAAAATGAAAGTTGCATAAAATTAAAAATGGAAGTTCAATCCAGAAACCACTATACCTTAACGGTCTATTTGGAAATTAAATGAAAAAGGAAGTTTAATAGAAAAGAAACTTGAATAAAAAAGGAAGTTAAATAAAAATAAAAATGGAAGTTGCAGAAAATTAAAAATGGAAGTTCATTCCAGAAACCACTAAACCTTAACGATCTATTTGGAAATTAAATAAAAATGGAAGTTTAATAGAAAAGTAAATTGAATAAAAATGGAAGTAGAATATAAATAAAAATGAAAGTTGCATAAAATTAAAAATTGAAAATCAATCCAGAAACCACTATACCTTAGCGATCTATTTGGAAATTAAATAAAAAAGGAAGTTTAATAGGAAAGTAAATTGAATTAAAATGGAAGTAGAATAAAAATAAAAATGAAAGTTGCAAAAAATTAAATATGGAAGTTCAATCCAGAAACCACTATACCCTAACGATCTACTTGGAAATTAAATAAAAAAGGAAGTTTAATAGAAAAGTAAATTAAATAAAAATGGAAGTTGAATAAAAATAAAAATGAAAGTCGCATAAAATTAAAAATGGAAGTTCAATCCAAAAACCACTATACCTTAACGGTCTATTTGGAAATTAAATGAAAAAGGAAGTTGAGTAAAAAAGAAACTTGAATAAAAAAGGAAGTTAAATAAAAATAAAAATGGAAGTTGCAGAAAATTAAAAATGGAAGTTCATTCCAGAAACCAGTAAACCTTATCGATCTATTTGGAAATTATATAAAAATGGAAGTTTAATAGAAAAGTAAATTGAATAAAAATGGAAGTAGAATATAAATAAAAATGAAAGTTGAATAAAATTAAAAATGGAAGTTCAATCCAAAAACCACTATACCCTAACGATCTATTTGGAAATTAAATGAAAAAGGAAGTTGAGTAGAAAAGAAACTTGAATAAAAAAGGAAGTTAAATAAAAATAAATATGGAAGTTGCAGAAAATTAAAAATGGAAGTTCATTCCAGAAACCACTGTACCTTAACCATCTATTTGGAAATTAAATAAAAAAGGAAGTTTAATAGAAAAGTAAATTGAATAAAAATGGAAGTGGAATAAAAATAAAAATGAAAGTTGCATAAAATTAAAAATGGAAGTTCAACCGAGAAACCACTATACCTTAGCGATCTATTTGGAAATTAAATGAAAAAGGAAGTTAAATAGGAAAGTAAATTGAATTAAAATGGAAGAAGAATAAAAATAAAAATGAAAGTTGCATAAAATTAAAAATGGAAGTTCAATCCTGAAACCATTATACCTTAGCGATATATTTGGAAATTAAATAAAAAAGGAAGTTTAGCAGAAAAGTAAATTGAATAAAAATGGAAGTTGAATTAAAATAAAAATGAAAGTTGCAGAAAATAAAAAATGGAAGTTCAATCTAAAAACCACTATACTTTAACGATCTACTTGGAAATTAAATAAAAAATGAAGTTGAATAGTAAAGTAAATTGAATAAAAATGAAAGTTGAATAAAAATAAAAATGAAAGTTGCAGAAAATTAAACATGGAAGTTCAATCCAGAAACCACTATACCTTAACGACCTATTTGGAAATTAAATAAAAAAGGAAGTTTAATAGAAAAGTAAATTAAATAAAAATGGAAGTTGAATAAAAATAAAAATGAAAGTTGCATAAAATTAAAAATGGAAGTTCAATCCATAAACCACTATACCTTAACGGTCTATTTGGAAATTAAATGAAAAAGGAAGTTGAGTAGAAAAGAAACTTGAATAAAAAAGGAAGTTAAATAAAAATAAAAATGGAAGTTGCAGAAAATTAAAAATGGAAGTTCATTCCAGAAACCACTAAACCTTAACGATCTATTTGGAAATTATATAAAAATGGAAGTTTAATAGAAAAGTAAATTGAATAAAAATGGAAGTAGAATATAAATAAAAATGAAAGTTGCATAAAATTAAAAATGGAAGTTCAATCCAGAAACCACTATACCTTAGCGATCTATTTGGAAATTAAATAAAAAAGGAAGTTTAATAGGAAAGTAAATTGAATTAAAATGGAAGAAGAATAAAAATAAAAATGAAAGTTGCATAAAATTAAAAATGGAAGTTCAATCCAGAAACCACTATACCTTAACGATCTATTTTGAAATTAAATAAAAAAGGAAGTTTAATAGAAAAGTAAATTAAATAAAAATAGAAGTTGAATAAAAATAAAAATGAAAGTTGCATAAAATTAAAAATGGAAGTTCAATCCATAAACCACTATACCTTAACGGTCTATTTGGAAATTAAATGAAAAAGTAAGTTGAGTAGAAAAGAAACTTGAATAAAAAATGAAGTTAAATAAAAATAAAAATGGAAGTTGCAGAAAATTAAAAATGGAAGTTCATTCCAGAAACCACTAAACCTTAACGATCTATTTGGAAATTATATAAAAATGGAAGTTTAATAGAAAAGTAAATTGAATAAAAATGGAAGTAGAATATAAATAAAAATGAAAGTTGCATAAAATTAAAAATGGAAGTTCAATCCAAAAACCACTATACCTTAACGATCTATTTGGAAATTAAATGAAAAAGGAAGTTGAGTAGAAAAGAAACTTGAATAAAAAAGGAAGTTAAATAAAAATAAATATGGGAGTTGCAGAAAATTAAAAATGGAAGTTCATTCCAGAAACCACTGTACCTTTACCATCTATTTGGAAATTAAATAAAAAAGGAAGTTTAATAGAAAAGTAAATTGAATAAAAATGGAAGTAGAATAAAAATAAAAATGAAAGTTACAGAAAATTAAATATGGAAGTTTAATCCAGAAACCACTATACCTTAACGATCTATTTGGAAATTAAATAAAAAAGGAAGTTTAATATAAAAGTAAATTGAATTAAAATGGAAGTAGAATAAAAATAAAAATGAAAGTTGCAGAAAATTAAATATGGAAGTTCAATCCAGAAACCACTATACCTTAACGATCTATTTGGAAATTAAATAAAAAAGGAAGTTTAATATAAAAGTAAATTGAATTAAAATGGAAGTAGAATAAAAATAAAAATGAAAGTTGCAGAAAATTAAATATGGAAGTTCAATCCAGAAACCACTATACGTTAACGATCTATTTGGAAATTAAATAAAAAAGGAAGTTTAATAGAAAAGTAAATTGAATTAAAATTAAAGTAGACTAAAAATAAAAATGAAAGTTGCATAAAATTAAAAATGGACGTTCAATCTAGAAACCACTATACCATAACGATCTATTTGGAAATTAAATAAAAAAGGAAGTTTAATAGAAAAGTAAATTGAATAAAAATGGAAGTTGAATAAAAATAAAAATGAAAGTTGCATAAATTAAAAATGGAAGTTCAATCCAAAAACCACTATACCTTAACGATCTATTTGGAAATTAAATGAAAAAGGAAGTTGAGTAGAAAAGAAACTTGAATAAAAAAGGAAGTTAAATAAAAATAAAAATGGAAGTTGCAGAAAATTAAAAATGGAAGTTCATTCCAGAAACCACTATACCTTAACGATTTATTTGGTAATTAAATAAAAAAGGAAGTTTAATGGAAAAGTAAATTGAATAAAAATAGAAGTTGAATAAAAATAAAAATGAAAGTTGCATAAAATTAAAAATGGAAGTTCAATCCATAAACCACTTACATTAACGATCTATTTGGCAAATTAAATGAAAAAGGAAGTTGAGTAGAAAAGAAACTTGAATAAAAAAGGAAGTTAAATAAAAATAGATATGGAAGTTGCAGAAAATTAAAAATGGAAGTTCATTCCAGAAACCACTAAACCTTAACGATCTATTTTGAAATTAAATAAAAATGGAAGTTTAATAGAAATGTAAATTGAATAAAAATGGAAGTAGAATATAAATAAAAATGAAAGTTGCATAAAATTAAAAATGGAAGTTCAATCCAGAAACAATTATACCTTAGCGATATATTTGGAAATTAAATAAAAAAGGAAGTTTAACAGAAAAGTAAATTGTATAAAAATGGAAGTTGAATAAAAATAAAAATGAAAGTTGCAGATAATAAAAAACGGAAGTTCAATCCAAAAACCATTATACTTTAACGATCTATTTGGAAATTAAATAAAAAATGAAGTTTAATCGTAAAGTAAATTGAATAAAAATGGAAGTTGACTAAAAATAAAAATGAAAGTTGCAGAAAATTAAATATGGAAGTTCAATCTAGAAACCACTATACCTTAACGATCTATTTGGAAATTAAAAAAAAAAGAAGTTTAACAGAAAAGTAAATTGAATAAAAATGGAAGTTGAATCAAAATAAATACGAAAGTTGCAGAAAATTAAATGTGGAAGTTCAATCCAGAAACCACTTTACCTTAATGATCTATTTGGAAAGTAAATAAAAAAGGAAGTCTAATAGAAAAGTATATTGAATAAAAATGGAAGTTGACTAAAAATAAAAATGAAAGTTGCATAAAATTAAAAATGGAAGTTCAATCCAGAAACCACTATACCTTAACGATCAATTTGGAAATTAAATAAAAAAGGAAGTTTAATAGAAAAGGAAATTGAATAAAAATGGAAGTTGAATAAAAATAAAAACGAAAGTTGCAGAAAATTAAATATAGAAGTTCAATCCAGAAACCACTATACCTTAACGATCTATTTGGAAATTAAATAAAAAAAGAAGTTTAACGGAAAAGTAAATTGATTAAAAATGGATGTAGAATAAAAATAAAAATGGAAGTTGCATAAAATTAAAAATGGAAGTTCTATCCAGAAACCACTATACCTTAACGATCTACTTGGAAATTAAATAAAAATGGAAGTTTAATAGGAAAGTAAATTGAATTAAAATGGAAGTAGAATAAAAATAAAAATAAAAATAAAAGTTGCATAAAATTAAAAATGGAAGTTCAATTCAGAAACCACTATACGTTAACGATCTATTTGCAAATTAAATAAAAAAGGAAGTTTACTAGAAAAGTAAATTTAGCAAAAATGGAAGTTGAATAAAAATAAAAAAGAAAGTTGCAGAAAATTAAATATGGAAGTTCAATCCAGAAACCACTATACCTTAACGATCTATTTGGAAATTAAATAAAAAAGGAAGTTTAATAGAAAAGGAAATTGAATAAAAATGGAAGTTGAATAAAAATAAAAATGATAGTTGCAGAAAATTAAATATACAAGTTCAATCCAGAAACCACTATACCTTAACGATCTATTTGGAAATTAAATAAAAAAGGAAGTTTAATGGAAAAGTAAATTGATTAAAAATGGATGTAGAATAAAAATAAAAATGGAAGTTGCATAAAATTAAAAATGGAAGTTCTATCCAGAAACCACTATACCTTAACGATCTACTTGGAAATTTAATAAAAATGGAAGTTTAATAGGAAAGTAAATTGAATTAAAATGGAAGTAGAATAAAAATAAAAATAAAAATAAAAGTTGCATAAAATTAAAAATGGAAGTTCAATTCAGAAACCACTATACGTTAACGATCTATTTGCAAATTAAATAAAAAAGGAAGTTTACTAGAAAAGTAAATTTAGCAAAAATGGAAGTTGAATAAAAATAAAAAAGAAAGTTGCAGAAAATTAAATATGGAAGTTCAATCCAGAAACCACTATACCTTAACGATCTATTTGGAAATTAAATAAAAAAGGAAGTTTAATAGAAAAGGAAATTGAATAAAAATGGAAGTTGAATAAAAATAAAAATGATAGTTGCAGAAAATTAAATATACAAGTTCAATCCAGAAACCACTATACCTTAACGATCTATTTGGAAATTAAATAAAAAAGGAAGTTTAATGGAAAAGTAAATTGATTAAAAATGGATGTAGAATAAAAATAAAAATGGAAGTTGCATAAAATTAAAAATGGAAGTTCTATCCAGAAACCACTATACCTTAACGATCTACTTGGAAATTTAATAAAAATGGAAGTTTAATAGGAAAGTAAATTGAATTAAAATGGAAGTAGAATAAAAATAAAAATAAAAATAAAAGTTGCATAAAATTAAAAATGGAAGTTCAATTCAGAAACCACTATACGTTAACGATCTATTTGGAAATTAAATAAAAAAGGAAGTTTACTAGAAAAGTAAATTTAGCAAAAATGGAAGTTGAATAAAAATAAAAAAAGAAAGTTGCAGAAAATTAAATATGGAAGTTCAATCCAGAAACCACTATACCTTAACGATCTATTTGGAAATTAAATAAAAAAGGAAGTTTAATAGAAAAATAAATTGAATAAAAATGTAAGTTGAATAAATATAAAAATGAAAGTTGCATAAAATTAAAAATGGAAGTTCAATCCAAAAATCAATATACCTTAACGATCTATTTGGAAATTAATTAAAAAAGGAAATTGAGTAGAAAAGAATCTTGAATAAAAAAGGAACTTTAATAAAAATAAAAATGGAAGTTGCAGAAAATTAAAAATGGAAGTTCATTCCCGAAACCACTATACCTTAACGATCTATTTGGAAATTAAATAACAAAAGGAAGTTTAATAGAAAAGTAAATTGATTAAAAATGGAAGTAAAATAAAAATAAAAATGAAAGTTACATAAAATTAAAAATGGAAGTTCAATCCAGAAACCACTATACCTTAACGATCTACTTGGAAATTAAATAAAAAAGGAAGTTTAATAGGAAAGTAAATTGAATTAAAATGGAAGTAGAATAAAAAAAAAATGAAAGTTGCATAAAATTAAAAATGGAAGTTCAATCCAGAAACCACTATACGTTAACGATCTATTTGGAAATTAAATAGAAAAGGAAGTTTAATAGAAAAGTAAATTGAATTAAAATTAAAGTAGAATAAAAATAAAAATGAAAGTTGCATAAAATTAAAAATGGACGTTCAATCTAGAAACCACTATACCTTAACGATCTATTTGGAAATTAAATAAAAAAGGAAGTTTAATAGAAAAGTAAATTGAATAAAAATGGAAGTTAAATAAAAATAAAAATGAAAGTTGCATAAAATTAAAAATGGAAGTTCAATCCAAAAACCACTATACCTTAACGATCTATTTGGAAATTAAATGAAAAAGGAAGTTGAGTAGAAAAGAAACTTGAATAAAAAAGGAAGTTAAATAAAAATAAAAATGGAAGTTGCAGAAAATTAAAAATGGAAGTTCATTCCAGAAACCACTATACCTTAACCATTTATTTGGTAATTAAATAAAAAAGGAAGTTTAATGGAAAAGTAAATTGAATAAAAATAGAAGTTGAATAAAAATAAAAATGAAAGTTGCATAAAATTAAAAATGGAAGTTCAATCCAAAAACCACCTACATTAACGATCTATTTGGAAAATTAAATGAAAAAGGAAGTTGAGTAGAAAAGAAACTTGAATAAAAAAGGAAGTCAAATAAAAATAGATATGGAAGTTGCAGAAAATTAAAAATGGAAGTTCTTTCCAGAAACCACTAAACCTTAACGATCTATTTTGAAATTAAATAAAAATGGAAGTTTAATAGAAATGTAAATTGAATAAAAATGGAAGTAGAATATAAATAAAAATGAAAGTTGCATAAAATTAAAAATGGAAGTTCAATCCAGAAACAATTATACCTTAGCGATATATTTGGAAATTAAATAAAAAAGGAAGTTTAACAGAAAAGTAAATTGTATAAAAATGGAAGTTGAATAAAAATAAAAATGAAAGTTGCAGATAATAAAAAACGGAAGTTCAATCCAAAAATCACTATACTTTAACGATCTATTTGGAAATTAAATAAAAAATGAAGTTTAATCGTAAAGTAAATTGAATAAAAATGGAAGTTGACTAAAAATAAAAATGAAAGTTGCAGAAAATTAAATATGGAAGTTCAATCTAGAAACCACTATACCTTAACGATCTATTTGGAAATTAAAAAAAAAAGAAGTTTAACAGAAAAGTAGATTGAATAAAAATGGAAGTTGAATCAAAATAAATACGAAAGTTGCAGAAAATTAAATGTGGAAGTTCAATCCAGAAACCACTTTACCTTAATGATCTATTTGGAAAGTAAATCAAAAAGGAAGTCTAATAGAAAAGTATATTGAATAAAAATGGAAGTTGACTAAAAATAAAAATGAAAGTTGCATAAAATTAAAAATGGAAGTTCAATCCAGAAACCACTATACCTTAACGATCAATTTGGAAATTAAATAAAAAAGGAAGTTTAATAGAAAAGGAAATTGAATAAAAATGGAAGTTGAATAAAAATAAAAACGAAAGTTGCAGAAAATTAAATATAGAAGTTCAATCCAGAAACCACTATACCTTAACGATCTATTTGGAAATTAAATAAAAAAAGAAGTTTAACGGAAAAGTAAATTGATTAAAAATGGATGTAGAATAAAAATAAAAATGGAAGTTGCATAAAATTAAAAATGGAAGTTCTATCCAGAAACCACTATACCTTAACGATCTACTTGGAAATTAAATAAAAATGGAAGTTTAATAGGAAAGTAAATTGAATTAAAATGGAAGTAGAATAAAAATAAAAATAAAAATAAAAGTTGCATAAAATTAAAAATGGAAGTTCAATTCAGAAACCACTATACGTTAACGATCTATTTGCAAATTAAATAAAAAAGGAAGTTTACTAGAAAAGTAAATTTAGCAAAAATGGAAGTTGAATAAAAATAAAAAAGAAAGTTGCAGAAAATTAAATATGGAAGTTCAATCCAGAAACCACTATACCTTAACGATCTATTTGGAAATTAAATAAAAAAGGAAGTTTAATAGAAAAGGAAATTGAATAAAAATGGAAATTGAATAAAAATAAAAATGAAAGTTGCAGAAAATTAAATATAGAAGTTCAATTCAGAAACCACTATACCTTAACGATCTATTTGGAAATTAAATAAAAAAGGAAGTTTAATGGAAAAGTAAATTGATTAAAAATGGATGTAGAATAAAAATAAAAATGGAAGTTGCATAAAATTAAAAATTGAAGTTCTATCCAGAAACCACTATACCTTAACGATCTACTTGGAAATTTAATAAAAATGGAAGTTTAATAGGAAAGTAAATTGAATTAAAATGGAAGTAGAATAAAAATAAAAATAAAAATAAAAGTTGCATAAAATTAAAAATGGAAGTTCAATTCAGAAACCACTATACGTTAACGATCTATTTGGAAATTAAATAAAAAAGGAAGTTTGCAAGAAAAGTAAATTTAGCAAAAATGGAAGTTGAATAAAAATAAAAAAAGAAAGTTGCAGAAAATTAAATATGGAAGTTCAATCCAGAAACCACTATACCTTAACGATCTATTTGGAAATTAAATAAAAAAGGAAGTTTAATGGAAAAGTAAATTGAATAAAAATGAAAGTTGAATAAAAAAAAAATTACTGTGGTATAAAATTAAAAATGGAAGTTCAATCCAGAAACCGCTATACCTTAACGATCTACTTAGAAATTAAATAAAAAAGGAAGTTTAATAGAAAAGTAAATTGAATAAAAATAGAAGTTGAATAAAAATAAAAATGAAAGTTCCATAAAATTAAAAATGGAAGTTCAATCCAAAACCACTATACCTTAACGATCTATTTGGAAATTAAATAAAAAAGGAAGTTTAATTCGGAAAGTAAATTGAATTAAAATGGATGTAGAATAAAAATAAAAATGAAAGTTGCATAAAATTAAAAATTGATGTTCAATCCAGAAACCACTATACCTTAACGATCTATTTGGAAATTAAATAAAAAAGGAAGTTTAATAGAAAAGGAAATTGAATAAAAATGGAAGTTGAATAAAAATAAAAATGAAAGTTGCAGAAAATTAAATATAGAAGTTCAATCCAGAAACCACTATACCTTAACGATCTATTTGGAAATTAAATAAAAAATGAATTTTAATAGAAAAGTAAATTGAATAAAAATGGATGTAGAATATAAAGAAAAATGAAAGTTGCAGAAAATTAAAAATGAAAGTTCAATCCAGAAACCACTATACCTTAGCGATATATTTGGAAATTAAATAAAAAAGGTAGTTTAATAGGAAAGTAAATTGAATTAAAATGGAAGTAGAATAAAAATAAAAATGAAAGTTGCATAAAATTAAAAATGGAAGTTCAATCCAGAAACCACTATACCTTAACGACCTATTTGGAAATTATATAAAAAAGGAAGTTTAATAGAAAAGGAAATTGAATAAAAATGGAAGTTGAATAAAAATAAAAATGAAAGTTGCAGAAAATTAAATATGGGTGTTCAATCCAGAAACCACTATACCTTAACGATCTATTTGGAAATTAAATAAAAAAGGAAGTTTAATAGAAAAGGAAATTGAATAAAAATGGAAGTTGAATAAAAATAAAAATGAAAGTTGCAGAAAATTAAATATAGACGTTCAATCCAGAAACCACTATACCTTAACGATCTATTTGGAAATTAAATAAAAAAGGAATTTTAATAGAAAAGTAAATTGAATAAAAATGGAAGTAGAATATAAAGAAAAATGAAAGTTGCAGAAAATTAAAAATGGAAGTTCAATCCAGAAACCACTATACCTTAGCGATCTATTTGGAAATTAAATAAAAAAGGTAGTTTAATAGGAAAGTAAATTGAATTAAAATGGAAGTAGAATAAAAATAAAAATGAAAGTTGCATAAAATTAAAAATGGAAGTTCAATCCAGAAACCACTATACCTTAACGACCTATTAGGAAATTATATAAAAAAGGAAGTTTAATAGAAAAGGAAATTGAATAAAAATGGAAGTTGAATAAAAATAAAAATGAAAGTTGCAGAAAATTAAATATGGATGTTCAATCCAGAAACCGCTTTACCTTAACGATCTATTTGGAAATTAAATAAAAAAGGAAGTTTAATAGAAAAGTAAATTGAATAAAAATGGAAGTTGAATAAAAATAAAAACGAAAGTTGCATAAAACTAAAAACAGAAGTTCAATTCAAAAACCATATACTTTAACGATCTATTTGGAGATTAAATAAAAAAGGAAGTTGAGTAGAAAAGAAACTTGAATAAAAAATGAAGTTAAATTAAAAATGGAAGTTCAATCCAGAAACCACTATACCTTAACGATCTATTTGGAAATTAAATAAAAAAGGAAGTTTAATAGAAAAGTAAATTAAATAAAAATGGAAGTAGAATATAAATAAAAATGAAAGTTGCACAAAATTAAAAATGGAAGTTCAATCCAGAAACCACTAAACCTTAGCGATCTATTTGGAAATTAAATAAAAAAGGAAGTTTAATAGGAAAGTAAATTGAATTAAAATGGAAGTAGAATAAAAATAAAAATGAAAGTTGCATAAAATTAAAAATGGATGTTCTATCCAGAAACCACTATACTTTAACGATCTATTTGGAAATTAAATAGAAAAGGAAGTTTAATAGAAAAAGAAATTGAATAAAAATGGAAGTTGAATAAAAATAAAAATGAAAGTTGCAGAAAATTAAATATGGAAGTTCAATCCAGAAACCAATTTACCTTAACGATATATTTGGAAATTAAATAAAAAAAGAAGTTTAATAGAAAAGTTAATTGAATAAAAATGGAAGTTGAGTAAAAATAAAAATGAAAGTTGAATATAATTAAAAATGGAAGTTCAATTCAAAAACCACTATACCTTAACGATCTATTTGGAAGTTAGATAAAAAAGGAAGTTGAGTAGAAAAAAACTTGAATAAAAAAGGAAGTTAAATAAAAATAAAAATGGAAGTTGCAGAAAATTAAAAGTGGAAGTTCATTCCAGAAACCACTATACCTTAACGATTTATTTGGAAATTAAATAAAAAAGGAAGTTTAATAGAAAATTAAATTGATTAAAAATGGAAGTAGAATAAAAATAAAAATGAAAGTTGCATAAAATTAAAAATGGAAGTTCAATCCAAAAACCACTATACCTTAACGATCTACTTGGAAATTAAATAAAAAAGGAAGTCTAATAGAAAAGTAAACTGAATAAAAATGGAAGTTGAATAAAAATAGAAATGAAAGTTGCAGAAAATTAAATATGGAAGTTCAATCCAGAAACCACTATACCTTAACGGTCTATTTGGAAATTAAATAAAAAAGGAAGTTTAATAGGAAAGTAAATTGAATTAAAATGGAAGTAGAATAAAAATAAAAATGAAAGTTGCATAAAATTAAAAATGGAAGTTCAATCCAGAAACAACTATGCCATAACGATCTATTTGGAAATTAAATAAAAAAGGAAGTTTAATAGAAAATTAAACTGAATAAAAATGGAAATTGAATAAAAAAAAAATGAAAGTTGCAGAAAATTAAATACGGAAGTTTAATCCAGAAACCACTATACCTTAATGATCTATTTGGAAATTAAATAAAAAATGAAGTTTAATTGAAAAGTAAATTGAATAAAAATGAAAGGTGAATAAAAATAAAAATTACAGTTGTATAAAATTAAAAATGGAAGTTCAATTCAGAAACCGATATACCTTAACGTTCTATTTAGAAATTAAATAAAAAAAGAAGTTTAATAGAAAAGTAAATTGAATAAAAATGGAAGTTGAATAAAAATAAAAATGAAAGTTGCATAAAATTAAAAATGGAAGTTCAATCCAAAACCACTATACCTTAACGATCTATTTGGAAATTAAATAAAAAAGGAAGTTTAATTCGGAAAGTAAATTGAATTAAAATGGAAGTAGAATAAAAATAAAAATAAAAGTTGCATAAAATTAAAAATGGATGTTCAATCCAGAAACCACTATACCTTAACGATCTATTTGGAAATTAAATAAAAAGGAAGTTTAATAGAAAAGGAAATTGAATAAAAATGGAAGTTAAATAAATATAAAAATGAAAATGAAAGTTGCAGAAAATTAAATATGGATGTTCAATCCAGAAACCGCTTTACCTTAACGATCTATTTGGAAATTAAATAAAAAAGGAAGTTTAATAGAAAAGCAAATTGAATAAAAATGGAAGTTGAATAAAAATAAAAATGAAAGTTGCATAAAACTAAAAATAGAAGTTCAATTCAAAAACCACTATACTTTAACGATCTATTTGGAAATTCAATAAAAAAGGAAGTTGAGTAGAAAAGAAACTTGAATAAAAAAGGAAGTTAAATAAAAATAAAAATGAAAGTTGCATAAAATTAAAAATAGAAGTTCAATCCAGAAACCCCTATACCTTAACGACCTATTTGGAAATTATATAAAAAAGGAAGTTTAATAGAAAAGAAAATTGAATAAAAATGGAAGTTGAATAAAAATAAAAATGAATGTTGCAGAAAATTAAATATGGATGTTCAATCCAGAAACCGCTTTACCTTAACGATCTATTTGGAAATTAAATAAAAAAGGAAGTTTAATAGAAAAGTAAATTGATTAAAAATGGAAGTTGAATAAAAATAAAAATGAAAGTTGCATAAAACCAAAAATAGAAGTTCAATTCAAAAACCACTATACTTTAACGATGTATTTGGAAATTAAATAAAAAAGGAAGTTGAGTAGAAAAGAAACTTGAATAAAAAAGGAAGTTAAATAAAAATAAAAATGAAAGTTGCATAAAATTAAAAATGGAAGTTCAATCCAGAAACCACTATACCTTAACGATCTATTTGGAAATTAAATAAAAAAGGAAGTTTAATAGAAAAGTAAATTAAATAAAAATGGAAGTAGAATATAAATAAAAATGAAAGTTGCACAAAATTAAAAATGGAAGTTCAATCCAGAAACCACTATACCTTAGCGATCTATTTGGAAATTAAATAAAAAAGGAAGTTTAATAGGAAAGTAAATTGAATTAAAATGGAAGTAGAATAAAAATAAAAATGAAAGTTGCATAAAATTAAAAATGGATGTTCAATCCAGAAACCACTATACTTTAACGATCTATTTGGAAATTAAATAGAAAAGGAAGTTTAATAGAAAAGGAAATTGACTAAAAATGGAAGTTGAATTAGAATAAAAATGAAAGCTGCAGAAAATTAAATATGGAAGTTCAATCCAGAAACCACTTTACCTTAACGATATATTTGGAAATTAAATAAAAAAAGAAGTTTAATAGAAAATTAAATTGAATAAAAATGGAAGTTGAATAAAAATAAAAATGAAAGTTGACTATAATTAAAAATGGAAGTTCAATTCAAAAACCACTATACCTTAACGATCTATTTGAAGTTAGATAAAAAAGGAAGTTATAGCGACCCCGGTCTTTTCCCATTTGATTGTTGTATCCGGACTTGGGTTCCGTTTATTCTGTCATTGTATATTTGTTGTTGTCGTCCTTTATTTTCTCATTTGGAGTTATAGGATGTGTTGGGCAGGTTTGTTTCAGGTTGGTTGGGTTCGTAAACCAAGTGTTGCTGTCCAGTTTTTGGGTTGGTCGCTCGAGCCAGGATTCGGTCGCTCGAGCGAGGTTTGTTTTTGTGTCTTCTGGCTCGATCCAGATTTGCTTCGCTCGAGCGAGCGATTGCGTCTGGTTTAGACCTGAGGGCAGTGCTTATTCGCTCGAGCGAGATTTTTTTCGCTCGAGCGAGCGAGGTGTATGTTTTCGAGTTCCTCGCTCGAGCGAGCATTCTGTCGCTCGAGCATGATGCTGGGTTGCAGACCTGAAGCATTGTAGTTTTGGCTCGAGCGAGCTGTTCTTTGCTCGAGCGAGGTTTTCGTGTGTCTGGTCGCTCGAGCGACCAAGTCTTCGCTCGAGCGAGCCTGTCAGGTTTAAATAGGCAGCAGCGTGTTTCAGATCAGTTTTTCATACACTTTCATATTCCAAAACCCTAGTTACGAGTTCTCTCTCCCTTTACACACCTTCTCTCTTAGGATTGATCTACTTAGAGTGAGTTTCTACCTTAGATCCTTTATTAAAAAGATAGAGTAAGTCGAAGACTTCCATTTAATCTGAACATTTAGTGATTTAGGGCACATTGGAATTTGGGTATTCATCTCTGTCTTCTCCATTTGGGTTATTTTCTTTGAGGTAGGGATTTCCTACTCCATCTTATAAGTTTTGTTCTGAGTTTTAGTATTTTGATATGTGGGGGTACTTTGGTAATTTTGGAAAAAACCCTAGTTGTATTAATGAATTAATTTGTATAATTAATTTAAGGAAATTGGGGAAATATGGATAAATTCATGGAATTGAGGAATACATTGATTAAATGGTGTAGTTGGATAATTTAAATCACTCGCCTATTGAATTGTTGATATATTTATTTTCAGTTTAGAAATAACTGTTTTGGGCTATCGGTGGAGGATAGTCGTGATTGTTGTAGACACTGCATGTGGATTAGGGATAACTGAAACTAATCATTAATTAAGTCATCAATTTTGACTGCTGAATTAATACAGACATTATGTGTATTGATTGTGTTGTATATGTTATGTGTTTACATACATTGTTTTGTGTGGGAGGAGATAGGGGATGTACTCCACGGTTTAGGGGAAGATAGGGGATGAACCTCTAAACCGGATTTTGTTTGGGAGGAGATAGGGGATGGACTCCATTAGCATCACTTTTATGTGTGCTTATTTATATTGAAGTGTTTTTATTGATACAGCACTAAAATGTGTATCAAATTGGAAGTATGAAGTGTTTTGATTTGAGCCTGAGTCTCATCTGTTTGTTGACATTGGAAGAATGTGAATATGATATATATATATATATATATAGTTCACTGTTGTAAGTTTGGCCAGGTGCTGAGCCATATTGATAAAGTTGGAAAGTAAAACGTGTCTTAGACAATAGTGTCATGAGACTGTAAAATGATGTAATTGATTATCTTGGTTATCCATCTATTGAATGCTATTGCTTTAATCAATGCTTATATTTGGTTTAGTATATTTCTACTGGGCTGTGGCTCACCTTATATGGGAACATCATTTTCAGGTTCAGGTGATAAGCTACCTCCAAGGACCTAGCTTGGAAGGACTTGGATCTTGAAGACTATTTTTAGTTATTTGTTTTTATTTGTTAGTACATGTAAACACTCAAGCCTAGGGCTTTATTTGTATTTGAGTTAGAACTCATACTTTTGTGTCCAAGTGTTGGCTTGGAAAGATGTAAGCTCGTAGGGCATTTAATTTGATGTTACATGTAATGTTTTTAGTTTGTAAGACTCTGATGAATGTTATAATGAATTGTTTCCTTTTTAACATTGCATGTTGATGATATATATATATTTAATGGGTTTATTTCTGAGGGCGTTACAACTTGGTATCAGAGCGTACCGGGTTTGAATACTTTGGGTACGTGGGAAGTGATTAGTATCACAATGGGTTCGTCTCGTTTGATAGAGACTTAGTGTAAGGTTATATGTTTATGTGATTATGTGGGTATGGAATGTAGTTCCTAGGATGTTGATTGGACCCTTGAGTTTCTAGTAGTCTTGTTGGAAAGGCACTTGATCACTGCTGCTTCCAACCGGAACTATAGTAACGCATTGGGACTATCATTATCCGGGAATGAAATTCGTAGGTGCTTATGTGATTATGTGCTTACGTGGAATGAATTATTGTTGTCCAATGCATTAGGACTCGAGTGTTTAGCTTCAGCACATTTATTAATGTGCTAACGTCTTTGTTTCCTTTATTAGGATGTCAGGACGAGGACGAGGACGCGGTAGGCATGGTAGGCCGAGTAGGCAGGAGGTGCCTGTGCCAGAGGAGATTCCAGCAGTTCAGGAGGGAATTGGCCAGGCCAATGTGGCCGAGCCAGTAGGCCAGCAGGCTATGGGCGCTCTAGCCCGAGAGATAGCAGGGGCATTCAGGGAGTCAGTAGGCATTCTCAGAGCTGAGAATCAAGCTCGGGATGTTGCTGCAGATGCAGGACCTTCCTTTCTGAAGAGGGAGTTCTTCCGGTCTAATCCGGATGAATTTGTGGGTGATCCTAAAGAGCCGCTTAAGGTAGATGAATGGCTCGAACAGACAACGAAGACATTTGAGATGCTTGGCATCGAAGACGAGGGGTTGAAAGTGACCTTGGCATCTTTCCAATTGAAAGGGGATGCGGGTCAGTGGTGGAAGTTTACTAAGGGTCGTATAGGAGGTACATGGGAGGCTTTTGTGAATGCTTTCCAGGAAAAGTTCTTATCTCCAGCAGTTAGGGAGAAGCTGAGAGACCAGTTCTGCCAGCTTAAGCAGTCGAGTTCTTCAGTGGCCGAGTTTAAGGCTGCATTTACTAGTTTGTCCACGTTTGCACCTGAGTTGGTGGCGTCTAAGGAACGTCGTTGTATTGAGTTCGAGAAGAAGTTGAGGCGTGGCCTCAAGCTGAGAGTTGGGGGAACTATGATTCGGGATTATGGGTGCATGGTTGATGCTGCAGCCCACATGGAAATCATGATGCAGGAGGAGGAGGAAGGACAGAAGGGCTCCAAGAGGAGTCAGGATGGTCAGAGTGATGGTAGGAGACAGAAGGGTTTTAATCCTCAACAGTCTGAGGGTAGCTTTTCTAGATCGACTTTTCCTGTGCCGAGTGCTAGTTCGGGAAAAGGCAGTCAGGGAGACATCACTTGCTTCAAGTGTGGTCAGCTGGGCCACAAGTCTCCAGTTTGTCCTCAGAGGGGAGGAATGCAGAGAGCAGCATCTTCTTCGGCTCGATCTCAGAGCCAGAGTCAGGGGAGAGGCCAGCTACTCTCGTGTTATCAGTGTGGTCAGCCAAGGCATATGAAGAGGTATTGCCCGCAGTTGGGTGGCACACCTGGTGCATCTGGTTTGAGGCAGATTCAGGGTCAGCAGCCAGCTCAGTCGGGTCAGGCCTCGAGGGCCAATCAGGGGGCTTCATCGTCCCAGTCGGTGCAGCAGTCTTATGCTCCTAGGGGTGAGCAAGTTGATCAGAGGTCGTCCGGGCGCGTGTATGCTGTTACTGCGCAGGATCTCGTACCGGCTCCATCGGTTGTGAGAGGTACCTTCTTGTTTTGCAACTCGGTTGCTAGTGTTTTGATTGATACGGGTGCATCTCATTCCTTTGTGTCTGCTGCATTTGCATCTGTTTTGGAGTTGGAGTTAGCACAGTTAGCATCTCCTATTTGTGTAGTGTCACCTCTTGGGGGTGAATTGATTTTGAAACAAGGTGTTAGGGGTTGTGATATAGAGGTTGATTATCATAGAATCCCATTTTCTTTTGTAGTTATGCCTATGAGGGGCTTCGATGTTATTTTGGGTATGGACTGGTTATCGTCATACCGGGCAGTTATTGATTGCTATCGCCAGAGGGTCACTTGTTGTACCGTGAGCGGAGAGTATTTTCATTTTCTGGGGTATGTTCCGTGAGGACGGAGTGAGCTTAGTGGTCTACTTGCTAACCTTTCGATTAGTGAGGATGATGAGACTCAGATTGTGTTGCCAAGGGTGGTTTGTGAGTACTCAGACGTCTTTCCCGAGGATCTTGTTGGTTTGCCACCGCATCGAGAGATTGAATTCTCTATTGACCTAGTGCCCGGCACGGCGCCGATTTTTATGGCACCTTATCGTTTTGCCCCAGCCGAGTTAGTTGAGTTGAAGATTCAGCTCCAGGAGTTACTAGACAAGGGCTATATACGTCCTAGTGTTTCGTCGTGGGGAGCACCAGCCCTCTTTGTTAAAAAGAAAGGTGGTGCTTTGAGACTTTGTATAGATTACCGGAAATTGAATCGGGCTACGGTTAAGAATAAGTACCCTATGCCTCGTATAGATGATCTGTTCGATCAGTTGAAAGGTTCCCGTTGTTTCTCGAAGATAGACTTGAGATCGAGTTATCATCAGTTAAGAGTCAAGGAGGAGGATATTCCGAAGACGGCATTCCGTACACGGTATGGCCACTATGAGTTTCTGGTGATGCCATTTGGGCTCACCAATGCACCGGCAGTTTTTATGGATTTGATGAACCGAATATTTCGGGAATTTTTAGATTGTTTTGTAGTCGTCTTCGTGGACGACATCCTTATCTATTCACCTTCTGAGGAGAAGCACAAGGAACACTTGAGAGTGGTGCTTGAGTTACTTAGAGCCCATAAGCTTTATGCTAAGTTTGAGAAGTGTGAGTTCTGGCTAGAAGAGGTCAAGTTCTTAGGCCATGTCGTTTCTGGGGAAGGAGTGTTTGTTGATACATCCAAGACTGAGGCGGTGCAAGATTGGGCACAGCCTAAGAGTGTGTTTGAGATCCTCGTTTTACTGCTAGGTTGTGGCAGAGTTTGCAGAGTGCCTTAGGTACTAAGTTGACCTTTAACACGGCTTATCATCCTCAGACTGACAGGCAGTCCGAGCGTACTATTCAGATCCTTGAGGATATGCTTCGAGGTTGTGTTCTAGACTTTAGTGGGTCGTGGGAGAGGCACTTGCCATTGGTAGAGTTTGCCTACGACAACAGTTTCCAGTCTAGTATCGGTATGGCACCATTTGAGGCCTTGTATGGCCGACCGTGTAGATCTCCTGTTTGTTGGGCCGAGGTGGGTGATGCACCTCTGTTGGGTCCGGAGTTGGTGAGGGAAACGACGGAGAAAGTTGAGCTTATCCGTAAGAGGCTTGTTACAGCACAGAGTCGTTAGAAATCTTATGCCGACCGTAGGAGGAGACCTTTGGTGTTTGAGGTGGGTGATCATGTCTTTCTGAAGATATCACCTAGACGGGGATTGATGAGGTTTGGGAAGAGCGGGAAGTTGTCCCCTCGGTTCATTGGTCCTTTTGAGATCCTTGAGAGGATTGGCGAGGCTGCTTATCGTTTAGCTTTACCACCACAGTTGTCCGGAGTACATGACGTGTTTCATGTGAGTATGCTTCGGAAGTATGAGCCGGATCCATCACATGTGTTGGATTGGACCGATTTAGTGGTTGATGAGGATGTCTCGTATGAGGAGAGACCAATTCGGGTCTTGGATAGGCGGGATCAAGTTTTGCGAAGCAAAACCATCCCTTTGGTCAAAGTTTTGTGGAAACATCACGGAGTGGAGGAAGCCACTTGGGAACGTGAGTTGGAAGTTCGCGAAAAATACCCGGACATGTTTATCGATTTGTAATCTTGTATTTAGATTTTGTAATATTGTTGAACTTAAGAGCCTTACATATGTCTTAAGTTGTAAAACATTGAGTATGTTTTGGTAAATGGGTGTATCTTGAAACTTGCTTCATTATAGAAGTTTAGTGTAACATTGCATATGTTGATTACATTGTTGAATGAGTTGTATATATCATGCAATTGAATATGATATGGGAATTGGTAACATTGAAAGGAATAATGCATAATAGTAATGCAGGCTGAAATATATGTTGTTTTATATACACATTATGAGATGCTTCTTGATAAGAGATGAAATGACCAGTTTTGGTCAAGTTGTTTACTATTGAATTGTCATATGATAAAAAAAAAAAAAAAAAAACCTGTTTTCAAAAACTTATGCTTAATTTCGGGGACGAAATTCTTTTAAGGGGGGGAGGTTATAGCGACCCCGGTCTTTTCCCATTTGATTATTATATCCGGACTTGGGTTCCGTTTATTCTGTCATTGTATATTTGTTGTTGTCGTCCTTTATTTTCTCATTTGGAGTTATAGGATGTGTTGGGTAGGTTTGTTTCAGGTTGGTTGGGTTCATAAACCAAGTGTTACTGTCCAGTTTTTGGATTGGTCGCTCGAGCCAGGATTCGGTCGCTCGAGCGAGGTTTGTTTTTGTGTCTTCTGGCTCGATCCAGATTTGCTTCGCTCGAGCGAGCGATTGCGTCTGGTTTAGACCTGAGGGCAGTGCTTATTCGCTCGAGCGAGATTTTCTTCGCTCGAGCGAGCGAGGTGTATGTTTTCGAGTTCCTCGCTCGAGCGAGCATTCTGTCGCTCGAGCATGATGCTGGGTTGTAGACCTGAAGCATTGTAGTTTTGGCTCGAGCGAGCTGTTCTTTGCTCGAGCGAGGTTTTCGTGTGTCTGGTCGCTCGAGCGACCAAGTCTTCGCTCGAGCGAGCCTGTCAGGTTTAAATAGGCAGCAGCGTGTTTCAGATCAGTTTTTCATACACTTTCATATTCCAAAACCCTAGTTACGAGTTCTCTCTCCCTCTACACACCTTCTCTCTTAGGATTGATCTACTTAGAGTGAGTTTCTACCTTAGATCCTTTATTAAAAAGTAGAGTAAGTCGAAGGCTTCCATTTAATTTGAACATTTAGTGATTTGGGGCACATTGGAATTTGGGTATTCATCTTTGTCTTCTCCATTCGGGTTATTTTCTTTGAGGTAGGGATTTCCTACTCCATCTTATAAGTTTTGTTCTGAGTTTTAGTATTTTGATATGTGGGGGTACTTTGGTAATTTTGGAAAAAACCCTAGTTGTATTAATGAATTAATTTGTATAATTAATTTAAGGAAATTGGGAAAATATGGATAAATTCATGGAATTGAGGAATACATTGATTAAATGGTGTAGTTGGATAATTTAAATCACTCGCCTATTGAATTGTTGATATATTTATTTTCAGTTTAGAAATAACTGTTTTGGGCTATCGGTGGAGGATAGTCGTGATTGTTGTAGACACTGCATGTGGATTAGGGATAACTGAAACTAATCATTGATTAAGTCATCAATTTTGACTGCTGAATTAATACAGACATTATGTGTATTGATTGTGTTGTATATGTTATGTGTTTACATACATTGTTTTGTGTGGGAGGAGATAGGGGATGTACTCCACAGTTTAGGGGAAGATAGGAGATGGACCTCTAAACCGAATTTTGTTTGGGAGGAGATAGGGGATGGACTCCATTAGCATCACTTTTATGTGTGCTTATTTATATTGAAGTGTTTTTATTGATACAGCACTAAAATGTGTATCAAATTGGAAGTATGAAGTGTTTTGATTTGAGCCTGAGTCTCATCTGTTTGTTGACATTGGAAGAATGTGAATATGATATATATATATATATATATAGTTCACTGTTGTAAGTTTGGCCAGGTGCTAAGCCATATTGATAAAGTTGGAAAGTAAAACGTGTCTTAGACAATAGTGTCATGAGACTGTAAAATGATGTAATTGATTATCTTGGTTATCCATCTATTGAATGCTATTGCTTTAATCAATGCTTATATTTGGTTTAGTATATTTCTACTGGGCTGTGGCTCACCCTATATGGGAACATCATTTTCAGCTTCAGGTGATAAGCTACCTCCAAGGACCTAGCTTGGAAGGACTTGGATCTTGAAGACTATTTTTAGTTATTTGTTTTTATTTGTTAGTACATGTAAACACTCAAGCCTAGGGCTTTATTTGTATTTGAGTTAGAACTCATACTTTTGTGTCCAAGTGTTGGCTTGGAAAGATGTAAGCCCGTAGGGCATTTAATTTGATGTTACATGTAATGTTTTTAGTTTGTAAGACTCTGATGAATGTTATAATGAATTGTTTCCTTTTTAACATGGCATGTTGATGATATATATATATATATATATATTTAATGGGTTTATTTCTGAGGGCGTTACAGAAGTTGAGTAGAAAAAAACTTGAATAAAAAAGGAAGTTAAATAAAAATAAAAATGGAAGTTGCAGAAAATTAAAAGTGGAAGTTCATTCCAGAAACCACTATACCTTAACGATTTATTTGGAAATTAAATAAAAAAGGAAGTTTAATAGAAAAGTAAATTGAATAAAAATGGAACTAGAATAAAAATAAAAATGAAAGTTGCATAAAATTAAAAATGGAAGTTCAATCCAAAAACCACTATACCTTAACGATCTATTTGGAAATTAAATAAAAAGGAAGTTGAGTAGAAAAGAAACATGAATATAAAAGGAAGTTAAATAAAAATAAAAATGGAAGTTGCAGAAAATTAAAAATGGAAGTTCATTCTAGAAACCACTATACCTTAACGATCTATTTGGAAATTAAATAAAAAAAGGAAGTTTAATAGAAAAGTAAATTCAATAAAAATGGAAGTACAATATAAATAAAAATGAAAGTTGCAGAAAATTAAAAATGGAAGTTCAATTCAGAAACCACTATACCTTAGCGATCTATTTGGAAATTAAATAAAAAAGGAAGTTTAATAGGAAAGTAAATTGAATTAAAATAGAAGTAGAATCAAAATAAAAAAGGAAGTTAAATAAAAATAAAAATGGAAGTTGCATAAAATTAAAAATGGAAGTTCAATCTAGAAACTACTATACCTTAACGATCTATTTGGAAATTAAATAAAAAAGGAAGTTTAATAGAAAAGTAAATTGAATAAAAATGGAAGTAGAATAAAAATAAAAATGAAAGTTGCAGAAAATTAAAAATGGTAGTTCATTCCAGAAACCACTATACCTTAACGATCTATTTGGAAATTAAATAAAAAAGGAAGTTTAATAGAAAAGTAAATTGATTAAAAATGGAAGTAAAATAAAAATAAAAATGAAAGTTGCATAAAATCAAATATGGAAGTTCAATCTAGGAACCACTATATCTTAACAATCTATTTGGAAATTAAATAAAAAGGGATGTTTAATAGAAAAGTAAATTGAATAAAAATGGAAGTAGAATAAAAATAAAAATGAAAGTTGCAGAAAATTAAATATGGAAGTTCAATCCAGAAACCACTATACGTTAACGATCTATTTGGAAATTAAATAGAAAAGGAAGTTTAATAGAAAAGTAAACTGAATGAAAATGGAAGTTGAATAAAAATAAAAGTGAAAGTTTCAGAAAATTAAATATGGAAGTTTAATCCAAAAACCACTTTACCTGAACGATCTATTTGGAAATTAAATAAAAAAGGAAGTTTAATAGAAAAGTAAAATTGAATAAAAATGGAAGTTGAATAAAAATAAAAAAGAAAGTTGCATAAAATTAAAAATGGAAGTTCAATCCAAAAACCACTATACCTTAACGATCTATTTGGAAATTAAATAAAAAAGGAAGTTGAGTAGAAAAGAATCTTGAATAAAAAAGGAAGTTAAATAAAAATAAAAATGGAAGTTGCAGAAAATTAAAAATGGTAGTTCATTCCAAAAACCACTATACCTTAACGATCTATTGGGAAATTAAATAAAAAAGGAAATTTAATAGAAAAGTAAATTGATTAAAAATGGAAGTAATATAAAAATAAAAATGAAAGTTGCATAAAATTAAAAATGGAAGTTCAATACAGAAACCACTATACCTTAATGATCTATTTGGAAATTTAATAAAAAAGGAAGTCTAATAGAAAAGTAAACTGAATAAAAATGGAAGTTGAATAAAAATAAAAATGAAAGTTGCAGAAAATTAAATATGGAAGTTCAATCCAGAAACCACTATACCTTAACGGTCTATTTGGAAATTAAATAAAAAAGGAAGTTGAGTAGAAAAGAAACTTGAACAAAAAAGGAAATTCAATGAAAATAAAAATGGAAGTTGCAGAAAATTAAAAATGGAAGTTCATTCCAGAAACCACTATACCTTAATGATCTATTTGGTAATTAAATAAAAAAGGAAGTTTAATAGAAAAGTAAATTGATTAAAAATGGAAGTTGAATAAAAATAAAAATGAAAGTTGCATAAAACTAAAAATGGAAGTTCAATTCAAAAACCACTATATTTTCACGATCTATTTGGAAATTAAATAATAAAGGAAGTCGAGTAGAAAAGAAACTTGAATAAAAAAGGAAGTTAAATAAAAATAAAAATGAAAGTTGCATAAAATTAAAAATGGAAATTCAATGCAGAAACCACCATACCTTAACGATCTATTTGGAAAATAAAAAAAAAAGGAAGTTTAATAGAAAAGTAAATTGAATAAAAATGGAAGTAGCATATAAATAAAAATGAAAGTTTCACAAAATTAAAAATCGAAGTTCAATCCAGAAACCACTATAGCTTAGCGATCTATTTGGAAATTAAATAAAAAAGGAAGTGTAATAGGAAAGTAAATTGAATTAAAATGGAAGTAGAATAAAAATAAAAATGAAAGTTGCATAAAATTAAAAATGGAAGTTCAATCCAGAAACCACAATACCTTAACGATCTATTTGGAAATTAAATAAAAAAGGAAGTTTAATAGAAAAGGAAATTGAATAAAAATGAAAGTTGAATAAAAATAAAAATGAAAGTTGCAGAAAATTAAATATGGACGTTCAATCCAGAAACCACTATACCTTAACGATCTATTTGGAAATTAAACAAAAAGGAAGTTTAATAGAAAAGTAAATTGAATAAAATGGAAGTGGAATATAAATACAAATGAAAGTTGCAGAAAATTAAATATGGAAGTTCAATACAGAAACCACTATACCTTAGTGATCTATTTGGAAATTAAATAAAAAAGGAAGTTTAATAGGAAAGTAAATTGAATTAAAATGGAAGTAGAATAAAAATAAAAATGAAAGTTGCATAAAATTAAAAATGGAAGTTCAATACAGAAACCACTATACCTTAACGATCTATTTGGAAATTAAATAAAAAAGTAAGTTTAATAGAAAAGGAAATTGAATAAAAATGGAAGTTGCAGAAAATTAAATATGGATGTTCAATCCAGAAACCACTTTACCTTAACGATCTATTTGGAAATTAAATAAAAAAGGAAGTTTAATAGAAAAATAAATTGAATAAAAATGGAAGTTGAATAAAAATAAAAATGAAAGTTGCATAAACTAAAAATACAAGTTCAATTCAAAAACCACTATACTTTAACGATCTATTTGGAAATTAAATAAAAAAGGAAGTTGAGTAGAAAAGAAACTTGAATAAAAAAGGAAGTTAAATAAAAATAAAAATGAAAGTTGCAAAAAATTAAAAATGGAAGTTCAATCCAGAAACCACTTTACCTTAACGATCTATTTGGAAATTAAATAAAAAAGGAAGTTTAATAGAAAAGTAAATTGAATAAAAATGGAAGTAGAATATAAATAAAAATGAAAGTTGCACAAAATTAAAAATGGAAGTTCAATCCAGAAACCACTATACCGTAGCGATCTATTTGTGTAACGCCCTCAAAATAACAACATTAAACCCATCAGATAAGACATGCATTCACATATAAACTAACCACATTCTTTTATACATTAGAGTTCCATTACATAAGTATTACATGTTAACATCAAAACAAAATGCCCTACGGGCTTACAGGTTTCCAAGTTAACACTTAGTTACAACATTAGAGTACTAACTCATTTACACATTAAGCCCTTGGCTTGAAGTTACATGTAAGACATCAAAAGTTAAGCGACAAAAGTATGTCCGCTTCTAGTCTCCCAGCTATGTCCTTGGAGGTGGCATGCTACCTGCACCTGAAAATGATATTCCCATATAGGGTGAGCCACAGCCCAGTAGAAATACACTAAACCAACCATGAACAATGACTAAAACATTAGCATTTGAAAGATGGCCAACACTGATACAATCACATAAATCACATATTTATGTCATACGACTTATGAGTCCAAGTTACCTTTCATCTTCCCTTTTTCAACGGATAGGCATATAAGCACTAACCACATTATCAACAGATATGTATAACAACAATATCCACATTCTCAGATAAGCAAATGAGCTATATCCACATTCTACAACAGATATGTATAACCACAATATCCACAGATAAGCATAAAAGCTATATCCACACATCACAAAGATAAGCATATAAGCTCTATCTTCACTTCTTTAGACAAGCATATGAGCTGTATCTACGGAGTTCATCCCCTATCTTCTCCCAACACTATCCGGTTTAGAGGTACATCCCCTATCTTCCCCTAAACCGCGGAGTACATCCCCTATCTCCTCCTCTACACATAACGTATATAAACACAATGGTTCTATATACAATCACTCAATACATATAATTAATGTATTCTATCAACCGTCAAGTTCCATGACACACTTCATTGATTAGTTTCAGTTTGCCTAATCAACATGCGTTGTCTACAACAATCACGACTATCCTCCACCGATAGCCCAAAGCAGTTATTTCTAAACAGAAAATAAATGCACAATGGATATTCAATCAACATTTCATTTCCTCATTCCTCACAATTAATTATCTCAATTAATTAAGCAATGTAATTAGGTCAATTCCCATAATTAACATTTCAACCCTTAGGTCCCATTTTCATCAATGGTTCAACATTTATTCCATTTCTCTATGCCAAATATGCATTTAGGTTTATTATGAATAAAACCCCAACTTTTGTAAAGTTACACAAAAGCCCCAAACTTTCACAAAATTACCAAACCAAGCCCAACATCTCAAAATACCAAAATTTAAAGACAAAACCCATAGAGAGGAGTAGGGTATCCCTACCTCAAATTCGGAGTCCCAAAGGAGAAGACGACAAAACTCAACGTGCTCCAAAACCCGAAAATTTCAGATTAAAAAGAAGCCCTTGACGATCAACAACTTTTTTGTAAAGGCCAAAGGTGAGCAAATCACTCCTACTAGATCAAAACCTAGAGAGAAGGTAGAGTCTAGAGTGAGAGGCTCAACAATGGTGTTTTTGGAAAAGTAAGAGAGAGAAAAGAAAGTGAAAAAGTGATTTGAAGAGTCACAAATTCGGGACTTTAACCCAGGTCTCCGCTCGAGCGTAAAACACCCCGCTCGAGCGGCCACTCACAGACTTCCGCTCGAGCGGCCAACCTCCCGCTCGAGCGCAGAATGCACTCGCCCAGCACTTTTGCAGAACCAGGCCTCCGCTCGAGCTCCCAACCCTACGCTCGAGCGGCCACTCATACATCTCCGCTCGAGCGGCCAACTCCACGCTCGAGCGTACAACACTGCACAACAAACACTGGATGGGTGTATTCCCCGCTCGAGCGCCAACACCTCCGCTCGAGCGGACAGGCCAAAAAAATCTGGGCAACTAGTTTTGGTTTCTAAACTCAACCAACCTGAAACAAATCCGCCCAACACATCCTATAACTCAAATACGTAGTAAAAAGGATGTAAACAAGATAATAATCAACTACCAACATCCACGGACACATGTCCGGATCACTGTACAACAAGGGTAAACCCGGGATCGCTATAATTTGGAAATTAAATAAAAAAGGAAGTTTAATTGAATTAAAATGGAAGTAGAAAAAAAATAAAAATGAAAGTTGCATAAAATTAAAAATGGAAGTTCAATCCAGAAACCACTATACCTTAACTATCTATTTGGAAATTAAATAAAAAAGGAAGTTTAATAGAAAAGGAAATTGAATAAAAATGGAAGTTGAATAAAAATAAAAATGAAAGTTGCAGAAAAATAAATATGGAAGTTCAATCCAGAAACCACTTTACCTTAACGACCTATTTGGAAATTAAATAAAAAAGGAAGTTTAATAGAAAAGTAAATTGAATAAAAATGGAAGTTGAATAACATTAAAAATGAAAGTTGAATATAATTAAAAATGAAAGTTCAATTCAAAAACCACTATACCTTAACGATCTATTTGGAAATTAGATAAAAAAGGAAGTTGAGTAGAAAAGAAATTTGAATAAAAAAGGAAAATAAATAAAAATAAAAATGGAAGTTGCAGAAAATTAAAAATGGAAGTTCATTCCAGAAACCACTATACCTTAACGATTTCTTTGGAAATTAAATAAAAAAAGTTTAATAGAAAAGTAAATTGAATAAAAATGGGAGTTGAATAAAAATAAAAATGAAAGTTGCAGAAAATTAAAAATGGAAGTTCAATCCAAAAACCATTATACCTTAACGATCTATTTGGAAATTAAATAAAAAAGGAAGTTGAGTAGAAAAGAAACTTGAATGTAAAAGGAAGTTAAATAAAAATAAAAATGGAAGTTGCAGAAAATTAAAAATGGAAGTTCATTCCAGAAACCACTATACTTTAACGATCTATTTGGAAATTAAATAAAAAAGGAAGTTGAGTAGAAAAGAAACATGAATATAAAAGGAAGTTACATAAAAATAAAAATGGAAGTTCATTCCAGAAACCACTATACCTTAACGATCTATTTGGAAATTAAATAACAAAGGAAGTTCAATAGAAATGTAAATTCAATAAAAATGGAAGTAGAATATAAATAAAAATGAAAGTTGCAGAAAATTAAAAATGGAACTTCACTTCAGAAACCACTATACCTTAGCGATCTATTTGGAAATTAAATAAAAAAAGGAAGTTTAATAGGAAAGTAAATTGAATTAAAATGGAAGAAGAATAAAAATAAAAATGAAAGTTGCAGAAAATTAAATGTGGAAGTTCAATCCAGAAACCACTATACGTTAACGATCTATTTGGAAATTAAATAAAAAAGGAAGTTCAATAGAAAAGTA
The DNA here is from genome assembly GCF_055761805.1 of Camellia sinensis. Lineage (NCBI taxonomy): Eukaryota > Viridiplantae > Streptophyta > Magnoliopsida > Ericales > Theaceae > Camellia > Camellia sinensis. The sequence continues at coordinate 33,350,760 of NW_028128987.1, forward strand.
AACTGAATAAAAATGGAAGTTGAATAAAAATAAAAATGAAAGTTGCAGAAAATTAAATATGGAAGTTCAATCCAGAAACCACTTTACCTGAACAATCTATTTGGAAATTAAATAAAAAAGGAAGTTTAATAGAAAAGTAAATTGAATAAAAATGGAAGTTGAATAAGAATAAAAATGGAAGTTCAATCCAAAAACCACAGTACCTTAACGATCTATTTGGAAATTAAATAAAAAAGGAAGTTGAGTGGAAAAGAATCTTGAATGAAAAAGGAAGTTAAATAAAAATAAAAATGGAAGTTGCAGAAAATTAAAAATGGAAGTTCAATCCAGAAACCACTATACCTTAAAGTTCTATTTGGAAATTAAATAAAAAAGGAAGTTTAATAGAAAAGTAAATTGATTAAAAATGGAAGTAACATAAAAATAAAAATGAAAGTTGCATAAAATTAAAAATCGAAGTTCAATCCAGAAACCACTATACCTTAACGATCTGCTTGGAAATTAAAAAAAAAAAAGGAAGTTTAATAGGAAAGTAAATTGAATTAAAATGGAAGTTGAACAAAACTAAAAATGAATGTTGCATAAAATTAAAAATGGAAGTTCAATCCAAAAACCACTATACCTTAACGATCTATTTGGAAATTAAATAAAAAAAGTAGTTGAGTAGAAAATAAACTTGAACAAAAAACAAAGTTAAATAAAAATAAAAATTGAAGTTTCAGAAAATTAAAAATGGACGTTAATTCCAGAAACCACTATACCTTAATGATCTATTTGGAAATTAAATAAAAAAAAGGAAGTTTAATAGAAAAGTAAATTGATTAAAAATGGAAGTAGAATAAAAATAGAAATGAAAGTTGCAAAAAATTAAATATGGAAGTTCAATCCAGAAACCACTATACGTTAACGATCTATTTGGAAATTAAATAAAAAAGGAAGTTTAATAGAAAACGAAATTGAATAAAAATGGAAGTAGAATAAAAATAAAAATAAAAGTTGCAGAAAATTAAATATGGAAGTTCAATACAGAAACCACTATACGTTAACGATCTATTTGGAAATTAAATAATAAAGGAAGTTTAATAGAAAAGTAAACTGAATAAAAATGGAAGTTGAATAAAAAAAAAATGAAAGTTGCAGAAAATTAAATATGGAAGTTCAATCCAAAAACCACTTTACCTGAACGATCTATTTGGAAATTAAATAAAAAAAGAAGTAAAATAGAAAAGTAAATTGAATAAAAATGGAAGTTGAATAAAAATAAAAATGAAAGTTGCGTAAAATTAAAAATGGAAGTTCAATCCAAAAACCACTATACCTTAACGATCTATTTGGAAATTAAATAAAAAAGGAAGTTGCGTAGAAACGAATCTTGAATAAAAAAGGAAGTTAAATAAAAATAAAAATGGAAGTTGCAGAAAATTAAATATGGAAGTTCAATCCAGAAACCACTATACCTTAACGATCTATTTGGAAATTAAATAAAAAAGGAAGTTTAATAGAAAAGTAAATTGAATTAAAATGGAAGTAGAATAAAAATAAAAATGAAAGTTGCAGAAAATTAAATGTGGAAGTTCAATCCAGAAACCACTATACGTTAACGATCTATTGGGAAATTAAATAAAAAAGGTAGTTTAATAGAAAAGTAAACTGAATAAAAATGGAAGTTGAATAAAAATAAAAATGAAAGTTGCAGAAAATTAAATATGGAAGTTCAATCCAGAAACCACTTTACCTGAACGATCTATTTGGAAATTAAATAAAAAAGGAACTCAAATAGAAAAGTAAATTGAATAAAAATGGAAGTTGAATAAAAATAAAAACAAAAGTTGCATAAAATTAAAAATGGAAGTTCAATCCAAAAACCACTATACCTTAACGATCTATTTGGAAATTAAATAAAAAAGGAAGTTGAGAAGAAAAGAATCTTGAATAAAAAAGGAAGTTAAATAAAAATAAAAATGGAAGTTGCAGAAAATTAAAAATGGTAGTTCCTTCTAGAAACCACTATACCTTAACGATCTGTTTGGAAATAAAATAAAAAAGGAAGTTTAATAGAAAAGTAAATTGATTAAAAATGGAAGTAAAATAAAAATAAAAATGAAAGTTGCAGAAAATTAAAAATGGAAGTTCAATCCAGAAACCACTATACCTTAACGATCTATTTGGAAATTAAATAAAAAATGAAGTTTAATAGAAAAGTAACTGAATAAAAATGGAAGCTGAATAAAAATAAAAATAAAAGTTGCAGAAAATTAAATATGGAAGTTCAATATAGAAACCACTATACCTTAATGATCTATTTGGAAATTAAATAAAAAAGGAAGTTGAGTTGAAAAGAAACTTGAAGAAAAAAGGAAGTTAAATAAAAATAAAAATGGAAGTTGCAGAAAATTAAAAATGGAAGTTCATTCCAGAAACCACTATTCCTTAATGATCTATTTGGAAATTAAATAAAAAAGGAAGTTTAATAGGAAAGTAAATTGATTAAAAATGGAAGTAGAATAAAAATAAAAATGAAAGTTGCATAAAATTTAAAGTGGAAGTTCTATCCAGAAACCACTATACTTTAACGATCTACATGGAAATTAAATAAAAAAGGAAGTTTAATAGGAAAGTAAATTTAATTAAAATGGAGGTAGAATAAAAATAAAAATGAAAGTTGAATAAAATTAAAAATGGAAGTTCAATCCAGAAATCACTATACCTTATCGATCTATTTGGAAATTAAATAAAAAAGGAAGTTTAATAGAAAAGTAAATTGAATAAAATTGGAAGTTGAATAAAAATAAAAATGAAAGTTGCAGAAAATTAAATATGGAAGTTCAATCCCGAAACCACTATACCTTAACGATCTATCTGGAAATTAAATAAAAAAGGAAGTTTAATAGAAAAGTAAATTGAATAAAAATGGAAGTTGAATAAAAATAAAAATGGAAGTTGCAGAAAATTAAATATGGAAGTTCAATCCAGAAACCACTATACCTTAACGATCTATTTGGAAATTAAATAAAAAAGGAAGTTTAATAGAAAAGTAAATTGAATAAAAATGGAAGTTGAATAAAAATAAAAATGAAGGTTGCATAAAATTAAATATGGAAGTTCAATCCGAAAACCACTATACCTTAACGATCTATTTGGAAATTAATTGAAAAAGGAAGTTTAATAGAAAAGTAAATTGTATAAAAATAGAAGTTGAATAAAAATAAAAACGAAAGTTGCAGAAAATTAAATATGGAAGTTCAATCCAGAAACCACTATACCGTAACGATCTATTTAGAAATTAAATAAAAAAGGAAGTTTAATAGAAAAATAAATTGCATAAAATGGAAGTAGAATAAAAATAAAAATGAAAGTTGCATAAAATTAAAAATGGAAGTTCAATCCAAAAACCACTATACTTTAACGATCTATTTGGAAATTAAATAAAAAAGGAAGTTTAATAGAAAAGTAAATTGAATAAAAATGGAAGTTGAATAAGAATAAAAATGGAAGTTGAAGAAAATTAAATATGGAAGTTCAATCCAGAAACCACTATACCTTAACGATCGATTTGGAAATTAAATAAAAAAGGAAGTTTAATAGAAAAGTAAATTGAATAAAAATGGAAGTAGAATAAAAATAAAAATGAAAGCTGCAGAAAATTAAATATGGAAGTTCATTCCAGAAACCGCTATACCTTAATGATCTATTTGGAAATTAAATAAAAAAGGAAGTTTAATAGAAAAGTAAATTGTATAAAAATAGAAGTTGAATAAAAATAAAAATGAAAGTTGCAGAAAATTAAATATGGAAGTTCAATCCAGAAACCACTATTCCTTAACGATCTATTTGGAAATTAAATAAAAAAGGAAGTTTAATCAAAAAATAAATTGCATAAAATGGAAGTAGAATAAAAATAAAAACGAAAGTTGCATAAAATTAAAAATGGAAGTTCAATCCAAAAACCACTATACTTTAACGATCTATTTCGAAATGAAATAAAAAAGGAAGTTTAATGGAAAAGTAAATTGAATAAAAATGGAAGTTGAATAAGAATAAAAATAGAAGTTGAAGAAAATTAAATATGGAAGTTCAATCCAGAAACCACTATACCTTAACGATCTATTTGGAAATTAAATAAAAAAAAGAAGTTTAATAGAAAAGTAAATTGAATAAAAATGGAAGTTGAATAAAAATAAAAGTGGAAGTTGCAGAAAATTAAATATGGAAGTTCAATCCAGAAACCACTATACCGTAACGATCTATTTGGAAATTAAGTAAAAAAAGGAAGTTTAATAGAAAAGTAAATTGCATAAAAATGGAAGTTGAAGAAAAATAAAAATGAAAGTTGCAGAAAATTAAATATGGAAGTTCAATCCCGAAACCACTATACCTTAACGATCTATTTAGAAATTAAATAAAAAAGGAAGTTTAATAGAAAAGTAAATTGCATAAAATGGAAGTAGAATAAAAATAAAAATGAAAGTTGCATAAAATTAAAAATGGAAGTTCAATCTAAAAACCACTATACCTTAACGATCTATTTGGAAATTAAATAAAAAAGGAAGTTTAATAGAAAAGTAAATTGAATAAAAATGGAAGTTGAATAAAAATAAAAATGAAAGTTGCATAAAATTAAATATGGAAGTTCAATCTAGAAACCACTATACCTTAACGATCTATTTGGAAATTAAATAAAAAAGGAAGTTTAATAGAAAAGTAAATTGAATAAAAATGGAAGTTGAATAAAAATAAAAATGTAAGTTGCAGAAAATTAAATATGGAAGTTCAATCCAGAAACCACTATACCATAACGATCTATTTTGAAATTAAATAAAAAAGGAAGTTAAATAGAAAAGTAAATTGAATAAAAATGGAAGTTGAATAAAAATAAAAATGAAAGTTGCATAAAATTAAAAATGGAAGCTCAATCCAAAAAACACTATACCTTAACGATCTATTTGGAAATTAAATAAAAAAGGAAGTTTAATAGAAAAGTAAATGGAATAAAAATGGAAGTTGAATAAAAATAAAAATGAAAGTTGCATAAAATTAAAAATGGAAGTTCAATCCAAAAACCACTATACCTTAACGATATATTTGGAAATTAAATAAAAAAGGAAGTTGAGTAGAAAAGAAACTTGAGTAAAAAAGGAAGATGAATAAAAATAAAAATGGAAGTTGCAGAAAATTAAAAATGGAAGTTCAATCCAGAAACCACTATACCTTAACGATCTATTTGGAAATTAAATAAAAAAGGAAGTTTAATAGAAAAGTAAATTGCATAAAAACGAAAGTTGAATAAAAATAAAAATAAAAGTTGCATAAAATTAAATATGGAAGTTCAATCCTGAAACCACTATACCTTAACGATCTATTTGGAAATTAAATAAAAAAGGAAGTTTAATAGAAAAGTAAATTGATTAAAAATGGAAGTTGAATAAAAATAAAAATGAAAGTTGCATAAAATTAAATATGGAAGTTCAATCCAGAAACCACTATACCTTAACGATCTATTTGGAAATTAAATAAAAAAGGAAGTTTAATAGAAAAGTAAATTGCATAAAAATGAAAGTTGAATAAAAATAAAAATGAAAGTTGCATAAAATTAAATATGGTAGTTCAATCCCGAAACCACTATACCTTAACGATCTATTTGGAAATTAAATAAAAAAGGAAGTTTAATAGAAAAGTAAATTGCATAAAATGGAAGTAGAATAAAAATAAAAATAAAGTTGCATAAAATTAAAAATGGAAGTTCAATCCAAAAACCATTATACTTTAACGATCTATTTGGAAATTAAATAAAGAAGGAAGTTTAATAGAAAAGTAAATTGAATAAAAATGAAAGTTGAATAAAAATAAAAATGGAAGTTGCAGAAAATTAAATATGGAAGTTCAATCCAGAAACCACTATACGTTAACGATCTATTTGGAAATTAAATAAAAAAGGAAGTTTAATAGAAAACGAAATTGAATAAAAATGGAAGTAGAATAAAAATAAAAATAAAAGTTGCAGAAAATTAAATATGGAAGTTCAATACAGAAACCACTATACGTTAACGATCTATTTGGAAATTAAATAATAAAGGAAGTTTAATAGAAAAGTAAACTGAATAAAAATGGAAGTTGAATAAAAAAAAAATGAAAGTTGCAGAAAATTAAATATGGAAGTTCAATCCAAAAACCACTTTACCTGAACGATCTATTTGGAAATTAAATAAAAAAAGAAGTAAAATAGAAAAGTAAATTGAATAAAAATGGAAGTTGAATAAAAATAAAAATGAAAGTTGCGTAAAATTAAAAATGGAAGTTCAATCCAAAAACCACTATACCTTAACGATCTATTTGGAAATTAAATAAAAAAGGAAGTTGCGTAGAAACGAATCTTGAATAAAAAAGGAAGTTAAATAAAAATAAAAATGGAAGTTGCAGAAAATTAAATATGGAAGTTCAATCCAGAAACCACTATACCTTAACGATCTATTTGGAAATTAAATAAAAAAGGAAGTTTAATAGAAAAGTAAATTGAATTAAAATGGAAGTAGAATAAAAATAAAAATGAAAGTTGCAGAAAATTAAATGTGGAAGTTCAATCCAGAAACCACTATACGTTAACGATCTATTGGGAAATTAAATAAAAAAGGTAGTTTAATAGAAAAGTAAACTGAATAAAAATGGAAGTTGAATAAAAATAAAAATGAAAGTTGCAGAAAATTAAATATGGAAGTTCAATCCAGAAACCACTTTACCTGAACGATCTATTTGGAAATTAAATAAAAAAGGAACTCAAATAGAAAAGTAAATTGAATAAAAATGGAAGTTGAATAAAAATAAAAACAAAAGTTGCATAAAATTAAAAATGGAAGTTCAATCCAAAAACCACTATACCTTAACGATCTATTTGGAAATTAAATAAAAAAGGAAGTTGAGAAGAAAAGAATCTTGAATAAAAAAGGAAGTTAAATAAAAATAAAAATGGAAGTTGCAGAAAATTAAAAATGGTAGTTCCTTCTAGAAACCACTATACCTTAACGATCTGTTTGGAAATAAAATAAAAAAGGAAGTTTAATAGAAAAGTAAATTGATTAAAAATGGAAGTAAAATAAAAATAAAAATGAAAGTTGCAGAAAATTAAAAATGGAAGTTCAATCCAGAAACCACTATACCTTAACGATCTATTTGGAAATTAAATAAAAAATGAAGTTTAATAGAAAAGTAACTGAATAAAAATGGAAGCTGAATAAAAATAAAAATAAAAGTTGCAGAAAATTAAATATGGAAGTTCAATATAGAAACCACTATACCTTAATGATCTATTTGGAAATTAAATAAAAAAGGAAGTTGAGTTGAAAAGAAACTTGAAGAAAAAAGGAAGTTAAATAAAAATAAAAATGGAAGTTGCAGAAAATTAAAAATGGAAGTTCATTCCAGAAACCACTATTCCTTAATGATCTATTTGGAAATTAAATAAAAAAGGAAGTTTAATAGGAAAGTAAATTGATTAAAAATGGAAGTAGAATAAAAATAAAAATGAAAGTTGCATAAAATTTAAAGTGGAAGTTCTATCCAGAAACCACTATACTTTAACGATCTACATGGAAATTAAATAAAAAAGGAAGTTTAATAGGAAAGTAAATTTAATTAAAATGGAGGTAGAATAAAAATAAAAATGAAAGTTGAATAAAATTAAAAATGGAAGTTCAATCCAGAAATCACTATACCTTATCGATCTATTTGGAAATTAAATAAAAAAGGAAGTTTAATAGAAAAGTAAATTGAATAAAATTGGAAGTTGAATAAAAATAAAAATGAAAGTTGCAGAAAATTAAATATGGAAGTTCAATCCCGAAACCACTATACCTTAACGATCTATCTGGAAATTAAATAAAAAAGGAAGTTTAATAGAAAAGTAAATTGAATAAAAATGGAAGTTGAATAAAAATAAAAATGGAAGTTGCAGAAAATTAAATATGGAAGTTCAATCCAGAAACCACTATACCTTAACGATCTATTTGGAAATTAAATAAAAAAGGAAGTTTAATAGAAAAGTAAATTGAATAAAAATGGAAGTTGAATAAAAATAAAAATGAAGGTTGCATAAAATTAAATATGGAAGTTCAATCCGAAAACCACTATACCTTAACGATCTATTTGGAAATTAATTGAAAAAGGAAGTTTAATAGAAAAGTAAATTGTATAAAAATAGAAGTTGAATAAAAATAAAAACGAAAGTTGCAGAAAATTAAATATGGAAGTTCAATCCAGAAACCACTATACCGTAACGATCTATTTAGAAATTAAATAAAAAAGGAAGTTTAATAGAAAAATAAATTGCATAAAATGGAAGTAGAATAAAAATAAAAATGAAAGTTGCATAAAATTAAAAATGGAAGTTCAATCCAAAAACCACTATACTTTAACGATCTATTTGGAAATTAAATAAAAAAGGAAGTTTAATAGAAAAGTAAATTGAATAAAAATGGAAGTTGAATAAGAATAAAAATGGAAGTTGAAGAAAATTAAATATGGAAGTTCAATCCAGAAACCACTATACCTTAACGATCGATTTGGAAATTAAATAAAAAAGGAAGTTTAATAGAAAAGTAAATTGAATAAAAATGGAAGTAGAATAAAAATAAAAATGAAAGCTGCAGAAAATTAAATATGGAAGTTCATTCCAGAAACCGCTATACCTTAATGATCTATTTGGAAATTAAATAAAAAAGGAAGTTTAATAGAAAAGTAAATTGTATAAAAATAGAAGTTGAATAAAAATAAAAATGAAAGTTGCAGAAAATTAAATATGGAAGTTCAATCCAGAAACCACTATTCCTTAACGATCTATTTGGAAATTAAATAAAAAAGGAAGTTTAATCAAAAAATAAATTGCATAAAATGGAAGTAGAATAAAAATAAAAACGAAAGTTGCATAAAATTAAAAATGGAAGTTCAATCCAAAAACCACTATACTTTAACGATCTATTTCGAAATGAAATAAAAAAGGAAGTTTAATGGAAAAGTAAATTGAATAAAAATGGAAGTTGAATAAGAATAAAAATAGAAGTTGAAGAAAATTAAATATGGAAGTTCAACCCAGAAACCACTATACCTTAACGATCTATTTGGAAATTAAATAAAAAAAAGAAGTTTAATAGAAAAGTAAATTGAATAAAAATGGAAGTTGAATAAAAATAAAAGTGGAAGTTGCAGAAAATTAAATATGGAAGTTCAATCCAGAAACCACTATACCGTAACGATCTATTTGGAAATTAAGTAAAAAAAGGAAGTTTAATAGAAAAGTAAATTGCATAAAAATGGAAGTTGAAGAAAAATAAAAATGAAAGTTGCAGAAAATTAAATATGGAAGTTCAATCCCGAAACCACTATACCTTAACGATCTATTTAGAAATTAAATAAAAAAGGAAGTTTAATAGAAAAGTAAATTGCATAAAATGGAAGTAGAATAAAAATAAAAATGAAAGTTGCATAAAATTAAAAATGGAAGTTCAATCTAAAAACCACTATACCTTAACGATCTATTTGGAAATTAAATAAAAAAGGAAGTTTAATAGAAAAGTAAATTGAATAAAAATGGAAGTTGAATAAAAATAAAAATGAAAGTTGCATAAAATTAAATATGGAAGTTCAATCTAGAAACCACTATACCTTAACGATCTATTTGGAAATTAAATAAAAAAGGAAGTTTAATAGAAAAGTAAATTGAATAAAAATGGAAGTTGAATAAAAATAAAAATGTAAGTTGCAGAAAATTAAATATGGAAGTTCAATCCAGAAACCACTATACCATAACGATCTATTTTGAAATTAAATAAAAAAGGAAGTTAAATAGAAAAGTAAATTGAATAAAAATGGAAGTTGAATAAAAATAAAAATGAAAGTTGCATAAAATTAAAAATGGAAGCTCAATCCAAAAAACACTATACCTTAACGATCTATTTGGAAATTAAATAAAAAAGGAAGTTTAATAGAAAAGTAAATGGAATAAAAATGGAAGTTGAATAAAAATAAAAATGAAAGTTGCATAAAATTAAAAATGGAAGTTCAATCCAAAAACCACTATACCTTAACGATATATTTGGAAATTAAATAAAAAAGGAAGTTGAGTAGAAAAGAAACTTGAGTAAAAAAGGAAGATGAATAAAAATAAAAATGGAAGTTGCAGAAAATTAAAAATGGAAGTTCAATCCAGAAACCACTATACCTTAACGATCTATTTGGAAATTAAATAAAAAAGGAAGTTTAATAGAAAAGTAAATTGCATAAAAACGAAAGTTGAATAAAAATAAAAATAAAAGTTGCATAAAATTAAATATGGAAGTTCAATCCTGAAACCACTATACCTTAACGATCTATTTGGAAATTAAATAAAAAAGGAAGTTTAATAGAAAAGTAAATTGATTAAAAATGGAAGTTGAATAAAAATAAAAATGAAAGTTGCATAAAATTAAATATGGAAGTTCAATCCAGAAACCACTATACCTTAACGATCTATTTGGAAATTAAATAAAAAAGGAAGTTTAATAGAAAAGTAAATTGCATAAAAATGAAAGTTGAATAAAAATAAAAATGAAAGTTGCATAAAATTAAATATGGAAGTTCAATCCCGAAACCACTATACCTTAACGATCTATTTGGAAATTAAATAAAAAAGGAAGTTTAATAGAAAAGTAAATTGCATAAAATGGAAGTAGAATAAAAATAAAAATAAAGTTGCATAAAATTAAAAATGGAAGTTCAATCCAAAAACCATTATACTTTAACGATCTATTTGGAAATTAAATAAAGAAGGAAGTTTAATAGAAAAGTAAATTGAATAAAAATGAAAGTTGAATAAAAATAAAAATGGAAGTTGCAGAAAATTAAATATGGAAGTTCAATCCAGAAACCACTATACCTTAACGATTTATTTGGAAATTAAATAAAAAAGGAAGTTTAATAGAAAAGTAAATTGAATAAAAGTGGAAGTTGAATAAAAATAAAAATGGAAGTTGCAGAAAATTAAATATGGAAGTTCAATCCCGAAACCACTGTACCTTATGTAGCAACCCACATTTATGTCTTAGTTATGTTCATGAACATTGGTATGATTATGACTCGTTAAGTTTGCATTTGCATGTTTATGACTTGTTTTGGCTAAGTAAGGTCCATGCCTTGTTTTGTGGTTATGTGAATTGCCTGAGTGTTGTGTGCTTTCTTTGTTCCTTCCTTGGTACCCCGAGCCTAGGTTATGTTAAGCCTAGATCATTCCAAGCTGAGGTCATCTTCAGTCTAGAAGTATCTTGGAACCCCTTCGTTTGACCTCCCTCTTTGCTTTGACATATTGGCCGGGATGTGTATCATCTAGGTCGAGATGTTACCTTTGTACCTGAGTGACCTTGTCCTGGAGTGGTATGACCTAGACCGAGGTGTGGCACATCTAGGCCAAGGTGTGGCACAGCTTAGTCGAGTGTCGTCCTTCCTAGCCGAGGTCATTGTCACCTTAGTTGCCGAGGTCTTGTTGTTAGCCGATGTCACCACTTGCCAGAGTGTCATTCCGTGTAGCTTGTTAGATACGCTTTGTCATTGCCTTGTCTTGTCAACCTATCACCTTTTTGAAGAGAACCAACCAGCCGTTGCCACGTGTCCGAGCTGAGAGTTAAGTCAGCCGATAGAGAGAGAAAACCCATCATTTGCTATATGTCTTTGTTTGAAGAAGAGAGAGAAGCTCTAGAAGAGGGAGAGGAGTTCTTGAGGGAGAGTAGATCCCAAGCTTGATCCCTAGAGATCGAACCGTTAGATCCGTATTCTAAGGTTAGATTCTTGATCTGCTCTTGTCATTCTTTATGTTTATGTTGTTGCATTGCATGATTAAATATGATTTGTAAGCCATGCATTGCTTTGAAGCTCGGTTTTAGAAAGAGAAAATAGTATTCATGTGTTCTTCAAGAAAAGTCATGTTTTGATCCGAAGGCTCGTGCCTAGATCCATGTTTTTGTGTTTGTTTTTGCATGATTTTCAAGTATGGGTACCCAGGTCCATGTTTTCGAACTCATGGCATGAAATCCCAGATTTTTGTAACAACTTACGATCTTGCATTCATCTTTCTCATGATCATGTTCATCATGTTCTTCATGTTCTTCGAAGGGAAACCCAGGTTTTCCCGACTTTGCTTTTGAATGAGGCCACCGGGACCACACCTCGACAAGGAGGTGTAGGACCTCGGCTTAGACCTGGTTGGTACCCAGCATGTCTTCCTGACATGTAAAATAGTGTTTTGACTCCCAGCATGTTTTCCCGAGATTAATTGCATGCATGTAAGACTTGTTTCAAGAAGTATGTTCAGTATGCTTGCCATGTGTTTGTAGGACTTGGACCTTTGCCTTGACCCCGACGTCCCAAGAACTAATGTGAGTGGTATTTCTAATAAAGTTATGTTACAACGTTTTGATAAAGCTTTGACTTGTTTTGATAAAAGTATCTGCTAAGCATGAATGATATCCCCATTTTATGTATTAACTATAAGCTTCGTTTTGAATGGCAATGTATCAAGTAAGCTTTGTTTTGATGACAATCTTTGAAAGTCCGTACGTGCTAGGGGACTTTAAGCATTAGTAGCACATATGTGAAGTCTGTACGTGCCAGGGGACTTTAAGCATTTGTGGCACAAGTCCGTACGTGCTAAGGGACTATAAGCATTAGTAGCACACATGTGAAGTCCGTACGTGCTAAGGGACTATAAGCATTAGTAGCACACATGTGAAGTCTGTACGTGCCAGGGGACTTTAAGCAATTGTGGCACAAGTCCGTACGTGCTAGGGGACTTTAAGCATTAGTAGCACACATGTTAAGTATGTAAGTTTTGTAAGATCAAGTTTGATGAACAAGATTTATCTCATGTTTTGTACAAGCTATGACAAGTATGGTTTAGACAAAGACATATTTTGTATTGTTTTGAAAGACCTCGGGAATCATTCATTTAACCCCTTTATTACTAGTACCATTCACTGAGTATCCAAGCTCACCCTCCCTATGTATATATGTAGGTAACAAGCAAGAAGTCGGCTACGCCGAGATGTGTGTGTTTTGTATGCATGTTATGTCGGCAGTGAGGACGTCGGCAATCTTGAAGCTTTTGTATTTGAACATGTCGGCTTGAGAAGCCCTCTTGTTAAGATATAATATGTATTTTTGTACTTCAATTTATTTGTATTCAAGTTTTTAAGCTATGTAAAGATGTTTTCCATTCCATTTGACTTATGCACTGCTCTTATGGACCACTTGTATTTTAAATTATTACTTCTGCACTTGTGAGCCCCAAATATTATACTCTGACTGTGTGTGAATTTTGAAAGTTGGCCTTCGGTAAACTCGGATTACTGCCATCACGGCACCAAACTACTAGGGGCGGTTTGGGGTCGTGACACCTTAACGATCTATTGGGAAATTAAATAAAAAAGGAAGTTTAATAGAAAAGTAAATGGCAAAAAATGGAAGTAGAATAAAAATAAAAATGAAAGTTGCATAAAATTAAAAATGAAAGTTCAATCCAAAAACCACTATACTTTAACGATCTATTTGGAAATTAAATAAAAAAAGGAAGTTTAATAGAAAAGTAAATTGAATAAAAATGGAAGTTGAATAAAAATAAAAATGGAAGTTGGAGAAAATTAAATATGGAAGTTCAATTTAGAAACCACTATATCTTAACGATCTATTTGGAAATTAAATAAAAAAAGGAAGTTTAATAGAAAAGTAAATTGAATAAAAATGGAAGTTGAATAAAAATAAAAATGGAAGTTGCAGAAAATTAAATATGGAAGTTTAATCCAGAAACCACTATACCTTAACGATCTATTTGGAAATTAAATAAAAAAAGGAAGTTTAATAGAAAAGTAAATTACATAAAAATGGAAGTTGAAGAAAAATAAAAATGAAAGTTGTAGAAAATTAAATATGGAAGTTCAATCCCGAAACAACTATACCTTAACGATCTATTTGGAAATTAAATAAAAAGCGAAGTTTAATAGAAAAGTAAATTGCATAAAATGGAAGTAGAATAAAAATAAAAATGAAAGTTGCATAAAATTAAAAGTGGAAGTTCAATCCAAAAACCACTATACCTTAACGATCTATTTGGAAATTAAATAAAAAAGGAAGTTTACTAGAAAAGTAAATTGAATAAAAATGGAAGTTGAATAAAAATAAAAATGGAAGTTGCAGAAAATTAAATATGGAAGTTCAATCCAGAAACCACTATACCTTAACGATCTATTTGGAAATTAAGTAAAAAAGGAAGTTTAATAGAAAAGTAAATTGAATAAAAATGGAAGTTGAATAAAAATAAAAATGAAAGTTGCAGAAAATTAAATATGGAAGTTCAATCCCGAAACCACTATACCTTAACGATCTATTTGGAAATTAAATAAAAAATGAAGTTTAATAGGAAAGTAAATTGCATAAAATGGAAGTAGAATAAAAATAAAAATGAAAGTTGCATAAAATTGAAAATGGAAGCTCAATCCAAAAACCACTATACTTTAACGATCTATTTGGAAATTAAATAAAAAAGGAAGTTTAATAGAAATGTAAATTGAATAAAAATGGAAGTTGAATAAAAATAAAAATGGAAGTTGTAGAAAATTAAATACGGAAGTTCAATCCAGAAACCACTATACCTTAACGATCTATTCGGAAATTAAATAAAAAATGAAGTTTAATAGAAGAGTAAACTGAAAAAAAATGGAAGTTGAATCAAAATAAAAACGAAAGTTGCAGAAAATTAAATGTGGAAGTTCAATCCAGAAACCACTATACGTTAACGATCTATTTGGAAATTAACTAAAAAAGGAAGTTCAATAGAAAAGTAAATTTCATAAAATGGAAGTAGAATAAAAATAAAAATGAAAGTTGCATAAAATTAAAAATGGAAGTTCAATCTAAAAACCACTATACCTTAACGATCTATTTGGAAATTAAATAAAAAAAGGAAGTTTAATAGAAAAGTAAATTGAATAAAAATGGAAGTTGAATAAAAATAAAAATGAAAGTTGCATAAAATTAAATATGGAAGTTCAATCCAGAAACCACTATACCTTAACGATCTATTTGGAAATTAAATAAAAAAGGAAGTTTAATAGAAAAGTAAATTGAATAAAAATGGAAGTTGAATAAAAATAAAAATGTAAGTTGCAGAAAATTAAATATGGAAGTTCAATCCAGAAACCACTATACCATAACGATCTATTTTGAAATTAAATAAAAAAGGAAGTTAAATAGAAAAGTAAATTGAATAAAAATGGAAGTTGAATAAAAATAAAAATGAAAGTTGCATAAAATTAAAAATGGAAGCTCAAACCAAAAAACACTATACCTTAACGATCTATTTGGAAATTAAATAAAAAAGGAAGTTTAATAGAAAAGTAAATGGAATAAAAATGGAAGTTGAATAAAAATAAAAATGAAAGTTGCATAAAATTAAAAATGGAAGTTCAATCCAAAAACCACTATACCTTAACGATATATTTGGAAATTAAATAAAAAAGGAAGTTGAGTAGAAAAGAAACTTGAGTAAAAAAGGAAGATGAATAAAAATAAAAATGGATGTTGCAGAAAATTAAAAATGGAAGTTCAATCCAGAAACCACTATACCTTAACGATCTATTTGGAAATTAAATAAAAAAGGAAGTTTAATAGAAAAGTAAATTGATTAAAAATGGAAGTTGAATAAAAATAAAAATGAAAGTTGCATAAAATTGAAAACGGAAGTTCTATCCAGAAACCACAATACCATAACGATCTACTTGGAAATTAAATAAAAAAGGAAGTTTCAATGGAAAGTAAATTGAATTAAAATGGAAGTAGAATAAAAATAAAAATGAAAGTTGCATAAAATTAAAAATGTAAGTTCAATCCAGAAACCACTATACCTTAACGATCTATCTGGAAATTAAATAAAAAAGGAAGTTTAATAGAAAAGTAAATTGAATAAAAATGGAAGTTGAATAAAAATAAAAATGAAAGTTGCATAAAATTAAATATGGAAGTTCAATCCAGAAACCACTATACCTTAATGATCTATTTGGAAATTAAATAAAAAAGTAAGTTTAAGAGAAAAGTAAATTGAATAAAAATGGAAGTTGAATAAAAATAGAAATGGATGTTGCAGAAAATTAAATATGGAAGTTCAATCCAGAAACCACTATACCTTAACGATCTATTTGGAAATAAAATAAAAAAGGAAGTTTACTAGAAAAGTAAATTGAATAAAAATGGAAGTTGAATAAAAATGAAAATGGAAGTTGCAGAAAATTAAATATCGAAGTTCAATCCAGAAACCACTATACCTTAACGATCTATTTGGAAATTAAGTAAAAAAGGAAGTTTAATAGAAAAGTAAATTGAATAAAAATGGAAGTTGAATAAAAATAAAAATGAAAGTTGCAAAAAATTAAATATGAAAGTTCAATCCCGAAACCACTATACCTCAACGATCTATTTGGAAATTAAATAAAAAAGTAAGTTTAATAGGAAAGTAAATTGCATAAAATGGAAGTAGAATAAAAATAAAAATGAAAGTTGCATAAAATTGAAAATGGAAGCTCAATCCAAAAACCACTATACTTTATCGATCTATTTGGAAATTAAATAAAAAAGGAAGTTTAATAGAAATGTAAATTGAATCAAAATGGAACTTGAATAAAAATAAAAATGGAAGTTGTAGAAAATTAAATATGGAAGTCCAATCCAGAAACCACTATACCTTAACGATCTATTCGGAAATTAAATAAAAAATGAAGTTTAATAGAAAAGTAAACTGAATAAAAATGGAAGTTGAATCAAAATAAAAATGAAAGTTGCAGAAAATTAAATGTGGAAGTTCAATCCAGAAACCACTATACCTTAACAATCTATTTGGAAATTAACTAAAAAAGGAAGTTCAATAGAAAAGTAAATTTCATAAAATGGAAGTAGAATAAAAATAAAAATGAAAGTTGCATAAAATTAAAAATGGAAGTTCAATCCAAAAACCACTATACCTTAACGATCTATTTGGAAATTAAATAAAAAAGGAAGTTTAATAGAAAAGTAAATTGAATGAAAATGGAAGTTGAATAAAAATAAAAATGTAAGTTGCAGAAAATTAAATATGGAAGTTCAATCCAGAAACCACTACACCATAACGATTTATTTTGAAATTAAATAAAAAAGGAAGTTAAATAGAAAAGTAAATTGAATAAAAATGGAAGTTGAATAAAAATAAAAATGAAAGTTGCATAAAATTAAAAATGGAAGCTCAATCCAAAAAACACTATACCTTAACGATCTATTTGGAAATTAAATAAAAAAGGAAGTTTAATAGAAAAGTAAATGGAATAAAAATGGAAGTTGAATAAAAATAAAAATGAAAGTTGCATAAAATTAAAAATGGAAGTTCAATCCAAAAACCACTATACCTTAACGATATATTTGGAAATTAAATAAAAAAAGGAAGTTGAGTAGAAAAGAAACTTGAGTAAAAAAGGAAGATGAATAAAAATAAAAATGGAAGTTGCAGAAAATTAAAAATGGAAGTTCAATCCAGAAACCACTATACCTTAATGATCTATTTGGAAATTAAATAAAAAAGGATGTTTAATAGAAAAGTAAATTGATTAAAAATAGAAGTAGAATAAAAATAAAAATAAAAGTTGCATAAAATTAAAAACGGAAGTTCTATCCAGAAACCACTATACCATAACGTTCTACTTGGAAATTAAATAAAAAAGGAAGTTTCAAAGGAAAGTAAATTGAATTAAAATGGAAGTAGAATAAAAATAAAAATGAAAGTTGCATAAAATTAAAAATGTAAGTTCAATCCAGAAACCACTATACCTTAACGATCTATTTGGAAATTAAATAAAAAAGGAAGTTTAATAGAAAAGTAAATTGAATAAAAATGGAAGTTGAATAAAAATAAAAATTAAAGTTGCATAAAATTAAATATGGAAGTTCAATCCAGAAACCACTATGCCTTAATGATCTATTTGGAAATTAAATAAGAAAGTAAGTTTAAGAGAAAAGTATATTGAATAAAAATGGAAGTTGAATAAAAATAGAAATGGATGTTGCAGAAAATTAAATATGGAAGTTCAATCACCAAACCACTATACCTTAACGATCTATTTGGAAATTAAATAAAAAAGGAAGTTTACTAGAAAAGTAAATTGAATAAAAATGGAAGTTGAATAAAAATGAAAATGGAAGTTGCAAAAAATTAAATATGGAAGTTCAATCCAGAAACCACTATACCTTAACGATCTATTTGGAAATTAAGTAAAAAAAGAAGTTTAATAGAAAAGTAAATTGAATAAAAATGGAAGTTGAATAAAAATAAAAATGAAAGTTGCAGAAAATTAAATATGGAAGTTCAATCCCGAAACCACTATACCTTAACGATCTATTTGGAAATTAAATAAAAAAGGAAGTTTAATAGGAAATTAAATTGCATAAAATGGAAGTAGAATAAAAATAAAAATGAAAGTTGCATAAAATTGAAAATGGAAGCTCAATCCAAAAACCACTATACTTTATCGATCTATTTGGAAATTAAATAAAAAAGGAAGTTTAATAGAAATGTAAATTGAATAAAAATGGAAGTTGAATAAAAATAAAAATTGAAGTTGTAGAAAATTAAATATGGAAGTTCAATCCAGAAACCACTATACCTTAACGATCTATTCGGAAATTAAATAAAAAATGAAGTTTAATAGAAAAGTAAACTGAATAAAAATGGAAGTTGAATCAAAATAAAAACGAAAGTTGCAGAAAATTAAATGTGGAAGTTCAATCCAGAAACCACTATACCTTAACGATCTATTTGGAAATTAACCAAAAAAGGAAGTTCAATAGAAAAGTAAATTTCATAAAATGGAAGTAGAATAAAAATAAAAATGAAAGTTGCATAAAATTAAAAATGGAAGTTCCATCCAAAAACCACTATACCTTAACGATCTATTTGGAAATTAAATAAAAAAGGAAGTTTAATAGAAAAGTAAATTGAATAAAAATGGAAGTTGAATAAAAATAAAAATGTAAGTTGCAGAAAATTAAATATGGAAGTTCAATCCAGAAACCATTATACCATAACGATCTATTTTGAAATTAAATAAAAAAGGAAGTTAAATAGAAAAGTAAATTGAACAAAAATGGAAGTTGAATAAAAATAAAAATGAAAGTTGCATAAAATTAAAAATGGAAGCTCAATCCAAAAAACACTATACCTTAACGATCTATTTGGAAATTAAATAAAAAAGGAAGTTTAATCGAAAAGTAAATGGAATAAAAATGGAAGTTGAATAAAAATAAAAATGAAAGTTGCATAAAATTAAAAATGGAAGTTCAATCCAAAAACCACTATACCTTAACGATATATTTGGAAATTAAATAAAAAAGGAAGTTGTGTAGAAAAGAAACTTGAGTAAAAAAGGAAGATAAATAAAAATAAAAATGGAAGTTGCAGAAAATTAAAAATGGAAGTTCAATCCAGAAACCACTATACCTTAACGATCTATTTGGAAATTAAATAAAAAAGGAAGTTTAACACAAAAGTAAATTGATTAAAAATGGTAGAATAAAAATAAAAATGAAAGTTGCATAAAATTAAAAACGGAAGTTCTATCCAGAAACCACTATACCATAACGATCTACTTGGAAATTAAATAAAAAAGGAAGTTTCAAAGGAAAGTAAATTGAATTAAAATGGAAGTAGAATAAAAATAAAAATCAAAGTTGCATAAAATAAAAAATGTAAGTTCAATCCAGAAACCACTATACCTTAACGATCTATTTGGAAATTAAATAAAAAAGGAAGTTTAATAGAAAAGTAAATTGAATAAAAATGGAAGTTGAATAAAAATAAAAATGTAAGTTGCAGAAAATTAAATATGGAAGTTCAATCCAGAAACCACTATACCATAACGATCTATTTTGAAATTAAATAAAAAAGGAAGTTAAATAGAAAAGTAAATTGAATAAAAATGGAAGTTGAATAAAAATAAAAATGAAAGTTGCATAAAATTAAAAATGGAAGCTCAATCCAAAAAACACTATACCTTAACGATCTATTTGGAAATTAAATAAAAAAGGAAGTTTAATCGAAAAGTAAATGGAATAAAAATGGAAGTTGAATAAAAATAAAAATGAAAGTTGCATAAAATTAAAAATGGAAGTTCAATCCAAAAACCACTATACCTTAACGATATATTTGGAAATTAAATAAAAAAGGAAGTTGAGTAGAAAAGAAACTTGAGTAAAAAAGGAAGATGAATAAAAATAAAAATGGAAGTTGCAGAAAATTAAAAATGGAAGTTCAATCCAGAAACCACTATACCTTAACGATCTATTTGGAAATTAAATAAAAAAGGAAGTTTAATAGAAAAGTAAATTGATTAAAAATGGTAGAATAAAAATAAAAATGAAAGTTGCATAAAATTAAAAACCGAAGTTCTATCCAGAAACCACTATACCATAGCGATCTACTTGGAAATTAAATAAAAAAGGAAGTTTCAAAGGAAAGTAAATTAAATTAAAATGGAAGTAGAATAAAAATAAAAATGAAAGTTGCATAAAATTAAAAATGTAAGTTCAATCCAGAAACCACTATACCTTAAGGATCTATTTTGAAATTAAATAAAAAAAGAAGTTTAATAGAAAAGTAAATTGAATAAAAATAGAAGTTGAATAAAAATAAAAATGTAAGTTGCAGAAAATTAAATATGGAAGTTCAATCCAAAAACCACTATACCATAACGATCTATTTTGAAATTAAATAAAAAAGGAAGTTAAATAGAAAAGTAAATTGAATAAAAATGGAAGTTGAATAAAAATAAAAATGAAAGTTGCATAAAATTAAAAATGGAAGCTCAATCCAAAAAACACTATACCTTAACGATCTATTTGGAAATTAAATAAAAAAGGAAGTTTAATCGAAAAGTAAATGGAATAAAAATGGAAGTTGAATAAAAATAAAAATGAAAGTTGCATAAAATTAAAAATGGAAGTTCAATCCAAAAACCACTATACCTTAACGATATATTTGGAAATTAAATAAAAAAGGAAGTTGAGTAGAAAAGAAACTTGAGTAAAAAAGGAAGATGAATAAAAATAAAAATGGAAGTTGCAGAAAATTAAAAATGGAAGTTCAATCCAGAAACCACTATACCTTAACGATCTATTTGGAAATTAAATAAAAAAGGAAGTTTAATAGAAAAGTAAATTGATTAAAAATGGAAGTAGAATAAAAATAAAAATGAAAGTTGCATAAAATTAAAAACGGAAGTTCTATCCAGAAACCACTATACCATAACGATCTACTTGGAAATTAAATAAAAAAGGAAGTTTCAAAGGAAAGTAAATTGAATTAAAATGGAAGTAGAATAAAAATAAAAATGAAAGTTGCATAAAATTAAAAATGTAAGTTCAATCCAAAAACCACTATACCTTAACGATCTATTTGGAAATTAAATGAAAAAGGAAGTTTAATAGAAAAGTAAATTGCATAAAATGGAAGTTGAATAAAAATAAAAATGAAAGTTGCATAAAATTAAAAATGGAAGTTCAATTATAGCGATCCCGGATTTACCCTTGTTGTACAGTGATCCGGACATGTGTCCGTGGATGTTAGTAGTTGGTTATTATTTTTGTTTACGTCCTTTTTACTTTGTAATTGAGTTGTAGGATGTGTTGGGCAGGTTTGTTACAGGTTGGTTGAGTTTAGAAACCAAAACTAGTTGCCCAGATTTTGACCTGTCCGCTCGAGCGGGGGTTTTGGCGCTTGAGCGGGAATTGCACCCATCCAGTATTTTCTGTGCAGTGTTGGACGCTCGAGCGTGGAGTTGGCCGCTCGAGCGGGGTTGTGTGAGTGTCGCTCGAGTGGAGTCCTGGTTCTGTAAAAGTTCTGGGAGTGTGTATCCGCCGCTCGAGCGGGATTGTTGACGCTCGAGCGAGAGTCTATGAGTGACGCTCGAGCGGGGTGTTTGACGCTCGAGCGGGTCGACTGGGTTTAAGTTCCGTGTTTTGACTTTTCAAATCACTTTTTAACTTTCTCTTCTCTCTCCTACTTTTCCAAAAACACCATTGTTGAGCCTCTCACTCTAGAACTCTACCTTCTCTCTAGGTTTTGATCTAGTAGGAGTGATTTGCTCATCTTTGGCCTTTACAAAAAAGTTGTTGATCGTCTAGGGCTACATTTTAATCTGAAAATTTCGGGATTTGGAGCACTTTGGGTTTTGTCATCTTCTCCTTTGGGGCTCCGAATTTGAGGTAGGGATATCCTACTCCTCTCTATGGATTTTGTCTTTAAATTTTGGTATTTTGAGATGTTGGGGTTGGTTTGGAAATTTTGTGAAAGTTTGGGGCTTTTGTGTTATTTTACAAAAGTTGGGGTTTTATTTATAATAAACCTAGATGCATGTTTGGTATAGAGGAATGGAATTAATGATGAAAATGGGACCTAAGGGTTGAAATGGTAATTATGGAAAATGACCTAATTACATTATTTGATTAATTGGGATAATTAATTGTGAGATATGAGGAAATGAAATGGAATTGTCGAGATTGGGAATGTATGGCGTTAAAGGGTGTAGTTGAATTATTTATCACTCATCGAATTGAAATGTTGATTGAATATCCATTGTGCATTTATTTTTTGTATAGAGATAACTACTTTGGGCTATCGGTGGAGGATAGTCGTGATTGTTGTAGACAATGCATGATTATTAGGCAAACGAAAACTAATCAATGGAATGTGTCATGGAATTTGACGGTTGATAGAATACATTAACTGTATGTATTGAGTGATTGTATATAGAACCAATGTGTTTGTATACGTTATGTGTAGAGGAGGAGATGGGGGATGTACTCCGCGGTTCAGGGGAAGATGGGGGATGTACCTCTAAACCGGATAGTGTTAGGAGAAGATAGGGGATGAACTCCGTAGATACAGCTCATATGCTTGTCTAGAGAAGTGAAGATAGAGCTCATATGCTTATCTTTGTGAAGTGTGGATACGGCTTATATGTTTATCTGTGAATGTGGGATATTGTCGCTATACATATCTGTTGAGAATGTGGATACAGCTTATATGCTTAACTGTGAATGTGGGATATAGTTTTTATACATATCTGTTGAAATGATGATAGAGCTGACATGCTTATCTGTTGAAAAAGGGAAAATGAAAAGTAACTTGGACTCATAAGTCGTATGACATAAATATGTGATTTATGTGAATGTATCAGTGTTGGCCATCTATCAATTGCTAATCTTTTAGTCATTGTTCATGGTTGGTTTAGTGTATTACTACTGGGCCGTGGCTCACCCTATATGGGAATATCATTTTCAGGTACAGGTAGCATGCCACCTCCAAGGACATAGCTTGGGAGGCTAGAGGCGGACATACTTTTGTCATTTTATTTTTGATGTATTACATGTAAATTCAAGCCAAGGGCTTAATGTGTAAATGAGTTAGTACTCTTTTGTTGTAAACAAGTGTTAACTTGGAAAGCTGTAAGCCCATAGGGCATTTTGCTTTTGTTGTTAACATGTGATACTTTTGTAATGAAACTCTGACGAATAGAAGAATGTGGTTATTTCATTTGTCAATGAATGTCTTAATTGATGGGTTTAATGTCATTTTTTTTTTAGGGCGTTACAACTTGGTATCAGAGCGTACCGGGTTCGAATACTTTGGATACGTGGGAAGTGATTAGGATCACAATGGGGTTGTCTCGCTTGATAGAGACTTAGATGTAGTGTTATATGCTATGTGCTTAATTGATAACATGCTTATGTGACTATGTGGGTATGGGATTTAGTTTCTAGGATGTTGATTGGATCCTTGGGTTTCTGGGAGTCTTGTTGGAAAGGCACTTGATCAATGCTGTTTCTAACCGGAACTCTAGTAACGCCTCGGGACTGTCATTATCCGGAAATGAAATTCGTAAGTGCTTATGTGTTTATGTGCTTACGTGGAGTGAATTACAGTTGTCCATGCATTAGGACGTGAGTGTTTAGTTTCGGCACATTTATGAATGTGCTAACGTTCTGCATTACCTTTATTAGGATGTCAGGACGAGGAAGAGGTGCTAGGCGTGGTAGACCTGCGAGGCAGGAAGTACCATTACCGGAGGAGGTTCCGGCAGTACAGGAGGGAGTTGGTCAGGCCAATGTGGCCGAGCCAGCAGGTCAGCAGGCCATGGGTGCCTTGGCCAGAGAGATAGCAGAGCTTTGGGTATTCTTAGAGCTGGGAATCAGGCAGCTGAGGCAGGGCCTTCTTTCTTGAAGAGGGAGTTTTTCCGGTCTAACCCGGATGAGTTTATCGGGGATCTGAAGGAGCCACTGAAAGCTGATGAGTGGCTAGAGCAAATGAGTAAGACGTTCGAGATGCTTGGCATCGAGGACGGAGCACTGAAAGTGACCTTGGCATCCTTCCAGCTGAAGGGAGATGCGGGTCAATGGTGGAAGTACGAGAAGGCTCGTGTTGGTGGTACTTGGGAGGCGTTTGTAAATGCTTTTCAAGAGAGGTTTTTGTCTGCAGCAGCTAGGGAGAAGCTGAGGGATCAGTTTAGCCGGCTTAAACAGCAGGGCTTGTCAGTGGCCGAGTTTGAGGCTACTTTTACCAGTCTGTCTAGGTTTGCACCTGAACTGGTGGCGTCTGAGGAACGCCGTTGCTATGAGTTTGAGAGGAAGTTGAGGCGGGGCCTCAAGTTGAGGGTTGGTGGGTCTTACATCCGAGAGTATAGACACCTGGTAGATGCTGCTGCTCATATGGAAATTATGATGCAGGAAGAGGAGGAAGAGCAGAGGGGCTCCAAGAGGGGCCAAGATGGCCAGGGTGATAGCAGGAGGCAGAGGGGTTATAACCCTCAGCAGTCTCAGGGAGCAGTTTCTAGATCGACCTTTCCAGTGCCGAGTGCAGGCTCGGGGAGAGGCAATCAGGGGGAGTTTGCTTGTTACAAGTGTGGCCAGCTGGATCACAAGGTTTCTGTTTGCCCGTAGAAGGGTGGGGGTCAGAGAGCTGCTTCTTCTTCAGCTAGACCGCAGAGTCAGAGTTTGGGCAGGGGGCAGCCCTTGTCTTGTTATCAGTGTGGACAGCCTGGGCACCTGAAGAGATTTTGCCCGCAGTTGAGTGCCACGTCGGGAGCGTCTGGTTCCAGGCAGACGCAGAGTTTTCAGCCAGCTCAGTCTGTGCAGGCCTCGAGGGCCAATCCGGGGGCTTCGTCATCCCAGTCTGTGCAGCAGTCTTTTGCTCCTAGGGGTGAGCAGGTAGACCAGGGGCCTACGGGGCGCGTGTATGCTGTTACCGCGCAGGATTTAGTACCAGCTCCATCGGTAGTGAGAGGTACTTTTCTGTTTTGCAACTCGGTTGCTAATGTGTTGATAGACACGGGTGCATCTCATTCTTTTGTATCTGCTGCATTTGCATCTGTTTTGGAATTGGAGTTAGCACAGTTAGCATCTCCTATTTGTGTGGTATCGCCTTTGGGTGATGAGTTGATCCTGAAACAGGGTGTTAGAGGTTGTGATATAGAGGTCGCCGACCATAGGCTTCCTTTTCCGTTTGTTGTCATGCCCATGAAGGGTTTTGATGTTATTTTGGGTATGGACTGGCTATCGTCATACCGGGCTGTTATTGATTGCTACCGCCAGAGGGTCACGTTATGTACCTTGAGCGGGGAGTGGTTCCATTTCTTGGGAGACCGGGTTAGTAGTGTTTTGCCACCGGGGTATGATTCGCGAGGGCGAAGTGAGCTTAGTGGTCTACTTGCTAGCTTTGAGAGTGGTGAGTGTGATGAGACCCAGATTGTATTGCCGAGGGTGGTTTGTGAGTATTCGGATGTCTTTCCCGAAGATCTTGTTAGTTTGCCACCTCACCGAGAGATAGAGTTCTCTATTGATTTGGTGCCCGGCACGGCGCCGATTTCTATGGCACCCTACCGTTTTGCTCCAGCAGAGTTGGTTGAGTTGAAAGTTCAGCTCCAGGAATTGCTAGATAAGGGTTTTGTTCGCCCTAGTGTTTCACCGTGGGGAGCACCGGCCCTCTTTGCTAAAAAGAAAGATGGTGCCTTGAGGTTGTGTATTGACTACCGGAAGTTGAATCGGGCTACGGTTAAGAATAAGTACCCTATGCCCCGTATAGATAATTGTTTGACCAGTTGAAGGGTTCCCGTTGTTTCTCTAAGATAGACTTGAGATCGGGTTACCACCAGTTGAGGGTCAGGGAGGAGGATATTCCTAAGACGGCATTTCGTACGCGGTATGGCCATTATGAGTTTCTGGTGATGCCATTTGGGCTTACCAATGCACCGGCAGTCTTTATGGACTTGATGAACCGGATCTTCCGGGAATTCTTGGACCGATTTGTAGTCGTTTTCGTGGACGGCATTCTTGTCTATTCGCCTTCTGAGGAGGAGCACAAGGAACACTTGCGAGTGGTGCTTGAGTTGCTTAGAGCCCATAGGCTGTATGCCAAGTTTGGGAAGTGTGAGTTCTGGCTGAGGGAAGTCAAATTCCTAGGCCACGTGGTATCCAGGGAAGGGGTGTCTGTTGATACATCTAAGGTAGAGGCAGTGCAGGTTGGGCACAGCCTAAGAGTGTGTTTGAGATCCGCAGTTTTCTGGGATTGGCTGGGTATTACCGCCGGTTTGTGAAAGATTTCTCCAGGTTAGCGTCCCCGTTGACTAGACTGACTCGGAAGGGAGTCAAGTTTGTGTGGAGTGTGACTTGTGAAAAGTCGTTCCAAGAGTTGAAAGTTAGATTGACCACCGCTCCGGTGTTGATTATTCCGGAGAGAGGGTTGGGTTATGCGGTTTATTGTGATGCCTCACGAGAGGGTTTGGGTTGTGTGTTGATGCAAGAGGGGAAAGTGGTAGCTTATGGCTCACGTCAGTTGAAAATACACGAGAAGAATTACCCTACACACGACCTAGAGTTAGCGGCTGTGATCTTTGCCTTGAAAATCTGGAGGCACTACCTTTATGGTGAGAAGTTCGAGGTGTTCTCGGACTACAAGAGTTTGAAGTATCTGTTTACACAGAGAGACTTGAATCTGAGGCAGAGGAGATGGATGGAGTTCATCGAGGATTATGATTTTGAGTTGCATTATCACCCGGGAAAGGCCAATGTTGTGGCCGATGCCCTTAGTAGGAAATCCATTAGTGATGTAGCTAGTATAGCCATCCGAGAATAGGAGATGTTGGGAGCACTTGGCGAGTTTGATTTGCTACTGGGCGAATCCGTTGAGGCTGCGGCCTTGTTTTCTGTTGTTGCGCAGTCTACACTTGTGACACGAGTGTTAGAGGCACAGAGAGGTGACCTTGAAGTAGAATCCCTCCGAGAGAAGATCTCCAGTGGGAGGTTGAGAAGGGTGTGACGGTGTATCCCGACCTGAGTGTGAGATACCGAGACTGTTTGTTTGTGCCGGAGTCTTGCCGAAAGGAAGTACTCCGAGAGTTTCATCATTCGCGCCTTGCGGTGCATCCGGGAGGTACTAAGATGTATCGGGATTTGGGTCGCCAGTTTTGGTGGCGGGGTATGAAGAGAGATGTGGCTGTTTTCGTATCGAAGTGCCTTACTTGCCAGCAAGTGAAGGCCGAGCATCAGAGGCCAGCGGGTTTGTTGCAACCCTTGCCTATTGCCGAGTGGAAGTGGGAGCATGTCACTATGGACTTCGTTATAGGTCTTCCGAGGACTCAGCGGGGTAGTGATGCTATTTGGGTGGTTGTAGACCGGTTGACTAAGTCGGCGCACTTCATTCCTATGCGCGTGAGAGATTCGGTAGATCATCTTGCCGACTTGTATATTCGGGACATAGTGAGGTTGCACGGGGTCCCAGTGACGATCGTCTCAAATAGAGATCCTCGTTTTACTGCCAGGTTATGGCAGAGTTTACAGAGTGCCTTGGGCACTAAGTTGACCTTTAGTACGGCTTATCACCCTCAGACTGACGGGCAGTCCGAGCGTACTATTCAGATCCTCGAGGATATGCTTCGAGGTTGTGTCCTGGACTTCAGTGGGACGTGGGAGAGGCACTTACCTTTGGTAGAGTTTGCCTACAATAACAGTTTTCAATCTAGCATTGGTATGGCACCGTTTGAGGCCTTGTATGGCCGACCGTGTAGGTCTCCAGTGTGTTGGGCCGAGGTGGGTGATGCACCTTTGTTGGGTCCGGAGTTGGTTAGGGAGACGACGGAGAAAGTTGAGCTTATCCGTAGGAGGCTTGTTACAGCCCAGAGTCGTCAGAAATCTTATGCTGACCGTAGGAGGAGGCCTTTGGCGTTTGAGGTGGGTGATCATGTCTTTCTGAAGATCTCACCTAGGCGAGGCTTGATGAGGTTTGGGAAGAGTGGGAAGTTATCCCCTTGGTTCATTGGTCCTTTTGAGATTCTTGAGAGGATTGGCGAGGTTGCTTATCGGTTAGCCTTACCGCCGCAGTTGTCCGGAGTTCATGACGTGTTTCATGTGAGTATGCTTCGGAAGTATGAGCCAGATCCATCGCATGTATTGGATTGGACCGATTTAGGGGTAGACGAGGATGCCTCGTATGAGGAGAGACCGGTTCAGGTCTTGGATAGGCGGGAACAGGTCCTGCGTGGCAAGACCATTCCTTTGGTGAAAGTCTTGTGGAAACATCACGGAGTGGAGGAAGCCACTTGGGAACGTGAGTTGGAAGTCCGCGAAAAATATCCGGACTTGTTTGTTGATATGTAACCTTGTATTTAAATTTTGAACTATTATTGAACTTAAGAACTTTTACATATGTCTTAAGTTGTGAAACATTGAAAATGTTTGGTTCATTGGAAGTATGTTTTGGAACTTGCCTCATATGGAAGTTGAATGTAACATTATATATGTTGAATATGTTGTTAAAATTGGAAAGGAAATGCGTAATGTTGATGCATGTCGAAAGTACATATGTTGTTTACATATTGTGAAATGCCTCTTGTTAAAGGGAGGGGGTGACCGGTAATGGGTCGGATTGTTGAATGTTAAAATGTAACATTGTTTAAAATGGAGGAAAACCTGTTTTTGAAAATTTGTGCTTAATTTCGGGGACGAAATTCTTTAAGGGGGGAAGGTTATAGCGATCCCGGATTTACCCTTGTTGTACAGTGATCCGGACATGTGTCCGTGGATGTTAGTAGTTGGTTATTATTTTTGTTTACGTCCTTTTTACTTTGTAATTGAGTTGTAGGATGTGTTGGGCAGGTTTGTTACAGGTTGGTTGAGTTTAGAAACCAAAACTAGTTGCCCAGATTTTGACCTGTCCGCTCGAGCGGGGGTTTTGGCGCTCGAGCGGGAATTGCACCCATCCAGTATTTTCTGTGCAGTGTTGGACGCTCGAGCATGGAGTTGGCCGCTCGAGCGGGGTTGTGTGAGTGTCGCTCGAGCGGAGACCTGGTTCTGTAAAAGTTCTGGGAGTGTGTATCCGCCGCTCGAGCGGGATTGTTGACGCTCGAGCGGGAGTCTGTGAGTGACGCTCGAGCGGGGTGTTTGACGCTCGAGCGGGTCGACTGGGTTTAAGTTCCGTGTTTTGACTTTTCAAATCACTTTTTCACTTTCTCTTCTCTCTCCTACTTTTCCAAAAACACCATTGTTGAGCCTCTCACTCTAGAACTCTACCTTCTCTCTAGGTTTTGATCTAGTAGGAGTGATTTGCTCATCTTTGGCCTTTACAAAAAAGTTGTTGATCGTCTAGGGCTACATTTTAATCTGAAAATTTCAGGATTTGGAGCACTTTGGGTTTTGTCATCTTCTCCCTTGGGGCTCCGAATTTGAGGTAGGGATATCCTACTCCTCTCTATGGATTTTGTCTTTAAATTTTGGTATTTTGAGATGTTGGGGTTGGTTTGGAAATTTTGTGAAAGTTTGGGGCTTTTGTGTTATTTTACAAAAGTTGGGGTTTTATTTATAATAAACCTAGATGCATGCTTGGTATAGAGGAATGGAATTAATGATGAAAATGGGACCTAAGGGTTGAAATGGTAATTATGGAAAATGACCTAATTACATTATTTGATTAATTGGGATAATTAATTGTGAGATATGAGGAAATGAAATGGAATTGTCGAGATTGGGAATGTATGGCGTTAAAGGGTGTAGTTGAATTATTTATCACTCACCGAATTGAAATGTTGATTGAATATCCATTGTGCATTTATTTTCTGTATAGAGATAACTGCTTTGGGCTATCGGTGGAGGATAGTCGTGATTGTTGTAGACAATGCATGATGATTAGGCAAACGAAAACTAATCAATGGAATGTGTCATGGAATTTGACGGTTGATAGAATACATTAACTGTATGTATTGAGTGATTGTATATAGAACCAATGTGTTTGTATACGTTATGTGTAGAGGAGGAGATGGGGGATGTACTCCGCGGTTTAGGGGAAGATGGGGGATGTACCACTAAACCGGATAGTGTTGGGAGAAGATAGGGGATGAACTCCGTAGATACAGCTCATATGCTTGTCTAGAGAAGTGAAGATAGAGCTCATATGCTTATCTTTGTGAAGTGTGGATACAGCTTATATGCTTATCTGTGAATGTGGGATATTGTCGTTATACATATCTGTTGAGAATGTGGATACAGCTAATATGCTTAACTGTGAATGTGGGATATAGTTTTTATACACATCTGTTGAAATGATGATAGAGCTGACATGCTTATCTGTTGAAAAAGGGAAAATGAAAAGTAACTTGGACATACTTTTGTCGTTTTATTTTTGATGTATTACATGTAAATTCAAACCAAGGGCTTAATGTGTAAATGAGTTAGTACTATTTTGTTGTAACCAAGTGTTAACTTGGAAAGCTGTAAGCCCATAGGGCATTTTGCTTCGGTTGTTAACATGTGATACTTTTGTAATGAAACTCTGACGAATAGAAGAATGTGGTTATTTCATTTGTCAATGAATGCCTTAATTGATGGGCTTAATGTCATTTTTTTTTAGGGCGTTACGTCAATCCAAAAACCACTATACTTTAACGATCTATTTGGAAATTAAATAAAAAAGGAAATTTAATAGAAAATAAATTGAATAAAAATGGAAGTTGAATAAAAATAAAAATGGAAGTTGAAGAAAATTAAATATTGAAGTTCAATCCAGAAACCACTATACCTTAACGATCTATTAGGAAATTAAATAAAAATAGGAAGTTTAATAGAAAAGTGAATTGAATAAAAATGGAAGTTGAATAAAAATAAAAATGGAAGTTGAAGAAAATTAAATATGGAAGTTCAATCCCGAAACCACTATACCTTAACGATCTATTTGGAAATTAAATAAAAAAGAAGTTTAATAGAAAAGTAAATTGCATAAAATGGAAGTAGAATAAAAATAAAAATAAAAGTTGCATAAAATTAAAATGGAAGTTCTATCCAAAAACCACTATACTTTAACGATCTATTTGGAAATTAAATAAAAAAGGAAGTTTAATAGAAAAGTAAATTTAATAAAAATGGAAGTTGAATAAAAATAAAAATGGAAGTTGCAGAAAATTAAATATGGAAGTTCAATCCAGAAACCATTATACCTTAACGATCTATTTGGAAATTAAATAAAAAAAGGAAGTTTAATAGAAAATTAAATTGAATAAAAATGGAAGTTGAATAAAAATAAAAATGGAAGTTGAAGAAAATTAAATATGGAAGTTCAATCCAGAAACCACTATACCTTAACGATCTATTTGGAAATTAAATAAAAAAGGAAGTTTAATAGAAAAGTAAATTGAATAAAAATGGAAGTTGAATAAAAATAAAAATGGAAGTTGTAGAAAATTAAATATGGAAGTTCAATCCAGAAACCACTATACCTTAACGATCTATTTGGAAATTAAATAAAAAAGGAAGTTTACTAGAAAAGTAAATTGAATAAAAATGGAAGTTGAATAAAAATAAAAATGGAAGTTGCAGAAAATTAAATATGGAAGTTCAATCCAGAAACCACAATACCATAACGATCTATTTGGAAATTAAATAAAAAAAGGAAGTTTAGTAGAAAAGTAAATTGAATAAAAATGGAAGTTGAATGAAAATAAAAATGGAAGTTGCAGAAAATTAAATATGGAAGTTCAATCCAGAAACCACTATACCTTAACGATCTATTTGGAAATTAAACAAAAAAAGGAAGTTTAATAGAAAAGTAAATTGCATAAAAATGGAAGTTGAAGAAAAATAAAAATGAATGTTGCAGAAAATTAAATATGGAAGTTCAATCCCGAAACCACTATACCTTAACGATCTATTTGGAAATTAAATAAAAAAGGAAGTTTAATAGAAAAATAAATTGAATAAAAATGGAAGTTGAATAAAAATAAAAATGAAAGTTGCAGAAAATTAAATATGGAAGTTCAATCCCGAAACCACTATACCTTAACGATCTATTTGGAAATTAACTACAAAAGGAAGTTTACTAGAAAAGTAAATTGAATAAAAATGGAAGTTGAATAAAAATAAAAATGAAAGTTGCAGAAAATTAAATATGGAAGTTCTGTAACGCCCTCAAAATAATAACATTAATCCCATCAAACAAGACATGCGTTGACGTATAAACAAACCACCTTCTATTATTCATTAGCGTCTCATTACATAAGTATTACATGTTAACATCATAACAAAATGCCCTACGGGCTTACAGCTTTCCAAGTTAACACTTGGTTACAACAAAGAGTACTAACTCGATACACATTAAGCCCTTGGCTTGAAGTTACATGTAATACATCAAAAGTAAAACAACAAAACATGTCCGCCTCTAGCCTCCCAGCTATGTCCTTGGAGGTGGCATGCTTCCTGTACCTGAAAATGATGTTCCCATATAGGGTGAGCCACAGCCCAGTAGAAATACACTAAACCAACCATGAACAATGACTAAAACATTAGCAATTGATAGATGGCCAACACTGATACAATTACATAAATTTCATATTTATGTCTTACAACTTATGAGTCTAAGTTACCTTTCATTTTCCCTTTTTCAACAGATAAGCATGTCAGCTCTATCATCATTTCAACAGATATGTATATCAACAATACCCACAGATAAGCATACAAGCTGTATCCACATCCTACAACAGATATGTATATCAACAATATCCACAGATAAGCATACAAGCTGTATCCACATTCTACAACAGATATGTATAAAAACTATATCCACAGATAAGCACACAAGCTGTATCCACACTTCACAAAGATAAGCATATGAGCTCTATCTTCACTTCTCTAGACAAGCATATGAGCTCTGTCTACGGAGTTCATCCCCTATCTCCTCCCAATACCTATCCGGTTTAGAGGTACATCCCCTATCTTCCCCTAAACCGCGGAGTACATCCCCTATCTCCTCCTCTACACATAACGTATACAAACACAAAGGTTCTATATACAATCACACAATACATATAATTAATGTATTCCATCAACCGTCAAGTTCCATGACATATTTCATTGATTAGTTTCAGTTTACTTAATCATCAAGCATTGTCTACAACAATCACGACTATCCTCCACCGATAGCCCAAAGCAGTTATTTCTAAAACAGAAAATAAATGCACAAATGGATATTCAATCAACATTTCATTTCCTCATTTCTCACCAATTAATTATCCCAATTAATTAAACAATGTAATTAGGCCATTTTCCATAATTACCATTTCAACCCTTAGGTCCCATTTTCATCATGCCAAACATGCATCTAGGTTTATTATGAATGAAACCCCAACTTTTGTATAATTGCACAAAAGCCCCAAACTTTCACAAAATTACCAAACCAAAGCCAACATCTCAAAATACCAATATTTAAAGACAAAACCCATAGAGAGGAGTAGGTTATCCCTACCTCAAACCCGGAGCCTCAAAGGAGATGAAGACCAAAACCAAAATGCTCCAAAACTCGAAATTTTCAGATTAAAATGAAGCTCTCGACGATCAACACAACTTTTGTGAAGACAAAAGGTGAGTAAACGATCCTTACTAGATCAAATCTAAGAGAGAAGGGCCGATTTAGAGTGAGAAGCTCTGAAAATGGCTTTTTGGAAAAGTAAGAGAGAGAAGAGAAAGCAAAAAGTGATTTGAAAAGGCACAAATTCGGGACTTTAACCCAGTCTCCCGCTCGAGCGTAAAACACCCCGCTCGAGCGGCCACTCACAGACTTACGCTCGAGCGGCCAACCTCCCGCTCGAGCGCAGAATGCACTCGCTCAGCACTTTTGCAGAACCAGACCTCCGCTCGAGCTCCCAACTCTACGCTCGAGCGTACAACACTGCACAACAAATACTGGATGGGTGTATTCCACGCTCGAGCGCCAACATCTACGCTCGAGCGGACAGGCCAAAAATCTGGGCAACTAGTTTTGGTTTCTAAACTCAACCAACCTGAAACAAACCCACCCAACACATCCCATAACTCAAATATGAAGTAAAGAGGATGCAAACAAGATAATAGTCAACTACCAACAGCTACAGACACAAGTCTGGATCACTATACAACAAGGGTAAACCCGAGATCGCTATAACCTCCCCCCCTTAAAGAATTTCGTCCCCGAAATTAAGCACCAGTTTTCAAAACAAGTTTTCTTCCATTTTAAACAATGTTATATTTTAACATTCAACAATTCGACCCATTACCGGTCATCCCATCCCTTAAACAAGAGACATATCACAATATGTAAACAACATATGTACTTTCAACATGCATCAACATTATGCACTATCCTTCCAATTTCAACAATATGTTCAACAGATATGATGTTATATTCAACTTCCATATGAGGCAAGTTCCAAAACATACTACCAATAATCAAAACATTCTCAATGTTTCACAACTTAAGACATATATAAAAGCTCTTAAGTTCAACAAAATGTAAAATTCAAATACAAGATTACATATCAATAAACAAGTCCGGATATTTCTCACGGACTTCCAACTCACGTTCCCAAGTGGCTTCCTCCACTCCGTGATGTTTCCACAAGACTTTCACCAAAGGAATGGTCTTGCCACGCAGGACCTGATCCCGCCTATCCAAGACCCGAACCGGTCTCTCCTTATACGAGGCATCCTCATCTACCTCTAAATCGCTCCAATCCAGCACATGTGATGGATCTGGCTCATACTTCCGAAGCATACTCACATGAAACACGTCATGCACCCCGGACAACTGCGGCGGTAAGGCTAACCGATAAGCAACCTCGCCAATCCTCTCAAGGATCTCAAAAGGACCAATAAACCGAGGGGATAATTTCCCACTCTTCCCAAACCTCATCAGGCCTCGCCTAGGTGATATTTTCAGAAAGACATGATCACCTACCTCAAACGCCAAAGGCCTCCTCCTACGGTCGGCATAACTCTTTTGTCGACTCTGGGCTGTAACAAGCCTCCTACGGATAAGTTCAACTTTCTCCGTCGTCTCCCTCACCAACTCCGGACCCAACAAAGGTGCATCACCCACCTCGGCCCAACAAACTGGAGACCTACACGGTCGGCCATACAAGGCCTCAAACGGTGCCATACCGATGCTAGACTGAAAACTGTTGTTGTAGGCAAACTCTACCAATGGCAAGTGCCTCTCCCACGTCCCACAGAAGTCCAGGACACAACCCCGAAGCATATCCTCGAGGATCTGAATAGTACGCTCGGACTGCCCGTCAGTCTGAGGATGATAAGCCGTACTAAAGGTCAACTTAGTGCCCAAGGCACTCTGCAAACTCTGCCACAACCTAGCAGTAAAACGAGGATCTCTATCTGAGACGATCGTCACTGGGACCCCGTGCAATCTCACTACGTCCCGAACATACAAATCGGCAAGATGATCCACCGAATCTCTCATGCGCATAGGAATAAAGTGCGCCGACTTAGTCAACCGGTCTACAACCACCCAAATAGCATCACTACCCCGCTGAGTCCTCGGAAGACCTACAACGAAGTCCATAGTGATATACTCCCACTTCCACTCGGCAATAGGCAAGGGTTGCAAGAAACCCGCTGGCCTCTGATGCTCGGCCTTCACTTGCTGGCAAGTAAGGCACGTTGATACAAAAACAGCCACATCTCTCTTCATACCCCGCCACCAAAACTGGCGGCCCAAATCTTGATACATCTTAGTACCTCCCGGATGCACCGCAAGGCGCGAATGGTGAAACTCTCGGAGTACTTCCTCTCGGCAAGACTCCGGTACAAACAAACGGTCTTGGTATCTCACACTCAGGTCGGGATACACCGTCAAACCCTTCTCAACTTTCCCACTGGAGATCTTCTCTCGGAGGGATTCTACCTCAAGGTCACCTCTCTGTGCCTCTAACACTCTAATCACAAGTGTAGGCTGCGCAACAACAGAAAACAAGGCCGCAGCCTCGACAGATTCGCCCAGTAGCAAATCAAACTCGCCAAGTGCTCCCAACATCTCCCATTCCCGGATGGCTATACAAGCTACATCACTAATGGTTTTCCTACTAAGGGCATCGGCCACAACATTGGCCTTTCCCGGATGATAGTGCAACTCAAAATCATAATCCTCGATGAACTCCATCCACCTCCTCTGCCTCAAATTCAAGTCTCTCTGTGTAAACAGATACTTCAAACTCTTGTGGTCCGAGAACACCTCGAACCTCTCACCATAAAGGTAGTGCCTCCAGATTTTCAAGGCAAAGATCACTGCTGCTAACTCTAGGTCGTGTGTGGGGTAATTCTTCTCGTGTATTTTCAACTGACGTGAGCTATAAGCTACCACTTTCCCCTCTTGCATCAACACGCAGCCCAAACCCTCTCGTGAGGCATCACAATAAACTGCATAACCCAACCTTCTCTCCGGAATAATCAACACCGGAGCGGTGGTCAATCTAACTTTCAACTCTTGGAATGACCTTTCACAAGTCTCACTCCACACAAACTTGACTCCCTTCCGAGTCAGTCTAGTCAACGGTGACGCTAACCTGGAGAAATCTTTCACAAACCGACGGTAATACCCAGCTAATCCCAGGAAACTGCGGATCTCAAACACACTCTTAGGCTGTGCCCAATCTTGCACTGCCTCTACCTTGGATGTATCAACAGACACCCCTTCCCCGGATACCACGTGGCCTAAGAATTTGACTTCCCCCAGCCAGAACTCACACTTCCCAAACTTGGCATACAGCCTATGGGCTCTAAGTAACTCAAGCACCACTCTCAAGTGTGCCTCATGCTCCTCCTCGGTAGGCGAATAAATAAGAATGTCGTCCACGAAGACAACCACAAATCGGTCTAAGAACTCCCGGAAAATCCGGTTCATCAAGTCCATAAAGACTGCCGGTGCATTGGTAAGCCCAAATGGCATCACCAGAAACTCATAATGGCCATACCGCGTACGGAATGCCGTTTTCGGAATATCCTCCTCCCTGACCCTCAACTGGTGGTAACCCGATCTCAAGTCTATCTTAGAGAAACAACGGGAACCCTTCAACTGGTCAAACAAATCATCTATACGGGGCATAGGGTACTTATTCTTAACCGTAGCCCGATTCAACTTCCGATAGTCAATACACAATCTCAAGGCCCCATCTTTCTTTTTAACAAAGAGGGCCGGCGCTCCCCACGGCGAAACACTAGGGCGAACAAAGCCTTTATCTAGCAATTCCTGGAGCTGAACTTTCAACTCAACCAACTCTGCTGGAGCAAAACGGTAAGGTGCCATAGAAATCGGCGTCGTACCCGGCACTAAATCAATAGAGAATTCTATCTCCCGGTGAGGTGGCAAACTAACAAGTTCTTCGGGAAAAACATCCGAATACTCACAAACCACCCTCGGCAACACAATCCGAGTCTCAACACACTCGCTACTCTCA
The DNA here is from genome assembly GCF_055761805.1 of Camellia sinensis. Classification (NCBI taxonomy): domain Eukaryota; kingdom Viridiplantae; phylum Streptophyta; class Magnoliopsida; order Ericales; family Theaceae; genus Camellia; species Camellia sinensis. Next base: position 33,388,595 of record NW_028128987.1, read on the forward strand.
AAACTAGCAAGTAAACCACTAAGCTCACTTCGCCCTCGCGAATCATACCCCGGTGGCAAAACACTATCAACCCGGTCTCCCAAGAAATGGAACCACTCCCCGCTCAAGGTACACAATGTAACCCTCTGGCGGTAGCAATCAATAACAGCCCGGTATGACGATAACCAGTCCATACCCAAAATAACATCAAAACCCTTCATGGGCATGACAACAAACGGAAAAGGAAGCCTATAGTCGGCGACCTCTATATCACAACCTCTAACACCCTGTTTCAGAATCAACTCACCACCCAAAGGCGATACCACACAAATAGGAGATGCTAACTGTGCTAACTCCAATTCCAAAACAGATGCAAATGCAGCAGATACAAAAGAATGAGATGCACCCGTGTCTATCAACACATTAGCAACCGAGTTGCAAAACAGAAAAGTACCTCTCACTACTGATGGAGCTGGTACTAAATCCTGCGCGGTAACAGCATACACGCGCCCCGTAGGCCCCTGGTCTACCTGCTCACCTCTCGGAGCAAAAGACTGCTGCACAGACTGGGATGACGAAGCTCCCGGATTGGCCCTCGAGGCCTGCACAGACTGAGCTGGCTGAAAACCCTGCGTCTGCCTAGAACCAGACGCTCCCGAAGTGGCACTCAACTGTGGGCAAAACCTCTTCATGTGCCCAGGTTGTCCACACTGATAACAAGTCAAGAGCTGCCCCCTGCCCAAACTCTGACTCTGCGGTCTAGCTGAAAAAGAAGCAGCTTTCTGACCCCCACCCTTCTGCGGGCAAACAGAAACCTTGTGACCCAGCTGGCCACACTTGTAACAGGTGAATTCTCCCTGACCACCTCTCCCGGAGCCTGCACTCGGCACTGGGAAGGTCGATCTGGCAACACCACCCTGCGACTGCTGAGGGTTAAAACCCTTCTGCCTCCTGCCATCACCCTGACTATCCTGGCTCCTCTTGGAGCCTCTCTGGCCCTCATCCTCCTCCTGCATCATAAGCTCCATATGAGCTGCAGCGTCCACTAGGTGTCTATACTCTCGAATATAAGACCCACCAATTCTCAACTTGAGGCCCCGCCTCAACTTCCGCTCAAACTCATAGCAACGGCGTTCCTCAGACGCCACCAGTTCAGGTGCAAACCTAGACAGACTGGTAAAAGTAGCCTCAAACTCGGCCACTGACAAGCCCTGCTGATTAAGCCGGCTAAACTGATCCCTCAGCTTCTCTCTAGCTACTGCAGACAAAAACCTCTCCTGAAAAGCATTCACAAATGCCTCCCAAGTCCCACCAACACGAGCCTTCTCGTATTTCCACCATTGACCCGCATCTCCCTTCAGTTGGAAGGATGCCAAGGTCACTTTCAGTGCTCCGTCCTCGATGCCAAGCATCTCAAACGTCTTCGTTGTCTGTTCGAGCCATTCATCTGCCTTAAGCGGCTCTTTAGGATCCCCGATAAACTCGTCCGGATTACACCGAAAGAACTCCCTCTTCAAGAAGGAAGGCCCTGCCTCAACTGCCTGATTCTCAGCCCTAAGAATACCCAAAGCTCCTGCTAACTCTCTGGCCAAGGCACCCATAGCCTGCTGACCCACTGGCTCGGCCACAGTGGCCTGCCCAACCCCCTCCTGCACTGCCGGAATCTCACCCGGTAACGGTACTTCCTGCCTCGCAGGTCTACCACGCCTAGCACCCCTTCCTCGTCCTGACATCCTAATAAAGGCAACACAGAACGTTAGCACATTCACAAATGTGCCGAAACTAGACACTCACGTCCTAATACATGGACAACAATAATTCACTCCACATAAGCGCACATAAACACATAAGCACTTACGAATTTCATTTCCGGATAATGATAGTCCCGAGACGTTACTAGAGTTCCGGTTAGAAATAGCATTGATCAAGTGCTTTTCCAACAAGACTCCCAGAAACTCAAGGATCCAATCAACATCCTAGAAATTAAATCCCATACCCACATAGTCACATAAGCATTTTAGCATTTAAGCACATAGCATATGATACTACATCTAAGTCTCTATCAAGCGAGACAAACCCATTGTGATACTAATCACTTCCCACGTACCCAAAGTATTCGAACCCGGTACGCTCTGATACCAAGTTGTAACGCCCTCAAAATAATAACATTAATCCCATCAAACAAGACATGCGTTGACGTATAAACAAACCACCTTCTATTATTCATTAGCGTCTCATTACATAAGTATTACATGTTAACATCATAACAAAATGCCCTACGGGCTTACAGCTTTCCAAGTTAACACTTGGTTACAACAAAGAGTACTAACTCGATACACATTAAGCCCTTGGCTTGAAGTTACATGTAATACATCAAAAGTAAAACAACAAAACATGTCCGCCTCTAGCCTCCCAGCTATGTCCTTGGAGGTGGCATGCTTCCTGTACCTGAAAATGATGTTCCCATATAGGGTGAGCCACAGCCCAGTAGAAATACACTAAACCAACCATGAACAATGACTAAAACATTAGCAATTGATAGATGGCCAACACTGATACAATTACATAAATTTCATATTTATGTCTTACAACTTATGAGTCTAAGTTACCTTTCATTTTCCCTTTTTCAACAGATAAGCATGTCAGCTCTATCATCATTTCAACAGATATGTATATCAACAATACCCACAGATAAGCATACAAGCTGTATCCACATCCTACAACAGATATGTATATCAACAATATCCACAGATAAGCATACAAGCTGTATCCACATTCTACAACAGATATGTATAAAAACTATATCCACAGATAAGCACACAAGCTGTATCCACACTTCACAAAGATAAGCATATGAGCTCTATCTTCACTTCTCTAGACAAGCATATGAGCTCTGTCTACGGAGTTCATCCCCTATCTCCTCCCAATACCTATCCGGTTTAGAGGTACATCCCCTATCTTCCCCTAAACCGCGGAGTACATCCCCTATCTCCTCCTCTACACATAACGTATACAAACACAAAGGTTCTATATACAATCACACAATACATATAATTAATGTATTCCATCAACCGTCAAGTTCCATGACATATTTCATTGATTAGTTTCAGTTTACTTAATCATCAAGCATTGTCTACAACAATCACGACTATCCTCCACCGATAGCCCAAAGCAGTTATTTCTAAAACAGAAAATAAATGCACAAATGGATATTCAATCAACATTTCATTTCCTCATTTCTCACCAATTAATTATCCCAATTAATTAAACAATGTAATTAGGCCATTTTCCATAATTACCATTTCAACCCTTAGGTCCCATTTTCATCATGCCAAACATGCATCTAGGTTTATTATGAATGAAACCCCAACTTTTGTATAATTGCACAAAAGCCCCAAACTTTCACAAAATTACCAAACCAAAGCCAACATCTCAAAATACCAATATTTAAAGACAAAACCCATAGAGAGGAGTAGGTTATCCCTACCTCAAACCCGGAGCCTCAAAGGAGATGAAGACCAAAACCAAAATGCTCCAAAACTCGAAATTTTCAGATTAAAATGAAGCTCTCGACGATCAACACAACTTTTGTGAAGACAAAAGGTGAGTAAACGATCCTTACTAGATCAAATCTAAGAGAGAAGGGCCGATTTAGAGTGAGAAGCTCTGAAAATGGCTTTTTGGAAAAGTAAGAGAGAGAAGAGAAAGCAAAAAGTGATTTGAAAAGGCACAAATTCGGGACTTTAACCCAGTCTCCCGCTCGAGCGTAAAACACCCCGCTCGAGCGGCCACTCACAGACTTACGCTCGAGCGGCCAACCTCCCGCTCGAGCGCAGAATGCACTCGCTCAGCACTTTTGCAGAACCAGACCTCCGCTCGAGCTCCCAACTCTACGCTCGAGCGTACAACACTGCACAACAAATACTGGATGGGTGTATTCCACGCTCGAGCGCCAACATCTACGCTCGAGCGGACAGGCCAAAAATCTGGGCAACTAGTTTTGGTTTCTAAACTCAACCAACCTGAAACAAACCCACCCAACACATCCCATAACTCAAATATGAAGTAAAGAGGATGCAAACAAGATAATAGTCAACTACCAACATCTACAGACACAAGTCTGGATCACTATACAACAAGGGTAAACCCGAGATCGCTATAAGTTCAATCCGGAAACCACTATACCATAACGATATATTTGGAAATTAAATGGAATAGGAAGTTTAATAGGAAAGTAAATTGCATAAAATGGAAGTAGAATAAAAATAAAAATGAAAGTTGCATAAAATTGAAAATGAAAGTTCAATCCAAAAACCACTATACTTTAACGATCTATTTGGAAATTAAATAAAAAGGAAGTTTAATAGAAATGTAAATTGAATAAAAATGGAAGTTGAATAAAAATAAAAATGGAAGTTGCAGAAAATTAAATATGGAAGTTCAATCCAGAAACCACTATACCTTAACGATCTATTTGGAAATTAAATAAAAAAAGGAAGTTTAATAGAAAAGTAAATTGAATAAAAATGGAAGTTGAATAAAAATAAAAATGGAAGTTGCCGAAAATTAAATATGGAAGTTGAATCCAGAAACCACTATACCTTAATGATCTATTTGGAAATTAAATAAAAACGGAAGTTTAATAGAAAAGTAAATTGCATAAAAATGGAAGTTGAAGAAAAATAAAAATGAATGTTGCAGAAAATTAAAATGTAAGTTCAATCCCGAATGCACTATACCTTAACGATCTATTTGGAAATTACATAAAAAAGGAAGTTTAATAGAAAAGTAAATTGCATAAAATGGAAGTAGAATAAAAATAAAAATGAAAGTTGCATAAAATTAAAAGTGGAAGTTCAATCCAAAAACCACTATACTTTAACGATCTATTTGGAAATTAAGTAAAAAAGGAAGTTTACTAGAAAAGTAAATTGAATAAAAATTGAAGTTGAATAAAAATAAAAATGGAAGTTGCAGAAAATTAAATATGGAAGTTCAATCCAGAAACCACTATACCTTAACGATCTATTTGGAAATTAAGTAAAAAAGGAAGTTTAATAGAAAAGTAAATTGAATAAAAATGGAAGTTGCAGAAAATTAAATATGGAAGTTCAATCCAGAAACCACTATACCTTAACGATCTATTTGTAAATTAAATAAAAAAGGAAGTTTAATACAAACGTAAATTGAATAAAAATGGAAGTTGAAGAAAAATAAAAATGAAAGTTGCAGAAAATTAAATATGGAAGTTGAATCCAGAAACCACTATACTTTAACGATCTATTTGGAAATTAAATAAAAAAGGAAGTTTAATAGAAAGGTAAATTGAATAAAAATGGAAGTTGAATAAAAATAAAAATGGAAGTTGCAGAAAATTAAATATGGAAGTTCAATCCAGAAACCACTATACCTTAACGATCTATTTGGAAATTAAATAAAAAACGGAAGTTTAATAGAAAAGTAAATTGCATAAAAATGGAAGTTGAAGAAAAATAAAAATGAATGTTGCAGAAAATTAAATATGTAAGTTCAATCCCGAAACCACTATACTTTAACGATCTATTTCGAAATTACATAAAAAAGGAAGTTTAATAGAAAAGTAAATTGCATAAAATGGAAGTAGAATAAAAATAAAAATGAAAGTTGCATAAAATTAAAAGTGGAAGTTCAATCCAAAAACCACTATACTTTAACGATCTATTTGGAAATTAAGTAAAAAATGAAGTTTACTAGAAAAGTAAATTGAATAAAAATGGAAGTTGAATAAAAATAAAAATGGAAGTTGCAGAAAATTAAATATGGAAGTTCAATCCAGAAACCACTATACCTTAACGATCTATTTGGAAATTAAGTAAAAAAGGAAGTTTAATAGAAAAGTAAATTGATTAAAAATGGAAGTTGAATAAAAATAAAAATGAAAGTTGCAGAAAATTAAATATGGACGTTCAATCCCGAAACCACTATACCATAACGATATATTTGGAAATTAAATGGAATAGGAAGTTTAATAGGAAAGTAAATTGCATAAAATGGAAGTAGAATAAAAATAAAAATGAAAGTTGCATAAAATTGAAAATGAAAGTTCAATCCAAAAACCACTATACTTTAACGATCTATTTGGAAATTAAATAAAAAAGGAAGTATAATAGAAATGTAAATTGAATAAAAATGGAAGTTGCAGAAAATTAAATATGGAAGTTCAATCCAGAAACCACTATACCTTAACGATCTATTTGGAAATTAAATAAAAAAGGAAGTTTAATAGAAAAGTAAATTGAATAAAAATGGAAGTTGAATGAAAATAAAAATGGAAGTTGCAGAAAATTAAATATGGAAGTTCAATCCAGAAACCACTATACCTTAACGATCTATTTGGAAATTAAATAAAAAAAGGAAGTTTAATAGAAAAGTAAATTGCATAAAAATGGAAGTTGAAGAAAAATAAAAATGAAAGTTGTAGAAAATTAAATATGGAAGTTCAATCCAGACACCACTATACTTTAACGATCTATTTGGAAATTAAATAAAAAAGAAGTTTAATAGAAAAGTAAATTGAATAAAAATGGAAGTTGAATAAAAATAAAAATGGAAGTTGCCGAAAATTAAATATGGAAGTTCAATCTTGAAACCACTATACCTTAACGATCTATTTGGAAATTAAATAAAAAAATAAAGTTTAATAGAAAAGTAAATATCATAAAAATGGAAGTTGAAGAAAAATAAAAATGAATGTTGCAGAAAATTAAATATGGAAGTTCAATTCCGAAACCACTATACCTTAACGTTCTATTTGGAAATTAAATAAAAAAGGAAGTTTAATAGAAAAGTAAATTGCATAAAATGGAAGTAGAATAAAAATAAAAATGAAAGTTGCATAAAATTGAAAATGGAAGTTCAATCCAAAAACCACTAGACTTTAACGATCTATTTGGAAATTAACTAAAAAAGGAAGTTTACTAGAAAAGTAAATTGAATAAAAATGGAAGTTGAATAAAAATAAAAATGGAAGTTGCAGAAAATTAAATATGGATGTTCAATCCAGAAACCACTATACCTTAACGATCTATTTGGAAATTAAATAAAAAAGGAAGTTTAATAGAAAAGTAAATTGAATAAAAATGGAAGTTGAATAAAAATAAAAATGGAAGTTGCAGAAAATTAAATATGGAAGTTCAATCCAGAAACCACTATACCTTAACGATCGATTTGGAAATTAAATAAAAAAAGAAGTTTAATAGAAAAGTAAATTGAATTAAAATGGAAGTAGAATAAAAATAAAAATGAAAGTTACATAAAATTAAAAATTGAAGTTCAATCCGGAAACCACTATACCTTAACGATCTATTTGGAAATTAAATAAAAAAGAAAGTTTAATAGAAAAGTAAATTGAATAAAAAAGAATTTTGAATAAAAATAAAAATGAAAGTTGCAGAAAATTAAATATGGAAGTTCAATCCAGAAACCACTATACCTTAACGATCTATTTGGAAATTAAATAAAAAAGGAAGTTTAATAGAAAAGTAAATTGATTAAAAATGGAAGTTGAATAAAAATAAAAAGGAAATATAGCGTTTCCGGGTTTACCCTTGTTGTACAGTGATCCGGACATGTGTCCGTGGATGATAGTAGTTGATTATTACCTGGTGTACATCCTTTCTTACTTTGTATTTGAGTTATAGGATGTGTTGGGCAGATTTGTTACAGGTTGGTTGAGATTAGAAACCAAAACTAGTTGCCCAGATTTTGACCTGTCCGCTCGAGCGGGGGTTTTGGCGCTCGAGCGGGAGTTTCACCCATCCAGTATTTCCTGTGTTGTGTTCGACGCTCGAGCGTGGGATTGGCGGCTCGAGCGGGTTTGTGTGAGTGCCGCTCAAGCGGGGAGTTGGAAGCTCGAGCGGGAGACCTGTCTGCAAAAGTTCTGGGAGTGTGCATCCGGAGCTCGAGCGGGGGATTGGCCGCTCGAGCTGGAGTCTGTGAGTTCCGCTCGAGCGGGGAGTTTGACTCTCGAGCGGGGCGACTTTTATATAAATCCGAGATCCGACTTTTGGATCACTTTTTCAAGATCTTTTCTCTCTCTTACTTTTCCAAAAAGCCATTTTTAGAGCTTCTCACTCTAAAACCGACCCTTCTCTCTTAGATTTGATCTAGTAGGAGTTGTTTGCTCACTTTTGGTCTTTACGAAAGTTGTGTTGATCGTCGAGGGCTACATTTTAATCTGAAAATTTCGGAATTTGAAGCATTTTGGTTTTGGTCTTCATCTCCATTGGAGCTCAAACTTTGAGGTAGGGATAACCTACTCCTTACTATGGGTTTTGTCTTTAAATTTTAGTAGTTTGAGATGTTGGAGTTGGTTTGGTAATTTTGTGAAAGTTTGAGACTTTTGTGCAAATTTACAAAGTTGGGGTTTTAACTATATAAAAGCCTAGATGCATGTGTGGCATGGAAAAGTGGAATTAATGTTAAAACATTAATGAAAATGGAACCTAAGGGTTGTAATGTTAATTATGGAAAATGCCCTAATTACATTGGTTAATCAATTTGTAAAATTAATTGTGAGAAATGAGGAATTGAATTGGAAATGTTGAGATTGGGAATACATGGGATTAAAGGGTGTAGTTGGATTTTATGTCACTCACCTAGTTGGAAATGTCGATTTTATATCCATTTGTTGCATTTATTTTCTGTATAGAAATAACTGCTTTGGGCTATCGGTGGAGGATAGTCTTGGTTGTTGTAGACAATGCATGATGATTAGGCAAACTAAAACTAATCACCGGAATGTGTCATTGAGTATGACGGTTGAATGAATACATTAAATGTTATGTATTGGTTGATGATGTGTATAATTATTGTTTATATGCAATGTGTTGTGTTGGAGGAGATAGGGGATGTACTCCGCGGTTTAGGGAAAGATAGGGGATGGACCTCTAAACCGGATGTTGTTGGAAGAAGATAGGGGATGGACTCCGTAGATAGAGCTCATATGCTTATCTAGTGATGTATTGACAGAGCTCATATGCTTGTCATTGGAAGTGTGATAGTGCTCATATGCATATTTGTGGAAGTGATGATATAGCTTGTATGCTTATCTGTTGTTGTGTGATATAGGTAGTATGCTTATCTATTATGAAATGGGAAGTGTTTGATATGAGTTACTGTCTCATATGAGTTGTTGGCCAGGTTCTGAGCCATGGTTGTAAATTGAGAATTGAAAGGAACTGGAAAATGAATGGTAATATGGACTTGTATGTCATGAAAATGTAAAGTGTGATAAAGGAAAGTATCAGTGTTGGCCATCTATCAACTGCTAATCTTTTAGTCATTGTCCATATTTGGTTTAGTATATTTCTACTGGGCTCTGGCTCACCCTATATGGGAATATCATTTTCAGGTACAGGTAGCATGCCACCTCCAAGGACGTAGCTTGGGAGGCTAGAGGCAGGCGGACTTTTGTTGTTTTGTTTCTTGATGTATTACATGTATATTCAAGCCAAGGGCTTAATGTGTAAATGAGTTAGCACTCTTTTGTTGAAACCAAGTGTTAACTTGGAAAGCTGAAAGCCCGTAGGGCATTTGCTTTTGTTGATTAACATGTAATAATTTTGTTAATAACTACTCTGATGAATAGAAGAATGTTTATCTTTATTACCAATGCATGTCTATATTGATGGGTTTAATGTGTTATTTTGAGGGCGTTACAGGAAAGTTGCAGAAAATTAAAACCGGAAGTTCAATCCCGAAACCACTATACCTTAACGATCTATTTGGAAATTAAATAAAAAAGGAAGTTTAACAGAAAAGTAAATTAAACAAAAATGGAAGTAGAATAAAAATAAAAAAGAAAGTTGCATAAAATTAAAAATGGAAGTTCAATCCAAAAACCACTATACCTTAACGATCTACTCGGAAATTAAATAAAAAATGAAGTTCAATAGAAAAGTAAATCGAATAAAAATGGAAGTTGAATAAAAATAAAAATGGAAGTTGCATAAAATTAAAAATGCCAGTTCAATCCAAAAACCACTATACCTTAACGATCTATTTGCAAATTAAATAAAAAAGAAAGTTGAGTAGAAAAGAAACTAGAATAAAAAAAGAAGTTAAATAAAAATAAAACTGGAAGTTGCAGAAATGTAAAAATGGAAGTTCATTGAAGAAACCACTATACCCTAACGATTTATTTGGAAATTAAATAAAAAAGGATGTTTAATAGAAAAGTAAATTGAATAAAAATGGAAGTTGAATAAAAATAAAAAGGAAAGTTGCATAAAATAAAAAGTGGAAGTTCAATACAGAAACCACTATACCTTAACGTTTTGTTTGCAAATTAAATAAAAGAGGAAGTTTCATAGAAAAGTAAATTGAATAAAAATGGAAGTTGAATAAAAATAAAAATGAAATTTGCAGAAAATAAAATATGGAAGTTCAATCCAGAAACCACTATACCTTAACGATCTATTTCGAAATTAACTAAAAAAGGAAGTTCAATAGAAAAGTAAATTGCATAAAATGGAAGTAGAATAAAAATAAAAATGAAAGTTGCATATAATTAAAAATGGAAGTTCAATCCAAAAACCACTATACTTTAACGATCTATTTGGAAATTAAATAAAAAAGGAAGTTTAATAGGAAAGTAAATTAAATAAAAATGGAAGTTGAATAAAAATAAAAATGTAAGTTGCGGAAAATTGAATATGGAAGGTCAATCCAGAAACCACTATACCTTAACGATCTATTTGGAAATTAAATAAAAAAGGAAGTTGAATAAAAAAAAAAATGAAAGTTGCATAAAATTAAAAATGGAAGTTCAATCCAAAAAACACTATACCTTAACGATCTATTTGAAAATTAAATAAAAAACGAAGTTTAATAGAAAAGTAAATTGAATAAAAATGGAAGTTGAATAAAAATAAAAATGAAAGTTGCATAAAATTAAAAATGGAAGTTCAATCCAAAAACCACTATACCCTAACGATATATTTGGAAATTAAATAAAAAAGGAAGTTGAGTAGAAAAGAAACTTGAATAAAAAAGGAAGATGAATAAAAATAAAAATGAAAGTTGCAGAAAATTAAAAATGGAAGTTCAATCCAGAAAGCATTATACCTTAACGATCTATTTGGAAATTAAATAAAAAAGGAAGTTTAATAGAAAAGTAAATTGAATAAAAATGGAAGTTGAATAAAAATAAAAATGGAAGTTGCAGAAAATTAATATATGGAAGTTCAATCCAGAAACCACTATACCTTAACGATCTATTTGCAAATTAAATAAAAAAAGGAAGTTTAATAGAACAGTAAATTGAATAAAAATGGAAGTTGAATAAAAATAAAAATGGAAGTTGCAGAAAATTAAATATGGAAGTTCAATCCAAAAACCACTATACCTTAACGATCTATTTCGAAATTAAATAAAAAAAGGAAGTTTAATAGAAAAGTAAATTGCATAAAAATGGAAGTTGAAGAAAAATAAAAATGAAAGTTGCAGAAAATTAAATATGGAAGTTCAATCCCGAAACCACTATACCTTAACGATCTATTTGGAAATTAAATAAAAAAAGAAGTTTAATAGAAAAGTAAATTGCATAAAATGGAAGTAGAATAAAAATAAAAATGAAAGTCGCATAAAATTAAAAATGGAAGTTCAATCCAAAAACCACTATACTTTAACGATCTATTTGGAAATTAAATAAAAAAAGAAGTTAACAGAAAAGTAAATTGAATAAAAATAGAAGTTGAATAAAAATATAAATGGAAGTGGCAGAAAATTAAATATGGAAGTTCAATCCAGAAACCACTATACCTTAACGATCTATTTGGAAATTAAATAAAAAAGGAAGTTTAATAGAAAAGTAAATTGAATAAAAATGGAAGTTGAATAAAAATAAAAATGGAAGTTGTAGAAAATTAAATATGGAAGTTGAATCCAGAAACCACTATACCTTAACGATCTATTTGGAAATTAAATAAAAAAGGAAGTTTAATAGAAAAGTAAATTGCATAAAAATGTGTAACGCCCTCAAAATACTAACATGAAACCCATCAAATAAGACATACATTGACATATGAAATAACCACATTCTTCTATTCATCAGAGTTTCATTACAAAAGTATTACATATTAACAACAAAAGCAAAATGCCCTACGGGCTTACAGCTTTCCAAGTTAACACTTGGTTACAACAAAAGAGTACTAACTCATTTACACATTAAGCCCTTGGCTTGAATTTACATGTAATACATCAAAAATAAAACGACAAAAGTATGTCCGCCTCTAGCCTCCCAAGCTATGTCCTTGGAGGTGGCATGCTACCTGTACCTGAAAATGATATTCCTATATAGGGTGAGCCACAGCCCAGTAGAAATACACTAAACCAACCATGAACAATGACTAAAAGATTAGCAATTGATAGATGGCCAACACTGATACATTCACATAAATCACATATTTATGTCATACGACTTATGAGTCCAAGTTACTTTTCATTTTCCCTTTTTCAACAGATAAGCATGTTAGCTCTATCATCATTTCAACAGATATGTATAAAAACTATATCCCACATTCACAGATATAAGCATATAAGCTATATCCACATTCTCAACAGATATGTATAACGACAATATCCCACATTCACAGATAAGCATATAAGCTGTATCCACACTTCACAAAGATAAGCATATGAGCTCTATCTTCACTTCTCTAGACAAGCATATGAGCTGTATCTACGGAGTTCATCCCCTATCTTCTCCCAACACTATCCGGTTTAGAGGTACATCCCCCATCTTCCCCTAAACCGCGGAGTACATCCCCCATCTCCTCCTCTACACATAACGTATACAAACACATTGGTTCTATATACAATCACCCAATACATACAGTTAATGTATTCTATCAACCGTCAAATTCCATGACACATTCTATTGATTAGTTTTCGTTTGCCTAATCATCATGCATTGTCTACAACAATCATGACTATACTCCACCGATAGCCCAAAGCAGTTATCTCTATACAGAAAATAAATACACAATGGATATTCAATCAACATTTCAATTCGGTGAGTGATAAACAATTCAACTACACCCTTTAACCCCATACATTCCCAATCTCGACAATTCCATTTCATTTCCTCATTTCTCACAATTAATTATCCCAATTAATCAAATAATGTAATTAGGTCATTTTCCATAATTACCATTTCAACCCTTAGGTCCCATTTTCATCAATGATTCAACATTAATTCCATTCCTCTATACCAAACATGCATCTAGGTTTATTATAAATAAAATCCCAACTTTTGTAAAATAACACAAAAACCCCAAACTTTCACAAAATTACCAAACCAACCCCAACATCTCAAAATGCCAAAATTTAAAGACAAAATCCATAGAGAGGAGTAGGATATCCCTACCTCAAATCTGGAGCTCCAAGGGAGAAGATGACAAAACCCAACGTGCTCCAAATCCCGAAATTTTCAGATTAAAATGTAGCCCTCGACGATCAACAACTTTTTTGTAAAGGCCAAAGATGAGCAAATCACTCCTACTAGATCAAAACCTAGAGAGAAGGTAGAGTTCTAGAGTGAGAGGCTCAACAATGGTGTTTTTGGAAAAGTATGAGAGAGAAGAGAAAGTGAAAAAGTGATTTGAAAAGTCAAAACACGGAACTTAAACCCAGTCGCCCCGCTTGAGCGTCACTCACAGATTCCCGCTCGAGCGTCAACAATCCCACTCGAGCGGCGGATACACACTCCCAGAACCTTTACAGAACCAGGTCTCCGCTCGAGCTTCAAACTCCCCGCTCGAGCGTCACTCACACAACCCCGCTCGAGCGGCCAACTCCACGCTCGAGCGTCCAACACTGCACAGGAAATACAGGATGGGTGCAATTCCCGCTCGAGAGCCAGAACCCCCGCTCGAGCGGACAGGTCAAAATCTGGGCAACTAGTTTTGGTTTCTAAACTCAACCAACCTGTAACAAACCTGCCCAACACATCCCATAACTCAACTACAAAGTAAAAAGGATGTAAACAAGATAATAATCAACTACCAACCTCCACGGACACATGTCCGGATCACTGTACAACAAGGGTAAATCTGGGATCGCTATAACCTCCCCCCCTTAAAGAATTTCGTCCCCGAAATTAAACACAAGTTTTCAAAACAGGTTTTCCTCCATTTTAAACAATGTTACATTTTAACATTCAACAATCCGACCCATTACCGGTCACCCCCTCCCTTTAACAAGAGGCATTTCACAATATGTAAACAACATATGTACTTTCAACATGCATCAACATTATGCATTTCCTTTCCAATTTTAACAACATATTCAACATATATAATGTTACATTCAACTTCTATATGAGGCAAGTTCCAAAACATACTTCCAATAAACCAAACATTTTCAATGTTTCACAACTTAAGACATATATAAAAGCCCTTAAGTTCAACAATAGTTCAAATCTAAATACAAGATTACATATCAACAAACAAGTCCGGATATTTCTCACGGACTTCCAACTCACGTTCCCAAGTGGCTTCCTCCACTCTGTGATGTTTCCACAAGACTTTCACCAAAGGAATGGTCTTGCCACGCTGGACCTGATCCCGCCTATCCAAGACCTGAACCGGTCTCTCCTCATACGAGGCATCCTCATCTACCTCTAAATCGGTCCAATCCAATACATGTGATGGATCTGGCTCATACTTCCGAAGCATACTCACATGAAACACGTCATGCACTCCGGACAACTGCGGCGGTAAGGCTAACCGATAAGCAACCTCGCCAATCCTCTCAAGAATCTCAAAAGGACCAATGAACCGAGGGGATAACTTCCCACTCTTCCCAAACCTCATCAAGCCTCGCCTAGGTGATATCTTCAGAAAGACATGATCACCTACCCCAAACGCCAAAGGCCTCCTCCTACGGTCAGCATAAGATTTCTGACGACTCTGGGCTGTAACAAGCCTCCTACGGATAAGCTCAACTTTCTCCGTCGTCTCCCTAACCAACTCCGGACCCAACAAAGGTGCATCACCCACCTCAGCCCAACACACTGGAGACCTACACGGTCGGCCATACAAGGCCTCAAACGGTGCCATACCGATGCTAGACTGAAAACTATTGTTGTAGGCAAACTCTACCAAGGGTAAGTGCCTCTCCCACGTCCCACTGCAGTCCAGGACACAACCCCGAAGCATATCCTCGAGGATCTGAATAGTACGCTCGGACTGCCCGTCAGTCTGAGGATGGTAAGCTGTACTAAAGGTCAACTTAGTGCCCAAGGCACTCTGCAAACTCTGCCACAACCTGGCAGTAAAACGAGGATCTCTATCCGAGACGATCGTCACTGGGACCCCGTGCAATCTCACTATGTCCCGAATATACAAGTCGGCAAGATGATCTACCGAATCTCTCACGCGCATAGGAATGAAGTGCGCCGACTTAGTCAACCGGTCTACAACCACCCAAATAGCATCACTACCCCGCTGAGTCCTCGGAAGACCTACAACGAAGTCCATAGTGACATGCTCCCACTTCCACTCGGCAATAGGCAAGGGTTGCAACAAACCCGCTGGCCTCTAATGCTCGACCTTCACTTGCTGGCAAGTAAGGCACTTCGATACGAAAACAGCCACATCTCTCTTCATACCCCGCCACCAAAACTGGCGACCCAAATCTCGATACATCTTAGTACCTCCCGGATGCACCGCAAGGCGTGAATGGTGAAACTCTCGGAGTACTTCCTCTCGGCAAGACTCTGGCACAAACCAACGGTCTCGGTATCTCACACTCAGGTCGGGATACACCGTCAAACCCTTCTCAACTTTCCCACTAGAGATTTTCTCTCGGAGGGATTCTACCTCAAGGTCACCTCTTTGTGCCTCTAACACTCGTGTCACAAGTGTAGGTTGTGCAACAACTGAAAACAAGGCCGCAGCCTCAACAGATTCGCCCAGTAGTAAATCAAACTCGCCATGTGCTCCCAACATCTCCCATTCCCGGATGGCTATACAAGCTACATCGCTAATGGATTTCCTACTAAGGGCATCGGCCACAACATTGGCCTTTCCCGGGTGATAGTGTAACTCAAAATCATAGTCCTCATTGAACTCCATCCATCTCCTCTGCCTCAAATTCAAGTCTCTCTGTGTAAACAGATACTTCAAACTCTTGTGGTCCGAGAACACCTCGAACTTCTCACCATAAAGGTAGTGCCTCCAGATTTTCAAGGCAATGATCACAGCCGCTAACTCTAGGTCGTGTGTAGGGTAATTCTTCTCGTGTATTTTCAACTGACGTGAGCCATAAGCTACCACTTTCCCCTCTTGCATCAACACACAACCCAAACCCTCTCATGAGGCATCACAACAAACCGCATAACCCAACCCTCTCTCTGGAATAATCAGAACCGGAGCGGTAGTCAATCTAACTTTCAGCTCTTGGAACGACTTTTCACAAGTCTCACTCCACACAAACTTGACTCCCTTCCGAGTCAGTCTAGTCAACGGTGACGCTAACCTGGAGAAATCTTTCACAAATCGGCAGTAATACCCAGCCAATCCCAGAAAACTGCGGATCTCAAACACACTCTTAGGCTGTGCCCATCTTGCACTGCCTCTACCTTGGATGCATCAACAGACACCCCTTCCCCGGATACTACGTGGCCTAGGAATTTGACTTCTCCTAGCCAGAACTCACATTTCCCAAACTTGGCATACAGCCTATGGGCTCTAAGCAACTCATGCACCACTCTCAAGTGTTCCTCGTGCTCCTCCTCTGAAGGTGAATAGATAAGAATGTCGTCCACGAAAACGACTACGAATCGGTCCAAGAATTCCCGGAAGATCCGGTTCATCAAGTCCATAAAGACTGCTGGTGCATTGGTAAGCCCAAATGGCATCACCAGAAACTCATAATGGCCATACCGCGTACGGAATGCCGTCTTAGGAATATCCTCCTCCCTGACCCTCAACTGGTGGTAACCCGATCTCAAGTCTATCTTAGAGAAGCAACGGGAACCCTTCAACTGGTCAAACAAATCATCTATACGGGGCATAGGGTACTTATTCTTAACTGTAGCCCGATTCAACTTCCGGTAGTCAATACACAATCTCAAGGCACCATCTTTCTTCTTAGCAAAGAGGGCCGGTGCTCCCCACGGCGAAACACTAGGGCGAACAAAACCCTTATCTAGCAATTCCTGGAGCTGAACTTTCAACTCAACCAACTCTGCTGGAGCAAAACGATAAGGTGCCATAGAAATCGGCGCCGTGCCGGGCACTAAATCAATGGAGAACTCGATCTCCCTATGAGGTGGCAAACTAACGAGATCCTCGAGAAAGATGTCCGAGTACTCACAAACTACCCTCGGCAAAACAACCTGGGTTTTATCACACTCACCACTCTCAAGGCTAGCAAGTAGACCACTAAGCTCATTTCGCCCTCGCGAATCATACCCCGGTGGCAAAACACTACCAACCTGGTCTCCCAAGAAATGGAACCACTCCCCGCTCAAGGTACATAACGTGACCCTCTGGCGGTAGCAATCGATAACAGCCCGGTATGACGATAGCCAGTCCATACCCAAAATAACATCAAAACCCTTCATGGGCATGACAACAAACGGAAAAGGAAGCCTATGGTCGGCGACCTCTATATCACAACCCCTAACACCTTGTTTCAGGATCAACTCACCACCTAAAGGCGATACCACACAAATAGGAGATGCTAACCGTGCCAACTCCAATTCTAAAACAGATGCAAATGCAGTAGATACAAAAGAATGAGATGCACCCGTGTCTATCAACACATTAGCAACCGAGTTGCAAAATAGAAAAGTACCTCTCACTACCGATGGAGCTGGTACTAAATCCTGCGCGGTAACAGCGTACACGCGCCCTGCGGGCCCCTGGTCTACCTGCTCACCTCTAGGAGCAAAAGACTGCTGCACAGACTGGGACGACGAAGCCCCCGGATTGGCCCTCGAGGCCTGCACAGACTGAGCTGGCTGAAAACTCTGCGTCTGGCTGGAACCAGACGCTCCCGACGTGGCACTCAACTGTGGGCAAAACCTCTTCAGGTGCCCAGGCTGTCCACACTGATAACAAGACAAGGGCTGCCCCCTGCCCAAACTCTGACTCTGCGGTCTAGCTGAAGAAGAAGCAGCTCTCTGACCCCCACCTTTCTGCGGGCAAACTGAAACCTTGTGACCCAACTGGCCACACTTGTAACAAGCAAACTCCCCCTGATTGCCTCTCCCCGAGCCTGCACTCGGCACTGGAAAGGTCGATCTAGAAACTGCTCCCTGAGACTGCTGAGGGTTATAACCCCTCTGCCTCCTGCCATCACCCTGGCCATCTTGGCCCCTCTTGGAGCCCCTCTGCTCTTCCTCCTCTTCCTGCATCATAATTTCCATATGAGCAGCAGCATCTACCAGGTGTCTATACTCTCGGATGTAAGACCCACCAACTCTCAACTTGAGGCCCCGCCTCAACTTCCGCTCAAACTCATAGCAACGACGTTCCTCGGACGCCACCAGTTCAGGTGCAAACCTGGACAGACTGGTAAAAGTAGCCTCAAACTCGGCAACTGACAAGCCCTGCTATTTAAGCCGGCTAAACTGATCCCTCAGCTTCTCCCTAGCTGCTGCAGACAAAAACCTCTCCTGAAAAGCATTTACAAACGCCTCCCATGTACCCCCAACACGAGCCTTCTTGTACTTCCACCATTGACCCGCATCTCCCTTCAGTTGGAAGGATGCCAAGGTCACTTTCAGTGCTCCGTCCTCGATGCCAAGCATCTCGAACGTCTTACTCATTTGCTCTAGCCACTCATCAGCTTTCAGTGGTTCCTTCGGATCCCCGATAAACTCATCCGGGTTAGACCGAAAAAACTCCCTTTTCAAGAAAGAAGGCCCTGCCTCAGCTGCCTGATTCCCAGCTCTAAGAATACCCAAAGCTCCTGCTATCTCTCTGGCCAAGGCACCCATAGCCTGCTGACCCGCTGGCTCGGCCACATTGGCCTGACCAACTCCCTCCTGTACTGTCGGAACCTCCTCCGGTAATGGTACTTCCTACCTTGCATGTCTACCACGCCTAGCACCTCTTCCTCGTCCTGACATCCTAATAAAGGTAATACAGAACGTTAGCACATTCACAAATGTGCCAAAACTAAACACTCACGTCCTAGTGCATGGACAACTGTAATTCACTCCACGTAAGCACATAAACACATAAGCACTTACGAATTTCGTTTCCAGATAATGATAGTCCCGAGGCGTCACTAGAGTTCCGGTTAGAAACAGCATTGATCAAGTGCTTTTCCAACAAGACTCCCAGCAACCCAAGGATCCAATCAACATCCTAGAAACTAAATCCCATACCCACATAGTCACATAAGCATGTTATCAATTAAGCACATAGCATATAACACTACATCTAAGTCTCTATCAAGCGAGACAAACCCATTGTGATCCTAATCACTTCCCACGTACCCAAAGTATTCGAACCCGGTACGCTCTGATACCAAGTTGTAACGCCCTCAAAATAATAACATTAAACCCATCAAATAAGACATTCATTGACATATGAAATAACCACATTCTTCTATTCATCAGAGTTTCATTACAAAAGTATTACATGTTAACAACAAAAGCAAAATGCCCTATGGGCTTACAGCTTTCCAAGTTAACACTTGGTTACAACAAAAGAGTACTAACTCATTTACACATTAAGCCCTTGGCTTGAATTTACATGTAATACATCAAAAATAAAACGACAAAAGTATGTCCGCCTCTAGCCTCCCAAGCTATGTCCTTGGAGGTGGCATGCTACCTGTACCTGAAAATGATATTCCTATATAGGGTGAGCCACAGCCCAGTAGAAATACACTAAACCAACCATGAACAATGACTAAAAGATTAGCAATTGATAGATGGCCAACACTGATACATTCACATAAATCACATATTTATGTCATACGACTTATGAGTCCAAGTTACTTTTCATTTTCCCTTTTTCAACAGATAAGCATGTTAGCTCTATCATCATTTCAACAGATATGTATAAAAACTATATCCCACATTCACAGATATAAGCATATAAGCTATATCCACATTCTCAACAGATATGTATAACGACAATATCCCACATTCACAGATAAGCATATAAGCTGTATCCACACTTCACAAAGATAAGCATATGAGCTCTATCTTCACTTCTCTAGACAAGCATATGAGCTGTATCTACGGAGTTCATCCCCCATCTTCTCCCAACACTATCCGGTTTAGAGGTACATCCCCCATCTTCCCCTAAACCGCGGAGTACATCCCCTATCTCCTCCTCTACACATAACGTATACAAACACATTGGTTCTATATACAATCACCCAATACATACAGTTAATGTATTCTCTCAACCGTCAAATTCCATGACACATTCTATTGATTAGTTTCCGTTTGCCTAATCATCATGCATTGTCTACAACAATCACGACTATCCTCCACCGATAGCCCAAAGCAGTTATCTCTATACAGAAAATAAATGCACAATGGATATACAATCAACATTTCAATTCGGTGAGTGATAAACAATTCAACTACACCCTTTAACCCCATACATTCCCAATCTCGACAATTCCATTTCATTTCCTCATTTCTCACAATTAATTATCCCAATTAATCAAATAATGTAATTAGGTCATTTTCCATAATTACCATTTCAACCCTTAGGTCCCATTTTCATCAATGATTCAACATTAATTCCATTCCTCTATACCAAACATGCATCTAGGTTTATTATAAATAAAATCCCAACTTTTGTAAAATAACACAAAAACCCCAAACTTTCACAAAATTACCAAACCAACCCCAACATCTCAAAATGCCAAAATTTAAAGACAAAATCCATAGAGAGGAGTAGGATATCCCTACCTCAAATCCGGAGCTCCAAGGGAGAAGATGACAAAACCCAACGTGCTCCAAATCCTGAAATTTTCAGATTAAAATGTAGCCCTCGACGATCAACAACTTTTTTGTAAAGGCCAAAGATGAGCAAATCACTCCTACTAGATCAAAACCTAGAGAGAAGGTAGAGTTCTAGAGTGGGAGGCTCAACAATGGTGTTTTTGGAAAAGTAGGAGAGAGAAGAGAAAGTGAAAAAGTGATTTGAAAAGTCAAAACACGGAACTTAAACCCAGTCGCCCCGCTCGAGCGTCAAACACCCCGCTTGAGCGTCACTCACAGACTCCCGCTCGAGCGTCAACAATCCCGCTCGAGCGGCGGATACACACTCCCAGAACTTTTACAGAACCAGGTCTCCGCTCGAGCTTCCAACTCCCCGCTCGAGCGTCACTCACACAACCCCGCTCGAGCGGCCAACTCCACGCTCGAGCGTCCAACACTGCACAGGAAATACTGGATGGGTGCAATTCCCGCTCGAGCGCCAGAACCCCCGCTCGAGCGGACAGGTCAAAATCTGGGCAACTAGTTTTGGTTTCTAAACTCAACCAACCTGTAACAAACCTGCCCAACACATCCCATAACTCAACTACAAAGTAAAAAGGATGTAAACAAGATAATAATCAACTACCAACCTCCACGGACACATGTCCGGATCACAGTACAACCAGGGTAAATCCGGGATCGCTATAAAATGGAAGTTGAATAAAAATAAAAATGAAAGTTGCAGAAAATTAAATATGGAAGTTCAATCCCGAAACCACAATACCTTAACGATCTATTCAGAAATTAAATAAAAAAGGAATATTAATATAAAAGTAAATTGCATAAAATGGAAGTAGAATAAAAATAAAAATGAAGGTTGCATAAAATTAAAAATGGAAGTTCAATCCAAAAACGACAATACTTTAACGATCAATTTGGAAATTAAATAAAAAAGGAAGTTTAACAGAAAAGTAAATTGCTTAAAAATGGAAGTTGAATAAAAATAAAAATGGAAGTTGCAGAAAATTAAATATGGAAGTTCAATCCAGAAACCACTATACCTTAACGATCTATTTGGAAATTAAATAAAAAAGGAAGTTTAATAGAAAAGTAAATTGAATTAAAATGGAAGTAGAATAAAAATAAAAATGAAGGTTGCATAAAATTAAAAATGGAAGTTCAATCCAGAAACCACTATACCTTAACGATCTATTTGGAAATTAAAAAAAAAAAGAAAGTTTAATAGAAAAGTAAATTGAATAAAAATGGAATTTGAATAAAAATAAAAATGAAAGTTGCAGAAAATTAAATATGGAAGTTCAATCCAGAAACCACTATACCTTAATGATCTATTTGGAAATTAAATAAAAAAGGAAGTTTAATAGAAAAGTAAATTGCGTAAAAATGGAAATTGAATAAAAATAAAAAGGAAAGTTCCAGAAAATTAAAAGCGGAAGTTCAATCCCGAAACCACTATACCTTAACGATCTATTTGGAAATTAAATAAAAAAGGAAGTTTAATAGAAAAGTAAATTGAATAAAAATGGAAGTTGAATAAAAATAAAAATGAAAGTTGCATAAAATTAAAAATGGAAGTTCAATCCAAAAAACACTATACCTTAACGATCAATTTGGAAATTAAATAAAAAAGGAAGTTTAATAGAAAAGTAAATTGAATAAAAATGGAAGTTGAATAAAAATAAAAATGAAACTTGCATAAAATTAAAAATGGAAGTTCAATCCAAAAACCACTATACCTTAACGATATATTTGGAAATTAAATAAAAAAGGAAGTTGAGTAGAAAAGAAACTTGAATAAAAAAGGAAGATGAATAAAAATAAAAATGGAAGTTGCAGAAAATTAAAAATGGAAGTTCAATCCAGAAACCACTATACCTTAACGATCTATTTCGAAATTAAATAAAAAAGGAAGTTTAATAGAAAAGTAAATTGATTAAAAATGGAAGTAGAATAAAAATAAAAATGAAAGTTGCATAAAATTAAAAATGGAAGTTCAATCCAGAAACGATTATACCACAACGATCTAAATGGAAATTAAATAAAAAAGGAAGTTTCATAGGAAAGTAAATTGAAATAAAATGGAAGTAGAATAAAAATAAAAATGAAAGTTGCATAAAATTAAAAATGGAAGTTCAATCCAGAAACCACTATACCATAACGATCTATTTGGAAATTAAATAAAAAAGGAAGTTTAATAGAAAAGTAAATTGAATAAAAATGGAAGTTAAATAAAAATAAAAATGAAAGTTGCAGAAAATTAAATATGAAAGTTGAATCCCGAAACCACTATACCTTAACGATCTATTTGGAAATTAAATAAAAAAGGAAGTTTAATAGAAAAGTATATTGTATAAAAATAGAAGTTGAATAAAAATAAAAATGAAAGTTCTAGAAAATTAAATATGGAAGATCAATCCAGAAACCACGATACCTTAACGATCTATTGGGAAATTAAATAAAAAAAGGAAGTTTAATAGAAAAATAAATTGCATAAAATGGAAGTAGAATAAAAATAAAAATGAAAGTTGCATAAAATTAAAAATGGAAGTTGAATCCAAAAACCACTATAGTTTAACGATCTATTTGGAAATTAAATAAAAAAGGAAGTTTAATAGAAAAGTAAATTGAATAAAAATGGAAGTTGAATAAAAATAAAAATGAAAGTTGCATAAAATTAAAAATGGAAGTTCAATCCAAAAAACACTATACCTTAACGATCTATTTCGAAATTACATAAAAAAGGAAGTTTAATAGAAAAGTAAATTGAATAAAAATGGAAGTTGAATAAAAATAAAAATGAAACTTGCATAAAATTAAAAGTGGAAGTTCAATCCAAAAATCACTATACCTTAACGATATATTTGGAAATTAAATAAAAAAGGAAGTTGAGTAGAAAAGAAACTTGAATAAAAAAGGAAGATGAATAAAAATAAAAATGGAAGTTGCAGAAAATTAAATATGAAAGTTGAATCCCGAAACCACTATACCTTAACGATCTATTTGGAAATTAAATAAAAAATGAAGTTTAATTGAAAAGTATATTGTATAAAAATAGAGGTTGAATAAAAATAAAAATGAAAGTTGTAGAAAATTAAATATGGAAGTTCAATCCAGAAACCACGATACCTTAACGATCTATTTTGAAATTAAATAAAAAAAGAAAGTTTAACAGAAAAATAAATTGCATAAAATGGAAGTAGAATAATAATAAAAATGAAAGTTACATAAAATTAAAAATGGAAGTTGAATCCAAAAACCACTATACTTTAACGATCTATTTGGAAATTAAATAAAAAAGGAAGTTTAATAGAAAAGTAAATTGAATAAAAATGGAAGTTGAATAAAACTAAAAATGAAAGTTGCATAAAATTAAAAATGGAAGTTCAATCCAAAAAATACTATACCTTAACGATCTATTTGGAAATTACATAAAAAAGGAAGTTTAATAGAAAAGTAAATTGAATAAAAATGGAAGTTGAATAAAAATAAAAATGAAACTTGCATAAAATTAAAAATGGAAGTTCAATCCAAAAATCACTATACCTTAATGATATATTTTGAAATTAAATAAAAAAGGAAGTTGAGTGGAAAAGAAATTTGAATAAAAATGGAAGATGAATAAGATTAAAAATGGAAGTTGCAGAAAATTAAAAATGGAAGTTCAATCCAGAAACCACTATACCTTAACGATCTATTTGGAAATTAAATAAAAAAGGAAGTTTAATAGAAAAGAAAATTGATTAAAAATGGAAGTAGAATAAAAATAAAATTGAAAGTTGCATAAAATTAAAAATGGAAGTTCAATCCAGAAACGACTATACCACAACGATCTACATGGAAATTAAATAAAAAAGGAAGTTTCATAGGAAAGTAAATTGAATTAAAATGGAAGTAGAATAAAAATAAAAATGAAAGTTGCATAAAATTAAAAATGGAAGTTCAATCCAGAAACCACTATACCATAACGATCTATTTGGAAATTAAATAAAAAAGGAAGTTTAATAGAAAAGTAAATTGAATAAAAATGGAAGTTAAATAAAAATAAAAATGAAAGTTGCAGAAAATTAAATATGAAAGTTGAATCCCGAAACCACTATTCCTTAACGATCTATTTGGAAATTAAATAAAAAAGGAAGTTTAATAGAAAAGTATATTGTATAAAAATAGAAGTTGAATAAAAATAAAAATGAAAGTTCTAGAAAATTAAATATGGAAGTTCAATCTAGAAACCACGATACCTTAACGATCTATTTGGAAATTAAATAAAAAAAGGAAGTTTAATAGAAAAATAAATTGCATAAAATGGAAGTAGAATAAAAATAAAAATGAAAGTTGCATAAAATTAAAAATGGAAGTTGAATCCAAAAACCACTATACTTTAACGATCTATTTGGAAATTAAATAAAAAAGGAAGTTAAATAGAAAAGTAAATTGAATAAAAATGGAAGTTGAATAAAAATAAAAATGAAAGTTGCATAAAATTAAAAATGGAAGTTCAATCCAAAAAACACTATACCATAACGATCTATTTGGAAATTACATAAAAAAGGAAGTTTAATAGAAAAGTAAATTGAATAAAAATGGAAGTTGAATAAAAATAAAAATGAAACTTGCATAAAATTAAAAATGGAAGTTCAATCAAAAAATCACTATACCTTAACGGTATATTTGGAAATTAAATAAAAAAGGAAGTTGAGTAGAAAAGAAATTTGAATAAAAAAGGAAGATGAATAAGAATAAAAATGGAAGTTGCAGAAAATTAAAAATGGAAGTTCAACCCAGAAACCCCTATACCTTAACGATCTATTTGCAAATTAAATAAAAAAGGAAGTTGAGTAGAAAAGAAACTTGAATAAAAAAGGAAGATGAATAAAAATAGAAATGGAAGTTGCAGAAAATTAAAAATGGAAGTTCAATCCAGAAACCACTATACCTTAACGATCTATTTCGAAATTAAATAAAAAAGGAAGTTTAATAGAAAAGTAAATTGATTAAAAATGGAAGTAGAATAAAAATAAAAATGAAAGTTGCATAAAATTAAAAATGGAAGTTCAATCCAGAAACGATTATACCACAACGATCTACATGGAAATTAAATAAAAAAGGAAGTTTCATAGGAAAGTAAATTGAATTAAAATGGAAGTAGAATAAAAATAAAAATGAAAGTTGCATAAAATTAAAAATGGAAGTTCAATCCAGAAACCACTATACCATAACGATCTATTTGGAAATTAAATAAAAAAGGAAGTTTAATAGAAAAGTAAATTGAATAAAAATGGAAGTTAAATAAAAATAAAAATGAAAGTTGCAGAAAATTAAATATGAAAGTTGAATCCCGAAACCACTATACCTTAACGATCTATTTGGAAATTAAATAAAAAAGGAAGTTTAATAGAAAAGTATATTGTATAAAAATAGAAGTTGAATAAAAATAAAAATGAAAGTTCTAGAAAATTAAATATGGAAGATCAATCCAGAAACCACGATACCTTAACGATCTATTGGGAAATTAAATAAAAAAAGGAAGTTTAATAGAAAAATAAATTGCATAAAATGGAAGTAGAATAAAAATAAAAATGAAAGTTGCATAAAATTAAAAATGGAAGTTGAATCCAAAAACCACTATAGTTTAACGATCTATTTGGAAATTAAATAAAAAAGGAAGTTTAATAGAAAAGTAAATTGAATAAAAATGGAAGTTGAATAAAAATAAAAATGAAAGTTGCATAAAATTAAAAATGGAAGTTCAATCCAAAAAACACTATACCTTAAAGATCTATTTCGAAATTACATAAAAAAGGAAATTTAATAGAAAAGTAAATTGAATAAAAATGGAAGTTGAATAAAAATAAAAATGAAACTTGCATAAAATTAAAAGTGGAAGTTCAATCCAAAAATCACTATACCTTAACGATATATTTGGAAATTAACTAAAAAAGGAAGTTGAGTAGAAAAGAAACTTGAATAAAAAAGGAAGATGAATAAAAATAAAAATGGAAGTTGCAGAAAATTAAATATGAAAGTTGAATCCCGAAACCACTATACCTTAACGATCTATTTGGAAATTAAATAAAAAAGGAAGTTTAATTGAAAAGTATATTGTATAAAAATAGAGGTTGAATAAAAATAAAAATGAAAGTTGTAGAAAATTAAATATGGAAGTTCAATCCAGAAACCACTATACCTTAATGATCTATTTGGAAATTAAATAAAAAAGGTAGTTTAATAGAAAAGTAAATTGTATAAAAATAGAAGTTGAATAAAAATAAAAATGAAAGTTGCAGAAAATTAAATATGGAAATTCAATCCAGAAACCACTATACCTTAATGATCTAATTGGAAATTAAATAAAAAAAAGAAGTTTAATAGAAAAGTAAATTGTATGAAAATGGAAGTTGAATAAAAATAAAAATGAAAGTTGCAGAAAATTAAATATGGAAGTTCAATCCAGAAACCGCTACACCTTAACGATCTATTTGGAAATTAAATAAAAAAAGGAAGTTTAATAGAAAAGTAAATTGCATAAAATGGAAGTAGAATAAAAATAAAAATGAAAGTTGCAAAAAATTAAAAATGTAAGTTCAATCCAAAAACCACTATACTTTAACGATCTATTTGGAAATTAAATAAAAAAAAAAGTTTAATAGAAAAGTAAAGTGAATAAAAATGGAAGTTGAATAAAAATAAAAATGGAAGTTGCAGAAAATTAAATATGGAAGTTCAATCCCGAAACGACTATACCTTAACTATCCATTTGGAAATTAAATAAAAAAGGAAGTTTAATAGAAATGTAAATTGCATAAAATGGAAGTAGAATAAAAATAAAAATGAAAGTTGCATAAAATTAAAAATGGAAGTTCAACCAAAAAACGACTATACTTTATTGATCTATTTGGAAATTAAATAAAAAAGGAAGTTTAATAGAAAAGTAAATTGAATAAAAATGGAAGTTGAATAAAAATAAAAATAGAAGTTGTAGAAAATAAAATATGGAAGTTCAATCCAGAAACCACTATACCTTAACGATCTATTTGGAAATTAAATAAAAAAGGAAGTTTAATAGAAAAGTAAATTGAATTAAAATGGAAGTAGAATAAAAATGAAAATGAAGGTTGCATAAAATTAAAAATCGAAGTTCAATACAGAAACCAGTATACCTTAACGATATATTTGGAAATTAAATAAAAAAGAAAGTTTAATAGAAAAGTAAATTGAATAAAAATGGAAGTTGAATAAAAATATAAATGAAAGTTGCAGAAAATTAAATATGGAAGTTCAATCCATAAACCACTATACCTTAATGATCTATTTGGAAATTAAATAAAAAAGGTAGTTTAATAGAAAAGTAAATTGTATAAAAAAAGAAGTTGATTAAAAATAAAAATGAAAGTTGCAGAAAATTAAATATGGAACTTCAATCCAGAAACCACGATCCCTTAACGATCTATTTGGAAATTAAATAAAAAAGGAAGTTTAATAGAAAAATAAATTGCATAAAATGGAAGAAGGATAAAATTAAAAATGAAAGTTGCATTAAATTAAAAATGGAAGTTCAATCCAAAAAACACTACACCTTAACCATCTATTTGGAAATTAAATAAAAAAGGAAGCTTAATAGAAAAGTAAATTGAATAAAAATGGAAGTTGAATAAAAATAAAAATGAAAGTTGCATAAAATTAAAAATGGAAGTTCCATCCAAAAACCACTATACCTTAACGATCTATTTGGAAATTAAATAAAAAATGAAGTTTAATAAAAAAATAAATTGCATAAAGTGGAAGTAGAATAAAAATAAAAATGAAAGTTGCATAAAATTAAAAATGGAAGTTCAATCCAAAAACCACTATACTTTAACGATCTATTTGGAAATTAAATAAAAAAGGAAGTTTAATAGAAAAGTAAATTAAATAAAAATGGAAGTTGAATAAAAATAAAAATGGAAGTTGAAGAAAATTAAATATTGAAGTTCAATCCAGAAACCACTATACCTTAACGATCTATTTGGAAATTAAATAAAAAAGGAAGTTTAATAGAAAAGTAAATTGAATAAAAATGGAAGTTGAATAAAAATAAAAATGGAAGTTGCGGAAAATTAAATATGGAAGTTCAATCCCGAAACCACTATACCTTAGCGATCTATTTGGAAATAAATAAAAAAAAGAAGTTTAATAGAAAATTAAATTGCATAAAATGGAAGTAGAATAAAAATAAAAATGAAAGTTGCATAAAATTAAAAATGGAAGTTCAATTCAAAAACCACTATACTTTAACGATCTATTTGGAAATTAAATAAAAAAAACAAGTTTAATAGAAAAGTTAATTGAATAAAAATGGATGTTGAATAAAAATAAAAATGGAAGTTGAGAAAATTAAATATGGAAGTTCAATCCAGAAACCACTATACCTTAACGATCTATTTGGAAATTAAATAAAAAAAGGAAGTTTTATAGAAAAGTAAATTGCATAAAAATGGAAGTTGAAGAAAAATAAAAATGAAGGTTGCAGGAAATTAAATATGGAAGTTCAATCCAGAAACCACTATACCTTAACGATCTATTTAGAAATTAAATAAAAAAAGGAAGTTTAATAGAAAAGTAAATTGCATAAAAATGGAAGTTGAAGAAAAATAAAAAGGAAAGTTGCAGAAAATTAAATGTGGAAGTTCAATCCCGAAAGCACTATACCTTAACGATCTATTTGGAAATTAAATAAAAAAAGGAAGTTTAATAGAATAGTAAATTGAATAAAAATGGAAGTTGAATAAAAATAAAAATGGAAGTTGCAGAAAATTAAATATGGAAGTTCAATCCAGAAACCACTATACCTTAACGATCTATTTGAAAATTAAGTAAAAAAAGGAAGTTTAATAGAAAAGTAAATTGTATAAAAATGGAAGTTGAAGAAAAATAAAAATGAAAGTTACAGAAAATTAAATATAGAAGTTCAGTCCAGAAACCACTATACCTTAACGATCTATTTGGAAATTAAATAAAAAAGGAAGTTTAATAGAAAAGTAAATTGCATAAAAATGGAAGTTGAATAAAAATAAAAATGAAAGTTGCAGAAAATTAAATATAGCGATCCCGGATTTACCCTTGTTGTACAGTGATCCGGACATGTGTCCGTGGAGGTTGGTAGTTGATTATTATCTTGTTTACATCCTTTTTACTTTGTAGTTGAGTTATGGGATGTGTTGGGCAGGTTTGTTACAGGTTAGTTGAGTTTAGAAACCAAAACTAGTTGCCCAGATTTTGACCTGTCCGCTCGAGCGGGGGTTTTGGCGCTCGAGCGGGGATTGCACCCATCCAGTATTTCCTGTGCAGTGTTGGATGCTCGAGCGTGGGATTGGCCGCTCGAGCGGGGTTGTGTGAGTGCCGCTCGAGCGGGGAGTTGGAAGCTCGAGCGGAGACCTGGTTCTATAAAAGTTCTGGGAGTGTGCATCCGCCGCTCGAGCGGGATGGTTGACGCTCGAGCGGGAGTCTGTGAGTGACGCTCGAGCGGGGTGTTTGACGCTCGAGCGGGGTGACTGGGTTTAAGTTCCGAGTTTTGACTTTTCAAATCACTTTTTCACTTTCTCTTCTCTCTCCTACTTTTCCAAAAACACCATTGTTGAGCCTCTCACTCTAGAACTCTACCTTCTCTCTAGGTTTTGATCTAGTAGGAGTGATTTGCTCACCTTTGGCCTTTACAAAAAGGTTGTTGATCGTCGAGGGCTACATTTTAATCTGAAAATTTCGGATTTTGGAGCACGTTGGGTTTTGTCATCTTCTCTCTTGGGGCTCCAGATTTGAGGTAGGGATATCCTACTCCTCTCTATGGATTTTGTCTTTAAATTTTGGCATTTTGAGATGTTGGGGTTGGTTTGGTAATTTTGTGAAAGTTTGGGGCTTTTGTGGTATTTTACAAAAGTCGGGGTTTTATTTATAATAAACCTAGATGCATGTTTGGCATAGAGAAATGGAATGAATGTTGAATCATTGATGAAAATGGGACCTTAAGAGTTGTAATGTTAATTATGGAAAATGCCCTAATTACATTGTTTGATTAATTGGGTTAATTAATCGTGAGAAATGAGGTTATGAAATAGGAATGTTGAGATCGGGAATGTATGGGGTTAAAGGGTGTAGTTGAATTATTTATCACTCACCGAAATGAAATGTTGATTGAATATCCATTTGTGCATTTATTTTCTGTTTAGAAATAACTACTTTGGGCTATCGGTGGAGGATAGTCGTGATTGTTGTAGACAATGCATGATGATTAGGTAAACGAAAACTAATCAATGGAATGTGTCATGGAATTTGACGGTTGATAGAATACATTAACTGTATGTATTGAATGATGGTATATAGAACCAATGTGTTTGTATACGTTATGTGTAGAGGAGGAGATGGGGGATGTACTCCGCGGTTTAGGGGAAGATGGGGGATGTACCTCTAAACCGGATACCGTTGGGAGGAGATAGGGGATGAACTCCGTAGATACAGCTCATATGCTTGTCTAGAGAAGTGAAGATAGAGCTCATATGCTTATCTTTGTGAAGTGTAGACACAGCTTATATGCTTATCTGTGAATGTGGGATATTGTCATTATACATATCTGTTGAGAATGTGGATATAGCTTATATGCTTATCTGTGAATGTGGGATATAGTTTTTACACATATCTGTTGAGACGATGATAGAGCTAATATGCTTATCTGTTGAAAAAGAGAAAATGAATGGTAACTTGGACTAATGAGTCGTATAACATAAAATGTGATTTATGTGGATGTATCAGTGTTGACCATCTATCAATAGCTAATCTTTTAGTCATTGTTCATGGTTGGTTTAGTGTATTTCTACTGGGCTGTGGCTCACCCTATATGGGAACATCATTTTCAGGTACAGGTAGCATGCCACCTCCAAAGACATAGCTTGGGAGGCTAGACGCGAGCTGATTTTTTTGCTGTTTAGTTTCTTTTGATGTATTACATGTATATTCAAGCCAAGGGCTTAATGTGTAGATGAGTTAGCATCCTTTTGTTATAACCAAGTGTTAACTTGGAAAGCTGTAAGCCCGTAGGGCATTTTGCTTTTGTTGTTAACATGTAATACTATTGTAATGAAACTCTGATTAATAGAGGTAAGTGGATATTTTGCATGTCAAGGAATGTCTCAATTGAGGGTTTAATGTTATTATTTTGAGGGCGTTACATTAAATATGGAAGTTCAATCCCGAAACCACTATACCTTAACGATCTATTTGGAAATTAAATAAAAATGGAAGTGTAATAGAAAAGTAAATTGCATAAAATGGAAGTAGAATAAAAATAAAAATGAAAGTCGCATAAAATTAAAAAAGGAAGTTCAATCCAAAAACCACTATACTTTAACGATCTATGTGGAAATTAAATAAAAAAAAAAGTTTAATAGAAAAGTAAATTGAATGAAAATGGAAGTTGAACAAAAATAAAAATGTAAGTCGCAGAAAATTAAATATGGAAGTTCAATCCAGAAACCACTATACCTTAACGATCTATCTGGAAATTAAATAAAAAAAGGAAGTTTAATAGAAAAGTAAGTTGAATAAAAATGGAAGTGGAATAAAAATAAAAATGGAAGTTCAAGAAAATTAAATATGGAAGTTCAATCCAGAAACCACTACACCTTAACGATCTATTTGGAAATTAAATAAAAAAGGAAGTTTAATAGAAAAGTAGATTGAATAAAAATGGAAGTTGAATAAAAATAAAAATGGAAGTTGCGGAGAATTAAATATGGAAGTTCAATCCCGAAACCACTATACATTAACGATCTATTTGGAAATTAAATAAAAAAGGAAGTTTAATAGAAAAGTAAATTGCATTAAATGGAAGTAGAATAAAAATAAAAATGAAAGTTGCAGAAAATTAAATATGGAAGTTCAATCCCGAAAACACCATACCTTAACGATCTATTTGGAAATTAAATAAAAAAGGAAGTTTAATAGAAAAGTAAATTGAATAAAAATGGAAGTTGAATAAAAATAAAATTGAAACTTGCATAGAATTAAAAATGGAAGTTCAATCCAAAAACCACTACACCTTAACGATCTATTTGGAAATTAAATAAAAAGAGGAAGTTTAATAGAAAAGTAAATTGAATAAAAATAAAAATGGAAGTTGCAGAAAATTAAATATGGAAGTTCAATCTAGAAACCACTATAACTTAACGATCTATTTGCAAATTAAATAAAAAAAAGGAAGTTTAATAGAAAAGTAAATTGCATAAAAATGGAAGTTGAAGAAAAATAAAAATGAAAGTTGCAGAAAATTAAATATGGAAGTTCAATCCAGAAACCACTATACCTTAACGATCTATTTGGAAATTAAATAAAAAAGGAAGTTTAATAGAAAAGTAAATTGCATAAAAATGGAAGTTGAAGAAAAATAAAAATGAAAGTTGCAGAAAATTAAATATGGAAGTTCAATCCAGAAACCACTATACCTTAACGATCTATTTGGAATTTAAATAAAAAAGGAAGTTTAATAGAAAAGTAAATTGCATAAAAATGGAAGTTGAATAAAAATAAAAATGAAAGTTGCAGAAAATTAAATATGGAAGTTCAATCTAGAAACCACTATACCTTAACGATCTATTTTGAAATTAAATAAAAAGAGGAAGTTTAATAGAAAAGTAAATTGAATAAAAATGGAAGTTGAATAAAAATAAAAATGGAAGCTGCAGAAAATTAAATATCGAAGTTCAATCTAGAAACCACTATAACTTAACGATCTATTTGGAAATTAAATAAAAAAAAGGAAGTTTAATAGAAAAGTAAATTGCATAAAAATGGAAGTTGAAGAAAAATAAAAATGAAAGCTACAGAAAATTAAATATGGAAGTTCAATCCAAAAACCGCTATACCTTAACGATCTATTTGGAAATTAAATAAAAAAAGGAAGTTTAATAGAAAAGTAAATTGCATAAAATGGAAGTAGAATAAAAATAAAAATGAAAGTTGCATAAAATTAAAAATGGAAGTTCAATCCAAAAACCACTATACTTTAACGATCTATTTGGAACTTAAATAAAAAAACAAGTTTAATAGAAAAGTAAATTGAATAAAAATAGAAGTTGAATAAAAATAAAAATGGAAGTTACAGAAAATTGAATATGGAAGTTCAATCCCGAAACGACTATACCTTAACGATCCATTTGGAAATTAAATAAAAAAGGAAGTTTAATAGAAAAGTAAATTGCATAAAATGGAAGTAGAATAGAAATAAAAATGAAAGTTGCATAAAATTAAAAATGGAAGTTCAATCCAAAAACCACTATACTTTGTTGATCTATTTGGAAATTAAATAAGAAAGGAAGTATAATAGAAAAGTAAATTGAATAAAAATGGAAGTTGAATAAAAATAAAAATGAAAGTTGCAGAAAATTAAATATGGAAGTTCAATCCAAAAACCACTATCCCTTAACGATCTATTTGGAAATTAAATAAAAAAGGACGTTTAATAGAAAAGTAAATTGAATTAAAATGGAAGTAGAATAAAAATAAAAATGAAGGTTGCATAAAATTAAAAATGGAAGTTCAATCCAGAAACCACTATACCTTAACGATATATTTGGAAATTAAATAAAAAAGAAAGTTTAATAGAAAAGTAAATTGAATAAAAATGGAATTTAAATAAAAATAAAAATTAAAGTTGCCGAAAATGAATTAAGGAAGTTCAATCCAGAAACCACTATACCTTAACGATCTATTTGGAAATTAAATAAAAATGGAAGTTTAATAGAAAAGCAGATTGAATAAAAATGGAAGTTGAATAAAAATAAAAAGGAAAGTTCCAGAAAATAAAAAGCGGAAGTTCAATCCCGAAACCACTATACCTTAACGATCTATTTGGAAATTAAATAAAAAAGGAAGTGTAATAGAAAAGTAAATTGAAGAAAAATGGAAGTTGAGTAAAAATAAAAATGAAAGTTGCATAAAATTAAAAATGGAAGTTCAATCCAAAAAACACTACACCTTAACCATCTATTTGGAAATTAAATAAAAAAGAAAGTTTAATAGAAAAGTAAATTGAATAAAAATGGAAGTTGAATAAAAATAAAAATGAAAGTTGCATAAAATTAAAAATGGAAGTTCCATCCAAAAACCACTATACCTTAACGATATATTTGGAAATTAAATAAGAAAGGAAGTTGAGTAGAAAAGAAACTTGAATAAAAAAGGAAGATGAATAAAAATAAAAATGGAAGTTGCAAAAAATTAAAAATGGAAGTTCAATCCAGAAACCACTATACCTTAACCATCTATTTGCAAATTAAATAAAAAAGGAAGTTTAATAGAAAAGTAAAATGATTAAAAATGGAAGTAGAATAAAAATATAAATGAAAGTTGCAGAAAATTAAATATGGAAGTTCTGTCAAGAAACCACTATACCTTAATGATCTATTTGGAAATTAAATAAAAAAAGGAAGTTTAATAGAAAAGTAAATTGTATAAAAATAGAAGTTGAATAAAAATAAAAATGAAAGTTGCAGAAAATTAAATATGGAAGTTCAATCCAGAAACCACGATACCTTAACGATCTATTTGGAAATTAAATAAAAAAGGAAGTTTAATAGAAAAATAAATTGCATAAAATGGAAGCAGAATAAAAATAAAAATGAAAGTTGCATAAAATTAAAAATGGAAGTTCAATCCAAAAACCACTATACTTTAACGGTCTATTTGGAAATTAAATAAAAAAGGAAGTTTAGTAGAAAAATAAATTGAATAAAAACGGAAGTTGAATAAAAATAAAAATGGAAGTTGAAGAAAATTAAATATGGAAGTTCAATCCAGAAGCCACTATACCTTAACGATCTATTTGGAAATTAAATAAAAAAGGAAGTTTAATAGAAAAGTAAATTGAATAAAAATGGAAGTTGAATAAAAATGGAAGTTGCGGAAAATTAAATATGGAAGTTCAATCCCGAAACCACTATACCTTAACGATCTATTTGGAAATTAAATAAAAAAAGGAAGTTTAATAGAAAAGTAAATTGCATAAAATGGAAGTTGAATAAAAATAAAAATGAAAGTTGCATAAAATTAAAAATGGAAGTTCAATCCAAAAACCACTATACCTTAACGATCTATTTGGAAATTAAATAAAAAAACAAGTTTAATAGAAAAGTAAATTGAATAAAACTGGAAGTTGAATAAAAATAAAAATGGAAGTTGCAGAAAATTAAATATGGAAGTTCAATCCAGAAACCACTATACCTTAATGATCTATTTGGAAATTAAATAAAAAATGAAGTTTAATAGAAAAGTAAATTGATTAAAAATAGAAGTTGAATAAAAATAAAAATGAAAGTTGCAGAAAATTAAATATGGAAGTTCAATCCAGAAACCACGATACCTTAACGATCTATTTGGAAATTAAATAAAAAAGAAAGTTTAATAGAAAAATAAATTGCATTAAATGGAAGTAGAATAAAAATAAAAATGAAAGTTGCATAAAATTAAAAATGGAAGTTCAATCCAAAAACCACTATACTTTAACGATCTATTTGGAAATTAAATAAAAAAGGAAGTTTAGTAGAAAAGTAAATTGAATAAAAACGGAAGTTGAATAAAAATAAAAATGGAAGTTGAAGAAAATTAAATATGGAAGTTCGATCCAGAAACCACTATACCTTAACGATCTATTTGGAAATTAAATAAAAAAGTAAGTTTAATAGAAAAAGTAAATTGTATAAAAATGGAAGTTGAATAAAAATGGAAGTTGCGGAAAATTAAATATGGAAGTTCAATCCCGAAACCACTATACCTTAACGATCTATTTGGAAATTAAATAAAAAAGGAAGTTTAATAGAAAAGTAAATTGCATAAAATGGAAGTAGAATAAAAATAAAAATGAAAGTTGCATAAAATTAAAAATGGAAGTTCAATCCGAAAATCACTATACCTTAACGATCTATTTGGAAATTAAATAAAAAAAAGGAAGTTTAATAGAAAAGTAAATTGAATAAAAATGGAAGCTGAATAAAAATAAAAATGAAAGTTACAGAAAATTAAATATGGAAGTTCAATCCAGAAACCACTACACCTTAACAATCTATTTGGAAATTAAATAAAAAAAGGAAGTTTAATAGAAAAGTAAATTGAATAAAAATGGAAGTTGAATAAAAATAAAAATGGAAGTTGCAGAAAATTAAATATGGAAGTTCAATGCAGAAACCGCGATACCTTAACGATCTATTTGGAAATTAAATAAAAAAAGGAAGTTTAATAGAAAAGTAAATTGCATAAAATGGAAGTAGAATAAAAATAAAAATGAAAGTTGCATAAAATTAAAAATGGAAGTTCAATCCAAAAACAACTATACTTTATTGATCTATTTGGAAATTAAATAAGAAAGGAAGTATAATAGAAAAGTAAATTGAATAAAAATGGAAGTTGAATAAAAATAAAAATGGAAGTTGCAGAAAATAAAATATGGAAGTTCAATCCAGAAACCATTATAACTTAAAGATCTGTTTGGAAATTGAATAAAAAAGGAAGTTTAACAGAAAAGTAAATTGAATTAAAATGGAAGTAGAATAAAAATAAAAATGAAGGTTGCATAAAATTAAAAATGGAAGTTCAATCCAGAAACCACTATACCTTAACGATATATTTGGAAATTAAATAAAAAAGAAAGTTTAATGGAAAAGTAAATTGAATAAAAATGGAATTTGAATAAAAATGAAAATGAAAGATGCCAAAAATTAAATGTGGAAGTTCAATCCAGAAACACTATACCTTAACGATCTATTTGGAAATTAAATAAAAAAGCAAGTTTAATAGAAAAGTAAATTGAATAAAAATGGAAGTTGAATAAAAATAAAAAGGAAAGTTCCAGAAAATTAAAAGCGGAAGTTCAATACCGAAACCACTATACCTTAACGATCTATTTGGAAATTAAATAAAAAAGGAAGTAGAATAAAAATAAAAATTAAAGTTGCATAATATTAAAAATGGAAGTTCATTCCAGAAACCACTATACCATAACAATCTACTTGGAAATTAAATAAAAAAGGAAGTTTCATAGGAAAGTAAATTGAATTAAAATGGAAGTAGAATAAAAATTAAAATGAAAGTTGCATAAAATGAAAAATTGAAGTTCAATCCAGAAACCACTATACCTTAACGATCTATTTGGAAATTAAATAAAAAAGGAAGTTTAATAGAAAAGTAAATTGTATAAAAATAGAAGTTGAATAAAAATAAAAATGAAAGTTGTTGAAAATTAAATATGGAAGTTCAATACAGAAACCACGATTCCTTAACGATCTATTTGGAAATTAAAGAAAAAAGGAAGTTTAATAGAAAAATAAATTGCATAAAGTGGAAGTAGAATAAAAATAAATATGAAAGTTGCATAAAATTAAAAATGGAAGTTCAATCCAAAAACCACTATACTTTAACGATCTATTTGGAAATTAAATAAAAAAAAGGAAGTTTAATAGAAAAGTAAATTGAATAAAAATGGAAGTTGAATGAAAATAAAATGGAAGTTGCTGAAAATTAAATATGGAAGTTCAATCCAGAAACCATTATACCTTAACGATCTATTTGGAAATTAAATAAAAAAAGGAAGTTCAATAGAAAAGTAAATCGAATAAAAATGGAAGTTGAATAAAAATAAAAATGGAAGTTGCAGAAAATTAAATATGGAAGTTCAATCCAGAAACCGCTATACCTCAACAATCTATTTGGAAATTAAATAAAAAAAGGAAGTTTAATAAAAAAGCAAATTTCATAAAATGGAAGAAGAATAAAAATAAAAATGAAAGTTGCGTAAAATTAAAAATGGAAGTTCAATCCAAAAACCACTATACTTTAACGATCTATTTGGAAATTAAATAAAAAAAAGGAAGTTTAATTGAAAAGTAAATTGAATAAAAATGGAAGTTGAATAAAAATAAAAATGGAAGTTGCAGAAAATTAAATATGGAAGTTCAATCCAGAAAACACTATACCTTAACGATCTATTTGGAAATTAAATAAAAAAAGGAAGTTTAATACAAAAGTAAATTGAATAAAAATTGAAGTTGAATTAAAATAAAAATGGAAGTTGCAGAATATTAAATATGGAAGTTCAATCCAGAAACCGCCATACCTTAACGATTTATTTGGAAATTAAATAAAAAAAGTAAGTTTAATAGAAAAGTAAATTGCATAAAATGGAAGTAGAACAAAAATAAAAATGAAAGTTGCATAAAATTAAAAATGGAAGTTCAATCCAAAAACGACTATACTTTATTGATCTATTTGGAAATTAAATAAGAAAGGAAGTATAATAGAAAAGTAAATTGAATAAAAATGGAAGTTGAATAAAAATAAAAATGGAAGTTGCAGAAAATTAAATATGAAAGTTCAATCCAGAAACCGCTATACCTTAACAATCTATTTGGAAATTAAATAAAAAAGGAAATTTAATAGAAAAGTAAATTGCATAAAAATGGAAGTAGAATAAAAATAAAAATGAAAGTTGCATAAAATTAAAAAAGGAAGTTCAATCCAAAAACCACTATCCTTTTACGATCTATTTGGAAATTAAATAAAAAAGGAAGTTTAATAGAAAAGTAAATTGAATAAAAATGGAAGTTGAATAAAAATAAAAATGGAAGTTGAAGAAAATTAAATATGGAAGTTCAATCCAGAAACCACTATACCTTAACGATCCACTTGGAAATTAAATAAAAAAAGAAGTTTAATAGAAAAGTAAATTGAATAAAAATGGAATTTGAATATAAATAAAAATGGAAGTTGCGGAAAATTAAATATGGAAGTTCAATCCCGAAACCACTATACCTTAACGATCTATTTAGAAATTAAATGAAAAAGGTAGTTTAATTGAAAAGTAAGTTGCATAAAATGGAAGTAGAATAAAAATAAAAATGAAAGTTGCATAAAATTAAAAATGGAATTTCAATCCAAAAACCACTATACTTTAACGATCTATTTTGAAATTAAATAAAAGAGGAAGTTTAATAGAAAAGTAAATTGAATAAAAATGGAAGTTGAATAAAAATAAAAATGGAAGTTGCAGAAAATTAAATATGGAAGTTCAATCCAGAAACCACTATACCTTAACGACCTATTTGGAAATTAAATAAAAAAATGAAGTTTAATAGAAAAGTAAATTGAATAATAATGGAAGTAGAATAAAAATAAAAATGGAAGTTGCAGAAAATTAAATATGGAAGTTCAATCCAGAAACCGCTATACATTAACGATCTATTTGGAAATTAAATAAAAAAATGAAGTTTAATAGAAAAGTAAATTGCATAAAAATGGAAGTTGAAGAAAAATAAAAATGGAAGTTGCAGAAAATTAAATATGGAAGTTCAATCCAGAAACCACTATACCTTAACGATCTATTTAGAAATTAAATAAAAAAAGGAAGTTTAATAGAAAAGTAAATTGCATAAAAATGGAAGTTGAAGAAAAATAAAAATGAAAGTTGCAAAAAATTAAATATGAAAGTTCAATCCGAAAGCACTATACCTTAACGATCTATTTGGAAATTAAATAAAAAAAGGAAGTTTAATAGAAAAGTAAATTGAATAAAAATGGAAGTTGAATAAAAATAAAAATGGAAGTTGCAGAAAATTAAATATGGAAGTTCAATTCAGAAACCACTATACCTTAACGATCTATTTGGAAATTAAATAAAAAAAGGAAGTTTAATAGAAAAGTAAATTGCATAAAAATGGAAGTTGAAGAAAAATAAAAATGAAAGTTGCAGAAAATTAAATATGGAAGTTCAATCCAGAAACCACTATACCTTAACGATCTTTTTGGAAATTAAACAAAAAAGGAAGTTCAATAGAAAAGTAAATTGCATAAAAATGGAAGTTGAATAAAAATAAAAATGAAAGTTGCAGAAAATTAAATATGGAAGTTCAATCCCGAAACCATTATACCTTAACGATCTATTTGGAAATTAAATAAAAAATGAAGTTTAATAGAAAAGTAAATTGCATAAAATGGAAGTAGAATAAAAATAAAAATGAAAGTCGCATAAAATTAAAAAAGGAAGTTCAATCCAAAAACCACTATACTTTAACGATCTATGTGGAAATTAAATAAAAAAAGAAGTTTAATAGAAAAGTAAATTGAATAAAAATGGAAGTTGAATGAAAATAAAAATGGAAGTCGCAGAAAATTAAACAAGGAAGTTCAATCTAGAAAGCACTATACCTTAACGATATATCTGGAAATTAAATAAAAAAAGGAAGTTTAATAGAAAAGTAA
Source organism: Camellia sinensis (assembly GCF_055761805.1). Classification (NCBI taxonomy): domain Eukaryota; kingdom Viridiplantae; phylum Streptophyta; class Magnoliopsida; order Ericales; family Theaceae; genus Camellia; species Camellia sinensis. The sequence goes on from NW_028128987.1 coordinate 33,429,807, forward strand.
ATTGAATAAAAATGGAAGTTGAATAAAAATAAAAATGGAAGTTGCAGAAAATTAAATATCGAAGTTCCATCCAGAAACCGCTATACCTTAACGATCTATTTGGAAATTAAATAAAAAAAGGAAGTTTAATAGAAAAGTAAATTGCATAAAATGGAAGTTGAGTAAAAATAAAAATGAAAGTTGCAGAAAATTAAATATGGAATTTCAATCCCGGAACGACTATACCTTAACGATCCATTTGGAAATTAAATAAAAAAGAAAGTTTAATAGAAAAGTAAATTGCATAAAATGGATGTAGAATAAAAATAAAAATGAAAGTTGCATAAAATTAGAAATGGAAGTTCAATCCAAAAACGACTATGCTTTATTGATCTATTTGGAAATTAAATAACAAAGGAAGTTTAATAGAAAAGTAAATTGAATAAAAATGGAAGTTGAATAAAAATAAAAATGGAAGTTGCAGAAAATAATATATGGAAGTTCAATCCAGAAACCACTATACCTTAACGATCTATTTGGAAATTAAATAGAAAAGGAAGTTCAATAGAAAAGTAAATTGAATTAAAATGGAAGTTACGTCCGAAACTAAACACTCACGTCCTAATGCATGGACAACTGTAATTCACTCCACATAAGCACATAAACACATAAGCACTTAAGAATTTCATTTCCGGATAGTGATAGTCCCGAGATGTTACTAGAGTTCCGGTTAGAAATAGCATTGATCAAGTGCTTTTCCAACAAGACTCCCAGAAACTCAAGGATCCAATCAACATCCTAGAAATTAAATCCCGTACCCACATAGTCACATAAACATGTTATCAATTAAGCACGTAGCATATAACACTACATCTAAGTCTCTATCAAGCGAGACAAACCCATTGTGATACTAATCACTTCCCACGTACCCAAAGTATTCAAACCCGGTATGCTCTGATACCAAGTTGTAACGCCCTCAAAATAATAACATTAAACCCATCAAATAAGACATGCATTGACATATAAACTAACCACACTCTTTTATTCATTAGAGTTTCATTACATAAGTATTACATGTTAACATCAAAAACAAAATGCCCTACGGGCTTACAGCTTTCCAAGTTAACACTTGGTTACAACAAAAGAGTACTAACTCGTTTACACATTAAGCCCTTGGCTTGAAGTTACATGTAATACATCAAAAAGTAAAGCGACACAGTATGTCCGCCTCTCGCCTTCCAAGCTATGTCCTTGGAAGTGGCATGCTACCTGTACCTGAAAATGATATTCCCATATGGGGTGAGCCACAGCCCAGTAGAAATACACTAAACCAACCATGGACAATGACTAAAATATTAGCACTTGATAGATGGCTAACACTGATACATTCACATAAATCACCTTTTATGTCATACGACTTAAGAGTCCAAGTTACTTTTCATTTTCCCCTTTTCAACAGATAAGCATGTCAGCTCTATTATCATTTCAACAGATAAGTATAAAAACTATATCCCACATTTACAGACAAGCATATAAGCTATATCCACATTCTCAACAGATATGTATAACAACAGTATCCCACATTCAGATAAGCATATAAGCTATATCCACATTTCACAAGATAAGCATATGAGCTCTATCTTTACTTCTCTAGACAAGCATATGAGCTGTATCTACGGAGTTCATCCCCTATCTTCTCCTAACACTATCCGGTTTAGAGGTACATCCCCTATCTTCCCCTAAACCGCGGAGTACATCCCCTATCTCCTCCTCTACACATAACGTATACAAACACATTGGTTCTATATACAATTCTTCAATACATACAATTAATGTATTCAATCAACCGTCAAATTCCATGACCCATTCCATTGATTAGTTTCAGTTTGCCTAATCATCATGCATTGTCTACAACAATCACGACTATCCTCCACCGATAGCCCAAAGCAGTTATTTCTAAACAGAAAATAAATGCACAAATGGATATTCAATCAACATTTCTTTTCCTCATTTCTCACAATTAATTATCCCAATTAATTATACAATGTAATTAGGCCAGTTTCCATAATTACCATTACAACCCTTAGGTCCCATTTTCATCAATGGCTCAACATTAATTCCATTTCTCTATGCCAAACATGCATTCAGGTTTATTATGAATAAAACCCCAACTTTTGTAAAATTACACAAAAGCCCCAAACTTTCACAAAATTACCAAACCAACCCCAACATCTCAAAATACCAAAATTTAAAGACAAAACCCATAGAGAGGAGTAGGATATCCCTACCTCAAAGTTTGAGCCAAAAAGGAGATGAAGACTCGAAGATCAACTTGCTCCAAATCCAAACTTTTTCAGATTATATCAAAGCTCTTAACGCCCTCTATCTTTTTAACAAAGGCCCTAGGCTAGATTCACACCCTAGGGAGATCAAATCTTAGAGAGAGAGCAAGTGTAGAGAGAGAGAGTCTCGGATTTAGGTTTTGGAAGAAAAAAAAAGTGAAAAACTGCAGCTCAAACCCGCTGCTGTTCGCTGATATAAAACATGCTCGCTCGAGCGAAGCCTTCGTCGCTCGAGCAACCAGACACAGAAACTCTCGCTCGAGCCAAGAAGTTCTCGATCGAGCGAAGAAAAACCCAGACCGCTCGAGCGAAGGAAGCTCGCTCGAGCCAAGAAAGGCAACTCTCAGGTCCAGAACCAGACACGAATTTAACTCTCGCTCGAGCGACCACTCCTCGCTAGAGCGAAGACCCAAAATTCTGGGCAGCAACACTTGGCTCCCAAACACAACCAACCTGTAACAAATCTGCCCAACACATCCTATAACTCAATATACAAAGTAAAAAGGATGCAAACAAGATAATAACAACTACCAACAACCACAGACACATGCCCGGATCACTGTACAACAAGGGTAAACCCGGGATCGCTATAAGTTTAATAGAAAAGTAAATTGAATAAAAATGGAAGTTGAATAAAAATAAAAAGGAAAGTTCCAGAAAATAAAAAACGGAAGTTCAATCCAGAAACCACTATACCTTAACGATCTATTTGGAAATTAAATAAAAAAGGAAGTGTAATAGAAAAGTAAATTGAATAAAAATGGAAGTTGAGTAAAAATAAAAATGAAAGTTGCAAAAAATTAAAAATGGAAGTTCAATCCAAAAAACACTACACCTTAACCATCTATTTGGAAATTAAATAAAAAAGGAAGTTTAATAGAAAAGTAAATTTAATAAAAATGGAAGTTGAATAAAAATAAAAATGAAAGTTGCATAAAATTAAAAATGGAAGTTCCATCCAAAAACCACTATACCTTAACGATATATTTGGAAATTAAATAAAAAAGGAAGTTGAGTAGAAAAGAAACTTGAATAAAAAAGGAAGATGAATAAAAATAAAAATGGAAGTTGTAGAAAATTAAAAATGGAAGTTCAATCCAGAAACCACTATACCTTAACGATCTATTTGGAAATTAAATAAAAAAGGAAGTTTAATAGAAAAGTAAATTGATTAAAAATGGAAGTAGAATAAAAATGAAAATGAAAGTTGCATAAAATTAAAAATGGAAGTTCTATCCGGAAACCACTGTACCATAACGATCTACTTGGAAATTAAATAAAAAAGGAAGTTTAATAGGAAAGTAAATTGAATTAAAATGGAAGTAGAATAAAAATAAAAATGAAAGTTTCATAAAATTAAAAATGGAAGTTCAAACCAGAAACCACTATACCTTAACGATCTATTTGGAAATTAAATAAAAAAGGAAGTTTAATAGAAAAGTAAATTGAATAAAAATGGAAGTTGAATAAAAATATAAATGAAAGTTGCAGAAAATTAAATATGGAAGTTCAATCCAGAAACCACTATACCTTAACGACCTATTTGGAAATTAAATAAAAAAATGAAGTTTAATAGAAAAGTAAATTGAATAAAAATGGAAGTCGAATAAAAATAAAAATGGAAGTTGCAGAAAATTAAATATGGAAGTTCAATCCCGAAACCGCTATACATTAAAGATCTATTTGGAAATTAAATAAAAAAAGGAAGTTTAAGAGAAAAGTAAATTGCATAAAAATGGAAGTTGAAGAAAAATAAAAATGAAAGTTGCAGAAAATTAAATATGGAAGTTCAATCCAGAAACCACTATACCTTAACGATCTATTTGGAAATTAAATAAAAAAAAGAAGTTTAATAGAAAAGTAAATTGAATAAAAATGGAAGTTGCAGAAAATAAAATATGGAAATTCAATCCAGAAACCACTATACCTTAACGATCTATTTCGAAATTAAATAAAAAAAGGAAGTTTAATAGAAAAGTAAATTGCATAAAAATGGAAGTTGAAGAAAAATAAAAATGAAAGTTGCAGAAAATTAAATATGGAAGTTCAATCCAGAAACCACTATACCTTAACGATCTATTTTGAAATTAAATTAAAAAAGGAAGTTTAATAGAAAAGTAAATTGCATAAAAAAGGAAGTTGGAGAAAAATAATAATGAAAGTTGCAGAAAATTAAATATGGAAGTTCAATCCCGAAAGCACTATACCTTAACGATCTATTTGGAAATTAAATAAAAAAAGGAAGTTTAATAGAAAAGTAAATTGAATAAAAATGGAAGTTGAATAAAAATAAAAATGGAAGTAGCCGAAAATGAAATATGGAAGTTCAATCCAAAAACCACTATACCTTAACGATCTATTTGGAAATTAAATAAAAAAAGGAAGTTTAATAGAAAAGTAAATTGCATAAAAATGGAAGTTGAAGAAAAATAAAAATGAAAGTTGCAGAAAATTAAATATGGAAGTTCAATCCAGAAACCACTATACCTTAACGATCTATTTGGAAATTAAATAAAAAAGGAAGTTCAATAGAAAAGTAAATTGCATAAAAATGGAAGTTGAATAAAAATAAAAATGAAAGTTGTAGAAAATTAAATATGGAAGTTCAATCCTGAAACCATTATACCTTAACGATCTATTTGGAAATTAAATAAAAAAGGAAGTTTAATAAAAAAATAAATTGCATAAAGTGGAAGTAGAATAAAAATAAAAATGAAAGTTGCATAAAATTAAAAATGGAAGTTCAATCCAAAAACCACTATACTTTAACGATCTATTTGGAAATTAAATAAAAAAAAGGAAGTTTAATAGAAAAGAAAATTGAATAAAAATGGAAGTTGAATAAAAATAAAAATGGAAGTTGCTGAAAATTAAATATGGAAGTTCAATCCAGAAACCACTATACCTTAACGATCTATTTGGAAATTAAATAAAAAAAGGAAGTTTAATAGAAAAGTAAATCGAATAAAAATGGAAGTTGAATAAAAATAAAAATGGAAGTTGCAGAAAATTAAATATGGAAGTTCAATCCAGAAACCGCTATACCTTAACAATCTATTTGGAAATTAAATAAAAAAAGGAAGTTTAATAGAAAAGCAAATTGCATAAAATGGAAGAAGAATAAAAATAAAAATGAAAGTTGCATAAAATTAAAAATGGAAGTTCAATCCAAAAACCACTATATTTTAACGATCTATTTGGAAATTAAATAAAAAAAAGGAAGTTTAATTGAAAAGTAAATTGAATAAAAATGGAAGTTGAATAAAAATAAAAAAGGAAGTTGCAGAAATTAAATATGGAAGTTCAATTTAGAAACCACTATACCTTAACGATCTATTTGGAAATTAAATAAAAAAAGGAAGTTTAATAGAAAAGTAAATTGAATAAAAATGGAAGTTGAATAAAAATAAAAATAGAAGTTGCAGATTATTAAATATGGAAGTTCAATCCAGAAACCGCTATACCTTAACGATCTATTTGGAAATTAAATAAAAAAAGGAAGTTTAATAGAAAAGTAAATTGCGTAAAATGGAAGTAGAATAAAAATAAAAATGAAAGTTGCATAAAATTAAAAATGGAAGTTCAATCCAAAAATCACTATACTTGAACGATCTATTTGGAACTTAAATAAAAAAACAAGTTTAATAAAAAGTAAATTGAATAAAAATAGAAGTTGAATAAAAATAAAAATGGAAGTTGCAGAAAATTAAATATGGAAGTTCAATCCCGAAACGACTATACCTTAACGATCCATTTGGAAATTAAATAAAAAAGGAAGTTTAATAGAAAAGTAAATTGAATAAAAATGTAAGTTGAATAAAAATAAAAATGGAGGTTGCAGAAAATTAAATATGAAAGTTCAATTTAGAAACCACTATACCTTAACGATCTATTTGGAAATTAAATAAAAAAATGAAGTTTAATAGAAAAGTAAATTGAATAAAAATGGAAGTTGAATAAAAATAAAAATGGAAGTTTAAGATTATTAAATATGGAAGTTCAATCCAGAAACCGCTATACCTTAACGATCTATTTGGAAATTAAATAAAAAAAAGGAAGTTTAATAGAAAAGTAAATTGCATAAAATGGAAGTGGAATAAAAATAAAAATGAAAGTTGCATAAAATTAAAAATGGAAGTTCAATCCAAAAACCACTATACTTTAACGATCTATTTGGAAATTAAATAAAAAAAAGGAAGTTTAATAGAAAAGAAAATTGAATAAAAATGGAAGTTCAATAAAAATAAAAACGGAAGTTGCAGAAAATTAAATATGGAAGTTCAATCCAGAAAGCACTATACCTTAACGATCTATTTGGAAATTAAATAAAAAAATGAAGTTTAATAGAAAAGTAAATTGAATAAAAATGGAAGTTGAATAAAAATAAAAATGGAAGTTGCAGATTATTAAATATGGAAGTTCAATCCAGAAACCGCTATACCTTAACGATCTATTTGGAAATTAAATAAAAAAAGGAAGTTTAATAGAAAAGTAAATTGCATAAAATGGTAGTGGAATAAAAATAAAAATGAAAGTTGCATAAAATTAAAAATGGAAGTTCAATCCAAAAACCACTATACTTTAACGATCTATTCGGAAATTAAATAAAAAAAAAGGAAGTTTAATAGAAAAGAAAATTGAATAAAAATGGAAGTTGAATAAAAATAAAAACGGAAGTTGCAGAAAATTAAATATGGAAGTTCAATCCAGAAAGCACTATACCTTAACGATCTATTTGGAAATTAAATAAAAAAAGGAAGTTTAATAGAAAAGTAAATCGAATAAAAATGGAAGTTGAATAAAAATAAAAATGGAAGTTGCAGAAAATTAAATATGGAAGTTCAATCCAGAAACCGCTATACCTTAACGATCTATTTGGAAATTAAATAAAAAAAGGAAGTTTAACGGAAAAGTAAATTGCATAAAATGGAAGCAGAATAAAAATAAAAATGAAAGTTGCATAAAATTAAAAATGGAAGTTCAATCCAAAAACCACTATACTTTAACGATCTATTTGGAAATTAAATAAAAAAAAGGAAGTTTAATAGAAAAGTAAATTGAATAAAAATGGAAGCTGAATAAAAATAAAAATGAAAGTTCAATCCAGAAACCACTATACCTTAACGATCTTTTTGGAAATTAAATAAAAAAAGGAAGTTTAATAGAAAAGTAAATTGAATAAAAATAAAAATGGAAGTTGCAGAAAATTAAATATGGAAGTTCAATCCAGAAACCGCTATACCTTAACGATCTATTTGGAAATTAAATAAAAAAAGGAAGTTTAATAGAAAAGCAAATTGCATAAAATGGAAGAAGAATAAAAATAAAAATGAAAGTTACATAAAATTAAAAATGGAAGTTCAATCCAGAAACCACTATACTTTAACGATCTATTTGGAAATTAAATTAAAAAAAGGAAGTTTAATTGAAATGTAAATTGAATAAAAATGGAAGTTGAATAAAAATAAAAATGGAAGTTGCAGAAAATTAAATATGGAAGTTCAATTTAGAAACCACTATACCTTAACGATCTATTTGGAAATTAAATAAAAAAGGAAGTTTAATAGAAAAATAAATTGCATAAAGTGGAAGTAGAATAAAAATAAAAATGAAAGTTGCATAAAATTAAAAATGGAAGTTCAATCCAAAAACCACTATACTTTAACGATCTATTTGGAAATTAAATAAAAAAAAGGAAGTTTAATAGAAAAGAAAATTGAATAAAAATGGAAGTTGAATAAAAATAAAAATGGAAGTTGCTGAAAATTAAATATGGAAGTTCAATCCAGAAACCACTATACCTTAACGATCTATTTCGAAATTAAATAAAAAAAGGAAGTTTAATAGAAAAGTAAATTGCATAAAAATGGAAGTTGAAGAAAAATAAAAATGAAAGTTGCAGAAAATTAAATATGGAAGTTCAATCCAGAAACCACTATACCTTAACGATCTATTTAGAAATTAAATTAAAAAAGGAAGTTTAATAGAAAAGTAAATTGCATAAAAAAGGAAGTTGGAGAAAAATAATAATGAAAGTTGCAGAAAATTAAATATGGAAGTTCAATCCCGAAAGCACTATACCTTAACGATCTATTTGGAAATTAAATAAAAAAAGGAAGTTTAATAGAAAAGTAAATTGAATAAAAATGGAAGTTGAATAAAAATAAAAATGGAAGTAGCCGAAAATGAAATATGGAAGTTCAATCCAAAAACCACTATACCTTAACGATCTATTTGGAAATTAAATAAAAAAAAGGAAGTTTAATAGAAAAGTAAATTGCATAAAAATGGAAGTTGAAGAAAAATAAAAATGAAAGTTGCAGAAAATTAAATATGGAAGTTCAATCCAGAAACCACTATACTTTAACGATCTATTTGGAAATTAAATAAAAAAGGAAGTTCAATAGAAAAGTAAATTGCATAAAAATGGAAGTTGAATAAAAATAAAAATGAAAGTTGTAGAAAATTAAATATGGAAGTTCAATCCCGAAACCATTATACCTTAACGATCTATTTGGAAATTAAATAAAAAAGGAAGTTTAATAGAAAAATAAATTGCATAAAGTGGAAGTAGAATAAAAATAAAAATGAAAGTTGCATAAAATTAAAAATGGAAGTTCAATCCAAAAACCACTATACTTTAACGATCTATTTGGAAATTAAATAAAAAAAAGGAAGTTTAATAGAAAAGAAAATTGAATAAAAATGGAAGTTGAATAAAAATAAAAATGGAAGTTGCTGAAAATTAAATATGGAAGTTCAATCCAGAAACCACTATACCTTAACGATCTATTTGGAAATTAATTAAAAAAAGGAAGTTTAATAGAAAAGTAAATCGAATAAAAATGGAAGTTGAATAAAAATAAAAATGGAAGTTGCAGAAAATTAAATATGGAAGTTCAATCCAGAAACCGCTATACCTTAACAATCTATTTGGAAATTAAATAAAAAAAGGAAGTTTAATAGAAAAGCAAATTGCATAAAATGGAAGAAGAATAAAAATAAAAATGAAAGTTGCATAAAATTAAAAATGGAAGTTCAATCCAAAAACCACTATACTTTAACGATCTATTTGGAAATTAAATAAAAAAAAGGAAGTTTAATTGAAAAGTAAATTGAATAAAAATGGAAGTTGAATAAAAATAAAAATGGAAGTTTCAGAAAATTAAATATGGAAGTTCAATTTAGAAACCACTATACCTTAACGATCTATTTGGAAATTAAATAAAAAAAGGAAGTTTAATAGAAAAGTAAATTGAATAAAAATGGAAGTTGAATAAAAATAAAAATGGAAGTTGCAGATTATTAAATATGGAAGTTCAATCCAGAAACCGCTATACCTTAACGATCTATTTGGAAATTAAATAAAAAAAGGAAGTTTAATAGAAAAGTAAATTGCGTAAAATGGAAGTAGAATAAAAATAAAAATGAAAGTTGCATAAAATTAAAAATGGAAGTTCAATCCAAAAATCACTATACTTGAACGATCTATTTGGAACTTAAATAAAAAAACAAGTTTAATAAAAAGTAAATTGAATAAAAATAGAAGTTGAATAAAAATAAAAATGGAAGTTGCAGAAAATTAAATATGGAAGTTCAATCCCGAAACGACTATACCTTAACGATCCATTTGGAAATTAAATAAAAAAGGAAGTTTAATAGAAAAGTAAATTGAATAAAAATGTAAGTTGAATAAAAATAAAAATGGAGGTTGCAGAAAATTAAATATGAAAGTTCAATTTAGAAACCACTATACCTTAACGATCTATTTGGAAATTAAATAAAAAAATGAAGTTTAATAGAAAAGTAAATTGAATAAAAATGGAAGTTGCAGATTATTAAATATGGAAGTTCAATCCAGAAACCGCTATACCTTAACGATCTATTTGGAAATTAAATAAAAAAAGGAAGTTTAATAGAAAAGTAAATTGCATAAAATGGAAGTGGAATAAAAATAAAAATGAAAGTTGCATAAAATTAAAAATGGAAGTTCAATCCAAAAACCACTATACTTTAACGATCTATTTGGAAATTAAATAAAAAAAAGGAAGTTTAATAGAAAAGAAAATTGAATAAAAATGGAAGTTGAATAAAAATAAAAACGGAAGTTGCAGAAAATTAAATATGGAAGTTCAATCCAGAAAGCACTATACCTTAACGATCTATTTGGAAATTAAATAAAAAAAGGAAGTTTAATAGAAAAGTAAATCGAATAAAAATGGAAGTTGAATAAAAATAAAAATGGAAGTTGCAGAAAATTAAATATGGAAGTTCAATCCAGAAACCGCTATACCTTAACGATCTATTTGGAAATTAAATAAAAAAAGGAAGTTTAACGGAAAAGTAAATTGCATAAAATGGAAGCTGAATAAAAATAAAAATGAAAGTTGCATAAAATTAAAAATGGAAGTTCAATCCAAAAACCACTATACTTTAACGATCTATTTGGAAATTAAATAAAAAAAAGGAAGTTTAATAGAAAAGTAAATTGAATAAAAATGGAAGCTAAATAAAAATAAAAATGAAAGTTCAATCCAGAAACCACTATACCTTAACGATCTTTTTGGAAATTAAATAAAAAAAGGAAGTTTAATAGAAAAGTAAATTGAATAAAAATGGAAGTTGAATAAAAATAAAAATTGAAGTTGCAGAAAATTAAATATGGAAGTTCAATCCAGAAACCGCTATACCTTAACGATCTATTTGGAAATTAAATAAAAAAAGGAAGTTTAATAGAAAAGCAAATTGCATAAAATGGAAGAAGAATAAAAATAAAAATGAAAGTTACATAAAATTAAAAATGGAAGTTCAATCCAGAAACCACTATACTTTAACGATCTATTTGGAAATTAAATAAAAAAAAGGAAGTTTAATTGAAAAGTAAATTGAATAAAAATGGAAGTTGAATAAAAATAAAAATGGAAGTTGCAGAAAATTAAATATGGAAGTTCAATTTAGAAACCACTATACCTTAACGATCTATTTGGAAATTAAATAAAAAAAGGAAGTTTAATAGAAAAGTAAATTGAATAAAAATGGCAGTTGAATAAAAATAAAAATGGAAGTTGCAGATTATTAAATATGGAAGTTCAATCCAGAAACTGCTATACCTTAACGATCTATTTGGAAATTAAATAAAAAAAGGAAGTTTAATAGAAAAGTAAATTGCGTAAAATGGAAGTAGAATAAAAATAAAAATGAAAGTTGCATAAAATTAAAAATGGAAGTTCAATCCAAAAATCACTATACTTTAACGATCTATTTGGAACTTAAATAAAAAAACAAGTTTAATAAAAAGTAAATTGAATAAAAATAGAAGTTGAATAAAAATAAAAATGGAAGTTGCAGAAAATTAAATATGGAAGTTCAATCCCGAAACGACTATACCTTAACGATCCATTTGGAAATTAAATAAAAAAGGAAGTTTAATAGAAAAGTAAATTGAATAAAAATGTAAGTTGAATAAAAATAAAAATGGAGGTTGCAGAAAATTAAATATGAAAGTTCAATTTAGAAACCACTATACCTTAACGATCTATTTGGAAATTAAATAAAAAAATGAAGTTTAATAGAAAAGTAAATTGAATAAAAATGGAAGTTGAATAAAAATAAAAATGGAAGTTGCAGATTATTAAATATGGAAGTTCAATCCAGAAACCGCTATACCTTAACGATCTATTTGGAAATTAAATAAAAAAAGGAAGTTTAATAGAAAAGTAAATTGCATAAAATGGAAGTGGAATAAAAATAAAAATGAAAGTTGCATAAAATTAAAAATGGAAGTTCAATCCAAAAACCACTATACTTTAACGATCTATATGGAAATTAAATAAAAAAAAGGAAGTTTAATAGAAAAGAAAATTGAATAAAAATGGAAGTTGAATAAAAATAAAAACGGAAGTTGCAGAAAATTAAATATGGAAGTTCAATCCAGAAAGCACTATACCTTAACGATCTATTTGGAAATTAAATAAAAAAAGGAAGTTTAATAGAAAAGTAAATCGAATAAAAATGAAAGTTGAATAAAAATAAAAATGGAAGTTGCAGAAAATTAAATATGGAAGTTCAATCCAGAAACCGCTATACCTTAACGATCTATTTGGAAATTAAATAAAAAAAGGAAGTTTAACGGAAAAGTAAATTGCATAAAATGGAAGCAGAATAAAAATAAAAATGAAAGTTGCATAAAATTAAAAATGGAAGTTCAATCCAAAAACCACTATACTTTAACGATCTATTTGGAAATTAAAGAAAAAAAAAGGAAGTTTAATAGAAAAGTAAATTGAATAAAAATGGAAGCTGAATAAAAATAAAAATGAAAGTTCAATCCAGAAACCACTATACCTTAACGATCTTTTTGGAAATTAAATAAAAAAAGGAAGTTTAATAGAAAAGTAAATTGAATAAAAATGGAAGTTGAATAAAAATAAAAATGGAAGTTGCAGAAAATTAAATATGGAAGTTCAATCCAGAAACCGCTATACCTTAACGATCTATTTAGAAATTAAATAAAAAAAGGAAGTTTAATAGAAAAGCAAATTGCATAAAATGGAAGTAGAATAAAAATAAAAATGAAAGTTGCATAAAATTAAAAATGGAAGTTCAATCCAAAAACGACTATACTTTATTGATCTATTTGGAAATTAAATAAGAAAGGAAGTTTAATAGAAAAGTAAATTGAATAAAAATGGAAGTTGAATAAAAATAAAAATGGAAGTTGCAGAAAATTAAATATGGAAGTTCAATCCAGAAACCACTATACCTTAACGATCTATTTGGAAATTAAATAAAAAAAGGAAGTTTCATAGAAAAGTAAATTGCATAAAAATAGAAGTTGAAGAAAAATAAAAATGAAAGTTGCAGAAAATTAAATATGGAAGTTCAATCCAGAAACCACTATACCTTAACGATCTATTTGGAAATTAAACAAAAAAGGAAGTTCAATAGAAAAGTAAATTGCATAAAAATGGAAGTTGAATAAAAATAAAAATGGAAGTAGCCGAAAATGAAATATGGAAGTTCAATCCAAAAACCACTATACCTTAACGATCTATTTGGAAATTAAATAAAAAAGGAAGTTTAATAGAAAAGTAAATTGAATAAAAATGGAAGTAAAATAAAAATAAAAAGGAAAGTTCCAGAAAATTAAAAGCGGAAGTTCAATCCCGAAACCACTATACCTTAACGATCTATTTGGAAATTAAATAAAAAAGGAAGTAGAATAAAAATAAAAATTAAAAATGGAAGTTCATTCCAGAAACCACTATACCATAACAATCTACTTGGAAATTAAATAAAAAAGGAAGTTTCATAGGAAAGTAAATTGAATTAAAATGGAAGTAGAATAAAAATAAAAATGAAAGTTGCGTAAAATTGAAAATGGAAGTTCATTCCAGAAACCACTATAACTTAACGATCTATTTGGAAATTAAATAAAAAAAGGAAGTTTAATAGAAAAGTAAATTGTATAAAAATAGAAGTTGAATAAAAATAAAAATGAAAGTTGTAGAAAATTAAATATGGAAGTTCAATACAGAAACCACGATACCTTAACGATCTATTTGGAAATTAAAGAAAAAAGGAAGTTTAATAGAAAAATAAATTGCATAAAGTGGAAGTAGAATAAAAATAAAAATGAAAGTTGCATAAAATTAAAAATGGAAGTTCAATCCAAAAACCACTATACTTTAACGATCTATTTGGAAATTAAATAAAAAAAAGGATGTTTAATACAAAAGAAAAATGAATAAAAATGGAAGTTGAATAAAAATAAAAATGGAAGTTGCAGAAAATTAAATATGGAAGTTCAATCCAGAAACCACTATACCTTAACGATCTATTTGGAAATTAAATAAAAAAAGGAAGTTTAATAGAAAAGTTAATCGAATAAAAATGGAAGTTGAATAAAAACAAAAATGGAAGTTGCAGAAAATTAAATATGGAAGTTCAATCCAGAAACCGCTATACCTTAACAATCTATTTGGAAATTAAATAAAAAAAGGAAGTTTAATAGAAAAGCAAATTGCATAAAATGGAAGAAGAATAAAAATAAAAATGAAAGTTGCATAAAATTAAAAATGGAAGTTCAATCCAAAAACCACTATACTTTAACGATCTGTTTGGAAATTAAATAAAAAAAAGGAAGTTTAATTGAAAAGTAAATTGAATAAAAATGGAAGTTGAATAAAAATAAAAATGGAAGTTGCAGAAAATTAAATATGGAAGTTCAATCCAGAAACCACTATACCTTAACGATCTATTTGGAAATTAAATAAAAAAAGGAAGTTTAATACAAAAGTAAATTGAATAAAAATTGAAGTTGAATAAAAACAAAAATAGAAGTTGCAGAAAATTAAATATGGAAGTTCAATCCAGAAACCGCTATACCTTAACGATCTATTTGGAAATTAAATAAAAAAAGGAAGTTTAATAGAAAAGTAAATTGCATAAAATGGAAGTAGAATAAAAATAAAAATGAAAGTTGCATAAAATTAAAAATGGAAGTTCAATCCAAAAACGACTATACTTTATTGATCTATTTGGAAATTAAATAAGAAAGGAAGTATAATAGAAAAGTAAATTGAATAAAAATGGAAGTTGAATAAAAATAAAAATGGAAGTTGCAGGAAATTAAATATGGAAGCTCAATCCAGAAACCGCTATACCTTAACAATCTATTTGGAAATTAAATAAAAAAGGAAGTTTAATAGAAAAGTAAATTGCATAAAAATGGAAGTAGAATTAAAATAAAAATGAAAGTTGTATAAAATTAAAAAAGAAAGTTCAATCCAAAAACCACTATACTTTTACGATCTATTTGGAAATTAAATAAAAAACGAAGTTTAATAGAAAAGTAAATTGAATAAAAATGGAAGTTGAATAAAAATAAAAATGGAAGTTGAAGAAAATTAAATATGAAAGTTCAATCCAGAAACCACTATACCTTAACGATCTACTTGGAAATTAAACAAAAAAAGAAGTTTCATAGAAAAGTAAATTGAATAAAAATGGAATTTGAATATAAATAAAAATGGAAGTTGCGGAAAATTAAATATGGAAGTTCAATCCCGAAACCACTATACCTTAACGATCTATTTGGAAATTAAATAAAAAAGGTAGTTTAATTGAAAAGTAAATTGCATAAAATGGAAGTAGAATAAAAATAAAAATGGAAGTTGCAGAAAATTAAATATGGAAGTTCAATCCAGAAACCACTATACCTTAACGATCTATTTAGAAATTAAATAAAAAAAGGAAGTTTAATAGAAAAGTAAATTGCATAAAAATGGAAGTTGAAGAAAAATAAAAATGAAAGTTGCAGAAAATTAAATATGGAAGTTCAATCCGAAAGCACTAGACCTTATCGATCTATTTGGAAATTAAATAAAAAAAGGAAGTTTAATAGAAAAGTAAATTCAATAAAAATGGAAGTAGAATAAAAATAAAAATGGAAGTTGCAGAAAATTAAATATGGAAGTTCAATCCAGAAACCGCTATACATTAACGATCTATTTGGAAATTAAATAAAAAAAGTAAGTTTAATAGAAAAGTAAATTGCATAAAAATGGAAGTTGAAGAAAAATAAAAATGGAAGTTGCAGAAAATTAAATATAGAAGTTCAATCCAGAAACCACTATACCTTAACGATCTATTTAGAAATTAAATAAAAAAAGGAAGTTTAATAGAAAAGTAAATTGCATAAAAATGGAAGTTGAAGAAAAATAAAAATGAAAGTTGCAGAAAATTAAATATGGAAGTTCAATCCGAAAGCACTATACCTTAACGATCTATTTGGAAATTAAATAAAAAAAGGAAGTTTAATAGAAAAGTAAATTGAATAAAAATGGAAGTTGAATAAAAATAAAAATGGAAGTTGCAGAAAATTAAATATGGAAGTTCAATCCAGAAACCACTATACCTTAACGATCAATTTGGAAATTAAATAAAAAAGGAAGTTTAATAGAAAAGTAAATTGCATAAAAATGGAAGTTGAAGAAAAATAAAAATGAAAGTTGCAGAAAATTAAATATGGAAGTTCAATCCAAAAACCATTATACCTTAACGATCTATTTGGAAATGAAACAAAAAAGGAAGTTCAATAGAAAAGTAAATTGCATAAAAATGGAAGTTTAATAAAAATAAAAATGGAAGTAGCCGAAAATGAAATATGGAAGTTCAATCCAAAAACCACTATACCTTAACGATCTATTTGGAAATTAAATAAAAAAAGGAAGTTTAATAGAAAAGTAAATTGCATAAAAATGGAAGTTGAAGAAAAATAAAAATGAAAGTTGCAGAAAATTAAATATGGAAGTTCAATCCAGAAACCACTATACCTTAACGATCTATTTGGAAATTAAATAAAAAAAAGGAAGTTTAATAGAAAAGTAAATTGAATAAAAATGGAAGTTGAATAAAAATAAAAATGGAAGTTGCAGAAAATTAATTATGGAAGTTCAATCCGGAAACCACTATACCTTAACGATCTATTTGGAAATTAAATAAAAAAAGGAAGTTTAATTGAAAAGTAAATTGAATAAAAATGGAAGTTAAATAAAAAGAAAAATGGAAGTTGCAGAAAATTAAATATCGAAGTTCAATCCAGAAACCGCTATACCTTAACGATCTATTTGGAAATTAAATAAAAAAAGGAAGTTTAATAGAAAAGTAAATTGCATAAAATGGAAGTTGAGTAAAAATAAAAATGAAAGTTGCAGAAAATTAAATATGGAAGTTCAATCCCGAAACGACTATACCTTAACGATCCATTTGGAAATTAAATAAAAAAGAAAGTTTAATAGAAAAGTAAATTGCATAAAATGGATGTAGAATAAAAATAAAAATGAAAGTTGCATAGAATTAAAAATGGAAGTTCAATCCAAAAACGACTATGTTTTATTGATCTATTTGGAAATTAAATAAGAAAGGAAGTTTAATAGAAAAGTAAATTGAATAAAAATGGAAGTTGAATAAAAATAGAAATGGAAGTTGCAGAAAATAATATATGGAAGTTCAATCCAGAAACCACTATACCTTAACGATCTATTTGGAAATTAAATAAAAAAGGAAGTTCAATAGAAAAGTAAATTGAATTAAAATGGAAGTAGAATGAAAATAAAAATGAAGGTTGCATAAAATTAAAAATGGAAGTTCAATCCAGAAACAACTATACCTTAACGATATATTTGGAAATTAAATAAAAAAGAAAGTTTAATAGAAAAGTAAATTGAATAAAAATGGAATTTGAATAAAAATAAAAATGAAAATTGCCGAAAATTAAATATGGAAGTTCAATCCAGAAACCACTATACCTTAACGATCTATTTTGAAATTAAATAAAAAAGGAAGTTTAATACAAAAGTAAATTGAATAAAAATGGAAGTTGAATAAAAATAAAAAGGAAAGTTCCAGAAAATTAAAAGCGGAAGTTCAATCCAGAAACCACTATACCTTAACGATCTATTTTGAAATTAAATAAAAAAGGAAGTGTAATAGAAAAGTAAATTGAATAAAAATGGAAGTTGAGTAAAAATAAAAATGAAAGTTGCATAAAATTAAAAATGGAAGTTCAATTCAAAAAACACTACACCTTAACCATCTATTTGGAAATTAAATAAAAAAGGAAGTTTAATAGAAAAGTAAATTTAATAAAATTGGAAGTTGAATAAAAATAAAAATGAAAGTTGCATAAAATTAAAAATGGAAGTTCCATCCAAAAACCACTATACCTTAACGATATATTTGGAAATTAAATAAAAAAGGAAGTTGAGTAGAAAAGAAATTTGAATAAAAAAGGAAGATGAATAAAAATAAAAATGGAAGTTGTAGAAAATTTAAAATGGAAGTTCAATCCAGAAACCACTATACCTTAACGATCTATTTGGAAATTAAATAAAAAAGGAAGTTTAATAGAAAAGTAAATTGATTAAAAGTGGAAGTAGAATAAAAATGGAAATGAAAGTTGCATAAAATTAAAAATGGAAGTTCTATCCAGAAACCACTGTACCATAACGATCAGCTTGGAAATTAAATAAAAAAGGAAGTTTCATAGGAAAGTAAATTGAATTAAAATGGAAGAAGAATAAAAATAAAAATGAAAGTTTCATAAAATTAAAAATGGAAGTTCAAACCAGAAACCACTATACCTTAACGATCTATTTGGAAATTAAATAAAAAAGGAAGTTTAATAGAAAGCTAAATTGAAAAAAAATGGAAGTTCAATAAAAATATAAATGAAAGTTGCAGAAAATTAAATATGGAAGTTCAATCCAGAAACCACTATACCTTAACGACCTATCTGGAAATTAAATAAAAAAATGAAGTTTAATAGAAAAGTAAATTGAATAAAAATGGAAGTCGAATAAAAATAAAAATGGAAGTTGCAGAAAATTAAATATGGAAGTTCAATCCCGAAACCGCTATACATTAAAGATCTATTTGGAAATTAAATAAAAAAAGGAAGTTTAATAGAAAAGTAAATTGCATAAAAATGGAAGTTGAAGAAAAATAAAAATGAAAGTTGCAGAAAATTAAATATGGAAGTTCAATCCAGAAACCACTATACCTTAACGATCTATTTGGAAATTAAATAAAAAAAAGAAGTTTAATAGAAAAGTAAATTGAATAAAAATGGAAGTTGCAGAAAATAAAATATGGAAATGCAATCCAGAAACCACTATACCTTAACGATCTATTTGGAAATTAAATAAAAAAAGGAAGTTTAATAGAAAAGTAAATTGCATAAAAATGGAAGTTGAAGAAAAATAAAAAAGAAATTGCAGAAAATTAAATATGGAAGTTCAATCCAGAAACCACTATACCTTAACGATCTATTTAGAAATTAAATTAAAAAAGGAAGTTTAATGGAAAAGTAAATTGCATAAAAATGGAAGTTGAAGAAAAATAATAATGAAAGTTGCAGAAAATTAAATATGGAAGTTCAATCCCGGAAGCACTATACCTTAACGATCTATTTGGAAATTAAACCAAAAAAGGAAGTTTAATAGAAAAGTAAATTGAATAAAAATGGAAGTTGAATAAAAATAAAAATGGAAGTAGCCGAAAATGAAATATGGAAGTTCAATCCAAAAACCACTATACCTTAACGATCTATTTGGAAATTAAATAAAAAAAGGAAGTTTAATAGAAAAGTAAATTGCATAAAAATGGAAGTTGAAGAAAAATAAAAATGAAAGTTGCAGAAAATTAAATATGGAAGTTCAATCCAGAAACCACTATACCTTAACGATCTATTTGGAAATTAAATAAAAAAAAGAAGTTTAATAGAAAAGTAAATTGAATAAAAATGGAAGTTGAATAAAAATAAAAATGGAAGTTGCAGAAAATTAATTATGGAAGTTCAATCCAGAAACCACTATACCTTAACGATCTATTTGGAAATTAAATAAAAAAAGGAAGTTTAATAGAAAAGTAAATTGAATAAAAATGGAAGTGGAATAAAAATAAAAATGGAAGTTGCAGAAAATTAAATATCGAAGTTCAATCCAGAAACCGCTATACCTTTACGATCTATTTGGAAATTAAATAAAAAAAGGAAGTTTAATAGAAAAGTAAATTGCATAAAATGGAAGTTGAGTAAAAATAAAAATGAAAGTTGCAGAAAATTAAATATGGAAGTTCAATCCCGAAACGACTATACCTTAACGATCCATTTGGAAATTAAATAAAAAAGAAAGTTTAATAGAAAAGTAAATTGCATAAAATGGATGTAGAATAAAAATAAAAATGAAAGTTGCATAGAATTAAAAATGGAAGTTCAATCCAAAAACGACTATGCTTTATTGATCTATTTGGAAATTAAATAAGAAAGGAAGTTTAATAGAAAAGTAAATTGAATAAAAATGGAAGTTGAATAAAAATAGAAATGGAAGTTGCAGAAAATAATATATGGAAGTTCAATCCAGAAACCACTATACCTTAACGATCTATTTGGAAATTAAATAAAAAAGGAAGTTCAATAGAAAAGTAAATTGAATTAAAATGGAAGTAGAATGAAAATAAAAATGAAGGTTGCATAAAATTAAAAATGGAAGTTCAATCCAGAAACCACTATATCTTAACGATATATTTGGAAATTAAATAAAAAAGAAAGTTTAATAGAAAAGTAAATTGAATAAAAATGGAATTTGAATAAAAATAAAAATGAAAATTGCCGAAAATTAAATATGGAAGTTCAATCCAGAAACCACTATACCTTAACGATCTATTTTGAAATTAAATAAAAAAAGGAAGTTTAATACAAAAGTAAATTGAATAAAAATGGAAGTTGAATAAAAATAAAAAGGAAAGTTCCAGAAAATTAAAAGCGGAAGTTCAATCCAGAAACCACTATACCTTAACGATCTATTTTGAAATTAAATAAAAAAGGAAGTGTAATAGAAAAGTAAATTGAATAAAAATGGAAGTTGAGTAAAAATAAAAATGAAAGTTGCATAAAATTAAAAATGGAAGTTCAATTCAAAAAACACTACACCTTAACCATCTATTTGGAAATTAAATAAAAAAGGAAGTTTAATAGAAAAGTACATTTAATAAAATTGGAAGTTGAATAAAAATAAAAATGAAAGTTGCATAAAATTAAAAATGGAAGTTCCATCCAAAAACCACTATACCTTAACGATCTATTTGGAAATTAAATAAAAAAGGAAGTTGAGTAGAAAAGAAACTTGAATAAAAAAGGAAGATGAATAAAAATAAAAATGGAAGTTGTAGAAAATTAAAAATGGAAGTTCAATCCAGAAACCACTATACCTTAACGATCTATTTGGAAATTAAATAAAAAAGGAAGTTTAATAGAAAAGTAAATTGATTAAAAGTGGAAGTAGAATAAAAATGGAAATGAAAGTTGCATAAAATTAAAAATGGAAGTTCTATCCAGAAACCACTGTACCATAACGATCTGCTTGGAAATTAAATAAAAAAGGAAGTTTCATAGGAAAGTAAATTGAATTAAAATGGAAGTAGAATAAAAATAAAAATGAAAGTTTCATAAAATTAAAAATGGAAGTTCAAACCAGAAACCACTATACCTTAACGATCTATTTGGAAATTAAATTAAAAAGGAAGTTTAATAGAAAGCTAAATTGAAAAAAAATGGAAGTTCAATAAAAATATAAATGAAAGTTGCAGAAAATTAAATATGGAAGTTCAATCCAGAAACCACTATACCTTAACGACCTATCTGGAAATTAAATAAAAAAATGAAGTTTAATAGAAAAGTAAATTGAATAAAAATGGAAGTCGAATAAAAATAAAAATGGAAGTTGCAGAAAATTAAATATGGAAGTTCAATCCCGAAACCGCTATACATTAAAGATCTATTTGGAAATTAAATAAAAAAAGGAAGTTTAATAGAAAAGTAAATTGCATAAAAATGGAAGTTGAAGAAAAATAAAAATGAAAGTTGCAGAAAATTAAATATGGAAGTTCAATCCAGAAACCACTATACCTTAACGATCTATTTGGAAATTAAATAAAAAAAAGAAGTTTAATAGAAAAGTAAATTGAATAAAAATGGAAGTTGCAGAAAATAAAATATGGAAATGCAATCCAGAAACCACTATACCTTAACGATCTATTTGGAAATTAAATAAAAAAAGGAAGTTTAATAGAAAAGTAAATTGCATAAAAATGGAAGTTGAAGAAAAATAAAAAAGAAAGTTGCAGAAAATTAAATATGGAAGTTCAATCCAGAAACCACTATACCTTAACGATCTATTTAGAAATTAAATTAAAAAAGGAAGTTTAATAGAAAAGTAAATTGCATAAAAATGGAAGTTGAAGAAAAATAATAATGAAAGTTGCAGAAAATTAAATATGGAAGTTCAATCCCGGAAGCACTATACCTTAACGATCTATTTGGAAATTAAATAAAAAAATGAAGTTTAATAGAAAAGTAAATTGAATAAAAATGGAAGTTGAATAAAAATAAAAATGGAAGTAGCCGAAAATGAAATATGGAAGTTCAATCCAAAAACCACTATACCTTAACGATCTATTTGGAAATTAAATAAAAAAAGGAAGTTTAATAGAAAAGTAAATTGCATAAAAATGGAAGTTGAAGAAAAATAAAAATGAAAGTTGCAGAAAATTAAATATGGAAGTTCAATCCAGAAACCACTATACCTTAACGATCTATTTGGAAATTAAATAAAAAAAGGAAGTTTAATAGAAAAGTAAATTGAATAAAAATGGAAGTTGAATAAAAATAAAAATGGAAGTTGCAGAAAATTAATTATGGAAGTTCAATCCAGAAACCACTATACCTTAACGATCTATTTGGAAATTAAATAAAAAAAGGAAGTTTAATAGAAAAGTAAATTGAATAAAAATGGAAGTGGAATAAAAATAAAAATGGAAGTTGCAGAAAATTAAATATCGAAGTTCAATCCAGAAACCGCTATACCTTAACGATCTATTTGGAAATTAAATAAAAAAAGGAAGTTTAATAGAAAAGTAAATTGCATAAAATGGAAGTTGAGTAAAAATAAAAATGAAAGTTGCAGAAAATTAAATATGGAAGTTCAATCCCGAAACGACTATACCTTAACGATCCATTTGGAAATTAAATAAAAAAGAAAGTTTAATAGAAAAGTAAATTGCATAAAATGGATGTAGAATAAAAATAAAAATGAAAGTTGCATAGAATTAAAAATGGAAGTTCAATCCAAAAACGACTATGCTTTATTGATCTATTTGGAAATTAAATAAGAAAGGAAGTTTAATAGAAAAGTAAATTGAATAAAAATGGAAGTTGAAATAAATACTTACATAAACCAGCAGATTTATTATTATTATACTTCAAAGCTTCAAACTGAAAGGGAGAGAGAGAGAGTACAGAGATTTAAACGAGGAAAATAAAAGTTTTCGAGTGGTGCCTCTTACAAACCAAGGGCTACCAATTTATACTACAAACTGAATGGATAACAAGGACAGGTGGCGTGTGCTGGTTGATTTGCAGTCGATCATCCTTATCCTTATCTTTAGAGTGGTCGGCAGAGCATCTACTTTAATAAAGTGGCTCCATTATACACCGAAAGTTGTTTGGCCACTAGTAAAGCTGGAAAGTGATCGGTAGACAGAATAGGACTGGTGGGCCAACGCATTAGTTGTCATTTCGTTTGCCTTTTCCTTTAGCCCGTACCAGTTTGTCGGTAATTAATTCTGTCACGGAATCCCAAATATCTCCGAAATTTGGGTCAGATTGATCTTCATTCGGGTCTTGAGATTCTCCTGCAAGGGGTGTGAATGCATTATCCTCGTCTGAATATGGGTCAGGTTGAGTCTTTTCTCCTTCACTGGACACAGATTTCATACTGGAATCTCGAGGAGCCATAGATTCTAGAAATTGTTGCTTCATGAAATCCATACTTTTGGCAACAAGTTCTTCTTCTGTTATTTCTGGAAATTTCTTACGAAGCTCTTGCTGAATTTGTATAAAAGGATTGGCTGGAATGACAGGAGTTGTTTTTGGACAAGCGTCGATGCAGATTTGGGTATGATCTTTAATTCACTGGAGCAAGTCTTGCTTGTTTTTGGTATCATCCATCTGTTTCCACCATTTGTAAAAGAAGACTCTTTTTAAACGGGGAACTTTGTTCTGGAAATCGCACTGAAAATCCCATTTCCATATCCAGGGAATACTGAAACGTATGACAAAATGAATTAAACATTTGGACATGGAAATATTTTTATTGACTGGAAGAGTACTGAAAATAGCTTGCCATTCATTAAAGGCCAAGCGAATATATTCTGGAAAAGCATCGAGCTGTAACCCAAAGGTATCCCACCAAATGAGAAACCAGGAGGGGAGATCATTTTTGAGGACATCAGGAAGAACCCGAAAAAACCAAGAGTGAGAACGAGGAGGGTTCATATAATAAAAAGTCTGAGTGAAGGCAGTAATGTAATCCCAATAACTGTAACGGACATCTTTAGAACGGATGTCAAGGCTGCGGGTAACATGAGGATGAATACCCCAGGCTTGGATAGGCATGATAGACTGGATAGTAGCTTTACTGTAATTAATAGGACTGGCCGTGCGATTAGAGTCAGCATAATGATGTTGGAACTGGACAGAAGCTAATTCAGTCAGGATTTGTTCATAAACATAGCGGTAAGTATCCAAATGTGGAGGGCTATTTTGCGTAGCAAGATAGCGTTTTTTCACCTCCCATGGATCAGAAACCCATTGAATGTCAGCAGAATCAATATAAAGAACAGTTTCTTTGGTAATGGAATTCTGGAAATAAGTTTCTGGAGTAAGGAGGACATCTTTAACCGATTGGCTAGATTCCCCTTTGTTACTGTAAACTCCCAGAAGGGAAGGAAAATCTGTAGGTGGAGGCAGAAAACCACGCCCACGGCCACGACGGCTAGGACCTCTACCCCGATTTTGCATAATTTTAATTTAAAACCAAAAGCTGATACTGAATTCATGGAAACTATTTTGTCTCAAATTCGTGACTTAAAAATTACTGATTCTTCATCTACATTAAAAGCCTAGGTTTTAATGCTCTCGAGTAATCCTCTTCATCCTCTTACTGATGATCCTCATCAAAATTTGAGTCTTCCTCAAATTCTTCAAATTGAACATAATTTTCAATCTTCGGAACCCTCTTCTGTTAATCGCGTTTATAATCCTAATATCCAAAAAATGGTCCCTGTTGGTAGTACTCGCCATTACTACCCTCGCCCAACTCCAATGGATATCTTATATGAAGAAGATTTCCTTCAGACTCAACGCTCTTATAACAGTACTGCCATTTACGAATGGAACATTGATGGTCTTTCCGAATACCAACTTTATGAGCTCCTTCATCATATGCTCATGTTCGCTACTGTTTGCAAACAAAATCATAATACTGATCACCAAGTTGCCCGCATGCTTGTTCGAAACGACTATACCTTAACGATCCATTTGGAAATTAAATAAAAAAGGAAGTTTAATAGAAAAGTAAATTGCATAAAATGAAAGTAGAATAGAAATAAAAATGAAAGCTGCATAAAATTGAAAATGGAAGTTCAATCCAAAAACGACTATGCTTTATTGATCTATTTGGATATTAAATCAGAAAGGAAGTATAATAGAAAAGTAAATTGAATAAAAATGGAAGTTGAATAAAAATAAAAATGGAAGTTGTAGAAAATTAAATATGGAAGTTCAATCCAAAAAGCACTATACCTTAACGATCTATTAGGAAATTAAATAAAAAAGGAAGTTTAATAGAAAAGTAAATTGTATAAAAATGGAAGTTGAATAAAAATAAAAATGAAAGTTGCAGAAAATTAAATATGGAAGTTCAATCCCGAAAGCACTATACCTTAACGATCTATTTGGAAATTAAATAAAAAAAGGAAGTTTAATAGAAAAGTAAATTGAATAAAAATGGAAGTTGAATAAAAATAAAAATGGAAGTTGCAGAAAATTAAATATGGAAGTTCAATCCCGAAACCACTATACCTTAACGATCTATTTGGAAATTAAATAAAAAAGGAAATTTAATAGAAAAGTAAATTGCATAAAATGGAAGTTGAATAAAAATAAAAATGAAAGTTGCATAAAATTAAAAATGGAAGTTCAATCCAAAAACCACTATACCTTAACGATCTATTTGGAAATTAAATAAAAAAAGGAAGTTTAATACAAAAGTAAATTGAATTAAAATGGAAGTAGAATAAAAATAAAAATGAAGGTTGCATAAAATTAAAAATGGAAGTTCAATCCAGAAAGCACTATACCTTAACGATCTATTTGGAAATTAAATAAATAAGAAAGTTTAATAGAAAAGTAAATTGAATAAAAATGGAATTTGAATAAAAATAAAAATGAAAGTTGCAAAAAATGAAATATGGATGTTCAATCCAGAAACCACTATACCTTAACGATCTATCTGGAAATTAAATAAAAAAGGAAGTTTAATAGAAAAGTAAATTGAATAAAAATGGAAGTAGAACAAAAATAAAAAGGAAAGTTCCAGAAAATTAATAGCGGAAGTTCAATCCCGAAACCACAATACCTTAATGATCTATTTGGAAATTAAATAAAAAAGGAAGTTTAACAGAAAAGTAAATTGAACAAAAATGGAAGTAGAATAAAAATAAAAAAGAAAGTTGCATAAAATTAAAAATGGAAGTTCTATCCAAAAACCACTATACTTTAACGATCTATTTGGAAATTAAATAAAAAATGAAATTTAATAGAAAAGTAAATCGAATAAAAATGGAAGTTGAATAAAATTGAAAATGAAAGTTGCATAAAATTAAATATGGAAGTTCAATCCAGAAACCACTATATCTTAACGATCTACTTGGAAATTAAATAAAAAAAGGAAGTTTAATAGAAAAGTAAATTGCATAAAAATGGAAGTTGAAGAAAAATAAAAATGAAAGTTGCAGAAAATTAAATATGGAAGTTCAATCCAGAAACCACTATACCTTAACGATCTATTTAGAAATTAAATAAAAAAGGAAGTTTAATAGAAAAGTAAATTGCATAAAAATGGAAGTTGAATAAAAATAAAAATAAAAGTGGCAGAAAATTAAATATGGAAGTTCAATCCAGAAACCACTATACCTTAACGATCTATTTGGAAATTAAATAAAAAAAAGGTAGTTTAATAGAAAAGTAAATTGCATAAAAATGGAAGTTGAAGAAAAATAAAAATGAAAGTTGCAGAAAATTAAATATGAAAGTTCAATCCAGAAACCACTATACCTTAACGATCTTTTTGGAAATTAAATAAAAAAGGAAGTTCAATAGAAAAGTAAATTGCATAAAAATGGAAGTTGAATAAAAATAAAAATGAAAGTTGCAGAAAATTAAATATGGAAGTTCAATCCCGAAACCACTATACCTTAACGATCTATTTGGAAATTAAATAAAAAAGGAAGTAGAATAAAAATAAAAATGAAAGTCGCATAAAATTAAAAAAGGAAGTTCAATCCAAAAACCACTATACTTTAACGATCTATGCGGAAATTAAATAAAAAAAGAAGTTTGATAGAAAAGTAAATTGAATAAAAATGGAAGTTGAATAAAAATAAAAATGGAAGTCGCAGATATAGCGACCCCGGTCTTTTCCCTTTAGATTATTGTATCCGGACTTAGGTTCCGTGGATCCTGTCATTATATATTGGTTGTTGTTGTCCTTTAATCTCTTTGTATTTGAGTTATAGGATGTGTTGGGCGGGTCTGTTACAGGCCGGTTGAGTTTAGATGCCAAATCTAGTTGCCCAAATTTTGACCTGTCCGCTCGAGCGGGAGTTTGATGCTCGAGCGGGGTTTCTTTTGTTGCTTGTCCGCTCGAGCGGGGGTTTTGGTGCTCGAGTGGGATTATCACCCATCCAGTATTTCTTGTGCAGGGTTGGACGCTCGAGGGCTTTCTTTTAATCTGAAAAAGAGAGGATTTGGAGCACTTTGGATTTTGAGTCATCATCTCCATCTTCTCCATTCGGGTTATTTTCTTCGAGGTAGGGATTTCCTACTCCATCTTATAAGTTTTGTTCTAAGTTTTGGTATTTTGATATGTTGGGAGTGCTTTGGTAATTTTGGGGAAAACCCTAGTTGTATTAATAAATTAATTTGTATAATTAATTTAAGGGAATTGGGGAATTTGGTTAAATTCATGAAATTGAGAAATTCATTGATTAAATGGTGTGGTTGGATAATTTAAATCACTCACCTATTGAATTGTTGATATATTTATTTCCAATCTAGAAATAACTGTTTTGGGCTATCGGTGGAGGATAGTCGTGATTGTTGTAGACAATGCATGTGGATTAGGTATAACTGAAACTAATCACATTGGTTGAGTCATTAATTTTGACTGTTGAATTAATACAGACATTATGTGTATTGATTGTGTGGTGTATATGTTATGTGTTTACATACTTTGTTTTGTGTGGGAGGAGATAGGGGATGTACTCTACGGTTTAGGGGAAGATAGGGGATGGACCTCTAAACCGGATTTTTGTTTGGGAGGAGATAGGGGATGGACTCCATTAGAATCACTTTTATGTGTGCTTATTTATATTGAAGTGTTTTTATTGATACAGCACTAAAATGTGTATCAAATTGGAAGTATGAAGTGTTTTGATTTGAGCCTGAGTCTCATCTGTTTGTTGACATTGGAAGAATGTGAATATGATATATATATAGTTCACTGTTGTAAGTTTGGCCAGGTTCTGAGCCATATTGATGATGTTGGAAAGTAAAATGTGTCTTAGACATTAATGTCATGAAACTGTATAATGATGTAATTGATTATCTTGGTTAACCATATATTGAATGCTATTGCTTTATTCAATGCTTATATTTGGTTTAGTATATTTCTACTGGGCTGTGGCTCACCCTATATGGAAACATCATTTTCAGGTTCAGGTGATAAGCTACCTCTAAGGACTTAGCTTGAAGGACTTGGATTTAAAAGACTATTTTCAGTTGTTTGCTTTTATTTGTTAGTACATGTAAACATTCAAGCCTAGGGCTTTATTTGTATTTGAGTTAGAACTCATATTTTTGTGTCCAAGTGTTGGCTTGGAAAGATGTAAGCCCATAGGGCATTTAATTTGATATTACATGTAATGTTTTCATTTAGTAATACTCTGATGAATGAGATAATGAATTGTTTTCTTTTAATATTGCATGTTAATGATATATATATAATGGGTTTATTTTGAGGGCGCTACAACTTGGTATCAGAGCGTACCGGGTTTGAATACTTTGGGTACGTGGGAAGTGATTAGTATCACATTGGGTTCGTCTCGTTTGATAGAGACTTAGTGTAATGTTTTATGCTTATGTGATAACATGTTTATGTGATTATGTGGGTATGGAATGTAGTTTCTAGGATGTTGATTGGACCCTTGAGTTTCTAGTAGTCTTGTTGGAAAGGCACTTGATCACTGCTGCTTCCAACCGGAACTATAGTAACGTATTGGGACTATCATTATCCGGGAATGAAATTCGTAGGTGCTTATGTGATTATGTGCTTACGTGGAATGAATTATTGTTGTCCAATGCATTAGGACGTAAGTGTTTAGCTTCGACACATTTATTAATGTGCTAACGTCTTTGTTTCCTTCATTAGGATGTCAGGACGAGGACGAGGACGCGGTAGGCGTGGTAGGCCGGGTAGGCAGGAGGTGCCTGTGCCAGAGGAGATTCCGGCAGTTCAGGAGGGTATTGGCCAGGCCAATGTGGCCGAGCCAGTAGGCCAGCAGGCTATGGGCGCTCTAGCCCGAGAGATAGCAGGGGCATTCAGGGAGTCAATAGGCATTCTCAGAGCTGAGAATCAAGCTCGGGATGTTGCTGCAGATGCAGGACCTTCCTTTCTGAAGAGGGAGTTCTTCCGGTCTAATCCGGATGAATTTGTGGGTGATCCTAAAGAGTCGCTTAAGGCAGATGAATGGCTCGAACAGACAACGAAGACGTTTGAGATGCTTGGCATCGAAGACGAGGGGTTGAAAGTGACCTTGGCATCTTTCCAGCTGAAGGGGGATGCGGGTCAGTGGTGGAAGTTCACTAAGGCTCGTGTTGGAGGTACGTGGGAGGCATTTGTGAATGCTTTCCAGGAGAACTTCTTATCTCCAGCAGTCAGGGAGAAGCTGAGAGACCAGTTTTGTCAGCTTAAGCAGTCGAGTTCTTCAGTGGCCGAGTTTGAGGCTGCATTTACTAGCTTGTCCAGGTTTGCACCTGAGTTGGTGGCGTCTGAGGAACGCCGTTGTATCGAGTTTGAGAAGAAGTTGAGGCGTGGCCTCAAGCTGAGAGTTGGGGGAACTATGATTCGGGATTATGGGCGTATGGTTGATGCTGCAGCCCACATGGAAATCATGATGCAGGAGGAGGAGGAAGGACAGAAGGGCTCCAAGAGGAGTCAGGATGGTCAGAGTGATGGTAGGAGACAGAAGGGTTTTAATCCTCAGCAGTCTCAGAGTAGCTTTTCTAGATCAACTTTTCCTGTGCCGAGTGCTAGTTCGGGGAAAGGCAGTCAGGGAGACATTACCTGTTTCAAGTGTGGCCAGCTGGGCCACAAGTCTCCAGTTTGTCCTCAGAGGGGAGGAGTGCAGAGAGCAGCATCATCTTCGGCTCGATCACAGAGCCAGAGTCAGGGTAGAGGCCAGCCACTCTCGTGTTATCAGTGTGGTCAGCCAGGGCATATGAAGAGGTATTGCCCGCAGTTGGGTGGCACACCTGGTGCATCTGGTTTGAGGCAGATTCAGGGTCAGCAGCCAGCTCAGTCGGGTCAGGCCTCGAGGGCCAATCAGGGGGCTTCATCGTCCCAGTCGGTGCAGCAGTCTTATGCTCCTAGGGGTGAGCAGGTTGATCAGAGGTCGTCTGGGCGCGTGTATGCTGTTACCGCGCAGGATCTTGTGCCGGCACCATCAGTTGTGAGAGGTACCTTCTTGTTTTGCAACTTGGTTGCTAGTGTTTTGATTGATACGGGTGCATCTCATTCCTTTGTGTCTGCTGCATTTGCATCTGTTTTGGAGTTGGAGTTAGCACAGTTAGCATCTCCTATTTGTGTAGTGTCACCTCTTGGGGGTGAATTGATCTTGAAACAAGGTGTTAGGGGTTGTGATATAGAGGTTGATTATCATAGAATCCCATTTTCCTTTGTAGTTATGCCCATGAAAGGCTTCGATGTTATTTTGGGTATGGACTGGTTATCGTCATACCGGGCAGTTATTGATTGTTACCGCCAGAGGGTCACTTGTTGTACCGTGAGCGGGGAATGTTTCCATTTTCTGGGGGACCGGGTTGGTAGTGTTTTGCCACCGGGGTATGATTCGCGAGGGCGGAGTGAGCTTAGTGGTTTACTTGCTAGCTTTTTGAGTAGTGAGTGTGATGAGACCCAGATTGTGTTGCCACGGGTGGTTTGTGAGTACTCGGACGTCTTTCCCGAGGAGCTTGTTGGTTTGCCACCGCATCGGGAGATTGAGTTCTCTATTGACCTAGTGCCCGGCACGGCGCCGATTTCTATGGCACCTTATCGTTTTGCCCCAGCCGAGTTAGTTGAGTTGAAGATTCAGCTCCAAGAGTTACTAGACAAGGGTTATATACGTCCTAGTGTTTCGCCGTGGGGAGCACCGGGCCTCTTTGTTAAAAAGAAAGGTGGTACTTTGAGACTTTGTATAGATTACCGGAAATTGAATCGGGCTACGGTTAAGAATAAGTACCCTATGCCTCGTATAGATGATCTGTTCGATCAGTTGAAGGGTTCCCGTTGTTTCTCGAAGATAGACTTGAGATCGGGTTATCATCAGTTAAGAGTCAGGGAGGAGGATATTCCGAAGACGGCATTCCGTACGCGGTATGGCCACTATGAGTTTCTGGTGATGCCATTTGGGCTCACCAATGCACCAGCAGTGTTTATGGATTTGATGAACCGAATTTTCTGGGAATTTTTAGATCGTTTTGTAGTCGTCTTCGTGGACGACATCCTTATCTATTCACCTTCGGAGGGGAAGCACAAGGAACACTTGAGAGTGGTGCTTGAGTTACTTAGAGCCCATAAGCTTTATGCTAAGTTTGGGAAGTGTGAATTCTGGCTAGAAGAGGTCAAGTTCTTAGGCCATGTAGTTTCTGGGGAAGGAGTGTCGGTTGATACATCCAAGACTGAGGCAGTGCAAGATTGGGCACAGCCTAAGAGTGTGTTTGAGATCCGCAGTTTTCTGGGATTAGCTGGGTATTATCGCCGGTTTGTGAAAGATTTCTCCAGATTAGCTTCGCCTTTGACTAGATTGACTCGTAAGGGAGTCAAATTTGTTTGGAGTGAGACTTGTGAAAAGTCGTTTCAGGAGTTGAAAGTTAGACTGACCACCGCTCCAGTCTTGATTATTCCAGAGAGAGGATTGGGTTATGCAGTCTATTGTGACGCCTCACGAGAGGGTTTGGGTTGTGTGTTGATGCAGGAGGGGAAAGTGATTGCCTATGGCTCACGTCAGTTGAAAACTCACGAGCAGAATTACCCTACGCATGATCTAGAGTTAGCAGCTGTGATATTTGCCTTGAAGATTTGGAGGCATTATCTTTATGGTGAGAGATTTGAGGTATTCTCGGATCATAAGAGTCTGAAATATTTATTTACACAGAAAGACTTGAACTTGAGGCAGAGGAGGTGGATGGAATTCATAGAGGATTATGACTTTGAGTTGCATTATCATCCGGGAAAGGCCAATGTGGTGGCCGATGCCCTTAGCAGGAAACTTGTTGGTGACATAGCTAGTATAGCCATCCGAGAATGGGAGATGTTGGGTGCACTTGGGGAGTTTGATTTACTTCTGGGCGAATCCGTTGAGGCTGCGGCCTTGTTTTCTGTTGTTGCACAGCCTACACTTATGACTCGAGTGTTAGAGGCTCAGAGGGGTGACCTTGAGGTAGAATCTCTTCGTGAGAAGATCTCTGGTGGGAAGGTTGAGAAGGGTTTGACGGTGTATTCTGACCTGAGTGTGAGATACCGAGACCGTCTGTTTGTGCCGGAGTCTTGCCGAGAGGAGGTACTCCGAGAGTTCCATCATTCACGCCTTGCAGTGCATCCGGGAGGCACTAAGATGTATCGGGATTTTGGTCGCCAGTTTTGGTGGCGGGGTATGAAGAGAGATGTGGCAGCTTTCGTATCTAAGTGCCTTACTTGTCAGCAAGTGAAGGCCGAACATCAGAGGCCAACGGGTTTGTTGCAACCCTTGCCTATTGCCGAGTGGAAGTGGTAACATGTCACTATGTACTTCGTTGTGGGTCTTCCAAGGACTCAGCGGGGTAGTGATGCTATTTGGGTGGTTGTAGACCGGTTGACTAAGTCGGCGCACTTCATTCCTATGCGTGTGAGAGATTCGGTAGATCATCTTGCCGACTTGTACATTCGGGACATAGTGAGGTTGCACGGGGTCCCAGTGACGATCGTCTCGGATAGAGATCCTCGTTTTACTGCTAGGTTGTGGCAGAGTTTGCAGAGTGCCTTAGGCACTAAGTTGACCTTTAGCACAGCTTATCATCCTCAGACTGACGGGCAGTCTGAGCGTACTATTCAGATCCTTGAGGATATGCTTCGGGGTTGTGTTCTAGACTTTAGTGGATCGTGGGAGAGGCACTTGCCGTTAGTGGAGTTTGCCTACAACAACAGTTTCCAGTCTAGTATCGGTATGGCACCGTTTGAGGCCTTGTATGGCCGACCGTGTAGATCTCCTGTTTGTTGGGCCGAGGTGGGTGATACACCTCTGTTGGGTCCGGAGTTGGTGGGGGAAACGACGGAGAAAGTTGAGCTTATCCGTAAGAGACTTGTTACAGCACAGAGTCGTCAAAAATCTTATGCCGACCGTAGGAGAAGACCTTTGGTGTTTGAGGTGGGTGATCATGTCTTTCTGAAGATATCACCTAGATGGGTTTTGATGAGGTTTGGGAAGAGCGGGAAGTTGTCCCCTCGGTTCATTGGTCCGTTTGAGATCCTTGAGAGGATTGGCGAGGCTGCTTATCGTTTAGCTTTGCCGCCGCAGTTGTCCGGAGTACATGACGTGTTTCATGTGAGTATGCTTTGGAAGTATGAGCCGGATCCATCACATGTGTTGGATTGGACCGATTTAGTGGTTGATGAGGATGTCTCATATGAGGAGAGACCGGTACGGGTCTTGGATAGGCGGGATCAAGTCTTGCGAGGCAAGACCATTCCTTTGGTAAAAGTTTTGTGGAAATATCACGGGGTGGAGGAAGCCACTTGGGAACATGAGTTGGAAGTCCGCGAGAAATATCCGGACATGTTTATCGATTTGTAATCTTGTATTTAGATTTTGTAATATTGTTGAACTTTAGAGCTTTATATATGTCTTAAGCTATAAAACATTGAGAATGTTTTGGTTAATGGAAATATTTTGGAACTTGTCCCGAAATGGAAGTGTAGACGTCCCTGAACGCCCCGGGAGGAACGAGCTCCCGTTCCGTTCATTTTGGGGTCACTACAGCTCAGGACTCTCAAATTTGTCACAGTTCTAAGTCTGAACCAAAGAGTCCAAATCCGGCAAATCGTTTTGAGAAAACAGATTTTTGAAAGAAGTGCCAAACATGGACTGCTTTGCCAGATACAGAGTCGCCACCTAAATGTTTTTTAATGGGAAATTTAGGAAACCCTGACTCGGTGCCAAAGGCCACGTGTCCGTCATCACCAAAGTTGCCTCGGCTCGGGAACTTGGGTACGATTGGGGAAGGTCACTTCGTGAGCACCCCCGCTCGCCCGATCAAAGATCGGCCTCTACTAACCATGATATCTATTTTTGAAAACATTGTGTGTTCTTATTCCGGTTATTAGCCTAGGTTACTATGTGATGCACACAGCATATAAGTATAGATTGGGTCGCCCGAATTGGAACAAAACATTTCATCCTTGTTTATTTGAAAGATGGTTTGCTACTCGCAAGTAGGCTTAAAATGTAGATTTTGCCACCCGCAGGTGGGCTTAGTAAAGATGGTTTTGCCACTATCTGGTGGGCTTAAAACAAACAGTTGATGATTTGTTCCAATCCAAGTAACCTAACCTTCACCCACAGGCATTCAGGTAGATATATCACATAAGCATTTAGCCTCATGGTAAGCATGCTATTCATGGCATTCACTCACACGCATGCAAGGATGCTAAAGCATAAAGCTTACCGAGTACTCCAAGCAAAAATAGAAACTTCATTAGAAATCATGCATGATCCTAAGTATACAAGAATGCCTAATGCAACACATGCAAAATGCAACTATAGTAGGCTCGGCTATTCTAAGCATGGCATATGGAATGCTACAGCTATCATGTATTCAACTTGGAAATTGAAGTACAAATGCAGTTAGTATGATGCGCCGAGCCCGGTGCATGCAAAACAGATGAATGAATGCAAACATGCTATCATACTGTATGCTAATTGAAATATGCCCTAATCTAATCATCATAAGCGGATAAATAAAAGGGAGAAAGACGTGGGGTTGGAAGACATACAACACACACACGCACACTTATTACAGTTGTGCCCCCGCGCAGAGGACCCGAATAAATAATACAGTGAAAGAATAGTACAGTCCAAATGTTATACAAATTCCTAATTAATTAACAAATTAACTAAGAAAGCTGTAAAACTGGCGTGCAAGCCAGGGACTGCCTTGCTTCTGATGAATGATGCATGTCTGGGCTGCCTTGCGCGGAAATCCACTGGGATGCCCCGATTAGCCTCTGTTTAGCAGTTATTCTTGGAAAGCATGCCAGACTCCGAAAAGTTGCTGATTCTTCATTTGCTGCAACAGAGAGCAAAAAAAGGGGCATAGCAATGTATTTTCACAGATATATGCATGCCTCGATCCTCGTGCCACCAATCACGCATATCGATGCATGATGGCAGAGGAATCGAATTGTGCAACTCAATATAGGATGAATGCACGTATAAACACAACAAGAACCTAACTCCATCATGGGTAATCCGGAGTGTCGGTGACTGGGAATTGAGACACGTTCCGTCACTCGGAGTACGAAACGCACCTCGTTTCCCGTGCCCGGGCTAACTCCTATCCCGAACACGATGCAATATGCATGATATGCATGAAATGCAACTAAGATACAGTCCTAACATACACAATGTTATGAAAATGGGATGCCTCAAAATGCGTGCACACGGGCACGCAAACCGAGGAAATGCATAAATGCGATCTAAGATACAACCTAGTATGCACTATGCTGTGAAAATGAGATATCTCGAAATGCGTGCACACGGGCACGCAAACCGAGAAAATGACATACGCAATGCAAATGACATGGAAATATGATATGGGCTTACACTGACATGAGAGAGCCTCAGCCACACTCACATAAGAGGCCGATGAATGAAAATGAAGTGCCTCGAAATGCGTGCACACGGGCACGCAAACCAAGGCGATGACAAATGCAATACAATGGCATGGAAATGGCATGTAGAATGCAACATGGACTTATACTAACATGAGAGAGCCTCAGCCACACTCACATAAGAGGCCAATGAATGAAAATGAAGCGCCTCGAAATGCGTGCACACGGGCACGCAAACCGAGGCAATGGCATACGCAATGCAATGGCATGGAAATGGCATGCAAACATACTAATAGAATTTAAGCACTGAAATGTGGGGGAAAACAGCCCCGAAATGAGGCGAAAGCACACCCGATGCATGGAATAGTCCCGAAACATGGACTTTGGCACCCGAAATGGCCTATAGCTATACCAAACATGCATAATTGGTACATGGAATGAAAAGACAGAAGCAAGACAGCCCCAAAATAAGTATTTTTCTAGTACAAATCATGGCCAAACAGCAAGCAAAGATAGGGCAACAATGGCATGCAAAAATGGCCCTAAACATGAGGTTATGAAGCAACTCACAGCTGCTGGCCCCAAACAGGTTAGGGGCCTTCTACAATATTGAAGAGGGGCCAAAAATATGCACATTTACAGAACTGTAAAAATCCTAAAAACAAACATAGATATGGCTAAGCTCTTATGCAAGAAAAAGGGCCAATAGGTGGCCAAAGAGGCAAGTGATATATGCACAGCCCAAACTGAAAAATTCCCTTCTAAAACATTGAAGAGGGACCAAAAATAAGCATATTTACAGAACTGTAAAAACCCCAAAACAGTATACAAACATGCTAGAAATGCAATGCAAAATGAGGCTCAAAAAGAGGCTATAACATGAAGTATGCAAAATATTTCACAAACGGACAAATACCCTTAATAAAACATGTTAAGAAGGTCAAAATAAGGCCATCTCTAGGCCTGTAAATCGTCCAAAAATGGAAGCATAATGGGCTGCCAAAGCATGCAAGAAAATGGCATTCAAGGAGGATATTGAAGCAAGTGCAATATGGAGGGCTCAAACAGGGTTGAGCCCTTAATGAAACAAGAAAATGAGCTCAAACAAATGACCTTTTCAGTTTTGGTCGGAGCTCAAATCAACAAGAATGTATGGCTTAGGAATGTTGCAAAAATAGGCTCAAAAAGGGGGAAATGGCAACTCACCCTTGTAGACCAATCTTTGGTTGCTTCTTGGACCAAGTTGCAGCACCTTTAGCCTCTGAGAAACCCTCCTTGTTGCTGGAAATGGAGTGGTGGTGGTGGTGCTTGGTGGTGATGAAGGAATGGGGTAGAACTTAGGAGTTTTTCAAGGAAAAATGAGAGAGATGGATGGAGATATGTATGTATATCCTTGAAGCAATTTTTCTAACCCCTTAAAACAATGCTTGCAGCTGGTTATAAGGACCAAAAGGAGGGGGAGCATGGAAGGAAAGGGTGGGGGAAAAGGACCAAGGTTTTCCCCCACAAAATATCCCCCGGATACAGATATTTTCTGGGGGAAAAGGCTACACAGCTGTAAAGTGGAAGGAGAGAGGAACATGGCCGGCCACCTTTTGGGCTTGCAGGTGGCCGGCCGGCCACCCCCCCTAGTCGGCCGGCTAGGGGTCAAAAGGGTCAACTTGAAATAGTGGCCGGCTACCACATAATGGTGTCCTCCCATGCCTCCTCATCACAACCCTGTGGTTCGAATTTGGAAACTCTAAAACAGGAGAGAGAACAAGCCATTTTTAAGAGGGGTTTAAAAGGTTCAAATGGAAATAGTGGCCGGCCATGAACTTTTAGGGTCCTCCCATGTGTGTACATCACAAATATGTGGTTCAAAGTTCAAGAAAGAGGGCCCAGGTTGTTCAACATTGGCTCGGAAGGAGGGGTTCAAAAGGGTCAAGCAACATTAGTGGCCGGCCACCAACTTTTAGGGTCCTCCCATGTGTGTACAATACAAATATGTGGTTTGGGGTTGAAGAAAGTGGCCCCAAGGTGTTCAACATTGGCTCGGAAGTGCGAAAAACGGGTGTTGGAGGGCGAAAATGGAATATAACTGGTTGCCAAGATAATTGCTGGCCTCCCACCCTCCAGTGACCTTCCTGGTGATAAGATAGAGACACCTGCCAAAAATGAACGAAAACCAATGCCAAACGAATGCTCGGGGGCCAAAACACGCAGTTCGGGGTCCCGAAAATGGGCTGTTAAGCACCGAAAGTGGCATTCGGCCACGAAGTGGGTTTCTCAGACCCCAGTGTCCCTCAAAAGGGAGCAAATAGGAAGTATGCCAAAAATCAGAGTGAATGGAGATGGTTGAGCGGTCCCGAACCGAGGCACACGGCCTGACAGCTCCGAAAACCGGGAACCGGGCTCCGAAATGGGCAAAATGGCCTATGACCACAAAATGTAGCCCACGGCCACTAAGAGATGGTCTACAGGACCTCTCCCTCCCCTCAGGAAAAGAAACAGAGAAAACCGAGTCTGGTTCGCGAACCGAGGCAAGGTACAAAAGAAGGTTCGGGAGTCAGGAGGCAGGGCTCACGGCCGCGACTCTGAGACTTCTGAACGAGCACATTATGCAATATCACCAAGCGCTCAACTAGTGACGTCTAAGTCTTAAGGTCGGTCAAAAATGGGGTGTCTACAGGAAGTTTAATGGAACATTGCATATGTTGAATATATTGAAAGTTGTTGAAATTGAAAGAAAATTGCATAGTATTAATGCAGGTGGAATTTTATGTTATTTTACATATTGTGAAATGCCTCTTGATAAGAGATGAAATGGCCGGTGTTGGGTCAAGTTGTTTATTTTGAGTTATCATATTGTTGGAATTTGGGAAAAAAAAAAAAAAACTTGTTTTCGAAACCTTATGCTTAATTTCGGGGACGAAATTCTTTTAAGGAGGGGAGGTTATAGCGACCCCGGTCTTTTCCCTTTAGATTATTGTATCCGGACTTAGGCTCCGTGGATCCTGTCATTATATATTGGTTGTTGTTGTCCTTTAATCTCTTTGTATTTGAGTTATAGGATGTGTTGGGTGGGTCTGTTACAGGTCGGTTGAGTTTAGATGCCAAATCTAGTTGCCCAAATTTTGACTTGTCCGCTCGAGCGGGAATTTGACGCTCGAGCGGGGTTTCTTTTGTTGCTTGTCCGCTCGAGCGGGGGTTTTGGTGCTCGAGCGGGATTATCACCCATCCAGTATTTCTTGTGCAGGGTTGGACGCTCGAGCGTGGGATTGGACGCTCGAGCGGAAATGTGTGAGTGCCGCTCGAGCGGGGAGTTGGATGCTCGAGCGGGGACCTGGTTCTGCAAAAAGTACTGGGAGTGCGTATTCGACGCTCGAGCGGGAGTATGGACGCTCGAGCGGGGAGTCGACTACATCAGTCCGAGATTTCACTTTTTGGATCACTTTTTGATCTACTTTTTCTCTCTTAACTTTTAAAAACCGCCCCTTGAGAGTTTTTCTCTCTACTCTTACCTTCTCTCTAAGATTTGATCTATTCCAAGTGGTCTTCTACCCTAGTTCCTTTGGAAGAAAGGTAGAGCTTCGCGAGGGCTTTCTTTTAATCTGAAAAAGAGAGGATTTGGAGCACTTTGGATTTTGAGTCATCATCTCCATCTTCTCCATTCGGGTTATTTTCTTCGAGGTAGGGATTTCCTACTCCATCTTATAAGTTTTGTTCTAAGTTTTGGTATTTTGATATGTTGGGAGTGCTTTGGTAATTTTGGGGAAAACCCTAGTTGTATTAATAAATTAATTTGTATAATTAATTTAAGGGAATTGGGGAATTTGGTTAAATTCATGAAATTGAGAAATTCATTGATTAAATGGTGTGGTTGGATAATTTAAATCACTCACCTATTGAATTGTTGATATATTTATTTCCAGTCTAGAAATAACTGTTTTGGGCTATTGGTGGAGGATAGTCGTGATTGTTGTAGACAATGCATGTGGATTAGGTATAACTGAAACTAATCACATTGGTTGAGTCATTAATTTTGACTGTTGAATTAATACAGACATTATGTGTATTGATTGTGTGGTGTATATGTTATGTGTTTACATACTTTGTTTTGTGTGGGAGGAGATAGGGGATGTACTCCACGGTTTAGGGGAAGATAGGGGATGGACCTCTAAACCGGATTTTTGTTTGGGAGGAGATAGGGGATGGACTCCATTAGCATCACTTTTATGTGTGCTTATTTATATTGAAGTGTTTTTATTGATACAACACTAAAATGTGTATCAAATTGGAAGTATGAAGTGTTTTGATTTGAGCCTGAGTCTCATCTGTTTGTTGACATTGGAAGAATGTGAATATGATATATATATAGTTCACTGTTGTAAGTTTGGCCAGGTTCTGAGCCATATTGATGATGTTGGAAAGTAAAATGTGTCTTAGACATTAATGTCATGAAACTGTATAATGATGTAATTGATTATCTTGGTTAACCATATATTGAATGCTATTGCTTTATTCAATGCTTATATTTGGTTTAGTATATTTCTACTGGGCTGTGGCTCACCCTATATGGGAACATCATTTTCAGGTTCAGGTGATAAGCTACCTCCAAGGACTTAGCTTGGAAGGACTTGGATTTAAAAGACTATTTTCAGTTGTTTGCTTTTATTTGTTAGTACATGTAAACATTCAAGCCTAGGGCTTTATTTGTATTTGAGTTAGAACTCATATTTTTGTGTCCAAGTGTTGGCTTGGAAAGATGTAAGCCCATAGGGCATTTAATTTGATATTACATGTAATGTTTTCATTTAGCAATACTCTGATGAATGAGATAATGAATTGTTTTCTTTTAATATTGCATGTTAATGATATATATATAATGGGTTTATTTTGAGGGCGCTACAACTTGGTATCAGAGCGTACCGGGTTTGAATACTTTGGGTACGTGGGAAGTGATTAGTATCACATTGGGTTCGTCTCGTTTGATAGAGACTTAGTGTAATGTTTTATGCTTATGTGATAACATGTTTATGTGATTATGTGGGTATGGAATGTAGTTTCTAGGATGTTGATTGGACCCTTGAGTTTCTAGTAGTCTTGTTGGAAAGGCACTTGATCACTGCTGCTTCCAACCGGAACTATAGTAACGTATTGGGACTATCATTATCCGGGAATGAAATTCGTAGGTACTTATGTGATTATGTGCTTACGTGGAATGAATTATTGTTGTCCAATGCATTAGGACGTGAGTGTTTAGCTTCGGCACATTTATTAATGTGCTAACGTCTTTGTTTCCTTCATTAGGATGTCAGGACGAGGACGAGGACGCGGTAGGCGTGGTAGGCCGGGTAGGCAGGAGGTGCCTGTGCCAGAGGAGATTTCGGCAGTTCAGGAGGGTATTGGCCAGGCCAATGTGGCCGAGCCAGTAGGCCAGCAGGCTATGGGCGCTCTAGCCCGAGAGATAGCAGGGGCATTTAGGGAGTCAATAGGCATTCTCAGAGCTGAGAATCAAGCTCGGGATGTTGCTGCAGATGCAGGACCTTCCTTTCTGAAGAGGGAGTTCTTCCAGTCTAATCCGGATGAATTTGTGGGTGATCCTAAGGAGTCGCTTAAGGCAGATGAATGGCTCGAACAGACAACGAAGACGTTTGAGATGCTTGGCATCGAAGATGAGGGGTTGAAAGTGACCTTGGCATCTTTCCAGCTGAAGTGGGATGCGGGTCAGTGGTGGAAGTTCACTAAGGCTCGTGTTGGAGGTACGTGGGAGGCATTTGTGAATGCTTTCCAGGAGAACTTCTTATCTCCAGCAGTCAGGGAGAAGCTGAGAGACCAGTTTTGTCAGCTTAAGCAGTCGAGTTCTTCAGTGGCCGAGTTTGAGGCTGCATTTACTAGCTTGTCCAGGTTTGCACCTGAGTTGGTAGCGTCTGAGGAACGCCGTTGTATCGAGTTTGAGAAGAAGTTGAGACGTGGCCTCAAGCTGAGAGTTGGGGGAACTATGATTCGGGATTATGGGCGTATGGTTGTTACTGCAGCCCACATGGAAATCATGATGCAGGAGGAGGAGGAAGGACAGAAGGGCTCCAAGAGGAGTCAGGATGGTCAGAGTGATGGTAGGAGGCAGAAGGGTTTTAATCCTCAGCAGTCTCAGAGTAGCTTTTCTAGATCGACTTTTCCTGTGCCGAGTGCTAGTTCGGGGAAAGGCAGTCAGGGAGACATTACCTGTTTCAAGTGTGGCCAGCTGGGCCACAAGTCTCCAGTTTGTCCTCAGAGGGGAGGAGTGCAGAGAGCATCATCATCTTCGGCTCGATCACAGAGCCAGAGTCAGGGTAGAGGCCAGCCACTCTCGTGTTATCAGTGTGGTCAGCCAGGGCATATGAAGAGGTATTGCCCGCAGTTGGGTGGCACACCTGGTGCATCTGGTTTGAGGCAGATTCAGGGTCAGCAGCCAGCTCAGTCGGGTCAGGCCTCGAGGGCCAATCAGGGGGCTTCATCGTCCCAGTCGGTGCAGCAGTCTTATGCTCCTAGGGGTGAGCAGGTTGATCAGAAGTCGTCTGGACGCGTGTATGCTGTTACCGCGCAGGATCTTGTGCCGGCACCATCAGTT
This sequence comes from Camellia sinensis, assembly GCF_055761805.1. Lineage (NCBI taxonomy): Eukaryota > Viridiplantae > Streptophyta > Magnoliopsida > Ericales > Theaceae > Camellia > Camellia sinensis. The sequence continues at coordinate 33,472,544 of NW_028128987.1, forward strand.
GTGAGAGGTACCTTCTTGTTTTGCAACTCGGTTGCTAGTGTTTTGATTGATACGGGTGCATCTCATTCCTTTGTGTCTGCTGCATTTGCATCTGTTTTGGAGTTGGAGTTAGCACAGTTAGCATCTCCTATTTGTGTAGTGTCACCTCTTGGGGGTGAATTGATCTTGAAACAAGGTGTTAGGGGTTGTGATATAGAGGTTGATTATCATAGAATCCCATTTTCCTTTGTAGTTATGCCCATGAAAGGCTTCGATGTTATTTTGGGTATGGACTGGTTATCGTCATACCGGGCAGTTATTGATTGTTACCGCCAGAGGGTCACTTGTTGTACCGTGAGCGGGGAATGTTTCCATTTTCCGGGGGACCGGGTTGGTAGTGTTTTGCCACCGGGGTATGATTCGCGAGGGCGGAGTGAGCTTAGTGGTTTACTTGCTAGCTTTTTGAGTAGTGAGTGTGATGAGACCCAGATTGTGTTGCCACGGGTGGTTTGTGAGTACTCGGACGTCTTTCCCGAGGAGCTTGTTGGTTTGCCACCGCATCGGGAGATTGAGTTCTCTATTGACCTAGTGCCCGTCACGGCGCCGATTTCTATGGCACCTTATCGTTTTGCCCCAGCCGAGTTAGTTGAGTTGAAGATTCAGCTCCAAGAGTTACAAGACAAGGGTTATATACGTCCTAGTGTTTCTCCGTGGGGAGCACCGACCCTCTTTGTTAAAAAGAAAGGTGGTACTTTGAGACTTTGTATAGATTACCGGAAATTGAATCGGGCTACGGTTAAGAGTAAGTACCCTATGCCTCGTATAGATGATCTGTTCGACCAGTTGAAGGGTTCCCGTTGTTTCTCGAAGATAGACTTGAGATCGGGTTATCATCAGTTAAGAGTCAGGGAGGAGGATATTCCGAAGACGGCATTCCGTACGCGGTATGGCCACTATGAGTTTCTGGTGATGCCATTTGGGCTCACCAATGCACCAGCAGTGTTTATGGATTTGATGAACCGAATTTTCTGGGAATTTTTAGATCGTTTTGTAGTCGTCTTCGTGGACGACATCCTTATCTATTCACCTTCGGAGGGGAAGCACAAGGAACACTTGAGAGTGGTGCTTGAGTTACTTAGAGCCCATAAGCTTTATGCTAAGTTTGGGAAGTGTGAATTCTGGCTAGAAGAGGTCAAGTTCTTAGGCCATGTAGTTTCTGGGGAAGGAGTGTCGGTTGATACATCCAAGACTGAGGCAGTGCAAGATTGGGCACAGCCTAAGAGTGTGTTTGAGATCCGCAGTTTTCTGGGATTAGCTGGGTATTATCGCCGGTTTGTGAAAGATTTCTCCAGATTAGCTTCGCCTTTGACTAGATTGACTCGTAAGGGAGTCAAATTTGTTTGGAGTGAGACTTGTGAAAAGTCGTTTCAGGAGTTGAAAGTTAGACTGACCACCGCTCCAGTCTTGATTATTCCAGAGAGAGGATTGGGTTATGCAGTCTATTGTGACGCCTCACGAGAGGGTTTGGGTTGTGTGTTGATGCAGGAGGGGAAAGTGATTGCCTATGGCTCACGTCAGTTGAAAACTCACGAGCAGAATTACCCTACGCATGATCTAGAGTTAGCAGCTGTGATATTTGCCTTGAAGATTTGGAGGCATTATCTTTATGGTGAGAGATTTGAGGTATTCTCGGATCATAAGAGTCTGAAATATTTATTTACACAGAAAGACTTGAACTTGAGGCAGAGGAGGTGGATGGAATTCATAGAGGATTATGACTTTGAGTTGCATTATCATCCGGGAAAGGCCAATGTGGTGGCCGATGCCCTTAGCAGGAAACCTGTTGGTGACATAGCTAGTATAGCCATCCGAGAATGGGAGATGTTGGGTGCACTTGGGGAGTTTGATTTACTTCTGGGCGAATCCGTTGAGGCTGCGGCCTTGTTTTCTGTTGTTGCACAGCCTACACTTGTGACTCGAGTGTTAGAGGCTCAGAGGGGTGACCTTGAGGTAGAATCTCTTCGTGAGAAGATCTCTGGTGGGAAGGTTGAGAAGGGTTTGACGGTGTATTCTGACCTGAGTGTGAGATACCGAGACCGTCTGTTTGTGTCGGAGTCTTGCCGAGAGGAGGTACTCCGAGAGTTCCATCATTCACGCCTTGCAGTGCATCCGGGAGGCACTAAGATGTATCGGGATTTGGGTCGCCAGTTTTGGTGGCGGGATATAAAGAGAGATGTGGCAGCTTTCATATCTAAGTGCCTTACTTGTCAGCAAGTGAAAGCCGAACATTAGAGGCTAGCGGGTTTGTTGCAACCCTTGCCTATTGCCGAGTAGAAGTGGGAACACGTCACTATGGACTTCGTTGTGGGTCTTCCAAGGACTCAGCGGGGTAGTGATGCTATTTGAGTGGTTGTAGACCGGTTGACTAAGTCGGCGCACTTCATTCCTATGCGCGTGAGAGATTCGGTAGATCATCTTGTCGACTTGTACATTCGGGACATAGTGAGGTTGCACGGGGTCCCAGTGACGATCGTCTCGGATAGAGATCCTCGTTTTACTGCTAGGTTGTGGCAGAGTTTGCAGAGTGCCTTAGGCACTAAGTTGACCTTTAGCACAGCTTATCATCCTCAGACTGACGGGCAGTCCGAGCGTACTATTCAGATCCTTGAGGATATGCTTCGGGGTTGTGTTCTAGACTTTAGTGGATCGTGGGAGAGGCACTTGCCGTTAGTGGAGTTTGCCTACAACAACAGTTTCCAGTCTAGTATCGGTATGGCACCGTTTGAGGCCTTGTATGGCCGACCGTGTAGATCTCCTGTTTGTTGGGCCGAGGTGGGTGATACACCTCTGTTGGGTCCGGAGTTGGTGGGGGAAACGACGGAGAAAGTTGAGCTTATCCGTAAGAGACTTGTTACAGCACAGAGTCGTCAGAAATCTTATGCCGACCGTAGGAGAAGACCTTTGGTGTTTGAGGTGGGTGATCATGTCTTTCTGAAGATATCACCTAGACGGGTTTTGATGAGGTTTGGGAAGAGCGGGAAGTTGTCCCCTCGGTTCATTGGTCCGTTTGAGATCCTTGAGAGGATTGGCGAGGCTGCTTATCGTTTAGCTTTGCCGCCGCAGTTGTCCGGAGTACATGACGTGTTTCATGTGAGTATGCTTTGGAAGTATGAGCCGGATCCATCACATGTGTTGGATTGGACCGATTTAGTGGTTGATGAGGATGTCTCATATGAGGAGAGACCGGTACGGGTCTTGGATAGGCGGGATCAAGTCTTGCGAGGCAAGACCATTCCTTTGGTAAAAGTTTTGTGGAAATATCACGGGGTGGAGGAAGCCACTTGGGAACGTGAGTTGGAAGTCCGCGAGAAATATCCGGACATGTTTATCGATTTGTAATCTTGTATTTAGATTTTGTAATATTGTTGAACTTTAGAGCTTTATATATGTCTTAAGCTATAAAACATTGAGAATGTTTTGATTAATGGAAATATTTTGGAACTTGTCCCGAAATGGAAGTTTAATGGAACATTGCATATGTTGAATATATTGAAAGTTGTTGAAATTGAAAGAAAATTGCATAATATTAATGCAGGTGGAAATTTATGTTATTTTACATATTGTGAAATGCCTCTTGATAAGAGAGGAAATGGCCGGTGTTGGGTCAAGTTGTTTATTTTGAGTTATCATATTGTTGGAATTTGGAAAAAAAAAAAAAAAAAAAACTTGTTTTCGAAACCTTATGCTTAATTTCGGGAACGAAATTCTTTTAAGGAAGGGAGGTTATAGCGACCCCGGTCTTTTCCCTTTAGATTATTGTATCCGGACTTAGGTTCCGTGGATCCTGTCATTATATATTGGTTGTTGTTGTCCTTTAATCTCTTTGTATTTGAGTTATAGGATGTGTTGGGCGGGTCTGTTACAGGTCGGTTGAGTTTAGATGCCAAATCTAGTTGCCCAAATTTTGACTTGTCCGCCCGAGCGGGAGTTTGACGCTCGAGCGGGGTTTCTTTTGTTGCTTGTCCGCTCGAGCAGGGGTTTTGGTGCTCGAGCGGGATTATCATCCATCCAGTATTTCTTGTGCAGGGTTGGACGCTCGAGCGTGGGATTGGACGCTCGAGTGGAAATATGTGAGTGCCGCTCGAGCGTTGGATGCTCGAGCGGGGACCTGGTTCTGCAAAAAGTACTGGGAGTGCGTATTCGACGCTCGAGCGGGAGTATGGACACTCGAGCGGGGAGTCGACTACATCAGTCCGAGATTTCACTTTTTGGATCACTTTTTGATCTACTTTTTCTCTCTTAACTTTTAAAAACCGCCCCTTGAGAGTTTTTCTCTCTACTCTTACCTTCTCTCTAAGATTTGATCTATTCCAAGTGGTCTTCTACCCTAGTTCCTTTGGAAGAAAGGTAGAGCTTCGCGAGGGCTTTCTTTTAATCTGAAAAAGAGAGGATTTGGAGCACTTTGGATTTTGAGTCATCATCTCCATCTTCTCCATTCGGGTTATTTTCTTCGAGGTAGGGATTTCCTACTCCATCTTATAAGTTTTGTTCTAAGTTTTGGTATTTTGATATGTTGGGAGTGCTTTGGTAATTTTGGGGAAAACCCTAGTTGTATTAATAAATTAATTTGTATAATTAATTTAAGGGAATTGGGGAATTTGGTTAAATTCATGAAATTGAGAAATTCATTGATTAAATGGTGTGGTTGGATAATTTAAATCACTCACCTATTGAATTGTTGATATATTTATTTCCAGTCTAGAAATAACTGTTTTGGGCTATCGGTGGAGGATAGTCGTGATTGTTGTAGACAATGCATGTGGATTAGGTATAACTGAAACTAATCACATTGGTTGAGTCATTAATTTTGACTGTTGAATTAATACAGACATTATGTGAATTGATTGTGTGGTGTATATGTTATGTGTTTACTGTAACAAGCCTGCGGGGGACCTCGCCACAGCTCGGACTCGACTTTTGTCAGTCACGGTTCTAAGTCTGAACCAAAGTGTCCAAATCCGGCAAATCGTTTTTGAGAAAACTGATTTTTTTGAAAAAAGTGCCAAACATGGACTGCTTTGCCAGATACAGAGTCGCCACCTAAATATTTTATTTTGGGAAATTTAGGAAACCCTGACTCGGTGCCAAAAGGCCACGTGTCCGTCATCACCAAAGTTGCCTCGGCTCGGGAACTTGGGTACGATCGGGGAAGGTCACTTCGTGAGCACCCCCGCTCGCCCGGTCATAGACCGACCTCTACTAACCATGATATCAATTTTTGAAAACATTGTATGTTCTTATTCCGGTTATTAGCCTAGGTTACTATGTGATGCGCACAGCATACAAGTATAGACTGGGCCGCCCGAATTGGAACAAAACATTTGATGAATTATTCCAATTCAGATAACCCAACCTTCACCCACAGGCATTCAGGCAGATATATCACATAAGCATATAGCCTCATGGTAAGCATGCTATCATGGCAGTCACTCACACGCATGCAAGGATGCTAAAGCATAGAACTTACCTAGTACTCCAAGCCAAAATAGAAACTACATTAGAAATCATGCATGATCCTAAGTATACAGAAATGCCTAATGCAACACATGCAAAATGCAACTGTAGTAGGCTCGGCTATTCTAAGATGGCATATGAAATGTTACAACTATCATGTATTCAACTTTTGAAATTGAAAGTACAAATGCAGTTAGTATGATGCGCCGAGCCTGGTGCATGCAATACAGATGAATGAAATGCAAACATGCTGTCATACTGTATGCTAATTTGAAATATGCCTTAATCTAACCATCATAAGCTGATAAATAAAAGGGAAGAAAGACGTGGGGTTGGAAGACATACATCACACTCACCCACACTTATTACAGTTGTGCCCTCACTCGGAGGGTCCGAATAAATATACAGTCCAAATATTACAGTCCCGAATAAAAGAATATTACAGTCCAAAATATTACAAAATCCTAATTAATTAACAAATTAACTAAGAAAATAAATAAAACTGGCATGCAAGCCAGGGACTGCCTTGCTTCTGATGGATGATGCATGTCCGGGTTGTCTTGTGCGGAAATTCACCGGAATGCCCCAATTAGCCTCTGTTTACACCTGTTCTTGAAATGCGTGCCAAGCCCCAAAAAGTTACTGATTCTTCGTTTTGCTGCAACAGAGAGCAGGAAAGGGGCATAGCAATGTATTTGCACAGATATATGCATGTCTCGATCCTCGTGCCACCAATCACGCATACCGAGGCATGATGGCCGAGGAGTCGAAATGCACAACTTAATATAAAATGAATGCACATGAAACTACAGCTAAAACCTAACTCCATCATGGATAATCCGGAGTGTCGGTGACTGGGGAATTGAGACACATTCCGTCACTCGGAGTACGAAATGTACCTCGTTTCCCATGCCCGGGCTAACTCCTATTCCGAACACGATGCAATATGCATGATATGCATGAAATGCAACTAAGATACAATCCTAACATGCACAATGCTATGGAAATGAGATGTCTCGAAATGCGTCTACTCGGGCACGCAAATCGAGAAAATGACGGAATGCAATCTAAGATACAACCTAGTATGCACTACCCTATGAAAATGAGATGCCTCGAAATGCGTGCACTCGGGCACGCAAACTGAGAAAATAACGGAATGTAATCTAAGATACAACCTAGTATGCACTACGCTATGAAAATGAGATGCCTTGAAATGCGTGCACTCGGGCACGCAAACCGAGAAAATGACGGAATGCAATCTAAGATACAACCTAGTATGCACTACGCTATGAAAATGAGATGCCTCGAAATGCGTGCACTTGGGCACGCAAACCGAGAAAATGACAGAATGTGATCTAAGATACAACCTAGTAGGCACTACGTTATGAAAATGAGATGCCTCGAAATGCGTGCACTCGGGCACGCAAACCGAGGCGATGGAATATGCAATGTAAATGACATGAAAACATGATATGGGCTTATACCAACATGAGAGAGCCTCAGCCACACTCACATAGGATGCTGGCGGATGAAAATGAAGTGCCTCGAAATGCGTGCACACGGGCACGCAAACCGAGGCGATGACAGAACGCGATGTAATGACATGAAAACATGATATGGGCTTATACCAACATGAGTGAGCCTCAGCCACACTCACATAGGATGCCGATGGATGAAAATAAAGTGCCTCGAAATGCGTGCACTCGGGCACGCAAATCGAGGCGATGACAGAACGCGATGTAATGACATGAAAACATGATATGGGCTTACACCAACATGAGTGAGCCTCAGCCACACTCACATAGGATGCCGATGGATGAAAATGAAGTGCCTCGAAATGCGTGCACTCGGGTACGCAAACCGAGGCGATGACAGAACGCGATGTAATGACATGAAAACATGATATGGGCTTACACCAACATGAGTGAGCCTCAGCCACACTCACATAGGATGCCGGCGGATGAAAATGAAGTGCCTCGAAATGCGTGCACATGGGCACGCAAACCGAGGCAATGCAAAAATGCGAACTATGGCATGGGAAATGATATGCAAACATGGTAATGGATTTTCAGTATTAAAATATGGGGGAAAACAGTCCCGAAATGAGGCGAAATGACATGAAATGCAAGGAATTGTCCCGAAATGCGAATTTAGGCACCCAAAATGGCCTATAGCTATGCCAAACATGCACAATATGGACATGCAATGCAAAGACAGAAGCTAGACAGTCCCAAAAAAGGCACTTTCACAGTTATAAACATGGCCAAACAGCAAGTATAGATATGGCAAAAATGGCATGCAAGAATAGGGGCCAAGAGAGGGGTAATGAAGCAAGTGATATAAGCAAAATCCAAACTGAAAAATTCCCTTCTACAACACTGAAGAGGGACCAAAAATATGAATATTTACAGTATATGGCAGCCTCAAAATCAGTATACAAACATGATAGAAATGTGATGCAAAATGAAGCTCAAAAGTGGCTATAACATGAGGTATGCGAAATATTCACCAAACAGCCAAGGACCCTTAATAAAACATGAAGTATAGGTCAAAATAAGACTATCTCTAGGCCTGTAAAATGGCCAAAAACAAAAGCATGGTAGGCTAACAAAACATGCAAGAATGGGGAATAAAAGGGAGATATAACATGAAGTGGCATATGGAGGTCCCAAACCAAGAAAGGACCTAAATGAAACATGAATAATGGACCAAAATAAGCACTTTTTTAGAACTGTAAAATGGCCAAAAACAAAAGCATGGTAGGCTGCCATTGCATGCAAGAATGGGGAATAAAAGAGAGATATAAAGGTAGGTATAACATGGAAGTCCCAAATGGTGTTGAGCCCTTCTTCAATGTTGAAGACGGGCTCAAAATAAGCCTAATATCAGTTTACAACATGCTCGAAAACAGATTACTCATGGGCCAAAAATAGCATGCAAAACTATGACATATAAGAGGACCAATGAAGCAAGTGTATCATGGAGGGCTCAAACAGGGTTGAGCCCTTAATGAAAAGTGAAAATGAGCTCAAAAGAGGGCCCTTTTCAGTTAGGGCCGGAGCTTGAAACAAAAAGCAAGTGGGGCTTACAAATAGATCAAGAAAAAGGGTCAAAGTAAAGAAAAGTTACTCACCCTTGAAGACTAAGACTTTTGTTGCCTCTTGGACCAATTTGCAGCTCCTTTTGCCTTTGAGAAGCCTTCCTTCTTGCTGGAAAAGAGGTGGTGGTGGTAGAGCTTGGTGGTGTAGAAGAAATGGTGCTTAGGGACTTAGAGATTTTTAAGGAAATGAGAGGTATGGAGATGGAGTTGTGTATGGAGGCTTGAAGGTGAAGTTTTCTAACCCCAACAAAGGATCTAGCTTGCTTGTTATAAAGGCCAAGAAGAGGGTGTAAAGGTGGGGGAAAAGGAGACAAACTTTCCCCCACAAAATATCCCCCGGATAAAGATCTTTTCTGGGAGATAAAGCTTCACAGCTATAAAGTGCACAGTGCAAGGAATACGGCCGGCCTGTTACTTTTGCTCCAGGTGGCCGGCCGGCCACACCCCCTAGCCGGCCGGCTAGGGGTCAAAAAGGTCAATCAGATTTTCTGGCCGGCCACCAACTGGTGGTGTCCTCCTATGTGTGCACATCACAAATATGTGGTTCAAAGTCCAAGAAAGTGGGTCCAAGGGGTTCAACATTAGCTCGGAAAGAGGGGGTCAAAAGGGTCAATTTGAATTACTGGCCGGCCACCTCTTTTTAGGGTCCTCCCAAGTGTGTACATCACAAATATGTGGTTCAAAGTTCAAGAAAATGGGTCCAAGGTGTTCAACATTAGCTCGGAAAGAGGGGGTCAAAAGGGTCAATTTGAATTACTGGCCGGCCACCTCTTTTTAGGGTCCTCCCAAGTGTGTACATCACAAATATGTGGTTCAAAGTTCAAGAAAATGGGTCCAAGGTGTTCAACATTAGCTCGGAAAGAGGGGGTCAAAAGGGTCAATTTGAATTACTGGCCGACCACCTCTTTTTAGGGTCCACCCAAGTGTGTACATCACAAATATGTGGTTCAAAGTTCAAGAAAATGGGTCCAAGGTGTTCAACATTAGCCCGGAAGTGTGAAAAACGGGCGCCGGAGGGCGTATAACTGGTTGCTGCAACAATTACTGGCTTCCCACCCTTCAGTGACCTTCCCGGTGATAAAACAGAGGTACCTGCCAAAAATGAACGAAAACCGTCGCAAAACGAATGTTCGGGGGCCAAAACGCGCAGTTCGGGGTCCCGAAAATGGGCTATTGAGCACCGAAAGTGGCATTCGGCCACGAAGTGGGTTTCTCAGACCCCAGTGTCCCTCAAAAGGGAGAAAATAGGAAGTATGCCAAAAAACGGAGCAATAGGAGATGGTTAAGCGGTCCCGAATCGAGGCGCACGGCCTGACGGCTCCAAAAACCGGAAATCGGACTCCGAAATGGGAAAAATGGCCTATGGCCACCAAATGTAGCCTACGGACATTGAGAGATGGTCTACGGGACCTCTCCCTTCCCTCAGGAAAAGAAACAAATAAAACCGAGCCTGGTTCGCAAACCGAGGCAAGGCACAGAAGAGGGTTCGGAAGTCCGGAGGCAGGGCTCGCAGCCGCGACTCTGAGACTTCTGAACAAGCACAACATGCAACATCACCAAGCACTCAATTGGTGACATCTGAGTCTCAAGGTCGGTCAAAAATGGGGTGTCTACAGTTGCCCCTCTTTGACAGAACTCGAAAGTCATAAGTGACGGGAGTGAATGTCAAAGCCCAGAGACGACCCATTTTTGATAAGGCCGAAGACTTAGACAAACATACAAAGTAAGCAGAGATGTGCCCGCAGGCATGCCCGCAGGCAGGGGCAAAATGCAAATGATATGCAAGAAGCCGAAGGTAACCCAATGATCATGCAAATGCAGCAAGCTGTAATGAGGCAAGTATTCGCAAATAGATGCAACAATTTTAAGCAAGAATGCAAAGAAACAACTACATTTCATGCAGTTAAGAATGCGGAGGATTATTCAATCCCCGCTACGTCTCACACGGAGAAGATACGATACCTGCGCGATTCGTCTGGTCGCACCAGCCTCAATTGAACCGTACATACAATATCGTGCCTACAAAGGAGAGAAATTGCAACAAGTACAATATGCTACCGTCATGTATTTAATGTGATTCCGAAAGTTTGACACACGCAGTGCCGGTGAGTGAATGCATCGCAATACAAGAGTGAAACATCCGTGACAACGTATGCTCAAATATAGAGGTATGCTAATATCAAGAAATGTGCATAAAAAAGTGAGTATGCTCATGAGAATGCAAGATAATGTGACACGAGCATGAATCAGGGTGTCCGTTTGTCATGAAATGACGAGTACGGAAACGCGTGTTTTGGCGAAGGCAATTCGAATCGCGGCCTCCGATCCGCTTCCTGGAAAGGCTACAACCCATTCCAAAAGGATACACTTTGATTTTGATGAATGATGATGAGACATATGTCAGAACTTGAAGCTGAAGTCCCGGCGGAGCTATTTCGCAACCGGAAGTGTACTTTTCTTGAACTTTTTCAGGTCCCGGGAACTCCGATCTTCCTCAAAATTTGCAGAGAGCTAGGTGAACATGTGGGGGACATGGTCGGCCGTTTATCTTCCCAAGGGGAGGTGGCCAACCGGTTTTCCATAAAGTAAAAGGTTGGCCGACCAGTTTTCCAAAAAGGAAATGGCTGGCCGGCTAGAAAAAGTGGCCGGCCAGCCATCTGCCCAAATCCGGGGGCATTTTGGTATTTTCACCTCCTTTTTTATGCTCCTTCAATCCAAGACTTGGGGCCTATATATTGCAGCCGAGATCCCTTCCTTTCTTGCCTCCTACAACATTTTCTTCTTCAGATCTGAGTTCTATACGCGTTTTCCAACGCCCCGTGCAAATTATTTTCGCAAAAACATTCAGTTTCAAGCACTTTGAAGCGATAAAATTCCGGCTTCGGAGCTTCTTTTTGCATTTTCGCCACTCGAGGTAAATTTGTCTCAATATTTGGAAGATTTTCTCAGGAGTTGACTTTTGTTGACTTTTTATTTCCCGAGAGTTGACTTTTGTTGACTTTTTCCAATTTTGGCTCATTTTCGCTCATTTTTGCTCCCTTTTGCAGATCTTCTGAAAATGGCGGGTAATTTTCCCCACGGCGGAGGTTTTCCAGGTACCGGAGATGATTTTGATCCCATGACTCTACCCCCGAGGACCCGACCTTTTATTCCTGGGAGGTACCGTCCGCCAGCACATGTCCTCCCTCGTGCTGTCTTCCGTCACTTTACTAGCTTTGACGAGCGAGCACCCGGGGATCTGCTTCTCCGAGAGCCGGAGCATCACCTCTCTCATGAGGCCCGAGAGGTATTTACTTCATTTTCTGTATTTTTCGTACATTTCGCACCTTTGCCATGCTTGAACATGCAGTTTAGCTTATGACATAGCACTTTGCTTGCATCCTGAACATATAGTTTAAACACTCGAATTTCTGAACACTCGGCTTAATAATTAATTGCGAACACACAGCCCACATTAGAACACACGGCTCAAACACTGATTTGTCGAACACACAGCCCGAATTCGAAAGTGAACACACAGCCCACACTTTACATTTTCTGAACACACAGCCCAGATTAGATAGTGAACACGCAGCCCACACTGATAGAAAGTTGAACACGCAGCCCAAACTTCAAATTTTCTGAACACGTAGCCCAGATTGGAGTAGTGAACACGCAGCCCATGCTAGTTTGAAATTTGAACACGCAGCCCAAACTTCAAATTTTCTGAACACACAGCCCAGATTAAATGGTGAACACGCAGCCCACACTGATAGAAAGTTGAACACGCAGCCCAAACTTCAAATTTTCTGAACACGCAGCCCAGATTAAATAGTGAACACGTAGCCCACACTGATAGAAAGTTGAACACGCAGCCCAAACTTCAAATTTTCTGAACACGCAGCACAGATTAAATAGTGAACACGCAGCCCACGCTGATAGAAAGTTGAACACGCAGCCCAAACTTCAAATTTTCTGAACACGCAGCCCAGATTAAATAGTGAACACGCAGCCCACACTGATAGAAAGTTGAACACGCAGCCCAAACTTCAAATTTTCTGAACACGCAGCCCAGATTAAATAGTGAACACGCAGCCCACACTGATAGAAAGTTGAACACGCAGCCCAAACTTCAAATTTTCTGAACACGCAGCCCAGATTAGATTTGCATGTAGCTTATTTCACTTCATCGGCATATAGCCCATTTCATTCCATTGGCACACAGCCCATTCATCTCATTGGCACACAGCTCATTCATTTTGTACTGACACATATATTCATTTTGAATGCAGGTTAGTTCTCGCAGCGTACGGGGGTATGGCTCCACTGCCGCGCGGGATTGGTACGCCGAGCTCCCGGAGGGTGTCCGGGATTTGGTAGACTTGGCAGGGTTCGGGCCCTTCTGCGTCGGGTTGTCTCGTTGCTCCGCCAGGAGGACTTTGATGGCAGCCTTGGTAGAGAGATGGTGGGACACCACCAACTCCTTTCATTTCTCTGCCACTGGCGACATGACCATGACGCCCCTGGACTTCGCTGTGTTGACTGGCTTAGACATAGGAGGTTGGGCCATCCCCTATGATGAGGATATGGGCGAGTGGGAGGCCGCTTGGATGTATCTATTGGGGGCTCGCCCGCCCGTTGACAGGGTTTCTGGGAGAGTCCGATACACTTGGTTCTCTTCCCACTTTCGGCGGGCGGAGATGGTGCCCGAGACTCCCGAGGAGACGGAGCAGTACGCCCGCGGTTTTTTGATGTTCCTCTTCGGGACTACTCTGTTCGCCGATAGAGGGAACACAGTCGGGTTATACCTGCTGAGCGCTCTGGTTGACCTATCACAGGTCCATCGATATGACTGGGGTGGCGCCGGCCTGGCTACCCTTTACTTTTATATGAGCGCGACCTCCCGCGGGCGGGGCGATTTACTTGGCGGCTACTGGAGAGTCTGGGAGGTACTTTTCTGTCCCCTTGATTTACATTTCTGCTCTTCATTACTTGTACATTGCATACACAGCGCACTTTTACAGTCTGTATTTTGCTCTCAGCATTTCGTACTTACATTCTGCACTGCTTTTCTCAGCTATGGGTCTATGTATACTTCCCATCATTAGCCCCAGGGTTGGAGGTGGCAGCCCCTCCCATGACCCCGTATTCACTGGTGTTCGAGGGCCCGCACCGGCCGAGACCTCGAGAGACCCTCCTTTACCTGCGACAGTACTTTGACACTGTGCGACATTCAGAGGTACCTCAGAACTTTCAGTTCCTTTCATTTTCATCTTTGATTTGCTCTGTATATTCTCGATTTCTGATTGGTTTATGCATTTATCATCCGCAGATCACATGGCAGCCTTGGGCGTCCCTGGGTGATGGTCTCCGACTTCAGTATACCGGAGGGTCGGACATCTCCCAGTACAGGGTCCTGCTCGAAGGGCCGGTTGGCAGGGCATGGTTCCTAGGGGAACGCTTTCTGCGCCAGGTATGGGGATATCTTTCTCAGGATCCTCCCGCAGTACCCCCAGTCAGTATGCGGACTGCTGACAGGCTCTCTTACTCGGAGGTAGTCGGCGCCATGCTAGGTAGTGATGCTTTACTATATGTTGAGGAGGGGGACTACGCCACTTACCGTCACATATATTTGATGCCTCCATTGACGGGAGCTCGTACCCCGATGATGAGGCCTGCCGGTATGTCATCCTCGGGCCAGGCTCGGGCTCGGGCTGTAGACGCCCCTTCTACTAGCAGGGCTGGTACATCTAGAGGTGGGAGTAGACCGGTTCCTCCGACTCCGTCGACTTATCCTCATCCCGGATGGCCAGATATGCCCACTGAGTTGATGGCGTGGCAGTATGGGGCTATTTCTCCGACCCCGATCCCGCTAGAGCCTCCGATGCCCAGTGATCGATACGCCATTGATCCTGACTCACCGCTGGTATGCTCTACTGTTTTTTTTTTCATCCATCATTCAGATGTTTAGACATTCTTTTGTTCACTGATGATTATGAGCTCATTTTTGCAGCCACCTCGAGGGTACATGGAGGAGGTGGTTGGACTGGTGGCCACACTCGAGGGCATGGTCCTGCGTAGGGAGGCACAGTTGTCTGTCGCGGGCATTCAGGTACCCTTCAGTTTTCTGGCATTTATCATACTTCTGATGACATGCTGATTTCTACTGCATCGATAGACTACTTGTGTAGAGCACATCTGACACACACCCCACTTGTACACTGTATTTACATGCACCCACTTCATGTAGCCTTTGCTTGTATCTGCATCTGATATATATATTTGGACTGATGTATTTGAATTGAACTCTTTGTTTTCAGATGCCTTCATGGTCCGGTTAGTCGCAGGCCAGGCCACCTGGGCCTCCTTGGGAAGTTGAGCCATCTGGGCCTTTTCAGGGGGGTGGGTCACCCGGGCCTTCCCGAGGAGCTGGGCCATCTAGGCCTTTTCGAGGAGCTCGAGGAGGGCCTGTCCGCAGACGCAGGGCTCACGTTGTGGAGGTGGAGCCTGATGAGGAGGAGGAGGATGTTGAGGAGGAGGAGGAGGCTACCGATCGTCAGTCAGAGACATCTGCTGAGGAGGGGGGCTCCGGTTTTGGTTCGGGGAATAGAGGCGAGGCTGAGGGGGATCCTGAGGATGACAGCTCCGACTCAGATGATGATGATGGTGCGGAGGTTGTCCCACAGAAGAGGATGAGGAGTGCTTCTCGTTCCCGCTCCCGAGGATATTGATGTTGCTATTTCCTGCTTTATTTTTCTTTTTGCTAGTAGTTTGTAGCACTTTGCACATTGTTAGGTAGTTTTATTTTTTGTAAAACTTGTACCTTTGTTTGTTGTAAAGCATGATGAAATGAAATAGCTTTTGAAAAGGTGTTTGTATTTCTAACTTTTAGCATCGTATCGCATCATTTATTTTGCACAAAAATGAAAGTGAATGGGAATGCGCATTGTGTAATCACCAAGTCAGGTAGTGAACCGACGCAACAAACTAAGTAACTCAACTTACTAAGATATAACAGGACCTTAGGAAGTTTACAACTCGATAAGCAAAATGCAACAACGTTGACAACGCAAATAAACAAAGACTTTAACAAAGATTGCTTAAACAGAGCGCAATGACTCAAAAACACGTCCGCTCGACAAACAACTCGATAAGCAAAACGACAACTCGATAATCAAAACAACAACTCGATAAACAAAACTCGGCAACAATAGAGTGTACTTCTGACGATCTGGGCATCGGAACGCATCCGAAACGGAGGGAGATGAAGACCTTTGACTCTTCCGTTGCATGGAAATGCTTGAAACTTTCCCTCGAAGGGTAAAATAGGGCCAAGGAGATACACTGCAGCATTGCCAGCCACCTTGGGGAGCCGGCCGGCCATTTTTTGTGGAGAGAGACAGCTGGCCGGCCAGTTTTGTAAAAAGTAAATGGCTGGCCAGCCAGAAAAGGTGGCCGGCCGGCCACTTAGTCCTGCAGCCACCAGATTTTTGACACGTGTCCCCGTGAATAGTGTTTTTCCTTCTATAAAAGCCTCAACTTCGGGAACATTCATTTCATCTTAGTTTTAGACAAAGATGGAGGCGTTTCTTGCAGAAAATGTCACATCTTGGATCTCTTCTCTAGATGGCTCGGAAAAGCTGAATTTCCGGGGTTTCGGCTTGAATACACTATTCACGCTGAGCCGTACTCCGCTACAGCTTCCTTTTCTTCATGCCGCGGCAAGGTTCTGGAACCCAGTGATGCACGTTTTTAGCTTCGGCGGCCAAGAGGTATGCCCCACTTTCGAAGATTTTCAGGTTTTGATGGAGTCTGAATGCTCTGAAGTGATCTTGCCCCAGCTCCGTTTTGGCCATGCTCAGGCTTTAGGGCGGATGTGTGGGCTCACGGCGCATGACGCTCGATCTCTGATTTGCAGTGGGGAACGGGACATCCTCGGCTTGATCCATCGTTTTTCCAACGCCGGTGATCGCAGCAACCATTATTGGCAGGGTTTCCGGCAACACGCCCTCTGCTTATGTTTGTTGTCCCACTTTCTGCTTTCCTCGGGCTTCGGCGGGGCTAGCATTCGCCTGATTGAAGTCGCCCAAGGTTTGAGAGAAGGAAAGAGCTGTATTGCCATGACCTTGGCCGAGACACTGATGGGTTTAGATTCTGTCTATCGCTGGGAGGCAACTAGGTTTGCTGGGAGTCCACTGCTGCTGCAGGTAATGTTTCCCACCCGACCTTACATATATATATTTGCTCACATCACTCGACCCTCAGGCTCGATTTTTCTCACAAAACCCTTGTCTCACTTTTCTTTCATCGTACATCTCTCTGTTCTTTATTCTCTCATTTTCCATCCCTCCCCTAGGTATGGTTAATGGATAAGTTGCAGGTTGTGGACTCTTGCCCGGCCTATTCAGCTCGAGGCTACTTCTTTCGGCAGCGCCTAGTCAATGCTCTTGACGAAAGGTGGTGGTTCGATTGGATGTGCAATTTGTCCGCAGAAAGCATTGCTTGGCGTTGTCCTTGGCTCAACCTCCCGGCAATGAGCTATAGTATGTCCCGGCTGATTGGGATCCAATTGATTGGTCTAACCCACTGCGTATTCTATTTTCCGTTCCGGTTTCTGCATCAGTTTGGTCATGATCAGACCTGCCCACCGGAGGGGATTGAGTACCCAGCCGCTTTCCCGATCCGGGGTGCACACCTTGCCCGATATGCCACAGCATGGAGGACTAGAGAGCTCCTGGCCCCTGCTTCTACTTTCAGTTGCACTTTATCCGATGAGTGCTTGGATTGGCTTAATGAGGAGGCACAGGTTGGGCCCAGCTTGGCATCAGACGCTCCGTCCAGCTCTGGGAGGGGACGCAAAGATACTTGATTCAACTATGCCCCAAATTTATTGCTTATTTAGCATTTTCAAGTTTTCTTTATGAATGTACTAAAAAGCAACTTCGATTATAATGCAAGAGCAGGAGAGCTCAGTTTTGAAATCAATGAAATTGAAAGTTATGGTACTGAAAATTTTCCACTTTTGGTCCAAAAATGGTCTTAGTCGTAAAAAGATTAATTTGAACAAAGTCAACTTTTATCAAAACTTTTCAAAACTATTTTCGATGTGGATCAGACCTGGACACGCCGAAAATCTGTCACTGAGATGCACAACCCCAGATCTCCGCAACTGGAAAGTTGCCCCTAGTCTGAAAAACAATGCGGCACTGCAAAGCAACGGAAAGTTGCCCCTTGTCTGAGTAACTTTGCACCGTCGCGGCAACAGAAAGTTGCCCCTAGTTTGAACAGCACTGTACCGGAGATCACGATAAATGCTGATGGATAAAGATGACTGAGATGATCGAAATGGACAGAGTTGATCGGGGAAAAGTTTATGGCTGAACTTCAAGGTGAAGTTGCCTACGTATCCCGAAGATGGGAATCAAGCCTTACGTAGTTCAGGCCCGGGTTCACTCGAGTATTTTCACTCTCCTTTTGCGCTCTAACTTTTGCCAAGGCCGCCCTTTGCGGGTTTTCAACCTTGCGAGCTCAGTTTTTATATTTTCTAATTTTTTTGTGCTCTGACTTTTGCCTAGGTCGCCCTTTCGGGTTTTCGGCCTAGCGAGCCTCTCAAGGATAGTATTTCTTCAACTTGTCCATATTGATCGGTTGTGAGAACTCCAAGCCATCTAGATCCATCAGAACCACAGCCCCACCTGACCAGATAGCTTTGATGATGTAAGCACCAGTCCAATTGGGTTTGAACTTGCCCCTTGGGTCGTGGATGGGAGCTCGGTTGTCTTTGAGCACCAAATCTCCTTCTTTCAGATTCCTGGACTTAACCTTCTTGTTGAAAGCCCGGGCAATCCTGCGTTGATAGCCTTGGACGTGGTACAGTGCTTTCAGTCTTCTTTCATCAAAGAGCATGAGTTCTTCGAATCTGCTTTGCTGCCAATCTGCTTCGGCTATCTGGCATTCAGCCAATACTCATAACGACGGAACCTCAATCTCAATGGGTAGAACAGCCTCCATTCCATAGACCAATGAATATGGAGTTGCTCCAGTAGAAGTCCTGATTGAAGTCTTGTAGCCCCACAGAGCAAATGGCAGCTTGTCTGGCCAATCCCGATAGGTTCCCATCATCTTCTGCAGTATATGCTTGATATTCTTGTTGGCGGCCTCAACTGCTCCGTTGGTTTGCGGCCGGTATGTAGATGACTTATGGAAAGCCACATTGTATTTCTCCAACAAGTCTATCACTTCTTTCTTGAAGTGGGAACCATTATCTGAAATTATCTCGTTTGGCACCCCGTAACGACAAATGATGTTGTTTCTGATGAACTTTGCGACGTGCGACGCCTTCAACACCGCATATGATTGGGCCTCGACCCACTTTGTGAAATAATCTATCGCTACTAGGATAAACTCATGCCCGTTTGACCCCTTCGGGGTAACGGCTCCGATCACATCAATTCCCCAGACTGAAAAAGGCCATGGTGAAGTCATGTTGTACAGTTTTGACGGCGGGATGTTCATGCGGTTTGCATGAATTTGACACTTGTGGCATCGCCGAACAAAACTAATACAATCCTCCTCCATGGTTGACCAGTAGTAGCCCTGCCTGAGGATCTTTCTGGCCAGCATTACTCCATTCATGTGTGCACCGCACTCCCCCCCATGGATGGCTTCCATCAGGCGTTTCGATTCTTCAGCTTCTACACAGAGCTTATGCATTCCCAGATGACCCCTTTTGTACAGCTTACCCCCGCAGATGATAAACTGAGCAGCCATTCTCCTGATGGCCCTCTTATCTTTGGCATTTGCCCCTAGTGGATATGTCTCCTTTTCCAAGAAGTTCCAGATGTCGTAATACCAGGGGCTGTCGTCTTGAGCCTCATCTATGGCGGAAATTGACTCGTACGCTGGCACGAACTTCTGATCAATAATGACTGGACGCATCCGGACTCCGGACGGGATGTCTATCATGGAAGATAGAGTTGCTAGTGAATCTGCAAACCTGTTGTTCTCTCTTACGAGGTGGGTGAAATTTAGCTTCTCAAACTGAGGAATTAGCAGATCCAAGGTTTGGTGGTAAATTATCATCCTTTCCTCCTTGACTTTCCAATCTCCTTTTGCTTGAGACACAACAAGGTTCGAATCCCCAATGACGTCCAACCGTCTTGCCCCTAGTTCCAGGGCAGCTTCCAGGCCAGCAATGCATGCCTCATACTCTGCCTCATTATTCGAGACTTTGAACCAGAGCTTGAATGCTAAAGGGATACGGGAATCATCAGGCGCAATCAGTAACACCCCTATCCCATACCCATACTGGTTTGACGCTCCGTCAAAGTACATCGTCCAAGTTTCATTTTCGACGTGCAGAATGGCTTCATCTGGGAATAGATACTCAACCGCTTCATCCCCCTCAACCGGGTGGTCGGCAAGGAACTCCGCTACCGCTCTCCCTTTCACTGACTTGCGCGTTACATACTTCAAATCAAATTCGGAGAGCAACAGCAGCCAACGAGCTAGCCTACCCGTAAGTGCTGGTTTCTCGAAAAGATATTTGATGGGATCCAAACGCGAAACCAACGCGAAACCAACATTACAGAGTGGGCTAACAGGTAGTGCCGCAGCTTCCTGGTTGCCCATACCAAGGCCAAACAAGCCTTCTCCAGCGGCGTATAGCGGGTCTCGTAATCCAGCATCTTTTTGCTCAGATAGTAAATGGCTCTTTCCACTTTGTCTTCTGACTCCTGCGCGAGCATGCAGCCCATGGTAGTCTCAGTTACCGAAAGGTACAGTATCAATGGTCTCCCCGGCTCTGGTGGTGACAACACGGGTGGGTTCTGTAGATACTCTTTGATCTGCTCAAAAGCTGCTTGACATCGGCCATCCCATTGGAATTTCTTTCCTTTCTTCAGGAGACCAAAAAGTGGTTCACAAGTCAAGGTAAATTTAGAAATAAACTGTCTTATGAATTGCACTTTACCCAGAAAGCCTCGCACCTCCTTTTCAGTCCTTGGTGGTGGCATTTCTAAGATGGCCTTGATTTTGGAAGGGTCGACCTCGATGCCCCTTTGTGTAATCAGAAACCCTAGCATCTTCCCTGCTGTAACACCAAACGTGCATTTCTGGGGATTCAGTCGCAGCCGAAACTCTTTGATCCTTTGAAAGAATTTTTGTAAGGCGGTGTAGTGGCCCTCTCTCTCTTTGGACTTGACAATCATGTCGTCCACATACACCTCGACCTCTTTATGGATCATATCATGCAATATTGTAGTCGCTGCCCGTTGATACGTAGCTCCAGCATTTTTCAACCCGAATGGCATCACTCTATAACAATATGTACCCCACGGGGTAGTGAACGCAGTCTTCTCCCGGTCTTCGGGTGCCATCACTATCTGATTATAGCCTAAGAAACCATCCATAAATGAAAGCAAGGCGTGTCCTGCCGTGAAATCCACCAATTCATCAATGTGTGGCAAGGGAAAGTCGTCCTTCGGACTGGCCCTGTTCAAATCTCTGAAGTCTACACAGACCCAAATTCTGCCATCCTTCTTTGGCACCGGAACAATGTTGGCCAACCAAGTTGGGTATTTAGATACCAGCAGGAACCCTGCGTCAATTTGTTTGGTGACCTCTTCCTTAATCTTGAGGGCCTAGTCCGGGCGGATCCTTCTGAGCTTCTGTTTGACAGGTCGGGCCTCGGGGTCAAGAGGGATCCGGTGCTGTACAATCTCAGGATCGATTCCAGGCATGTCTTCGTAGGACCACGCGAAAACATCTTTGAAATCTTTTAATAAAGCGACTAAGCGCTCGCGCTCCTCCGAAGACAACGTGGACCCGATCTGGACCAGCCGCGGGTCCTTCTCAGTACCAACATTCACAGTAGTGATTTCATCCATTAAAGGTTTAACAAATCTTTCTTGCTCTTGATCAATTAATCGTTGCAAAACCGGAGGAATTTCTTCCTCGTCGTTTTCATCAAAACTTTGAAAATCTTGATTTAAGCAATAAATCAAAGGCACAGAAAAATACTCAGAAACCACATCCACATCATTCTCGTTAAATATTTCCAAGCCGTCAGATTCCTCTGTTACAACAGACTCAAAAGAAAATGAAAAAGACGACCTAGACAGGACTGTGGCATCCGGGTTATCACCCCCAGGAATACCGGACTCAGACTCAGTCGAGCTGGAATCTGATTCCGACGCAGAAGATTCGGTAGAATCAGATTCCGGCTCACTACCTGACCCGGAACTGCTAGATAAAAAGCCTTCTTCATATTGCCAGATGAGAGAAGATGCGATAGATGCATCCAAAATCGGCGCTGGAAAGCCCGCAGCTATTTCATCTCCAATCATAGAAACCGAAGAGTTATCCCCCAAGCACTCTTGGTCGATCGGAGGATCTGATAGTAGACACGCCAGTGCTACCCCCATTTCAAGTTCTGTGCTCTCAGGCTCCACTGCTTCACACTGCTCAGCCTCAGTTGGTGGGTCTGTCTGTGCTTCGGCAACGTCATCCCCAGATAATTGTATGTCGAAGAAGATTTCAAAGCCAGGCACGCGCTTCCCCTCCGCGTTTAGCCATGGCTCCGGGAAGCCGCAGAATGGAAAATCTTCCCCCTCCCGGACGAAACGTCCGTTTAGGGTACCCCAGATGGGCCTGTGCATTAACTCAAATGGCTTCCCGGCCTTCTTTGCTCTGGCCCTTCCGGCCATTTCTTTTCCTTTTCTTACCCAGTCTTCTTTGGTGGGCAGATAACCCAGTCCAAAGGCGTGAGGGTTGTGTGGCACTTCGGCCAACACTGAGACGCCCTTCCGGCCACTTCTCCCTAATCCCATCCCGGGGGTATGTTTTAGCTTGTTCATGAGGTAGATAGATTGAGCACTAACGTACATACCCTCATTCACAGCCATGACATTCTGCACTACTTGAGCCTCGGCCAAAGTGAACCCCAACAAAAACACATCCTCCGTGCCGTGCTCGATCTCCAAGACAGGTGTGGACACTTCCGACGGCGGATGGATTGATGAATTCCCAAAAACGATCGCTACCCCCTTCCCGTGAGGGTATTTCAGCATCTAATGTAGAGTGGAAGAGA
Source organism: Camellia sinensis (assembly GCF_055761805.1). Classification (NCBI taxonomy): domain Eukaryota; kingdom Viridiplantae; phylum Streptophyta; class Magnoliopsida; order Ericales; family Theaceae; genus Camellia; species Camellia sinensis. The sequence goes on from NW_028128987.1 coordinate 33,495,205, forward strand.
CTGCTTTGACCTGGTGTAACCACGGTCGCCCCAAAAGTAGGTTAAAGGTTGCGGGAACGTCCAAGATATGAAATTCGATGCTGTGTTGTCCTGGACCAACCTTGGTTTGAATTTTAACAGTCCCCATCACTTCTCTGCTGGTATTGTCGTATGCTCTGATCACTTGGGTAGTTGGGACGAAGTCCGCGGGTTTTAACCCAATTGCATATGCCGTTCTGGTCGGGTAGACATTAATTGCAGACCCGGTATCAACAAGTACCACCGGTATCCACTTATCTCTACATTCCACAGAGATATAGAGAGGTTTGTTATGGCTCGTGCCCTCAGGCGGTAGCTCCTTGTCCGAAAAGGTTAATGTCGGGGAACCTCCTCCCGGAAAAACCAACCCAACCAGCTGTTCAGGCGTGGTGTCTATGGAGAGTTTGGACTTGTCCATGGCAGATAGGACAGCTTCTCTATGTACTCGTGATGCCATCAGCAATCCCCAGATAGAGATGTCTGCTTGTATCTTCTTTAGCTGTTTCAGCACAGCTTCCTCCTCAATCTGCTTCTCCTTCTGTTTCTCTGTTTCTCTATCCTTCCCGGATGCCTCGGGTTGGTCCAGGTGTGGGGGTTTGAAGTACCGCCCACTTCTTGTCATGTGATCCACTTCATCAAGATACCAAGTATCATCCGGCTGGCCACTTCCCCAGTCTTCATCGGTGTGGGCAAGACACAAATCGTCATCTTCCCACCACATTCCGCTGGCAGCCAACAGACACCTGTCTCGCTCCGGTTTAGTTGCACTTGCAATGCTCTCCGTCCCAATGCTCGCAGCATTCTCTGTCTTCGTGCACACAGCACTTTCAGTCCCCTCAGGGCCTTTTGTCTTCCTGGCTCTCTCAGTAGCCTCAAACTTTTCTTGTTCCAACTGCATCAGTACAGCTGGTTGTTTAGCAATTCCTGTATCTACAATGCCCATGTCTTGAGCGGAATTCTTAACACCGGCGCTCTCCGGCGATACGACTTGACTTTCGGCCATTCCGGCCACAACTGATACTTCCGCTCCTGTCGGGCTCTGTTCTGGTTGGGCTTCCTCCACTGCATCTGGTTGATCCTCGAGGCATCCAGTGGCCTCCGCTGATCCCTCATAATCATACCAGTTGATTGACGTATCCCCCAGTTCCTGGTCATCGAGAAATTGCAGGTTGGCAAAGTCCTGCTCTACGGCTGTCAGATCATCTGCCCATAGCCCAGATCCGTCCCCCCGGATCATGCACAGTTCTCCTGTCTCGGGAAATTCTAAGCTCAGCCCAATCTGGCTTGCTGATAGGATGTACTTGCTTGGATCATAGGCTCCCCTAGCAAAACTCTGTCCAGTCCCAGATTCAGCAATCTCATTCTCCTCCAAAATCTGTCCTGCCCCGTCTTCAACGGTCACCACCATTGGCTCTGGCTGGGTTGTGGAGATGTCCACCATGCACAAGAAGTCAGTGCAATCGGGGAGGAGCACCTCCGGCTTGGGTAGGTGGGTGGGCATAATATAGATGCTAGGATCGTAAGATGCGACCCCAGTCTGGATGAAATTAATTCTTTTGGGAGGGGGAGGTTGGTTATGTGGTGGGAGGGGGTTGGTTGTGACATTGGGTTTGTCTGGAGGTGCGATCACCTGTTTGTCAATAAGATCCTGGACCTCATGACGCAATCTGTAACAACGATTGGTGTCGTGACCGTGTTGTTGGTGATAAGCGCAGTATTTCGATGAGTCATAAGAGGGAGGGAGTGGATTCGGTAGTGGCTTGGGCTCCAGGGGTTTTAAATGGTTTTTCCTGATCAATATCCCCAGAACTTTGGTCAGGGGCATATATAGTGGGGTAAAGGTTCTTTGGCCTCGTGGTTGGAATCTGTTGGTTTGTGTGTTGCTTCCGGATGTGTCGGAGAAAGGTGTGGCAGCCATGGGCCTTGGAGGGGGAGGGGGAGTGGTGGTGACCATACCGACTTCCGAGGCTCTTGTATTAGCAGCGCCACTTGGGCCCGCATTGTTGTTGCGGTTGAAAGTCCTCCTCGGTTGTTCCCTGTCGTGGTCAAACAGACCTTGTCTCATTGCATCTTCGATCTGCACCCCCATATCATGTAAATCTGCGAAAGTAGGGAAGGGGACTACAATCATTCTCTGCATCAACTTTGGGTGGAGATTGCGCACAATCATCCGGATTTGATCTTTGTCAGTGGGCCTTAAAGTCATCATTGACGCCTTTGCCCTCCATCGGATCACAAAGTCCGAGAAAGTCTCCTTGGGCTCTTGCCTTGTCGTTTCGAGATCACGAGTTATGATCTCGATCTGAGTGTTGTATGAATATTGCGTGACAAAGGCTTCAGCCATCTCATCCCAATTCTTCTTCACTTCATCTTGTAATCTTGCGTACCAATGGGAGGCCACACCCGACAGGGTTCGGCCGAATAGTGAGAGCTTCTGTGGTCGTGTTAGGCCCATTGGCCGCAAGACGTCTGCAAACAGTTGGATATGGACCATGGGGTCACCGGTCCCGTCAAAGCGGTCGATTTGTGGCATTTTGAACCTATCGGGGAGTGTTACGGCCTCCTCAGTATATCCATCTTCGATATCCGGCATGGCCTTGACCCCTTGGGATTTCTTGAAGAGCTTCTCCAGTTTGCTCAATTTCAGAGCTGTATGATCAACCTCGACCTCGGATGGAGAGTCCGGGTGATTGGGTGTATGGACCTTGGGCAGTTGTGGTGGAAGCGGGGGCGGAGCTGGCCCCGTTGGAAGATTTGTGTCCTCTTGTAGATTTTGGATAGTCGGCACAGTATTCTGGGTGTTTGGAGGAGCGTTCTGAACAGCAGGTGTCTGCTCAGGTAATGGAGCCCTTGCCGGAGGAGGAATTAGTTGTGAAGCAGATGCCTCGTTCTGCTGTTGCAGTCTGGTAATCAGTTTAGCCTGCTGGGTCATAATCTCGGCTTGTTGCTTAGCGAGTTCATCTCGGCGAATAGCATCCTGCTGCATGGCCCGCATAGTTTCTTGCATTTGGCGCATCATATCCTCAATTCCTGTTGGTGCCGTCATACTGTTTCGATTTGTCTGAACTACTGGCAGATCTGTCTCAATGGGGATCTCAATCCGACTGTCCACTGATAGGGGAAACCACTGTTCTGGTGATCTCTGTGCAGATACACTACGCTTTCTCTGCCTTCTTCTGATAACGGGGGGTAGAGAACGAAACACTGGCTGTCCGTCGATTAGATCTTCAGATCGATGGAGTCGACGACCTCGTGTCCAAAGTGCTTGGGGAATGCCTGCTGGGTTGGAAGCAATTGTGCTAAAACTGACCTAGCAAAAGATAAATAAAGTGAAAAGGAAATAAATAAACAGATAAACGGACAGCATAACAGCTTAAAATAAAATGCATGACACACAGCCGGGCATAATCAACACACAGTCAATAAGCTGAATAACACACTGTCCTCAAACACTGATTATTATCCCTGTATCACTGTCCCCTAAAACAGAATCTGATATCCGCAGATAACTAATTCTCAAATACTGGCTGATGCCCGCAGGCCTGATACCGAAACTCATGTACTGAACTGATGCCCGCAGGCCTGATACTGACAATACTGAACTGATGCCTGCAGGCCTGATGCTGAACTGATGCCCGCAGGCCTGATGCCCAAACTCATATACTGATACATGCATTCCTGCAGAGACGCACTCTAAAGCACATAACAGATAAGTGAGAGAAAAAACACCCCTATGTTGGGGTAGGGTTTCCCTGTCCTATTTTGTCAGGAACTAGGGTTTCACTACGCACGCAGCGGTTTCAAACAACCTATAAACGGGTAAGCAACCTATCCTAGTTTGGAATAGTCACTATGGATCCGAATATGCACTAGGTCGAATGGTCAAAGAGGGTGCCCCGGTAAAACCGGGGTTTGTGTTCCCATACTGGCAGAGCCCACAACCGGTCAGCCTTATGGTCATGCCTTGACAAGACAAGCCTCCGGCAAACCGTTCAGGAATAGCAGATGGCAAACACGGTGTCCTAGGCGCACCAATGCAAATGCAATGCAAAGAAACACACAAGTGTAGTCAAAAACAGATATCACGAGTTCGAGTCAAGTTCTCTAATTCCCCAGCAGAGTCGCCAGAAACTGTAACAAGCCCGCGGGAGACCTCGCCACAGCTCGGACTCGACTTTTGTCAGTCACGGTTCTAAGTCTGAACCAAAGAGTCCAAATCCGGCAAATCGTTTTTGAGAAAACTGATTTTTTTGAAAGAAGTGCCAAACATGGACTGCTTTGCCAGATACAGAGTCGCCACCTAAATATTTTATTTTGGGAAATTTAGGAAACCCTGACTCAGTGCCAAAAGGCCACGTGTCCGTCATCACCAAAGTTGCCTCGGCTCGGGAACTTGGGTACGATCGGGGAAGGTCACTTCGTGAGCACCCCCGCTCGCCCGGTCATAGACCGGCCTCTACTAACCATGATATCAATTTTTGAAAACATTGTATGTTCTTATTCCGGTTATTAGCCTAGGTTACTATGTGATGCGCACAGCATACAAGTATAGACTGGGCCGCCCGAATTGGAACAAAACATTTGATGAATTATTCCAATTCAGATAACCCAACCTTCACCCACAGGCATTCAGGCAGATATATCACATAAGCATATAGCCTCATGGTAAGCATGCTATCATGGCAGTCACTCACACGCATGCAAGGATGCTAAAGCATAGAACTTACCTAGTACTCCAAGCCAAAATAGAAACTACATTAGAAATCATGCATGATCCTAAGTATACAGAAATGCCTAATGCAACACATGCAAAATGCAACTGTAGTAGGCTCGGCTATTCTAAGATGGCATATGAAATGTTACAACTATCATGTATTCAACTTTTGAAATTGAAAGTACAAATGCAGTTAGTATGATGCGCCGAGCCTGGTGCATGCAATACAGATGAATGAAATGCAAACATGCTGTCATACTGTATGCTAATTTGAAATATGCCTTAATCTAACCATCATAAGCGGATAAATAAAAGGGAAGAAAGACGTGGGGTTGGAAGACATACATCACACTCACCCACACTTATTACAGTTGTGCCCTCACTCGGAGGGTCCGAATAAATATACAGTCCAAATATTACAGTCCCGAATAAAAGAATATTACAGTCCAAAATATTACAAAATCCTAATTAATTAACAAATTAACTAAGAAAATAAATAAAACTGGCATGCAAGCCAGGGACTGCCTTGCTTCTGATGGATGATGCATGTCCGGGTTGTCTTGTGCGGAAATTCACCGGAATGCCCCAATTAGCCTCTGTTTACACCTGTTCTTGAAATGCGTGCCAAGCCCCAAAAAGTTGCTGATTCTTTGTTTTGCTGCAACAGAGAGCAGGAAAGGGGCATAGCAATGTATTTGCACAGATATATGCATGTCTCGATCCTCGTGCCACCAATCACGCATACCGAGGCATGATGGCCGAGGAGTCGAAATGCACAACTTAATATAAAATGAATGCACATGAAACTACAGCTAAAACCTAACTCCATCATGGATAATCTGGAGTGTCAGTGACTGGGAAATTGAGACACATTCCGTCACTCGGAGTACGAAATGTACCTCGTTTCCCGTGCCCGGGCTAACTCCTATTCCGAACACGATGCAATATGCATGATATGTATGAAATGCAACTAAGATACAATCCTAACATGCACAATGCTATGGAAATGAGATGCCTCGAAATGCGTGTACTCGGGCACGCAAACCGAGAAAATGACGGAATGCAATCTAAGATACAACCTAGTATGCACTACGCGATGAAAATGAGATGCCTCGAAATGCGTGCACTCAGGCACGTAAACCGAGAAAATGACAGAATGTGATCTAAGATACAACCTAGTATGCACTACGCTATGAAAATGAGATGCCTCGAAATGCGTGCACTCGGGCACGCAAACCGAGGCGATGGAATATGCAATGCAAATGACATGAAAACATGATATGGGCTTATACCAACATGAGAGAGCCTTAGCCACACTCACATAGGATGCCGGCGGATGAAAATGAAGTGCCTCGAAATGCGTGCACACGGGCACGCAAACCGAGGCGATGACAGAACGCGATGTAATGACATGAAAACATGATATGGGCTTATACCAACATGAGTGAGCCTCAGCCACACTCACATAGGATGCCGATGGATGAAAATGAAGTGCCTCGAAATGCGTGCACTCGGGCACGCAAACCGAGGCGATGACAGAACGCGATGTAATGACATGAAAACATGATATGGGCTTACACCAACATGAGTGAGCCTTAGCCACACTCACATAGGATGCCGATGGATGAAAATGAAGTGCCTCGAAATGCGTGCACTCGGGCACGCAAACCGAGGCAATGACAGAACGCGATGTAATGACATGAAAACATGATATGGGCTTACACCAACATGAGTGAGCCTCAGCCACACTCACATAGGATGCCGGCGGATGAAAATGAAGTGCCTCAAAATGCGTGCACACGGGCACGCAAACCGAGGCAATGCAAAAATGCGAACTGTGGCATGGGAAATGATATGCAAACATGGTAATGGATTTTCAGTATTAAAATATGGGGGAAAACAGTCCCGAAATGAGGCGAAATGACATGAAATGCAAGGAATTGTCCCGAAATGCGAATTTAGGCACCCGAAATGGCCTATAGCTATGCCAAACATGCACAATATGGACATGCAATGCAAAGACAGAAGCTATACAGTCCCAAAAAAGGCACTTTCACAGTTATAAACATGGCCAAACAGCAAGTATAGATATGGAAAAAATGGCATGCAAGAATAGGGGCCAAGAGAGGGGTAATGAAGCAAGTGATATAAGAAAAATCCAAACTGAAAAATTCCCTTCTACAACACTGAAGAGGGACCAAAAATATGAATATTTACAGTATATGGCAGCCTGAAAATCAGTATACAAACATGATAGAAATGTGATGCAAAATGAGGCTCAAAAGTGGCTATAACATGAGGTATGCGAAATATTCACCAAACAGCCAAGGACCCTTAATAAAACATGAAGTATAGGTCAAAATAAGACTATCTCTAGGCCTGTAAAATGGCCAAAAACAAAAGCATGGTAGGCTAACAAAACATGCAAGAATGGGGAATAGGGAATAAAAAGGAGATATAACATGAAGTGGCATATGGAGGTCCCAAACCATGAAAGGACCTAAATGAAACATGAATAATGGACCAAAATAATCACTTTTTCAGAACTGTAAAATGGCCAAAAACAAAAGCATGGTAGGCTGCCATTGCATGCAAGAATGGGGAATAAAAGAGAGATATAAAGGTAGGTATAACATGGAAGTCCCAAATGGTGTTGAGCCCTTCTTCAATGTTGAAGAGGAGCTCAAAATAAGCCTAATATCAGTTTACAACATGCTCGAAAACAGATTACTCATGGGCCAAAAATAGCATGCAAAACTATGACATATAAGAGGACCAATGAAGCAAGTGTATCATGGAGGGCTCAAACAGGGTTGAGCCCTTAATGAAAAGTGAAAATGAGCTCAAAATAGGGCCCTTTTCAGTTAGGGCCGGAGCTTGAAACAAAAAGCAAGTGGGGCTTACAAATAGATCAAGAAAAAGGGTCAAAGTGAAGAAAAGTTACTCACCCTTGAAGACTAAGACTTTTGTTGCCTCTTGGACCAATTTGCAGCTCCTTTTGCCTTTGAGAAGCCTTCCTTCTTGCTGGAAAAGAGGTGGTGGTGGTAGAGCTTGGTGGTGTAGAAGAAATGGTGCTTAGGGACTTAGAGATTTTTAAGGAAATGAGAGGTATGGAGATGGAGTTGTGTATGGAGGCTTGAAGGTGAAGTTTTCTAACCCCAACAAAGGATCTAGCTTGCTTGTTATAAAGGCCAAGAAGAGGGTGTAAAGGTGGGGGAAAAGGAGACAAACTTTTCCCCACAAAATATCCCCCGGACAAAGATCTTTTCTGGGGGATAAAGCTTCACAGCTGTAAAGTGCATAGTGCAAGGAATACGGCCGGCCTGTTACTTTTGCTCCAGGTGGCCGGACGGCCACACCCCCTAGCCGGCCGGCTAGGGGTCAAAAAGGTCAATCAGATTTTCTGGCCGGCCACCAACTGGTGGTGTCCTCCTATGTGTGCACATCACAGATATGTGGTTCAAAGTCCAAGAAAGTGGGTCCAAGGGGTTCAACATTAGCTCGGAAAGAGGGGGTCAAAAGGGTCAATTTGAATTACTGGCCGGCCACCTCTTTTTAGGGTCCTCCCAAGTGTGTACATCACAAATATGTGGTTCAAAGTTCAAGAAAATGGGTCCAAGGTGTTCAATATTAGCTCGGAAAGAGGGGGTCAAAAGGGTCAATTTGAATTACTAGCCGGCCACCTCTTTTTAGGGTCCTCCCAAGTGTGTACGTCACAAATATGTGGTTCAAAGTTCAAGAAAATGGGTTCCAAGGTGTTCAACATTAGCCCGGAAGTGTGAAAAACGGGCGCCGGAGGGCGTATAACTGGTTGCTGCAACAATTACTGGCTTCCCACCCTTCAGTGACCTTCCCGGTGATAAAACAGAGGTACCTGCCAAAAATGAACGAAAACCGTCGCAAAACGAATGTTCGGGGGCCAAAACGCGCAGTTCGGGGTCCCGAAAATGGGCTGTTGAGCACCGAAAGTGGCATTCGGCCACGAAGTGGGTTTCTCAGACCCCAGTGTCCCTCAAAAGGGAGAAAATAGGAAGTATGCCAAAAAACGGAGCAATAGGAGATGGTTAAGCGGTCCCGAATTGAGGCGCACGGCCTGACGGCTCCGAAAACCGGAAACCGGACTCCGAAATGGGAAAAATGGCCTATGGCCACCAAATGTAGCCTACGGACATTGAGAGATGGTCTACGGGACCTCTCCCTTCCCTCAGGAAAAGAAACAAAGAAAACCGAGCCTGGTTCGCAAACCGAGGCAAGGCACAGAAGAGGGTTTAGAAGTCCGGAGGCAGGGCTCGCAGCCGCGACTCTGAGACTTCTGAACAAGCACAACATGCAACATCACCAAGCACTCAATTGGTGACATCTGAGTCTCAAGGTCGGTCAAAAATGGGGTGTCTACATTTACATACTTTGTTTTGTGTGGGAGGAGATAGGGGATGTACTCCACGGTTTAGGGGAAGATAGGGGATGGACCTCTAAACCGGATTTTTGTTTGGGAGGAGATAGGGGATGGACTCCATTAGCATCACTTTTATGTGTGCTAATTTATATTGAAGTGTTTTTATTGATACAGCACTAAAATGTGTATCAAATTGGAAGTATGAAGTGTTTTGATTTGAGCCTGAGTCTCATCTGTTTGTTGACATTGGAAGAATGTAAATATGATATATATATATAGTTCACTGTTGTAAGTTTGGCCAGGTTCTGAGCCATATTGATGATGTTGGAAAGTAAAATGTGTCTTAGACATTAATGTCATGAAACTGTATAATGATGTAATTGATTATCTTGGTTAACCATATATTGAATGCTATTGCTTTATTCAATGCTTATATTTGGTTTAGTATATTTCTACTGGGCTGTGGCTCACCCTATATGGGAACATCATTTTCAGGTTCAGGTGATAAGCTACCTCCAAGGACTTAGCTTGGAAGGACTTGGATTTAAAAGACTATTTTCAGTTGTTTGCTTTTATTTGTTAGTACATGTAAACATTCAAGCCTAGGGCTTTATTTGTATTTGAGTTAGAACTCATATTTTTGTGTCCAAGCGTTGGCTTGGAAAGATGTAAGCCCATATGGCATTTAATTGATATTACATGTAATGTTTTTATTTAGTAATACTCTGATGAATGAGATAATGAATTGTTTTCTTTTAATATTGCATGTTAATGATATATATATAATGGGTTTATTTTGAGGGCGTTACAACTTGGTATCAGAGCGTACCGGGTTTGAATACTTTGGGTACGTGGGAAGTGATTAGTATGGAAGTTCAATCCAGAAACCACTATACCTTAATGATCTATTTGGAAATTAAATAAAAAAAGGAAGTTTAATAGAAAAGTAAATTGCATAAAATGGAAGTAGAAGAAAAATAAAAATGAAAGTTGCAAAAAATTAAAAATGGAAGTTCAATCCAAAAACCACTATACTTTAACGATCTATTTGGAACTTAAATAAAAAAACAAGTTTAATAGAAAAGTAAATTGAATAAAAATAGAAATTGAATAAAAATAAAAATGGAAGTTGCAGAAAATTAAATATGGAAGTTCAATCCAGAAACGACTATACCTTAACGATCCATTTGGATATTAAATAAAAAAGGAAGTTTAATAGAAAAGTAAATTGCATAAAATGGAAGTAGAATAAAAATAAAAATGAAAGTTGCAGAAAATTAAAAATGGAAGTTCAATCCAAAAACGACTATACTTTATTGATCTATTTGGAAATTAAATAAGAAAGGAAGTTTAATAGAAAAGTAAATTGAATAAAAATGGAAGTTGAATAAAAATAAAAATGGAAGTTGCAGAAAATTAAATATGGAAGTTCAATCCAAAAACCACTATACCTTAACGATCTATTTGGAAATTAAATAAAAAAGGAAGTTTAATAGAAAAGTAAATTGCATAAAAATGGAAGTTGAATAAAAATAAAAATGAAAGTTGCAGAAATTAAATATGGAAGTTCAATCCCAAAACCGCTATACCTTAACGATCTATTTGGAAATTAAATAAAAAAGGAAGTTTAATAGAAAAAGTAAATTAAATTAAAATGGAAGTAGAATAAAAATAAAAATGAAGGTTGCATAAAATTAAAAATGGAAGTTCAATCCAGAAACCACTATACCTTAACGATCTATTTGGAAATTAAATAAAAGAGAAAGTTTAATAGAAAAGTAAATTGAATAAAAATGGAATTTGAATAAAAATAAAAATGAAAGTTGCAGAAAATGAAATATGGAAGTTCAATCCAGAAACCACTATACCTTAACGATCTATTTGGAAATTAAATAAAAAAGGAAGTAGAATAAAAATAAAGAGGAAAGTTCCAGAAAATTAAAAGCGGAAGTTCAATCCCGAAACCACTATACCTTAACGATCTATTTGGAAATTAAATAAAAAAGGAAGTTTAACAGAAAAGTAAATTGAACAAAAATGGAAGTAGAATAAAAATAAAACAGAAAGTTGCATAAAACTAAAAATGGAAGTTGAATACAAAAACCACTATACTTTAACGATCTATTTGGAAATTAAATAAAAAATGAAGTTTAATAGAAAAGTAAATCGATTAAAAATGGAAGTTGAATAAAATTGAAAATGAAAGTTGCATAAAATTAAATATGGAAGTTCAATCCAGAAACCACTATATCTTAACGATCTATTTGGAAATTAAATAAAAAAAGAAAGTTTAATAGAAAAGTAAATTGCATAAAAATGGAAGTTGAAGAAAATTAAAAATGAAAGTTGCATAAAATTAAATATGGAAGTTCAATCCAAAAACCACTATACTTTAACGATCTATTTGGAAATTAAATAAAAAATGAAGTTTAATAGAAAAGTAAATCGAATAAAAATGGAAGTTGAATAAAATTAAAAATGAAAGTTGCATAAAATTAAATATGGAAGTTCAATTCAGAAACCACTATAACTTAACGATCTATTTGGAAATTAAATAAAAAAGGAAGTTTAATAGAAAAGTAAATTGAATAAAAATGGAAGTAGAATAAAAATAAAAGGAAAGTTCCAGAAAATTAAAAGCGGAAGTTCAATCCCGAAACCACTGTACCTTAACGATCTATTTGGAAATTAAATAAAAAAGGAAGTTTAATAGAAAAGTAAATTAAACAAAAATGCAAGTAGTACAAAAATAAAAAAGAAAGTTGCATAAAATTAAAAATGGAAGTTCAATCCAAAAACCACTATACTTTAACGATCTATTTGGAAATTAAATAAAAAAGGAAGTTTAATAGAAAAGTAAATCGAATAAAAATGGAAGTTGAATAAAATTAAAAATGAAAGTTGCATAAAATTAAATACGGAAGTTCAATCCAGAAACCACTATACCTTAACGATCTATTTGGATATTAAATAAAAAAGGATGTTTAATAGAAAAGTAAATTGAATAAAAATGGAAGTTGAATAAAAATAAAAATGAAAGTTGCATAAAATTAAACATGGAAGTTCAATCCCAAAAACACTATACCTTAACCATCTATTTGGAAATTAAATAAAAAAGGAAGTTTAATAGAAAGGTAAATAGAATAAAAATGGAAGTTGAATAAAAATAAAAATGGAAGTTGCAGAAAATTAAATATGGAAGTTCAATCCAAAAACCACTACACCTTAACGATCTATTTGGAAATTAAATAAAAAAGGAAGTTTAATAGAAAAGTAAATTGCATAAAAATGGAAGTTGAATAAAAATAAAAATGAAAGTTGCAGAAAATTAAATATGGAAGTTGAATCCCGAAACCGCTATACCATAACGATCTATTTGGAAATTAAATAAAAAAGGAAGTTTAATAGAAAAAGTAAACTGAATTAAAATGGAAGTAGAATAAAAATAAAAATGAAGGTTGCATAAAATTAAAAATGGAAGTTCAATCCAGAAACCACTATACCTTAACGATCTATTTGGAAATTAAATAAAAAAGAAAGTTTAATAGAAAAGTAAATTGAATAAAAATGCAATTTGAAAAAAAATAAAAATGAAAGTTGCAGAAAATGAAATATGGAAGTTCAATCCAGAAACCACTATACCTTAACGATCAATTTGGAAATTAAATAAAAAATGAAGTTTCATAGAAAAGTAAATTGAATAAAAATGGAAGTAGAATAAAAATAAAGAGGAAAGTTCCAGAAAATTAAAAGAGGAAGTTCAATCCCGAAACCACTATACCTTAACGATCTATTTGGAAATTAAATAAAAAAGAAGTTTAACAGAAAAGTAAATTGAACAAAAATGGAAGTAAATAAAAATAAAAAAGAAAGTTGCAAAAAATTAAAAATGGAAGTTCAATCCAAAAACCACTATACGTTAACGATCTATTTGGAAATTAAATAAAAAAATGAAGTTTAATAGAAAAGTAAATCGAATAAAAATGGAAGTTGAATAAAATTGAAAATGAAAGTTGCATAAAATTAAATATGGAAGTTCAATCCAGAAACCACTACATCTTAACGATCTATTTGGAAATTAAATAAAAAAAGGAAGTTTAATAGAAAAGTAAATTGCATAAAAATGGAAGTTGAAGAAAAATAAAAATGAAAGTTGCAGAAAATTAAATATGGAAGTTCAATCCAAAAACCACAATACTTTAACGATCTATTTGGAAATTAAATAAAAAATGAAGTTTAATAGAAAAGTAAATCGAATAAAAATGAAAGTTGAATAAAATTTAAAATGAAAGTTGCATAAAATTAAATATGGAAGTTCAATCCAGAAACACTATACCTTAAAGATCTATTTGGAAATTAAATAAAAAAGGAAGTTTAATAGAAAAGTAAATTGAATAAAAATGGAAGTAGAATAAAAATAAAAAGGAAAGTTCCAGAAAATTAAAAGCGGAAGTTCAATCCCGAAACCATTGTACCTTAACGATCTATTTGGAAATTAAATAAAAAAGGAAGTTTAACAGGAAAGTAAATTGAACAAAAATGGAAGTAGAATAAAAATAAAAAAGAAAGTTGCATAAAATTAAAAATGAAAGTTCAACCCAAAAACCACTATACCTTAACGATCTATTTGGAAATTAAATAAAAAATGAAGTTTAATAGAAAAGTAAATCGAATAAAAATGGAAGTTGAATAAAATTAAAAATGAAAGTTGCATAAAATTAAATATGGAAGTTCAATCCAGAAACCACTATACCTTAACGATCTATTTGGAAATTAAATAAAAAAGGAAGTTTAATAGAAAAGTAAATCGAATAAAAATAGAAGTTGAATAAAAACAAAAATGAAAGTTGCATGAAATTAAAAATGGAAGTTCAATCCCAAAAACACTATACCATGACCATCTATTTGGAAATTAAATAAAAAAGGAAGTTTACTAGAAAGGTAAATAGAATAAAAATGGAAGTCGAATAAAAATAAAAATGAAAGTTGCAGATAATTAAATATGGAAGTTCAATCCAGAAACCACTATACCTTAATGATCTATTTGGAAATTAAATAAAAAAGGAAGTTTAATTGAAAAGTAAATTGCATAAAAATGGAAGTTGAATAAAAATAAAAATGGAAGTTGCAGAAAATTAAATATGGAAGTTCAATCCAGAAACCACTATACCTTAACGATCTATTTGGAAATTAAATAAAAAAAGGAAGTTTAATAGAAAAGTAAATTGAATAAAAATGGAAGTCGAAGAAAAATAAAAATGAAAGTTGCAGAATATTAAATATGGAAGTTCAATCCAGAAACCACTATACCTTAATGATCTATTTGGAAATTAAATAAAAAAGGAAGTTTAATAGAAAAACAAATTGCATAAAATGGAAGTAGAATAAAAATAAAAATGAAAGTTGCATAAAATTAAAAATGGAAGTTCAATCCAAAAACCACTATACTTTTACGATCTATTTGGAAATTAAATAAAAAAGGAAGTTTAATAGAAAAGTAAATTGAATAAAAATGGAAGTTGAATAAAAATAAAAATGGAAGTTGCGGAAAATTAAATATGGAAATTCAATCCCGAAACCACTATACCTTAACGATCTATTTAGAAATTAAATAAAAAAGGAAGTTTAATAGAAAAGTAAATTGCATAAAATGGAAGTAGAATAAAAATAAAAATGAAAGTTGCATAAAATTAAAAATGGAAGTTCAATCCAAAAACCACTATACGTTAATGATCTATTTGGAAATTAAATAAAAAAAGAAGTTTAATGGAAAAGTAAATTGAATAAAAATGGAAGTTGAATAAAAATAAAAATGGAAGTTGAAGAAAATTAAATATGGAAGTTCAATCCAGAAACCACTATACCTTAACGATCTATTTGGAAATTAAATAAAAAAGGAAGTTTAATAGAAAGGTAAATTGAATAAAAATGGAAGTTGAATAAAAATAAAAATGGAAGTTGCGAAAAATTAAATATGGAAGTTCAATCCCGAAACCACTATACCTTAACGATCTATTTGGAAACTAAATAAAAAAGGAAGTTTAATAGAAAAGTAAATGGCGTAAAATGGAAATAGAATAAAAACAAAAATGAAAGTTGCATAAAATTAAAAATGGAAGTTCAATCCAAAAACCACTATACCTTAACGATCAATTTGGAAATTAACTAAAAAAGGAAGTTTAATAGAGAAGTAAATTGAATAAAAATGGAAGTTGAATAAAAATAAAAATGAAAGTTGCAGAGAATTAAATATGGAAGTTCAATCCGGAAACCACTATACCTTAATGATCTATTTGGAAATTAAATAAAAAAAGAAGTTTAATAGAAAAGTAAATTGTATAAAAATAGAAGTTAAATAAAAATAAAAATGAAAGTTGCAGAAAATTAAATATTGAAGTTCAATCCCGAAACCACTATACCTTAACGATCTATTTAGAAATTAAATAAAAAAGGAAGTTTAATAGAAAAGTAAATTGCATAAAATGGAAGTAGAATAAAAATAAAAATAAAAGTTGCATAAAACTAAAAATAGAAGTTCAATCCAAAAACCACTATACCTTAACGATCAATTTGGAAATTAACTAAAAAAGGAAGTTTAACAGAAAAGTAAATTGAATAAAAATGGAAGTTGAATAAAAATAAAAATGAAAGTTGCAGAGAATTAAATATGGAAGTTCAAGCCGGAAACCACTATACCTTAATGATCTATTTGGAAATTAAATAAAAAAGGAAGTTCAATAGAAAAGTAAATTGTACAAAAATAGAAGTTGAATAAAAATAAAAATGAAAGTTGCAGAAAATTAAATATGGAAGTTCAATCCAGAAACCACTATACCTTAACGATATATTGGGAAATTAAATAAAAAAGGAAGTTTAATAGAAAAGTAAATTGAATAAAAATGTAAGTTGAATAAAAATAAAAGTGAAAGTTGTAGAAAATTAAATATGGAAGTTCAATCAAGAAACCACTATACCTTAATGATCTATTTGGAAATTGAATAAAAAACGAAGTTTAATAGAAAAGTAAATTGTATAAAAATAGAAGTTCAATAAAAATAAAAATGAAAGTTGCAGAAAATTAAATATGGAAGTTCAATCCAGAAACCACTATACCATAACAATCTATTTGGAAATTAAATAAAAAAGGAAGTATAATAGAAAAATAAATTGCATAAAATGGAAGTAGAATAAAAATAAAAATGAAAGTTGCATAAAATTAAAAATGGAAGTTCAATCCAAAAACCACTATACTTTAACGATCTATGTGGAAATTAAATAAAAAAGGAAGTTTAATAGAAAAGTAAATTGAATAAAAATGGAAGTTGAATAAAAATAAAAATGGAAGTTGCAGAAAATTAAATATGGAAGTTCAATCCAGAAACCGATATACCTTAACGATCTATTTCGAAATTAAATAAAAAAAGTAAGTTTAATAGAAAAGTAAATTGAAGAAAAATGGAAGTTGAATAAAAATAAAAATGGAAGTTGCAGAAAATTAAATATGGAAGTTCAATCCAGAAACCGCTATACCTTAACGATCTATTTAGAAATTAAATAAAAAAAGGAAGTTTAATAGAAAAGTAAATTGCATAAAAATGGAAGTTGAAGAAAAATAAAAATGAAAGTTGCAGAAAATTAAATATGGAAGTTCAATCCCGAAACCACTATACCTTAACGATCTATATGGAAATTAAATAAAAAAGGAAGTTTAATAGAAAAGTAAATTGCAAAAAATAGAAGTAGAATAAAAATAAAAATGAAAGTTGCATAAATTTAAAAATGGAAGTTCAATCCAAAAACTACTATACCTTAACGATCTATTTGGAAATTAAATAAAAAAACAAGTTTAATAGAAAAGTAAATTGAATAAAAATGGAAGTTGAATAAAAATAAAAATGGAAGTTGCAGAAAATTAAATATGGAAGTTCAATCCAGAAACCACTATACCTTAACGATCTATTTGGAAATTAAATAAAAAAGGAAGTTTAATAGAAAAGTAAATTGAATAAAAATGGAAGTAGAACAAAAATAAAAATGAAAGTTGCATAAAATTAAAAATGGAAGTTCAATCCAGAAACCACTATACCTTAACGATCTATGTGGAAATTAACTAAAAAAGGAAGTTTAATAGAAAAGTAAATTGAATAAAAATGGAAGTTGAATAAAAATAAAAATGAAAGTTCCAGAAAATTAAATATGGAAGTTCAATCCAGAAACAACTATACCTATTTGGAAATTAAATAAAAAAGGAAGTTTCATAGAAAAGTAAATTGAATAAAAATGGAAGTTGAATAAAAATAAAAATGGAAGTTGCGTAAAATGAAATATGGAAGTTCAATCCCGAAACCACTATACCTTAACGATCTATTTGGAAATTAAATAAAAAAGGAAGTTTAATAGAAAAGTAAATTGCGTAAAAATGGAAATTGAATAAAAATAAAAAGGAAAGTTCCAGAAAATTAAAAGCGGAAGTTCAATCCTGAAACCACTATACCTTAACGATCTATTTGAAAATTAAATAAAAAAGGAAGTTTAATAGAATAGTAGATTGAATAAAAATGGAAGTTAAATAAAAATAAAAATGAAAGTTGCATAAAATTAAAAATGGAAGTTCAATCCAAAAAACACTATACTTTAACGATCTATTTGGAAATTAAATAAAAAAGGAAGTTTAATAGAAAAGTAAATTGAATAAAAATGGAAGTTGAATAAAAATAAAAATGAAACTTGCATAAAATTAAAAATGGAAGTTCAATCCAAAAACCACTATACCTTAACGATATATTTGGAAATTAAATAAAAAAGGAAGTTGAGTAGAAAAGAAACTTGAATAAAAAAGGAAGATGAATAAAAATAAAAATAGAAGTTGCAGAAAATTAAAAATGGAAGTTCAATCCAGAAACCACTATACCTTAACGATCTATTTGGAAATTAATTAAAAAAGGAAGTTTAATAGAAAAGTAAATTGATTAAAAATGGAAGTAGAATAAAAATAAAAATGAAAGTTGCATAAAATTAAAAATGGAAGTTCAATCCAGAAACGACTATACCACAACGATCTACATGGAAATTAAATAAAAAAGGAAGTTTCATAGGAAAGTAAATTGAATTAAAATGGAAGTAGAATAAAAATAAAAATGAAAGTTCCATAAAATTAAAAATGGAAGTTCAATCCAGAAACCACTATACCATAACGATCTATTTGGAAATTAAATAAAAAAGGAAGTTTAATAGAAAAGTAAATTGAATAAAAATGGAAGTTAAATAAAAATAAAAATGAAAGTTGCAGAAAATTAAATATGAAAGTTGAATCCCGAAACCACTATACCTTAACGATCTATTTGGAAAGTAAATAAAAAAGGAAGTTTAATAGAAAAGTAAATTGTATAAAAATAGAAGTTAAATAAAAATAAAAATGAAAGTTGTAGAAAATTAAATATGGAAGTTCAATCCAGAAACCACGATACCTTAACGATCTATTTGGAAATTAAATAAAAAAAGGAAGTTTAATAGAAAAATAAATTGCATAAAATGGAAGTAGAATAAAAATAAAAATGAAAGTTGCATAAAATTAAAAATGGAAGTTCAATCCAAAAAACACTATACCTTAAAGGTCTATTTGGAAATTACATAAAAAAGGAAGTTTAATAGAAAAGTAAATTGAATAAAAATGGAAGTTGAATAAAAATAAAAAAGAAACTTGCATAAAATTAAAAATGGAAGTTCAATCCAAAAACCACTATACCTTAACGATATATTTGGAAATTAAATAAAAAAGGAAGTTGAGTAGAAAAGAAACTTGAATAAAAAAGGAAGATGAATAAAAATAAAAATGGAAGTTGCAGAAAATTAAAAATGAAAGTTCAATCCAGAAACCACTATATCTTAACGATCTATTTGGAAATTAAATAAAAAAGGAAGTTTAATAGAAAAGAAAATTGATTAAAAATGGAAGTAGAATAAAAATTAAAATGAAAGTTGCATAAAATTAAAAATGGAAGTTCTATCCAGAAACCACTATACCATAACGATCTATTTCGAAATTAAATAAAAAATGAAGTTTCATTGGAAAGTAAATTGAATTAAAATGGAAGTAGAATAAAAATAAAAATGAAAGTTGCATAAAATTAAAAATGGAAGTTCAATCCAAAAAACACTATACGTTAAAGATCTATTTGGAAATTACATAAAAAAGGAAGTTTAATAGAAAAGTAAATTGAATAAAAATGGAAGTTGAATAAAAATAAAAATGAAAGTTGCATAAAATTAAAAATGGAAGTTCAATCCAAAAACCACTTTACCTTAACGATATATTTGGAAATTAAATAAAAAAGGAAGTTGAGTAGAAAAGAAACTTGACTAAAAAAGGAAGATGAATAAAAATAAAAATGGAAGTTGGAGAAATTTAAAAATGGAAGTTCAGTCCAGAAACCAATATACCTTAACGATCTATTTGGAAATTAAATAAAAAAGGAAGTTTAATAGAAAAGAAAATTGATTAAAAATGGAAGTAGAATAAAAATTAAAATGAAAGTTGCATAAAATTAAAAATGGAAGTTCTATCCAGAAACCACTATACCATAACGATTTATTTGGAAATTAAATGAAAAAGGAAGTTTCATAGGAAAGTAAATTGAATTAAAATGGAAGTAGAACAAAAATAAAAATGAAAGTTGCATAAAATTAAAAATGGAAGTTCAATCTAGAAACCACTATACCGTAACGATCTATTTGGAAATTAAATAAAAAAGGAAGTTTAATAGAAAAGTAAATTGAATAAAAATGGAAGTTGAATAAAAATAAAAATGAAAGTTGCAGAAAATTAAATATGGAAGTTCAATCCAGAAACCACTATACCTTAATGATCTAATTGGAAATTAAATAAAAAAGGAAGTTTAATAGAAAAGTAAATTGTATGACAATAGAACTTGAATAAAAATAAAAATGAAAGTTGCAGAAAATTAAATATGGAAGTTCAATCCAGAAATCGCTATACCTTAACGATCTATTTGGAAATTAAATAAAAAAAGGAAGTTTAATTGAAAAGTAAATTGCATAAAATGGAAGTAGAATAAAAATAAAAATGAAAGTTGCAAAAAATTGAAAATGTAAGTTCAATCCAAAAACCACTATACTTTAACGATCTATTTGGAAATTAAATGAAAAAAACAAGTTTAATAGAAAAATAAATTGAATAAAAATGGAAGTTGAATAAAAATAAAAATAGAAGTTGCAGAAAATTAAATATGGAAGTTCAATCCGGAAACGACTATACCTTAACGATCCATTTGGAAATTAAATAAAAAAGGAAGTTTAATAGAAATGTAAATTGCATAAAATGGAAGTAGAATAAAAATAAAAATGAAAGTTGCGTAAAATTAAAAATGGAAGTTCAATCAAAAAACGACTATACTTTATTGATCTATTTGGAAATTAAATAACAAAGGAAGTTTAATAGAAAAGTAAATTGAATAAAAATGGAAGTTGAATAAAAATAAAAATGGAAGTTGCAGAAAATAAAATATGGAAGTTCAATCCAGAAACCACTATACCTTAACGATCTATTTGGAAATTAAATAAAAAAGGAAGTTTAATAGAAAAGTAAATTGAATTAAAATGGTAGTAGAATAAAAATAAAAATGAAGGTTGCAAAAAATTAAAAATGGAAGTTCAATACAGAAACCACTATACCTTATCGATATATTTGGAAATTAAATAAAAAAGAAAGTTTAATAGAAAAGTAAATTGAATGAAAATAGAAGTTGAATAAAAATATAAATGAAAGTTGCCGAAAATTAAATATAGAAGTTCAATCCAGAAACCACTACACCTTAATGATCTATTTGGAAATTAAATAAAAAAGGTAGTTTAATAGAAAAGTAAATTGTATAAAAATAGAAGTTGAATAAAAATTAAAATGAAAGTTGCAGAAAATTAAATATGGAAGTTCAATCCAGAAACCACGATACCTTAACAATCTATTTGGAAATTAAATAAAAAAGGAAGTTTAATAGAAAAATAAATTGCATAAAATGGAAGAAGAATAAAAATAAAAATGAAAGTTGCATAAAATTAAAAATGGAAGTTCAGTCCAAGAAACACTACACCTTAACCATCTATTTGGAAATTAAATAAAAAAGGAAGCTTAATAGAAATGTAAATTGAATAAAAATGGAAGTTGAATAAAAATAAAAATGAAAGTTGCATAAAATTAAAAATGGAAGTTCCATCCACAAACCACTATACCTTAACGATCTATTTGGAAATTAAATAAAAAATGAAGTTTAATAGAAAAATAAATTGCATAAAGTGGAAGTAGAATAAAAATAAAAATGAAAGTTGCATAAAATTAAAAATGGAAGTTCAATCCAAAAACCACTATACTTTAACGATCTATTTGGAAATTAAATAAAAAAGGAAGTTTAATAGAAAAGTAAGTTGAATAAAAATGGAAGTTGAATAAAAATAAAAATGGAAGTTCCAGAAAATTAAATATGGAAGTTTAATCCCGAAACCACTATACCTTAACGATCTATTTGGAAATTAAATAAAAAAAGGAAGTTTAATAGAAAAGTAAATTGCATAAAATGGAAGTAGAATAAAAATAAAAATGAAAGTTGCATAAAATTAAATATGGAAGTTCAATCCAGAAACCACTATACCTTAACGATCTATTTGGATAATAAATAAAAAAGGATGTTTAATAGAAAAGTAAATTGAATAAAAATGGAAGTTGAATAAAAATAAAAATGAAAGTTGCATAAAATTAAACATGGAAGTTCAATCCCAAAAACACTATACCTTAACCATCTATTTGGAAATTAAATAAAAAAGGAAGTTTAATAGAAAGGTAAATAGAATAAAAATGGAAGTTGAATAAAAATAAAAATGGAAGTTGCAGAAAATTAAATATGGAAGTTCAATCCAAAAACCACTACACCTTAACGATCTATTTGGAAATTAAATAAAAAAGGAAGTTTAATAGAAAAGTAAATTGCATAAAAATGGAAGTTGAATAAAAATAAAAATGAAAGTTGCAGAAAATTAAATATGGAAGTTGAATCCCGAAACCGCTATACCATAACGATCTATTTGGAAATTAAATAAAAAAGGAAGTTTAATAGAAAAAGTAAACTGAATTAAAATGGAAGTAGAATAAAAATAAAAATGAAGGTTGCATAAAATTAAAAATGGAAGTTCAATCCAGAAACCACTATACCTTAACGATCTATTTGGAAATTAAATAAAAAAGAAAGTTTAATAGAAAAGTAAATTGAATAAAAATGCAATTTGAAAAAAAATAAAAATGAAAGTTGCAGAAAATGAAATATGGAAGTTCAATCCAGAAACCACTATACCTTAACGATCAATTTGGAAATTAAATAAAAAATGAAGTTTCATAGAAAAGTAAATTGAATAAAAATGGAAGTAGAATAAAAATAAAGAGGAAAGTTCCAGAAAATTAGAAGAGGAAGTTCAATCCCGAAACCACTATACCTTAACGATCTATTTGGAAATTAAATAAAAAAGAAGTTTAACAGAAAAGTAAATTGAACAAAAATGGAAGTAAATAAAAATAAAAAAGAAAGTTGCAAAAAATTAAAAATGGAAGTTCAATCCAAAAACCACTATACGTTAATGATCTATTTGGAAATTAAATAAAAAAATGAAGTTTAATAGAAAAGTAAATCGAATAAAAATGGAAGTTGAATAAAATTGAAAATGAAAGTTGCATAAAATTAAATATGGAAGTTCAATCCAGAAACCACTACATCTTAACGATCTATTTGGAAATTAAATAAAAAAAGGAAGTTTAATAGAAAAGTAAATTGCATAAAAATGGAAGTTGAAGAAAAATAAAAATGAAAGTTGCAGAAAATTAAATATGGAAGTTCAATCCAAAAACCACAATACTTTAACGATCTATTTGGAAATTAAATAAAAAATGAAGTTTAATAGAAAAGTAAATCGAATAAAAATGAAAGTTGAATAAAATTTAAAATGAAAGTTGCATAAAATTAAATATGGAAGTTCAATCCAGAAACACTATACCTTAAAGATCTATTTGGAAATTAAATAAAAAAGGAAGTTTAATAGAAAAGTAAATTGAATAAAAATGGAAGTAGAATAAAAATAAAAAGGAAAGTTCCAGAAAATTAAAAGCGGAAGTTCAATCCCGAAACCATTGTACCTTAACGATCTATTTGGAAATTAAATAAAAAAGGAAGTTTAACAGGAAAGTAAATTGAACAAAAATGGAAGTAGAATAAAAATAAAAAAGAAAGTTGCATAAAATTAAAAATGAAAGTTCAACCCAAAAACCACTATACCTTAACGATCTATTTGGAAATTAAATAAAAAATGAAGTTTAATAGAAAAGTAAATCGAATAAAAATGGAAGTTGAATAAAATTAAAAATGAAAGTTGCATAAAATTAAATATGGAAGTTCAATCCAGAAACCACTATACCTTAACGATCTATTTGGAAATTAAATAAAAAAGGAAGTTTAATAGAAAAGTAAATCGAATAAAAATGGAAGTTGAATAAAAACAAAAATGAAAGTTGCATGAAATTAAAAATGGAAGTTCAATCCCAAAAACACTATACCATGACCATCTATTTGGAAATTAAATAAAAAAGGAAGTTTACTAGAAAGGTAAATAGAATAAAAATGGAAGTTGAATAAAAATAAAAATGAAAGTTGCAGATAATTAAATATGGAAGTTCAATCCAGAAACCACTATACCTTAATGATCTATTTGGAAATTAAATAAAAAAGGAAGTTTAATTGAAAAGTAAATTGCATAAAAATGGAAGTTGAATAAAAATAAAAATGGAAGTTGCAGAAAATTAAATATGGAAGTTCAATCCAGAAACCACTATACCTTAACGATCTATTTGGAAATTAAATAAAAATAGGAAGTTTAATAGAAAAGTAAATTGAATAAAAATGGAAGTCAAAGAAAAATAAAAATGAAAGTTGCAGAATATTAAATATGGAAGTTCAATCCAGAAACCACTATACCTTAACGATCTATTTGGAAATTAAATAAAAAAGGAAGTTTAATAGAAAAACAAATTGCATAAAATGGAAGTAGAATAAAAATAAAAATGAAAGTTGCATAAAATTAAAAATGGAAGTTCAATCCA
Source organism: Camellia sinensis (assembly GCF_055761805.1). Classification (NCBI taxonomy): domain Eukaryota; kingdom Viridiplantae; phylum Streptophyta; class Magnoliopsida; order Ericales; family Theaceae; genus Camellia; species Camellia sinensis. The sequence goes on from NW_028128987.1 coordinate 33,519,484, forward strand.
AAAACCACTATACTTTTACGATCTATTTGGAAATTAAATAAAAAAGGAAGTTTAATAGAAAAGTAAATTGAATAAAAATGGAAGTTGAATAAAAATAAAAATGGAAGTTGCGGAAAATTAAATATGGAAATTCAATCCCGAAACCACTATACCTTAACGATCTATTTAGAAATTAAATAAAAAAGGAAGTTTAATAGAAAAGTAAATTGCATAAAATGGAAGTAGAATAAAAATAAAAATGAAAGTTGCATAAAATTAAAAATGGAAGTTCAATCCAAAAACCACTATACGTTAATGATCTATTTGGAAATTAAATAAAAAAAGAAGTTTAATGGAAAAGTAAATTGAATAAAAATGGAAGTTGAATAAAAATAAAAATGGAAGTTGAAGAAAATTAAATATGGAAGTTCAATCCAGAAACCACTATACCTTAACGATCTATTTGGAAATTAAATAAAAAAGGAAGTTTAATAGAAAGGTAAATTGAATAAAAATGGAAGTTGAATAAAAATAAAAATGGAAGTTGCGAAAAATTAAATATGGAAGTTCAATCCCGAAACCACTATACCTTAACGATCTATTTGGAAACTAAATAAAAAAGGAAGTTTAATAGAAAAGTAAATGGCGTAAAATGGAAATAGAATAAAAACAAAAATGAAAGTTGCATAAAATTAAAAATGGAAGTTCAATCCAAAAACCACTATACCTTAACGATCAATTTGGAAATTAACTAAAAAAGGAAGTTTAATAGAGAAGTAAATTGAATAAAAATGGAAGTTGAATAAAAATAAAAATGAAAGTTGCAGAGAATTAAATATGGAAGTTCAATCCGGAAACCACTATACCTTAATGATCTATTTGGAAATTAAATAAAAAAAGAAGTTTAATAGAAAAGTAAATTGTATAAAAATAGAAGTTAAATAAAAATAAAAATGAAAGTTGCAGAAAATTAAATATTGAAGTTCAATCCCGAAACCACTATACCTTAACGATCTATTTAGAAATTAAATAAAAAAGGAAGTTTAATAGAAAAGTAAATTGCATAAAATGGAAGTAGAATAAAAATAAAAATGAAAGTTGCATAAAATTAAAAATGGAAGTTCAATCCAAAAACCACTATACGTTAACGATCTATTTGGAAATTAAATAAAAAAGGAAGTTTAATAGAAAAGTAAATTGAATAAAAATGGAAGTTGAATAAAAATAAAAATGGAAGTTGAAGAAAATTAAATATGGAAGTTCAATCCAGAAACCACTAGACCTTTACGATCTATTTGGAAATTAAATATATAGCGATCCCGGGTTTACCTTTGTTGTACAGTGATCCGGACATGTGTCCGTGGATGTTGGTAGTTATTTATTATCTGGTTTGCATCCTTTTTACTTTGTATATTGAGTTATAGGATGTGTTGGGCAGGTTTGTTACAGGTTGGTTGTGTTTGGGAGCCTAGTGCTGCTGCCCAGATTTTTGGACCTTCGCTCGAGCGAGGAGTTGGTCGCTCGAGCGAGAGTTGAGTTCGTGTCTGGTTCTGGACCTGAGAGTTGCCTTTCGTGGCTCGAGCGAGCTTCATTCGCTCGAGCGGTCTGGTTTGTTCTTCACTCGAGCGAGAGGTATGTCGCTCGAGCGTGCTGGTTGCAGACCTGAGGGTTTGAGTTGGTGGCTCGAGCGAGCATTCTTTTGCTCGAGCGCACTTCTGAGTTTTTGGCTCGAGCGAGAACTTCTTGGCTCGAGCGAGAGTTTTCTGTGTCTGGTCGCTCGAGCGACAAAGGCTTCGCTCGAGCGAGCGTGTTTTATATCAGCAGACAGTAGCGTTTTTGAACTTCACTTTTTCACTTTCATTTTCTTTCAAACCCTTGATCCGAGACCCTCTCTCTCTAAACTTTCATTCTCTCTAAGATTTGATCTCCCTAGAGTGTGAATCTAGCCTAGGGCCTTTGTTAAAAAGATAGAGGGCGTTGAGAGCTTCGATTTAATCTGAAAAAGTTTGGATTTGGAGCACGTTGGTCTTCGAGTCTTCATCTCCTTTTTGGCTCAAACTTCGAGGTAGGGATATCCTACTCCTTTCTATGGGTTTTGTCTTTAAATTTTAGTATTTTGAGATGTTGGGCTTGGTTTGGTAATTTGGTGAAAGTTGGGGGCTTTTGTGTAATTTTACAAAAGTTGGGGTTTTATTTATAATAAGCCTAAATGCATGTTTGGCATAGAGAAATGGAATAAATGTTGAATCATTGATGAAAATGGGACCTAAGGGTCGTAATGTTAATTATGGGAATTGACCTAATTACATTGTTTGATTAATTGGGATAATTAATTGGGAGAAATGAGGAAATGAAATGTTGATTGAATATCCATTTGTGCATTTATTTTCTGTTTAGAAATAACTGCTTTGGGCTATCGGTGGAGGATAGTCGTGATTGTTGTAGACAATGCATGATGATTAGGCAAACGGAAACTAATCAATGGAATGTGTCATGGAATTTGACTGTTGATAGAATACATTAACTGTATGTATTGAGTGATGGTATATAGAACCAATGTGTTTGTATACGTTGTGTGTAGAGGAGGAGATAGGGGATGTACTCCGCGGTTTAAGGGAAGATAGGGGATGTACCTCTAAACCGGATAGTGTTGGGAGAAGATAGGGGATGAACTCCGTAGATACAGCTTATATGCTTATCTTTGTGAAGTGTGGATACAGTTTATATGCTTATCTGTGAATGTGGGATATTGTTGTTATACATATCTGTTGAAATGATGATAGAGCTGACATGCTTATCTGTTGAAAAAGGGAAAATGAAAAGTAACTTGGACTTATAAGTCGTATGACAAAAATATGTGATTTATGTGAATGTATCAGCGTTGACCATCTATCAATTGCTAATCTTTTAGTCATTGTTCATGGTTGGTTTAGTGTATTTCTACTGGGCTGTGGCTCACCCTTTATGGAAATATCATTTTCAGGTACAGGTAGCATGCCACCTCCAAGGACATAGCTTGGGAGGCTAGAGGCGGACATACTTTTGTCGTTTTACTTTTGATGTATTACATGTAACTTCAAGCCAAGGGCTTAATGTGTAAACGAGTTAGTACTCTTTTGTTGTAACCAAGTGTTAACTTGGAAAGCTGTAAGCCCGTAGGGCATTTTGTTTTTGATGTTAACATGTAATACTTATGTAATGAGACTCTAATGAATGAAAGAATGTGGTTAGTTTATATGTCAATGCATGTCGTATTTGATGGGTTTAATGTTATTATTTTGAGGGCGTAACAAAATAAACAAGGAAGTTTGATAGAAAAGTAAATTGAATAAAAATGGAAGTTGAATAAAAATAAAAATGGAAGTTGCGGAAAATTAAATATGGAAGTTCAATCCCGAAACCACTATACCTTAACGATCTATTTGGAAATTAAATAAAAAAGGAAGTTTAATAGAAAAGTAAATTGCATAAAATGGAAGTAGAATAAAAATAAAAATAAAAGTTGCATAAAACTAAAAATAGAAGTTCAATCCAAAAACCACTATACCTTAACGATCAATTTGGAAATTAACTAAAAAAGGAAGTTTAACAGAAAAGTAAATTGAATAAAAATGGAAGTTGAATAAAAATAAAAATGAAAGTTGCAGAGAATTAAATATGGAAGTTCAAGCCGGAAACCACTATACCTTAATGATCTATTTGGAAATTAAATAAAAAAGGAAGTTCAATAGAAAAGTAAATTGTACAAAAATAGAAGTTGAATAAAAATAAAAATGAAAGTTGCAGAAAATTAAATATGGAAGTTCAATCCAGAAACCACTATACCTTAACGATCTATTGGGAAATTAAATAAAAAAGGAAGTTTAATAGAAAAGTAAATTGAATAAAAATGTAAGTTGAATAAAAATAAAAGTGAAAGTTGTAGAAAATTAAATATGGAAGTTCAATCAAGAAACCACTATACCTTAATGATCTATTTGGAAATTGAATAAAAAACGAAGTTTAATAGAAAAGTAAATTGTATAAAAATAGAAGTTCAATAAAAATAAAAATGAAAGTTGCAGAAAATTAAATATGGAAGTTCAATCCAGAAACCACTATACCATAACAATCTATTTGGAAATTAAATAAAAAAGGAAGTATAATAGAAAAATAAATTGCATAAAACGGAAGTAGAATAAAAATAAAAATGAAAGTTGCATAAAATTAAAAATGGAAGTTCAATCCAAAAACCACTATACTTTAACGATCTATTTGGAAATTAAATAAAAAAGGAAGTTTAATAGAAAAGTAAATTGAATAAAAATGGAAGTTGAATAAAAATAAAAATGGAAGTTGCAGAAAATTAAATATGGAAGTTCAATCCAGAAACCGATATACCTTAACGATCTATTTCGAAATTAAATAAAAAAAGTAAGTTTAATAGAAAAGTAAATTGAAGAAAAATGGAAGTTGAATAAAAATAAAAATGGAAGTTGCAGAAAATTAAATATGGAAGTTCAATCCAGAAACCGCTATACCTTAACGATCTATTTAGAAATTAAATAAAAAAAGGAAGTTTAATAGAAAAGTAAATTGCATAAAAATGGAAGTTGAAGAAAAATAAAAATAAAAGTTGCAGAAAATTAAATATGGAAGTTCAATCCCGAAACCACTATACCTTAACGATCTATATGGAAATTAAATAAAAAAGGAAGTTTAATAGAAAAGTAAATTGCATAAAATAGAAGTAGAATAAAAATAAAAATGAAAGTTGCATAAATTTAAAAATGGAAGTTCAATCCAAAAACTACTATACCTTAACGATCTATTTGGAAATTAAATAAAAAAAACAAGTTTAATAGAAAAGTAAATTGAATAAAAATGGAAGTTGAATTAAAATAAAAATGGAAGTTGCAGAAAATTAAATATGGAAGTTCAATCCAGAAACCACTATACCTTAACGATCTATTTGGAAATTAAATAAAAAAGGAAGTTTAATAGAAAAGTAAATTGAATAAAAATGGAAGTAGAATAAAAATAAAAATGAAAGTTGCATAAAATTAAAAATGGAAGTTCAATCCAGAAACCACTATACCTTAACGATCTATGTGGAAATTAACTAAAAAAGGAAGTTTAATAGAAAAGTAAATTGAATAAAAATGGAAGTTGAATAAAAATAAAAATGAAAGTTCCAGAAAATTAAATATGGAAGTTCAATCCAGAAACAACTATACCTATTTGGAAATTAAATAAAAAAGGAAGTTGAATAAAAATAAAAATGGAAGTTGCGTAAAATGAAATATGGAAGTTCAATCCCGAAACCACTATACCTTAACGATCTATTTGGAAATTAAATAAAAAAGGAAGTTTAATAGAAAAGTAAATTGCGTAAAAATGGAAATTGAATAAAAATAAAAAGGAAAGTTCCAGAAAATTAAAAGCGGAAGTTCAATCCTGAAACCACTATACCTTAACGATCTATTTGAAAATTAAATAAAAAAGGAAGTTTAATAGAATAGTAGATTGAATAAAAATGGAAGTTAAATAAAAATAAAAATGAAAGTTGCATAAAATTAAAAATGGAAGTTCAATCCAAAAAACACTATACCTTAACGATCTATTTGGAAATTAAATAAAAAAGGAAGTTTAATAGAAAAGTAAATTGAATAAAAATGGAAGTTGAATAAAAATAAAAATGAAAGTTGCATAAAATTAAAAATGGAAGTTCAATCCAAAAACCACTATACCTTAACGATATATTTGGAAATTAAATAAAAAAGGAAGTTGAGTAGAAAAGAAACTTGAATAAAAAAGGAAGATGAATAAAAATAAAAATAGAAGTTGCAGAAAATTAAAAATGGAAGTTCAATCCAGAAACCACTATACCTTAACGATCTATTTGGAAATTAATTAAAAAAGGAAGTTTAATAGAAAAGTAAATTGATTAAAAATGGAAGTAGAATAAAAATAAAAATGAAAGTTGCATAAAATTAAAAATGGAAGTTCAATCCAGAAACGACTATACCACAACGATCTACATGGAAATTAAATAAAAAAGGAAGTTTCATAGGAAAGTAAATTGAATTAAAATGGAAGTAGAATAAAAATAAAAATGAAAGTTCCATAAAATTAAAAATGGAAGTTCAATCCAGAAACCACTATACCATAACGATCTATTTGGAAATTAAATAAAAAAGGAAGTTTAATAGAAAAGTAAATTGAATAAAAATGGAAGTTAAATAAAAATAAAAATGAAAGTTGCAGAAAATTAAATATGAAAGTTGAATCCCGAAACCACTATACCTTAACGATCTATTTGGAAAGTAAATAAAAAAGGAAGTTTAATAGAAAAGTAAATTGTATAAAAATAGAAGTTAAATAAAAATAAAAATGAAAGTTGTAGAAAATTAAATATGGAAGTTCAATCCAGAAACCACGATACCTTAGCGATCTATTTGGAAATTAAATAAAAAAAGGAAGTTTAATAGAAAAATAAATTGCATAAAATGGAAGTAGAATAAAAATAAAAATGAAAGTTGCATAAAATTAAAAATGGAAGTTCAATCCAAAAAACACTATACCTTAAAGATCTATTTGGAAATTACATAAAAAAGGAAGTTTAATAGAAAAGTAAATTGAATAAAAATGGAAGTTGAATAAAAATAAAAAAGAAACTTGCATAAAATTAAAAATGGAAGTTCAATCCAAAAACCACTATACCTTAACGATATATTTGGAAATTAAATAAAAAAGGAAGTTGAGTAGAAAAGAAACTTGAATAAAAAAGGAAGATGAATAAAAATAAAAATGGAAGTTGCAGAAAATTAAAAATGGAAGTTCAATCCAGAAACCACTATATCTTAACGATCTATTTGGAAATTAAATAAAAAAGGAAGTTTAATAGAAAAGAAAATTGATTAAAAATGGAAGTAGAATAAAAATTAAAATGAAAGTTGCATAAAATTAAAAATGGAAGTTCTATCCAGAAACCACTATACCATAACGATCTATTTGGAAATTAAATAAAAAATGAAGTTTCATTGGAAAGTAAATTGAATTAAAATGGAAGTAGAATAAAAATAAAAATGAAAGTTGCATAAAATTAAAAATGGAAGTTCAATCCAAAAAACACTATACGTTAAAGATCTATTTGGAAATTACATAAAAAAGGAAGTTTAATAGAAAAGTAAATTGAATAAAAATGGAAGTTGAATAAAAATAAAAATGAAAGTTGCATAAAATTAAAAATGGAAGTTCAATCCAAAAACCACTTTACCTTAACGATATATTTGAAAATTAAATAAAAAAGGAAGTTGAGTAGAAAAGAAACTTGACTAAAAAAGGAAGATGAATAAAAATAAAAATGGAAGTTGGAGAAATTTAAAAATGGAAGTTCAGTCCAGAAACCACTATACCTTAACGATCTATTTGGAAATTAAATAAAAAAGGAAGTTTAATAGAAAAGAAAATTGATTAAAAATGGAAGTAGAATAAAAATTAAAATGAAAGTTGCATAAAATTAAAAATGGAAGTTCTATCCAGAAACCACTATACCATAACGATTTATTTGGAAATTAAATAAAAAAGGAAGTTTCATAGGAAAGTAAATTGAATTAAAATGGAAGTAGAACAAAAATAAAAATGAAAGTTGCATAAAATTAAAAATGGAAGTTCAATCTAGAAACCACTATACCGTAACGATCTATTTGGAAATTAAATAAAAAAGGAAGTTTAATAGAAAAGTAAATTGAATAAAAATGGAAGTTGAATAAAAATAAAAATGAAAGTTGCAGAAAATTAAATATGGAAGTTCAATCCAGAAACCACTATACCTTAATGATCTAATTGGAAATTAAATAAAAAAGGAAGTTTAATAGAAAAGTAAATTGTATGACAATAGAACTTGAATAAAAATAAAAATGAAAGTTGCAGAAAACTAAATATGGAAGTTCAATCCAGAAATCGCTATACCTTAACGATCTATTTGGAAATTAAATAAAAAAAGGAAGTTTAATTGAAAAGTAAATTGCATAAAATGGAAGTAGAATAAAAATAAAAATGAAAGTTGCAAAAAATTGAAAATGTAAGTTCAATCCAAAAACCACTATACTTTAACGATCTATTTGGAAATTAAATAAACAAACAAGTTTAATAGAAAAATAAATTGAATAAAAATGGAAGTTGAATAAAAATAAAAATAGAAGTTGCAGAAAATTAAATATGGAAGTTCAATCCGGAAACGACTATACCTTAACGATCCATTTGGAAATTAAATAAAAAAGGAAGTTTAATAGAAATGTAAATTGCATAAAATGGAAGTAGAATAAAAATAAAAATGAAAGTTGCGTAAAATTAAAAATGGAAGTTCAATCAAAAAACGACTATACTTTATTGATCTATTTGGAAATTAAATAATAAAGGAAGTTTAATAGAAAAGTAAATTGAATAAAAATGGAAGTTGAATAAAAATAAAAATGGAAGTTGCAGAAAATAAAATATGGAAGTTCAATCCAGAAACCACTATACCTTAACGATCTATTTGGAAATTAAATAAAAAAGGAAGTTTAATAGAAAAGTAAATTGAATTAAAATGGTAGTAGAATAAAAATAAAAATGAAGGTTGCAAAAAATTAAAAATGGAAGTTCAATACAGAAACCACTATACCTTATCGATATATTTGGAAATTAAATAAAAAAGAAAGTTTAATAGAAAAGTAAATTGAATGAAAATAGAAGTTGAATAAAAATATAAATGAAAGTTGCAGAAAATTAAATATAGAAGTTCAATCCAGAAACCACTACACCTTAATGATCTATTTGGAAATTAAATAAAAAAGGTAGTTTAATAGAAAAGTAAATTGTATAAAAATAGAAGTTGAATAAAAATTAAAATGAAAGTTGCAGAAAATTAAATATGGAAGTTCAATCCAGAAACCACGATACCTTAACAATCTATTTGGAAATTAAATAAAAAAGGAAGTTTAATAGAAAAATAAATTGCATAAAATGGAAGAAGAATAAAAATAAAAATGAAAGTTGCATAAAATTAAAAATGGAAGTTCAGTCCAAGAAACACTACACCTTAACCATCTATTTGGAAATTAAATAAAAAAGGAAGCTTAATAGAAAAGTAAATTGAATAAAAATGGAAGTTGAATAAAAATAAAAAAGAAAGTTGCATAAAATTAAAAATGGAAGTTCCATCCACAAACCACTATACCTTAACGATCTATTTGGAAATTAAATAAAAAATGAAGTTTAATAGAAAAATAAATTGCATAAAGTGGAAGTAGAATAAAAATAAAAATGAAAGTTGCATAAAATTAAAAATGGAAGTTCAATCCAAAAACCACTATACTTTAACAATCTATTTGGAAATTAAATAAAAAAGGAAGTTTAATAGAAAAGTAAGTTGAATAAAAATGGAAGTTGAATAAAAATAAAAATGGAAGTTCCAGAAAATTAAATATGGAAGTTTAATCCCGAAACCACTATACCTTAACGATCTATTTGGAAATTAAATAAAAAAAGGAAGTTTAATAGAAAAGTAAATTGCATAAAATGGAAGTAGAATAAAAATAAAAATGAAAGTTGCATAAAATTAAATATGGAAGTTCAATCCAGAAACCACTATACCTTAACGATCTATTTGGATATTAAATAAAAAAGGATGTTTAATAGAAATGTAAATTGAATAAAAATGGAAGTTGAATAAAAATAAAAATGAAAGTTGCATAAAATTAAACATGGAAGTTCAATCCCAAAAACACTATACCTTAACCATCTATTTGGAAATTAAATAAAAAAGGAAGTTTAATAGAAAGGTAAATAGAATAAAAATGGAAGTTGAATAAAAATAAAAATGGAAGTTGCAGAAAATTAAATATGGAAGTTCAATCCAAAAACCACTACACCTTAACGATCTATTTGGAAATTAAATAAAAAAGGAAGTTTAATAGAAAAGTAAATTGCATAAAAATGGAAGTTGAAGAAAAATAAAAAGGAAAGTTGTAGAAAATTAAATGTGGAAGTTCAATCCCGAAAGCACTATACCTTAACGATCTATTTGGAAATTAAATAAAAAAAGGAAGTTTAATAGAAAAGTAAATTGAATAAAAATGGAAGTTGAATAAGAATAAAAATAAAAATGGAAGTTGCAGAAAATTAAATATGGAAGTTCAATCCAGAAACCACTATACCTTAACGATCTATTTGAAAATTAAATAAAAAAAGGAAGTTTAATAGAAAAGTAAATTGCATAAAAATGGAAGTTGAAGAAAAATAAAAATGAAAGTTACAGAAAATTAAATATAGAAGTTCAGTCCAGAAACCACTATACCTTAACGATCTATTTGGAAATTAAATAAAAAAGGAAGTTTAATAGAAAAGTAAATTGCATAAAAATGGAAGTTGAATAAAAATAAAAATGAAAGTTGCAGAAAATTAAATATAGCGATCCCGGATTTACCCTTGTTGTACAGTGATCCGGACATGTGTCCGTGGAGGTTGGTAGTTGATTATTATTTTGTTTACATCCTTTTTACTTTGTAGTTAATTTATGGGATGTGTTGGGCAGGTTTGTTACAGGTTAGTTGAGTTTAGAAACCAAAACTAGTTGCCCAGATTTTGACCTGTCCGCTCGAGCGGGGGTTTTGGCGCTCGAGCGGGGATTGCACCCATCCAGTATTTCCTGTGCAGTGTTGGACGCTCGAGCGTGGGATTGGCCGCTCGAGCGGGGTGTTGTGAGTGCCGCTCGAGCGGGGAGTTGGAAGCTCGAGCGGAGACCTGGTTCTGTAAAAGTTCTGGGAGTGTGCATCCGCCGCTCGAGCGGGATGGTTGACGCTCGAGTGGGAGTCTGTGAGTGACGCTCGAGCGGGGCGACTGGGTTTAAGTTCTGAGTTTTGACTTTTCAAATCGCTTTTTCACTTTCTCTTCTCTCTCCTACTTTTCCAAAAACACCATTGTTGAGCCTCTCACTCTAGAACTCTACCTTTTCTCTAGGTTTTGATCTAGTAGGAGTGATTTGCTCACCTTTGGCCTTTACAAAAAGGTTGTTGATCGTCGAGGGCTACATTTTAATCTGAAAATTTCGGGTTTTGGAGCACGTTGGGTTTTGTCATCTTCTCTCTTGGGGCTCCAGATTTGAGGTAGGGATATCCTACTCCTCTCTATGGATTTTGTCTTTAAATTTTGGCATTTTGAGATGTTGGGGTTGGTTTGGTAATTTTGTGAAAGTTTGGGGCTTTTGTGGTATTTTACAAAAGTCGGGGCTTTATTTATAATAAACCTAGATGCATGTTTGGCATAGAGAAATGGAATGAATGTTGAATCATTGATGAAAATGGGACCTTAAGGGTTGTAATGTTAATTATGGAAAATGCCCTAATTACATTGTTTGATTAATTGGGTTAATTAATCGTGAGAAATGAGGTTATGAAATAGGAATGTTGAGATCGGGAATGTATGGGGTTAAAGGGTGTAGTTGAATTATTTATATAGCGATTCCGGGTTTACCCTTGTTGTATAGTGATCCGGACATGTGTCCGTGGATGTTGGTAGTTGTTTATTATCTTGTCTACATCCTTTTTACTTAGTATTTGAGTTATGGGATGTGTTGGGCAGGTTTGTTTCAGGTTGGTTGAGTTTAGAAGCCAAAACTAGTTGCCCAGATTTTGGCCTGTCCGCTCGAGCGTAGATGTTGGCGCTCGAGCGTGGAATACACCCATCCAGTATTTGTTGTGCAGTGTTGTACGCTCGAGCGTAGGGTTGGGAGCTCGAGCGGAGGTCTGGTTCTGCAAATGTGCTGAGCGAGTGCATTCTGCGCTCGAGCGGGAGGTTGGCCGCTCGAGCGTAAGTCTGTGAGTGACCGCTCGAGCGGGGTGTTTTACGCTCGAGCGGGAGACTGGGTTAAAGTCCCGAATTTGTGCCTTTTTAAATCACTTTTTGCTTTCTCTTCTCTCTCTTACTTTTCCAAAATCACCATTGTTGAGCCTCTCACTCTAGACTCTACCTTCTCTCTAGGTTTTGATCTAGTAGGAGTGATTTACTCACCTTTGGCCTTTACAAAAAAGTTGTTGATCGTCGAGGGCTTCATTTTAATCTGAAAATCTCGGGTTTTGGAGCACGTTGGGTTTTGTCGTCTTCTCCTTTGGGACTCCGAATTTGAGGTAGGGATAACCTACTCCTCTCTATGGGTTTTGTCTTTAAATTTTGGTATTTTGAGATGTTGGGCTTGGTTGGGTAATTTTATGAAAGTTTGGGGCTTTTGTGTAATTTTACAAAGGTTGGGGTTTTATTCATAATAAACCTAGATGCATGTTTGGCATAGAAAAATGGAATTAATGTTGAATCATTGATGAAAACGGGACCTAAGGGTTGAAATGTTAATTATGGGAATTGACCTAATTACATTGTTTAATTAATTGGGATAATTAATTGAGAGGAATGAAGGAATGAAATGTTGATTGAATATCCATTGTGCATTTATTTTCTGTTTAGAAATAACTGCTTTGGGCTATCGGTGGAGGATAGTCGTGATTGTTGTAGACAATGCTTGATGATTAAGTAAACTGAAACTAATCAATGAAATGTGTCATGGAACTTGACGGTTGATAGAATACATTAATTATATGTATTGTGTGATTGTATATAGAACCTGTGTGTTTGTATACGTTATGTGTAGAGGAGGAGATAGGGGATGTACTCCGCGGTTTAGGGGAAGATAGGGGATGGACCTCTAAACCGGATAGGTATTTGGAGGAGATAGGGGATGTACTCCGTAGACAGAGCTCATATGCTTGTCTAGAGAAGTGAAGATAGAGCTCATATGCTTATCTTTGTGAAGTGTGGATACAGCTTGTATGCTTATCTGTGGATATTGTTGATATACATATCTGTTGTAGAATGTGGATACAGCTTGTATGCTTATCTGTGGATATTGTTGATATACATATCTGTTGTAGAATGTGGATATAGCTTTTATGCTTATCTGAATGTGAGACATAGTTTTTATACATATCTGTGGAAATGATAATAGAGCTAGCATGCTTATCAGTTGAAAAGGGGAAAATGAAAAGTAAACGGGTCTTGTTAGTCGTCGACATAAATATGTAATTTATGTGATTGTATCAGTGTTGACCAACTATCAATTGCTAATGTTTTAGTCATTGTCCATGGTTGGTTTAGTGTATTTCTACTGGGCTGTGGCTCACCCTATATGGGAATATCATTTTCAGGTACAGGAAGCATGCCACCTCCAAGGACATAGCTGGGAGGCTAGTGGCGGGCGTAGTTTTGCCGTTTTACTTTTGATGTATTATATGTAACTTCAAGCCAAGGGCTTAATGTGTAAACGAGTTAGAACTCTTTGTTGTAACCAAGTGTTGACTTGGAAAGCTGTAAGCCCGTAGGGCATTTTGTTTTGATGTTAACATGTAATACTTATGTAATGGAACTCTAATGAATGAAAGAATGTGGTTAGTTTATATGTAAATGTATGTCTTATTAGATGGGTTTATTGTTGTTATTTTGAGGGCGTTACAACTTGGTATCAGAGCGTACCGGGTTCGAATACTTTGGGTACGTGGGAAGTGATTAGTATCACAATGGGTTTGTCTCGCTTGATAGAGACTTAGATGTAGTATCATATGTGATGTGCTTAAATGCTAACATGCTTATGTGACTAAGTGGGTATGGGATTTAATTTCTAGGATGTTGATTGGATCCTTGAGTTTCTGGGAGTCTTGTTGGAAAAGCACTTGATCAATGCTATTTCTAACCGGAACTCTAGTAACGTCTCGGGACTATCATTATCCGGAAATGAAATTCGTAAGTGCTTATGTGTTTATGTGCTTATGTGGAGTGAATTACAGTTGTCCATGCATTAGGACGTGAGTGTCTAGTTTCGGCACATTTGTGAATGTGCTAACGTTCTGTATTGCCTTTATTAGGATGTCAGGACGAGGAAGGGGTGCTAGGCGTGGTAGACCTGCGAGGCAGGAAGTACCGTTACTGGAGGAGGTTCCGGCAGTGCAGGAGGGAGTTGGACAGGCCACTGTGGCCGAGCCAGTGGGTCAGCAGGCTATGGGTGCCTTGGCCAGAGAGTTAGCAGGAGCTTTGGGTATTCTTAGGGCTGAGAATCAGGCAGCTGAGACAGGGCCTTCCTTCTTGAAGAGGGAGTTCTTTCGGTGTAATCCGGACGAGTTTATCGGGGATCCTAAAGAGCCACTTAAGGCAGATGAATGGCTCGAACAGACAACGAAGACGTTTGAGATGCTTGGCATCGAGGACGGAGCATTGAAAGTGACCTTGGCATCCTTCCAACTGAAGGGAGATGCGGGTCAATGGTGGAAATACGAGAAGGCTCGTGTTGGTGGGACTTGGGAGGCATTTGTGAATGCTTTTCAGGAGAGGTTTTTGTCTGCAGTAGCTAGAGAGAAGCTGAGGAATCAGTTTAGCCGGCTTAATCAGCAGGGCTTGTCAGTGGCCGAGTTTGAGGCTACTTTTACCAGTTTGTCTAGGTTCGCACCTGAACTGGTGGCGTCTGAGGAACGCCGTTGCTATGAGTTTGAGCGGAAGTTGAGGCGGGGCCTCAAGTTGAGAATTGGTGGGTCTTATATTCGAGAGTATAGACACTTAGTGGACGCTGCAGCTCATATGGAGCTTATGATGCAGGAGGAGGATGAGGGTCAGAGAGGCTCCAAGAGGAGCCAGGATAGTCAGGGTAATGGCAGGAGGCAGAGGGGTTCTAACCCTCAGCAGTCGCAGGGTGGTGTTGCTAGATCGACCTTCCCAGTGCCGAGTGTGGGCTCAGGGAGAGGTGGTCAGGGGGATTTCACTTGTTACAAGTGTGGCCAGTTGGGTCACAAGGTTTCAGTTTGCCCGCAGAAGGGTGGAGGTCAGAAAGCTGCTTCTTCTTCAGCTAGACCGCAGAGTCAGAGTTTGGGCAGGGGGCAGCTCTTGACTTGTTTTCAGTGTGGACAACCTGGGCACATGAAGAGGTTTTGCCCACAGTTGTGTGCCACTTCGGGAGCGTCTGGTTCTAGGCAGACGCAGGGTTTTCAGCCAGCCCAGTCTGTGCAGGCCTCGAGGGCCAATCCGGGAGCTTCGTCATCCCAGTCTGTGCAGCAGTCTTTTGCTCCGAGAGGTGAGCAGGTAGACCAGGGGCCTACGGGGCGCGTGTATGCTGTTACCGCGCAGGATTTAGTACCAGCTCCATCAGTAGTGAGAGGTACTTTTCTATTTTGCAACTCGGTTGCTAATGTGTTGATAGACACGGGTGCATCTCATTCTTTTGTATCTGCTGCATTTGCATCTGTTTTGGAATTGGAGTTAGCACAGTTAGCATCTCCTATTTGTGTGGTATCGCCTTTGGGTGGTGAGTTGATTCTGAAACAGGGTGTTAGAGGTTGTGATATAGAGGTCGCCGACTATAGGCTTCCTTTTCCGTTTGTTGTCATGCCCATGAAGGGTTTTGATGTTATTTTGGGTATGGACTGGCTATCGTCATACCGGGCTGTTATTGATTGCTACCGCCAGAGGGTCACGTTATGTACCTTGAGCGGGGAGTGGTTCCATTTCTTGGGAGACCGGGTTGGTAGTGTTTTGCCACCGGGGTATGATTCGCGAGGGCGAAGTGAGCTTAGTGGTTTACTTGCTAGCTTTGAGAGTAGCGAGTGTGTTGAGACTCGGATTGTGTTGCCGAGGGTGGTTTGTGAGTATTCGGATGTCTTTCCCGAAGATCTTGTTAGTTTGCCACCTCACCGAGAGATAGAGTTCTCTATTGATTTAGTGCCTGGTACGGCGCCGATTTCTATGGCACCTTACCGTTTTGCTCCAGCAGAGTTGGTTGAGTTGAAAGTTCAGCTCCAGGAATTGCTAGATAAGGGTTTTGTTCGCCCTAGTGTTTCGCCGTGGGGAGCACCGGCCCTCTTTGTTAAAAAGAAAGATGGTGCCTTGAGACTGTGTATTGACTATCGAAAGTTGAATCGGGCTACGGTTAAGAATAAGTATCCTATGCCCCGTATAGATGATTTGTTTGACTAGTTGAAGGGTTCCCGTTGTTTCTCTAAGATAGACTTGAGATCGGGTTACCATCAGTTGAGGGTCAGGGAGGAAGATATTCCTAAAACGGCATTCCGTACGCGGTATGGCCATTATGAGTTTCTGGTGATGCCATTTGGGCTTACCAATGCACCGGCAGTCTTTATGGACTTGATGAACCGGATTTTCCGGGAGTTCTTAGACCGATTCGTGGTTGTCTTCGTGGACGACATTCTTATCTATTCGCCTACTGAGGAGGAGCATGAGGCACACTTGAGAGTGGTGCTTGAGTTACTTAGAGCCCATAGGCTGTATGCCAAGTTTGGGAAGTGTGAGTTCTGGCTGAGGGAAGTCAAATTCTTAGGCCACGTGGTATCTGGGGAAGGGGTGTCTGTTGATACATCCAAGGTCGAGGCAGTGCAAGATTGGGCACAGCCTAAGAGTGTGTTTGAGATCCGCAGTTTTCTGGGATTAGCTGGGTATTACCGTCGGTTTGTGAAAGATTTCTCCAGGTTAGCGTCGCCGTTGACTAGACTGACTCGGAAGGGAGTCAAGTTTGTGTGGAGTGAGACTTGTGAAAAGTCGTTCCAAGAGCTGAAAGTTAGATTGACCACCGCTCCGGTGTTGATTATTCCGGAGAGAGGGTTGGGTTATGCGGTTTATTGTGATGCCTCACGAGAGGGTTTGGGTTGTGTGTTGATGCAAGAGGGGAAGGTGGTAGCTTATGGCTCACGTCAGTTGAAAATACACGAGAAGAATTACCCCACACACGACCTAGAGTTAGCAGCTGTGATCTTTGCCTTGAAAATTTGGAGGCACTACCTTTATGGTGAGAAGTTCGAGGTATTCTCGGATCACAAGAGTTTGAAGTATCTGTTTACACAGAGAGACTTGAATTTGAGGCAGAGGAGATGGATGGAGTTCATCGAGGATTATGATTTTGAGTTGCATTATCATCCGGGAAAGGCCAATGTTGTGGCCGATGCCCTTAGTAGGAAAACCATTAGTGATGTAGCTTGTATAGCCATCCGGGAATGGGAAATGTTGGGAGCACTTGGCGAGTTTGATTTGCTACTGGGCGAATCTGTCGAGGCTGCGGCCTTGTTTTCTGTTGTTGCGCAGCCTACACTTGTGACTAGAGTGTTAGAGGCACAGAGAGGTGACCTTGAGGTAGAATCCCTCCGAGAGAAGATCTCCAGTGGGAAAGTTGAGAAGGGTTTGACGGTGTATCCCGACCTGAGTGTGAGATACCGAGACCGTTTGTTTGTACCGGAGTCTTGCCGAGAGGAAGTACTCCGAGAGTTTCACCATTCGCGCCTTGCGGTGCATCCGGGAGGTACTAAGATGTATCAGGATTTGGGTCGCCAGTTTTGGTGGCGGGGTATGAAGAGAGATGTGGCTGTTTTCGTATCGAAGTGCCTTACTTGCCAGCAAGTGAAGGCCGAGCATCAGAGGCCAGCGGGTTTGTTGCAACCCTTGCCTATTGCCGAGTGGAAGTGGGAGCATGTCACTATGGACTTCGTTGTAGGTCTTCCGAGGACTCAGCGGGGTAGTGATGCTATTTGGGTGGTTGTAGACCGGTTGACTAAATCGGCGCACTTTATTCCTATGCGCGTGAGAGATTCGGTGGATCGTCTTGCCGATTTGTATATTCGGGACGTAGTGCGATTGCACGGGGTCCCAGTGACGAACGTCTCAGATAGAGATCCTCGTTTTACTGCTAAGTTGTGGCAGAGTTTGCAGAGTGCCTTGGGCACTAAGTTGACCTTTAGTACGGCTTATCATCCTCAGACTGACGGGCAGTCCGAGCGTACTATTCAGATCCTCGAGGATATGCTTCGGGGTTGTGTCCTTGATTTCAGTGGGACGTGGGAGAGGCACTTGCCATTGGTAGAGTTTGCCTACAATAACAGTTTTCAGTCTAGCATCGGTATGGCACCGTTTGAGGCCTTGTATGGCCGACCGTGTAGGTCTCCAGTTTGTTGGGCCGAGGTGGGTGATGCACCTTTGTTGGGTCCGGAGTTGGTTAGGGAGACGACGGAGAAAGTTGAGCTTATCCGTAGGAGGCTCGTTATAGCCCAGAGTCGGCAGAAATCTTATGCTGACCGTAGGAGGAGACCTTTGGCGTTTGAGGTAGGTGACCATGTCTTTCTGAAGATATCACCTAGACGAGGTCTGATGAGGTTTGGGAAGAGTGGGAAGTTATCCCCTCGGTTTATTGGTCCTTTTGAGATCCTTGAGAGGATAGGTGAGGTTGCTTATCGGTTAGCCTTACCGCCGCAGTTGTCCGGAGTGCATGACGTGTTTCATGTGAGTATGCTTCGGAAGTATGAGCCAGATCCATCACATGTGCTGGATTGGAGCGATTTAGAGGTAGATGAGGATGCCTCGTATGAGGAGAGACCGGTTCGGGTCTTGGATAGGCGGGATCAGGTCCTGCGTGGTAAGACCATTCCTTTGGTGAAAGTCTTGTGGAAACATCACGGAGTGGAGGAAGCCACTTGGGAACGTGAGTTGGAAGTCCGTGAGAAATATCCGGACTTGTTTGTTGATATGTGACCTTGTATTTAAAGTTTGCATGTTGTTGAACTTAAGAGCTTTTATATATGTCTTAAGTTGTGAAACATTGAGAATGTTTTGATTATTGGTAGTATGTTTTGGAACTTGCCTCATATGGAAGTTGAATGTAACATCATATCTGTCGAACATATTGTTGAAATTGGAAGGATAGTGCATAATGTTGATGCATGTTGAAAGTACATATGTTGTTTACATATTGTGATGTCTCTTGTTTAAGGGATGGGATGACCGGTAATGGGTCGAATTGTCGAATGTTAAAATGTAACATTGTTTAAAAATGGAGGAAAACTCGTTTTTGAAAACTTGTGCTTAATTTCGGGGACGAAATTCTTTAAGGGGGGGAGGTTATACCGATTCCGGGTTTACCCTTGTTGTATAGTGATCCGGACATGTGTCCGTGGATGTTGGTAGTTGTTTATTATCTTGTCTACATCCTTTTTACTTAGTATTTGAGTTATGGGATGTGTTGGGCAGGTTTGTTTCAGGTTGGTTGAGTTTAGAAGCCAAAACTAGTTGCCCAGATTTTGGCCTGTCCGCTCGAGCGTAGATGTTGGCGCTCGAGCGTGGAATACACCCATCCAGTATTTGTTGTGCAGTGTTGTACGCTCGAGCGTAGGGTTGGGAGCTCGAGCGGAGGTCTGGTTCTGCAAATGTGCTGAGCGAGTGCATTCTGCGCTCGAGCGGGAGGTTGGCCGCTCGAGCGTAAGTCTGTGAGTGACCGCTCGAGCGGGGTGTTTTACGCTCGAGCGGGAGACTGGGTTAAAGTCCCGAATTTGTGCCTTTTTAAATCACTTTTTGCTTTCTCTTCTCTCTCTTACTTTTCCAAAATCACCATTGTTGAGCCTCTCACTCTAGACTCTACCTTCTCTCTAGGTTTTGATCTAGTAGGAGTGATTTACTCACCTTTGGCCTTTACAAAAAAGTTGTTGATCGTCGAGGGCTTCATTTTAATCTGAAAATCTCGGGTTTTGGAGCACGTTGGGTTTTGTCGTCTTCTCCTTTGGGACTCCGAATTTGAGGTAGGGATAACCTACTCCTCTCTATGGGTTTTGTCTTTAAATTTTGGTATTTTGAGATGTTGGGCTTGGTTGGGTAATTTTATGAAAGTTTGGGGCTTTTGTGTAATTTTACAAAGGTTGGGGTTTTATTCATAATAAACCTAGATGCATGTTTGGCATAGAAAAATGGAATTAATGTTGAATCATTGATGAAAACGGGACCTAAGGGTTGAAATGTTAATTATGGGAATTGACCTAATTACATTGTTTAATTAATTGGGATAATTAATTGAGAGGAATGAAGGAATGAAATGTTGATTGAATATCCATTGTGCATTTATTTTCTGTTTAGAAATAACTGCTTTGGGCTATCGGTGGAGGATAGTCGTGATTGTTGTAGACAATGCTTGATGATTAAGTAAACTGAAACTAATCAATGAAATGTGTCATGGAACTTGACGGTTGATAGAATACATTAATTATATGTATTGTGTGATTGTATATAGAACCTGTGTGTTTGTATACGTTATGTGTAGAGGAGGAGATAGGGGATGTACTCCGCGGTTTAGGGGAAGATAGGGGATGGACCTCTAAACCGGATAGGTATTTGGAGGAGATAGGGGATGTACTCCGTAGACAGAGCTCATATGCTTGTCTAGAGAAGTGAAGATAGAGCTCATATGCTTATCTTTGTGAAGTGTGGATACAGCTTGTATGCTTATCTGTGGATATTGTTGATATACATATCTGTTGTAGAATGTGGATACAGCTTGTATGCTTATCTGTGGATATTGTTGATATACATATCTGTTGTAGAATGTGGATATAGCTTT
Organism: Camellia sinensis; assembly: GCF_055761805.1. Taxonomy (NCBI): domain Eukaryota; kingdom Viridiplantae; phylum Streptophyta; class Magnoliopsida; order Ericales; family Theaceae; genus Camellia; species Camellia sinensis. Next base: position 33,539,897 of record NW_028128987.1, read on the forward strand.
TATGCTTATCTGAATGTGAGACATAGTTTTTATACATATCTGTGGAAATGATAATAGAGCTAGCATGCTTATCAGTTGAAAAGGGGAAAATGAAAAGTAAACGGGTCTTGTTAGTCGTCGACATAAATATGTAATTTATGTGATTGTATCAGTGTTGACCAACTATCAATTGCTAATGTTTTAGTCATTGTCCATGGTTGGTTTAGTGTATTTCTACTGGGCTGTGGCTCACCCTATATGGGAATATCATTTTCAGGTACAGGAAGCATGCCACCTCCAAGGACATAGCTGGGAGGCTAGTGGCGGGCGTAGTTTTGCCGTTTTACTTTTGATGTATTATATGTAACTTCAAGCCAAGGGCTTAATGTGTAAACGAGTTAGAACTCTTTGTTGTAACCAAGTGTTGACTTGGAAAGCTGTAAGCCCGTAGGGCATTTTGTTTTGATGTTAACATGTAATACTTATGTAATGGAACTCTAATGAATGAAAGAATGTGGTTAGTTTATATGTAAATGTATGTCTTATTAGATGGGTTTATTGTTGTTATTTTGAGGGCGTTACAATTTATCACTCACCGAAATGAAATGTTGATTGAATATCCATTTGTGCATTTATTTTCTGTTTAGAAATAATTGCTTTGGGCTATCGGTGGAGGATAGTCATGATTGTTGTAGACAATGCATGATGATTAGGTAAACGAAAACTAATCAATGAAATGTGTCATGGAATTTGACGGTTGATAGAATACATTAACTGTATGTATTGAATGATGGTATATAGAACCAATGTGTTTGTATACGTTATGTGTAGAGGAGGAGATGGGGGATGTACCTCTAAACCGGATCGCGTTGGGAGGAGATAGGGGATGAACTCTGTAGATACAGCTCATATACTTGTCTAGAGAAGTGAAGATAGAGCTCATATGCTTATCTTTGTGAAGTGTAGATACAGCTTATATGCTTATCTGTGAATGTGGGATATTGTCGTTATACATATCTGTTGAGAATGTGGATATAGCTTATATGCTTATCTGTGAATGTGAGATATAGTTTTTACACATATCTGTTGAGACGATGATAGAGCTAATATGCTTATCTGTTGAAAAAGAGAAAATGAATGGTAACTTGGACTAATGAGTCGTATAACATAAAATGTGATTTATGTGGATGTATCAGTGTTGACCATCTATCAATAGCTAATCTTTTAGTCATTGTTCATGATTGGTTTAGTGTATTTCTACTGGACTGTGGCTCACCCTATATGGGAACATCATTTTCAGGTACAGGTAGCATGCCACCTCCAAGGACATAGCTTGGGAGGCTAGATGCGAGCTGATTTTTTTGCTGTTTAGTTTCTTTTGATGTATTACATGTATATTCAAGCCAAGGGCTTAATGTGTAGATGAGTTAGCATCCTTTTGTTGTAACCAAGTGTTAACTTGGAAAGCTGTAAGCCCGTAGGGCATTTTGCTTTTGTTGTTAACATATAATACTATTGTAATGAAACTCTGATTAATAGAGGTATGTGGATATTTTGCATGTCAAGGAATGTCTCAATTGAGGGTTTAATGTTATTATTTTGAGGGCGTTACAATAAATATGGAAGTTCAATCCCGAAACCACTATACCTTAACGATCTATTTGGAAATTAAATAAAAATGCAAGTTTAATAGAAAGGTAAATTGCACAAAATGGAAGTAGAATAAAAATAAAAATGAAAGTCGCATAAAATTAAAAAAGGAAGTTCAATCCAAAAACCACTATACTTTAACGATCTATGTGGAAATTAAATAAAAAAATAAGTTTAATAGAAAAGTAAATTGAATAAAAATGGAAGTCGAATAAAAATAAAAATGGAAGTCGCAGAAAATTAAATATGCAGTTCAATCCAGAAACCACTATACCTTAACGATCTATCTGGAAATTAAATAAAAAAAGGAAGTTTAATAGAAAAGTAAATTGAATAAAAATGGAAGTTGAATAAAAATAAAAATGGAAGTTGAAGAAAATTAAATATGGAAGTTCAATCTAGAAACCACTATACCTTAACGATCTATTTGGAAATTAAATAAAAAAGGAAGTCTAATAGAAAAGTAAATTGAATAAAAATGGAAGTTGAATAAAAATAAAAATGGAAGTTCAATCCCGAAACCACTATACCTTAACGATCTATTTGGAAATTAAATAAAAAAGGAAGTTTAATAGAAAAGTAAATTGCATTAAATGGAAGTAGAATAAAAATAAAAATGAAAGTTGCAGAAAATTAAATATGGAAGTTCAATCCCGAAAACACCATACCTTAACGATCTATTTGGAAATTAAATAAAAAAGGAAGTTTAATAGAAAAGTAAATTGAATAAAAATGGAAGTTGAATAAAAATAAAAATGAAACTTGCATAGAATTAAAAATGGAAGTTCAATCCAAAAACCACTATACCTTAACGATATATTTGGAAATTAAATAAAAAAGGAAGTTGAGTAGAAAAGTAAATTGCATAAAAATGGAAGTTGAATAAAAATAAAAATAAAAGTTGCAGAAAATTAAATATGGAAGTTCAATCCAGAAACCACTAGACCTTAACGATCTATTTGGAAATTAAATAAAAAAAGGAAGTTTAATAGAAAAGTAAATTGCATAAAAATGGAAGTTGAAGAAAAATAAAAATGAAAGTTGCAGAAAATTAAATATGGAAGTTCAATCCAGAAACCACTATACCTTAACGATCTATTTGGAAATTAAATAAAAAAGGAAGTTTAATAGAAAAGTAAATTGCATAAAAATGGAAGTTGAAGAAAAATAAAAATGGAAGTTGCAGAAAATTAAATATGGAAGTTCAATCCAGAAACCACTATACCTTAACGATCTATTTGGAAATTAAATAAAAAAGGAAGTTTAATAGAAAAGTAAATTGCATAAAAATGGAAGTTGAAGAAAAATAAAAATGAAACTTGCAGAAAATTAAATATGGAAGTTCAATCTAGAAACCACTATATCTTAACGATCTATTTGGAAATTAAATAAAAAAGGAAGTTTAATAGAAAAGTAAACTGCAAAAAAATGGAAGTTGAATAAAAATAAAAATGAAAGTTGCAGAAAATTAAATATGGAAGTTCAATCTAGAAACCACTATACCTTAACGATCTATTTGGAAATTAAGTAAAAAGAGGAAGTTTAATAGAAAAGTAAATTGAATAAAAATGGAAGTTGAATAAAAATAAAAATGGAAGTTGCAGAAAATTAAATATGGAAGTTCAATCCAGAAACCACTATAACTTAACGATCTATTTGGAAATTAAATAAAAAAAGGAAGTTTAATAGAAAAGTAAATTGCATAAAAATGGAAGTTGAAGAAAAATAAAAATGAAAGTTGCAGAAAATTAAATATGGAAGTTCAATCCCGAAACCACTATACCTTAACGATCTATTTGGAAATTAAATAAAAAAAGGAAGTTTAATAGAAAAGTAAATTGAATAAAAATAGAAGTTGAATAAAAATAAAAATGGAAGTTACAGAAAATTAAATATGGAAGTTCAATCCCGAAACGACTATACCTTAACGATCCATTTGGAAATTAAATAAAAAAGGAAGTTTAATAGAAAAGTAAATTGCATAAAATGGAAGTAGAATAAAAATAAAAATGAAAGTTGCATAAAATTAAAAATGGAAGTTCAATCCAAAAACCACTATACTTTATTGATCTATTTGGAAATTAAATAAGAAAGGAAGTATAATAGAAAAGTAAATTGAATAAAAATGGAAGTCGAATAAAAATAAAAATGGAAGTTGCAGAAAATTAAATATGGAACTTCAATCCAAAAACCACTATACCTTAACGATCTATTTGGAAATTAAATAAAAAAGGAAGTTTAATAGAAAAGTAAATTGAATTAAAATGGAAGTAGAATAAAAATAAGAATGAAAGTTGCATAAAATTAAAAATGGAAGTTCAATCCAGAAACCACTATACCTTAACGATATATTTGGAAATTAAATAAAAAAGAAAGTTTAATAGAAAAGTAAATTGAATAAAAATGGAATTTGAATAAAAACAAAAATTAAAGTTGCCGAAAATTAAATATGGAAGTTCAATCCAGAAACCACTATACCTTAACGATCTATTCGGAAATTAAATAAAAAAGGAAGTTTAATAGAAAAGTAAATTGAATAAAAATGGAAGTTAAATAAAAATAAAAAGGAAAGTTCCAGAAAATTAAAAGCGGAAGTTCAATCCCGAAACCACTATACCTTAACGATCTATTTCGAAATTAAATAAAAAAGGAAGTGTAATAGAAAAGTAAATTGAAGAAAAATTGAAGTTGAGTAAAAATAAAAATGAAAGTTGCATAAAATTAAAAATGGAAGTTCAATCCAAAAAACACTACACCTTAACCATCTATTTGGAAATTAAATAAAAAATGAAGCTTAATAGAAAAGTAAATTGAAGAAAAATGGAAGTTGAATAAAAATAAAAAAGAAAGTTGCATAAAATTAAAAATGGAAGTTCCATCCAAAAACCACTATACCTTAATGATATATTTGGAAATTAAATAAAAAAGGAAGTTGAGTAGAAAAGAAACTTGAATAAAAAAGGAAGATCAATAAAAAGAAAAATGGAAGTTGCAAAAAATTAAAAATGGAAGTTCAATCCGGAAACCACTATACCTTAACGATCTATTTGCAAATTAAATAAAAAAGGAAGTTTAATAGAAAAATAAATTGATTAAAAATGGAAGTAGAATAAAAATATAAATGAAAGTTGCAGAAAATTAAATATGGAAGTTCAGTCAAGAAACCACTATACCTTAATGATCTATTTGGAAATTAAATAAAAAAAGGAAGTTTAATAGAAAACTAAATTGTATAAAAATAGAAGTTGAATAAAAATAAAAATGAAAGTTGCAGAAAATTAAATATGGAAGTTCAATCCAGAAACCACGATACCTTAACGATCTATTTGGAAATTAAATAAAAAAGGAAGTTTAACAAAAAAATAAATTGCATAAAATGGAAGTTGAATAAAAATAAAAATGAAAGTTGCATAAAATTAAAAATGGAAGTTCAATCCAAAAACCACTATACTTTAACGGTCTATTTGGAAATTAAATAAAAAAGGAAGTTTAGTAGAAAAGTAAATTGAATAAAAACGGATGTTGAATAAAAATAAAAATGGAAGTTTAAGAAAATTAAATATGGAAGTTCAATTCAGAAACCACTATACCTTCACGATCTATTTGGAAATTAAATAAAAAAGGAAGTTTAATAGAAAAGTAAATTGAATAAAAATGGAAGTTGAATAAAAATGGAAGTTACGGAAAATTAAATATGGAAGTTCAATCCTGAAACCACTATACCTTAACGATCTATTTGGAAATTAAATAAAAAAAGGAAGTTTAATAGAATAGTAAATTGCATAAAATGGAAGTAGAATAAAAATAAAAATGAAAGTTGCATAAAATTAAAAATGGATGTTCAATCCAAAAACCACTATACCTTAACGATCTATTTGGAAATTAAATAAAAAAACAAGTTTAATAGAAAAGTAAATTGAATAAAAATGGAAGTTGAATAAAAATAAAAATGGAAGTTGCAGAAAATTAAATATGGAAGTTCAATCCAGAAACCACTATACCTTAATGATCTATTTGGAAATTAAATAAAAAAGGAAGTTTAATAGAAAAGTAAATTGTTTAAAAATAGAAGGTGAATAAAAATAAAAATGAAAGTTGCAGAAAATTAAATATGGAAGTTCAATCCAGAAACCACGATACCTTAACGATCTATTTGGAAATTAAATAAAAAAGGAAGTTTAATAGAAAAATAAATTGCATAAAATGGAAGTAGAATAAAAATAAAAATGAAAGTTGCATAAAATTAAAAATGGAAGTTCAATCCAAAAACCACTATACTTTAACGATCTATTTGGAAATTAAATAAAAAAGGAAGTTTAGTAGAAAAGTAAATTAAATAAAAACGGAAGTTGAATAAAAATAAAAATGGAAGTTGCAGAAAATTAAATATGGAAGTTCAATCCAAAAACCACTATACCTTAACGATCTATTTGGAAATTAAATAAAAAACGAAGTTTAGTAGAAAAGTAAATTGCATAAAAATGGAAGTTGAATAAAAATAACTATGAAAGTTGCAGAAAATTAAATATGGAAGTTCAATCCCGAAACCACTATACCTTAGCTATCTATTTGGAAATTAAATAAAAAAGTAAGTTTAATAGAAAAAGTAAATTGAATAAAAATGGAAGTTGAATAAAAATGGAAGTTGCGGAAAATTAAATATGGAAGTTCAATCCCGAAACCACTATACCTTAACGATCTATTTGGAAATTAAATAAAAAAGGAAGTTTAATAGAAAATTAAATTGAATAAAATGGAAGTAGAATAAAAATAAAAATGAAAGTTGCATAAAATTAAAAATGGAAGTTCAATCCAAAAACCACTATACCCTAACGATCTATTTGGAAATTAAATAAAAAAAGGAAGTTTAATAGAAAAGTAAATTGAATAAAAATGGAAGTTGAATAAAAATAAAAATGAAAGTTGCAGAAAATTAAATACGGAAGTTCAATCCAGAAACTACTACACCTTAACGATCTATTTGGAAATTAAATAAAAAAAGGAAGTTTAATAGAAAAGTAAATTGAATAAAAATGGAAGTTGAATAAAAATAAAAATGGAAGTTGCAGAAAATAAAATGTGGAAGTTCAATCCAGAAACCGCGATACCTTAACGATCTATTTGGGAATTAAATAAAAAAAGGAAGTTTAATAGAAAAGTAAATTGCATAAAATGGAAGTAGAATAAAAATAAAAATGAAAGTTGCATAAAATTAAAAATGGAAGTTCAATCCAAAAACCACTATACTTTAACGATCTATTTGGAACTTAAATAAAAAAACAAGTTTAACAGAAAAGTAAATTGAATAAAAATAGAAGTTGAATAAAAATAAAAATGGAAGTTACAGAAATTTAAATATGGAAGTTCCATCCGGAAACGACTATACCTTAACGATCCATTTGGAAATTAAATAAAAAAGGAAGTGTAATAGAAAAGTAAACTGCATAAAATGGAAGTAGAATAAAAATAAAAATGAAAGTTGCATAAATTTAAAAATGGAAGTACAATCCAAAAACCACTATACTTTATTGATCTATTTGGAAATTAAATAAGAAAGGAAGTATAATAGAAAAGAAAATTGAATAAAAATGGAAGTTGAATAAAAATAAAAATGGAAGTTGCAGAAAATTAAATATGGAAGTTCAATCCAAAAACCACTATACCTTAACGATCTATTTGGAAATTACATAAAAAATGAAGTTTAATAGAAAAGTAAATTGCATAAAAATGGAAGTTGAATAAAAATAACTATGAAAGTTGCAGAAAATTAAATATGGAAGTTCAATCCCGAAACCACTATACCTTAACGATCTATTTGGAAATTAAATAAAAAAGGAAGTTTAATAGAAAAAGTAAATTGAATTAAAATGGAAGTAGAATAAAAATAAAAATGAAGGTTGCATAAAATTAAAAATGGAAGTTCAATCCAGAAACCACTATACCTGAACGATTTATTTGGAAATTAAATAAAAAAGATAGTTTAATAGAAAAGTAAATTGAATAAAAATGGAATTTGAATAAAAATAAAAATGAAAGTTGCAGGAAATGAAATATGGAAGTTCAATCCAGAAACCACTATACCTTAACGATCTATTTGGAAATTAAATAAAAAAGCAAGTTTAATAGAAAAGTAAATTGAATTAAAATGGAAGTAGAATAAAAATAAAAAGGAAAGTTCCAGAAAATTAAAAGCGGAAGTTCTAACCCGAAACTACAATACCTTAATGATCTATTTGGAAATTAAATAAAAAATGAAGTTTAACAGAAAAGTAAATTGAACAAAAATGGAAGTAGAATAAAAATAAAAAAGAAAGTTGCATAAACTTAAAAATGGATGTTCAATCCAAAAACCACTATACTTTAACGATCTATTTGGAAATTAAATAAAAAATGAAGTTTAATAGAAAAGTAAATCGAATAAAAATGGAAGTTGAATAAAATTGAAAATGAAAGTTGCATGAAATTAAATGTGGAAGTTCAATCCAGAAACCACTATATCTTAACGATCTATTTGGAAATTAAATAAAAAAATGAAGTTTAATAGAAAGTAAATTGCATAAAAATGGAAGTTGAAGAAAAATAAAAATGAAAGTTGGAGAAAATTAAATATGGAAGTTCAATCCAGAAACCACTATACCTTAACGATCTATTTGGAAATTAAATAAAAAAGGAAGTTTAATAGAAAAGTAAATTGCATAAAAATGGAAGTTGAATAAAAATAAATATGGAAGTTCAATCCAGAAACCACTATACCTTAACGATCTATTTGGAAATTAAATAAAAAAAAGGAAGTTTAATAGAAAAGTAAATTGCATAAAAATGGAAGTTGCAGAAAATTAAATATGGAAGTTCAATCCAGAAACCGCTATACCGTAACGATCTATTTGGAAATTAAATAAAAAAAGGAAGTTTAATAGAAAAGTAAATTGCATAAAATGGAAGTAGAATAAAAATAAAAACGAAAGTTGCATAAAATTAAAAATGGAAGTTCAATCCAAAAACCACTATACTTTAACGATCTATTTGGAAATTAAATAAAAAAGGAAGTTTAATAGAAAAGTAAGTTGAATAAAAATGGAAGTTGAATAAAAATAAAAATGGAAGTTCCGGAAAATTAAATATGGAAGTTTAATCCCGAAACCACTATACCTTAACGATCTATTTGGAAATTAAATAAAAAAAGGAAGTTTAATAGAAAAGTAAATTGCATAAAATGGAAGTAGAATAAAAATAAAAATGAAAGTTGTATAAAATTAAAAATGGAAGTTCAATCCAAAAACCACTATACTTTAACGATCTATTTGGAAATTAAATAAAAAATGAAGTTTAATAGAAAAGTAAATCGAATAAAAATGGAAGTTGAATAAAATTGAAAATGAAAGTTGCATAAAATTAAATGTGGAAGTTCAATCCAGAAACCACTATATATTAACGATCTATTTGGAAATTAAATAAAAAAAGGAAGTTTAATAGAAAAGTAAATTGCATAAAAATGGAAGTTGAAGAAAAATAAAAATGAAAGTTGGAGAAAATTAAATATGGAAGTTCAATCCAGAAACCACTATACCTTAACGATCTATTTGGAAATTAAATAAAAAAGGAAGTTTAATAGAAAAGTAAATTGCATAAAAATGGAAGTTGAATAAAAATAAATATGGAAGTTCAATCCAGAAACCACTATACCTTAACGATCTATTTGGAAATTAAATAAAAAAAAGGAAGTTTAATAGAAAAGTAAATTGCATAAAAATGGAAGTTGCAGAAAATTAAATATGGAAGTTCAATCCAGAAACCGCTATACCGTAACGATCTATTTGGAAATTAAATAAAAAAAGGAAGTTTAATAGAAAAGTAAATTGCATAAAATGGAAGTTGAATAAAAATAAAAACGAAAGTTGCATAAAATTAAAAATGGAAGTTCAATCCAAAAACCACTATACTTTAACGATCTATTTGGAACTTAAATAAAAAGACAAGTTTAATAGAAAAGTAAATTGAAAAAAAATAGAAGTTGAATAAAAATAAAAATGGAAGTTGCAGAAAATTAAATATGGAAGTTCAATCCCGAAACGACTACACCTTAACGATCCATTTGGAAATTAAATAAAAAAGGAAGTTTAATAGAAAAGTAATTTGCATAAAATGGAAGTGGAATAAAAATAAAAATGAAAGTTGCATAAAATTAAACATGGAAGTTCAATCCCGAAACCACTATACCTTAACGATCTATTTGGAAATTAAATAAAAAAGGAAGTTTAATAGAAAAGTAAAATGCATAAATTGGAAGTAGAATAAAAATAAAAATGAAAGTTGCATAAAATTAAAAATGGAAGTTCAATCCAAAAACGACTATACTTTATTGATCTATTTGGAAATTAAATAAGAAAGGAAGTATAATAGAAAAGTAAAATGAATAAAAATGGAAGTTGAATAAAAATAAAAATGGAAGTTGCAGAAAATAAAATATGGAAGTTCAATCTAGAAACCACTATACCTTAACGATCTATTTGGAAATTAAATAAAAAAGGAAGTTTAATAGAAAAGTAAATTGAATTAAAATGGAAGTAGAATAAAAATAAAAATGAAGGTTGCATAAAATTAAAAATGGAAGTTCAATCCAGAAACCACTATACCTTAACGATATATTTGGAAATTAAATAAAAAAGAAAGTTTAATAGAAAAGTAAATTGAACAAAAATGGAATGTGAATAAAAATAAAAATTATAGTTGCCGAAAATTAAATATGGAAGTTCAATCCAGAAACCACTATACCTTAACGATCTATTTGGAAATTAAATAAAAAAGGAAGTTTAATACAAAAGTAAATTGAATAAAAATGGAAGTTGAATAAATATAAAAAGGAAAGTTGCAAAAAATTAAAAGCGGAAGTTCAATCCCGAAACCACTATTCCTTAACGATCTATTTGGAAATTAAATAAAAAAGGAAGTGTAATAGAAAAGTAAATTGAATAAAAATGGAAGTTAAGTAAAAATAAAAATGAAAGTTGCATAAAATTAAAAATGGAAGTTCAATCCAAAAAACACTACACCTTAACCATCTATTTGCAAATTAAATAAAAAAAGAAGTTTAATAGAAACGTAAATTGAATAAAAATGGAAGTTGAATAAAAATAAAAATGAAAGTTGCATAAAATTAAAAATGGAAGTTCCATCCAAAAACCACTATACCTTAACGATATATTCGGAAATTAAATAAAAAGGGAAGTTGAGTAGAAAAGAAACTTGAATAAAAAAGGAAGATGAATAAAAATAAAAATGGAAGTTGCAGAAAATTAAAAATGGAAGTTCAATGCAGAAACCACTATACCTTAACGATCTATTTGGAAATTAAATAAAAAAGGAAGTTTAGTAGAAAAGTAAATTGATTAAAAATGGAAGTAGAATAAAAATAAAAATGAAAGTTGCATAAAATTAAAAATGGAAGTTCTATCCACAAATAACTGTACCATAACGATCTACTTGGAAATTAAATAAAAAAGGAAGTTTCATAGGAAAGTAAATTGAATTAAAATGGAAGTAGAATAAAAATAAAAATGGAATTTCAATCCAAAAACCACTATACCTTAACGATCTATTTGGAAATTAAATAAAAAAGGAAGTTTAATAGAAAAGTAAATTGAATAAAAATGGAAGTTGTATAAAAATGTAAATGAAAGTTACAGAAAATTAAATATAGAAGTTTAATCCAGAAACCACTATACCTTAATGATCTATTTGGAAATTAAATAAAAAACGAAGTTCAATAGAAAAGTAAATTGAATAAAAATGGAAGTTGAATAAAAGTAAAAATGAAAGTTGCATAAAATTAAAAATGGAAGTTCAATCCAGAAACCACTATACTTCAACGATCTATTTGGAAATTAAATAAAAAAGGAAGTTTAGTAGAAAAGTAAATTAAATAAAAATGGAAGTTGAGTAAAAATAAAAATGGAAGTTGAAGAAAATTAAATATGGAAGTTCAATCCAGAAACCACTGTACCTTAACGATCTATTTGGAAATTAAATAAAAAAGGAAGTTTAATAGAAAAGTAAATTGAATAAAAATGGAAGTTGCAGAAAATTGAATATCGAAGTTCAATCCCGAAACCACTATACCTTAACGATCTATTTGGAAATTAAATAAAAAAAGGAAGTTTAATAGAAAAGTAAATTGCATAAAATGGAAGAAGAAAAAAAATAAAAATGAAAGTTGCATAAAATTAAAAATGGAAGTTCAATCCAAAAACCACTATACTTTAACGATCTATTTGGAAATTAAATAAAAAAGGAAGTTTAGTAGAAAAGTAAATTGAATAAAAATGGAAGTTGAATAAAAATAAAAATGGAAGTGAAAGAAAATTAAATATGGAAGTTCAATCCAGAAACCACTATACCTTAACGATCTATTTGGAAATTACATAAAAAAGGAAGTTTCACAGAAAAGTAAATTGAATAAAAGTGGAAGTTGAATAAAAATGGAAGTTGCGGAAAATTGAATATGGAAGTTCAGTCCCGAAACCACTATACCTTAACGATCTATTTGGAAATTAAATAAAAAATGAAGTTTAATAGAAAAGTAAATTGCATAAAATGGAAGAAGAATAAAAATAAAAATGAAAGTTGCATAAAATTAAAAATGGTGGTTCAATCCAAAAAGCACTATACTTTAACGATCTATTTGGAAATTAAATAAAAAAAGGAAGTTTAATAGAAAAGTAAATTGAATAAAAATGGAAGTTGAATAAAAATAAAAAAGGAAGTTGCAGAAAATTAAATACGGAAGTTCAATCCAGAAACCACTATACATTAACGATCTATTTGGAAATTAAATAAAAAAAGGAAGTTTAATAGAAAAGTAAATTTAATAAAAATGGAAGTTGAATAAAAATAAAAATGGAAGTTGCAGAAAATTAAATATGGAAGTGCAATCCAGAAACCACTATACCTTAACGATCTATTTGGAAATTAAATAAAAAAAGGAAGTTTAATAGAAAAGTAAATTGCATAAAATGGAAGTAGAATAAAAATAAAAATGAAAGTTGCATAAAATTAAAAATGGAAGTTCAATCCAAAAACCACTATACTTTAACGATCTATTTGGAACTTAAATAAAAAAACAAGTTTAATAGAAAAGTAAATTGAAAAAAAATAGAAGTTGAATAAAAATAAAAATGGCAGTTGCCGAAAATTAAATATGGAAGTTCAATCTCGAAACGACTATACCTTAACGATCCATTTGGAAATTAAATAAAAAAGTAAGTTTAATAGAAAAGTAATTTGCATAAAATGAAAGTGGAATAAAAATAAAAATGAAAGTTGCATAAAATTAAATATGGAAGTTCAATCCCGAAACCACTATACCTTAACGATCTATTTGGAAATTAAATAAAAAAGGAAGTTTAATAGAAAAGTAAAATGCATAAAATGGAAGTAGAATAAAAATAAAAATGAAAGTTGCATAAAATTAAAAATGGTAGTTCAATCCGAAAACGACTATACTTTATTGATCTATTTGGAAATTAAATAAGAAAGGAAGTATAATAGAAAAGTAAATTGAATAAAAATGGAAGTTGAATAAAAATAAAAATGGAAGTTGTAGAAAATAAAATATGGAAGTTCAATCCAGAAACCACTATACCTTAACGATCTATTTGGAAATTAAATAAAAAAGAAAGTTTAATAGAAAAGTAAATTGAATTAAAATGGAAGTAGAATAAAAATAAAAATGAAGGTTGCATAAAATTAAAAATGGAAGTTCAATCCAGAAACCACTATACCTTAACGATATATTTGGAAATTAAATAAAAAAGAAAGTTTAATAGAAAAGTAAATTGAATAAAAATGGAATTTGAATAAAAATAAAAATTAAAGTTGCCGAAAATTAAATATGGAAGTTCAGTCCAGAAACCACTATACCTTAACGATCTATTTGGAAATTAAATAAAAAAAGAAGTTTAATAGAAAAGTAAATTGAATAAAAATAAAATGGAAAGTTCCAAAAAATTAAAAGCGGAAGTTCAATCCCGAAACCACTATACCTTAACGATCTATTTGGAAATTAAATAAAAAAGGAAGTGTAATAGAAAAGTAAATTGAATAAAAATGGAAGTTAAGTAAAAATAAAAATGAAAGTTGCATAAAATTAAAAATGGAAGTTCAATCCAAAAAACACTACACCTTAACCATCTATTTGGAAATTAAATAAAAAAGGAAGCTTAATAGAAAAGTAAATTGAATAAAAATGGAAGTTGAATAAAAATAAAAATGAAAGTTGCATAAAATTAAAAATGGAAGTTCCATCCAAAAACCACTATACCTTAATGATATATTTGGAAATTAAATAAAAAGGGAAGTTGAGTAGAAAAGAAACTTGAATAAAAAAGGAAGATGAATAAATATAAAAATGGAAGTTGCAGAAAATTAAAAATGAAAGTTCAATCCAGAAACCACTATACCTTAACGATCTATTTTGAAATTAAATAAAAAAGGAAGTTTAATAGAAAAGTAAATTGATTAAAAATGGAAGTGGAATAAAAATAAAAATGAAAGTTGCATAAAATTAAAAATGGAAGTTCTATCCAGAAACCACTGTACCATAACGATCTACTTGGAAATTAAATAAAAATGGAAGTTTCATAGGAAAGTAAATTGAATTAAAATGGAAGTATAATAAAAATAAAAATGGAATTTCAATCCAGAAACCACTATACCTTAACGATCTATTTTGAAATTAAATAAAAAAGGAAGTTTAATAGAAAAGTAAATTGAATTAAAATGGAAGTAGAATAAAAATGAAAATGAAGGTTGCATAAAATTAAAAATGGAAGTTCAATACAGAAACCACTATACCTTAACGATATATTTGGAAATTAAATAAAAAAGAAAGTTTAATAGAAAAGTAAATTGAATAAAAATGGAATTTGAATAAAAATAAAAATTAAAGTTGCCGAAAATTAAATACGGAAGTTCAATCTAGAAACCAGTATACCTTAACGATCTATTTCGAAATTAAATAAAAAAGGAAGTTTAATAGAAAAGTAAATTGAATAAAAATGGAAGTTGAATAAAAATAAAAAGGAAAGTTCCAAAAAATTAAAAGCGGAAGTTCAATCCCGAAACCACTATACCTTAATGATATATTTGGAAATTAAATAAAAAAGGAAGTGTAATAGAAAAGTAAATTGAATAAAAATGGAAGTTAAGTAAAAATAAAAATGAAAGTTGCATAAAATTAAAAATGGAAGTTCAATCCAAAAAACACAACACCTTAACCATCTATTTGGAAATTAAATAAAAAAGGAAGTTTAATAGAAAAGTAAATTGAATAAAAATGGAAGTTGAATAAAAATAAAAATGGAAGTTGCAGAAAATTAAATATGGAAGTTCAATCCAGAAACCACTATACCTTAACGATCTATTTGGAAATTAAATAAAAAAGGAAGTTTAATAGAAAATTAAATTGAATAAAAATGGAAGTAGAATAAAAATAAAAATGAAAGTTGCATAAAATTAAAAATAGAAGTTCAATCCAGAAACCACTATACTTTAACGATCTATGTGGAAATTAACTAAAAAAGGAAGTTTAATAGAATAGTAAATTGAATAAAAATGGAAGTTGAATAAAAATAAAAATGAAAGTTTCAGAAAATTAAATATGGAAGTTCAATCCAGAAACCACTATACCTTAACGATCTATTTGGAAATTAAATAAAAAAAGGAAGTTTAATAGAAAAGTAAATTGAATAAAAATGGAAGTTGAAGAAAATTAAATATGGAAGTTCAATCCAGAAACCACTATACCTTAACGATCTATTTGGGAATTAAATAAAAAAGGAAGTTTAATAGAAAACTAAATTGAATAATAATGGAAGTTGAATAAAAATAAAAGTGAAAGTTGCAGAAAATTAAATATGGAAGTTCAATCCAGAAACCACTATACCTTAATGATCTATTTGGAAATTGAATAAAAAACGAAGTTTAATAGAAAAGTAAATTGTATAAAAATAGAAGTTGAATAAAAATAAAAATGAAAGTTGCAAAAAATTAAATATGGAAGTTCAATCCAGAAACCACTATACCTTAACGATCTATTTGGAAATTAAATAAAAAAGGAAGTTTAATAGAAAAATAAATTGCATAAAATGGAAGTAGAATAAATATAAAAATGAAAGTTGCATAAAATTAAAAATGGAAGTTCAATCCAAAAACCACTATACTTTAACGATCTATTTGGAAATTAAATAAAAAAGGAAGTTTAATAAAAAAGTAAATTGAATAAAAATGGAAGCTGAATAAAAATAAAAATGAAAGTTGCAGAAAATTAAATATGGAAGTCCAATCTAGAAACCACTATACCTTAACGATCTATTTGGAAATTAAATAAAAAAAGGAAGTTTAATTGAAAAGTAAATTGAATAAAAATGGAAGTTGAATAAAAATAAAAATGGAAGTTGCAGAAAATTAAATATGGAAGTTCAATCCAGAAACCGCTATACCTTAACGATCTATTTAGAAATTAAATAAAAAAAAGGAAGTTTAATAGAAATGTAAATTGCATAAAAATGGAAGTTGAAGAAAAATAAAAATGAAAGTTGCAGAAAATTAAATATGGAAGTTCAATCCCGAAACCACTATACCTTAACGATCTATTTGGAAATTAAATAAAAAAGGAAGTTTAATAGAAAAGTAAATTGCATAAAATGGAAGTAGAATGAAAATAAAAATGAAAGTTGCATAAATTTAAAAATGGAAGTTCAATCCAAAAACCACTATAACTTAACGATCTATTTGGAAATTAAATAAAAAAACAAGTTTAATAGAAATGTAAATTGAATAAAAATGGAAGTTGAATAAAAATAAAAATGGAAGTTGCAGAAAATTAAATATGGAAGTTCAATCCAGAAACCACTATACCTTATCGATCTATTTGGAAATTAAATAAAAAAGGAAGTTTAATAGAAAAATAAATTGAATAAAAATGGAAGTAGAATAAAAATAAAAATGAAAGTTGCATAAAATTAAAAATGGAAGTTCAATCCAGAAACCACTATACCTTAACGATCTATGTGGAAATTAACTAAAAAAGGAAGTTTAATAGAAAAGTAAATTGAATAAAAATGGAAGTTGAATAAAAATAAAAATGAAAGTTTCAGAAAATTAAATATGGAAGTTCAATCCAGAAACCATTATACCTTAACAATCTATTTAGAAATTAAATAAAAAAGGAAGTTTAATAGAAAAGTAAATTGAATAAAAATGGAAGTTGAATAAAAATAAAAATGGAAGTTGCGGAAAATTAAATATGGAAGTTCAATCCCGAAACCACTATACCTTAACGATCTATTTGGAAATTCAATAAAAAAGGAAGTTTAATTATAGCGACCCCGGTCTTTTCCCATTTGATTATTGTATCCGGACTTATGTTCCGTAGATTCTGTCATTGTATAATTTTTGTTGTTGTCCCTTATTTTCTCATTTGGAGTTATAGGATGCATTGGGCAGGTTTGTAGCAGGTTGGTTGAGTTTGGGAGCAAAGGGTTGCTGCCCAGAATTTTGACCCTTCGCTCGAGCGAGAAGTTCTTCGCTCGATCGAGCTCTTTGTTTTGGTCCGTCGCTCGAGCCAGGTTTTATTCGCTCGAGCGAGGAGTGCGTTTTGTAGTAAGACCTGTTGGCAGTGGTTTTTGGCTCGAGCGAGATTTTCTTCGCTCGAGCAAGCTAGTTTGTTCTTCGCTCGAGCAAGAGTTCCTTCGCTCGAGCGTGTGTCTGGTTACAGACCTGAGGGTTTGAGTTCTTCGATCGAGCGAGATTTCCTTCGCTCGAGCGAGCTTCTGGGTTGTTGGCTCGAGCAAGGCTTCCTTGGCTCGAGCGTATCTTTTCTGTGTCTTGTCGCTCGAGCGACCAAGTCTTCGCTCGAGCGAGCCTGTTCAGTTTATATACGCAGCAGCGGGTTTTGATCAGTCTTTTTGATATTCTTTTGATTCCAAACCCTAGGTCCGACTTCTCTCTCTCCCTACTCACATTCTCTCTTAGATTTGATCCACTTAGGGTGTGTTTCTATCCTAGATCCTTCATTAAAAAGAGTGTGTGAGTCAAGGGCTTCGTTTTAATCTGAATTATTGGTAGTTTGGAGTACTTTGAAGTTTGGGTCTTCATCTCCATCTTCTCTTTGGGGGCTATTTCTTCGAGGTAGGGATTTCCTACTCCATTTTATAAGTTTTGTTCTAAGTTTTGGTATGTTGATATGTTGGGGTTACTTTGATAATTTTGGGAAAAACCATAGTTGTATTAATTAATTAATTTGTATAATTAATTTAAGGGAATTGGGGAAATTATTGATTAAATGGTGTAGTTGGATAATTTAAATCACTCGCCTATTGAATTGTTGATATGTTTATTTCCAAGTCTAGAAATAACTGTTTGGGCTATCGGTGGAGGATAGCTGTGATTGTTGTAGACACTGCATGTGGATTAGGGATAACTGAAACTAATCATTGATTAAGTCATCAATTTTGACTGTTAAATTAATACAGACATTATGTGTATTGATTGTGTGTTGTATATGTTATGTGTTTACATACATTGTTTTGTGTGGGAGGAGATAGGGGATGTACTCCACGGTTTAGGGGAAGATAGGGGATGGACCTCTAAACCATATTTTGTTTGGGAGGAGATAGGGAATGGACTCCATTAGCATCACTTTTATGTGTGCTTATTTATATAGAAGTGTTTTATTGATACAGCACTAAAATGTGTATCAATCTGGAAGTATGAAGTGTTTTGATTTGAGCTTGAGTCTCATTTGTTTGTTGATATTGGAAGAATGTGAATATGATATATATAATTCACTGTTGTAAGTTTGGCCAGGTTCTGAGCCATATTGATAAAGTTGGAAAGTAAAACATGTCTTAGACAATAGTGACATGAGACTGAAAAATGAAGTAATTGATTATCTTGGTTAACCATCTGTTGAATGCTATTGCTTTATTCATTGCTTATATGTGGTTTAGTATATTTCTACTGGGCTGTGGCTCACCCTTTATGGGAACATCATTTTCAGGTTCAGGTGATAAGCTACCTCCAAGGACTTAGCTTGGAAGGACTTGGATTCTGAAGACTATTTTCAGATGTTTGCTTTTATTTGTTAGTACATGTAAACACTCAAGCCTAGGGCTTTATTTGTAATTGGGTTAGAACTCATACTTTTGTGTCCAAGTGTTGGCTTGGAAAGATGTAAGCCTGTAGGGCATTTAATTTGATGTTACATGTAATGCTTTTGTTTAGTAAGACTCTGATGAATAATGAATTATTAAAGTGTTTTCTTTAAATAATGCATGTCAATGATATATATATATATATA
Organism: Camellia sinensis; assembly: GCF_055761805.1. Classification (NCBI taxonomy): domain Eukaryota; kingdom Viridiplantae; phylum Streptophyta; class Magnoliopsida; order Ericales; family Theaceae; genus Camellia; species Camellia sinensis. The sequence goes on from NW_028128987.1 coordinate 33,558,882, forward strand.
TATAATGGGTTAATTTTGAGGGCGTGACAACTTGGTATCAGAGCGTACCGGGTTTGAATACTTTGGGTATGTGGGAAGTGATTAGTATCACAATGGGTTCGTCTCGTTTGATAGAGACTTAGTGTAATGTTATATGCTTATGTGATAACATGTTTATGTGATTATGTGGGTATGGAATGTAGTTTCTGGGATGTTGATTGGACCTTTGAGTTTCTTGTAGTCTTGTTGGAAAGGCACTTGATCACTGCTGCTTCCAACCGGAACTATAGTAATGCATTGGGACTATCATTATCCGGGAATGAAATTCGTAGGTGCTTATGTGATTATGTGCTTACGTGGAATGAATTATTGTTGTCCAATGCATTAGGACGCGAGTGTTTAGCTTCGGCACATTTATTAATGTGCTAACGTTTTTTTTTGTTTCCTTTATTAGGATGTCAGGACGAGGGCGAGGACGCGGTAGGCGTGGTAGGCCGGGTAGGCAGGAGGTGCCTGTGCCAGAGGAGCTTCCGACAGTTCAGGAGGGAATTGGCCAGGCCAATGTGGCCGAGCCAGTAGGCCAGCAGGCTATGGGCGCTCTAGCCCGAGAGATAGCAGGGGCATTCAGGGAGTCAGTAGGCATTCTCAGAGCTGAGAACCAAGCTCGAGATGTTGCTGCAGATGCAGGACCTTCCTTTCTGAGAAGGGAGTTCTTCCGGTCTAATCCAGATGAATTTGTGGGTGATCCTAAAGAGCCGCTTAAGGCAGATGAATGGCTCGAACAGACAACGAAGACGTTTGAGATGCTTGGCATCGAAGACGAGGGGTTGAAAGTGACCTTGGCATCTTTCCAGCTGAAGGGGGATGCGGGTCAGTGGTGGAAATTCACTAAGGCTCGTGTTGGAGGTACGTGGGAGGCATTTGTGAATGCTTTCCAGGAGAAGTTCTTATCTCCAGCAGTCAGGGAGAAGCTGAGAGACCAGTTTTGTCAGCTTAAGCAGTCGAGTTCTTCAGTAGCCGAGTTTGAGGCTGCATTTACTAGCTTGTCCAGGTTCGCACCTGAGTTGGTGGCGTCTGAGGAACGCCGTTGTATTGAGTTTGAGAAGAAGTTGAGACGTGGCCTCAAGCTGAGAGTTGGGGGAACTATGATTTGGGATTATGGGCGTATGGTTGATGCTGCAGCCCACATGGAAATCATGATGCAGGAGGAGGAGGAAGGACAGAAGGGCTCCAAGAGGAGTCAGGATGGTCAGAGTGATGGTAGGAGACAGAAGGGTTTTAATCCTTAGCAGTCTCAGGGTAGCTTTTCTAGATCGACTTTTCCTGTAACGAGTGCTAGTTCGGGGAAAGGTAGTCAGGGAGACATTACTTGTTTCAAGTGTGGCCAGTTGGGTCACATGTCTCCAGTTTGTCCTCAAAGGGGAGGAGTGCAGAGAGCAGCATCATCTTCGGCTCGATCTCAGAGCCAGAGTCAGGGTAGAGGCCAGCCACTCTCGTGTTATCAGTGTGGTCAGCCAGGGCATATGAAGAGGTATTGCCCGCAGTTGGGTGGCACACCTGGTGCATCTGGTTTGAGGCAGATTCAGGGTCAGCAGCCAGCTCAGTTGGGTCAGGCCTCGAGGGCCAATCAGGGGGCTTCATCGTCCCAGTCGGTGCAGCAGTCTTATGCTCCTCGGGGTGAGCAGGTTGATCAGAGGACGTCTGGGCGCGTGTATGCTGTTACCGCGCAGGATCTTGTGCCGGCACCATCAGTTGTGAGAGGTACCTTCTTGTTTTGCAACTCGGTTGCTAATGTTTTGATTGATACGGGTGCATCTCATTCCTTTGTGTCTGCTGCATTTGCATCTGTTTTGGAGTTGGAGTTAGCATAGTTAGCATCTCCTATTTGTGTAGTGTCACCTCTTGGGGGTGAATTGATCTTGAAACAAGGTGTTAGGGGTTGTGATATAGAGGTTGATTATCATAGAATCCCATTTTCCTTTGTAGTTATGCCTATGAGGGGTTTCGATGTTATTTTGGGTATGGATTGGTTATCGTCATACCGGGCAGTTATTGATTGCTACCGCCAGAGGGTCACTTGTTGTACCGTGAGCGGAGAGTATTTTCATTTTCTGGGGGACCGGGTTGGTAATGTGTTGCCACCGGGGTATGTTTCGCGAGGACGAAGTGAACTTAGTGGTCTACTTGCTAACCTTTCGATTAGTGAGGATGATGAGACTCAGATTGTGTTGCCAAGGGTGGTTTGTGAGTATTCGGACGTCTTTCCCGAGGATCTTGTTGGTTTGCCACCACATCGAGAGATTGAATTCTCTATTGACCTAGTGCCCGTCACGGCGCCGATTTCTATGGCACCTTATCGTTTTGCCCCAGCCGAGTTAGTTGAGTTGAAGATTCAGCTCCAGGAGTTACTCGACAAGGGTTTTATACGTCCTAGTGTTTCACCGTGGGGAGCACCGGCCCTCTTTGTTAAAAAGAAAGGTGGTGCTTTGAGACTTTGCATAGATTACTGGAAGTTGAATCGGGCTACGGTTAAGAATAAGTACCCTATGCCTCGTATAGATGATCTGTTCGATCAGTTGAAGGGTTCCCGTTGTTTCTCAAAGATAGACTTGAGATCGGGTTATCATCAGTTAAGAGTCAGGGAGGAGGATATTCCGAAAACGGCATTCCGTACGCGGTATGGCCACTATGAGTTTCTGGTGATGCCATTTGGGCTCACCAATGCACCGGCAGTTTTTATGGATTTGATGAACCGGATATTCCGGGAATTTTTAGATCGTTTTGTAGTCGTATTCGTGGACGACATCCTTATCTATTCACCTTCTGAGGAGAAGCACAAGGAACACTTGAGAGTGGTGCTTGAGTTACTTAGAGCCCATAAGCTTTATGCTAAGTTTGGGAAGTGTGAGTTCTGGCTAGAAGAGGTCAAGTTCTTAGGCCATGTAGTTTCTGGGGAAGGAGTGTCTGTTGATACATCCAAGACTGAGGCAGTGCAAGATTGGGCACAGCCTAAGAGTGTGTTTGAGATCCGCAGTTTTCTGGGGTTAGCGGGGTATTATCACCGGTTTGTGAAAGATTTCTCCAGGTTAGCTTCGCCTTTGACTAGATTGACTCGGAAGGGAGTCAAATTTGTATGGAGTGAGACCTGTGAAAAGTCGTTTCAGGAGTTGAAAGTTAGACTGACCACCGCTCCAGTATTGATTATTCCAGAGAGAGGGTTGGGTTATGCAGTCTATTGTGACGCCTCACGAGAGGGTCTGGGTTGTGTATTAATGCAAGAAGGGAAAGTAGTTGCCTATGGCTCACGTCAGTTGAAAATTCACGAGCAGAATTACCCTACGCATGATCTGGAGTTAGCAGCTGTGATATTTGCCTTGAAGATTTGGAGGCATTATCTTTATGGTGAGAGATTTGAGGTATTCTCGGATCATAAGAGTCTGAAATATTTGTTTACACAAAAAGACTTGAACTTGAGGCAGAGGAGGTGGATGGAGTTCATAGAGGATTATGACTTTGAGTTGCATTATCATCCGGGAAAGGCCAATGTGGTGGCCGATGCCCTTTAGCAGAAAACCTGTTGGTGACATAGCTAGTATAGCCATCCGAGAATGGGAGATGTTGGGTACACTTGGGGAGTTTGATTTACTTCTGGGCGAATCCGTTGAGGCTGCGGCCTTGTTTTCTGTTGTTGCACAACCGACACTTGTGACTCGAGTGTTAGAGGCTCAGAGGGGTGACCTTGAGGTAGAATCTCTTCGTGAGAAGATTTCTTGTGGGAAGGTTGAGAAGGGTTTGACGTTGTATTCCGACCTGAGTGTGAGATACCGAGACCGTTTGTTTGTGCCGGAGTCTTGCCGAGAGGAGGTACTCCGAGAGTTCCATCATTCACGCCTTGCGGTGCATCCCGGAGGCACTAAGATGTATCGGGATTTGGGTCGCCAGTTCTGGTGGCGGGGTATGAAGAGAGATGTGGCAGCTTTTGTATCTAAGTGCCTTACTTGTCAGCAAGTGAAGGTCGAACATCAGAGGTCAGCGGGTTTGTTGCAACCCTTGCCTGTTGCCGAGTGGAAGTGGGAACATGTTACTATGGACTTCGTTGTGGGTCTTCCGAGGACTCAGCGGGGTAGTGATGCCATTTGGGTAGTTGTGGACCGGTTGACTAAGTCGGCGCATTTTATTCCTATGCGTGTTAGAGATTCAGTCGATCATCTGGCCGATTTATATATTCGGGACATAATGAGGTTACACGGGGTTCCAGTGACGATCGTCTCAGATAGAGATCCTCGTTTTACTGCCAGGTTGTGGCAGAGTTTGCAGAGTGCCTTAGGCACTAAGTTGACCTTTAGCACGGCTTATCATCCTCAGACTGACGGGCAGTCCGAGCGTACTATTCAGATCCTTGAGGTTATGCTTCGGGGTTGTGTTCTAGACTTTAGTGGGTCATGGGAGAGGCACTTGTCGTTGGTGGAGTTTGCCTACAACAACAGTTTCCAGTCTAGTATCGATATGGCACCATTTGAGGCCCTGTATGGCCGACCGTGTAGATCTCCTGTTTGTTGGGCCGAGGTGGGTGATGCACCTCTGTTGGGTCCGGAGTTGGTGAGGGAAACGACGGAGAAAGTTGAGCTTATCCGTAAGAGGCTTGTTACAGCACAGAGTCGTCAGAAATCTTATGCAGACCGTAGGAGGAGACCTTTGGTGTTTGAGTTGGGTGATCGTGTCTTTTTGAAGATATCACCTAGGCGGGGTTTGATGAGGTTTGGGAAGAGCAGGAAGTTGTCCCCTCGGTTCATTGGTCCGTTTGAGATCCTTGAGAGGATTGGCGAGGCTGCTTATCGTTTAGCTTTGCCACCGCAGTTGTCCAGAGTACATGACGTGTTTCATGTGAGTATGCTTCGGAAGTATGAGCCGGATCCATCACATGTATTGGATTGGACCGATTTAGTGGTTGATGAGGATGTCTCATATGAGGAGAGACCGATTCGAGTCTTGGATAGGCGGGATCAAGTTTTGCGGGGCAAAACCATCCCTTTGGTCAAAGTTTTGTGGAAACACCACGGAATGGAGGAAGCCACTTGGGAACGTGAATTGGAAGTCCGCGAGAAATATCCGGACATGTTTGTTGATTTGTAATCTTATAATTAGATTCTGTTATATTGTTGAACTTAAGAGCTTTATATATGTCTTAAGTTGTAAAACATTGAGTTTGTTTTGGTAAATGGGTGTATCTTGAAACTTGCTTCATTTTAGAAGTTTAGTGTAACATTGCATATGTTGATTACATTGTTGAATGTGTTGTATATATCATGTAATTGAATATGATATGGGAATTGCTAGCATTGAAAGGAATAATGCATAATAGTGATGCAGGCTGAAATATATGTTGTTTTATATACACATTATGAGATGCTTTTTGATAAGAGATGAAATGACCAGTTTTGGTCAAGTTGTTTACTATTGAATTGTCAAAAAAAAAAAAAAAAAAAAAAAAAAAAACAACCTGTTTTCAAAAACTTATGCTTAATTTCGGGGACGAAATTCTTTTAAGGGGGGGAGGTTATAGCGACCCCGGTCTTTTCCCATTTGATTATTGTATCCGGACTTAGGTTCCGTAGATTCTGTCATTGTATAATTGTTGTTGTTGTCCCTTATTTTCTCATTTGGAGTTATAGGATGCATTGGGCAGGTTTGTAGCAGGTTGGTTGAGTTTGGGAGCAAAGGGTTGCTGCCCAGAATTTTGACCCTTCGCTCGAGCGAGAAGTTCTTCGCTCGATCGAGCTCTTTGTTTTGGTCCGTCGCTCGAGCCAGGTTTTATTCGCTCGAGCGAGGAGTGCGTTTTGTAGTAAGACCTGTTGGCAGTGGTTTTTGGCTCGAGCGAGATTTTCTTCGCTCGAGCAAGCTAGTTTGTTCTTCGCTCGAGCAAGAGTTCCTTCGCTCGAGCGTGTGTCTGGTTACAGACCTGAGGGTTTGAGTTCTTCGATCGAGCGAGATTTCCTTCGCTCGAGCGAGCTTCTGGGTTGTTGGCTCGAGCAAGGCTTCCTTGGCTCGAGCGTATCTTTTTTGTGTCTTGTCGCTCGAGCGACCAAGTCTTCGCTCGAGCGAGCCTGTTCAGTTTATATACGCAACAGCGGGTTTTGATCAGTCTTTTTGATATTCTTTTGATTCCAAACCCTAGGTCCGACTTCTCTCTCTCCCTACTCACCTTCTCTCTTAGATTTGATCCACTTAGGGTGTGTTTCTATCCTAGATCCTTCATTAAAAAGAGTGTGTGAGTCAAGGGCTTCGTTTTAATCTGAATTATTGGTAGTTTGGAGTACTTTGAAGTTTGGGTCTTCATCTCCATCTTCTCTTTTGGGGCTATTTCTTCGAGGTAGGGATTTCCTACTCCATTTTATAAGTTTTGTTCTAAGTTTTGGTATGTTGATATGTTGGGGTTACTTTGATAATTTTGGGAAAAACCATAGTTGTATTAATTAATTAATTTGTATAATTAATTTAAGGGAATTGGGGAAATTATTGATTAAATGGTGTAGTTGGATAATTTAAATCACTCGCCTATTGAATTGTTGATATGTTTATTTCCAAGTCTAGAAATAACTGTTTTGGGCTATCGGTGGAGGATAGCTGTGATTGTTGTAGACACTGCATGTAGATTAGGGATAACTGAAACTAATCATTGATTAAGTCATCAATTTTGACTGTTAAATTAATACAGACATTATGTGTACTGATTGTGTGTTGTATATGTTATGTGTTTACATACATTGTTTTGTGTGGGAGGAGATAGGGGATGTACTCCACGGTTTAGGGGAAGATAGGGGATGGACCTCTAAACCATATTTTGTTTGGGAGGAGATAGGGGATGGACTCCATTAGCATCACTTTTATGTGTGCTTATTTATATAGAAGTGTTTTATTGATACAGCACTAAAATGTGTATCAATCTGGAAGTATGAAGTGTTTTGATTTGAGCTTGAGTCTCATTTGTTTGTTGATATTGGAAGAATGTGAATATGATATATATAATTCACTGTTGTAAGTTTGGCCAGGTTCTGCACCATATTGATAAAGTTGGGAAGTAAAACATGTCTTAGACAATAGTGATCTGAGACTGAAAAATGAAGTAATTGATTATCTTGGTTAACCATCTGTTGAATGATATTGCTTTATTCATTGCTTAAAATGGAAGTAGAATAAAAATAAAAATGAAAGTTGCATAAAATTAAAAATGGAAGTTCAATCCAAAAACCACTATACTTTCACGATCTATTTGGAAATTAAATAAAAAAGGAAGTTTAATAGAAAAGTAAATTGATTAAAAATGGAAGTTGAATAAAAATAAAAATGGAAGTTGTAGAAAATTAAATATGGAAGTTCAATCCAGAAACCACTATACCTTAACGACCTATTTGGAAATTAAATAAAAAAATGAAGTTTAATAGAAAAGTAAATTGAATAAAACTGGAAGTTGAATAAAAATAAAAATGGAAGTTGCAGAAAATTAAATATGGAAGTTCAATCCAGAAACCGCTATACATTAACGATCTATTTGGAAATTAAATAAAAAAAGGAAGTTTAATAGAAAAGTAAATTGCATAAAAATGGAAGTTGAAGAAAAATAAAAATGAAACTTGCAGAAAATTAAATATGGAGGTTCAATCCCGAAACCACTATACCTTAACGATCTATTTGGAAATTAAATAAAAAAGGAAGTTTAATAGAAAAGTAAATTGCATAAAATGGAAGTAGAATAAAAATAAAAATGAAAGTTGCATAAAATTAAAAATGGAAGTTCAATCCAAAAATCACTATACTTTAACGATCTATTTGGAAATTAAATAAAAAAGGAAGTTTAATAGAAAAGTAAATTGAATAAAACTGGAAGTTGAATAAAAATAAAAATGGAAGTTGCAGAAAATTAAATATGGAAGTTCAATCCAGAAACCGCTATACATTAACGATCTATTTGGAAATTAAATAAAAAAAGGAAGTTTAATAGAAAAGTAAATTGCATAAAAATGGAAGTTGAAGAAAAATAAAAATGAAACTTGCAGAAAATTAAATATGGAAGTTCAATCCCGAAACCACTATACCTTAACGATCTATTTGGAAATTAAATAAAAAAGGAAGTTTAACAGAAAAGTAAATTGAACAAAAATGGAAGTAGAATAAAAATAAAAAAGAAAGTTGCATAAAATTAAAAATGGAAGTTCAATCCAAAAACCACTATACTTTAACGATCTATTTGGAAATTAAATAAAAAAAGAAGTTTAATAGAAAAGTAAATCGAATAAAAATGGAAATTGAATAAAATTGAAAATGAAAGTTGCATAAAATTAAATATGGAAGTTCAATCCAGAAACCACTATACCTTAACGATCAATTTGGAAATTAAATAAAAAAGGAAGTTTAATAGAAAAGTAAATTGAATAAAAATGGAAGCTGAATAAAAATAAAAATGGAAGTTGCAGAAAATTGAATATGGAAGTTCAATCCAAAAACCACTATACCTTAACGATCTATTTGGAAATTAAATAAAAAAAGGAAGTTTAATAGAAAAGTAAATTGAATAAAAATGGAAGTTGAATAAAAATAAAAATGGAAGTTGCAGAAAATTACATATGAAAGTTCAATCCAGAAAACGCTATACCTTAACGATCTTTTTAGAAATTAAATAAAAAAATGAAGTTTAATAGAAAAGTAAATTGCATAAAAATGGAAGTTGAAGAAAAATAAAAATGAAAGTTGCAGAAAATTAAATATGGAAGTTCAATCCCGAAACCACTATACCTTAACGATCTATTTGGAAATTAAATAAAAAAGGAAGTTAAATAGAAAAGTAAATTGCATAAAATGGAAGTAGAATAAAAATAAAAATGAAAGTTGCATAAATTTAAAAATGGATGTTCAATCCAAAAACCACTATACCTTAACGATCTATTTGGAAATTAAATAAAAAAACAAGTTTAATAGAAAAGTAAATTGAATAAAAATGGAAGTTGAATAAAAATAAAAATGGAAGTTGCAGAAAATTAAAAATGGAAGTTCAATCCAGAAACCACTATACGTTAACGATCTATTTGAAAATTAAATAAAAAAGAAGTTTAATAGAAAAATAAATTGAATAAAAATGGAAGTAGAATAAAAATAAAAATGAAAGTTGCATAAAATTAAAAATGGAAGTTCAATCCAGAAACCACTATACCTTAACGATCTATGTGGAAATTAACTAAAAAAGGAAGTTTAATGGAAAAGTAAATTGAATAAAAATGGAAGTTGAATAAAAATAAAAATGAAAGTTTCAGAAAATTAAATATGGAAGTTCAATCCAGAAACCACTATACCTTAACGATCTATTTGGAAATTAAATAAAAAAGGAAGTTTAATAGAAAAGTAAATTGAATAAAAATGGAAGTTGAATAAAAATAAAAATGGAAGTTGCAGAAAATTAAATATGGAAGTCCAATCCCAAAACCACTATACCTTAACGATCTATTTGGAAATTCAATAAAAAAGGAAGTTTAATAGAAAAGTAAATTTTATAAAATGGAAGTAGAATAAAAATAAAAATGAAAGTTGCATAAAATTAAAAATGGAAGTTCAATCCAAAAACCACTATATGTTAACGACCTATTTGGAAATTAAATAAAAAAGGAAGTTTAATAGAAAAGTAAATTGAATAAAAATGGAAGTTGAATAAAAATTAAAATGGAAGTTGAAGAAAATTAAATATGGAAGTTCAATCCGGAAACCACTATACCTTTACGATCTATTTGGAAATTAAATAAAAAAGGAAGTTTAATAGAAAAGTAAATTGAATAAAAATGGAAGTTGAATTAAAATAAAAATGGAAGTTGCGGAAAATTAAATATGGAAGTTCAATCCCGAAACCACTATACCTTAACGGTCTATTTGGAAATTAAATAAAAAAGGAAGTTTAATAGAAAAGTAAATTGCATAAAATGGAAGTAGAGTAAAAATAAAAATAAAAGTTGCATAAAATTAAAAATAGAAGTTCAATCCAAAAACCACTATTCCTTAACGATCAATTTGGAAATTAACTAAAAAAGGAAGTTTAATAGAAAAGTAAATTGAATAAAAATGGAAGTTGAATTAAAATAAAAATGAAAGTTGCCGAGAATTAAATATGGAAGTTCAATCCGGAAACCACTATACCTTAATGATCTATTTGGAAATTAAATAAAAAAGGAAGTTGAATAAAAATAAAAATAAAAGTTGCAGAAAATTAAATATGGAAGTTCAATCCAGAAACCACTATACCTTAACGATCTATTTGGAAATTAAATAAAAAAGGAAGTTTAATAGAAAAACAAATTGCATAAAATGGAAGTAGAATAAAAATAAAAATGAAAGTTGCATAAAATTAAAAATGGAAGTTCAATCCAAAAACCACTATAATTTTACGATCTATTTGGAAATTAATTAAAAAAGAAAGTTTAATAGAAAAGTAAATTGAATAAAAATGGAAGTTGAATAAAAATAAAAATGGAAGTTGAAGAAAATTAAATATGGAAGTTCAATCCAGAAACCACTATACCTTAACGATCTACATGGAAATTAAATAAAAAAGGAAGTTTCATAGAAAAGTAAATTGAATAAAAATAAAAATGGAAGTTGCGGAAAATTAAATATGGAAGTTCAATCCCGAAACCACTATACCTTAACGGTCTATTTGGAAATTAAATAAAATAGGAAGTTTAATTGAAAAGTAAATTGCATAAAATGGAAGTAGAATAAAAATAAAAATGAAAGTTGCATAAAATTAAAAATGGAAGTTCAATCCAAAAACCACTATACTTTAACGTTCTATTTTCAAATTAAATAAAAAAGAAAGTTTAATAGAAAAGTAAATTGAATAAAAATGGAAGTTGAATAAAAATAAAAATGGAAGTTGCAAAAAATTAAATATGGAAGTTCAATCCAGAAACCACTATACCTTAACGACCTATTTGGAAATTAAATAAAAAAATGAAGTTTAATAGAAAAGTAAATTGAAGAAAAGTGGAAGTTGAATAAAAATAAAAATGGAAGTTGCAGAAAATTAAATATGGAAGTTCAATCCAGAAACCGTTATACATTAACGATCTATTTGGAAATTAAATAAATAAGGGAAGATTAATAGAAAAGTAAATTGCATAAAAATGGAAGTTGAAGAAAAATAAAAAAGAAACTTGCAGAAAATTAAATATGGAAGTTCAATCCCGAAACCACTATACCTTAACGATCTATTTGGAAATTAAATAAAAAAGGAAGTTTAATAGAAAAGTAAATTGCATAAAATGGAAGTAGAATAAAAATAAAAATGAAAGTTGCATAAAATTAAAAATGGAAGTTCAATCCAAAAACCACTATACTTTAACGATCTATTTGGAAATTAAATAAAAAAGGAAGTTTAATAGAAAAGTAAATTGAATAAAAACGGAAGTTGAATAAAAATAAAAATGGAAGTTGCAGAAAATTAAATATGGAAGTTCAATCCAGAAACCGCTATACATTAACGATCGATTTGTAAATTAAATAAAAAAAGGAAGTTTAATAGAAAAGCAAATTGCATAAAAATTGTAATTGAAGAAAAATAAAAATGAAAGTTGCAGAAAATTAAATATGGAAGTTCAATCCCGAAACCACTATACCTTAACGATCTATTTGGAAATTAAATAAAAAAGGAAGTTTAACAGAAAAGTAAATTGAACAAAAATGGAAGTAGAATAAAAATAAAAAAGAAAGTTTCATAAAATTATAAATGGAAGTTCAATCCAAAAACCACTATACTTTAACGATCTATTTGGAAATTAAATAAAAAAAGAAGTTTAACAGAAAAGTAAATCGAATAAAAATGGAAGTTGAATAAAATTAAAAATGAAAGTTGCATAAAATTAAATATGGAAGTTCAATCCAGAAACCACTATACCTTAACGATCTATTTGGAAATTAAATAAAAAAGGAAGTTTAATAGAAAAGTAAATTGAATAAAAATGGAAGTTGAATAAAAATAAAAATGGATGTTGCAGAAAATTAAATTTGGAAGTTCAATCCAGAAACCGCTATACATTAACGATCTATTTGGAAATTCAATAAAAAGGGGAAGATTAATAGAAAAGTAAATTGCATAAAAATGGAAGTTGAAGAAAAATAAAAAAGAAACTTGCAGAAAATTAAATATGGAAGTTCAATCCCGAAACCACCATACCTTAACGATCTATTTGGAAATTAAATAAAAAGGGAAGTTTAATAGAAAACTAAATTGCATAAAATGGAAGTAGAATAAAAATAAAAATGAAATTTGCATAAAATTAAAAATGGAAGTTCAATCCAAAAACCACTATACTTTAACGATCTATTTGGAAATTAAATAAAAAAGGAAGTTTAATAGAAAAGTAAATTGAATAAAAACGGAAGTTGAATAAAAATAAAAATGGAAGTTGCAGAAAATTAAATATGGAAGTTCAATCCAGAAACCGCCATACATTAACGATCTATTTGTAAATTAAATAAAAAAAGGAAGTTTAATAGAAAAGTAAATTGCATAAAAATTGAAGTTGAAGAAAAATAAAAATGAAAGTTGCAGAAAATTAAATATGGAAGTTCAATCTCGAAACCACTATACCTTAACGATCTATTTGGAAATTAAATAAAAAAGGTAGTTTAACAGAAAAGTAAATTGAACAAAAATGGAAGTAGAATAAAAATAAAAAAGAAAGTTTCATAAAATTATAAATGGAAGTTCAATCCAAAAACCACTATACTTTAACGATCTATTTGGAAATTAAATAAAAAAAGAAGTTTAACAGAAAAGTAAATCGAATAAAAATGGAAGTTGAATAAAATTAAAAATGAAAGTTGCATAAAATTAAATATGGAAGTTCAATCCAGAAACCACTATACCTTAACGATCTATTTGGAAATTAAATAAAAAATGAAGTTTAATAGAAAAGTAAATTGAATAAAAATGGAAGTTGAATAAAAATAAAAATGGAAGTTGCCGAAAATTAAATATGGAAGTTCAATCCAGAAACAGCTATACATTAACGATCTATTTGGAAATTAAATAAAAAAAGGAAGTTTAATAGAAAAGTAAATTGCAAAAAAATGGAAGTTGAAGAAAAATAAAATTGAAAGTTACAGAAAATTAAATATGGAATTTCAATCCCGAAACCACTATATCTTAACGATCTATTTTAAAATTAAATAAAAAAGGAAGTTTAACAGAAAAGTAAATTGAACAAAAATGGAAGTAGAATAAAAATAAAAAAAAAGTTGCAAAAAATTGAAAATGGAAGTTCAATCTAAAAACCACTATACTTTAACGATCTATTTGGAAATAAAATAAAAAAAGAAGTTTAATAGAAAAGTAAATAATATAAAAATGGAAGTTGAATAAAATTAAAAATGAAAGTTGCATAGAATTAAATATGGAAGTTCAATCCAGAAACCACTATACCTTAACGACCTATTTGGAAATTAAATAAAAAAGGAAGTTTAATAGAAAAGCAAATTGCATAAAATGGAAGTAGAATAAAAATAAAAATAAAAGTTGCATAAAATTAAAAATAGAAGTTCAATCCAAAAACCACTATACCTTAACGATCAATTTGGAAATTAACTAAAAAAGGAAGTTTAATAGAAAAGTAAATTGAATAAAAATGGAAGTTGAATAAAAATAAAAATGAAAGTTGCAGAGAATTAAATATGGAAGTTCAAGCCGGAAACCACTATACCTTAATGATCTATTTGGAAATTAAATAAAAAAGGAAGTTTAATAGAAAAGTAAATTGTATAAAAATAGAAGTTGAATAAAAATAAAAACGAAAGTTGCAGAAAATTAAATATGGAAGTTCAATCCAGAAACCACTATACCTTAACGATCTATTTGGAAATTAAATAAAAAAGGAAGTTTAATAGAAAAGTAAATTGAATAAGAATGGAAGTTGAATAAAAATAAAAGTGAAAGTTGCAGAAAATTAAATATGGAAGTTCAATCCAGAAACAACGATACCTTAATGATCTATTTGGAAATTGAATAAAAAATGAAGTTTAATAGAAAAGCAAATTGTATAAAAATAGAAGTTGAATAAAAATAAAAATGAAAGTTGCAGAAAATTAAATATGGAAGTTCAATCCAGAAACCACTATCCCTTAACGATCTATTTGGAAATTAGATAGAAAAGGAAGTTTAATAGAAAAATAAATTGCATAAAATGGAAGTAGAATAAAAATAAAAATGAAAGTTGCATAAAATTAAAAATGGAAGTTCAATCCAAAAACGACTATACTTTAACGATCTATTTGGAAATTAAATAAAAAAGGAAGTTTAATAGAAAAGTAAATTGAATAAAAAATGAAGTTGAATAAAAATAAAAATGAAAGTTGCAAAAAATTAAATATGGAAGTTCAATCCAGAAACTGCTATACCTTAACGATCTATTTGGAAATTAAATAAAAAAAGAATCTTTAATAGCAAAGTAAATTGTATAAAAATAGAAGTTGAATAAAAATAAAAATGAAAGTTGCAGAAAATTAAATATGGAAGTTTAATCCAGAAACCACTATACCTTAATGAACTATTTGGAAATTGAATAAAAAACGAAGTTTAATAGAAAATTAAATTGTATAAAAATAGAAGTTGAATAAAAATAAAAATGAAAGTTGCAGAAAATTAAACATGGAAGTTCAATCCCGAAACCACTATACCTTAACGATCTATTTGGAAATTAAATAAAAAAGGAAGTTTAATAGAAAAGTAAATCGCATAAAATGGAAGTAGAATAAAAATAAAAATGAAAGTTGCATAAATTTAAAAATGGAAGTTCAATCCAAAAACCACTATATGTTAACGATCTATTTGGAAATTAAATAAAAAGAAGTTTAATAGAAAAGTAAATTGAATAAAAATGGAAGTTGAATAAAAATAAAAATGGAAGTTGAAGAAAATTAAATATGGAAGTTCAATCCAGAAACCACTATACCTTAATGATCTATTTGGAAATTAAATAAAAAAAGGAAGTTTAATAGAAAAGTAAATTGAATAAAAATGGAAGTTGAATAAAAATAAAAATAGAAGTTGCAGAAAACTAAATATGGAAGTTCAATCCAGAAACCACTATACCTTAACGATCTCTTTGGAAATTAAATAAAAAAAGGAAGTTTAATAGAAAAGTAAATTGAATAAAAATGGAAGCTGAATAAAAACAAAAATGGAAGTTGCAGAAAATTAAATATGGAAGTTCAATCCAGAAACCACTATACCTTAACGATCTATTTGGAAATTAAATAAAAAAAGGAAGTTTAATAGAAAAGTAAATTGAATAAAAATGGAAGTTGAATAAAAAAAAAATGGAAGTTGCAGAAAATTAAATATGGAAGTTCAATCCAGAAACCACTATACCTTAACGATCTATTTGGAAATTAAATAAAAAAGGAAGTTTAATAGAAAAGTAAATTGCATAAAATGGAAGTAGAATAAAAATAAAAATGAAAGTTGTATAAAATTAAAAATGGAAGTTCAATCCAAAAACCACTATACTTTAACGATCTATTTGGAAATTAAATAAGAAAGGAAGTTTAATAGAAAAGTAAATTGAATAAAAATGGAAGTTGAATAAAAATAAAAATGGAAGTTGCAGAAAATTAAATATGGAAGTTCAATTCAGAAACCACTATTCCTTAACAATCTATTTGGAAATTAAATAAAAAAAGGAAGTTTAATAGAAAAGTAAATTGCATAAAATGGTAGTAGAAAAAAAATAAAAATGAAAGTTGCAAAAAATTAAAAATGGAAGTTCAATCCAAAAACCACTATACTTTAGCGATCTATTTGGAACTTAAATAAAAAAACAAGTTTAATAGAAAAGTAAATTGAATAAAAATAGAAATTGAATAAAACTAAAAATGGAAGTTGCAGAAAATTAAATATGGAAGTTCAATCCAGAAACGACTATACCTTAACGATCCATTTGGAAATTAAATAGAAAAGGAAGTTTAATAGAAAAGTAAATTGCATAAAATGGAAGTAGAATAAAAATAAAAATGAAAGTTGTATAAAATTAAAAATGGAAGTTCAATCCAAAAACGATTATACTTTATTGATCTATTTGGAAATTAAATAAGAAAGGAAGTTTAATAGAAAAGTAAATTGAATAAAAATGGAAGTTGAATAAAAATAAAAATGGAAGTTGCAGAAAATTAAATATGGAAGTTCAATCCAAAAACCACTATACCTTAACGATCTATTTGGAAATTAAATAAAAAAGAAAGTTTAATAGAAAAGTAAATTGCATAAAAATGGAAGTTGAATAAAAATAAAAATGAAAGTTGCAGAAAATTAATTATGGAAGTTCAATCCTGAAACCACTATACCTTAACGATCTATTTGGAAATTAAATAAAAAAGGAAGTTTAATAGAAAAAGTAAATTAAATTAAAATGGAAGTAGAATAAAAATAAAAATGAAGGTTGCATAAAATTAAAAATGGAAGTTCAATCCAGAAACCACTATACCTTAACGATCTATTTAGAAATTAAATAAAAGAGAAAGTTTAATAGAAAAGTAAATTGAATAAAAATGGAATTGGAATAAAAATAAAAATGAAAGTTGTAGAAAATGAAATATGGAAGTTCAATCCAGAAACCACTATACCTTAACGATCTATTTGGAAATTAAATAAAAAAGGAAGTTTCATAGAAAAGTAAATTGAATAAAAATGGAAGTAGAAGAAAAATAAAGAGGAAAGTTCCAGAAAATTAAAAGCGGAAGTTCAATCCCGAAACCACTATACCTTAACGATCTATTTGGAAATTAAATAAAAAAGGAAGTTTAACAGAAAAGTAAATTGAACAAAAATGGAAGTAGAATAAAAATAAAAAAGAAAGTTGCATAAAATTAAAAATGGAAGTTGAATCCAAAAACCACTATACTCTAACGATCTATTTGGAAATTAAATAAAAAATGAAGTTTAATAGAAAAGTAAATCGAATAAAAATGGAATTTGAATAAAATTGAAAATGAAACTTGCATAAAATTAAATATGGAAGTTCAATCCAGAAACCACTATATCTTAACGATCTATTTGGAAATTAAATAAAAAAAGGAAGTTTAATAGAAAAGTAAATTGCATAAAAATGGAAGTTGAAGAAAATTAAAAATGAAAGTTGCATAAAATTAAATATGGAAGTTCAATCCCAAAACCACTATACTTTAACGATCTATTTGGAGATTAAATAAAAAATGAAGTTTAATAGAAAAGTAAATCGAATAAAAATGGAAGTTGAATAAAATTAAAAATGAAAGTTGCATAAAATTAAATATGGAAGTTCAATCCAGAAACCACTATACCTTAACGATCTATTTGGAAATTAAATAAAAAAGGAAGTTTAATAGAAAAGTAAATTGAATAAAAATGGAAGTAGAATAAAAATAAAAAGGAAAGTTCCAGAAAATTAAAAGCGGAAGTTCAATCCCGAAACCACTATACCTTAACGATCTATTTGGAAATTAAATAAAAAAGTAAGTTTAACAGAAAAGTAAATTGAACAAAAAAGGAAGTAGAATAAAAATAAAAAAGAAAGTTGCATAAAATTAAAAATGGAAGTTCAATCCAAAAACCAGTATACTTTAACGATCTATTTGGAAATTAAATAAAAAAAAGAAGTTTAATAGAAAAGTAAATCGAAGAAAAATGGAAGTTGAATAAAATTTAAAATGAAAGTTGCATAAAATTAAATATGGAAGTTCAATCCAGAAACCACTATACCTTAACGATCTATTTGGAAATTAAATAAAAAAGGAAGTTTAATAGAAAAGTAAATTGCATAAAATGGAAGTAGAATAAAAATAAAAATAAAAGTTGCATAAAATTAAAAATAGAAGTTCAATCCAAAAACCACTATACCTTAACGATCAATTTGGAAATTAACTAAAAAAGGAAGTTTAATAGAAAAGTAAATTGAATAAAACTGGAAGTTGAATAAAAATAAAAATGAAAGTTGCAGAGAATTAAATATGGAAGTTCAAGCCGGAAACCACTATACCTTAATGATCTATTTGGAAATTAAATAAAAAAGGAAGTTTAATAGAAAAGTAAATTGTATAAAAATAGTAGTTGAATAAAAATAAAAATGAAAGTTGCAGAAAATTAAATATGGAAGTTCAATCCAGAAACCACTATACCTTAACGATCTATTTGGAAATTAAATAAAAAAGGAAGTTTAATAGAAAAGTAAATGGAATAAAAATGGAAGTTGAATAAAAATAAAAGTGAAAGCTGCAGAAAATTAAATATGGAAGTTCAATCCAGAAACTAGTATACCTTAATGATCTATTTGGAAATTGAATAAAAAACGAAGTTTAATAGAAAAGTAAATTGTATAAAAATAGAAGTTGAATAAAAATAAAAATGAAAGTTGCAGAAAATTAAATATGGAAGTTCAATCCAGAAACCACTATACCTTAACGATCTATTTGGAAATTAAATAAAAAAGGAAGTTTAATAAAAAAATAAATTGCATAAAATGGAAGTGGAATAAAAATAAAAATGAAAGTTGCATAAAATTAAAAATGGAAGTTCAATCCAAAAACCACTATACTTTAACGATCTATTTGGAAATTAAAAAAAAATGAAGTTTAATAGAAAAGTAAATTGAATAAAAATGGAAGTTGAATAAAAATAAAAATGGAAGTTGCAGAAAATTAAATATGGAAGTTCAATCCAGAAACTGCTATACCTTAACGATCTATTTGGAAATTAAATAAAAAAAGGAAGTTTAATCGAAAAGTAAATTGTATAAAAATAGAAGTTGAATAAAAATAAAAATGAAAGTTGCAGAAAATTAAATATGGAAGTTCAATCCAGAAACCACTATACCTTAATGATCTATTTGGAAATTGAATTAAAAACGAAGTTTAATAGAAGGAGTTTCCAGATTTGGAAGGAAAGGTAAGTTAGCTCCTCGCTATATTGGGCCATTTGAAATTCTTGAGAGAATTAATCCCGTTGCCTACAGACTTGCTTTGCCGCCAGATTTGAGCCAAGTCCACAATGTGTTTCATGTTTCGATATTGAGGAAGTACATTCGAGATCCACTACATGTAATAGATCATTCCGAGATCACAGTTAATAAAGATTTAGGCTACGAGGAGAAGCCAACGAGGATTGTTGACCGACAAGTGAGGCAATTGAGGAACAGATCGATACCGATGGTAAAGGTCGAATGGAAGGAGCATGATGGCACAGAAGCCACGTGGGAAAAGGAAGAGGACATGAGAGTCCGTTATCCGGAGTTGTTCTGGGAACAAGGTAATTCAAGTTTGGGGACCAAACTTCTTTAAGGGGGGTAGGATGTAACAACCCTCGCCTTACTCTTGCCGTACTTGCATACATTCTTGCATGGCCTTGCTTGTTATGTTAATTTGAAGGTCTTATCTTGCCTTGATTTGCTTAAGTTGCTTGCATGATTTTGTTCTTTGCTTAGTGTGTGTGTGTGCGTAGCCGAGATCATCTTGAGCTTAGTCCGCCCTTGACCCTTTTGCACTTAGAACTATCTTGAGACCTTGTTCAACCCCATCTTCACCTCGGGCATTCTTTGCTGAGATGTTTCGCACTTGGACCTTGTCCGCAGGCAGGTATGGCCTAGGCCGAGATGTGGCGCACCCCGGCCAAGGTGTGGCACAGCTTAGTCAAGTGTCGTCCTCCCTAGCCGATGTTTTTCTATCCTGTTGCTGGATCCTTGTTTTGAGCCGATGTCATCTCTTTGCCGATGTGTTTTACCCGAGCTTACTGCATACGATTTGTCAGAGGCTTGTCTTGTCTATCAATCACCTTTTTGGAGCTGAACCAATCCGTTAACGCCACGTGTCCGAGCTGTTGTTAAGGCAGCCGGCAGACCTTGAAACAAATCATTTTCCTTGTCTCAATCTTTGTTTTAGAGAGAGAAGCTCTAGAGAAGAGTTCTTGAGTGAGAGTAGTCTCCCAAGCTTGATCTTTGTGGCTTGAGCCGTTAGATCCGAGTTTTGAGGTTTGAATCTTGATCTCCTTTGGTTGTTCTTGCTGTATACCTAGCTGCATTGCATGATCGGATTTGTTTTGCATATCATGCATCGTTTTGGAGTTGGTTTGGAAAGAGAAAACGGTTTTCCATGTGTTCTTGAAAAAGGTCTCTTTTTGATCGAAAAGTTTGGAACGAAAAATCATGTTTTTGTGTTTGTTCTTGCATAACCTTCTTGCGTGGGTACCCAGGTCCACATATTTTGAACTCTTGGCATGAAAACTTAGATTTTTGTAACAAGTTGTGAGCTTGCATCCATCTTTCAATGATCATGTTCTTCATATTCTTCAAAGGAAAACCCAGATTTTTCCTGACTTTGTTTGATGGGACCTCGGCAAGAGCCTGGACGGTGCCCAGTGTGTTTTCATGAAACGGGAGCAGTGACTAAGCTCCCAGCTTGTTTTGTTTTGTCTTTGACTTGGATCTGGCAGAATGCCGAGATCATTTGCATGTATATATAGAGCTTGCTTTGAGAATGTGACTTGCCATGTGATTGTAGGTTCTTGATATTTGCTTGAGTCTACACCTGAAGAACTAGGTGAGTGGTGCTTTTAATAAAGCTATGTTACACTTGTTTTGATAAATCTTGCTTGCTTTGTTTTGACAAAAGTGTTTTGCTAAGCATGAATGAATAGCTCTTGTTTTGATATGGCAAGTATACCCCTTGTTTTGATGCCATCTTTGAAAAGGATACGGTCCTTGTTAAATCGGGCTACGGGCCTAAGTAACACAAGTCCCTTGTACTAGAGGACTTTAAACTTTCGCAGTACTAAGTGTAAAAGGATACGGTCCTTGTTAAATCGGGCTACGGGCCTAAGTAACACAAGTCCCTTGTACTGGAGGACTCTAAACTTTCGCAGTACCAAGTGCACAAGTCCCTTGTATTGGAGGACTCTAAACTTTCGCAATACTTTTGACTAAACGAATACGGTTCATCCCTTGCTTCGCCGATGTTATGATACTTGATTGATGAATACGGTTCATCCCTTGCTTCGCCGATGTTATGATACTTGATTGATGAATACGGTTCATCCCTTGCTTCGCCGATGTTATGATATTTGATTGATGAATACGGTTCATCCCTTGCTTCGCCGATGTTATGATACTTGACTGATGAATACGGTTCATCCCTTGCTTCGCCGATGTTATGATACTTGATTGATGAATACGGTTCATCCCTTGCTTCGCCGATGTTATGATACCTGATTGATGAATACGGTTCATCCCTTGTCTTGATAAAGTTTCGATATGTTCTGTTTTGAAAGACTCCGGCTATGTTCATGCAAAACCTTTATTTTTAGTGCCATTCACTGAGTATTTGTACTCACCCCTCTATATATATGTAGGTGATGAGCAGGACGGCGGCGACGCCTAGTTCGTTTTGGATGCTTGTTTTGGATTCGTGTATATGTCGGCCTTACTTTTGTATTTACGTCGGCGGTGCCCTGTTTTACATGTCGGCAAATCTTGAAAATCATGCTTCTTGACTTGTATTAGCTGTATTTTGTTTATGTCGGCTCGAGAAGCCTTTTGATCAAGATGTAACATGTATTTTTTTTTACCTTGATGTAATTAAGTTGTAAAGTTAATTGGAATGTTTGGCATTGCTTTGATTTACGCACAGCTCTTACGGACCACTTGTATTTGAATTATTGCTTCCGCTTTTGTGAGCCCCCTATATTCATACTCTGATTGTGTTAAGTTTTGAAAAGTTGGCCTTCGGTAATTACGGATTACTGGCCATCGCGGCACCAAACTACTAGGGGCGGTTTGGGGTCGTGACAGAATGGTATCAGAGCACAAGTTCCTTATAGTACGTTATTCGCACACTTTGGGTCCTGAAGAGCGTAGGATTTCCCTTAGAAAGATGTTAGGGTTGCATCATGGTATTTGTTGTTTGAGTGGTATGTGCATTGTCTTGATATGCTTAATTGTTGCTTGCCTACGGGGTTATTTGTTTAATTGTTTTAAAGTCATACCTTGCATACTCATAGCATCATGAGGAGAGGTAGGCCACCGCTTGGCCGAGATCAGCCCGAGGATAGAATGGGCAGATTGGAAAGACTAGTTGAAGGTTTGGCCCGCGAGTTGAGGCAAACCAGACAGCAGTTCGCGAGTGCTACGTCGACTCAGGCCGAGCAGACCAACGGCCGAAATGTAGCCCCACCTCCACCTCCTCCAGTGCCGCAGGTTCCCCCGCAACCAGCTTTGTATGGGGATGGAACGATAGCTTTGATCAGGGAGTTCAAGAAAATGAGACCACCGAGGTTCTCTGGGGGTGTAGAGCCGATGAAGGCTGAGGCATGGGTTTTGGAAATGGAGAAGTTATTCGAGATTTTTCCTAGCACCGACGCTCAGAAAGTGACGTTGGCAGCATTCACATTAGATGATGACACCCGCAGGTGGTGGATGATGGTTAGAGGGAGCAATCCAGATTTGACCTGGACCCGATTCTTAGAGTTGTTCTACAAGAAACATTTTCCCCTAAGTGTTCGAAACCGTAAAGCCACCGAATTTCATACTCTGACGCAAGGTAACAAGACAGTGGCGGAATATGACCGCGCTTTCACTGAATTGGTAAGGTTTGTACCTCACATGACCAACGATGAATATATGAAGGCCAGGAAGTTCGAGTGTGGACTTCGTGGACCGATTCAAGACCGGGTCAACTTGCTTGATATGCCGACCTATGCCGAAGTATTGGACAAAGCCATCCAGGCCGAAGCTAATCTGAACCGATACCAGAGCTCGGGAGAAAACCAGCGAAAGAGGCAGAACTATGACAATCGCCGAGGACAACTGAGCACCAAGAAGAGAACAAACATGGGCAGTACTAGTAATGTAAGGCAAGAAGGGGGTGCTAAACCGATGTGTTCGGATTGTGGGAAACAACATTTCGGGATCTGTCGACGAACGTCTGGAGCCTGTTATGAATGTGGCGAGATGGGCCATTATGTGAGAGATTGCCCCAAGACAAAGGCTGATGACAACAAGAAAGGAGAGAATACCTCGGGTTCCGTTCAGAAAGGAAATGCTGGGAAAGGACAGATGAGACAGGGCAGAGTGTTTGCATTAGTACCAGGAGACACCTAGAATGCTGAGGCAGTAGTGTCAGGTATACTTCTAATTTGCTCCCAAGATGCTTATGTGTTGATTGATTCGGGTTCTACTCATTCGTTTATATCTACTAAGTTTGCCGAGAAAATTAATAGAGAACTAGAGCCCCTTGGTTATGTGTTGTCTGTATCTACTCCATCTGGGAGATCTATGTTTGCTACATCCATTTACAGAGCATGTGTTGTTGTGATTAAGAATGTTGAATTGCTAGTAGATCTAATGCCTCTAGACCTAGCTCATTTTGATATCATACTGGGAATGGACTGGTTAGTTGCAAACGATGCATCTATTAATTGTGTTTCGAAAAGTGTCACACTGAGACCCCCAAACCTAGCCGAGATTATTTTCCAGGGTAAAGGGATAGTGCCCCCACCATACTTGATTTCATCCCTTAAGGCCTGTAAGTTAATTCAGAAGGGGTGCCGAGGTTACTTGTGTAGTATACTGAGTGGTCAGAATGGAAATGTTAACTTAGCCGACATCCCGACTGTTAGTGATTTTCCCGACGTCTTTCCAGACGAATTGCCTGGCCACTTGACCGATAGAGAAATAGAGTTTACTGTTGACATCATATCGGGAACGCAGCCGATCTCCAAAACACCTTATAGGATGGCCCCCGCTGAACTTAGAGAATTGAAACTACAATTGCAAGAGTTGTTAGGTAAGGGATTTATTAGGCCGAGCACTTCACCATGGAGAGCACCTGTTTTGTTTGTTAAGAAGAAGGATGGCACACTCCGTCTTTGCATTGACTATAGGGAACTTAACAAGGTCACCATTAAGAACAAGTACCCGTTACCTAGAATCGATGATTTGCTTGATCAGTTGCAAGGAGCACGAGTCTTTTCTAAGATCGACCTTCGGTCTGGTTACCATCAGCTCAAGGTTAAAGCCGAAGATGTTGAGAAGACTGCTTTTCGAACAAGATATGGCCACTACGAGTTTTTAGTAATGCCGTTTGGAGTAACTAATGCCCCTGCTGCATTTATGGATTTAATGAACAGAATCTTCAAACCGTATTTAGATGAATTTGTAGTTGTTTTCATTGATGATGTATTGATCTATTCCAAGAGTGATATTGAACATGAAAACCATTTGAGACTTGCCTTACAGATTTTAAGGGAACGAAAATTGTATGCGAAGTTTAACAAGTGTGAGTTTTGGCTTTCTACCATCTCATTTCTGGGTCATGTAATTAATGAAGAGGGTATTTCAGTAGATCCTAGCAAAGTTGAAGCCGTAGTAAATTGGCCGAGGCCGACTAATGTGTCCGAGATTCGTAGTTTTCTGGGTTTGGCAGGTTATTACAGAAAGTTTGTGAAAGATTTCTCAAGGATTGCAATTCCGTTAACGCAACTGACTAAGAAGGGAACAGTGTACGAATGGACTAAAGATCGGGAGTCAGCCTTCCAGGAACTGAAGACGAGGTTAATTACAGCACCAGTACTTGTATTACCATCAGGTAATGAAGAGTTTCATATCTATAGTGATGCATCGCATAAGGGCTTGGGTTGTGTATTAATGCAAAAGGGTAAGGTTATAGCATATGCATCTCGTCAGTTGAAACCTCATGAGAAAAACTACCCTACCCATGACTTAGAATTGGCGGCCGTGGTATTTGCTTTAAAGATTTGGCGTCACTACTTGTATGGAGCTACTTGTCAGGTTTTTACAGATCATAAGAGCTTAAAGTATCTATTCACTCAGAGGGAATTAAATTTGAGACAGAGACGGTGGCTTGAGTTGTTGAAGGACTACGATATGCAAATTCAATATCACCCCGGGAAAGCTAACAGTGTAGCCGACGCTTTGAGCAGGAAGTCAGATGGAAACTTGGCGTGTTTAACCGTGATGTCAGCAGAGCCGACTATCGTTAATGAAGTAAAGACAAGACAGATGGAGGATAACTTCCTCAAGAAAATAGCCGAGGAAATTGGCACAAAGCCGAGACCAGGGTATACCATCGAAAACCAAGTACTTAAGTTTGAAGGGAGGTTATGTGTGGCCGACATTCCAGAGCTGAAGAAAAAGATTTTGCAAGGAGCTCATGGTTCTAAGTTTGCTGTCCATCCAGGGAACACCAAGGTGTATCAAGATGTGAGACAGACCTTCTGGTGGCCAAATATGAAGAGAGAAATAGCCGAATTCGTGTCCCAGTGTTTATATTGTCAGCAAGTGAAAGCAGAACACCAAAGACCAGCAGGACTTCTTCAACCTTTGCCGATTCCTGAGTGGAAATGGGAGCACATCTCCATGGATTTTGTGATTGGTTTGCCGAAAACACCGAAGGGTATGGATTCAATTTGGGTTGTCGTTGATAGGTTAACTAAGTCAGCACACTTTCTACCCGTTAAGACTACCTTCAACGCCAATCAACTTGCCTTGCTATATGTGAACGAGATTGTCAGACTTCATGGGGTGCCGATGTCAATTGTTTCAGACCGAGATCCTAAATTTGTTTCTAGATTTTGGCAGAGCCTACAGAGGGCTTTTGGAGCCGAGCTGAGATTTAGTACAGCCTTTCATCCCCAGACAGATGGGCAGACAGAGAGGACAATTCAGACGCTCGAAGATATGCTTAGACTTTGTGTATTAGACTTCCAAGGAAGTTGGGGAACACATTTACCCTTAGTGGAATTCGCTTACAATAACAGTTATCAAGCTAGCATTGGCATGGCACCGTATGAGGCTTTGTACGGAAGGAAATGTAGATCGCCAACATGTTGGACCGAAGTCGGGGATAGAGCTCTGCTTGGTCCCGAATTGATTCAAGTGACAGCAGAAAAGATTAAACTTATCCAACAGAGGATTAGAACTGCCCAGAGCCGACAAAAGAGCTACGCCGACCAGAGAAGGAATGAGTTAGAGTTCGAAGTTGGGAATCACGTATTCCTGAAGGTCTCACCAATGAAAGGAGTTTCCAGATTTGGAAGGAAAGGTAAGTTAGCTCCTCGCTATATTGGGCCATTTGAAATTCTTGAGAGAATTAATCCCGCTGCCTACAGACTTGCTTTGCCGCCAGATTTGAGCCAAGTCCACAATGTGTTTCATGTTTCGATGTTGAGGAAGTACATTCGAGATCCACTACATGTAATAGATCATTCCGAGATCACAGTTAATAAAGATTTAGGCTACGAGGAGAAGCCAACGAGGATTGTTGACCGACAAGTGAGGCAATTGAGGAACAGATCGATACCGATGGTAAAGGTCGAATGGAAGGAGCATGATGGCACAGAAGCCACGTGGGAAAAGGAAGAGGACATGAGAGTCCGTTATCCGGAGTTGTTCTGGGAACAAGGTAATTCAAGTTTGGGGACCAAACTTCTTTAAGGGGGGTAGGATGTAACAACCCTCGCCTTACTCTTGCCGTACTTGCATACATTCTTGCATGGCCTTGCTTGTTATGTTAATTTGAAGGTCTTATCTTGCCTTGATTTGCTTAAGTTGCTTGCATGATTTTGTTCTTTGCTTAGTGTGTGTGTGTGCGTAGCCGAGATCATCTTGAGCTTAGTCCGCCCTTGACCCTTTTGCACTTAGAAGTATCTTGAGACCTTGTTCAACCCCATCTTCACCTCGGGCATTCTTTGCCGAGATGTTTCGCACTTGGACCTTGTCCGCAGGCAGGTATGGCCTAGGCCGAGATGTGGCGCACCCCGGCCAAGGTGTGGCACAGCTTAGTCAAGTGTCGTCCTCCCTAGCCGATGTTTTTCTATCCTGTTGCTGGATCCTTGTTTTGAGCCGATGTCATCTCTTTGCCGATGTGTTTTACCCGAGCTTACTGCATACGATTTGTCAGAGGCTTGTCTTGTCTATCAATCACCTTTTTGGAGCTGAACCAATCCGTTAACGCCACGTGTCCGAGCTGTTGTTAAGGCAGCCGGCAGACCTTGAAACAAATCATTTTCCTTGTCTCAATCTTTGTTTTAGAGAGAGAAGCTCTAGAGAAGAGTTCTTGAGTGAGAGTAGTCTCCCAAGCTTGATCTTTGTGGCTTGAGCCGTTAGATCCGAGTTTTGAGGTTTGAATCTTGATCTCCTTTGGTTGTTCTTGCTGTATACCTAGCTGCATTGCATGATCGGATTTGTTTTGCATGTCATGCATCGTTTTGGAGTTGGTTTAGAAAGAGAAAACGGTTTTCCATGTGTTCTTGAAAAAGGTCTCTTTTTGATCGAAAAGTTTGGAACGAAAAATCATGTTTTTGTGTTTGTTCTTGCATAACCTTCTTGCGTGGGTACCCAGGTCCACATATTTTGAACTCTTGGCATGAAAACTTAGATTTTTGTAACAAGTTGTGATCTTGCATCCATCTTTCAATGATCATGTTCTTCATATTCTTCAAAGGAAAACCCAGATTTTTCCTGACTTTGTTTGATGGGACCTCGGCAAGAGCCTGGACGGTGCCCAGTGTGTTTTCATGAAACGGGAGCAGTGACTAAGCTCCCAGCTTGTTTTGTTTTGTCTTTGACTTGGATCTGGCAGAATGTCGAGATCATTTGCATGTATATATAGAGCTTGCTTTGAGAATGTGACTTGCCATGTGATTGTAGGTTCTTGATATTTGCTTGAGTCTACACCTGAAGAACTAGGTGAGTGGTGCTTTTAATAAAGCTATGTTACACTTGTTTTGATAAATCTTGCTTGCTTTGTTTTGACAAAAGTGTTTTGCTAAGCATGAATGAATAGCTCTTGTTTTGATATGGCAAGTATACCCCTTGTTTTGATGCCATCTTTGAAAAGGATACGGTCCTTGTTAAATCGGGCTACGGGCCTAAGTAACACAAGTCCCTTGTACTGGAGGACTCTAAACTTTCGCAGTACTAAGTGTAAAAGGATACGGTCCTTGTTAAAACGGGCTACAGGCCTAAGTAACACAAGTCCCTTGTACTGGAGGACTCTAAACTTTCGCAGTACCAAGTGCACAAGTCCCTTGTATTGGAGGACTCTAAACTTTCGCAATACTTTTGACTAAACGAATACGGTTCATCCCTTGCTTTGCCGATGTTATGATACTTGATTGATGAATACGGTTCATCCCTTGCTTCGCCGATGTTATGATACTTGATTGATGAATACGGTTCATCCCTTGCTTCGCCGATGTTATGATATTTGATTGATGAATGCGGTTCATCCCTTGCTTCGCCGATGTTATGATACTTGTCTGATGAATACGGTTCATCCCTTGCTTCGCCGATGTTATGATACCTGATTGATGAATACGGTTCATCCCTTGTCTTGATAAAGTTTCGATATGTTCTGTTTTGAAAGACTCCGGCTATGTTCATGCAAGACCTTTATTTTTAGTACCATTCATTGAGTATTTGTACTCACCCCTCTATATATATGTAGGTGATGAGCAGGACGGCGGCGACGCCTAGTTCGTTTTGGATGCTTGTTTTGGATTCGTGTATATGTCGGCCTTACTTTTGTATTTACGTCGGCAGTGCCCTGTTTTACATGTCGGCAAATCTTGAAAATCATGCTTCTTGACTTGTATTAGCTGTATTTTGTTTATGTCGGCTCGAGAAGCCTTTTGATCAAGATGTAACATGTATTTTTTTTTACCTTGATGTAATTAAGTTGTAAAGTTAATTGGAATGTTTGGCATTGCTTTGATTTACGCACAGCTCTTACGGACCACCTGTATTAGAATTATTGCTTCCGCTTTTGTGAGCCCCCTATATTCATACTCTGATTGTGTTAAGTTTTGAAAAGTGGGCCTTCGGTAATTACGGATTACTGGCCATCGCGGCACCAAACTACTAGGGGCAGTTTGGGGTCGTGACACACTATACCTTAACGATTTATTTGGAAATTAAATAAAAAAAGGAAGTTTAATAGAAAAGTAAATTGAATAAAAATGGAAGTCGAATAAAAGTAAAAATGGAAGTTGCAGAAAATTAAATATGGAAGTTCAATCCAGAAACCACTATAACTTAACGATCTGTTTGGAAATTAAATAAAAAAGGAAGTTTAATAGAAAAGTAAATTGCATAAAATGGAAGTAGAATAAAAATAAAAATGAAAGTTCAAAAAATTAAAAATGGAAGTTCAGTCCAAAAACCACTATACTTTAACGATCTATTTGGAACTTAAATAAAAAAACAAGTTTAATAGAAAAGTAAATTGAATAAAAATAGAAATTGAATAAAAATAAAAATGGAAGTTGCAGAAAATTAAATATGGAAGTTCAATCCAGAAACGACTATACCTTAACGATCCATTTGGAAATTAAATAAAAAAGGAAGTTTAATAAAAAAGTAAATTGCATAAAATGGAAGTAGAATAAAAATAAAAATGAAAGTTGTATAAAATTAAAAATGGAAGTTCAATCCAAAAACGACTATACTTTATTGATCAATTTGGAAATTAAATAAGAAAGGAAGTTTAATAGAAAAGTAAATTGAATAAAAATGGAAGTTGAATAAAAATAAAAATGGAAGTTGCAGAAAATTAAATATGGAAGTTCAATCCAAAACCACTATACCTTAACGATCTATTTGGAAATTAAATAAAAAAGGAAGTTTAATAGAAAAGTAAATTGAATAAAAATGGAAGTAGAAGAAAAATAAAGGGGAAAGTTCCAGAAAATTAAAAGCGGAAGTTCAATCCCGAAACCACTATACCTTAACGATCTATTTGGAAATTAAATAAAAAGGGAAGTTTAATAGAAAAGTAAATTGCATAAAAATGGAAGTTGAATAAAAATAAAAATGGAAGTTGCAGAAAATTAAATATGGAAGTTCAATCCCGAAACCGCTATACCATAACGATCTATTTGGAAATTAAATGAAAAAGGAAGTTTAATAGAAAAAGTAAATTGAATTAAAATGGAAGTAGAATAAAAATAAAAATGAAGGTTGCAAAAAAATAAAAATGGAAGTTCAATCCAGAAACCACTATACCTTAACGATCTATTTGGAAATTAAATAAAAAAAAAGTTTAATAGAAAAGAAAATTGAATAAAAATGCAATTTGAATAAAAATAAAAATGAAAGTTGCAGAAAATGAAATATGGAAGTTCAATCCAGAAACCACTATACCTTAACGATCTATTTGGAAATTAAATAAAAAAGGAAGTTTCATAGAAAAGTAAATTGAATAAAAATGGAAGTAGAATAAAAATAAAAAGGAAAGTTCCAGAAAATTAAAAGCGGAAGTTCAATCCCGAAACCACTATACCTTAACGATCTATTTGGAAATTAAATAAAAAAGGAAGTTTAACAGAAAAGTAAATTGAACAAAAATGGAAGTAGAATAAAAATAAAAAAGAAAGTTGCATAAAATTAAAAATGGAAGTTCAATCCAAAAACCATTATACGTTAACGATCTATTTGGAAATTAAATAAAAAATGAAGTTTAATAGAAAAGTAAATCGAATAAAAATGGAAGTTGAATAAAATTGAAAATGAAAGTTGCATAAAATTAAATATGGAAGTTCAATCCAGAAACCATTATATCTTAACGATCTATTTGGAAATTAAATAAAAAAAGGAAGTTTAATAGAAAAGTAAATTGCATAAAAATGGAAGTTGAAGAAAAATAAAAATGAAAGTTGCAGAAAATTAAATATGGAAGTTCAATCCAAAAACCACTATACTTTAACGATCGATTTGGAAATTAAATAAAAAAGTAAGTTTAATAGAAAATTAAATTGAATAAAAATGGAAGTAGAATAAAAATAAAGAGGAAAGTTCTAGAAAATTAAAAGCGGAAGTTCAATCCCGAAACCACTATACCTTAACGATCTATTCGGATATTAAATAAAAAAGGAAGTTTAACAGAAAAGTAAATTGAACAAAAATGCAAGTAGAATAAAAATAAAAAAGAAAGTTGCATAAAATTAAAAATGGAAGTTGAATCCAAAAACCACTATACTTTAACGAGCTATTTGGAAATTAAATAAAAAATGAATTTTAATAGAAAAGTAAATCGAATAAAAATGGAATTTGAATAAAATTTAAAACGAAAGTTGCATAAAATTAAATATGGAAGTTCAATCCAGAAACCACGATATCTTAACGATCTATTTGGAAATTAAATAAAAAAAGGAAGTTTAATAGAAAAGTAAATTGCATAAAAATGGAAGTTGAAGAAAATTAAAAATGAAAGTTGCATAAAATTAAATATGGAAGTTCAATCCAAAAAACACTATACTTTAACGATCTATTTGGAAATTAAATAAAAAATGAAGTTTAATAGAACAGTAAATCGAATAAAAATGGAAGTTGAATGAAATTAAAAATGAAAGTTGCATAAAATTAAATATGGAAGTTCAATCCAGAAACCACTATACCTTAACGATCTATTTGGAAATTAAATAAAAAAGGAAGTTTAATAGAAAAGTAAATTGAATAAAAATGGAAGTAGAATAAAAATAAAAAGGAAAGTTCCAGAAAATTAAAAGCGGAAGTTCAATCCCGAAACCACTATACCTTAACGATCTATTTGGAAATTAAATAAAAAAGAAAGTTTAATAGAAAAGTAAATTGAATAAAAATGCAATTTGAATAAAAATAAAAATGAAAGTTGCAGAAAATGATATATGGAAGTTCAATCCAGAAACCATTATACCATAACGATCTATTTCGAAATTAAATAAAAAAGGAAGTTTCATAGAAAAGTAAATTGAATAAAAATGGAAGTGCAATAAAAATAAAAAGGAAAGTTCCAGAAAATTAAAAGCGGAAGTTCAATCGCGAAACCACTATACCTTAACGATCTATTTGGAAATTAAATAAAAAAGGAAGTTTAACAGAAAAGTAAATTGAACAAAAATGGAAGTAGAATAAAAATAAAAATGAAAGTTGCATAAAATTAAAAATGGAAGTTCAATCCAAAAACCACTATACTTTAACGATCTATTTGGAAATGAAATAAAAAAGGAAGTTTAATAGAAAAGTAAATTGAATAAAAATGGAAGTTGCAGAAAATTAAATATGGAAGTTCAATTCGAAAACCACTATACCTTAACGATCTATTTAAAAATTAAATAAAAAGGAAGTTTAATAGAAAAGTAAATTGCATAAAAATTGAAGTTGAATAAAAATAAAAATCGAAGTTGCAGAAAATTAAATATGAAAGTTCAATCCCGAAACCGCTATACCATAACGATCTATTTGGAAATTAAATAAAAAAGGAAGTTTAATAGAAAAAGTAAATTGAATTAAAATGGAAGTAGAATAAAAATAAAAATGAAGGTTGCATAAAATTAAAAATGGAAGTTCAATCCAGAAACCACTATACCTTAACGATCTATTTGGAAATTAAATAAAAAAGAAAGTTTAATAGAAAAGTAAATTGAATAAAAATGCAATTTGAATAAAAATAAAAATGAAAGTTGCAGAAAATGAAATATGGAAGTTCAATCCTGAAACCACTATACCTTAACGATCTATTTGGAAATTAAATAAAAAAAGGAAGTTTCATAGAAAAGTAAATTGAATAAAAATGGAAGTAGAATAAAAATAAAAAGGAAAGTTCCAGAAAATTAAAAGCGGAAGTTCAATCCCGAAACCACTATAACTTAACGATCTATTTGGAAATTAAATAAAAAAGGAAGTTTAACAGAAAAGTAAATTGAACAAAAATGGAAGTAGAATAAAAATAAAAAAGAAAGTTGCATAAAATTAAAAATGGAAGTTCAATCCAAAAACCATTATACGTTAACGATCTATTTGGAAATTAAATAAAAAATGAAGTTTAATAGAAAAGTAAACCGAATAAAAATGGAATTTGAATAAAATTGAAAACGAAAGTTGCATAAAATTAAATATGGAAGTTCAATCCAGAAACCACTATATCTTAACGATCTATTTGGAAATTAAATAAAAAAAGGAAGTTTAATAGAAAAGTAAATTGCATAAAAATGGAAGTTGAAGAAAATTAAAAATGAAAGTTGCATAAAATTAAATATGGAAGTTCAATCCAAAAAACACTATACTTTAACGATCTATTTGGAAATTGAATAAAAAATGAAGTTTAATAGAAAAGTAAATCGAATAAAAATGGAAGTTGAATGAAATTAAAAATGAAAGTTGCATAAAATTAAATATGGAAGTTCAATCCAGAAACCACTATATCTTAACGATCTATTTGGAAATTAAATAAAAAAAGGAAGTTTAATAGAAAAGTAAATTGCAAAAAAATGGAAGTTGAAGAACATTAAAAATGAAAGTTGCATAAAATTAAATATGGAAGTTCAATCCTAAAACCACTATACTTTAACGATCTATTTGGAGATTAAATAAAAAATGAAGTTTAATAGAAAAGTAAAACGAATAAAAATTGAAGTTGAATAAAATTAAAAATGAAAGTTGCATAAAATTAAATATGGAAGTTCAATCCAGAAACCACTATACCTTAACGATCTATTTGGAAATTAAATAAAAAAGGAAGTTTAATAGAAAAGTAAATTGAATAAAAATGGAAGTAGAATAAAAACAAAAAGGAAAGTTCCAGAAAATTAAAAGCGGAAGTTCAATCCCGAAACCACTATACCTTAACGATCTATTTGGAAATTAAATAAAAAAGGAAGTTTAACAGAAAAGTAAATTGAACAAAAATGGAAGTAGAATAAAAATAAAAAAGAAAGTTGCATAAAATTAAAAATGGAAGTTGAATCCAAAAACCACTATACTTTAACGATCTATTTGGAAATTAAATAAAAAATGAAGTTTAATAGAAAAGTAAATCGAATAAAAATGGAATTTGAATAAAATTGAAAATGAAAGTTGCATAAAATTAAATATGGAAGTTCAATCCAGAAACCACTATATCTTAACGATCTATTTGGAAATTAAATAAAAAAAGGAAGTTTGATAGAAAAGTAAATTGCATAAAATGGAAGTTGAAGAAAATTAAAAATGAAAGTTGCATAAAATTAAATATGGAAGTTCAATCCAAAAACTACTATACTTTAATGATGTATTTGGAAATTAAATAAAAAATGAAGTTTAATAGAAAAGTAAATCGAACAAAAATGGAAGTTGAATGAAATTAAAAATGAAAGTTGCATAAAATTAAATATGGAAGTTCAATCCAGAAACCACTATATCTTAACGATCTATTTGGAAATTAAATAAAAAAGGAAGTTTAATAGAAAAGTAAATTGAATAAAAATGGAAGTAGAATAAAAATAAAAAGGAAAGTTCCAAAAAATTAAAAGCGGAAGTTCAATCCCGAAACCACAATACCTTAACGATCTATTTGGAAATTAAATAAAAAAGAAAGTTTAATAGAAAAGTAAATTGAATAAAAATGCATTTTGAATAAAAATAAAAATGAAAGTTGCTGAAAATGAAATATGGAAGTTCAATCCAGAAACCACTGTACCTTAACGATCTATTTGGAAATTAAATAAAAAAGGAAGTTTCATAGAAATGTAAATTGAATAAATATGGAAGTAGAATAAAAATAAAAAGGAAAGTTCCAGAAAATTAAAAGCGGAAGTTCAATCCTGAAACCACTATACCTTAACGATCTATTTGGAAATTAAATAAAAAAAGAAGTTTAACAGAAAAGTAAATTGAACAAAAATGGAAGTAGAATAAAAATAAAAATGAAAGTTGCATAAAATTAAAAATGGAAGTTCAATCCAAAAACCACTATACTTTAACGATCTATTTGGAAATTAAATAAAAAAGGAAGTTTAATAGAAAAGTAAATTGAATAAAAATGGAAGTTGAATAAAAATAAAAATGGAAGTTGCAGAAAATTAAATATGGAAGTTCAATCCAAAAACCACTATACCTTAACGATCTATTTGGAAATTAAATAAAAAACGAAGTTTAATAGAAAAGTAAATTGCATAAAAATGGAAGTTGAATAAAAATAAAAATGGAAGTTGTAGAAAATTAAATATGGAAGTTCAATCCCGAAACCGCTATACCATAACGATCTATTTGGAAATTAAATAAAAAAGGAAGTTTAATAGAAAAAGTAAATTGAATTAAAATGGAAGTAGAATAAAAATAAAAATGAAGGTTGCATAAAATTAAAAATGGAAGTTCAATCCAGAATCCACTATACCTTAACGATCTATTTGGAAATTAAATAAAAAAGAAAGTTTAATAGAAAAGAAAATAGAAAAAAATGCAATTTGAATAAAAATAAAAATGAAAGTTGCAGAAAATGAAATATGGAAGTTCAATCCAGAAACCACTATACTTTAACGATCTATTTGGAAATTAAATAAAAAAGGAAGTTTCATAGAAAAGTAAATTGAATAAAAATGGAAGTAGAATAAAAATAAAAAGGAAAGTTCCAGAAAATTAAAAACGGAAGTTCAATCCCGAAACCACTATACCTTAACGATCTATTTGGAAATTAAATAAAAAAGGAAGTTTAACAGAAAATCAAATTGAACAAAAACGGAAGTAGAATAAAAATAAAAAAGAAAGTTACATAAAATTAAAAATGGAAGTTGAATCCAAAAACCACTATACTTTAACGATCTATTTGGAAATTAAATAAAAAAAGGAAGTTTAATAGAAAAGTAAATTGAATAAAAATTGAAGTTGAATAAAAAGAAAAATGGAAGTTGCAGAAAATTAAATATGGAAGTTCAATTCAAAAACCACTATACCTTAACGATCTATTTGGAAATTAAATAAAAAAGGAAGTTTAATAGAAAAGTAAATTGCATAAATTGCAAGTAGAATAAAAAAAAAATGAAAGTTGCATAAAATCAAAAATGGAAGTTCAATCCAAAAACCACTATACTTTAACGATCTATTTGGAAATTAAATAAAAAAGGAAGTCTAATAGAAAAGTAAATTGAATTAAAATGGAAGTTGAATAAAAATAAAAATGGAAGTTGCAGAAAATTAAATATGGAAGTTCAATCCAGAAACCACTATACCTTAACGATTTATTTGGAAATTAAATAAAAAAAGGAAGTTTAATAGAAAAGTAAATTGAATAAAAATGGAAGTTGAATAAAAATAAAAATGGAAGTTGCAGAAAATTAAATATGTAAGTTCAATCCAGAAACCACTATACCTTAACGATCTGTTTGGAAATTAAATAAAAAAGGAAGTTTAATAGAAAAGTAAATTGCATAAAATGGAAGTAGAATAAAAATAAAAATGAAAGTTCAAAAAATTAAAAATGGAAGTTCAGTCCAAAAACCACTATATTTTAACGATCTATTTGGAACTTAAATAAAAAAACAAGTTTAATAGAAAAGTAAATTGAATAAAAATAGAAATTGAATAAAAATAAAAATGGAAGTTGCAGAAAATTAAATATGGAAGTTCAATCCAGAAACGACTATACCTTAACGATCCATTTGGAAATTAAATTAAAAAGGAAGTTTAATAAAAAAGTAAATTGCATAAAGTGGAAGTAGAATAAAAATAAAAATGAAAGTTGTATAAAATTAAAAATGGAAGTTCAATCCAAAAACGACTATACTTTATTGATCATTTTGGAAATTAAATAACAAAGAAGTTTAATAGAAAAGTAAATTGAATAAAAATGGAAGTTGAATAAAAATAAAAATGGAAGTTGCAGAAAATTAAATATGGAAGTTCAATCCAAAAACCACTATACCTTAACGATCTATTT
The DNA here is from genome assembly GCF_055761805.1 of Camellia sinensis. Taxonomy (NCBI): domain Eukaryota; kingdom Viridiplantae; phylum Streptophyta; class Magnoliopsida; order Ericales; family Theaceae; genus Camellia; species Camellia sinensis. The sequence continues at coordinate 33,595,602 of NW_028128987.1, forward strand.
GGAAATTAAATAAAAAAGGAAGTTTAATAGAAAAGTAAATTGCATAAAAATGGAAGTTGAATAAAAATAAAAAAGAAAGTTGCAGAAAATTAATTATGGAAGTTCAATCCCGAAACCACTATACCTTAACGATCTATTTGGAAATTAAATAAAAAAGGAAGTTTAATAGAAAAAGTAAATTAAATTAAAATGGAAGTAGAATAAAAATAAAAATGAAGGTTGCATAAAATTAAAAATTGAAGTTCAATCCAGAAACCACTATACCTTAACGATCTATTTGGAAATTAAATAAAAGAGAAAGTTTAATAGAAAAGTAAATTGAATAAAAATGGAATTTGAATAAATATAAAAATGAAAGTTGCAGAAAATGAAATATGGAAGTTCAATCCAGAAACCACTATACCTTAACGATCTATTTGGAAATTAAATAAAAAAGGAAGTTTAATAGAAAAGTAAATTTAATAAAAATGGAAGTAGAAGAAAAATAAAGAGGAAAGTTCCAGAAAATTAAAAGCGGAAGTTTAATCCCGAAACCACTATACCTTAACGATCTATTTGGAAATTAAATAAAAAAGGAAGTTTAATAGAAAAGTAAATTGCATAAAAAGGGAAGTTGCAGAAAATTAAATATGGAAGTTCAATCCCGAAACCGCTATACCATAACGATCTATTTGGAAATTAAATAAAAAAGGAAGTTTAATAGAAAAAGTAAATTGCATTAAAATGGAAGTAGAATAAAAATAAAAATGAAGGTTGCATAAAATTAAAAATGGAAGTTCAATCCAGAAACCACTATACCTTAACGATCTATTTGGAAATTAAATAAAAAAGAAAGTTTAATAGAAAAGTAAATTGAATAAAAATGCAATTTGAATAAAAATAAAAATGAAAGTTGCAGAAAATGAAATATGGAAGTTCAATCCAGAAACCACTATACCTTAACGATCTATTTGGAAATTAAATAAAAAAGGAAGTTTCATAGAAAAGTAAATTGAATAAAAATGGAAGTAGAATGAAAATAAAAATGAAAGTTCCAAAAAATTAAAAGCGGAAGTTCAATCCCGAAACCACTATACCTTAACCATCTATTTGGAAATTAAATAAAATAGGAAGTTTAACAGAAAAGTAAATTGAACAAAAATGGAAGTAGAATAAAAATAAAAAAGAAAGTTGCATAAAATTAAAAATGGAAGTTCAATCCAAAAACCGTTATACGTTAACGATCTATTTGGAAATTAAATAAAGAATGAAGTTTAATAGAAAAGTATATCGAATAAAAATGGAAGTTGAATAAAATTGAAAATGAAAGTTGGAAAAAATTAAATATGGAAGTTCAATCCAGAAACCACTATATCTTAACGATCTATTTGGAAATTAAATAAAAAAAGGAAGTTTAATAGAAAAGTAAATTGCATAAAAATGGAAGTTGAAGAAAAATAAAAATGAAAGTTGCAGAAAATTAAATATGGAAGTTCAATCCGAAAGCCACTATACTTTAACGATCTATTTGGAAATTAAATAAAAAAGTAAGTTTAATAGAAAAGTAAATTGAATAAAAATGGAAGTAGAATAAAAATAAAGAGGAAAGTTCCAGAAAATTAAAAGCAGAAGTTCAATCCCGAAACCACTATACCTTAACGATCTATTTGGATATTAAATAAAAAAGGAAGTTTAACAGAAAAGTAAATTGAACAAAAATGGAAGTAGAAAAAAAATAAAAAAGAAAGTTGCATAAAATTAAAAATGGAAGTTGAATCCAAAAACCACTATACTTTAACGATCTATTTGGAAATTAAATAAAAAAGGAAGTCTAATAGAAAAGTAAATTGAATAAAAATGGAAGTTGAATAAAAATAAAAATGGAAGTTGCAGAAAATTAAATATGGAAGTTCAATCCAGAAACCACTATACCTTAACGATTTATTTGGAAATTAAATAGAAAAAGGAAGTTTAATAGAAAAGTAAATTGAATAAAAATGGAAGTTGAATAAAAATAAAAATGGAAGTTGCAGAAAATTAAATATGTAAGTTCAATCCAGAAACCACTATACCTTAACGATTTATTTGGAAATTAAATAAAAAAAGGAAGTTTAATAGAAAAGTAAATTGAATAAAAATGGAAGTTGAATAAAAATAAAAATGGAAGTTGCAGAAAATTAAATATGTAAGTTCAATCCAGAAACCACTATACCTTAACGATCTGTTTGGAAATTAAATAAAAAAGGAAGTTTAATAGAAAAGTAAATTGCATAAAATGGAAGTAGAATAAAAATAAAAATGAAAGTTCAAAAAATTAAAAATGGAAGTTCAGTCCAAAAACCACTATACTTTAACGATCTATTCGGAACTTAAATAAAAAATCAAGTTTAATAGAAAAGTAAATTGAATAAAAATAGAAATTGAATAAAAATAAAAATGGAAGTTGCAGAAAATTAAATATGAAAGTTTAATCCAGAAACGGCTATACCTTAACGATCCATTTGGAAATTAAATAAAAAAGGAAGTTTAATAAAAAAAGTAAATTGCATAAATTGGAAGTAGAATAAAAATAAAAATGCAAGTTGTATAAAATTAAAAATGGAAGTTCAATCCAAAAACGACTATACTTTATTGATCATCTTGGAAATTAAATAAGAAAGGAAGTTTAATAGAAAAGTAAATTGAATAAAAATGGAAGTTGAATAAAAATAAAAATGGATGTTGCAGAAAATTAAATATGGAAGTTCAATCCAAAAACCACTATACCTTAACGATCTATTTGGAAATTAAATAAAAAAGGAAGTTTAATAGAAAAGTAAATTGCATAAAAATGGAAGTTGAATAAAAATAAAAATGAAAGTTGCAGAAAATTAATTATGTAAGTTCAATCCCGAAACCACTATACCTTAACGATCTATTTGGAAATTAAATAAAAAAGGAAGTTTAATAGAAAAAGTAAATTAAATTAAAATGGAAGTAGAATAAAAATAAAAATGAAGGTTGCATAAAATTAAAAATGGAAGTTCAATCCAGAAACCACTATACCTTAACGATCTATTTGGAAATTAAATAAAAGAGAAAGTTTAATAGAAAAGTAAATTGAATAAAAATGGAATTTGAATAAAAATAAAAATGAAAGTTGCAGAAAATGAAATATGGAAGTTCAATCCAGAAACCACTATACCTTAACGATCTATTTGGAAATTAAATAAAAAAGGAAGTTTAATAGCAAAGTAAATTGAATAAAAATGGAAGTAGAAGAAAAATAAAGAGGAAAGTTCCAGAAAATTAAAAGCGGAAGTTCAATCCCGAAACCACTATACCTTAACGATCTATTTGGAAATTAATTAAAAAAGGAAGCTTAATAGAAAAGTAAATTGCATAAAAATGGAAGTTGCAGAAAATTAAATATGGAAGTTCAATCCAGAAACCACTATATCTTAACGATCTATTTGGAAATTAAATAAAAATAGGAAGTTTAATAGAAAAGTAAATCGAATAAAAATGGAAGTTGAATAAAATTAAAAATGAAAGTTGCATAAAATTAAATATGGAAGTTCAATCCAGAAATCACTATACCTTAACGATCTATTTGGAAATTAAATAAAATAGAAAGTTTAATAGAAAAGTAAACTAAATAAAAATGGAAGTAGAATAAAAATAAAAAGGAAAGTTCTAGAAAATTAAAAGTGGAAGTTCAATACCGAAACCACTATACCTTAACGATCTATTTGGAAATTAAATAAAAAAGGAAGTTTAACAGAAAAGTAAATTGAACAAAAATGGAAGCAGAATAAAAATAAAAAAGAAAGTTGCATAAAATTAAAAATGGAAGTTCAATCCAAAAACCGTTATACGTTAACGATCTATTTGGAAATTAAAGAAAAAATGAAGTTTAATAGAAAAGTAAATCGAATAAAAATGGAAGTTTAATAAAATTGAAAATGAAAGTTGCATAAAATTAAATATGGAAGTTCAATCCAGAAACCACTATATCTTAACGATCTATTTGGAAATTAAATAAAAAAATGAAGTTTAATAGAAAAGTAAATTGCATAAAAATGGAAGTTGAAGAAAAATAAAAATGAAAGTTGCAGAAAATTAAATATGGAAGTTCAATCCAAAAACCACTATACTTTAACGATTTATTTGGAAATTAAATAAAAAATGAAGTTTAATAGAAAAGTAAATCGAATAAAAATGGAAGTTGAATAAAATTAAAAATGAAAGTTGCATAAAATTAAATATGGAAGTTCAATCCAAAAACTACTATACTTTAATGATGTATTTGGAAATTAAATAAAAAATGATGTTTAATAGAAAAGTAAATCGAATAAAAATGGAAGTTGAATGAAATTAAAAATGAAAGTTGCATAAAATTAAATATGGAAGTTCAATCCAGAAACCACTATACCTTAACGATCTATTTGGAAATTAAATAAAAAAGGGAGTTTAATAGAAAAGTAAATTGAATAAAAATGGAATTTGAATAAAAATAAAAATGAAAGTTGTAGAAAATGAAATATGGAAGTTCAATCCAGAAACCACTATACCTTAACGATCTATTTGGAAATTAAATAAAAAAGGAAGTTTAATAGAAAAGTAAATTGAATAAAAATGGAAGTAGAAGAACAATAAAGAGGAAAGTTCCAGAAAATTAAAAGCGGAAGTTCAATCCCGAAACCACTATACCTTAACGATCTATTTGGAAATTAAATAAAAAAGGAAGTTTAATAGAAAAGTAAATTGCATTAAAATGGAAGCTGCAGAAAATTAAATATGGAAGTTCATTCCCGAAACCGCTATACCATAACGATCTATTTGGAAATTAAATAAAAAAGGAAGTTTAATAGAAAAAGTAAATTGAATTAAAATGGAAGTAGAATAAAAATAAAAATGAAGGTTGCATAAAATTAAAAATGGAAGTTCAATCCAGAAACCACTATACCTTAACGATCTATATGGAAATTAAATAAAAAAGAAAGTTTAATAGAAAAGTAAATTGAATAAAAATGCAATTTGAATAAAAATAAAAATGAAAGTTGCAGAAAATGAAATATGGAAGTTCATTCCAGAAACCACTATACCTTAACGATCTATTTGGAAATTAAATAAAAAAGGAAGTTTCATAGAAAAGTAAATTGAATAAAAATGGAAGTAGAATAAAAATAAAAAGGAAAGTTCCAGAAAATTAAAAGCGGAAGTTCAATCCCGAAACCACTATACCTTAACGATCTATTTGGAAATTAAATAAAAAAGGAAGTTTAATAGAAAAGTAAATTGCATTAAAATGGAAGTTGCAGAAAATTAAATATGGAAGTTCATTCCCGAAACCGCTATACCATAACGATCTATTTGGAAATTAAATAAAAAAGGAAGTTTAATAGAAAAAGTAAATTGAATTAAAATGGAAGTAGAATAAAAATAAAAATGAAGGTTGCATAAAATTAAAAATGGATGTTCAATCCAGAAACCACTATACCTTAACGATCTATATGGAAATTAAATAAAAAAGGAAGTTTAATAGAAAAGTAAATTGCATTAAAATGGAAGTTGCAGAAAATTAAATATGGAAGTTCAATCCTGAAACCGCTATACCATAACGATCTATTTGGAAATTAAATAAAAAAGGAAGTTTAATAGAAAAAGTAAATTGAATTAAAATGGAAGTAGAATAAAAATAAAAATGAAGGTTGCATAAAATTAAAAATGGATGTTCAATCCAGAAACCACTATACCTTAACGATCTATTTGGAAATTAAATAAAAAAGGAAGTTTCATAGAAAAGTAAATTGAATAAAAATGGAAGTAGAATAAAAATAAAAAGGAAAGTTCCAGAAAATTAAAAGTGGAAGTTCAATACCGAAACCACTATACCTTAACGATCTATTTGGAAATTAAATAAAAAAGGAAGTTTAATAGAAAAGTAAACTGAATAAAAATGGAAGTAGAATAAAAATAAAAAGGAAAGTTCCAGAAAATTAAAAGTGGAAGTTCAATACCGAAACCACTATACCTTAACGATCTTGTCACGCCCCCAAACCGCCCCTAGTAGTTTGGTGCCGTGATGGCCAGTAACCCGAGGTTACCGAAGGCCGTCTTACAAAAATCACACACAATCAGAGTATAAAATATGGGGCTTACAAGTCGCGGAAGCAAAATATACATATATAAACTGAGTAGTCCATGAGAGCCGTGCATAAGTCCAATGGAATGTCATACACCAAACATCTTTACAAGTCTTACAATTCAGATACAACAAGAATGAGGTACAAAATACATCCTGACCAAAAGGCTTCTCAAGCCGACATATGCTAAAACAAACAATTAAAACATAAGCCGAGAAGCATAATCTTCAAGACGATGCAAAACGCAAAATCCAAAACATGTCGGCAAAGCATCCAAAACACATCGGCCATCACGTCTAGGCCTCAATGCCTTCTTGTTCATCACCTACATATATATAGAGAGGGTGAGCTTGGATACTCAGTGAATGATATCAGAAATAAAGGTTTTGCATGATTGATATCCAAGATTTCTTTCAAAACAATACATAGCATACTTTACAATCAAGAGGGAAATCCAGTTCATTTGCCGGCTTTCAAGTTCCTTGGATGTTAATAACATCTACTTATTTCAAGGGGTGATGACATATCAAGACAAGAGTTTCAAGACAAGCTGTGCTGCAAAAGTTTAGAGTCCTCTAGCACTAAGGACTGTCAAGACAAGCTGTGCTGCAAAAGTTTAGAGTCCTCTAGCACTAAGGACTGTCAAGACAAGTCATCAAAACAAGATAGCATTTGATATACAAAATAGGGATAGACATTCATGCTAGGTCAAGTACTTTTCAAAACAAGGCAAGACGAGATTTATGAAAGCAAGTGTAACATAGCTTTATTAAAAATACCACTCACATCGTTTCTTCACACGTCGGGGTTGAGACAAGCCCAAGTCCTACAACACAAGGCAAAGCCTATTGAATGTGCTTTCAAACAAGTCTCTCATGTACACAAATGTTTTCGGAAAACATGCTGGGCACCAACCAGGTCTAGGCCGAGGTTCCACACCTCCTTGCCGAGGTGTGTTCCCGAGGGCCACATGCAAGGAAAGAGGTCGGGAAACTCTGGGTTTCCCTCTGTTGATGAACATGAAGAACATGAGTGTGAAAACATGAAAAATACGAATGTTTGATCATAATCTGCCATCACAAATCTGGGATTTTCGTGCTATGAGTTTGAAAACATGGACCTGGGTACCCGTAGTTGAAAATTATGCAAGAATAAACACAAAACATGGATCTAGGCATGAGCCTTCAGATCAAAACAAGACTTTCTTGAAGAACACATGAATGTCATTTTCTCTTTCCAGAATCGAGCTTCAAAACGATGCATGGCTTACAAATCATTTTCAATCATGCAATGCAATAACATAAACATAAAGAACATCATGAGCGAGTCAAGAATCTAACCTTAGAACGCGGATCTAACGGTTGGATTTCTAGGAATCGAGCTTCAAGATCTACCTCCTCACTCTAAAACTCCTTCTTCCTCCTAGAGTTTCTCTCTCTACAAGACAAGGTTATGATACTAAATGATAGTTTCCTATACCCGGTTCTGGGGTTAACCCTCTGCTGAGACACGTGGCGGCGACTGGTTGGGTTCTTCCTGAAAAGGTGGCTGACAGACCCGACAGAGCATGGTGGAAGGGTGATCAACAAGCAAAGCGGTATGGGCTTTCTGACAGACCATGACATCGGCTAACAACAAGGCGTATCTAACACGCTATACGGAATGGCACTCCGGCAAGGGGGTGACAATGACCTCGGCTAGGAAGGACAACACTTGACTAAGCTGTGCCACATCTTGGCCTAGATGCGCCACACCTCGGTCTAGGTCATACCACTCCAGGACGAGTTCACTGGGGTGCAGGGTAACATCTCGGCTAATGTGTTCAAGGCAATGACGGAGGTCAACAAGGGGTTCCAAGATACTAATGCCAGACTAAGGATGACCTCGGCATAGGAACAACGTCGGCTAAACATAACTCAGACAAGCACATAACACTTAGACAAATCACAAAGGTGCCAAAACAAGACATGGATCACATTAACTCAACGAAACAATCGCAACACACACATGCAAGCTAAACAAGTCATAATCATACAAATGTTCATGAACATGATCAAGATGAAAAATGTGGGTTCTTACAGATCTATTTGGAAATTAAATAAAAAAGGAAGTTTAACAGAAAAATAAATTGAACAAAAATGGAAGTAGAATAAAAATAAAAAAGAAAGTTGCATAAAATTAAAAATGGAAGTTCAATCCAAAAACCATTATACGTTAACGATCTATTTGGAAATTAAAGAAAAAATGAAGTTTAATAGAAAAGTAAATCGAATAAAAATGGAAGTTTAATAAAATTGAAAATGAAAGTTACATAAAATTAAATATGGAAGTTCAATCCAGAAACCACTATATCTTAACGATCTATTTGGAAATTAAATAAAAAAAAGGAAGTTTAATAGAAAAGTAAATTGCATAAAAATGGAAGTTGAAGAAAAATAAAAATGAAAGTTGCAGAAAATTAAATATGGAAGTTCAATCCAAAAACCACTATACTTTAACGATCTATTTGGAAATTAAATAAAAAAGTAAGTTTAATAGAAAAGTAAATTGAATAAAAATGGAAGTAGAATAAAAATAAAGAGGAAAGTTCCAGAAAATTAAAAGCGGAAGTTCAATCCCGAAACCACTATACCTTAACGATCTATTTGGATATTAAATAAAAAAGGAAGTTTAACAGAAAAGTAAATTGAACAAAAATGGAAGTAGAATAAAAATAAAAAAGAAAGTTGCATAAAATTAAAAATGGAAGTTGAATCCAAAAACCACTATACTTTAACGATCTATTTGGAAATTAAATAAAAAATGAAGTTTAATAGAAAAGTAAATCGAATAAAAATGGAATTTGAATAAAATTGAAAACGAAAGTTGCATAAAATTAAATATGGAAGTTCAATCCAGAAACCACTATATCTTAACGATCTATATGGAAATTAAATAAAAAAAGGAAGTTTAATAGAAAAGTAAATTGCATAAAAATGGAAGTTGAAGAAAATTAAAAATGAAAGTTGCAGAAAATTAAATATGGAAGTTCAATCCAAAAACCACTATACTTTAACGATCTATTTGGAAATTAAATAAAAAAGTAAGTTTAATAGAAAAGTAAATTGAATAAAAATGGAAGTAGAATAAAAATAAAGAGGAAAGTTCCAGAAAATTAAAAGCGGAAGTTCAATCCCGAAACCACTATACCTTAACGATCTATTTGGATATTAAATAAAAAAGAAAGTTTAACAGAAAAGTAAATTGAACAAAAATGGAAGTAGAATAAAAATAAAAAAGAAAGTTGCATAAAATTAAAAATGGAAGTTGAATCCAAAAACCACTATACTTTAACGATCTATTTGGAAATTAAATAAAAAATGAAGTTTAACAGAAAAGTAAATCGAATAAAAATGGAATTTGAATAAAATTGAAAATGAAAGTTGCATAAAATTAAATATGGAAGTTCAATCCAGAAACCACTATATCTTAACGATCTATTTGGAAATTAAATAAAAAAAGGAAGTTTAATAGTAAAGTAAATTGCATAAAAATGGAAGTTGAAGAAAATTAAAAATGAAAGTTGCATAAAATTAAATACGGAAGTTCAATCCAAAAACCACTATACTTTAACAATCTATTTGGAAATTAAATAAAAAATGACGTTTAATAGAAAAGTAAATCGAATAAAAATGGAAGTTGAATGAAATTAAAAATGAAAGTTGCATAAAATTAAATATGGAAGTTCAATCCAGAAACCACTATAACTTAACGATCTATTTGGAAATTAAATAAAAAATGAAGTTTAATAGGAAAGTAAATTGAATAAAAATGGAAGTAGAATAAAAATAAAAAGGAAAGTTCCAGTAAATTAAAATCGGAAGTTCAATCCCGAAACCACTATACCTTAACGATCTATTTGGAAATTAAATAAAAAAGAAAGTTTAATAGAAAAGTAAATTGAATAAAAATGCAATTTGAATAAAAATAAAAATGAAAGTTGCAGAAAATGAAATATGGAAGTTCAATCCAGAAACCACTATACCTTAACGATCTATTTGGAAATTAAATAAAAAAGGAAGTTTCATAGAAAAGTAAATTGAATAAAAATGGAAGTAGAATAAAAATAAAAAGGAAAGTTCCAGAAAATTAAAAGCGGAAGTTCAATCCCAAAACCACTATACCTTCACGATCTATTTGGAAATTAAATAAAAAAAGAAGTTTAACAGAAAAGTAAATTGAACAAAAATGGAAGTAGAATAAAAATAAAAATGAAAGTTGCATAAAATTAAAAATGGAAGTTCAATCCAAAAACCACTATACTTTAACGATCTATTTGGAAATTAAATAAAAAAGGAAGTTTAATAGAAAAGTAAATTGAATAAAAATGGAAGTTGAATAAAAATAAAAATGGAAGTTGCAGAAAATTAAATATGGAAGTTCAATCCAAAAACCACTATACCTTAACGATCAATTTGGAAATTAAACAAAAAAGGAAGTTTAATAGAAAAGTAAATTGCATAAAAATGGAAGTTGAATAAAAATAAAAATGGAGGTTGCAGAAAATTAAATATGGAAGTTCAATCCCGAAACCGCTATACCATAACGATCTATTTGGAAATTAAATAAAAAAGGAAGTTTAATAGAAAAAGTAAATTGAATTAAAATGGAAGTAGAATAAAAATAAAAATGAAGGTTGCATAAAATTAAAAATGGAAGTTCAATCCGGAAACCACTATACCTTAACGATCTATTTGGAAATTAAATAAAAAAGAAAGTTTAATAGAAAAGTAAATTGAATAAAAATGCAATTTGAATAAAAATAAAAATGAAAGTTGCAGAAAATGAAATATGGAAGTTCAATCCAGAAACCACTATACCTTAACGATCTATTTGGAAATTAAATAAAAAAGGAAGTTTCATAGAAAAGTAAATTGAATAAAAATGGAAGTAGAACAAAAATAAAAAGGAAAGTTCCAGAAAATTAAAAGCGGAAGTTCAATCCCGAAACCACTATACGTTAACGATGTATTTGGAAATTAAATAAAAAAGGAAGTTTAATAGAAAAGTAAATTGAATAAAAATGCAATTTGAATAAAATTGAAAACGAAAGTTGCATAAAATTAAATATGGAAGTTCAATCCAGAAACCACTATATCTTAACGATCTTTTCTGAAATTAAATAAAAAAAGGAAGTTTAATAGAAAAGTAAATTGCATAAAAATGGAAGTTGAAGAAAATTAAAAATGAAAGTTGCATAAAATTAAATATGGAATTTGAATTCAAAAAACACTATACTTTAACGATCTATTTGGAAATTAAATAAAAAATGAAGTTTAATAGAAAAGTGAATCGAATAAAAATGGAAGTTGAATGAAATTAAAAATGAAAGTTGCATAAAATTAAATATGGAAGTTCAATACCGAAACCACTATACCTTAACGATCTATTTGGATATTAAATAAAAAGGAAGTTTAACAGAAAAGTAAATTAAACAAAAATGGAAGTAGAATAAAAATAAAAAAGAAAGTTGCATAAAATTAAAAATGGAAGTTGAATCCAAAAACCACTATACTTTAACGATCTATTTGGAAATTAAATAAAAAATGAAGTTTTATAGAAAAGAAAATCGAATAAAAATGGAAGTTTAATAAAATTGAAAATGAAAGTTGCATAAAATTAAATATGGAAGTTCAATCCAGAAACCACTATATCTTAACGATCTATTTGGAAATTAAATAAAAAAAGGAAGTTTAATAGAAAAGTAAATTGCATAAAAATGGAAGTTGAAGAAAAATAAAAATGAAAGTTGCAGAAAATTAAATATGGAAGTTCAATCCAAAAACCACTATACTTTAACGATCTATTTGGAAATTAAATAAAAAATGAAGTTTAATAGAAAAGTAAATCGAATAAAAATGGAAGTTGAATAAAATTAAAAATGAAAGTTGCATAAAATTAAATATGGAAGTTCAATCCAAAAACTACTATACTTTAATGATGTATTTGGAAATTAAATAAAAAATGAAGTTTAATAGAAAAGTAAATCGAATAAAAATGGAAGTTGAATGAAATTAAAAATGAAAGTTGCATAAAATTAAATATGGAAGTTCAATCCAGAAACCACTATACCTTAACGATCTATTTGGAAATTAAATAAAAAAGGGAGTTTAATAGAAAAGTAAATTGAATAAAAATGGAATTTGAATAAAAATAAAAATGAAAGTTGCAGAAAATGAAATATGGAAGTTCAATCCAGAAACCACTATACCTTAACGATCTATTTGGAAATTAAATAAAAAAGGAAGTTTAATAGAAAAGTAAATTGAATAAAAATGGAAGTAGAAGAAAAATAAAGAGGAAAGTTCCAGAAAATTAAAAGCGGAAGTTCAATCCCGAAACCACTATACCGTAACGATCTATTTGGAAATTAAATAAAAAAGGAAGTTTAATAGAAAAGTAAATTGCATAAAAATGGAAGTTGCAGAAAATTAAATATGGAAGTTCAATCCCGAAACCGCTATACCATAACGATCTATTTGGAAATTAAATAAAAAAGGAAGTTTAATAGAAAAAGTAAATTGAATTAAAATGGAAGTAGAATAAAAATAAAAATGAAGGTTGCATAAAATTAAAAATGGAAGTTCAATCCAGAAACCACTATACCTTAACGATCTATATGGAAATTAAATAAAAAAGAAAGTTTAATAGAAAAATAAATTGAATAAAAATGCAATTTGAATAAAAATAAAAATGAAAGTTGCAGAAAATGAAATATGGAAGTTCAATCCAGAAACCACTATACCTTAACGATCTATTTGGAAATTAAATAAAAAAGGAAGTTTCATAGAAAAGTAAATTGAATAAAAATGGAAGTAGAATAAAAATAAAAAGGAAAGTTCCAGAAAATTAAAAGCGGAAGTTCAATCCCGAAACCACTATACCTTAACGATTTATTTGGAAATTAAATAAAATAGGAAGTTTAACAGAAAAGTAAATTGAACAAAAATGGAAGTAGAATAAAAATAAAAAAGCAAGTTGCATAAAATTAAAAATGGAAGTTCAATCCAAAAACCGTTATACGTTAACGATCTATTTGGAAATTAAATAAAGAATGAAGTTTAATAGAAAAGTAAATCGAATAAAAATTGAAGTTGAATAAAATTGAAAATGAAAGTTGGAAAAAATTAAATATGGAAATTCAATCCAGAAACCACTATATCTTAACGATCTATTTGGAAATTAAATAAAAAAAGGAAGTTTAATAGAAAAGTAAATTGCATAAAAATGGAAGTTGAAGAAAAATAAAAATGAAAGTTGCAGAAAATTAAATATGGAAGTTCAATCCAAAAACCACTATACTTTAACGATCTATTTGGAAATTAAATAAAAAATGGAGTTTAATAGAAAAGTGAATCGAATAAAAATGGAAGTTGAATGAAATTAAAAATGAAATTTGCATAAAATGAAATATGGAAGTTTAATCCAGAAACCACTATACCTTAACGATCTATTTGGATATTAAATAAAAAGGAAGTTTAACAGAAAAGTAAATTAAACAAAAATGGAAGTAGAATAAAAATAAAAAAGAAAGTTGCATAAAATTAAAAATGGAAGTTGAATCCAAAAACCACTATACTTTAACGATCTATTTCGAAATTAAATAAAAAATGAAGTTTTATAGAAAAGTAAATCGAATAAAAATGGAATTTGAATAAAATTGAAAATGAAAGTTGCATAAAATTAAATATGGAAGTTCAATCCAGAAACCACTATATCTTAACGATCTATTTGGAAATTAAATAAAAAAAGGAAGTTTAATAGAAAAGTAAATTGCATAAGAATGGAAGTAGAAGAAAATAAAAAATGAAAGTTGCATAAAATTAAATATGGAAGTTCAATCCAAAAACCACTGTACTTTAACGATCTATTTGGAAATTAAATAAAAAAGGAAGTTTCATAGAAAAGTAAATTGAATAAAAATGGAAGTAGAATAAAAATAAAAAGGAAAGTTCCAGAAAATTAAAAGCGGAAGTTCAATCCCGAAACCACTATACCTTAACGATCTATTTGGAAATTAAATAAAAAAGGAAATTTAACAGAAAAGTAAATTGAACAAAAATGGAAGTAGAATAAAAATAAAAATGAAAGTTGCATAAAATTAAAAATGGAAGTTCAATCCAAAAACCACTATACTTTAACGATCTATTTGGAAATTAAATAAAAAAGGAAGTTTAATAGAAAAGTAAATTGAATAAAAATGGAAGTTGTAGAAAATTAAATATGGAAATTCAATTCAAAAACCACTATACCTTAATGATCTATTTGGAAATTAAATAAAAAAGGAAGTTTAATAGAAAAGTAAATTGCATAAAAATGGAAGTTGAATAAAAATAAAAATTAAAGTTGCAGAAAATTAAATATGGAAGGTCAATCCCGAAACCGCTATTCCATAACGATCTATTTGGAAATTAAATAAAAAAGGAAGTTTAATAGAAAAAGTAAATTGAATTAAAATGGAAGTAGAATAAAAAGAAAAATGAAGGTTGCATAAAATTAGAAATGGAAGTTCAACCCAGAAACCACTATACCTTAACGATCTATTTGGAAATTAAATAAAAAAGGAAGTTTAATAGAAAAGTAAATTGAATAAAAATGCAATTTGAATAAAAATAAAAATGAAAGTTGCAGAAAATGAAATATGGAAGTTCAATCCAGAAACCACTATACCTTAACGATCTATTTGGAAATTAAAAAAAAAAGGAAGTTTCATAGAAAAGTAAATTGAATAAAAATGGAAGTAGAACAAAAATAAAAAGGAAAGTTCCAGAAAATTAAAAGCGGAAGTTCAATCCCGAAACCACTATACCTCAACGATCTATTTGGAAATTAAATTAAAAAGGAAGTTTAACAGAAAAGTAAATTGAACAAAAATGGAAGTAGAATAAAAATAAAAAAGAAAGTTGCATAAAATTAAAAATGGAAGTTCAATCCAAAAACCATTATACGTTAACGATGTATTTGGAAATTAAATAAAAAATGAAGTTTAATAGAAAAGTAAATCGAATAAAAATGGAATTTGAATAAAATTGAAAACGAAAGTTGCATAAAATTAAATATGGAAGTTCAATCCAGAAACCACTATATCTTAACGATCTATTTGGAAATTAAATAAAAAAAGGAAGTTTAATAGAAAAGTAAATTGCATAAAAATGGAAGTTGAAGAAAATTAAAAATGAAAGTTGCATAAAATTAAATATGGAATTTCAATCCAAAAAACACTATACTTTAACGATCTATTTGGAAATTAAATAAAAAATGAAGTTTAATAGAAAAGTAAATCGAATAAAAATGGAAGTTGAATGAAATTAAAAATGAAAGTTGCATAAAATTAAATATGGAAGTTCAATCCAGAAACCACTATATCTTAACGATCTATTTGGATATTAAATAAAAAAGGAAGTTTAACAGAAAAGTAAATTAAACAAAAATGGAAGTAGAATAAAAATAAAAAAGAAAGTTGCATAAAATTAAAAATGGAAGTTGAATCCAAAAACCACTATACTTTAACGATCTATTTGGAAATTAAATAAAAAATGAAGTTTAATAGAAAAGTAAATCGAATAAAAATGGAATTTGAATAAAATTGAAAATGAAAGTTGCATAAAATTAAATATGGAAGTTCAATCCAGAAACCACTATATCTTAACGATCTATTTGGAAATTAAATAAAAAAAGGAAGTTTAATAGAAAAGTAAATTGCATAAGAATGGAAGTTCAAGAAAATTAAAAATGAAAGTTGCATTAAATTAAATATGGAAGTTCAATCCAAAAACCACTATACTTTAACGATCTATTTGGATATTAAATAAAAAAGGAAGTTTCATAGAAAAGTAAATTGAATAAAAATGGAAGTAAAATAAAAATAAAAAGGAAAGCTTCAGAAAATTAAAAGCGGAAGTTCAATCCCGAAACCACTATACCTTAACGATCTATTTGGAAATTAAATAAAAAAGGAAGTTTAACAGAAAAGTGAATTGAACAAAAATGGAAGTAGAATAAAAATAAAAATGAAAGTTGCATAAAATTAAAAATGGAAGTTCAATCCAGAAACCACTATACTTTAACGATCTATTTTGAAATTAAATAAAAAAGGAAGTTTAATAGAAAAGTAAATTGAATAAAAATGGAAGTTGAATAAAAATAAAAATGGAAGTTGCAGAAAATTAAATATGGAAGTTCAATTCAAAAACCACTATACCCTAATGATCTATTTGGAAATTAAATAAAAAAGGAAGTTTAATAGAAAAGTAAATTGCATAAAAATGGAAGTTGAATAAAAATAAAAATGGAAGTTGCAGAAAATTAAATATGGAAGGTCAATCCCGAAACCGCTATACCATAACGATCTATTTGGAAATTAAATAAAAAAGGAAGTTTAATAGAAAAAGTAAATTGAACTAAAATGGAAGTAGAATAAAAATAAAAATGAAGGTTGCATAAAATTAAAAATGGAAGTTGAATCCAGAAACCACTATACCTTAACGATCTATTTGGAAATTAAATAAAAAAGAAAGTTTAATAGAAAAGTAAATTGAATAAAAATGCAATTTGAATAAAAATAAAAATGAAAGTTGCAGAAAATGAAATATGGAAGTTCAATTCAGAAACCACTATACCTTAACGATCTATTTGGAAATTAAATAAAAAAGGAAGTTTCATAGAAAACTAAATTGAATAAAAATGGAAGTAGAATAAAAATAAAAAGGAAAGTTCCAGAAAATTAAAAGCGGAAGTTCAATCCCGAAACCACTATACCTTAACGATCTATTTGGAAATTAAATAAAAAATGAAGTTTAATAGAAAAGTAAATCGAATAAAAATGGAATTTGAATAAAATTGAAAATGAAAGTTGCATAAAATTAAATATGGAAGTTCAATCCAGAAACCACAATATCTTAACGATCTATTTGGAAATTAAATAAAAAAAGGAAGTTTAATAGAAAAGTAAATTGCATAAAAATGGAAGTTGAAGAAATTTAAAAATGAAAGTTGCATAAAATTAAATATGGAAGTTCAATCCAGAAACCACTATATCGTAACGATCTATTTGGAAATTAAATAAAAAAAGGAAGTTTAATAGAAAAGTAAATCGAATAAAAATGGAAGTTGAATAAAATTGAAAATGAAAGTTGCATAAAATTAAATATGGAAGTTCAATCCAGAAACCACTATATCTTAACGATCTATTTGGAAATTAAATAAAAAAAGGAAGTTTAATAGAAAAGTAAATTGCATAAAAATGGAAGTTGAAGAAAAATAAAAATGAAAGTTGCAGAAAATTAAATATGGAAGTTCAATCCAAAAACCACTATACTTTAACGATCTATTTGGAAATTAAATAAAAAAGTAAGTTTAATAGAAAAGTAAATTGAATAAAAATGGAAGTAGAATAAAAATAAAGAGGAAAGTTCCAGAAAATTAAAAGCGGAAGTTCAATCCCGAAACCACTATACCTTAACGATCTATTTGGATATTAAATAAAAAAGGAAGTTTAACAGAAAAGTAAATTGAACAAAAATGGAAGTAGAATAAAAATAAAAAAGAAAGTTGCATAAAATTAAAAATGGAAGTTGAATCCAAGAACCACTATACTTTAACGATCTATTTGGAAATTAAATAAAAAATGAAGTTTAATAAAAAAGTAAATCGAATAAAAATGGAATTTGAATAAAATTGAAAATGAAAGTTGCATTAAATTAAATATGGAAGTTCAATCCAGAAACCACTATATCTTAATGATCTATTTGGAAATTAAATAAAAAAAAGGAAGTTTAATAGAAAAGTAAATTGCATAAAAATGGAAGTTGAAGAAAATTAAAAATGAAAGTTGCATAAAATTAAATATGGAAGTTCAATCCAAAAACCACTATACTTTAACGATCTATTTGGAAATTAAATAAAAAATGACGTTTAATAGAAAAGTAAATCGAATAAAAATGGAAGTTGAATGAAATTAAAAATGAAAGTTGCATAAAATTAAATATGGAAGTTCAATCCAGAAACCACTATATCTTAACGATCTATTTGGAAATTAAATAAAAAAAGGAAGTTTAATAGAAAAGTAAATTGCATAAGAATGGAAGTTGAAGAAAATTAAAAATGAAAGTTGCATAAAATTAAATATGGAAGTTCAATCCAAAAACCACTATACTTTAACGATCTATTTGGAAATTAAATAAAAAAGGAAGTTTCATAGAAAAGTAAATTGAATAAAAATGGAAGTAGAATAATAATAAAAAGGAAAGTTCCAGAAAATTAAAAGCGGAAGTTCAATCCCGAAACCACTATACCTTAACGATCTATTTGGAAATTAAAAAAAAAAAATGAAGTTTAATAGAAAAGTAAATCGAATAAAAATGGAATTTGAATAAAATTGAAAATGAAAGTTGCATAAAATTAAATATGGAAGTTCAATCCAGAAACCACTATATCTTAACGATCTATTTGGAAATTAAATAAAAAAAGGAAGTTTAATAGAAAAGTAAATTGCATAAAAATGGAAGTTGAAGAAATTTAAAAATGAAAGTTGCATAAAATTAAATATGGAAGTTCAATCCAGAAACCACTATATCTTAACGATCTATTTGGAAATTAAATAAAAAAAGGAAGTTTAATAGAAAAGTAAATCGAATAAAAATGGAAGTTGAATAAAATTGAAAATGAAAGTTGCATAAAATTAAATATGGAAGTTCAATCCAGAAACCACTATATCTTAACGATCTATTTGGAAATTAAATAAAAAAAGGAAGTTCAATAGAAAAGTAAATTGCATAAAAATGGATGTTGAAGAAAAATAAAAATGAAAGTTGCAGAAAATTAAATATGGAAGTTCAATCCAAAAACCACTATACTTTAACGATCTATTTGGAAATTAAATAAAAAAGTAAGTTTAATAGAAAAGTAAATTGAATAAAAATGGAAGTAGAATAAAAATAAAGAGGAAAGTTCCAGAAAATTAAAAGCGGAAGTTCAATCCCGAAACCACTATACCTTAACGATCTATTTGGATATTAAATAAAAAAGGAAGTTTAACAGAAAAGTAAATTGAACAAAAATGGAAGTAGAATAAAAATAAAAAATAAAGTTGCATAAAATTAAAAATGGAAGTTGAATCCAAAAACCACTATACTTTAACGATCTATTTGGAAATTAAATAAAAAATGAAGTCAAAAAAAAGTAAATCGAATAAAAATGGAATTTGAATAAAATTGAAAATGAAAGTTGCATTAAATTAAATATGGAAGTTCAATCCAGAAACCACTATATCTTAATGATCTATTTGGAAATTAAATAAAAAAAAGGAAGTTTAAAAGAAAAGTAAATTGCATAAAAATGGAAGTTGAAGAAAATTAAAAATGAAAGTTGCATAAAATTAAATATGGAAGTTCAATCCAAAAACCACTATACTTTAACGATCTATTTGGAAATTAAATAAAAAATGAAGTCTAAAAGAAAAGTAAATCGAATAAAAATGGAATTTGAATAAAATTGAAAATGAAAGTTGCATTAAATTAAATATGGAAGTTCAATCCAGAAACCACTATATCTTAATGATCTATTTGGAAATTAAATAAAAAAAAGGAAGTTTAATAGAAAAGTAAATTGCATAAAAATGGAAGTTGAAGAAAATTAAAAACGAAAGTTGCATAAAATTAAATATGGAAGTTCAATCCAAAAACCACTATATTTTAACGATCTATTTGGAAATTAAATAAAAAATGACGTTTAATAGAAAAGTAAATCGAATAAAAATGGAAGTTGAATGAAATTAAAAATGAGAGTTGCATAAAATTAAATATGGAAGTTCAATCCAGAAACCACTATATCTTAACGATCAATTTGGAAATTAAATAAAAAAAGGAAGTTTAATAGAAAAGTAAATTGCATAAGAATGGAAGTTGAAGAAAATTAAAAATGAAAGTTGCATAAAATTAAATATGGAAGTTCAATCCAAAAACCACTATACTTTAACGATCTATTTGGAAATTAAATAAAAAAGGAAGTTTCATAGAAAAGTAAATTGAATAAAAATGGAAGTAGAATAAAAATAAAAAGGAAAGTTCCAGAAAATTAAAAGCGGAAGTTCAATCCCGAAACCACTATACCTTAACGATCTATTTGGAAATTAAAAAAAAAATGAAGTTTAATAGAAAAGTAAATCGAATAAAAATGGAATTTGAATAAAATTGAAAATTAAAGTTGCATAAAATTAAATATGGAAGTTCAATCCAGAAACCACTATATCTTAACGATCTATTTGGAAATTAAATAAAAAAAGGAAGTTTAATAGAAAAGTAAATTGCATAAAAATGGAAGTTGAAGAAATTTAAAAATGAAAGTTGCATAAAATTAAATATGGAAGTTCAATCCAGAAACCACTATATCTTAACGATCTATTTGGAAATTAAATAAAAAAAGGAAGTTTAATAGAAAAGTAAATCGAATAAAAATGGAAGTTGAATAAAATTGAAAATGAAAGTTGCATAAAATTAAATATGGAAGTTCAATCCAGAAACCACTATATCTTAACGATCTATTTGGAAATTAAATAAAAAAAGGAAGTTTAATAGAAAAGTAAATTGCATAAAAATGGATGTTGAAGAAAAATAAAAATGAAAGTTGCAGAAAATTAAATATGGAAGTTCAATCCAAAAACCACTATACTTTAACGATCTATTTCGAAATTAAATAAAAAAGGAAGTTCCATAGAAAAGTAAATTGAATAAAAATGGAAGTAGAATAAAAATAAAAAGGAAAGTTCCAGAAAATTTAAAGCGGAAGTTCAATCCCGAAACCACTATACCTTAACGATCTATTTGGAAATTAAATAAAAAAGGAAGTTTAACAGAAAAGTAAATTGAACAAAAATGGAAGTAGAATAAAAATAAAAATGAAAGTTGCATAAAATTAAAAATGGAAGTTGAATCCAAAAACCACTATACTTTAACGATCTATTTGGAAATTAAATAAAAAATGAAGTTTAATAGAAAAGTAAATCGAATAAAAATGGAATTTGAATAAAATTGAAAATGAAAGTTGCATAAAATTAAATATGGAAGTTCAATGCAGAAACCACTATATCTTAACGATCTATTTGGAAATTAAATAAAAAAGGAAGTTTAATAGAAAAGTAAATTGCATAAAAATTGAAGTTGAATAAAAATAAAAATGGAAGTTGCAGAAAAATAAATATGGAAGGTCAATCCCGAAACCGCTATACCATAACGATCTATTTGGAAATTAAATAAAAAAGGAAGTTTAATAGAAAAAGTAAATTGAATTAAAATGGATGTAGAATAAAAATAAAAATGAAGGTTGCATAAAATTAAAAATGGAAGTTCAATCCAGAAACCACTATACCTTAACGATCTATTTGGAAATTAAATAAAAAAAGGAAGTTTAACAGAAAAGTAAATTGCATAAAAATGGATGTTGAAGAAAAATAAAAATGAAAGTTGCAGAAAATTAAATATGGAAGTTCAATCCAAAAACCACTATACTTTAACGATCTATTTGGAAATTAAATAAAAAAGTAAGTTTAATAGAAAAGTAAATTGAATAAAAATGGAAGTAGAATAAAAATAAAGAGGAAAGTTCCAGAAAATTAAAAGCGGAAGTTCAATCCCGAAACCACTATACCTTAACGATCTATTTGGATATTAAATAAAAAAGGAAGTTTAACAGAAAAGTAAATTGAACAAAAATGGAAGTAGAATAAAAATAAAAAAGAAAGTTGCATAAAATTAAAAATGGAAGTTGAATCCAAGAACCACTATACTTTAACGATCTATTTGGAAATTAAATAAAAAATGAAGTTTAATAAAAAAGTAAATCGAATAAAAATGGAATTTGAATAAAATTGAAAATGAAAGTTGCATTAAATTAAATATGGAAGTTCAATCCAGAAACCACTATATCTTAATGATCTATTTGGAAATTAAATAAAAAAGGAAGTTTAATAGAAAAGTAAATTGCATAAAAATGGAAGTTGAAGAAAATTAAAAATGAAAGTTGCATAAAATTAAATATGGAAGTTCAATCCAAAAACCACTATACTTTAACGATCTATTTGGAAATTAAATAAAAAATGACGTTTAATAGAAAAGTAAATCGAATAAAAATGGAAGTTGAATGAAATTAAAAATGAAAGTTGCATAAAATTAAATATGGAAGTTCAATCCAGAAACCACTATATCTTAACGATCTATTTGGAAATTAAATAAAAAAAGGAAGTTTAATAGAAAAGTAAATTGCATAAGAATGGAAGTTGAAGAAAATTAAAAATGAAAGTTGCATAAAATTAAATATGGAAGTTCAATCCAAAAACCACTATACTTTAACGATCTATTTGGAAATTAAATAAAAAAGGAAGTTTCATAGAAAAGTAAATTGAATAAAATTGGAAGTAGAATAATAATAAAAAGGAAAGTTCCAGAAAATTAAAAGCGGAAGTTCAATCCCGAAACCACTATACCTTAACGATCTATTTGGAAATTAAAAAAAAAATGAAGTTTAATAGAAAAGTAAATCGAATAAAAATGGAATTTGAATAAAATTGAAAATGAAAGTTGCATGAAATTAAATATGGAAGTTCAATCCAGAAACCACTATATCTTAACGATCTATTTGGAAATTAAATAAAAAAAGGAAGTTTAATAGAAAAGTAAATTGCATAAAAATGGAAGTTGAAGAAATTTAAAAATGAAAGTTGCATAAAATTAAATATGGAAGTTCAATCCAGAAACCACTATATCTTAACGATCTATTTGGAAATTAAATAAAAAAAGGAAGTTTAATAGAAAAGTAAATCGAGTAAAAATGGAAGTTGAATAAAATTGAAAATGAAAGTTGCATAAAATTAAATATGGAAGTTCAATCCAGAAACCACTATATCTTAACGATCTATTTGGAAATTAAATAAAAAAAGGAAGTTTAATAGAAAAGTAAATTGCATAAAAATGGATGTTGAAGAAAAATAAAAATGAAAGTTGCAGAAAATTAAATATGGAAGTTCAATCCAAAAACCACTATACTTTAACGATCTATTTGGAAATTAAATAAAAAAGTAAGTTTAATAGAAAAGTAAATTGAATAAAAATGGAAGTAGAATAAAAATAAAGAGGAACGTTCCAGAAAATTAAAAGCGGAAGTTCAATCCCGAAACCACTATACCTTAACGATCTATTTGGATATTAAATAAAAAAGGAAGTTTAACAGAAAAGTAAATTGAACAAAAATGGAAGTAGAATAAAAATAAAAAATAAAGTTGCATAAAATTAAAAATGGAAGTTGAATCCAAAAACCACTATACTTTAACGATCTATTTGGAAATTAAATAAAAAATGAAGTCAAAAAAAAAGTAAATCGAATAAAAATGGAATTTGAATAAAATTGAAAATGAAAGTTGCATTAAATTAAATATGGAAGTTCAATCCAGAAACCACTATATCTTAATGATCTATTTGGAAATTAAATAAAAAAAAGGAAGTTAAAAGAAAAGTAAATTGCATAAAAATGGAAGTTGAAGAAAATTAAAAATGAAAGTTGCATAAAATTAAATATGGAAGTTCAATCCAAAAACCACTATACTTTAACGATCTATTTGGAAATTAAATAAAAAATGACGTTTAATAGAAAAGTAAATCGAATAAAAATGGAAGTTGAATGAAATTAAAAATGAAAGTTGCATAAAATTAAATATGGAAGTTCAATCCAGAAACCACTATATCTTAACGATCTATTTGGAAATTAAATAAAAAAAGGAAGTTTAATAGAAAAGTAAATTGCATAAGAATGGAAGTTGAAGAAAATTAAAAATGAAAGTTGCATAAAATTAAATATGGAAGTTCAATCCAAAAACCACTATACTTTAACGATCTATTTGGAAATTAAATAAAAAAGGAAGTTTCATAGAAAAGTATATTGAATAAAAATGGAAGTAGAATAAAAATAAAAAGGAAAGTTCCAGAAAATTAAAAGCGGAAGTTCAATCCCGAAACCACTATACCTTAACGATCTATTTGGAAATTAAATAAAAAATGAAGTTTAATAGAAAAGTAAATCGAATAAAAATGGAATTTGAATAAAATTGAAAATGAAAGTTGCATAAAATTAAATATGGAAGTTCAATCCAGAAACCACTATATCTTAACGATCTATTTGGAAATTAAATAAAAAAAGGAAGTTTAATAGAAAAGTAAATTGCATAAAAATGGATGTTGAAGAAAAATAAAAATGAAAGTTGCAGAAAATTAAATATGGAAGTTCAATCCAGAAACCACTATATCTTAACGATCTATTTGGAAATTAAACAAAAAAAGGAAGTTTAATAAAAAAGTAAATTGCATAAAAATGGATGTTGAAGAAAAATAAAAATGAAAGTTGCAGAAAATTAAATATGGAAATTCAATCCAAAAACCACTATACTTTAACGATCTATTTGGAAATTAAATAAAAAAGTAAGTTTAATAGAAAAGTAAATTGAATAAAAATGGAAGTAGAATAAAAATAAAGAGGAAAGTTCCAGAAAATTAAAAGCGGAATTTCAATCCCGAAACCACTATACCTTAACGATCTATTTGGATATTAAATAAAAAAGGAAGTTTAACAGAAAAGTAAATTGAACAAAAATGGAAGTAGAATAAAAATAAAAAAGAAAGTTGCATAAAATTAAAAATGGAAGTTGAATCCAAAAACCACTATACTTTAACGATCTATTTGGAAATTAAATAAAAAATGAAGTTTAATAGAAAAGTAAATCGAATAAAAATGGAATTTGAATAAAATTGAAAATGAAAGTTGCATAAAATTAAATATGGAAGTTCAATCCAGAAACCACTATATCTTAACGATCTATTTGGAAATTAAATAAAAAAAGGAAGTTTAATAGAAAAGTAAATTGCATAAAAATGGAAGTTGAAGAAATTTAAAAATGAAAGTTGCATAAAATTAAATATGGAAGTTCAATCCAGAAACCACTATATCTTAACGATCTATTTGGAAATTAAATAAAAAAAGGAAGTTTAATAGAAAAGTAAATCGAATAAAAATGGAAGTTGAATAAAATTGAAAATGAAAGTTGCATAAAATTAAATATGGAAGTTCAATCCAAAAACCACTATACTTTAACGATCTATTTGGAAATTAAATAAAAAAGTAAGTTTAATAGAAAAGTAAATTGAATAAAAATGGAAGTAGAATAAAAATAAAGAGGAAAGTTCCAGAAAATTAAAAGCGGAAGTTCAATCCCGAAACCACTATACCTTAACGATCTATTTGGATATTAAATAAAAAAGGAAGTTTAACAGAAAAGTAAATTGAACAAAAATGGAAGTAGAATAAAAATAAAAAATAAAGTTGCATAAAATTAAAAATGGAAGTTGAATCCAAAAACCACTATACTTTAACGATCTATTTGGAAATTAAATAAAAAATGAAGTCTAAAAGAAAAGTAAATCGAATAAAAATGGAATTTGAATAAAATTGAAAATGAAAGTTGCATTAAATTAAATATGGAAGTTCAATCCAGAAACCACTATATCTTAATGATCTATTTGGAAATTAAATAAAAAAAAGGAAGTTTAATAGAAAAGTAAATTGCATAAAAATGGAAGTTGAAGAAAATTAAAAATGAAAGTTGCATAAAATTAAATATGGAAGTTCAATCCAAAAACCACCATAGTTTAACGATCTATTTGGAAATTAAATAAAAAATGACGTTTAATAGAAAAGTAAATCGAATAAAAATGGAAGTTGAATGAAATTAAAAATCAAAGTTGCATAAAATTAAATATGGAAGTTCAATCCAGAAACCACTATATCTTAACGATCTATTTGGAAATTAAATAAAAAAAGGAAGTTTAATAGAAAAGTAAATTGCATAAGAATGGAAGTTGAAGAAAATTAAAAATGAAAGTTGCATAAAATTAAATATGGAAGTTCAATCCAAAAACCACTATACTTTAACGATCTATTTGGAAATTAAATAAAAAAGGAAGTTTCATAGAAAAGTAAATTGAATAAAAATGGAAGTAGAATAATAATAAAAAGGAAAGTTCCAGAAAATTAAAAGCGGAAGTTCAATCCCGAAACCACTATACCTTAACGATCTATTTGGAAATTAAATAAAAAATGAAGTTTAATAGAAAAGTAAATCGAATAAAAATGGAATTTGAATAAAATTGAAAATGAAAGTTGCATAAAATTAAATATGGAAGTTCAATCCAGAAACCACTATATCTTAACGATCTATTTGGAAATTAAATAAAAAAAGGAAGTTTAATAGAAAAGTAAATTGCATAAAAATGGAAGTTGAAGAAATTAAAAAATGAAAGTTGCATAAAATTAAATATGGAAGTTCAATCCAGAAACCACTATATCTTAACGATCTATTTGGAAATTAAATAAAAAAAGGAAGTTTAATAGAAAAGTAAATCGAATAAAAATGGAAGTTGAATAAAATTGAAAATGTAAGTTGCATAAAATTAAATATGGAAGTTCAATCCAGAAACCACTATATCTTAACGATCTATTTGGAAATTGAATAAAAAAAGGAAGTTTAATAGAAAAGTAAATTGCATAAAAATGGAAGTTGAAGAAAAATAAAAATGAAAGTTGCAGAAAATTAAATATGGAAGTTCAATCCAAAAACCACTATACTTTAACGATCTATTTGGAAATTAAATAAAAAAGTAAGTTTAATAGAAAAGTAAATTGAATAAAAATGGAAGTAGAATAAAAATAAAGAGGAAAGTTCCAGAAAATAAAAGCGGAAGTTCAATCCCGAAACCACTATACCTTAACGATCTATTTGGATATTAAATAAAAAAGGAAGTTTAACAGAAAAGTAAATTGAACAAAAATGGAAGTAGAATAAAAATAAAAAATAAAGTTGCATAAAATTAAAAATGGAAGTTGAATCCAAAAACCACTATACTTTAACGATCTATTTGGAAATTAAATAAAAAATGAAGTTTAATAGAAAAGTAAATCGAATAAAAATGGAATTTGAATAAAATTGAAAATGAAAGTTGCATTAAATTAAATATGGAAGTTCAATCCAGAAACCACTATATCTTAATGATCTATTTGGAAATTAAATAAAAAAAAGGAAGTTTAAAAGAAAAGTAAATTGCATAAAAATGGAAGTTGAAGAAAATTAAAAATGAAAGTTGCATAAAATTAAATATGGAAGTTCAATCCAAAAACCACTATACTTTAACGATCTATTTGGAAATTAAATAAAAAATGACGTTTAATAGAAAAGTAAATCGAATAAAAATGGAAGTTGAATGAAATTAAAAATGAAAGTTGCATAAAATTAAATATGGAAGTTCAATCCAGAAACCACTATACCTTAACGATCTATTTGGAAATTAAATAAAAAAGGAAGTTTAATAGAAAAGTAAATTGAATAAAAATGGAAGTAGAATAAAAATAAAAAGGAAAGTTCCAGAAAATTAAAAGCGGAAGTTCAATCCCGAAACCACTATACCTTAACGATCTATTTGGAAATTAAATAAAAAAGAAAGTTTAATAGAAAAGTAAATTGAATAAAAATGCAATTTGAATAAAAATAAAAATGAAAGTTGCAGAAAATGAAATATGTAAGTTCAATCCAGAAACCGCTATACCTTAACGATCTATTTGGAAATTAAATAAAAAAGGAAGTTTCATAGAAAAGTAAATTGAATAAAAATGGAAGTAGAATAAAAATAAAAAGGAAAGTTCCAGAAAATTAAAACCGCAAGTTCAATCCCGAAACCACTATACCTTAACGATCTATTCGGAAATTAAATAAAAAAAGAAGTTTAACAGAAAAGTAAATTGAACAAAAATGGAAGTAGAATAAAAATAAAAATGAAAGTTGCATAAAATTAAAAATGGAAGTTCAATCGAAAAACCACTATACTTTAACGATCTATTTGGAAATTAAATAAAAAAGGAAGTTTAATAGAAAAGTAAATTGAATAAAAATGGAAGTTGAATAAAAATAAAAATGGAAGTTGCAGAAAATTAAATATGGAAGTTCAATCCAAAAACCACTATACCTTAACGATCAATTTGGAAATTAAATAAAAAAGGAAGTTTCATAGAAAAGTAAATTGCATAAAAATGGAAGTTGAATAAAAATAAAAATGGAAGTTGCAGAAAATTAAATATGGAAGTTCAATCCCGAAACCGCTACACCATAACGATCTATTTGGAAATTAAATAAAAAAGGAAGTTTAATAGAAAAAGTAAATTGAATTAAAATGGAAGTAGAAGAAAAATAAAAATGAAGGTTGCATAAAATTAAAAATGGAAGTTCAATCCAGAAACCACTATACCTTAACGATCTATTTGGAAATTAAATAAAAAAGAAAGTTTAATAGAAAAGTAAATTGAATAAAAATGCAATTTGAATAAAAATAAAAATGAAAGTTGCAGAAAATGAAATATGGAAGTTGAATCTAGAAACAATTATACCTTAACGATCTATTTGGAAATTAAATAAAAAAGGAAGTTTCATAGAAAAGTAAATTGAATAAAAATGGAAGTAGAATAAAAATAAAAAGGAAAGTTCCAGAAAATTAAAAACGGACGTTCAATCCCGAAACCACTATACCTTAACGATCTATTTGGAAATTAAATAAAAAAGGAAGTTTAACAGAAAAGTAAATTGAACAAAAATGGAAGTAGAATAAAAAGAAAAAAGAAAGTTGCATAACATTAAAAATGGAAGTTCAATCCAAAAACCATTATACGTTAACGATCTATTTGGAAATTAAATAAAAAATGAAGTTTAATAGAAAAGTAAATCGAATAAAAATGGACGTTGAATAAAATTGAAAATGAAAGTTGCATAAAATTAAATATGGAAGTTCAATCCAGAAACCACTATATCTTAACGATCTATTTGGAAATTCAATAAAAAAAGGAAGTTTAATAGAAAAGTAAATTGCATAAAAATGGAAGTTGAAGAAAATTAAAAATGAAAGTTGCATAAAATTAAATATGGAAGTTCAATCCAGAAACCACTATATCGTAACGATCTATTTGGAAATTAAATAAAAAAAGGAAGTTTAATAGAAAAGTAAATCGAATAAAAATGGAAGTTGAATGAAATTAAAAATGAAAGTTGCATAAAATTAAATATGGAAGTTCAATCCAGAAACCACTATAACTTAACGATCTATTTGGAAATTAAATAAAAAAGGAAGTTTAATAGAGAAGTAAATTGAATAAAAATGGAAGTGGAATAAAAATAAAAAGGAAAGTTCCAGAAAATTAAAAGCGGAAGTTCAATCCCGAAACCATTATACCTTAACGATCTATTTGGAAATTAAATAAAAAAGGAAGTTTAACAGAAAAGTAAATTGAACAAAAATGCAAGTAGAATAAAAATAAAAAAGAAAGTTGCATAAAATTAAAAATGGAAGTTCAATCCAAAAACCACTGTACTTTAACGATCTATTTGGAAATTAAATAAAAAAGTATGTTTAATAGAAAAGTAAATCAAATAAAAATGGAAGTTGAATAAAATTAAAAATGAAAGTTGCATAAAAATAAATATGGAAGTTCAATCCAGAAACCACTATACCTTAACGATCTATTTGGAAATTAAATAAAAAAGGAAGTTTAATAGAAAAGTAAATTGAATAAAAATGGAAGTTGAATAGAAATAAAAATGAAAGTTGCCTAAAATTAAACATGGAAGTTCAATCCCTAAAACACTATACCTTAACCATCTATTTGGAAATTAAATAAAAAAGGAAGTTTAATAGAAAGGTAAGTAGAATAAAAATGGAAGTTGAATAAAAATAAAAATGGAAGTTGCAGAAAATTAAATATGGAAGTTCAATCCAAAAACGACTATACCTTAACGATCTATTTGAAAATTAAATAAAAAAGGAAGTTTAATAGAAAAGTAAATTGCATAAAAATGGAAGTTGAATAAAAATAAAAATGAAAGTTGCAGAAAATTAAATATGGAAGTTCAATCCCGAAACCGCTATACCATAACGATCTATTCAGAAATTAAATAAAAAAGGAAGTTTAATAGAAAAAGTAAATTGAATTAAAATGGAAGTAGAATAAAAAGAAAATGAAGGTTCCATAAAATTAAAAATGGAAGTTCAATCCCGAAACCACTATACCTTAACGATCTATTTGGAAATTAAATAAAAAAGAAAGTTTAATAGAAAAGTAAATTGAATAAAAATGCAATTTGAATAAAAATAAAAATGAAAGTTGCAGAAAATGAAATATGGAAGTTCAATCCAGAAACCACTATACCTTAACGATCTATTTGGAAATTAAATAAAAAAGGAAGTTTCATAGAAAAGTACATTGAATAAAAATGGAAGTAGAATAAAAATAAAAAGGAAAGTTCCAGAAAATTAAAAGCGGAAGTTCAATCCCGAAACCACTATACCTTAACGATCTATTTGGAAATTAAATAAAAAAGGAAGTTTAATAGAGAAGTAAATTGAATAAAAATGGAAGTGGAATAAAAATAAAAAGGAAAGTTCCAGAAAATTAAAAGCGGAAGTTCAATCTCGAAACCACTATACCTTAACGATCTATTTGGAAATTAAATAAAAAAGGAAGTTTAACAGAAAAGTAAATTGAACAAAAATGCAAGTAGAATAAAAATAAAAAAGAAAGTTGCATAAAATTAAAAGTGGAAGTTCAATCCAAAAACCACTATACTTTAACGATCTATTTGGAAATTAAATAAAAAAGTATGTTTAATAGAAAAGTAAATAGAATAAAAATGGAAGTTGAATAAAATTAAAAATGAAAGTTGCATAAAAATAAATATGGAAGTTCAATCCAGAAACCACTATACCTTAACGATCTATTTGGAAATTAAATAAAAAAAAAGTTTAATAGAAAAGTAAATTGAATAAAAATGGAAGTTGAATAAAAATAAAAATGAAAGTTGCATAAAATTAAACATGGAAGTTCAATCCCAAAAACACTATACCTTAACCATCTATTTGGAAATTAAATAAAAAAGGAAGTTTAATAGAAAGGTAAATAGAATAAAAATGGAAGTTGAATAAAAATAAAAATGGAAGTTGCAGAAAATTAAATATGGAAGTTCAATCCGAAAACCACTATACCTTAACGATCTATTTGGAAATTAAATAAAAAAGGAAGTTTAATAGAAAAGTAAATTGCATAAAAATGGAAGTTGAATAAAAATAAAAATGGAAGTTGAAGAAAATTAAATATGGAAATTCAATCCAGAAACCACTATACCTTAATGATCTATTTGGAAATTAAATAAAAAAAGAAAGTTTAATAGAAAAGTAAATTGAATAAAAATGGAAGTTGAATAAAAATAAAAATGGAAGTTGCGGAAAATTAAATATGGAAGTTCAATCCAGAAACCACTATAACTTAACGATCTATTTGGAAATTAAATAAAAAAAGGAAGTTTAATAAAAAAGTAAATTGAATAAAAATGGAAGTTGAATAAAAACAAAAATGGAAGTTGCAGAAAATTAAATATGGAAGTGCAATCCAGAAACCACTATACCTTAACGATCTATTTGGAAATTAAATAAAAAAGGAAGTTTAATAGAAAAGTAAATTGCATAAAATGGAAGTAGAATAAAAATAAAAATGAAAGTTGCATAAAATCAAAAATGGAAGTTCAATCCAAAAACCACTATACTTTAACGATCTATTTGAAAATTAAATAAAAAAGGAAGTTTAATAGAAAAGTAAATTGAATAAAAATGGAAGTTCAATAAAAATAAAAATGGAAGTTGCAGAAAGTTAAATATGGAAGTTCAATCCAGAAACCACTATACCTTAACGATCTATTTGGAAATTAAATAAAAAAAGGAAGTTTAATAGAAAAGTAAATTGAATAAAAATGGAAGTTGAATAAAAATAAAAATGGAAGTTGCAGAAAATTAAATATGGAAGTTCAATCCAGAAACCACTATACCTTAACGATCAGTTTGGAAATTAAATAAAAAAGGAGGTTTAATAGAAAAGTAAATTACATAAAATGGAAGTAGAATAAAAATAAAAATGAAGTTCAAAAAATTAAAAATGGAAGTTCAATCGAAAAACCACTATACTTTAACGATCTATTTGGAACTTAAAAAAAAAACAAGTTTAATAGAAAAGTAAATTGAATAAAAATAGAAATTGAATAAAAATAAAAAATGAAGTTGCAGAAAATTAAATATGGAAGTTCAATCCAGAAACGACTATACCTTAACGATCCATTTGGAAATTAAATAAAAAAGGAAGTTTAATAGAAAAGTAAATTGCATAAATTGGAAGTAGAATAAAAATAAAAATGAAAGTTGTATAAAATTAAAAATGGAAGTTCTATAGCGATCCCGGGTTTACCCTTGTTGTATAGTGATCCAGACTTGTGTCTGTAGATGTTGGTAGTTGACTATTATCTTGTTTGCATCCTCTTTACTTCATATTTGAGTTATGGGATGCGTTGGGTGGGTTTGTTTCAGGTTGGTTGAGTTTAGAAACCAAAACTAGTTGCCCAGATTTTTGGCCTGTCCGCTCGAGCGTAGATGTTGGCGCTCGAGCGGGGAATACACCCATCCAGTATTTGTTGTGCAGTGTTGTTCGCTCGAGCGTAGGGTTGGGAGCTCGAGCGGAGGTCTGGTTCTGCAAAAGTGCTGAGCGAGTGCATTCTGCGCTCGAGCGGGAGGTTGGCCGCTCGAGCATAAGTCTGTGAGTGGCCGCTCGAGCGGGGTGTTTTACGCTCGAGCGGGAGACTGGGTTAAAGTCCCGAAATTGTGACTTTTCAAATCACTTTTTGCTTCCTCTTCTCTCTCTTACTTTTCTAAAAATCACCATTGTTGAGCCTCTCACTCTAGACTCTACCTTCTCTCTAGGTTTTGATCTAGTAGGAGTGATTTGCTCATCTTTGGCCTTTACAAAAAAGTTGTTGATCGTCGAGGGCTTCCTTTTGATCTGAAAATTTCGAGGTTTGGAGCATTTTGGTTTTGATCTTCATCTCCTTTGAGGCTCCGGGTTTGAGGTAGGGATATCCTACTCCTCTCTATGGATTTTGTCTTTAAATTTTGGTATTTTGAGATGTTGGGCTTGGTTTGGTAATTTTGTGAAAGTTTGGGGCTTTTGTGTAATTTTACAAAAGTGGGGTTTTATTCATAATAAACCTAGACGCATGTTTGGCATAGAAAAAAATGGAATGATTGTTGAATCATTGATGAAATTGGGACCTAAGGGTTGAAATAGTAATTATGGAAAATGGCCTAATTACATTGTTTAATTAATTGGGATAATTAATTGGTGAGAAATGAGGAAATGAAATGTTGATTGAATATCCATTTGTGCATTTATTTTCTGCTTTAGAAATAACTGCTTTGGACTATCGGTGGAGGATAGTCGAGATTGTTGTAGACAATGCAAGAGGATTAGGTAAACGGAAACTAATCAATGAAGTGTGTGTCATGGAACTTGACGGTTGATGGAATACATTAATTATATGTACTGAGGGATTGTATATAGAACCATTGTGTTTATATACGTTATGTGTAGAGGAGGAGATAGGGGATGTACTCCGCGGTTTAGGGGAAGATAGGGGATGTACCTCTAAACCGGATAGCGTTGGGAGAAGATAGGGGATGAACTCCGTAGATACAGCTCATATGCTTGTCTAGAGAAGTGAAGATAGAGCTCATATGCTTATCTTTGTGAAGTGTGGATATAGCTTATATGCTTATCTGTGGATATTGTTGTTATACATATCTGTTGTAGAATGTAGATTAGCTCATATGCTTATCTGAATGTGGGATATAGTTTTTATACATATCTGTGGAAATGATGATAGAGCTAGCATGCTTATCTGTTAAAAAAGGGAAAATGAAAGGTGACCTGGACTCATTAGTCGGTTGACATAAATGTGTGATTTATGAGGATGTATCAGTGTTGACCATCTATCAATTGCTAATATTTTAGTCATTGTTCATGGTTGGTTTAGTGTATTTCTATTGGGCTGTGGCTCACCCTATATGGGAATATCATTTTCAGGTGCAGGTAGCATGCCACCTCCAAGGACATAGCTTGGGAGGCTTGAGGCGGACCCAATGTTGTCATTTTACTTTTTGATCTATTGCATGTAAATACAAGCCAAGGGCTTAACGTGTATGAGTTAGTACTCTTTTGATGTAACCAAGTGTTAACTTGGAAAGCTGTAAGCCCGTAGGGCATTTTGGTTATGAGGTTAACATGTAACACTTTTGTAATGAAACACCGATGAATAGAAGAATGTTGTTATTTCATATGTTAATGAATGTTTTATTTGATGGGTTTATTGTTATTATTTTGAGGGCGTTACAACTTGGTATCAGAGCGTACCGGGTTCGAATACTTTGGGTACGTGGGAAGTGATTAGGATCACAATGGGTTTGTCTCGCTTGATAGAGACTTAGATGTAGTATCATATGCTATGTGCTTATTTGATAACATGCTTATGTGACTATGTGGGTATGGGATTTAGTTTCTAGGATGTTGATTGGATCCTTGGGTTTCTGGGAGTCTTGTTGGAAAAGCACTTGATCAATGCTATTTCTAACCGGAACTCTAGTAACGCCTCGGGACTATCATTATCCGGAAATGAAATTCGTAAGTGCTTATGTGTTTATGTGCTTATGTGGAGTGAATTACAGTTGTCCATGCATTAGGACGTGAGTGTTTAGTTTTGGCACATTTGTGAATGTGCTAATGTTCTGTGCTACCTTTATTAGGATGTCAGGACGAGGAAGAGGTGCTAGGCGTGGTAGGCCTGCGAGGCAGGAAGCACCGTTACCGGGGGAGATTCCGGCAGTGCAGGAGGGAGTTGGCCAGGCCAATGTGGCCGAGCCAGTGGGTCAGCAGGCCATGGGTGCCTTGGCTAGAGAGATAGCAGGAGCACTGGGTATTCTTAGAGCTGGGAATCAGGCCGCTGAGGCAGGGCCTTCTTTCTTGAAGAGGGAGTTCTTCCGGTGTAATCCGGATGAGTTTATTGGGGATCCGAAAGAGCCACTGAAGGCTGATGAGTGGCTAGAGCAAATGAGTAAAACGTTCGAGATGCTTGGCATTGAGGACGGAGCACTGAAAGTGACCTTAGCATCCTTCCAACTGAAGGGAGATGCGGGTCAATGGTGGAAGTACGAGAAGGCTCGTGTTGGTGGTACTTGGGAGGCGTTTGTAAATGCTTTCCAGGAGAGGTTTTTATCGGCAGTGGCTAGGGAGAAGCTGAGGGATCAGTTTAGCCGGCTTAATCAGCAGGGCTTGTCAGTGGCCGAGTTTGAGGCTACTTTTACCAGTCTGTCCAGGTTTGCACCGGAACTGGTGGCGTCTGAGGAACGCCGTTGCTATGAGTTCGAGCGGAAGCTGAGGCGGGGCCTCAAGTTGAGAGTTGGTGGGTCTTATATCCGAGAGTATAGACACCTAGTAGATGCTGCAGCTCATATGGAGCTTATGATGCAGGAGGAGGATGAGGGGCAGAGAGGCTCCAAGAGGAGCCAGGATAGTCCGGGTGATGGTAAGAGGCAGAGGGGTTCTAACCCTCAGCAGTCGCAGGGTGGTGTTGCTAGATCGACCTTCCCAGTGCCGAGTGCAGGCTCCGGGAGAGGTGGTCAGGGAGATTTCACCTGTTACAAGTGTGGCCAGCTGGGTCACAAGGTTTCTGTTTGCCCGCAGAAGGGCGGGGGTCAGAGAGCTGCTTCTTCTTCAGCTAGACCGCAGAGTCAGAGTTCGGGCAGGGGGCAGCCCTTGTCTTGTTATCAGTGTGGACAGCCTGGGCACCTGAAGAGGTTTTGCCCGCAGTTGAGTGCTACTTCGGGAGCGTCTGGTTCTAGGCAGACGCAGGGCTTTCGGCCAGCTCAGTCTGTGCAGGCCTCGAGGGCCAATCCGGGAGCTTCGTCATCCCAGTCTGTGCAGCAGTCGTTTGCTCCGAGAGGTGAGCAGGTAGACCAGGGGCCTACGGGGCGCGTGTATGCTGTTACCGCGCAGGATTTAGTACCAGCTCCATCAGTAGTGAGAGGTACTTTTCTGTTTTGCAACTCAGTTGCTAATGTATTGATAGACACGGGTGCATCTCATTCTTTTGTATCTGCTGCATTTGCATCTGTTTTGGAATTGGAGTTAGCACAGTTAACATCTCCTATTTGTGTGGTATCGCCTTTGGGTGGTGAGTTGATCCTGAAACAGGGTGTTAGGGGATGTGATATAGAAGTCGCCGATTATAGGCTTGCTTTTCCGTTTGTTGTCATGCCCATGAAGGGTTTTGATGTTATTTTGGGTATGGACTGGCTATCGTCATACCGGGCTGTTATCGATTGCTACCGCCAGAGGGTCACGTTATGTACCCTGAGCGGGGAGTGGTTCCATTTCTTGGGAGACCGGGTTGGTAGTGTTTTGCCACCGGGGTATGATTCGCGAGGGCGAAGTGAGCTTAGTGGTCTACTCGCTAGCTTTGAGAGTAGAGAGTGTGTTGAGACACAGATTGTGTTGCCGAGGGTGGTTTGTGAGTATTCGGATGTCTTTCCCGAAGATCTTGTTAGTTTGCCACCTCACCGAGAGATAGAGTTCTCTATTGATTTAGTGCCTGGCACGGCGCCGATTTCTATGGCACCTTACCGTTTTGCTCCAGCAGAGTTGGTTGAGTTGAAAGTTCAGCTCCAGGAATTGCTCGATAAGGGCTTTATTCGTCCTAGTGTTTCGCCGTGGGGAGCACCGGCCCTCTTTGTTAAAAAGAAAGATGGTGCCTTGAGATTGTGTATTGACTACCGGAAGTTGAATCGGGCTACGGTTAAGAATAAGTACCCTATGCCCCGTATCGATGATTTGTTTGACCAGTTGAAGGGTTCCCGTTGTTTCTCTAAGATAGATTTGAGATCGGGTTACCACCAGTTGAGGGTCAGGGAAGAGGATATTCTGAAGACGGCATTCCGCACGCGGTATGGCCATTATGAGTTTCTGGTGATGCCATTCGGGCTTACCAATGCACCGGCAGTCTTTATGGACTTGATGAACCGGATTTTCCGGGAGTTCTTAGACCGATTTGTGGTCGTCTTCGTGGACGACATCCTTATCTATTCGCCTTCTGAGAAGGAGCACGAGGAACACTTGAGAGTGGTGCTTGAGTTACTTAGAGCCCATAGGCTGTATGCCAAGTTTGGGAAGTGTGAGTTCTGGCTAAGGGAAGTTAAATTCTTAGGCCACGTGGTATCCGGGGAAGGGGTGTCTGTTGATACATCCAAGGTTGAGGCAGTGCAAGATTGGGCACAGCCTAAGAGTGTGTTCGAGATCCGCAGTTTTCTGGGATTAGCTGGGTATTACCGTCGGTTTGTGAAAGAGTTCTCCAGGCTAGCGTCACCGTTGACTAGACTGACTCGGAAGGGAGTCAAGTTTGTGTGGAGTGAGACTTGTGAAAAGTCGTTCCAAGAGCTGAAAGTTAGATTAACCACCGCTCCGATGTTAATTATTCCGGAGAGAGGGTTGGGTTATGCGGTTTATTGTGATGCCTCACGAGAGGGTTTGGGTTGTGTGTTGATGCAAGAGGGGAAAGTAGTAGCTTATGGCTCACGTCAGTTGAAAATACACGAGAAGAATTACTCTACTCACGATCTAGAGTTAGCGGCTGTGATCTTTGCCTTGAAAATCTGGAGGCATTACCTTTATGGTGAGAAGTTCGAGGTGTTCTCGGACCATAAGAGTTTGAAGTATCTGTTTACACAGAGAGACTTGAATTTGAGGCAGAGGAGATGGATGGAGTTCATCGAGGATTATGATTTTGAGTTGCATTATCATCCGGGAAAGGCCAATGTTGTGGCCGATGCCCTTAGTAGGAAATCCATTAGTGATGTAGCTAGTATAGCCATCCGGGAATGGGAGATGTTGGGAGCACTTGGTGAGTTTGATTTGCTACTGGGCGAATCTGTTGAGGCTGCGGCCTTGTTTTCTGTTGTTGCACAACCTACACTTGTGATTAGAGTGTTAGAGGCACAGAGAGGTGACCTTGATGTAGAGTCCCTCCGAGAGAAGATCTCCAGCGGGAAAGTTGAGAAGGGTTTGACGGTGTATCCCGACCTGAGTGTGAGATACCGAGACCGTTTGTTTGTACCGGAGTCTTGCCGAGAGGAGGTACTCCGAGAGTTTCACCATTCGCGCCTTGCGGTGCATCCGGGAGGTACTAAGATGTATCAGGATTTGGGCCGCCAGTTTTGGTGGCGGGGTATGAAGAGAGATGTGGCGGTTTTCGTATCGAAGTGCCTTACTTGCCAGCAAGTGAAGGCCGAACATCAGAGGCCAGCGGGTTTGTTGCAACCCTTGCCTATTGCCGAGTGGAAGTGGGAGCATATCACTATGGATTTCGTTGTAGGTCTTCCGAGGACTCAGCGGGGTAGTGATGCTATTTGGGTGGTTGTAGACCAGTTGACTAAGTCGGCCCATTTCATTCCTATGCGCGTGAGAGATTCGGTGGATCATCTTGCCGATTTGTATGTTCGGGACGTAGTGAGATTGCACGGGGTCCCAGTGACGATTGTCTCAGATAGAGACCCTCGTTTTACTGCTAGGTTGTGGCAGAGTTTGCAGAGTGCCTTGGGCACTAAGTTGACCTTTAGTACGGCCTATCATCCTCAGACTGATGGACAGTCCGAGCGTACTATTCAGATCCTCGAGGATATGCTTCGGGGTTGTGTCCTGGACTTCAGTGGGACGTGGGAGAGGCACTTACCCTTGGTAGAGTTTGCCTACAACAACAGTTTTCAGTCTAGCATCGGTATGGCACCGTTTGAGGCCTTGTATGGCCGACCGTGTAGGTCTCCAGTTTGTTGGGCCGAGGTGGGTGATGCACCTTTGTTGGGTCCGGAGTTGGTTAGGGAGACGACGGAGAAAGTTGAGCTTATCCGCAGGAGGCTTGTTACAGCCCAGAGTCGGCAAAAGAGTTATGCCGACCGTAGGAGGAGACCTTTGGCGTTTGAGGTAGGTGACCATGTTTTTCTGAAGATATCACCTAGGCGAGGTCTGATGAGGTTTGGGAAGAGTGGGAAGTTATCCCCTCGGTTTATTGGTCCTTTTGAAATCCTTGAGAGGATTGGTGAGGTTGCTTATCGGTTAGCCTTACCGCCGCAGTTGTCCGGGGTGCATGACGTATTTCATGTGAGTATGCTTCGGAAGTATGAGCCAGATCCATCACATGTGCTGGATTGGAGCGATTTAGAGGTAGATGAGGATGCCTCGTATGAGGAGAGACCGGTTCGGGTCTTGGACAGGCGGGATCAGGTCCTGCGTGGCAAGACCATTCCTTTGGTGAAAGTCTTGTGGAAACATCACGGAGTGGAGGAAGCCACTTGGGAACGTGAGTTGGAAGTCCGAGAGAAATATCCGGACTTGTTTGTTGATATGTAATTTTGTGTTTAAATTTTGCATTTTGTTGAACTTAAGAGCTTTTATATATGTCTTAAGTTGTGAAACATTGAAAATGTTTGGTTTATTGGAAGTATGTTTTGGAAACTTGCCTCATATGGAAGTTGATTGTAACATGGTATATGTTGAATATATTGTTGAAATTGGAAAGATAATGCATAATGTGGATGCATGTTAATAATACATATGTTATTTACATATTGTGATATGTCTCTTGTTAAAGGGATGGGATGACCGGTAATGGGTCGAATTGTTGAATGTTAAAATGTAACATTGTTTAAAATGGAGGAAAACTTGTTTTTGAAAACTTGTGTTTAATTTCGGGGACGAAATTCTTTAAGGGGGGGAGGTTATAGCGATCCCGGGTTTACCCTTGTTGTATAGTGATCCAGACTTGTGTCTGTAGATGTTGGTAGTTGACTATTATCTTGTTTGCATCCTCTTTACTTCATATTTGAGTTATGGGATGCGTTGGGTGGGTTTGTTTCAGGTTGGTTGAGTTTAGAAACCAAAACTAGTTGCCCAGATTTTTGGCCTGTCCGCTCGAGCGTAGATGTTGGCGCTCGAGCGGGGAATACACCCATCCAGTATTTGTTGTGCAGTGTTGTTCGCTCGAGCGTAGGGTTGGGAGCTCGAGCAGAGGTCTGGTTCTGCAAAAGTGCTGAGCGAGTGCATTCTGCGCTCGAGCGGGAGGTTGGCCGCTCGAGCATAAGTCTGTGAGTGGCCGCTCGAGCGGGGTGTTTTACGCTCGAGCGGGAGACTGGGTTAAAGTCCCGAAATTGTGACTTTTCAAATCACTTTTTGCTTTCTCTTCTCTCTCTTACTTTTCTAAAAATCACCATTGTTGAGCCTCTCACTCTAGACTCTACCTTCTCTCTAGGTTTTGATCTAGTAGGAGTGATTTGCTCATCTTTGGCCTTTACAAAAAAGTTGTTGATCGTCGAGGGCTTCCTTTTGATCTGAAAATTTCGAGGTTTGGAGCATTTTGGTTTTGATCTTCATCTCCTTTGAGGCTCCGGGTTTGAGGTAGGGATATCCTACTCCTCTCTATGGATTTTGTCTTTAAATTTTGGTATTTTGAGATGTTGGGCTTGGTTTGGTAATTTTGTGAAAGTTTGGGGCTTTTGTGTAATTTTACAAAAGTGGGGTTTTATTCATAATAAACCTAGACGCATGTTTGGCATAGAAAAAAATGGAATGATTGTTGAATCATTGATGAAATTGGGACCTAAGGGTTGAAATAGTAATTATGGAAAATGGCCTAATTACATTGTTTAATTAATTGGGATAATTAATTGGTGAGAAATGAGGAAATGAAATGTTGATTGAATATCCATTTGTGCATTTATTTTCTGCTTTAGAAATAACTGCTTTGGACTATCGGTGGAGGATAGTCGAGATTGTTGTAGACAATGCAAGAGGATTAGGTAAACGGAAACTAATCAATGAAGTGTGTGTCATGGAACTTGACGGTTGATGGAATACATTAATTATATGTACTGAGGGATTGTATATAGAACCATTGTGTTTATATACGTTATGTGTAGAGGAGGAGATAGGGGATGTACTCCGCGGTTTAGGGGAAGATAGGGGATGTACCTCTAAACCGGATAGCGTTGGGAGAAGATAGGGGATGAACTCCGTAGATACAGCTCATATGCTTGTCTAGAGAAGTGAAGATAGAGCTCATATGCTTATCTTTGTGAAGTGTGGATATAGCTTATATGCTTATCTGTGGATATTGTTGTTATACATATCTGTTGTAGAATGTAGATTAGCTCATATGCTTATCTGAATGTGGGATATAGTTTTTATACATATCTGTGGAAATGATGATAGAGCTAGCATGCTTATCTGTTAAAAAAGGGAAAATGAAAGGTGACCTGGACTCATTAGTCGGTTGACATAAATGTGTGATTTATGAGGATGTATCAGTGTTGACCATCTATCAATTGCTAATATTTTAGTCATTGTTCATGGTTGGTTTAGTGTATTTCTATTGGGCTGTGGCTCACCCTATATGGGAATATCATTTTCAGGTGCAGGTAGCATGCCACCTCCAAGGACATAGCTTGGGAGGCTTGAGGCGGACCCAATGTTGTCATTTTACTTTTTGATGTATTGCATGTAAATACAAGCCAAGGGCTTAACGTGTATGAGTTAGTACTCTTTTGATGTAACCAAGTGTTAACTTGGAAAGCTGTAAGCCCGTAGGGCATTTTGGTTATGAGGTTAACATGTAACACTTTTGTAATGAAACACCGATGAATAGAAGAATGTTGTTATTTCATATGTTAATGAATGTTTTATTTGATGGGTTTATTGTTATTATTTTGAGGGCGTTACAAGTTCAATCCAAAAACGACTATACTTTATTGATCTATTTGGAAATTAAATAAGAAAGGAAGTTTAATAGAAAAGTAAATTGAATAAAAATGGAAGTTGAATAAAAATAAAAATGGAAGTTGCAGAAAATTAAATATGGAAGTTCAATCCAAAAACCACTGTACCTTAGCGATCTATTTGGAAATTAAATAAAAAAGGAGGTTTAATAGAAAAGTAAATTGCATAAAAATGGAAGTTGAATAAAAATAAAAATGAAAGTTGCAGAAAATTAATTATGGAAGTTTAATCCCGAAGCCACTATACCTTAACGATCTATTTGGAAATTAAATAAAAAAAGAAGTTTAATAGAAAAAGTAAATTAAATTAAAATGGAAGTAGAATAAAAATAAAAATGAAGGTTGCATAAAATTAAAAATGGAAGTTCAATCCAGAAACCACTATACCTTAACGATCTATTTGGAAATTAAATAAAAGAGAAAGTTTAATAGAAAAGTAAATTGAATAAAAATGGAATTTGAATAAAAATAAAAATGAAAGTTGCAGAAAATGAAATATGGAAGTTGAATCCAGAAACCACTATACCTTAACGATCTATTTGGAAATTAAATAAAAAAGGAAGTTTAATAGAAAAGTAAATTGAATAAAAATGGAAGTAGAATAAAAATAAAGAGGAAAGCTCCAGAAAATTAAAAGCGGAAGTTCAATCCCGAAACCACTATACCTTAACGATCTATTTGGAAATTAAATAAAAAGGGGAGTTTAACAGAAAAGTAAATTGAACAAAAATGGAAGTAGAATAAAAATAAAAAAGAAAGTTGCATAAAATTAAAAATGGAAGTTGAATCCAAAAACAACTATACTTTAACGATCTATTTGGAAATTAAATAAAAAATGAAGTTTAATAGAAAAGTAAATCGAATAAAAATGGAATTTGATTAAAATTGAAAATGAAAGTTGCATAAAATTAAATATGGAAGTTCAATCCAGAAACCACTATATCTTAACGATCTATTTGGAAATTAAATAAAAAAAAGGAAGTTTAATAGAAAAGTAAATTGCATAA
Organism: Camellia sinensis; assembly: GCF_055761805.1. Classification (NCBI taxonomy): domain Eukaryota; kingdom Viridiplantae; phylum Streptophyta; class Magnoliopsida; order Ericales; family Theaceae; genus Camellia; species Camellia sinensis. The sequence continues at coordinate 33,638,571 of NW_028128987.1, forward strand.
AAATGGAAGTTGAAGAAAATTAAAAATGAAAGTTGCATAAAATTAAATATGGAAGTTCAATCCAAAAACCACTATACTTTAACGATCTATTTGGAAATTAAATAAAAAATGAAGTTTAATAGAAAAGTAAATCGAATAAAAATGGAAGGTGAACGAAATTAAAAATGAAAGTTGCATAAAATTAAATATGGAAGTTCAATCCAGAAACCACTATACCTTAACGATCTATTTGGAAATTAAATAAAAAAGGAAATTTAATAGAAAAGTAAAGTGAATAAATATGGAAGTAGAATAAAAATAAAAAGGAAAGTTCCAGAAAATTAAAAGCGGAAGTTCAATCCCGAAACCACTATACCTTAACGATCTATTTGGAAATTAAATAAAAAAGGAAGTTTAACAGAAAAGTAAATTGAACAAAAATGCAAGTAGACTAAAAATAAAAAAGAAAGTTGCATAAAATTAAAAATGGAAGTTCAATCCAAAAACCACTATACTTTAACGATCTATTTGGAAATTAAATAAAAAAGAAAGTTTAATAGAAAAGTAAATCGAATAAAAATGGAAGTTGAATAAAATTAAAAATGAAAGTTGCATAAAAATAAATATAGAAGTTCAATGCAGAAACCACTATATCTTAACGATCTATTTGGAAATTAAATAAAAAAGGAAGTTTAATAGAAAAGTAAATTGAATAAAAATGGAAGTTGAATAAAAATAAAAATGAAAGTTGCATAAAATTAAACATGGAAGTTCAATCCCAAAAACACTATACCTTAACCACCTATTTGGAAATTAAATAAAAAAGGAAGTTTAATAGGAAGGTAAATAGAATAAAAATGGAAGTTGAATAAAAATAAAAATGGAAGTTGCAGAAAATTAAATATGGAAGTTCAATCCAAAAACCACTATACCTTAACGATCTATTTGGAAATTAAATAAAAAAGGAAGTTTAATAGAAAAGTAAATTGCATAAAAATAGAAGTTGAATAAAATAAATATGAAAGTTGCAGAAAATTAAATATGGATGTTCAATCCCGAAACCGCTATACCATAACGATCTATTTGGAAATTAAACAAAAAAGGAAGTTTAATAGAAAAAGTATGTTGAATTAAAATGGAAGTAGAATAAAAATGAAAATGAAGGTTGCATAAAATTAAAAATGGAAGTTCAATCCAGAAACCACAATACCTTAACGATCTATTTGGAAATTAAATAAAAAAGAAAGTTTAATAGAAAAGTAAATTGAATAAAAATGCAATTTGAATAAAAATAAAAATGAAAGTTGCAGAAAATGAAATATGGAAGTTCAATCCAGAAACCACTATACCTTAACGATCTATTTGGAAATTAAATAAAATAGGAAGTTTCATAGAAAAGTAAATTGAATAAAAATGGAAGTAGAATAAAAATAAAGAGGAAAGTTCCAGAAAATTAAAAGCGGAAGTTCAATCCCGAAACCACTATACCTTAACGATCTGTTTGGAAATTAAATAAAAAAGAAAGTTTAACAGAAAAGTAAATTGAACAAAAATGGAAGTTGAACAAAAATAAAAATGAAAGTTGCAAAAAATTAAACATGGAAGTTCAATCCCAAAAACACTATACCTTAACCATCTATTTGGAAATTAAATAAAAAAGGAAGTTTAATAGAAAGGTAAATTGAATAAAAATGGAAGTTGAATAAAAATAAAAATGGAAGTTGCAGAAAATTAAATATGGAAGTTCAATCCAAAAACCACTATACCTTAACGATCTATTTGGAAATTAAATAAAAAAGGAAGTTTAATAGAAAAGTAAATTGCATAAAAATGGAAGTTGAATAAAAATAAAAATGAAAGTTGCAGAAAATGAAATATGGAAGTTCAATCCCGAAACCGCTATACCATAACGATCTATTTGGAAATTAAATAAAAAATGAAGTTTAATAGAAAAAGTAAATTGAATAAAAATGGAAGTAGAATAAAAATAAAGAGGAAAGTTCCAGAAAATTAAAAGCGGAAGTTCAATCCCGAAACCATTATACCTTAACGATCTATTTGGAAATTAAATAAAAAAGGAAGTTTAACAGAAAAGTAAATTGAACAAAAATGGAAGTAGAATAAAAATAAAAAAGAAAGTTGCATAAAATTAAAAATGGAAGTTGAATCCAATAACAACTATACTTTAACGATCTATTTGGAAATTAAATAAAAAATGAAGTTTAATAGAAAAGTAAATCGAATAAAAATGGAATTTGAATAAAATTGAAAATGAAAGTTGCATAAAATTAAATATGGAAGTTTAATCCAGAAACCACTATATCTTAACGATCTATTTGGAAATTAAATAAAAAAAGGAAGTTTAATAGAAAAGTAAATTGCATAAAAATGGAAGTTGAAGAAAATTAAAAATGAAAGTTGCATAAAATTAAATATTGAAGTTCAATCCAAAAACCACTATACTTTAACGATCTGTTTGGAAATTAAATAAAAAATGAAGTTTAATAGAAAAGTAAATCGAATAAAAATGGAAGTTGAACGAAATTAAAAATGAAAGTTGCATAGAATTAAATATGGAAGTTCAATCCAGAAACCACAATACCTTAACGATCTATTTGGAAATTAAATAAAAAAGGAAATTTAATAGAAAAGTAAAGTGAATAAAAATGGAAGTAGAATAAAAATAAAAAGGAAAGTTGCAGAAAATTAAAAGCGGAAGTTCAATCCCGAAACCACTATACCTTAACGATCTATTTGGAAATTAAAAAAAAAAGGAAGTTTAGCAGAAAAGTAAATTGAACAAAAATGGAAGTAGAATAAAAATAAAAAAGAAAGCTACATAAAATTAAAAATGGAAGTTCAATCCAAAAACCACTATACTTTGACGATCTATTTGGAAATTAAATAAAAAAGAAAGTTTAATAGAAAAGTAAATCGAATAAAAATGGAAGTTGAATAAAATTAAGAATGAAAGTTGCATAAAAATAAATATGGAAGTTCAATCCAGAAACCACTATACCTTAACGATCTATTTGGAAATTAAATAAAAAAGGAAGTTTAATACAAAAGTAAATTGAATAAAACTGGAAGTTGAATAAAAATAAAAATGAAAGTTGCATAAAATTAAACATGGAAGTTCAATCCCAAAAACACTATACTTTAACCATCTATTTGGAAATTAAATAAAAAAGGAAGTTTAATAGAAAGGTAAATAGAATAATAATGGAAGTTGAATAAAAATAAAAATGGAAGTTGCAGAAAATTAAATATGGAAGTTCAATCCAAAAACCACTATACCTTAACGATCTATTTGGAAATTAAATAAAAAAGGAAGTTTAATAGAAAAGTAAATTGCATAAAAATGGAAGTTGAATAAAAATAAAAATGAAAGTTGCAGAAAATTAAATATGGAAGTTCAATCCCGAAACCGCTATACCATAACGATCTATTTGGAAATTAAATAAAAAAGGAAGTTTAATAGAAAAAGTAAATTGAATTAAAATGGAAGTAGAATAAAAATGAAAATGAAGGTTGCATAAAATTAAAAATGAAAGTTCAATCCAGAAACCACTATACCTTAACGATCTATTTGGAAATTAAATAAAAAAGAAAGTTTAATAGAAAAGTAAATTGAATAAAAATGCAATTTGAATAAAAATAAAAATGAAAGTTGCAGAAAATGAAATATGGAATTTCAATCCAGAAACCACTATACCTTAACGATCTATTTGGAAATTAAATAAAATAGGAAGTTTCATAGAAAAGTAAATTGAATAAAAATGGAAGTAGAATAAAAATAAAAAGGAAAGTTCCTGAAAATTAAAAGCGGAAGTTCAATCCCGAAACCACTATACCTTAACGATCTATTTGGAAATTAAATAAAAAAGGAAGTTTAACAGAAAAGTAAATTGAACAAAAATGGAAGTAGAATAAAAATAAAAAAGAAAGTTGCATAAAATTAAAAATGGAAGTTCAATCCAAAAACCATTATACGTTAACGCTCTATTTGGAAATTAAATAAAAAATGAAGTTTAAGAGAAAAGTAAATCGAATAAAAATGGAAGTTGAATAAAATTGAAAATGAAAGTTGCATAAAATTAAATATGGAAGTTCAATCCAGAAACCACTATATCTTAACGATCTATTTGGAAATTAAATAAAAAAAGGAAGTTTAATAGAAAAGTAAATTGCATAAAAATGGAAGTTGAAGAAAAATAAAAATGAAAGTTGTAGAAAATTAAATATGGAAGTTCAATCCAAAAACCACTATACTTTAACGATCTATTTGGAAATTAAATAAAAAAGGAAGTTTAATAGAAAAGTAAATTGAATAAAAATGAAGGTAGAATAAAAATAAAGAGGAAAGTTCCAGAAAATTAAAAGCGGAAGTTCTATCCCGAAAACACTATACCTTAACGATCTATTTGGATATTAAATAAAAAAGGAAGTTTAACAGAAAAGTAAATTGAACAAAAATGGAAGTAGAATAAAAATAAAAAAGAAAGTTGCATAAAATTAAAAATGGAAGTTGAATCCAAAAACCACTATACTTTAACGATCTATTTGGAAATTAAATAAAAAATGAAGTTTAATAGAAAAGTAAATCGAATAAAAATGGAATTTGAATAAAATTGAAAATGTAAGTTGCATAAAATTAAATATGGAAGTTCAATCCAGAAACCACTATATCTTAACGATCTATTTGGAAATTAAATAAAAAAAGGAAGTTTAATAGAAAAGTAAATTGCATAAAAATGGAAGTTGAAGAAAATTAAAAATGAAAGTTGCATAAAATTAAATATGGAAGTTCAATCCAAAAACCACTATATTTTAACGATCTATTTGGAAATTAAATAAAAAAATGAAGTTTAATAGAAAAGTAAATCGAATAAAAATGGAAGTTGAATGAAATTAAAAATAAAGTTGCATAAAATTAAATATGGAAGTTTAATCCAGAAACCACTATACCTTAACGATCTATTTTGAAATTAAATAAAAAAGGAAGTTTAATAGAAAAGTAAATTGAATAAAAATGGAAGTAGAATAAAAATAAAAAGGAAAGTTCCAGAAAATTAAAAGCGGAAGTTCAATCCCGAAACCACTATACTTTAACGATCTATTTGGAAATTAAATAAAAAAGGAAGTTTAACAGAAAAGTAAATTGAACAAAAATGCAAGTAGAATAAAAATAAAAAAGAAAGTTGCATAAAATTAAAAATGGAAGTTCAATCCAAAAACCACTATACTTTAACGATCTATTTGGAAATTAAATAAAAAAGTAAGTTTAATAGAAAAGTAAATCGAATAAAAATGGAAGTTGAATAAAATTAAAAATGAAAGTTGCATAAAAATAAATATGCAAGTTCAATCCAGAAACCACTATACCTTAACGATCTATTTGGAAATTAAATAAAAAAGGAAGTTTAATAGAAAAGTAAATTGAATAAAAATGGAAGTTGAATAAAAATAAAAATGAAAGTTGCATAAAATTAAACATGGAAGTTCAATCCCGAAACCACTATACCTTAACGATCTATTTGGAAATTAAATAAAAAAGGAAGTTTAACAGAAAAGTAAATTGAACAAAAATGGAAGTAGAATAAAAATAAAAAAGAAAGTTGCATAAAATTAAAAATGGAAGTTCAATCCAAAAACCATTATACGTTAACGCTCTATTTGGAAATTAAATAAAAAATGAAGTTTAAGAGAAAAGTAAATCGAATAAAAATGGAAGTTGAATAAAATTGAAAATGAAAGTTGCATAAAATTAAATATGGAAGTTCAATCCAGAAACCACTATATCTTAACGATCTATTTGGAAATTAAATAAAAAAAGGAAGTTTAATAGAAAAGTAAATTGCATAAAAATGGAAGTTGAAGAAAAATAAAAATGAAAGTTGCAGAAAATTAAATATGGAAGTTCAATCCAAAAACCACTATACTTTAACGATCTATTTGGAAATTAAATAAAAAAGGAAGTTTAATAGAAAAGTAAATTGAATAAAAATGAAAGTAGAATAAAAATAAAGAGGAAAGTTCCAGAAAATTAAAAGCGGAAGTTCTATCCCGAAAACACTATACCTTAACGATCTATTTGGATATTAAATAAAAAAGGAAGTTTAACAGAAAAGTAAATTGAACAAAAATGGAAGTAGAATAAAAATAAAAAAGAAAGTTGCATAAAATTAAAAATGGAAGTTGAATCCAAAAACCACTATACTTTAACGATCTATTTGGAAATTAAATAAAAAATGAAGTTTAATAGAAAAGTAAATCGAATAAAAATGGAATTTGAATAAAATTGAAAATGTAAGTTGCATAAAATTAAATATGGAAGTTCAATCCAGAAACCACTATATCTTAACGATCTATTTGGAAATTAAATAAAAAAAGGAAGTTTAATAGAAAAGTAAATTGCATAAAAATGGAAGTTGAAGAAAATTAAAAATGAAAGTTGCATAAAATTAAATATGGAAGTTCAATCCAAAAACCACTATACTTTAACGATCTATTTGGAAATTAAATAAAAAATGAAGTTTAATAGAAAAGTAAATCGAATAAAAATGGAAGTTGAATGAAATTAAAAATAAAGTTGCATAAAATTAAATATGGAAGTTTAATCCAGAAACCACTATACCTTAACGATCTATTTTGAAATTAAATAAAAAAGGAAGTTTAATAGAAAAGTAAATTGAATAAAAATGGAAGTAGAATAAAAATAAAAAGGAAAGTTCCAGAAAATTAAAAGCGGAAGTTCAATCCCGAAACCACTATACTTTAACGATCTATTTGGAAATTAAATAAAAAAGGAAGTTTAACAGAAAAGTAAATTGAACAAAAATGCAAGTAGAATAAAAATAAAAAAGAAAGTTGCATAAAATTAAAAATGGAAGTTCAATCCAAAAACCACTATACTTTAACGATCTATTTGGAAATTAAATAAAAAAGTAAGTTTAATAGAAAAGTAAATCGAATAAAAATGGAAGTTGAATAAAATTAAAAATGAAAGTTGCATAAAAATAAATATGGAAGTTCAATCCAGAAACCACTATACCTTAACGATCTATTTGGAAATTAAATAAAAAAGGAAGTTTAATAGAAAAGTAAATTGAATAAAAATGGAAGTTGAATAAAAATAAAAATGAAAGTTGCATAAAATTAAACATGGAAGTTCAATCCCCAAAACACTATACCTTAACCATCTATTTGGAAATTAAATAAAAAAGGAAGTTTAATAGAAAGGTAAATTGAATAAAAATGGAAGTTGAATAAAAATAAAAATGGAAGTTGCAGAAAATTAAATATGGAAGTTCAATCCAAAAACCACTATACCTTAACGATCTATTTGGAAATTAAATAAAAAAGGAAGTTTAATAGAAAAGTAAATTGCATAAAAATGGAAGTTGAATAAAAATAAAAATGAAAGTTGTAGAAAATTAAATATGGAAGTTCAATCCCGAAACCGCTATACCATAACGATCTATTTGGAAATTAAATAAAAAAGGAAGTTTAATAGAAAAAGTAAATTGAATTAAAATGGAAGTAGAATAAAAATGAAAATGAAGGTTGCATAAAATTAAAAATGAAAGTTCAATCCAGAAACCACTATACCTTAACGATCTATTTGGAAATTAAATAAAAAAGAAAGTTTAATAGAAAAGTAAATTGAATAAAAATGCAATTTGAATAAAAATAAAAATGAAAGTTGCAGAAAATGAAATATGGAAGTTCAATCCAGAAACCACTATACCTTAACGATCTATTTGGAAATTAAATAAAATAAGAAGTTTCATAGAAAAGTAAATTGAATAAAAATGGAAGTAGAATAAAAATAAAAAGGAAAGTTCCTGAAAATTAAAAGCGGAAGTTCAATCCCGAAACCACTATACCTTAACGATCTATTTGGAAATTAAATAAAAAAGGAAGTTTAACAGAAAAGTAAATTGAACAAAAATGGAAGTAGAATAAAAATAAAAAAGAAAGTTGCATAAAATTAAAAATGGAAGTTCAATCCAAAAACCATTATACGTTAACGCTCTATTTGGAAATTAAATAAAAAATGAAGTTTAATAGAAAAGTAAATCGAATAAAAATGGAAGTTGAATAAAATTGAAAATGAAAGTTGCATAAAATTAAATATGGAAGTTCAATCCAGAAACCACTATATCTTAACGATCTATTTGGAAATTAAATAAAAAAAGGAAGTTTAATAGAAAAGTAAATTGCATAAAAATGGAAGTTGAAGAAAAATAAAAATGAAAGTTGCAGAAAATTAAATATGGAAGTTCAATCCAAAAACCACTATACTTTAACGATCTATTTGGAAATTAAATAAAAAAGGAAGTTTAATAGAAAAGTAAATTGAATAAAAATGAAAGTAGAATAAAAATAAAGAGGAAAGTTCCAGAAAATTAAAAGCGGAAGTTCTATCCCGAAAACACTATACCTTAACGATCTATTTGGATATTAAATAAAAAAGGAAGTTTAACAGAAAAGTAAATTGAACAAAAATGGAAGTAGAATAAAAATAAAAAAGAAAGTTGCATAAAATTAAAAATGGAAGTTGAATCCAAAAACCACTATACTTTAACGATCTATTTGGAAATTAAATAAAAAATGAAGTTTAATAGAAAAGTAAATCGAATAAAAATGGAATTTGAATAAAATTGAAAATGTAAGTTGCATAAAATTAAATATGGAAGTTCAATCCAGAAACCACTATATCTTAACGATCTATTTGGAAATTAAATAAAAAAAGGAAGTTTAATAGAAAAGTAAATTGCATAAAAATGGAAGTTGAAGAAAATTAAAAATGAAAGTTGCATAAAATTAAATATGGAAGTTCAATCCAAAAACCACTATATTTTAACGATCTATTTGGAAATTAAATAAAAAATGAAGTTTAATAGAAAAGTAAATCGAATAAAAATGGAAGTTGAATGAAATTAAAAATGAAAGTTGCATAAAATTAAATATGGAAGTTTAATCCAGAAACCACTATACCTTAACGATCTATTTTGAAATTAAATAAAAAAGGAAGTTTAATAGAAAAGTAAATTGAATAAAAATGCAAGTAGAATAAAAATAAAAAGGAAAGTTCCAGAAAATTAAAAGCGGAAGTTCAATCCCGAAACCACTATACTTTAACGATCTATTTGGAAATTAAATAAAAAAGGAAGTTTAACAGAAAAGTAAATTGAACAAAAATGCAAGTAGAATAAAAATAAAAAAGAAAGTTGCATAAAATTAAAAATGGAAGTTCAATCCAAAAACCACTATACTTTAACGATCTATTTGGAAATTAAATAAAAAAGTAAGTTTAATAGAAAAGTAAATCGAATAAAAATGGAAGTTGAATAAAATTAAAAATGAAAGTTGCATAAAAATAAATATGGAAGTTCAATCCAGAAACCACTATACCTTAACGATCTATTTGGAAATTAAATAAAAAAGGAAGTTTAATAGAAAAGTAAATTGAATAAAAATGGAAGTTGAATAAAAATAAAAATGAAAGTTGCATAAAATTAAACATGGAAGTTCAATCCCCAAAACACTATACCTTAACCATCTATTTGGAAATTAAATAAAAAAGGAAGTTTAATAGAAAGGTAAATTGAATAAAAATGGAAGTTGAATAAAAATAAAAATGGAAGTTGCAGAAAATTAAATATGGAAGTTCAATCCAAAAACCACTATACCTTAACGATCTATTTGGAAATTAAATAAAAAAGGAAGTTTAATAGAAAAGTAAATTGCATAAAAATGGAAGTTGAATAAAAATAAAAATGAAAGTTGTAGAAAATTAAATATGGAAGTTCAATCCCGAAACCGCTATACCATAACGATCTATTTGGAAATTAAATAAAAAAGGAAGTTTAATAGAAAAAGTAAATTGAATTAAAATGGAATTAGAATAAAAATGAAAATGAAGGTTGCATAAAATTAAAAATGAAAGTTCAATCCAGAAACCACTATACCTTAACGATCTATTTGGAAATTAAATAAAAAAGAAAGTTTAATAGAAAAGTAAATTGAATAAAAATGCAATTTGAATAAAAATAAAAATGAAAGTTGCAGAAAATGAAATATGGAAGTTCAATCCAGAAACCACTATACCTTAACGATCTATTTGGAAATAAAATAAAATAGGAAGTTTCATAGAAAAGTAAATTGAATAAAAATGGAAGTAGAATAAAAATAAAAAGGAAAGTTCCTGAAAATTAAAAGCGGAAGTTCAATCCCGAAACCACTATACCTTAACGATCTATTTGGAAATTAAATAAAAAAGGAAGTTTAACAGAAAAGTAAATTGAACAAAAATGGAAGTAGAATAAAAATAAAAAAGAAAGTTGCATAAAATTAAAAATGGAAGTTCAATCCAAAAACCATTATACGTTAACGCTCTATTTGGAAATTAAATAAAAAATGAAGTTTAATAGAAAAGTAAATCGAATAAAAATGGAAGTTGAATAAAATTGAAAATGAAAGTTGCATAAAATTAAATATGGAAGTTCAATCCAGAAACCACTATATCTTAACGATCTATTTGGAAATTAAATAAAAAAAGGAAGTTTAATAGAAAAGTAAATTGCATAAAAATGGAAGTTGAAGAAAAATAAAAATGAAAGTTGCAGAAAATTAAATATGGAAGTTCAATCCAAAAACCACTATACTTTAACGATCTATTTGGAAATTAAATAAAAAAGGAAGTTTAATAGAAAAGTAAATTGAATAAAAATGAAAGTAGAATAAAAATAAAGAGGAAAGTTCCAGAAAATTAAAAGCGGAAGTTCTATCCCGAAAACACTATACCTTAACGATCTATTTGGATATTAAATAAAAAAGGAAGTTTAACAGAAAAGTAAATTGAACAAAAATGGAAGTAGAATAAAAATAAAAAAGAAAGTTGCATAAAATTAAAAATGGAAGTTGAATCCAAAAACCACTATACTTTAACGATCTATTTGGAAATTAAATAAAAAATGAAGTTTAATAGAAAAGTAAATCGAATAAAAATGGAATTTGAATAAAATTGAAAATGTAAGTTGCATAAAATTAAATATGGAAGTTCAATCCAGAAACCACTATATCTTAACGATCTATTTGGAAATTAAATAAAAAAAGGAAGTTTAATAGAAAAGTAAATTGCATAAAAATGGAAGTTGAAGAAAATTAAAAATGAAAGTTGCATAAAATTAAATATGGAAGTTCAATCCAAAAACCACTATATTTTAACGATCTATTTGGAAATTAAATAAAAAATGAAGTTTAATAGAAAAGTAAATCGAATAAAAATGGAAGTTGAATGAAATTAAAAATGAAAGTTGCATAAAATTAAATATGGAAGTTTAATCCAGAAACCACTATACCTTAACGATCTATTTTGAAATTAAATAAAAAAGGAAGTTTAATAGAAAAGTAAATTGAATAAAAATGCAAGTAGAATAAAAATAAAAAGGAAAGTTCCAGAAAATTAAAAGCGGAAGTTCAATCCCGAAACCACTATACTTTAACGATCTATTTGGAAATTAAATAAAAAAGGAAGTTTAACAGAAAAGTAAATTGAACAAAAATGCAAGTAGAATAAAAATAAAAAAGAAAGTTGCATAAAATTAAAAATGGAAGTTCAATCCAAAAACCACTATACTTTAACGATCTATTTGGAAATTAAATAAAAAAGTAAGTTTAATAGAAAAGTAAATCGAATAAAAATGGAAGTTGAATAAAATTAAAAATGAAAGTTGCATAAAAATAAATATGGAAGTTCAATCCAGAAACCACTATACCTTAACGATCTATTTGGAAATTAAATAAAAAAGGAAGTTTAATAGAAAAGTAAATTGAATAAAAATGGAAGTTGAATAAAAATAAAAATGAAAGTTGCATAAAATTAAACATGGAAGTTCAATCCCCAAAACACTATACCTTAACCATCTATTTGGAAATTAAATAAAAAAGGAAGTTTAATAGAAAGGTAAATTGAATAAAAATGGAAGTTGAATAAAAATAAAAATGGAAGTTGCAGAAAATTAAATATGGAAGTTCAATCCAAAAACCACTATACCTTAACGATCTATTTGGAAATTAAATAAAAAAGGAAGTTTAATAGAAAAGTAAATTGCATAAAAATGGAAGTTGAATAAAAATAAAAATGAAAGTTGTAGAAAATTAAATATGGAAGTTCAATCCCGAAACCGCTATACCATAACGATCTATTTGGAAATTAAATAAAAAAGGAAGTTTAATAGAAAAAGTAAATTGAATTAAAATGGAATTAGAATAAAAATGAAAATGAAGGTTGCATAAAATTAAAAATGAAAGTTCAATCCAGAAACCACTATACCTTAACGATCTATTTGGAAATTAAATAAAAAAGAAAGTTTAATAGAAAAGTAAATTGAATAAAAATGCAATTTGAATAAAAATAAAAATGAAAGTTGCAGAAAATGAAATATGGAAGTTCAATCCAGAAACCACTATACCTTAACGATCTATTTGGAAATAAAATAAAATAGGAAGTTTCATAGAAAAGTAAATTGAATAAAAATGGAAGTAGAATAAAAATAAAAAGGAAAGTTCCTGAAAATTAAAAGCGGAAGTTCAATCCCGAAACCACTATACCTTAACGATCTATTTGGAAATTAAATAAAAAAGGAAGTTTAACAGAAAAGTAAATTGAACAAAAATGGAAGTAGAATAAAAATAAAAAAGAAAGTTGCATAAAATTAAAAATGGAAGTTCAATCCAAAAACCATTATACGTTAACGCTCTATTTGGAAATTAAATAAAAAATGAAGTTTAATAGAAAAGTAAATCGAATAAAAATGGAAGTTGAATAAAATTGAAAATGAAAGTTGCATAAAATTAAATATGGAAGTTCAATCCAGAAACCACTATATCTTAACGATCTATTTGGAAATTAAATAAAAAAAGGAAGTTTAATAGAAAAGTAAATTGCATAAAAATGGAAGTTGAAGAAAAATAAAAATGAAAGTTGCAGAAAATTAAATATGGAAGTTCAATCCAAAAACCACTATACTTTAACGATCTATTTGGAAATTAAATAAAAAAGGAAGTTTAATAGAAAAGTAAATTGAATAAAAATGAAAGTAGAATAAAAATAAAGAGGAAAGTTCCAGAAAATTAAAAGCGGAAGTTCTATCCCGAAAACACTATACCTTAACGATCTATTTGGATATTAAATAAAAAAGGAAGTTTAACAGAAAAGTAAATTGAACAAAAATGGAAGTAGAATAAAAATAAAAAAGAAAGTTGCATAAAATTAAAAATGGAAGTTGAATCCAAAAACCACTATACTTTAACGATCTATTTGGAAATTAAATAAAAAATGAAGTTTAATAGAAAAGTAAATCGAATAAAAATGGAATTTGAATAAAATTGAAAATGTAAGTTGCATAAAATTAAATATGGAAGTTCAATCCAGAAACCACTATATCTTAACGATCTATTTGGAAATTAAATAAAAAAAGGAAGTTTAATAGAAAAGTAAATTGCATAAAAATGGAAGTTGAAGAAAATTAAAAATGAAAGTTGCATAAAATTAAATATGGAAGTTCAATCCAAAAACCACTATACTTTAACGATCTATTTGGAAATTAAATAAAAAATAAAGTTTAATAGAAAAGTAAATCGAATAAAAATGTAAGTTGAATGAAATTAAAAATGAAAGTTGCATAAAATTAAATATGGAAGTTTAATCCAGAAACCACTATACCTTAACGATCTATTTTGAAATTAAATAAAAAAGGAAGTTTAATAGAAAAGTAAATTGAATAAAAATGGAAGTAGAATAAAAATAAAAAGGAAAGTTCCAGAAAATTAAAAGCGGAAGTTCAATCCCGAAACCACTATACTTTAACGATCTATTTGGAAATTAAATAAAAAAGGAAGTTTAACAGAAAAGTAAATTGAACAAAAATGCAAGTAGAATAAAAATAAAAAAGAAAGTTGCATAAAATTAAAAATGGAAGTTCAATCCAAAAACCACTATACTTTAACGATCTATTTGGAAATTAAATAAAAAAGTAAGTTTAATAGAAAAGTAAATCGAATAAAAAGGGAAGTTGAATAAAATTAAAAATGAAAGTTGCATAAAAATAAATATGGAAGTTCAATCCAGAAACCACTATACCTTAACGATCTATTTGGAAATTAAATAAAAAAGGAAGTTTAATAGAAAAGTAAATTGAATAAAAATGGAAGTTGAATAAAAATAAAAATGAAAGTTGCATAAAATTAAACATGGAAGTTCAATCCCCAAAACACTATACCTTAACCATCTATTTGGAAATTAAATAAAAAAGGAAGTTTAATAGAAAGGTAAATTGAATAAAAATGGAAGTTGAATAAAAATAAAAATGGAAGTTGCAGAAAATTAAATATGGAAGTTCAATCCAAAAACCACTATACCTTAACGATCTATTTGGAAATTAAATAAAAAAGGAAGTTTAATAGAAAAGTAAATTGCATAAAAATGGAAGTTGAATAAAAATAAAAATGAAAGTTGTAGAAAATTAAATATGGAAGTTCAATCCCGAAACCGCTATACCATAACGATCTATTTGGAAATTAAATAAAAAAGAAAGTTTAATAGAAAAAGTAAATTGAATTAAAATGGAAGTAGAATAAAAATAAAAATGAAGGTTGCATAAAATTAAAAATGGAAGTTCAATCCAGAAACCACTATACCTTAACGATCTATTAGGAAATTAAATAAAAGAGAAAGTTTAATAGAAAAGTAAATTGAATAAAAATGGAATTTGAATAAAAATAAAAATGAAAGTTGCAGAAAATGAAATATGGAAGTTGAATCCGGAAACCACTATACCTTAACGATCTATTTGGAAATTAAATAAAAAAGGAAGTTTAATAGAAAAGTAAATTGAATAAAAATGGAAGTAGAATAAAAATAAAGAGGAAAGCTCCAGAAAATTAAAAGCGGAAGTTCAATCCCGAAACCACTATACCTTAACGATCTATTTGGAAATTAAATAAAAAGGGAAGTTTAACAGAAAAGTAAATTGAACAAAAATGGAAGTAGAATAAAAATAAAATAGAAAGTTGCATAAAATTAAAAATGGAAGTTGAATCCAAAAACAACTATACTTTAACGATCTATTTGGAAATTAAATAAAAAATGAAGTTTAATAGAAAAGTAAATCGAATAAAAATGGAATTTGAATAAAATTGAAAATGAAAGTTGCATAAAATTAAATATGGAAGTTCAATCCAGAAACCACTATATCTTAACGATCTATTTGGAAATTAAATAAAAAAAAGGAAGTTTAATATAAAAGTAAATTGCATAAAAATGGAAGTTGAAGAAAATTAAAAATGAAAGTTGCATAAAATTAAATATGGAAGTTCAATCCAAAAACCACTATACTTTAACGATCTATTTGGAAATTAAATAAAAAATGAAGTTTAATAGAAAAGTAAATCGAATAAAAATGGAAGTTGAACGAAATTAAAAATGAAAGTTGCATAAAATTAAATACTCCCTTCGTCTCAAAATATTAGTCCCTTATTCCATTTTTCATTGTCCCAAAATATTAGTCCCTCTTCAAAAATCAAGTACAAAAATAATATAAATTTCCTATTTTGCCCTTCTTTTAAATTAATAAACAATATAAAAAGTACAATAATGACATTGATATTCCCAAAACATGTACTATCAAAAGGATAATTTTGAAAAATTAACTTTTTTCAAATGCAATAATTGTACTATCAAAAAAAGTTGGATTCCCCAAAAGGGACCATTATTTTGGGACAGAGGGAGTATGGAAGTTCAATCTAGAAACAACTATACCTTAACGATCTATTTGGAAATTAAATAAAAAAGGAAGTTTAATAGAAAAGTAAATTGAATAAAAATAGAAGTTGAATAAAAATAAAAAGGAAAGTTCCAGAAAATTTATAGCGACCCCGGTCTTTTTCCATTTGATTATTGTATCCGGACTTAGGTTCCGTAGCTCCTGCCATTGTATTATGATTGTTACCGTCCTTTAATTTCCTATTTCTGAGTTGGGGGATGCAATGGGCAGGTTGTAGCAGGTTGGTTGAGCTTGGGAGCAAAGGATTGCTGCCCAGAATTTTGACCCTTCGCTCGAGCGAGCAGTTCTTCGCTCGAGCGAGCTCTTTGTTTTGGTCCGTCGCTCGAGCCAGGGTTTCTTCGATCGAGCGAGGATTGCGTTTTGTAGTCTGACCTGAGAGCAGAGGTTTTTGGCTCGAGCGAGATTTTCTTCGCTCGAGCGAGTTAGTTCGTTCTTCGCTCGAGCGACAGTTCCTTCGCTCGAGCGTGTGTCTGGTTACAGACTTGAGGGTTTGAGTTCTTCGCTCGAGCGAGATTTCTTTCGCTCGAGCGAGCTTTTGGGTTGTTGGCTCGAGCAAGGCTTCCTTGGCTCGAGCGTAGCTTTTCTGTGTCTGGTCGCTCGAGCGACCAAGTCTTCGCTCGAGCGAGCCTGTCAGGTTTAAATAGGGAGCAGCGTGTTTCAGATCAGTTTTTCATCCACTTTCAGACTCCAAAACCCTAGGTACGAGCTCTCTCTTCCTCTACACACCTTCTCTCTTAGGATTGATCTACTTAGAGTGAGTTTCTACCTTAGATCCTTTATTAAAAAGATAGAGTGGGTCGAGGGCTTCCATTTAATCTGAATTGTTGGTAGTTTGGAGCACTTTGGAGTTTGGGTCTTCATCTCCATCTTCTCTTTTGGGGCTATTTCTTCGAGGTAGGGATTTCCTACTCCATTCTATAAGTTTTGTTCTAAGTTTTGGTATTTTGATATGTTGGGGACACTTTGGTAGTTTTGGAAAAAACCCTAGTTGTATTAATCAATTAATTTGTATAATTAGTTTAAGGGAATTTGGTTAAATTCATGAAATTGAGGAATTCATTGATTAAATGGTGTGGTGGGATAATTTAAACCACTCGCCTAGTGAATTGTTGTTATGTTTATTTCCAATCTAGAAATAACTGTTTTGGGCTATCGGTGGAGGATAGTCGTGATTGTTGTAGACATTGCATGTGGATTAGGAATAACTGAAACTAATCACATTGGTTAAGTCATTAATTTTGACTATTGCATTAATACAGAAAATACGTGTATTGACAGAGCATTGCATTTGCATACATTGTTTTGTGTGGGAGGAGATAGAGGATGTACTCACGGTTTAGGGGAAGATAGGGGATGGACCTCTAAACCGGATTTTGTTTGGGAGGAGATAGGGGATGGACTCCATTAGCATCACTTTTATGTGTGCTTATTTATATAGAAGTGTTTTTATTGATACAACACTAAAATGTGTATCAATCTGGAAGTATGAAGTGTTTTGATTTGAGCTTGAGTCTCATTTGTTTGTTGACATTGGAAGAATGTGAATATAATATATATATAATTCACTATTGTAAGTTTGGCCAGGTTCTGAGCCATATTGATAATGTTGGAAAGTGAAACGTGTCGTTGACAATAGTGTCATGAGATTGGATAATGATGTAATTGATTATCTTGGTTAACCATCTATTGAATGCTATTGCTTTATTCAATGCTTATATTTGGTTTAGTATATTTCTACTGGGCTGTGGCTCACCCTATATGGGAACATCATTTTCAGGTTCAGGTGATAAGCTACCTCCAAGGACATAGCTTGGAAGGACTTGGATTTTGAAGATTATTTTCAGTTATTTGCTTTCATTTGTTAGTACATGTAAACACACAAGCCTTTGGCTTTATTTGTATTTGAGTTAGAACTCATACTTTTGTGTCCAAGTGTTGGCTTGGAAAGATGTAAGCCTGTAGGGCATTTAATTTGGTGTTACATGTAATGCTTTTGTTTAGTAAGACTCTGATGAATATTATAATGAACTGTTTCCTTTTTAACATTGCATATTGATATTATATATATTTAATGGGTTTATTTTTGAGGGCGTTACAACTTGGTATCAGAGCATACCGGGTTTGAATACTTTGGGTACGTGGGAAGTGATTAGTATCACAATGGGTTCGTCTCGTTTGATAGAGACTTAGTGTAATGTTATATGTTTATGTGATTATGTGGGTATGGAATGTAGTTTCTAGGATGTTGATTGGACCATTGAGTTTCTAGTAGTCTTGTTGGAAAGGCACTTGATCACTGCTACTTCCAACCGGAACTATAGTAACGCATTGGGACTATCATTATCCGGGAATGAAATTCGTAGGTGCATATGTGATAATGTGCTTACGTGGAATGAATTATTGTTGTCCAATGCATTAGGACGTGGGTGTTTAGCTTCGGCACATTTATGAATGTGCTAATGTCTTTGTTTCCTTTATTAGGATGTCAGGACGGGGACGAGGACACGGTAGGCGTGGTAGGCCGGTTAGGCAGGAGGTGCCTGTGCCAGAGGAGATTCCAGCAGTTCAGGAGGGAATTGGCCAGGCCAATGTGGCCGAGCCAGTAGGCTAGCAGGCTATGGGCGCTCTAGCCCGAGAGATAGCAGGGGCATTCAGGGAGTCAGTAGGCATTCTCAGAGCTGAGAATCAAGCTCGGGATGTTGCTGCAGACGCAGGACCTTCCTTTATGAAGAGGGAGTTCTTCCGGTCTAATCCGGATGAATTTGTGGGTGATCCTAAAGAGCCGCTTAAGGCAGATGAATGGCTCGAACAGACAACGAAGACGTTTGAGATGCTTGGCATCGAAGACGAGGGGTTGAAAGTGACCTTGGCATCTTTCCAGTTGAAGGGGGATGCGGGTCAGTGGTGGAAGTTTACTAAGGGTCGTGTAGGAGGTACATGGGAGGCTTTTGTGAATGCTTTCCAGGAAAAGTTCTTATCTCCAGCAGTTAGGGAGAAGCTGAGAGACCAGTTCTGCCAGCTTAAGCAGTCGAGTTCTTCAGTGACCGAGTTTGAGGCTGCATTTACTAGTTTGTCCAGGTTTGCACCTGAGTTGGTGGCGTCTGAGGAACGTCGTTGTATTGAGTTTGAGAAGAAGTTGAGGCGTGGCCTCAAGCTGAGAGTTGGGGGAACTATGATTCGGGATTATGGGCGTATGGTTGATGCTGCAGCCCACATGGAAATCATGATGCAGGAGGAGGAGGAAGGACAGAAGGGCTCCAAGAGGAGTCAGGATGGTCAGAGTGATGGTAGGAGACAGAAGGGTTTTAATCCTCAGCAGTCTCAAGGTAGTTTTTCTAGATCGACTTTTCCTGTGCCGAGTGCTAGTTCGGGAAAAGGCAGTCAGGGAGACATTACCTGTTTCAAGTGTGGCCATCTGGGCCACAAGTCTCCAGTTTGACCTCAGAGGGGAGGAGTGCAGAGAGCAGCATCATCTGCGGCTCGATCTCAGAGCCAGAGTCAGGGTAGAGGTCAGCCACTCTCGTGTTATCAGTGTGGTCAGCCAGGGCATATGAAGAGGTATTGCCCTCAGTTGGGTGGCACACCTGGTGTATCTGGTTTGAGGCAGATTCAGGGTTAGCAGCCAGCTCAGTCGGGTCAGGCCTCGAGAGCCAATCAGGGGGCTTCATCGTCCTAGTCAGTGCAGCAATCTTATGCTCCTAGGGCTGAGCAGGTTGATCAGAGGTCGTCTGGGCGCGTGTATGCTATTACCGCGCAAGATCTTGTGCCGGCACCATCAGTTGTGAGAGGTACCTTCTTGTTTTGCAACTCGGTTGCTAATGTTTTGATTGATACGGGTGCATCACATTCCTTTGTGTCTGCTGCATTTGCATCTGTTTTGGAGTTGGAGTTAGCACAGTTAGCATCTCCTATTTGTGTAGTGTCACCTCTTGGGGGTGAATTGATTTTGAAACAAGGTGTTAGGGGTTGTGATATAGAGGTTGATTACCATAGAATCCCATTTTCCTTTGTAGTTATGCCTATGAGAGGTTTCGATGTTATTTTGGATATGAACTGGTTATCGTCATACCGGGCAGTTATTGATTGCTACCGCCAGAGGGTCACTTGTTGTACCGTGAGCGGAGAGTATTTTCATTTTCTGGGGGATCGGGTTGGTAATGTGTTGCCACCGGGGTATGTTCCGCGAGGACGGAGTGAGCTTAGTAGTCTACTTGCTAACCTTTCGATTAGTGAGGATGATGAGACTCAGATTGCGTTGCCAAGGGTGGTTTGTGAGTACTCGGACGTCTTTCCCGAGGATCTTGTTGATTTGCCACCGCATCGAGAGATTGAATTCTCTATTGACCTAGTGCCCGGCACGGCGCCGATTTCTATGGCACCTTATCGTTTTGCCCTAGCCGAGTTAGTTGAGTTGAAGATTCAGCTCCAGGAGTTACTAGACAAGGGTTATATACGTCCTAGTGTTTCGCCGTGGGGAGCACCGGCCCTCTTTGTTAAAAAGAAAGGTGGTGCTTTGAGACTTTGTATAGATTATCGGAAATTGAATCGGGCTACGGTTAAGAATAAGTACCCTATGCCTTGTATAGATGATTTGTTCGATCAGTTGAAGGGTTCTCGTTGTTTCTCGAAGATAGACTTGAGATCGGGTTATCATCAGTTAAGAGTCAGGGAGGAGGATATTCCGAAGACGGCATTCCGTACACGGTATGGCCACTATGAGTTTCTGGTGATGCCATTTGGGCTCACCAATGCACCGGCAGTTTTTATGGATTTGATGAACCGAATATTCCAGGAATTTTTGGATCGTTTTGTGGTCGTCTTCGTGGACAACATCCTTATTTATTCACCTTCTGAGGAGAAGCACAAGGAACACTTGAGAGTGGTGCTTGAGTTACTTAGAGCCTATAAGCTTTATGCTAAGTTTGGAAAGTGTGAGTTCTGGCTAGAAGAGGTCAAGTTCTTAGGCCATGTGTCTGTTGATACATCCAAGACTGAGGCGGTGCAAGATTGGGCACAGCCTAAGAGTGTGTTTGAGATCCGCAGTTTTCTGGGGTTAACTGGGTATTATCGTCGGTTTGTGAAAGATTTCTCCAGATTAGCTTCGCCTTTGACTAGATTGACTCGGAAGGGAGTCAAATTTGTATGGAGTGAGACTTGTGAAACGTCATTTCAGGAGTTGAAAGTTAGACTGACCACCGCTCCAGTATTGATTATTCCAGAGAGAGGGTTGGGTTATGCAGTCTATTGTGACGCCTCACGAGAGGGTCTGGGTTGTGTGTTAATGCAAGAAGGGAAAGTAGTTGCCTATGGCTCACGTCAATTGAAAATTCACGAGCAGAATTACCCTACGCATGATCTAGAGTTAGCAGCTGTGATTTTTGCCTTGAAGATTTGGAGGCATTATCTTTACGGTGAGAGATTCAAGGTATTCTTGGATCATAAGAGTCTGAAATATTTGTTTACACAGAAAGACTTGAACTTGAGGCAGATGAGGTGGATGGAGTTTATAGAGGATTATGACTTTGAGTTACATTATCATCCGGGAAAGGCCAACGTGGTGGCTGATGCCCTTAGCAGGAAACCTGTTGGTGACATAGCTAGTATAGCCATCCGAGAATGGGAGATGTTGGGTGCACTTGGGGAGTTTAATTTACTTCAGGGCGAATCCGTTGAGGCTGCGGCCTTGTTTTCTGTTGTTGTGCAGCCTACACTCGTGACTCGAGTGTTAGAGGCTCAGAGGGGTGACCTTGAGGTAGAAACCCTCCGTGAGAAGATTTCCGGTGGGAAGGTTGAGAAGGGTTTGACGGTGTATCCCGACCTGAATGTGAGATACCGAGACCGTCTGTTTGTGCCGGAGTCTTGTCGAGAGGAGGTACTCCGAGAGTTTCATCATTCACGTCTTGCGGTGCATCCGGGAGGCACTAAGATGTATCGGGATTTGGGTCGCCAGTTCTGGTGGCGGGGTATGAAAAGAGATGTGGCAGCTTTCGTATCTAAGTGCCTTACTTGTCAGCAAGTGAAGGCCGAACATCAGAGGCTAGCGGGTTTGTTGCAACCCTTGCCTATTGCCGAGTGGAAGTGGGAACACGTCACTATGGACTTCGTTGTGGGCCTTCCGAGGACTCAGCGGGGTAGTGATGCTATTTGGGTGGTTATAGACCGGTTGACTAAGTCGGCGCACTTCATTCCTATGCGCATGAGAGATTCAGTCGATCATCTTGCCGATTTGTACATTCGGGACATAGTGAGGTTACACGGGGTTCCAGTGACGATCGTCTCAGATAGAGATCCTCATTTTACTGCCAGGTTGTGGCAGAGTTTGCAGAGTGCCTTAGGCACTAAGTTGACCATTAGCACGGCTTATCATCCACAGACTGACGGGCAGTCCGAGCGTACTATTCAGATCCTTGAGGATATGCTTCGGGGTTGTGTTCTAGACTTTAGTGGGTCGTGGGAGAGGCACTTGCCGTTGGTGGAGTTTGCCTACAACAACAGTTTCCAGTCTAGTGTCGGCATGGCACCGTTTGAGGCCTTGTATGGCCGACCGTGTAGATCTCCTGTTTGTTGGGCCGAGGTGGGTGATGCACCTTTGTTGGGTCCGGAGTTGGTGAGGGAAACGACGAAGAAAGTTGAGCTTATCCGTAAGAGGCTTGTTACAGCACAGAGTCGTCAGAAATCTTATGCAGACCGTAGGAGGAGATCTTTGGTGTTTGAGGTGGGTGATCATGTCTTTCTGAAGATATCACCTAGGCGGGGTTTGATGAGGTTTGGGAAGAGCGGGAAGTTGTCCCCTCGGTTCATTGGTCCTTTTGAGATCCTTGAGAGGATTGGCGAGGCTGCTTATCGTTTAGCTTCACCACCGCAGCTGTCCGGAGTACATGACGTGTTTCATGTGAGTATGCTTCGGAAGTATGAGCCGGATCCATCACATGTGTTGGATTGGACCGATTTAGTGGTTGATGAGGATGTCTCGTATGAGGAGAGACCGGTTCGGGTATTGGATAGGCGGGATCAAGTTTTGCGAGGCAAAACCATCCCTTTGGTGAAAGTTTTGTGGAAACATCACGGAGTAGAGGAAGCCACTTGGGAACGTGAATTGGAAGTCCGCCAGAAATATCCAGACATGTTTATTGATTTGTAATCTTATAATTAGATTCTGTTATATTATTGAACTTAAGAGCTTTATATATGTCTTAAGTTGTAAAACATTGAGTTTGTTTTGGTAAATAGGTGTATCTTGAAACTTGCTTCATTATAGAAGTTTAGTGTAACATTGCATCTGTTGAGTACATTGTTGAATGGGTTGTGTATATCATGCGATTGAATATGATATGGGAATTGTTAACATTGAAAGGAATAATGCATAATAATGATACAGGTTGAAATATATGTTGTTTTATATATATATTGTGAGATGCCTCTTGATAAAGAGATGAAGTGACCAGTTTTGGGTCAAGATGTTTACTAATGAATTGTCATAACATAAAAAAAAATCTGTTTTCAAAAACTTATGCTTAATTTCGGAGACGAAATTCTTTGAAGGGGGGGAGGTTGTAGCGACCCCGGTCTTTTTCCATTTGATTATTGTATCCGGACTTAGGTTCCGTAGCTCCTGCCATTGTATTATGATTGTTACCGTCCTTTAATTTCCTATTTCTGAGTTGGGGGATGCAATGGGCAGGTTGTAGCAGGTTGGTTGAGCTTGGGAGCAAAGGGTTGCTGCCCAGAATTTTGACCCTTCGCTCGAGCGAGCAGTTCTTCGCTCGAGCGAGCTCTTTGTTTTGGTCCGTCGCTCGAGCCAGGGTTTCTTCGATCGAGCGAGGATTGCGTTTTGTAGTCTGACCTGAGAGCAGAGGTTTTTGGCTCGAGCGAGATTTTCTTCGCTCGAGCGAGTTAGTTCGTTCTTCGCTCGAGCGTGTGGCTGGTTACAGACCTGAGGGTTTGAGTTCTTCACTCGAGCGAGATTTCTTTCGCTCGAGCGAGCTTTTGGGTTGTTGGCTCGAGCAAGGCTTCCTTGGCTCGAACGTAGCTTTTTTGTGTCTGGTCGCTCGAGCGACCAAGTCTTCGCTCGAGCGAGCCTGTCAGGTTTAAATAGGCAGTAGCGTGTTTCAGATCAGTTTTTCATCCACTTTCAGACTCCAAAACCCTAGGTACGAGTTCTCTCTCCCTCTACACACCTTCTCTCTTAGGATTGATCTACTTAGAGTGAGTTTCTACCTTAGATCCTTTATTAAAAAGATAGAGTGGGTCGAGGGCTTCCATTTAATCTGAATTGTTGGTAGTTTGGAGCACTTTGGAGTTTGGGTCTTCATCTCCATCTTCTCTTTTGGGGCTATTTCTTCGAGGTAGGGATTTCCTACTCCATTCTATAAGTTTTGTTCTAAGTTTTGGTATTTTGATATGTTGGGGACACTTTGGTAGTTTTGGGAAAAACCCTAGTTGTATTAATAAATTAATTTGTATAATTAGTTTAAGGGAATTTGGTTAAATTCATGAAATTGAGGAATTCATTGATTAAATGGTGTGGTGGGATAATTTAAACCACTCGCCTAGTGAATTGTTGTTATGTTTATTTCCAATCTAGAAATAACTGTTTTGGGCTATCGGTGGAGGATAGTCGTGATTGTTGTAGACATTGCATGTGGATTAGGAATAACTGAAACTAATCACATTGGTTAAGTCATTAATTTTGACTATTGCATTAATACAGAAAATACGTGTATTGACAGAGCATTGCATTTGCATACATTGTTTTGTGTGGGAGGAGATAGGGGATGTACTCCACGGTTTAGGGGAAGATAGGGGATGGACCTCTAAACCGGATTTTGTTTGGGAGGAGATAGGGGATGGACTCCATTAGCATCACTTTTATGTGTGCTTATTTATATAGAAGTGTTTTTATTGATACAACACTAAAATGTGTATCAATCTAGAAGTATGAAGTGTTTTGATTTGAGCTTGAGTCTCATTTGTTTGTTGACATTGGAAGAATGTGAATATAATATATATATAATTCACTATTGTAAGTTTGGCCAGGTTCTGAGCCATATTGATAATGTTGGAAAGTGAAACGTGTCGTTGACAATAGTGTCATGAGATTGGATAATGATGTAATTGATTATCTTGGTTAACCATCTATTGAATGCTATTGCTTTATTCAATGCTTATATTTGGTTTAGTATATTTCTGCTGGGCTGTGGCTCACCCTATATGGGAACATCATTTTCAGGTTCAGGTGATAAGCTACCTCCAAGGACATAGCTTGGAAGGACTTGGATTTTGAAGATTATTTTCAGTTATTTGCTTTCATTTGTTAGTACATGTAAACACACAAGCCTTTGGCTTTATTTGTATTTGAGTTAGAACTCATACTTTTGTGTCCAAGTGTTGGCTTGGAAAGATGTAAGCCTGTAGGGCATTTAATTTGGTGTTACATGTAATGCTTTTGTTTAGTAAGACTCTGATGAATATTATAATGAACTGTTTCACTTTTAACATTGCATGTTGATGTTATATATATTTAATGGGTTTATTTTTGAGGGCATTACAAAATTAAAAGCGGAAGTTCAATCCCAAAACCACTATACCTTAACGATCTATTTGGAAATTAAATAAAAAAGAAGTTTAACAGAAAAGTAAATTGAACAAAAATGGAAGTAGAATAAAAATAAAAAAGAAAGTTGCATAAAATTAAAAATGGAAGTTCAATCCAAAAACCACTATACGTTAACGATCTATTTGGAAATTAAATAAAAAATGAAGTTTAATAGAAAAGTAAATCGAATAAAAATGGAAGTTGAATAAAATTAAAAATGAAAGTTGCATAAAATTAAATATGGAAGTTCAATCCAGAAACCACTATACCTTAATGATCTATTTGGAAATTAAATAAAAAAGGAAGTTTAATAGAAAAGTAAATCGAATAAAAATGGAAGTTGAATAAAAACAAAAATGAAAGTTGCATGAAATTAAAAATGGAAGTTCAATCCCAAAAACACTATACCATAACCATCTATTTGGAAATTAAATAAAAAAGTAAGTTTAATAGAAAGGTAAATACAATAAAAATGGAAGTTGAATAAAAATAAAAATGAAAGTTGCAGATAATTAAATATGGAAGTTCAATCCAGAAACCACTATACCTTAACGATCTATTTAGAAATTAAATAAAAAAGGAAGTTTAATTGAAAAGTAAATTGCATAAAAATGGAAGTTGAATAAAAATAAAAATGGAAGTTGCAGAAAATTAAATATGGAAATAGAATCCAGAAACCACTATGCCTTAACGATCTATTTGGAAATTAAATAAAAAAAGGAAGTTTAATAGAAAAACAAATTGCATAAAATGGAAGTAGAATAAAAATAAAAATGAAAGTTGCATAAAATTAAAAATGGAAGTTCAATCCAAAAACCACTATACTTTTACGATCTATTTGGAAATTAAATAAAAAAGGAAGTTTAATAGAAAAGTAAATTGAATAAAAATGGAAGTTGAATAAAAATAAAAATGGAAGTTACGGAAAATTAAATATGGAAATTAAATCCCGAAACCACTATACCTTAACAATCTATTTGGAAATTAAATAAAAAAGGAAGTTTAATAAAAAAAGTAAATTGCATAAAATGGAAGTAGAATAAAAATAAAAATGAAAGTTGCATAAAATTAAAAATGGAAGTTGAATCCAAAAACCACTATACGGTAATGATTTATTTGGAAATTAAATAAAAAAGGAAGTTTAATGGAAAAGTAAATTGAATAAAAATGGAAGTTGAATAAAAATAAAAATGGAAGTTGAAGAAAATTAAATATGGAAGTTCAATCCAGAAACCACTATACCTTAACGATCTATTTGGAAATTAAACAAAAAAGGAAGTTTAATAGAAAAGTAAATTGAATAAAAATGGAAGTTGAATAAAAATAAAAATGGAAGTTGCGGAAAATTAAATATGGAAGTTCAATCCTGAAACCACTATACCTTAACGATCTATTTGGAAATTAAATAAAAAAGGAAGTTTAATAGAAAAGTAAATGGCATAAAATGGAAATAGAATAAAAATAAAAATGAAAATTGCATAAAATAAAAAATGGAAGTTCAATCCAAAAACCATTATACCTTAACGATCAATTTGGAAATTAACTAAAAAAAGGAAGTTTAATAGAAAAGTAAATTGAATAAAAATGGAAGTTGAATACAAATAAAAATGAAAGTTGCAGAGAATTAAATATGGAAGTTCAAGCCGGAAACCACTATACCTTAATAATCTATTTGGAAATTAAATAAAAAAGGAAGTCTAATAGAAAAGTAATTGTATAAAAATAGAAGTTGAATAAAAATAAAAATGAAAGTTGCAGAAAATTAAATATGGAAGTTCAATCCAGAAACCACTATACCTTAACAATCTATTTGGAAATTAAATAAAAAAGGAAGTTTAATAGAAAAACAAATTGCATAAAATGGAAGTAGAATAAAAATAAAAATGAAAGTTGCATAAAATTAAAAATGGAAGTTCAATCCAAAAACCACTATACTTTTACGATCTATTTGGAAATTAAATAAAAAAGGAAGTTTAATAGAAAAGTAAATTGAATAAAAATGGAAGTTGAATAAAAATAAAAATGGAAGTTGAAGAAAATTAAATATGGAAGTTCAATCCAGAAACCACTATACCTTAACGATCTACTTGGAAATTAAATAAAAAAGAAAGTTTCATAGAAAAGTAAATTGAATAAAAATGGAATTTGAATAAAAATAAAAATGGAAGTTGCGGAAAATTAAATATGGAAGTTCAATCCCGAAAGCACTATACCTTAACGATCTATTTGGAAATTAAATAAAAAAGGAAGTTTAATTGAAAAGTAAATTGCATAAAATGGAAGTAGAATAAAAATAAAAATGAAAGTTGCATAAAATTAAAAATGGAAGTTCAATCCAAAAACCACTATACTTTAACGATCTATTTTCAAATTAAATAAAAAAAGAAGTTTAATAGAAAAGTAAATTGAACAAAAATGGAAGTTGAATAAAAATAAAAATGGAAGTGGCAGAAAATTAAATATGGAAGTTCAATCCAGAAACCACTATACCTTAACGACCTATTTGGAAATTAATTAAAAAAAGGAAGTTCAATAGAAAAATAAATTGAATAAAAATGGAAGTTGAATAAAAATAAAAATGGAAGTTGCAGAAAATTAAATATGGAAGTTCAATCCGGAAACCGCTATACATTAACGATCTATTTGGAAATTAAATAAAAAAAGGAAGTTTAATAGAAAAGTAAATTGCATAAAAATGGAAGTTGAAGAAAAATAAAAATGAAACTTGCAGAAAATTAAATATGGAGGTTCAATCCCGAAACCACTATACCTTAACGATCTATTTGGAAATTAAATAAAAAAGGAAGTTTAATAGAAAAGTAAATTGCATAAAATGGAAGTAGAATAAAAATAAAAATGAAAGTTGCATAAAATTAAAAATGGAAGTTCAATCCAAAAACCACTATACTTTAACGATCTATTTGGAAATTAAATAAAAAAGGAAGTCTAATAGAGAAGTAAATTGAATAAAAATAGAAGTTGCAGAAAATTAAATATGGAAGTTCAATCCAGAAACCACTATACCTTAACGATCTATTTGGAAATTAAATAAAAAAAGGAAGTTTAGTAGAAAAGTAAATTGAATAAAAATGGAAGTTGAATAAAAATAAAAATGGAAGTTGCAGAAAATTAAATATGGAAGTTCAATCCAGAAACCACTATACCTTAACGATCTATTTGGAAATTAAATAAAAAATGAAGTTTAATAGAAAAGTAAATTGCATAAAATGGAAGTAGAATAAAAATAAAAATGAAAGTTGCATAAAATTAAAAATGGAAGTTCAATCCAAAGACAACTATACTTTAACGATCTATTTGGAAATTAAATAAAAAAGGAAGTTTAATAGAAAAGTAAATTGAATAAAAATAAAAATGGAAGTTGCAGAAAATTAAATATGGAAGTTCAATCTAGAAACCACTATACCTTAACGATCTTATAGCGATCCCGGGTTTACCCTTGTTGTACAGTGATCCGAACATGTGTCCGTGGATGTTGGTAGTTATTTATTATCTGGTTTGCATCCTTTTTACTTTGTATATTGAGTTATAGGATGTGTTGGGCAGGTTTGTTACAGGTTGGTTGTGTTTGGGAGCCTAGTGCTGCTGCCCAGATTTTTGGACCTTCGCTCGAGCGAGGAGTTGGTCGCTTGAGCGAGAGTTGAGTTCGTGTCTGGTTCTGGACCTGAGAGTTGCCTTTCGTGGCTCGAGCGAGCTTCCTTCGCTCGAGCGGTCTGGTTTGTTCTTCGCTCGAGCGAGAGGTATGTCGCTCGAGCGTGCTGGTTGCAGACCTGAGGGTTTGAGTTGTTGGCTCGAGCGAGCATTCTTTTTCTCGAGCGCACTTCTGAGTTTTTGGCTCGAGCGAGAGTTTTCTGTGTCTGGTCGCTCGAGCGACAAAGGCTTCGCTCGAGCGAGCGTGTTTTATATCAGTGGACAGTAGCGTTTTTGAACTTCACTTTTTCACTTTCATTTTCTTTCAAACCCTTGATCCGAGACCCTCTCTCTCTAAACTTACATTCTCTCTAAGATTTGATCTCCCTAGAGTGTGAATCTAGCCTAGGGCCTTTGTTAAAAAGATAGAGGGCGTTGAGAGCTTCGATTTAATCTGAAAAAGTTTGGATTTGGAGCACGTTGGTCTTCGAGTCTTCATCTCCTTTTTGGCTCAAACTTCGAGGTAGGGATATCCTACTCCTTTCTATGGGTTTTGTCTTTAAATTTTAGTATTTTGAGATGTTGGGCTTGGTTTGGTAATTTGGTGAAAGTTTGGGGCTTTTGTGTAATTTTACAAAAGTTGGGGTTTTATTTATAATAAGCCTAAATGCATGTTTGGCATAGAGAAATGGAATAAATGTTGAATCATTGATGAAAATGGGACCTAAGGGTCGTAATGTTAATTATGGGAATTGACCTAATTACATTGTTTGATTAATTGGGATAATTAATTGGGAGAAATGAGGAAATGAAATGTTGATTGAATATCCATTTGTGCATTTATTTTCTGTTTAGAAATAACTGCTTTGGGCTATCGACGGAGGATAGTCGTGATTGTAGTAGACAATGCATGATGATTAGGCAAACGGAAACTAATCTATGGAATGTGTCATGGAATTTGACTGTTGATAGAATACATTAACTGTATGTATTGAGTGATGGTATATAGAACCAATGTGTTTGTATACGTTGTGTGTAGAGGAGGAGATAGGGGATGTACCTCTAAACCGGATAGTGTTGGGAGAAGATAGGGGATGAACTCCGTAGATACAGCTTATATGCTTATCTTTGTGAAGTGTGGATACAGCTTATATGCTTATCTGTAAATGTGGGATATTGTTGTTATACATATCTGTTGAAATGATGATAGAGCTGACATGATTATCTGTTGAAAAAGGGAAAATGAAAAGTAACTTGGACTTATAAGTCGTATGACATAAATATGTGATTTATGTGAATGTATCAGCGTTGACCATCTATCAATTGCTAATCTTTTAGTCATTGTTCATGGTTGGTTTAGTGTATTTCTATTGGGCTGTGGCTCACCCTTTATGGGACTATCATTTTCAGGTACAGGTAGCATGCCACCTCCAAGGACATAGCTTGGGAGGCTAGAGGCGGACATACTTTTGTCGTTTTACTTTTGATGTATTACATGTAACTTCAAGCCAAGGGCTTAATGTGTAAACGAGTTAGTACTCTTTTGTTGTAACCAAGTGTTAACTTGGAAAGCTGTAAGCCCGTAGGGCATTTTGTTTTTGATGTTAACATGTAATACTTATGTAATGAGACTCTAATAAATGAAAGAATGTGGTTAGTTTATATGTCAATGCATGTCTTATTTGATGGGTTTAATGTTATTATTTTGAGGGCGTTACAACTTGGTATCAGAGCGTACCGGGTTCGAATACTTTGGGTACGTGGGAAGTGATTAGGATCACAATGGGTTTGTCTCGCTTGATAAGAGACTTAGATGTAGTGTTATATGCTACGTGCTTAATTGATAACATGCTTATGTGACTATGTGGGTATGGGATTTAATTTCTAGGATGTTGATTGGATCCTTGGGTTTCTGGGAGTCTTGTTGGAAAAGCACTTGATCAATGCTATTTCTAACCGGAACTCTAGTAACGCCTCGGGACTATCATTATCCGGAAATGAAATTCGTGAGTGCTTATGTGTTTATGTGCTTATGTGGAGTGAATTACAGTTGTCCATGCATTAGGACGTGAGTGTTTAGTTTCGGCACATTTATGAACGTGCTAATGTTCTGCGTTACCTTTATTAGGATGTCAGGACGAGGAAGAGGTGCTAGGCGTGGTAGACCTGCGAGGCAGGAAGTACCGTTACCGGGTGAGATTCCGGCTGTACAGCAGGGAGTTGGCCAGGCCAATGTGGCCGAGCCAGCGGGTCAGCAGGCTATGGGTGCCTTGGCCAGAGAGATAGCAGGAGCTTTGGGTATTCTTAGAGCTGGGAATCAGGCAGCTGAGACAGGGCCTTCTTTCTTGAAGAGGGAGTTTTTCCGGTCTAATCCGGATGAGTTTATTGGGGATCCGAAGGAGCCACTGAAGGCTGATGAGTGGCTAGAGCAAATGAGTAAGACGTTCGAGATGCTTGGCATCGAGGACGGAGCACTGAAAGTGACCTTGGCATCCTTGCAGCTGAAGGGAGATGCGGGTCAATGGTGGAAGTACGAGAAGGCTCGTGTTGGTGGTACTTGGGAGGCGTTTGTGAATGCTTTTCAGGAGAGGTTTTTGTCTGCAGCAGCTAGGGAGAAGCTGAGGGACCAGTTTAACCGGCTTAAACAGCAGGGCTTGTCAGTGGCCGAGTTTGAGGCTACTTTTACCAGTCTGTCCAGGTTTGCACCGGAACTGGTGGCGTCTGAAGAACGCCGTTGCTATGAGTTTGAGCGGAAGTTGAGGCGGGGCCTCAAGTTGAGAGTTGGTGGGTCATACATTCGAGAGTATAGACACCTGGTAGATGCTGCTGCTCATATGGAAATTATGATGCAGGAAGAGGAGGAAGAACAGAGGGGCTCCAAGAGGAGCCAGGATGGTCAGAGTGATGGCAGGAAGCAGAGGGGTTATAACCCTCAGCAGTCTCAGGGAGCAGTTTCTAGATCGACCTTTCCAGTGCCGAGTGCAGGCTCGAGGAGAGGCAATCAGGGGGAGTTTGCTTGTTACAAGTGTGGCCAGCTGGGTCACAAGGTTTCTGTTTGCCCGCAGAAGGGTGGGGGTCAGAGAGCTGCTTCTTCTTCAGCTAGACCGTAGAGTCAGAGTTTGGGCAGGGGGCAGCCCTTGACTTGTTATCAGTGTGGACAGCCTGGGCACCTGAAGAGGTTTTGCCCGCAGTTGAGTGCCACTTCGGGAGCGTCTGGTTCTAGGCAGACGCAGGGTTTTCAGCCAGCTCAGTCTGTGCAGGCCTCGAGGGCCAATCCGGGAGCTTCGTCATCCCAGTCTGTGCAGCAGTCGTATGCTCCTAGAGGTGAGCAGGTAGATCAGGGGCCTACGGGGCGCGTATATGCTGTTACCGCGCAGGATTTAGTACCGGCTCCATCAGTAGTGAGAGGTACTTTTCTGTTTTGTAACTCGGTTGCTAATGTGTTGATAGACACGGGTGCATCTCATTCTTTTGTATCTGCTGCATTTGCATCTGTTTTGGAATTGGAGTTAGCACAGTTAGCATCTCCTATTTGTGTGGTATCGCCTTTGGGCGGTGAGTTGATTCTGAAACAGGGTGTTAGAGGTTGTGATATAGAGGTCGCCGACTATAGGCTTCCTTTTCCGTTTGTTGTCATGCCCATGAAGGGTTTTGATGTTATTTTGGGTATGGACTGGCTATCGTCATACCGGGCTGTTATCGATTGCTACCGCCAGAGGGTCACGTTATGTACCTTGAGCGGGGAGTGGTTCCATTTCTTGGGAGACCGGGTTGGTAGTGTTTTGCCACCGGGGTACGATTCGCGAGGGCGAAGTGAGCTCAGTAGTCTACTTGCCAGCTTTAAGAGTGGTGAGAGTGGTGAGACCCAGATTGTATTGCCGAGGGTGGTTTGTGAGTATTCGGATGTCTTTCCCGAAGATCTTGTTAGTTTGCCACCTCACCGAGAGATAGAGTTCTTTATTGATTTAGTGCCTGGCACAGCGCCGATTTCTATGGCACCTTACCGTTTTGCTCCAGCAGAGTTGGTTAAGTTGAAAGTTCAGCTCCAGGAATTGCTAAATAAGGGTTTTGTTCGCCCTAGTGTTTCACCGTGGGGAGCGCCGGCCCTCTTTGTTAAAAAGAAAGATGGTGCCTTAAGATTGTGTATAGACTACCGGAAGTTGAATCGGGCTATGGTTAAGAATAAGTACCCTATGCCCCGTATAGATGACTTGTTTGACCAGTTGAAGGGTTCCCGTTGTTTCTCTAAAATAGACTTGAGATCGGGTTACCACCAGTTGAGGGTCAGGGAGGAGGATATTCCTAAGACGGCATTCCGTACGCGGTATGGCCATTATGAGTTTCTGGTGATGCCATTCGGGCTTACCAACGCACCGGCAGTCTTTATGGACTTGATGAACCGAATTTTTCGGGAATTCTTGGATCGGCTTGTAGTCGTTTTTGTAGACGACATTCTTATCTATTCGTCTTCTGAGGAGGAGCATGAGGCACACTTGAGAGTGGTGCTTGAGTTACTTAGAGCCCATAGGCTGTATGCCAAGTTTGGGAAGTGTGAGTTCTGGCTGAGGGAAGTCAAATTCTTAGGCCACGTAGTATCCGGGGAAGGGGTGTCTGTTGATACATCCAAGGTTGAGGCAGTGCAAGATTGGGCACAGCCTAAGAGTGTGTTTGAGATCCGCAGTTTTCTGGGATTAGCTGGGTATTACCGTCGGTTTGTGAAAGATTTCTCCAGGTTAGCGTCACCGTTGACTAGACTGACTCGGAAGGGAGTCAAGTTTGTGTGGAGTGAGACTTGTGAAAAGTCGTTCCAAGAGCTGAAAGTTAGATTGACCACCGCTCCGGTGTTGATTATTCCGGAGAGAGGGTTGGGTTATGCGGTTTATTGTGATGCCTCACGAGAGGGTTTGGGTTGTGTGTTGATGCAAGAAGGGAAAGTGGTAGCTTATGGCTCACGTCAGTTGAAAATACACAAGAAGAATTACCCCACACACGACCTAGAGTTAGCAGCAGTGATCTTTGCCTTGAAGATTTGGAGGCACTACCTTTATGGTGAGAAGTTCGAGGTGTTCTCGGACCACAAGAGTTTGAAGTATCTGTTTACACAGAGAGACTTAAATCTGAGGCAGAGGAGATGGATGGAGTTCATCGAGGATTATGATTTTGAGTTGCATTATCATCCAGGAAAGGCCAATGTTGTGGCCGATGCCCTTAGTAGGAAATCCATTAGCGATGTAGCTTGTATAGCCATCCGGGAATGGGAGATGTTGGGAACACTTGGCGAGTTTGATTTGCTACTGGGCGAATCTGTTGAGGCTGCGGCCTTATTTTCTGTTGTTGCGCAGCCTACGCTTGTGACTAGAGTGTTAGAGGCACAGAGAGGTGACCTTGAGGTAGAATCCCTCCGAGAGAAGATCTCCAGTGGGAAGGTTGAGAAGGGTTTGACGGTGTATCCCGACCTGAGTGTGAGACACCGAGACCGTTTGTTTGTACCGGAGTCTTGCCAAGAGGAAGTACTCCGAGAGTTTCACCATTCGCGCCTTGCGGTGCATTCGGGAGGTACCAAGATGTATCAGGATTTGGGTCGCCAGCTTTGGTGGCGGGGTATGAAGAGAGATGTGGCTGTTTTCGTATCGAAGTGCCTTACTTGCCAGCAAGTGAAGGCCGAGCATCAGAGGCCAGCGGGTTTGTTGCAACCCTTGCCTATTGCCGAGTGGAAGTGGGAGCATATCACTATGGACTTCGTTGTAGGTCTTCCGAGGACTCAGCGGGGTAGTGATGCTGTTTGGGTGGTTGTAGACCGGTTGGCTAAGTCAGCGCACTTTATTCCTATGCGCGTGAGAGATTCGGTAGATCATCTTGCCGACTTGTATATTCGGGACGTAGTGAGATTGCACGGGGTCCCAGTGACGATCGTCTCAGATAGAGATCCTCGTTTTACTGCTAGGTTGTGGCAGAGTTTGCAGAGTGCTTTGGGCACTAAGTTGACCTTTAGTACGGCTTATCATCCTCAGACTGACGGGCAGTCCGAGCGTACTATTCAGATCCTTGAGGATATGCTTCGGGGTTGTGTCCTGGACTTCAGTGGGACGTGGGAGAGGCACTTGCCCTTGGTAGAGTTTGCCTACAACAACAGTTTTCAGTCTAGTATCGGTATGGCACCGTTTGAGGCCTTGTATGGCCGACCGTGTAGGTCTCCAGTTTGTTGGGCCGAGGTGGGTGATGCACCTTTGTTGGGTCCGGAGTTGGTTAGGGAGACGACGGAGAAAGTTGAGCTTATCCGTAGGAGGCTTGTTACAGCCCAGAGTCGTCAGAAATCTTATGCTGACCGTAGGAGGAGGCCTTTAGCGTTTGAGGTAGGTGATCATGTCTTTCTGAAGATATCACCTAGGCGAGGCTTGATGAGGTTTGGGAAGAGTGGGAAGTTATCCCCTCGGTTTATTGGTCCTTTTGAGATTCTTGAGAGGATTGGCGAGGTTGCTTATCGGTTAGCCTTACCGCCGCAGTTGTCCGGAGTGCATGACGTGTTTCATGTGAGTATGCTTCGGAAGTATGAGCCAGATCCATCACATGTGTTGGATTGGACCGATTTAGAGGTAGATGAGGATGCCTCGTATGAGGAGAGACCGGTTCGGGTCTTGGATAGGCGGGATCAGGTCCTGCGTGGCAAGACCATTCCTTTGGTGAAAGTCTTGTGGAAACATCACGGAGTGGAAGAAGCCACTTGGGAACGTGAGTTGGAAGTCCGTGAGAAATATCCAGACTTGTTTGTAGATATGTAATCTTGTAGTTAAATTTTGAACTATTGTTGAACTTAAGAGCTTTTATATATGTCTTAAGTTGTGAAACATTGAGAATGTTTTGATTATGAGAAGTATGTTTTGGAACTTGCCTCATATGGAAGTTGAATGTAACATTATATGTGTTAAATATATTGTTGAAACTAGAAAGATAGTGCATAATGTTGATGCATGTTGAAAGTACATATGTTGTTTACATATTGTGAAATGTCTCTTGTGAAAGGGATGGGATGACCGGTAATGGGTCGAATTGTTAAATGTTGAATTGTAACATTGTCTAAAATGGAGGAAAACCTGTTTTTGAAAACTTGTGCTTAATTTCGAGGACGAAATTCTTTAAGGGGGGGAGGTTATAGCGATCCCGGGTTTACCCTTGTTGTACAGTGATCCGGACATGTGTCCGTGGATGTTGGTAGTTATTTATTATCTGGTTTGCATCCTTTTTACTTTGTATATTGAGTTATAGGATGTGTTGGGCAGGTTTGTTACAGGTTGGTTGTGTTTGGGAGCCTAGTGCTGCTGCCCAGATTTTTGGACCTTCGCTCGAGCGAGGAGTTGGTCGCTCGAGCGAGAGTTGAGTTCGTGTCTAGTTCTGGACCTGAGAGTTGCCTTTCGTGGCTCGAGCGAGCTTCCTTCGCTCGAGCGGTCTGGTTTGTTCTTCGCTCGAGCGAGAGGTATGTCGCTCGAGCGTGCTGGTTGCAGACCTGAGGGTTTGAGTTGTTGGCTCGAGCGAGCATTCTTTTGCTCGAGCGCACTTCTGAGTTTTTGGCTCGAGCGAGAGTTTTCTGTGTCTGGTCGCTCGAGCGACAAAGGCTTCGCTCGAGCGAGCGTGTTTTATATCAGTGGACAGTAGCGTTTTTGAACTTCACTTTTTCACTTTCATTTTCTTTCAAACCCTTGATCCGAGACCCTCTCTCTCTAAAATTACATTCTCTCTAAGATTTGATCTCCCTAGAGTGTGAATCTAGCCTAGGGCCTTTGTTAAAAAGATAGAGGGCGTTGAGAGCTTCGATTTAATCTGAAAAAGTTTGGATTTGGAGCACGTTGGTCTTCGAGTCTTCATCTCCTTTTTGGCTCAAACTTCGAGGTAGGGATATCCTACTCCTTTCTATGGGTTTTGTCTTTAAATTTTAGTATTTTGAGATGTTGGGCTTGGTTTGGTAATTTGGTGAAAGTTTGGGGCTTTTGTGTAATTTTACAAAAGTTGGGGTTTTATTTATAATAGGCCTAAATGCATGTTTGGCATAGAAAAATGGAATAAATGTTGAATCATTGATGAAAATGGGACCTAAGGGTCGTAATGTTAATTATGGGAATTGACCTAATTACATTGTTTGATTAATTGGGATAATTAATTGGGAGAAATGAGGAAATGAAATGTTGATTGAATATCCATTTGTGCATTTATTTTCTGTTTAGAAATAACTGCTTTGGGCTATCGGCGGAGGATAGTCGTGATTGTAGTAGACAATGCATGATGATTAGGCAAACGGAAACTAATCTATGGAATGTGTCATGGAATTTGACTATTGATAGAATACATTAACTGTATGTATTGAGTGATGGTATATAGAACCAATGTGTTTGTATACGTTGTGTGTAGAGGAGGAGATAGGGGATGTACTCCGCGGTTTAAGGGAAGATAGGGGATGTACCTCTAAACCGGATAGTGTTGGGAGAAGATAGGGGATGAACTCCGTAGATACAGCTTATATGCTTATCTTTGTGAAGTGTGTATACAGCTTATATGCTTATCTGTAAATGTGGGATATTGTTGTTATACATATCTGTTGAAATGATGATAGAGCTGACATGATTATCTGTTGAAAAAGGGAAAATGAAAAGTAACTTTGACTTATAAGTCGTATGACATAAATATGTGATTTATGTGAATGTATCAGCGTTGACCATCTATCAATTGCTAATCTTTTAGTCATTGTTCATGGTTGGTTTAGTGTATTTCTACTGGGCTGTGGCTCACCCTTTATGGGAATATCATTTTCAGGTACAGGTAGCATGCCACCTCCAAGGACATAGCTTGGGAGGCTAGAGGCGGACATACTTTTGTCGTTTTACTTTTGATGTATTACATGTAACTTCAAGCCAAGGGCTTAATGTGTAAACGAGTTAGTACTCTTTTGTTGTAACCAAGTGTTAACTTGGAAAGCTGTAAGCCCGTAGGGCATTTTGTTTTTGATGTTAACATGTAATACTTATGTAATGAGACTATAATAAATGAAAGAATGTGGTTAGTTTATATGTCAATGCATGTCTTATTTGATGGGTTTAATGTTACTATTTTGAGGGCGTTACAGATCTATTTGGAAATTAAATAAAAAAAGGAAGTTTAATAGAAAAGCAAATTGAATAAAAATGGAAGTTGAATAAAAATAAAAATGGAAGTTGCAGAAAATTAAATATGGAAGTTCAATCCAGAAACCACTATACCTTAACGATCTATTTGGAAATTAAATAAAAAAAGGAAGTTTAATAGAAAAGTAAATTGCATAAAATGGAAGTAGAATAAAAATAAAAATGAAAGTTGCAAAAAATTAAAAATGGAAGTTCAATCCAAAAACCACTATACTTTAACGATCTATTTGGAACTTAAATAAAAAAACAAGTTTAATAGAAAAGTAAATTGAATAAAAATAGAAATTGAATAAAAATAAAAATGGAAATTGCAGAAAATTAAATATGGAAGTTCAATCCAGAAACGACTATACCTTAACGATCTATTCGGAAATTAAATAAAAAAGGAAGTTTAATAGAAAAAGTAAATTGAATAAAATGGAAGTTGAATAAAAATATAAAAGAAAGTTGCATAAAATTAAAAATGGAAGTTGAATCCAAAAACCACTATACTTTAACGATCTATTTGGAAATTAAATAAAAAATGAAGTTTAATAGAAAAATAAATCGAATAAAAATGCAAGTTGAATAAAATTGAAAATGAAAGTTGCATAAAATTAAATATGGAAGTTCAATCCAGAAACCACTATATCTTAACGATCTATTTGGAAATTAAATAAAAAAAAAGGAAGTTTAATAGAAAAGTAAATTGCATAAAAATGGAAGTTGAAGAAAAATAAAAATGAAAGTTGCATAAAATTAAAAATGGAAGTTCAATCCAAAAACCACTATACTTTAACGATCTATTTGGAAATTAAATAAAAAATGAAGTTTAATAGAAAAGTAAATCGAATAAAAATGGAAGTTGAATAAAATTAAAAATGAAAGTTGCATAAAATTAAATATGGAAGTTCAATCCAGAAACCACTATACCTTAACGATCTATTTGGAAATTAAATAAAAAAGGAAGTTTAATAGAAAAGTAAATTGAATAAAAATGGAAGTAGAATAAAAATAAAAAGGAAAGTTCCAGAAAATTAAAAGTGGAAGTTCAATCCCGAAACCACTATACCTTATCGATCTATTTAGACATTAAATAAAAAAGGAAGTTTAACATAAAAGTAAATTGAACAAAAATGCAAGTAGAATAAAAATAAAAAAGAAAGTTGCATAAAATTAAAAATGGAAGTTCAATCCAAAAACCACTATACTATAACGATCTATTTGGAAATTAAATAAAAAAGGAAGTTTAATAGAAAAGTAAATCGAATAAAAATGGAAGTTGAATAAAATTAAAAATGAAAGTTGCATAAAATTAAATATGGAAATTCAATCCAGAAACCACTATACCTTAACGATCTACTTGGAAATTAAATAAAAAAGGAAGTTTAATAGAAAAGTAAATTGAATAAAAATGGAAGTAGAATAAAAATAAAAAGGAAAGTTCCAGAAAATTAAAAGCGGAAGTTCAATCCCGAAACCAATATACCTTAACGATCTATTTGGAAATTAAATAAAAAAGGAAGTTTAACAGAAAAGTAAATTGAACAAAAATGGAAGTAGAATAAAATTAAAAAAGAAAGTTGCATAAAATTAAAAATGGAAGTTCAATCCAAAAACCACAATACGTTAACGATCTATTTGGAAATTAAATAAAAAATGAAGTTTAATAGAAAAGTAAATCGAATAAAAATGGAAGTTGAATAAAATTGAAAATGAAAGTTGCATAAAATTAAATATGGAAGTTCAATCCAGAAACCACTATATCTTAACTATCTATTTGGAAATTAAATAAAAAAAGGAAGTTTAATAGAAAAGTAAATTGCATAAAAATGGAAGTTGAAGAAAAATAAAAATGAAAGTTGCAGAAAATTAAATATGGAAGTTCAATCCAAAAACCACTATACTTTAACGATCTATTCGGAAATTAAATAAAAAATGAAGTTTAATAGAAAAGTAAATCGAATAAAAATGGAAGTTGAATAAAATTAAAAATGAAAGTTGCATAAATTTAAATATGGAAGTTCAATTCAGAAACCACTACACCTTAACGATCTATTTGGAAATTAAATAAAAAAGGAAGTTTAATAGAAAAATAAATTGAATAAAAATGCAAGTAGAATAAAAATAAAAAGGAAAGTTCCAAAAAATTAAAAGCGGAAGTTCAATCCCGAAACCACTATACCTTAACGATCTATTTGGAAATTAAATAAAAAAGGAAGTTTAACAAAAAAGTAAATTGAACAAAAATGGAAGTAGAATAAAAATAAAAAAGAAAGTTGCATAAAATTAAAAATGGAAGTTCAATCCAAAAACCACCATACGTTAACGATCTATTTGGAAATTAAATAAAAAATAAAGTTTAATAGAAAAGTAAATCGAATAAAAATGGAAGTTGAATAAAATTAAAAATGAAAGCTGCATAAAATTAAATATGGAAGTTCAATCCAAAAACCACCATACGTTAACGATCTATTTGGAAATTAAATAAAAAATGAAGTTTAATAGAAAAGTAAATCGAATAAAAATGGAAGTTGAATAAAATTAAAAATGAAAGCTGCATAAAATTAAATATGGAAGTTCAATCCCAAAAACACTATAGCATAACCATCTATTTGGAAATTAAAGAAAAAAGAAAGTTTAATAGAAAGGTAAATAGAATAAAAATGAAAGTTGCAGATAATTAAATATGGAAGTTCAATCCAGAAACCACTATACCTTAACGATCTATTTGGAAATTAAATAAAAATGGAAGTTTAATTGAAAAGTAAATTGCATAAAAATGGAAGTTGAATAAAAATAAAAATGGAAGTTGCAGAAAATTAAATATGGAAGTTCAATCTAGAAACCACTATACCTTAACGATCTATTTGGAAATTAAATAAAAAAAGGAAGTTTAATAGAAAACTAAATTGAATAAAAATGGAAGTTGAAGAAAAATAAAAATGAAAGTTGCAGAAAATTAAATATGGAAGTTCAATCCAGAAACCACTCTACCTTAACGATCTATTTGGAAATTAAATAAAAAAGGAAGTTTAATAGAAAAACAAATTGCATAAAATGGAAGTAGAATAAAAATAAAAATGAAAGTTGCATAAAATTAAAAATGGAAGTTCAATCCAAAAACCACTATACTTTTACGATCTATTTGGAAATTAAATAAAAAAGGAAGTTTAATAGAAAAGTAAATTGAATAAAAATGGAAGTTGAATAAAAATAAAAATGGAAGTTGCGGAAAATTAAATATGGAAATTCAATCCCGAAACCACTATACCTTAACGATCTATTTGGAAATTAAATAAAAAATGAAGTTTAATAGAAAAATAAATCGAATAAAAATGGAAGTTGAATAAAATTGAAAATGAAAGTTGCATAAAATTAAATATGGAAGTTCAATCCAGAAACCACTATATCTTAACGATCTATTTGGAAATTAAATAAAAAAAGGAAGTTTAATAGAAAAGTAAATTGCATAAAAATTGAAGTTGAAGAAAAATAAAAATGAAAGTTGCATAAAATTAAAAATGGAAGTTCAATCCAAAAACCACTATACTTTAACGATTTATTTGGAAATTAAATAAAAAATGAAGTTTAATAGAAAAGTAAATCGAATAAAAATGGAAGTTGAATAAAATTAAAAATGAAAGTTGCATAAAATTAAATATGGAAGTTCAATCCAGAAACCACTATACCTTAACGATCTATTTGGAAATTAAATAAAAAAGGAAGTTTAATAGAAAAGTAAATTGAATAAAAATGGAAGTAGAATAAAAATAAAAAGGAAAGTTCCAGACAATCAAAAGCGGAAGTTCAATCCCGAAACCACTATACCTTAACGATCTATTTAGAAATTAAATAAAAAAGGAAGTTTAACATAAAAGTAAATTGAACAAAAATGCAAGTAGAATAAAAATAAAAAAGAAAGTTGCATAAAATTAAAAATGGAAGTTCAATCCAAAAACCACTATACTATAACGATCTATTTGGAAATTAAATAAAAAAGGAAGTTTAATAGAAAAGTAAATCGAATAAAAATGGAAGTTGAATAAATTTAAAAATGAAAGTTGCATAAAATTAAATATGGAAATTCAATCCAGAAACCACTATACCTTAACGATCTACTTGGAAATTAAATAAAAAAGGAAGTTTAATAGAAAAGTAAATTGAATAAAAATGGAAGTTGAATAAAAATAAAAATGAAAGTTGCATAAAATTAAAAATGGAAGTTCAATCCAAAAACCACCATACGTTAACGATCTATTTGGAAATTAAATAAAAAATGAAGTTTAATAGAAAAGTAAATCGAATAAAAATGGAAGTTGAATAAAATTAAAAATGAAAGCTGCATAAAATTAAATATGGAAGTTCAATCCAGAAACCACTATACCTTAACGATCTATTTGGAAATTAAATAAAAAAAGAAGTTTAATAGAAAAGTAAATTGAATAAAAATGGAAGTTGAATAAAAACAAAAATGGAAGTTCAATCCCAAAAACACTATACCATAACCATCTATTTGGAAATTAAAGAAAAAAGGAAGTTTAATAGAAAGGTAAATTGAATAAAAATGAAAGTTGCAGATAATTAAATATGGAAGTTCAATCCAGAAACCACTATACCTTAACGATCTATTTGGAAATTAAATAAAAAAGGAAGTTTAATTGAAAAGTAAATTGCATAAAAATGGAAGTTGAATAAAAATAAAAATGGAAGTTGCAGAAAATTAAATATGGAAGTTCAATCCAGAAACCACTATACCTTAACGATCTATTTGGAAATTAAATAAAAAAAGGAAGTTTAATAGAAAACTAAATTGAATAAAAA
Organism: Camellia sinensis; assembly: GCF_055761805.1. Classification (NCBI taxonomy): domain Eukaryota; kingdom Viridiplantae; phylum Streptophyta; class Magnoliopsida; order Ericales; family Theaceae; genus Camellia; species Camellia sinensis. The sequence continues at coordinate 33,681,620 of NW_028128987.1, forward strand.
TGGAAGTTGAAGAAAAATAAAAATGAAAGTTGCAGAAAATTAAATATGGAAGTTCAATCCAGAAACCACTCTACCTTAACGATCTATTTGGAAATTAAATAAAAAAGGAAGTTTAATAGAAAAACAAATTGCATAAAATGGAAGTAGAATAAAAATAAAAATGAAAGTTGCATAAAATTAAAAATGGAAGCTCAATCCAAAAAGCACTGCACTTTTACGATCTATTTGGAAATTAAATAAAAAAGGAAGTTTAATAGAAAAGTAAATTGAATAAAAATGGAAGTTGAATAAAAATAAAAATGGATGTTGCGGAAAATTAAATATGGAAATTCAGTCCCAAAACCACTATACCTTAACGATCTATTTGGAAATTAAATAAAAAAGGAAGTTTAATAGAAAAGTAAATTGCATAAAATGGAAGTAGAATAAAAATAAAAATGAAAGTTGCAAAAAATTAAAAATGGAAGTTCAATCCAAAAACCACTATACGTTAATGATCTATTTGGAAATTAAATAAAAAAGAAAGTTTAATGGAAAAGTAAATTGAATAAAAATGGAAGTTGAATAAAAATAAAAATGGAAGTTGAAGAAAATTAAATATGGAAGTTCAATCCAGAAACCACTATACCTTAACGATTTATTTGGAAATTAAATAAAAAAGGAAGTTTAATAGAAAAGTAAATTGAATAAAAATGGAAGTTGAATAAAAATAAAAATGAAAGTTGCATAAAATTAAAAATGGAAGTTCAATCCAAAAACACTATACCTTAACCATCTATTTGGAAATTAAATAAAAACGGAAGTTTAATAGAAAGGTAAATAGAATAAAAATGGAAGTTGAAAAAAAATAATAATTGAAGTTGCAGAAAATTAAATATGGAAGTTCAATCCAAAAACCACTATACCTTAACGATCTATTTGGAAATTAAATAAAAAAGGAAGTTTAATAGAAAAACAAATTGCATAAAATAGAAGTAGAATAAAAATAAAAATGAAAGTTGCATAAAATTAAAAATGGAGGTTCAATCCAAAAACCACTATACTTTTACGATCTATTTGGAAATTAAATAAAAAAGGAAGTTTAATAGAAAAGTAAATTGAATAAAAATGGAAGTTGAATAAAAATAAAAATGGAAGTTGAAAAAAAATAAATATGGAAGTTCAATCCAGAAACCACTATATCTTAACGATCTACTTGGAAATTAAATAAAAAAGGAAGTTTCATAGAAAAGTAAATTGAATTAAATTGGAATTTGAATAAAAATAAAAATGGAAGTTGCGGAAAATTAAATATGGAAATTCAATCCCAAAACCACTATACCTTAACGATCTATTTGGAATTAAATAAAAAAGGGAGTTTAATAGAAAAGTAAATTGCATAAAAATGGAAGTTGAATAAAAATAAAAATGAAAGTTGCAGAAAATTAAATATGGAAGTTCAATCCCGAAACCACTATACCTTAACGATCTATTTGGAAATTCAATAAAAAAGGAAGTTTGATAGAAAAAGTAAATTGAATTAAAATGGAAGTAGAACAAAAATAAAAATGAAGGTTGCATAAAATTAAAAATGGAAGTTCAATCCAGAAACCACTATACATTAACGACCTATTTGGAAATTAAATAAAAAAATGTAGTTTAATAGAAAAGTAAATTGAATAAAAATGGAAGTTGAATAAAAATAAAAATGGAAGTTGCATAAAATTAAATATGGAAGTTCAATCCAGAAACCGCTATACATTAACGATCTATTTGGAAATCAAATAAAAAAAGGAAGTTTAATAGAAAAGTAAATAGCATAAAAATTGAAGTTGAAGAAAAATAAAAATGAAACTTCCAGAAAATTAAATATGGAAGTTCAATCCCGAAACCACTATACCTTAACGATCTATTTGGAAATTAATTAAAAAAGGAAGTTTAATAGAAATGTAAATTGCATAAAATGGAAGTAGAATAAAAATAAAAATGAAAGTTGCAAAATATTAAAAATGGAAGTTCAATCCAAAAACCGCTATACGTTAATGATCTATTTGGAAATTAAATAAAAAAGGAAGTTTAATGGAAAAGTAAATTGAATAAAAATGGAAGTTGAATAAAAATAAAAATGGAAGTTGAAGAAAATTAAATATGGAAGTTCAATCCAGAAACCACTATACCTTAACGATCTATTTGGAAATTAAATAAAAAAGGAAGTTTAATGGAAAAGTAAATTGAATAAAAATGGAAGGTGAATAAAAATAAAAATGAAAGTTGCATAAAATTAAACATGGAAGTTCAATCCCAAAAACACTATACCTTAACCATCTATTGGGAAATTAAATAAAAAAGGAAGTTTAATAGAAAGGTAAATAGAATAAAAATGGAAGTTGAATAAAAAAAAAAATTGAAGTTGCAGAAAATTAAATATGGAAGTTCAATCCAAAAACCACTATACCTTAACGATCTATTTGGTAATTAAATAAAAAAGGAAGTTTAATAGAAAAACAAATTGCATAAAATGGAAGTAGAATAAAAATAAAAATGAAAGTTGCATAAAATTAAAAATGGAGGTTCAATCCAAAAACCACTATACTTTTACGATCTATTTGGAAATTAAATAAAAAAGGAAGTTTAACAGAAAAGTATATCGAATAAAAATGGAAGTTGAATAAAAATAAAAAAGGAAGATGAAGAAAAATAAATATGGAAGTTCAATCCAGAAACCACTATACCTTAACGATCTACTTGGAAATTAAATAAAAAAGGAAGTTTCGTAGAAAAGTAAATTGAATAAAAATGGAATTTGAATAAAAATAAAAATGGAAGTTGCGGAAAATTAAATATGGAAATTCAATCCCGAAACCACTATACCTTAACGATTTATTTGGAAATTAAATAAAAAAGGAAGTTTAATAGAAAAGTAAATTGCATAAAAATGGAAGTTGAATAAAAATAAAAATGAAAGTTGCAGAAAATTAAATATAGAAGTTCGATCCGGAAACCACTATACCTTAACGATCTATTTGGAAATTAAATAAAAAAGGAAGTTTGATAGAAAAAGTAAATTGAATTAAAATGGAAGTAGAATAAAAATAAAAATGAAGGTTGCATAAAATTAAAAATGGAAGTTCAATCCAGAAACCACTATACATTAACGACCTATTTGGAAATTAAATAAAAAAATGAAGTTTAATAGAAAAGTAAATTGAATAAAAATGGAAGTTGAATAAAAATAAAAATGGAAGTTGCAGAAAATTAAATATGGAAGTTCAATCCAGAAACCGCTATACATTAACGATCTATTTGGAAATTAAATAAAAAAGGGAAGTTTAATAGAAAAGTAAATTGCATAAAAATAGAAGTGGAAGAAAAATAAAAATGAAACTTGAAGAAAATTAAATATGGAAGTTCAATCCCGAAACCACTATACCTTAACGATCTATTTGGAAATTAAATAAAAAAGGAAGTTTAATAGAAAAGTAAATTGCATAAAATGGAAGTAGAATAAAAATAAAAATGAAAGTCGCATAAAATTAAAAATGGAAGTTCAATCCAAAAACCACTATACTTTAACGATCTATTTGGAAATTAAATAAAAAAGGAAGTTTAATAGAAAAGTAAATTGAATAAAAGTAGAAGTTGAATAAAAACAAAAATGGAAGTTGCAGAAAATTAAATATGGAAGTTCAATCCAGAAACCACTATACCTTAACGATCTATTGGGAAATTAAATAAAAAAAAGGAAGTTTAATAGAAAAGTAAATTGAATAAAAATGGAAGTTGAATAAAAATAAAAATGAAAGTTGCAGAAAATTAAATATGGAAGTTCAATCCAGAAACCACTATACCTTAACGATCTATTTGGAAATTAAATAAAAAAAGGAAGTTTAACAGAAAAGTTAATTGAATAAAAATGGAAGTTGAATAAAAATAAAAATGGAAGTTGCAGACAATTAAATATGGAAGTTCAATCCAGAAACCGCTATACCTTAACGATCTATTTGGAAATTAAATAAAAAAAGGAAGTTTAATAGAAAATAAATTGCATAAAATGGAAGTAGAATAAAAATAAAAATGAAAGTTGTATAAAATTAAGAATGGAAGTTCAATCCAAAAACCACTATACTTTAACGATCTATTTGGAAATTAAATAAAAAAGGAAGTTTAATAGAAAAGTAAATTGAATAAAAATAGAAGTTGAATAAAAATAAAAATGGAAGTTGCAGAAAATTAAATATGGAAGTTCAATCCAGAAACGACTATACCTTAACGATCTATTGGGAAATTAAATAAAAAAGGAAGTTTAATAGAAAGGTAAATAGAATAAAAATGGAAGTTGAATAAAAATAAAAATGGAAGTTGCAGAAAATTAAATATGGTAGTTCAATCCAGAAACCACTATACCTTAACGATCTATTTGGAAATTAAATAAAAAAAGGAAGTTTAATAGAAAAGTTAATTGAATAAAAATGGAAGTTGAATAAAAGTAAAAATGGAAGTTGCAGACAATTAAATATGGAAGTTCAATCCAGAAACAGCTATACCTTAACGATCTATTTGGAAATTAAATAAAAAAAGGAAGTTTAATAGAAAAGTAAATTGCATAAAATGGAAGTAGAATAAAAATAAAAATGAAAGTTGCATAAAATTAAAAATGGAATTTCAATCCAAAAACCACTATACTTTAACGATCTATTTGGAACTTAAATAAAAAAACAAGTTTAATAGAAAAGTAAATTGAACAAAAATAGAAATTGAATAAAAATAAAAATGGATGTTGCAGAAAATTAAATATGGAAGTTCAATCCCGAAACGGCTATGCCTTAACGATCCATTTGGAAATTAAATAAAAAAGGAAGTTTAATAGAAAAGTAAATAGCATAAAATGGAAGTAGAATAAAAATAAAAATGAAAGTTGCATAAAATTAAAAATGGAAGTTCAATCCAAAAATGACTATACTTTATTGATCTATTTGGAAATTAAATAAGAAAGGAAGTTTAATAGAAAAGTAAATTGAATAAAAATGGAAGTTGAATAAAAATAAAAATGGAAGTTGCAGAAAATTAAATATGGAAGTTCAATCCAAAAACGACTATACTTTATTGATCTATTTGGAAATTAAATAAGAAAGGAAGTTTAATAGAAAAGTAAATTGAATAAAAATGGAAGTTGAATAAAAATAAAAATGGAAGTTGCAGAAAATTAAATATGGAAGTTCAATCCAAAAACCACTATACCTTAACGATCTATTTGGAAATTAAATAAAAAAGGAAGTTTAATAGAAAAGTAAATTGCATACAAATGGAAGTTGAATAAAAATAAAAAAGAAAGTTGCAGAAAATTAAATGTGGAAGTTCAATCCCGAAACCACTGTACCTTAACGATCTATTTGGAAATTAAATAAAAAAGGAAGTTTAATGGAAAAAGTAAATTAAATTAAATGGAAGTAGAATAAAAATAAAAATGAAGGTTGCATAAAATAAAAAATGGAAGTTCAATCCAGAAACCACTATACCGTAACGATCTATTTGGAAATTAAATAAAAAAGAAAGTTTAATAGAAAATTAAATTGAATAAAAATGGAATTTGAATAAAAATAAAAATGAAAGTTGCAGAAAATGAAATATGGAAGTTCAATCCAGAAACCACTACACCTTAAAGATCTATTTGGAAATTAAATAAAAAAGGAAGTTTAATAGAAAATTAATTTGAATAAAAATGGAAGTAGAATAAAAATAAAAAGGAAAGTTCTAGAAAATTAAAAGCGGAAGTTCAATCCCGAAACCACTATACCTTAACGATCTATTTGGAAATTAAATAAAAAAAGAAGTTTAACAGAAATGTAAATTGAACAAAAATGGAAGTAGAATAAAAATAAAAAAGAAAGTTGCATAAAATTAAAAATGGAAGTTCAATCCAAAAACCACTATACTTTAACGATCTATTTGGAAATTAAATAAAAAAATGAAGTTTAATAGAAAAGTAAATCGAATAAAAATGGAAGTTGAATAAAATTGAAAATGAAAGTTGTATAAAATTAAATATGGAAGTTCAATCCAGAAACCACTATATCTTAACGATCTATTTGGAAATTAAATAAAAAAAGGAAGTTTAATAGAAAAGTAAATTGCATAAAAATGGAAGTTGAAGAAAAATAAAAATGAAAGTTGCAGAAAATTAAATATGGAAGTTCAATCCAAAAACCACTACACTTTAACGATCTATTTGGAAATTAAATAAAAAATCAAGTTTAATAGAAAATGTAATCGAATAAAAATGGAAGTTGAATAAAATTAAAAATGAAAGTTGCATGAAATTAAATATGGAAGTTCAATCCAGAAACCACTATACCTTAACTATCTATTTGGAAATTAAATAAAAAAGGAAGTTTAATAGAAAAGTAAATTGAATAAAAATGGAAGTTGAATAAAAATAAAAATGAAAGTTGCATAAAATTAAAAATGGAAGTTCAATCCCAAAAACAATATACCTTAACCATCTATTTGGAAATTAAATAAAAAAGGAAGTTTAATAGAAAGGTAAATAGAATAAAAATGGAAGTTGAATAAAAATAAAAATGGAAGTTGCAGAAAATTAAAAATGGAAGTTCAATCCAAAAACCACTATACCTTAACGATCTATTTGGAAATTAAATAAAAAAGGAAGTTTAATAGAAAAGTAAATTGCATAAAAATGGAAGTTGAATAAAAATAAAAATGAAAGTTGCAGAAAATTAAATATGGAAGTTCAATCCCGAAACCACTATACCTTAACGATCTATTTGGAAATTAAATAAAAAAGGAAGTTTGAAAGAAAAAGTAAATTGAATTAAAATGGAAGTAGAATAAAAATAAAAATGAAGGTTGCATAAAATTAAAAATGGAAGCTCAATCCAGAAACCACTATACCTTAACGATCTATTTGGAAATTAAATAAAAAAGGAAGTTTAATAGAAAAGTAAATTGAATAAAAATGGAAGTTGAATAAAAATAAAAATGAAAGTTGCATAAAATTAAAAACGGAAGTTTAATCCCAAAAACACTATACCTTAACCATCTATTTGGAAATTAAATAAAAAAGGAAGTTTAATAGAAAGGTAAATAGAATAAAAATGGAAGTTGAATAAAAATAAAAATGGAAGTTGCAGAAAATTAAAAATGGAAGTTCAATCCAAAAACCACTATACCTTAACGATCTATTTGGAAATTAAATAAAAAAAGGAAGTTTAATAGAAAAGTAAATTGCATGAAAATGGAAGTTGAATAAAAATAAAAAAGAAAGTTGCAGAAAATTAAATATGGAAGTTCAATCCCGAAATCACTATACCTTAACGATCTATTTGGAAATTAAATAAAAAAGGAAGTTTGATAGAAAAAGTAAATTGAATTAAAATAAAAGTAGAATAAAAATAAAAATGAAGGTTGCATAAAATTAAAAATGGAAGTTCAATCCAGAAACCACTATACCTTAACGATCTATTTGCAAATTAAATAAAAAAGAAAGTTTAATAGAAAAGCAAATTGAACAACAATGGAATTTGAATAAAAATAAAAATGGAAGTTGTAGAAAATGAAATATGGAAGTTCAATCCAGCAACCACTATACCTTAACGATCTATTTGGAAATTAAATAAAAAAGGAAGTTTAATAGAAAAGTAAATTGAATAAAAATGGATAGTCCCGAGGTGTTACTAGAGTTCCAGTTAGAAACAGCATTGATCAAGTGCTTTTCCAACAAGACTCCCAGAAACTCAAGGATCCAATCAACATCCCAGAAATTAAATCCCATACCCACATAGTCACATAAGCATGTTATCAAGTAAACACATGGTGTATGCTACTACATCTAAGTCTCTATCAAGCGAGACAAACCCATTGTGATCCTAATCACTTCCCACGTACCCAAAGTATTCGAACCCGGTACGCTCTGATACCAAGTTGTAACGCCCTCGAAATTGTAACATTAAACCCAACAATTAAGACATGCGTTGATATATAAACTAACCACATTCTCTTATTCATTAGAGTTCCATTACATTAGTATTACATGTTAACATCAAAACAAAATGCCCTACGGGCTTACAGCTTTCCAAGTTAACACTTGGTTACAACAAAGAGTACTACTCATTTACACTTTAAGCCCTTGGCTTGTAATTACATGTAATACATCAAAAGTGAAACGACAACATTATGTCCGCCTCAAGCCTCCCAAGCTATGTCCTTGGAGGTGGCATGCTTCCTGCACCTGAAAATGATATTCCCATATAGGGTGAGCCACAGCCCAGTAGAAATACACTAAACCAACCATGGACAATGACTAAAATATTAGCAACTGATAGATGGCCAACACAGATACAATCACATAAATCACATATTTATGTCATACGACTTATGAGTCCAAGTCTCCTTTCATTTTCCCTTTTTCAACAGATAAGCATGCTAGCTCTATCATCATTTCTACAGATATGTATAAAAACTATATCCCACATTCAGATAAGCATATAAGCTATATCCACACATCACAAAGATAAGCATATAAGCTCTATCTTCACTTCTCTAGACAAGCATATGAGCTGTATCTACGGAGTTCATCCCCTATCTTCTCCCAACACTATCCGGTTTAGAGGTACATCCCCTATCTTCCCCTAAACCGCGGAGTACATCCCCTATCTCCTCCTCTACACATAACGCATACAAACACAATGGTTCTATATACAATCACCCAATACATACAGTTAATGTATTCTATCGACCGTCAAGTTCCATGACTTGTTTCATTGATTAGTTTCAGTTTGCCTAATCATCATGCATTGTCTACAACAATCACGACTATCCTCCACCGATAGCCCAAAGCAATTATTTCTAAACAGAAAATAAATGCACAAATGGATATTTAATCAACATTTCATTTCCTCATTTCTCACAATTAATTATCCCAATTAATTAAACAATGTAATTAGGCCATTTTCCATAATTACCATTTCAACCCTTAGGTCCCATTTTCATCAATGATTTAACATTCATTCCATTTCTCGATGCCAAACATGCATCTAGGTTTATTATGAATAAAACCCCAACTTTTGTAAAATTGCACAAGAGCCCCAAACTTTCACCAAATTACCAAACCAAACCCAACATCTCAAAATACCAAAATTTAAAGACAAAATCCATAGAGAGGAGTAGGATATCCCTACCTCAAACCCGGAGCCCCAAAGGAGATGAAGACCAAAACCAAAACGCTCCAAACCTCGAAATTTTCAGATCAAAAGGAAGCTCTCGACGATCAACACAACTTTCGTGAAGACAAAAGGTGAGCAAACGATCCTTACTAGATCAAATCTAAGAGAGAAGGGCCGGTTTAGAGTGAGAAGCTCTGAAAATGGCTTTTTGGAAAAGTAAGAGAGAGAAAAGATCTTGAAAAAGTGATCCAAAAGTCGGATCTCGGATTTATATAAAAGTCTCTCCGCTCGAGCGTCCAAACCCCCGCTCGAGCGTCACTCACAGATTCCTGCTCGAGCGACCAAACTCCAGCTCGAGCGCCGGATACTCACTCCCAGAACTTTTGCAGAACTAGGTCTCCGCTCGAGCGCCAACTCCCTCGCTCGAGCGTCACACACAACACTCCCGCTCGAGCGACCGATACCACGCTCGAGCGTCCAACTCTGTACAGGAAATACTGGACGGATGTATTCCCCGCTCGAGCGCCCAAACCCCCGCTCGAGCGGACATGCCAAAATCTGGGCAACTAGTTTTGGTTTCTAAACTCAACCAACCTGAAACAAACCTGCCCAACACATCCTATAACTCAAATACAGAGTAAAAAGGATGCAACCAAGATAATAGACAACTACTAACATCCACGGACACATGTCCGGATTTCTGTACAACAAGGGTAAACCCGGGATCGCTATAAAACCACTATACCTTAACGATCTATTTGGAAATTAAATAAAAAAGGAAGCTTGATAGAAAAAGTAAATTGAATTAAAATGGAAGTAGAATAAAAATAAAAATGAAGGTTGCATAAAATTAAAAATGGAAGTTCAATCCAGAAACCACTATACCTTAACGATCTATTTGCAAATTAAATAAAAAAGAAAGTTTAATAGAAAAGCAAATTGAACAACAATGGAATTTGAATAAAAATAAAAATGAAAGTTGCAGAAAATGAAATATGGAAGTTCAATCCAGAAACCACTATACCTTAACGATCTATTTGGAAATTAAATAAAAAAGGAAGCTTAATAGAAAAGTAAATTGAATAAAAATGGAAGTTGAATAAAAATAAAAATGGAAGTTGTAGAAAATTAAATATGGAAGTTCAATCCAGAAACCACTATACCTTAACGATCTATTTGGAAATTAAATAAAAAAAATGAAGTTTAATAGAAAAGTTAATTGAATAAAAATGGAAGTTGAATAAAAATAAAAATGGAAGTTGTAGACAATTAAATATGGAAGTTCAATCCAGAAACCGCTATACCTTAACGATCTATTTGGAAATTAAATAAAAAAAGGAAGTTTAATAGAAAAGTAAATTGCATAAAATGGAAGTAGAATAAAAATAAAAATGAAAGTTGTATAAAATTAAAAGTGGAAGTTCAATCCAAAAACCACTATACTTTAACGATCTATTTGGAACTTAAATAAAAAAAACAAGTTTAATAGAAAAGTAAATTGAATAAAAATAGAAATTGAATAAAAATAAAAATGGAAGTTGCAGAAAATTAAATTTGGAAGTTCAATCCCGAAACGGCTATATCTTAACGATCCATTTGGAAATTAAATAAAAAAGGAAGGTTAATAGAAAAGTCAATCCATAAAATGGAAGTAGAATAAAAATAAAAATGAAAGTTGAATAAAATTAAATGTGGAAGTTCAATCCCGAAACCACTGTACCTTAACGATCTATTTGGAAATTAAATAAAAAAGGAAGTTTAATGGAAACAGTAAATTAAATTAAAATGGAAGTAGAATAAAAATAAACATGAAGGTTGCATAAAATTAAAAATGGAAGTTCAATCCAGAAACCACTATACCGTAACGATCTATTTGGAAAATAAATAAAAAAGAAAGTTTAATTGAAAAGTAAATTGAATAAAAATGGAACTTCAATAAAAATAAAAATGAAAGTTGCAGAAAATGAAATATGGAAGTTCAATCCAGAAACCACTATACCTTAACGATCTATTTGGAAATTAAATAAAAAAGGAAGTTTAATAGAAAAGTAAATTGAATAAAAATGGAAGTGGAATAAAAATAAAAAGGAAAGTTCTAGAAAATTAAAAGCGGAAGTTCAATCCCGAAACCACTATACCTTAACGATCTATTTGGAAATTAAATAAAAAAGGAAGTTTAAAAGAAAAGTAAATTGAACAAAAATGGAAGAAGAATAAAAATAAAAAAGAAAGTTGCATAAAATTAAAAATGGAAGTTCAATCCAAAAACCACTATACTTTAACGATCTATTTGGAAATTAAATAAAAAATGAAGTTTAATAGAAAAGTATATCGAATAAAAATGAAAGTTGAATAAAATTGAAAATGAAAGTTGCATAAAATTAAATACGGAAGTTCAATCCAGAAACCACTATATCTTAACGATCTATTTGGAAATTAAATAAAAAAAGGAAGTTTAATAGAAAAGTAAATTGCATAAAAATGGAAGTTGAAGAAAAATAAAAATGAAAGTTGCAAAAAATTAAATATGGAAGTTCAATCCAAAAACCACTATACTTTTACGATCTATTGGGAAATTAAATAAAAAATGAGGTTTAATAGAAAAGTAAATCGAATAAAAATGGAAGTTGAATAAAATTAAAAATGAAAGTTGCATAAAATTAAATATGGAAGTTCAATCCAGAAACCACTATACCTTAACGATCTATTTGGAAATTAAATAAAAAAGGAAGTTTAATACAAAAGTAAATTGAATAAAAATGGAAGTTGAATAAAAATAAAAATTAAAGTTGCATAAAATGAAAAATGGAAGTTCAATCCCAAAAACACTATACCTTAACCATCTATTTGGAAATTAAATAAAAAAGGAAGTTTAATAGAAAGGTAAATAGAATAAAAATGGAAGTTGAATAAAAATAAAAATGGAAGTTGCAGAAAATTAAAAATGGAAGTTCAATCCAAAAACCACTATACCTTAACGATCTATTTGGAAATTAAATAAAAAAGGAAGTTTAATAGAAAAGTAAATTGCATAAAAATGGAAGTTGAATAAAAATAAAAATGAAAGTTGCAGAAAATTAAATATGGAAGTTCAATCCCGAAACCACTATACCTTAACGATCTATTTGGAAATTAAATAAAAAAGGAAGTTTGATAGAAAAAGTAAATTGAATTAAAATGGAAGTAGAATAAAAATAAAAATGAAGGTTGCATAAAATTAAAAATAGAAGTTCAATCCAGAAACCACTATAACTTAACGATCTATTTGGAAATTAACTAAAAAAGAAAGTTTAATAGAAAAGTAAATTGAATAAAAATGGAATTTGAATAAAAATAAAAATGAAAGTTGCAGAAAATGAAATATGGAAGTTCAATCCAGAAACCACTATACCTTAACGATCTATTTGGAAATTAAATAAAAAAAGAAGTTTGATAGAAAAGTAAATTGAATAAAAATGGAAGTAGAATAAAAATAAAAAGGATAGTTCCAGAAAATTAAATGTGGAAGTTCAATCCCGAAACCACTATACCTTAACGATCTATTGGGAAATTAAATAAAAAAGGAAGTTTAACAGAAAAGTAAATTGAACAAAAATGGAAGTAGTATAAAAATAAAAAAGAAAATTGCATAGAATTAAAAATGGAAGTTCAATCCAAAAATCATTATACTTTAACGATCTATTTGGAAATTAAATAAAAAATGAAGTTTAATAGAAAAGTGAATCCAATAAAAATGGAAGTTCAATAAAATTGAAAATGAAAGTTGCAAAAAATTAAATTTGGAAGTTCAATCAAGAAAGCACTATATCTTAACGATCTATTTGGAAATTAAATAAAAAAGAAAGTTTAATAGAAAAGTAAATTGCATAAAAATGGAAGTTGAAGAAAAATTAAAATGAAAGTTGCAGAAAATTAAATATGGAAGTTCAATCCAAAAACCACTATACTTTAACGATCTATTTGGAAATTAAATAAAAAATGAAGTTTGACAGAAAAGTAAATCGAATAAAAATGGAAGTTGAATAAAATTAAAAATGAAAGTTGCATAAAATTAAATGTGGAAGTTCAATCCAGAAACCACTATACCTTAACGATCTATTTGGAAATTAAATAAAAAAGGAAGTTTAATAGAAAAGTAAATTGAATAAAAATGGAAGTAGAAGAAAAATAAAAAGGAAAGTTCCAGAAAATTAAAAGTGGAAGTTCAATCCCGAAACCACTATACCCTAACGATCTATTTGGGAATTAAATAAAAAAGGAAGTTTAACAGAAAAGTTAATTGAACAAAAATGGAAGTCGAATAAATATAAAAAAGAAAGTTGCATAAAATTAAAAATGGAAGTTTAATCCAAAAACCACTATACTTTAACGATCTATTTGGAAATTAAATAAAAAATGAAGTTTAATAGAAAAGTAAATCGAATAAAAAAGGAAGTTGATTAAAATTGAAAATGAAAGTTGCAAAAAATTAAATATGGAAGTTCAATCCAGAAACCAAGATATCTTAACGATCTATTTGGAAATTAAATAAAAAAAGGAAGTTTAACAGAAAAGTAAATTGCATAAAAATGGAAGTTGAAGAAAAATAAAAATGAAAGTTGCAGAAAATTAAATATGGAAGTTCAATCCAAAAACCACTATACTTTAACAATCTATTTGGAAATTAAATAAAAAATGAAGTTTAATAGAAAAGTAAATCGAATAAAAAAGGAAGTTGATTAAAATTGAAAATGAAAGTTGCAAAAAATTAAATATGGAAGTTCAATCCAGAAACCAAGATATCTTAACGATCTATTTGGAAATTAAATAAAAAAAGGAAGTTTAATAGAAAAGTAAATTGCATAAAAATGGAAGTTGAAGAAAAATAAAAATGAAAGTTGCAGAAAATTAAATATGGAAGTTCAATCCAAAAACCACTATACTTTAACAATCTATTTGGAAATTAAATAAAAAATGAAGTTTAATAGAAAAGTAAATCGAATAAAAAAAAAGTTGAATAAAATTAAAAATGAAAGTTGCATAAAATTAAATATGGAAGTTCAATCCAGAAACCACTATACCTTAACGATCTATTTGGAAATTAAATAAAAAAGGAAGTTTAATAGAAAAGTAAATTGAATAAAAATGGAAGTAGAATAAAAATAAAAAGGAAAGTTCCAGAAAATTAAAAGCGGAAGTTCAATCCCGAAACCACTATACCTTAACGATCTATTTTGGAAATTAAATAAAAAATGAAGTTTAACAGAAAAGTAAATTGAACAAAAATGGAAGTAGAATAAAATTAAAAAAGAAAGTTGCATAAAATTAAAAATGGAAGTTCAATCCAAAAACCACTATACGTTAACGATCTATTTGGAAATTAAATAAAAAATGAAGTTTAATAGAAAAGTAAATCGAATAAAAATGGAAGTTGAATAAAATTGAAAATGAAAGTTGCATAAAATTAAATATGGAAGTTCAATCCAGAAACCACTATATCTTAACGATCTATTTGGAAATTAAATAAAAAATGGAAGTTTAATAGAAAAGTAAATTGCATAAAAATGGAAGTTGAAGAAAAATAAAAATGAAAGTTGCAGAAAATTAAATATGGAAGTTCAATCCAAAAGCCACTATACTTTAACGATCTATTTGGAAATTAAATAAAAAATGAAGTTTAATAGAAAAGTAAATCAAATAAAAATGGAAGTTGAATAAAATTAAAAATGAAAGTTGCATAAAATTAAATATGGAAGTTCAATCCAGAAATCACTATACCTTAACGATCTATTTGGAAATTAAATAAAAAATTAAGTTTAATAGAAAAGTAAATTGAATAAAAATGGAAGTAGAATAAAAATAAAAGGGAAAGTTCCAGAAAATTAAAAGTGGAAGTTCAATTTCGAAACCACTATACCTTAACGTTCTATTTGGAAATTAAATAAAAAAGGAAGTTTAATAGAAAAGTAAATTGAATAAAAATGGAAGTAGAATAAAAATAAAAAGGATAGTTCCAGAAAATTAAAAGCGGAAGTTCAATCCCGAAACCACTATACCTTAACGATCTATTTTGGAAATTAAATAAAAAAGGAAGTTTAACAGAAAAGTAAATTGAACAAAAATGGAAGTAGAATAAAAATAAAAAAAAAAGTTGCATAAAATTAAAAATGGAAGTTCAATCCAAAAACCACTATACTTTAACGATCTATTTGGAAATTAAATAAAAAATGAAGTTTAATAGAAAAGTAAATCGAATAAAAATGGAAGTTGAATAAAATTAAAAATGAATGTTGCATAAAATTAAATATGGAAGTTCAATCCAGAAACCACTATACCTTAACGATCTATTTGGAAATTAAATAAAAAAAGGAAGTTTAATAGAAAAGTTAATTGCATAAAAATGGAAGTTGAAGAAAAATAAAAATGAAAGTTGCAGAAAATTAAATATGGAAGTTCAATCAAAAAACCACTATATTTTAACGATCTATGTGGAAATTAAATAAGAAATGAAGTTTAATAGAAAAGTAAATCGAATAAAAATGGAAGTTGAATAAAATTAAAAATGAAAGTTGCATAAAATTAAAAATGGAAGTTCAATCCCAAACACAGTATACCTTAACCATCTATTTGGAAATTAAATAAAAAAGGAAGTTTAATCGAAAGGTAAATAGAATAAAAATGGAAGTTGCAGAAAATTAAATATGGAAGTTCAATCCAAAAACCACTATACCTTAACGATCTATTTGGAAATTAAATAAAAAAGGAAGTTTAGTAGAAAAGTAAATTGCATAAAAATGGAAGTTGAATAAAAATAAAAATGGAAGTTGCAGAAAATTAAATATGGAAGTTCAATCCCGAAACCACTATACCTTAACGATCTATTTGGAAATTAAATAAAAAAGGAAGTTTAATAGAAAAAGGAAATTGAATTAAAATGGAAGTTGAATAAAAATAAAAATGAAGGTTGCATAAAATTAAAAATGGAAGTTCAATCCAGAAACCACCATACCTTAACGATCTATTTGGAAATTAAGTAAAAAAGGAAGTTTAATAGAAAAGTAAATTGAATAAAAATGGAAGTTGAATAAAAATAAAAATGAAAATTGCATAAAATTAAAAATGGAAGTTCAATCCCAAAAACACTATACCTTAACCATCTATTTGGAAATTAAAGAAAAAAAGAAGTTTAATAGAAAGGTAAATAGAATAAAAATGGAAGTTGAATAAAAATAAAAATAGAAGTTGCAGAAAATTAAATATGGAAGTTCAATCCAAAAACCACTATACCTTAACGATCTATTTGGAAATTAAATAAAAAAAGGAAGTTTAATAGAAAAGTAAATTGCATAAAAATGGAAGTTGAATAAAAACAAAAATGAAAGTTGCAGAAAATTAAATATGGAAGTTCAATCCCGAAAGCACTATACCTTAACGATCTATTTGGAAATTAAATAAAAAAGGAAGTTTAATAGAAAAAGTAAATTGAATTAAAATGAAAGTAGAATAAAAATAAAAATGAAGGTTGCATAAAATTAAAAATGGAAGTTCAATCCAGAAACCACTATACCTTAACGATCTATTTGGAAATTAAATAAAAAAGAAAGTTTAATAGAAAAGTAAATAGAATAAAAATGGAATTTGAATAAAAATAAAAATGAAAGTTGTAGAAAATGAAATATCGAAGTTCAATCCAGAAACCACTATACTTTAACGATCTATTTGGAAATTAAATAAAAAAGGAAGTTTGATAGAAAAGTAAATTGAATAAAAATGGAAGTAGAATAAAAATAAAAGGGGAAGTTCCAGAAAATTAAAAGCGGAAGTTCAATCCCGAAACCACCATACCTTAACGATCTATTTTGAAATTAAATAAAAAAAGGAAGTTTAACAGAACAGTAAATTGAACAAAAATGGAAGTAGAATAAAAATAAAAAAGAAAGTTGCATAAAATTAAATATGGAAGTTCAATCCAAAAACCACTATACTTTTACGATCTATTTGGAAATTAAATAATGAATGAAGTTTAATAGAAAAGTAAATCGAATAAAAATGGAAGTTGTATAAAATTGAAAATGAAAGTTGCAAAAAATTAAATATGGAAGTTCAATCCAGAAACCACTATATCTTAACGTTCTATTTGGAAATTAAATAAAAAAAGTAAGTTTAATAGAAAAGTAAATTGCATAAAAATGGAAGTTGAAGAAAAATAAAAATGAAAGTTGCAGAAAATAAAATATGGAAGTTCAATCCAAAAACCACTATACTTTAACGATCTATTTGGAAATTAAATAAAAAAGGAAGTTTAATAGAAAAGTAAATCGAATAAAAATGGAAGTTGAAGAAAATTAAATATGGAATTTCAATCCAGAAACCACTATACCTTAACGATCTATTTGGAAATAAAATAAAAAAGGAAGTTCAATAGGAATGTAAATTGAAAAAAAATGGAAGTTGAATAAAAATAAAAATGGAAGTTGCAGAAAATTAGATATGGTAGTTCAATCCCGAAACCACTATACCTTAACGATCTATTTGGAAATTAAATAAAAAAGGAAGTTTAATAGAAAAGTAAATTGCATAAAATAGAAGTAGAATAAAAATAAAAAAGAAAGTTGCATAAAATTAAAAATGGAAGTTCAATTCAAAAACCACTATACTTTAACGATCTATTTGGAAATTAAATAAAAAATGAAGTTTAATAGAAAAGTAAATCGAATAAAAATAGAAGTTGAATAAAATTAAAAATGAAAGTTGCATAAAATTAAATATGGAAATTCAATCTAGAAACCACTATAAGTTAACGATCTATTAGGAAATTGCATAAAAAAGGAAGTTTAATAGAAAAGTAAATTGCATAAAAATGGAAGTTGAAGAAAAATAAAAATGAAAGTTGCAGAAAATTAAATATGGAAGTTCAATCAAAAAACCACTATATTTTAACGATCTATTTGGACATTAAATAAAAAATCAAGTTTAATAGAAAAGTAAATCGAATAAAAATGGAAGTTGAATAAAATGAAAAATGAAAGTTCCATAAAATTAAATATGGAAGTTCAATCCAGAAACCACTATACCTTAACGATCTATTTGGAAATTAAATAAAAAAGGAAGTTTAATAGAAAAGTAAATTGAATAAAAATGGAAGTTGAATAAAAATAAAAATGAAAGTTGCATAAAATTAAAAATGGAAGTTCAATCCCAAAAACACTATACCCTAACCATCTATTTGGAAATTAAATAAAAAAGGAAGTTTAATAGAAAGGTAAATAGAATAAAAATGGAAGTTGAATAAAAATAAAAATGGAAGTTGCAGAAAATTAAATATGGTAGTTCAATCCAAAAACCACTATACCTTAACGATCTATTTGGAAATTAAATAAAAAAGGAAGTTTAATAGAAAAGTAAATTGCATAAAAATGGAAGTTGAATAAAAATAAAAATGAAAGTTGCAGAAAATTAAATATGGAAGTTCAATCCCGAAACCACTATACCTTAACGATCTATTTGGAAATTAAATAAAAAAGGAAGTTTAATAGAAAAAGTAAATTGAATTAAAATGGAAGTAGAATAAAAATAAAAATGAAGGTTGCATAAAATTAAAAATGGAAGTTCAATCCAGAAACCACTATACCTTAACAATCTATTTGGAAATGAAATAAAAAAGTAAGTTTAATAGAAAAGTAAATTGAATAAAAATGGAATTTGAATAAAAATAAAAATGAAAGTTGCAGAAAATGAAATATGGAAGTTCAATCCAGAAACCACTATATCTTAACGATCTATTTGGAAATTAAATAAAAATGGAAGTTTGATAGAAAAGTAAATTGAATAAAAATGTAAGTAGAATAAAAATAAAAAGGGAAGTTCCAGAAAATTAAAAGCGGAAGTTCAATCCCGAAACCACCATACCTTAACGATCTATTTAGAAATTAAATAAAAAAGGAAGTTTAACAGAAAAGTAAATTGAACAAAAATGGAAGTAGAATAAAAATAAAACAGAAAGTTGCATAAAATTAAATATGGAAGTTCAATCCAAAAACTACTATACTTTTACGATCTATTTGGAAATTAAATAAAAAATGTAGTTTAATAGAAAAGTAAATCGAATAAAAATGGAAGTTGTATAAAATTGAAATGAAAGTTGCAAAAAATTAAATATGGAAGTTCAATCCAGAAACCACTATATATCTTAACGATTTATTTGGAAATTAAATAAAAAAAGGAAGTTTAATAGAAAAGTAAATTGAATAAAAATGGAAGTTGATGAAAAATAAAAATGAAAGTGGCATAAAATTAAATATGGAAGTTCAATCCAAAAACCACTATACTTTTACGATCTATTTCGAAATTAAATAAAAAAGGAAGTTTAACAGAAAAGTAAATCGATTAAAAATGGAAGTTGAATAAAAATAAAAATGGAAGTTGAAGAAAATTAAATATGGAAGTTCAATCCAGAAACCACTATACCTTAACGATCTATTTGGAAATTAAATAAAAAAGGAAGTTTAATAGGAAAGTAAATTGAATAAAAATGGAAGTTGCGGAAAATTAGATATGGAATTTCAATCCCGAAACCACTATACCTTAACGATCTATTTGGAAATTAAATAAAAAAGAAAGTTTAATAGAAAAGTAAATTGCATAAAAATGGAAGTAGAATAAAAATAAAAAGGAAAGTTCCAGAAAATTAAAAGTGGAAGTTCAATCCCGAAACCACTATACCTTAACGATCTATTTGGAAATTAAATAAAAAAGGAAGTTTAACAGAAAAGTAAATTGAACAAAATTGGAAGTAGAATAAAAATAAAAAAGAAAGTTGCATAAAATTAAAAATGGAAGTTCAATCCAAAAACCACTATACTTTAACGATCTATTTGGAAATTAAATAAAAAAGGAAGTTTAATAGAAAAGTAAATTGAATAAAAATGGAAGTTGAAGAGAATTAAATATGGAAGTTCAATCCAGAAACCACTATACCTTAACGATCTATTTGGAAATTAAATAAAAAAGGAAGTTTAATAGAAAAGTAAATTGAATAAAAATGGAAGTTGAATAAAAATAAAAATGGAAGTTGCGGAAAATTAAATATGGAAGTTCAATCCCGAAACCACTATACCTTAACAATCTATTTGGAAATTAAATAAAAAAGGAAGTTTAACAGAAAAGTAAATTGAACAAAATTGGAAGTAGAATAAAAATAAAAAAGAAAGTTGCATAAAATTAAAAATGGAAGTTCAATCCAAAAACCACTATACTTTAACGATCTATTTGGAAATTAAATAAAAAAGGAAGTTTAATAGAAAAGTAAATTGAATAAAAATGGAAGTTGAATAAAAATAAAAATGGAAGTTGAAGAAAATTAAATATGGAAGTTCAATCCAGAAACCACTATACCTTAACGATCTATTTGGAAATTAAATAAAAAAAGAAGTTTAATAGGAAAGTAAATTGAATAAAAATGGAAGTTGCGGAAAATTAGATATGGAATTTCGATCCCGAAACCACTATACCTTAACGATCTATTTGGAAATTAAATAAAAAATGAAGTTTAATAGAAAAGTAAATTGCATAAAATGGAAGTAGAATAAAAATAAAAAGAAAGTTGCATAAAATTAAAAATGGAAGTTCAATCCAAAAACCACTATACTTTAACGATCTATTTGGAAATTAAATAAAAAATGAAGTTTAATAGAAAAGTAAATCGAATAAAAATGGAAGTTGAATAAAATTAAAATTGAAAGTTGCATAAAATTAAATATGGAAGTTCAATCCAGAAACCACTATACCTTAACGATCTATTTGGAAATTAAATAAAAAAGGAAGTTTAATAGAAAAGTAAATTGCATAAAAATGGAAGTAGAATAAAAATAAAAAGGAAAGTTCCAGAAAATTAAAAGTGGAAGTTCAATCCCGAAACAACTATACCTTGACGATCTATTTGGAAATTAAATAAAAAAGGAAGTTCAACAGAAAAGTAAATTGAACAAAATTGGAAGTAGAATAAAAATAAAAAAGAAAGTTGCATAAAATTAAAAATGGAAGTTCAATCCAAAAACCACTATACATTAACGATCTATTTGGAAATTAAATAAAAAAGGAAGTTTAATAGAAAAGTAAATTGAATAAAAATGGAAGTTGAATAAAAATAAAAATGGAAGTTGAATTAAATTAAATATGGAAGTTCAATCCAGAAACCACTATACCTTAACGATCTATTTGGAAATTAAATAAAAAAGGAAGTTTAATAGAAAAGTAAATTGAATAAAAATGGAAGTTGAATAAAAATAAAAATGGAAGTTGCGGAAAATTAAATATTGAAGTTCAATCCAGAAACCACTATACCATATCGATCCATTTGGAAATTAAATAAAAAAGGAAGTTTAATAGAAAAGTAAATTGCATAAAATGGAAGTACAATAAAAATAAAAATGAAAGTTGCATAAAATTAAAAATGGAAGTTCAATCCAAAAACCATTATACTTTAACGATCTATTTGGAAATTAAATAAAAATGGAAGTTTAATAGAAAAGTAAATTGAATAAAAATGGAAGTTGCAGAAAATTAAATATGAAAGTTCAATCCAAAAACCACTCTACCTTAACGATCTATTTGGAAATTAAATAGAAAAAGGAAGTTTAATAGAAAAGTAAATTGAATAAAAATGGAAGTTGAATAAAAATAAAAATGGAAGTTGCAGAAAATTAAATATGGAAGTTCAATCCAGAAACCGCTATACCTTAATGATCTATTTGGAAATTAAATAAAAAAGGAAGGTTAATAGAAAAGTAAATTGCAGAAAAAGGGAAGTTGAAGAAAAATAAAAATGAAAGTTGCAGAAAATTAAATATGGAAGTTCAACCCCGAAACCACTATACCTTAACGATCTATTTGGAAATTAAATAAAAAATGAAGTTTAATAGAAAAGTAAAGTGCGTAAAATGGAAGTAGAATAAAAATAAAAATGAAAGTTGCATAAATTTAAAAATGGAAGTTCAATCCAAAAACCACTATACCTTAACGATCTATTTGGAAATTAAATAAAAAAACAAGTTTAATAGAAAAGTAAATTTAATGAAAATGGAAGTTGAATAAAAATAAAAATGGAAGTTGCAGAAAATTAAATATGGATGTTCAATCCAGAAACCACTATACCTTAACGATCTATTTGAAAATTAAATAAAAAAGGAAGTTTAATAGAAAAGTAAATTGAATAAAAATGGAAGTTGAATAAAAATAAAAATGGAAGTTGCGGAAAATTAAATATGGAAGTTCAATCCCGAAACCACTATACCTTAACGATCTATTTGGAAATTAATTAAAAAAGGAAGTTTAATAGAAAAGTAAATTGCATAAAATGGAAGCAGAATAAAAATAAAAATGAAAGTTGCATAAAATTAAAAATGGAAGTTCAATCCAAAAACCACTATACTTTAACGATCTGTTTGGAAATTAAATAAAAAAGGAAGTTTAATAGAAAAGTAAATTGAATAAAATTGGAAGTTGCAGAAAATTAAATATGGAAGTTCAATCCAGAAACCACTATACCTTAACGATCTATTTGGAAATTAAATAAAAAAAGGAAGTTTAATAGAAAATTAATTTGAATAAAAATGGAAGTTGCATAAAATTAAAAATGGAAGTTGAAGAAAATTAAATATGGAAGTTCAATCCAGAAACCCCTATACCTTAACGATCTAATTGGAAATTAAATAAAAAAAGGAAGTTTAATAGAAAAGTAAATTGCATAAAAATGGAAGTTGAAGAAAAATAAAAATGAAAGTTGCAGAAAATTAAATATGGAAGTTCAATCCCGAAACCACTATTACTTAACGATCTATTTGGAAATTATATAAAAAAGGAAGTTTAATAGAAAAGTAAATTGCATCAAATGGAAGTAGAATAAAATTAAAAATGAAAGTTGCATAAATTTAAAAATGGAAGTTCAATCCAAAAACCACTATACCTTAACGATATATTTGGAAGTTAAATAAAAAAATAAGTTTAATAGAAAAGTAAATTGAATAAAAATGGAAGTTGAATAAAAATAAAAATGGAAGTTGCAGAAAATTAAATATGGAAGTTCAATCCAGGAACCTCTATACCTTAACGATCTATTTGGAAATTAAATAAAAAAAGGAAGTTTAATAGAAAAGTAATTTGAATAAAAATGGAAGTTGCATAAAATGAAAAATGGAAGTTCAATCCAGAAACCACTATACCTTAACGATCTATGTGGAAATTAACTAAAAAAGGAAGTTTAATAGAAAAGTAAATTGAATAAAAGTGGAAGTTGAATAAAAATAAAAATGAATGTTTCAGAAAATTAAATATGGAAGTTTAATCCAAAAACCACTATACCTTAACGATCTATTTGGAAATTAAATAAAAAAGGAAGTTTAATAGAAAAGTAATTTGAATAAAAATGGAAGTAGAATAAAACTAAAAATGAAAGTTGCATAAAATTAAAAATGGAAGTTCAATCCAAAAACCACTATACTTTAACAATCTATTTGGAAATTAAATAAAAAAGGAAGTTTAATAGAAAAGTAAATTGAATAAAAATGGAAGTTGAATAAAAATAAAAATGGAAGTTGATGAAAATTAAATATGGAAGTTCAATCCAGAAACCACTATACCTTAACGATCTATTTGGAAATTAAATAAAAAAGGAAGTTTAATAGAAAAGTAAATTGAATAAAAATGGAATTTGAATAAAAATAAAAATGGAAGTTTCGGAAAATTAAATATGGAAGTTCAATCCCGAAACCACTATACCTTAACGATCTATTTGGAAATTAAATAAAAAAGGAAGTTTAATAGAAAAGTAAATTGCATAAAATGGAAGTTGAATAAAAATGAAAGTGAAAGTTGCATAAAATTAAAAAAGGAAGTTCAATCCAAAAACCACTATACTTTAACGATCTATTTTGAAATTAAATAAAAAAAGAAGTTTAATAGAAAAGTAAATTGAATAAAAATGGAAGTTGAATAAAAATAAAAATGGAAGTTGCAGAAAATTAAATATGGAAGTTCAATCCAGAAACCACTATACCTTAACGATCTATTTGGAAATTAAATAAAAAAATGAAGCTTAATAGAAAAGTAAATTGAATAAAAATGGAAGTTGAATAAAAATAAAATGTAAGTTGCAGAAAATTAAATATGGAAGTTCTATCCAGAAACCGCTATACCTTAACGATCTATTTGGAAATTAAATAAAAAATGGAAGTTTAATAGAAAAGTAAATTGCATAAAAATGGAAGTTTAATAGAAAAGTAAATTGCATAAAAATGGAAGTTAAAGAAAAATAAAAATGAAACTTGCAGAAAATTAAATATGGAAGTTCAATCCCGAAACCACTATACTTTAACGATCTATTTGGAAATTAAATAAAAAAGGAAGTTTAATAGAAAAGTAAATTGCATAAAATGGAAGTAGAATAAAAATAAAAATGAAAGTTGCATAAAATTAAAAATGGAAGTTCAATCCAAAAACCACTATACTTTAACGATCTATTTGGAAATTAATTAAAAAAGGAAGTTTAATAGAAAAGTAAATTGAATAAAAATGGAAGTTGAATAAAAATAAAAATGGAAGTTGCAGAAAATTAAATATGGAAGTTCAATCCAGAAACCACTATATTTTGACGATCTATTTGGAAATTAAATAAAAAAAGGAAGTTTAATAGAAAAGTAAATCGAATAAAAATGGAAGTTGAATAAAATTATAAATTAAAGTTGCATAAAATTAAATATGGAAGTTCAATCCAGAAACCACTATTCCTTAACGATCAATTTGGAAATTAAATAAAAATGGAAGTTTAATAGAAAAGTAAATTGAATAAAAATGGAAGTTGAATAAAAATAAAAATGAAAGTTGCATAAAATTAAAAATGGAAGTTCAATCCAGAAACCACTATACCTTAACGATCTATTTGGAAATTAAATAAAAAAGGAAGTTTAATAGAAAAGTAAATTGAATAAAAATGGAAGTTGAATAAAAATAAATGTAACGCCCTCAAAATAACAACATTAAACCCATCAAATAAGACATGCATTGACATATAAACTAACCACATTCTTTTATTCATTAGAGTTTCATTACAAAAGTATTACATGTAAACAACAAAAGCAAATGCCTTTTGGGCTTACAGCTTTCCAAGTTAACACTTGGCTACAACAAAAGAGTACTGACTCGTTTACACATTAAGCCCTTGGCTTGAATTTACATGTAATACATCAAAAATAAAACGACAAAAGTATGTCCGCCTCTAGCCTCCCAAGCTATGTCCTTGGAGGTGGCATGCTACCTGTACCTGAAAATGATATTCCCGTATAGGGTGAGCCACAGCCCAGTAGAAATACACTAAACCAACCATGAACAATGACTAAAAGATTAGCAATTGATAGATGGCCAACATTGATACATTCACATAAATCACATATTTATGTCTTACGACTTATGAGTCCAAGTTACTTTTCATTTTACAGATAAGCATGTTAGCTCTATCATTATTTCAACAGATATGTATAAAAACTATATCCCACATTCACAGATAAGCATATAAGCTGTATCCATACTTCACAAAGATAAGCATATAAGCTCTATCTTCACTTCTCTAGACAAGCATATGAGCTGTATGTACGGAGTTCATCCCCTATCTTCTCCCAATACTATCCGGTTTAGAGGTACATCCCCCATCTTCCCCTAAACCGCGGAGTACATCCCCCATCTCCTCCTCTACACATAACGTATACAAACACATTGGTTCTATATACAATCATTCAATACATACAGTTAATGTATTCTATCAACCGTCAAATTCCATGACACATTCCATTGATTTGTTTCCGTTTGCCTAATCATCATGCATTGTCTACAACAATCACGACTATCCTCCACCGATAGCCCAAAACAGTTATCTCTAAACAGAAAATAAATGCACAATGGATATTCAATCAACATTTCATTCCGGTAAGTGACAAATAATTCAACCACACCCTTTAACCCTTTGCATTCCCTATTAATCAAACAATGTAATTAGGTCATTTTTCATAATTAACATTTCAACCCTTAGGTCCCACTTTCATCAATGATTCAACATTTATTCCATTTCTCTATACCAAACATGCATCTAGGTTTATTATGAATAAAACCCCAACTTTTGTAAAATTACACAAAAGCCCCGAACTTTCACAAAATTACCAAACCAACCCCAACATCTCAAAATACTAAAATTTAAAGACAAAACCCATAGAGAGGAGTAGGATATCCCTACCTCGAAGTTTGAGCCAAAAAGGAGATGAAGACTCGAAGATCAACGTGCTCCAAATCCAAACTTTTTCAGATTAAGTCGAAGCTCTCAACGCCCTCTATCTTTTTAACAAAGGCCCTAGGCTAGATTCACACTCTAGGGAGATCAATTCTTAGAAAGAGTGTAAGTTTAGAGAGAGAGAGTCTCGGATCTAGGGTTTGAAAGAAAAAGAAAGTGAAGAACTGATGTTCAAAAACGCTACTGTCCGCTGATATAAAACACGCTCGCTCGAGCGAAGCCTTTGTCGCTCGAGCGACCAGACACAGAAAACTCTCGCTCGAGCCAAGAAGTTCTCGCTCGAGCCAAAAACCCAGAAGTGCGCTCGAGCGAAAGAAAGCTTGCTCGAGCAAAGAAATGCAGTTCTCAGGTCCAGAACCAGATGCAATCGCTCGCTCGAGCGAAGCCACTCTGGCTCGATCCACTAGACACGAACTCAACGCTCGCTCGAGCGACCAACTCCTCGCTCGAGCGAAGGTCCAAAAATCTGGGCAGCAGCACTAGGCTCCCAAACACAACCAACCTGTAACAAACCTGCCCAACACATCCTATAACTCAATATACAAAGTAAAAAGGATGCAAACAAGATAATAAACAACTACCAACATCCACGGACACATGTCCGGATCACTGTACAACAAGGGTAAACCCGGGATCGCTATAACCTCCCCCCCTTAAAGAATTTCGTCCCCGAAATTAAGCACAAGTTTTCAAAAACAGGTTTTCCTCCATTTTAGATAATGTTACATTTTAACATTCAACAATTCGACCCATTACCGGTCATCCCATCCCTTTAACAAGAGGCATTTCACAATATGTAAACAACATATGTACTTTCAACATGCATCAATATTATGCACTATCTTTCCAATTTCAACAATATATTCAACATATATAATGTTACATTCAACTTCCATATGAGGCAAGTTCCAAAACATACTTCCAATAACCAAAACATTTTCAATGTTTCACAACTTAAGACATATATAAAAGCTCTTAAGTTCAACAATAGTTCAAAATTTAACTACAAGATTGCATATTAACAAACAAGTCCGGATATTTCTCATGGACTTCCAACTCACGTTATAGCGATCCCGGGTTTACCCTTGTTATACTGTGATCCGAACATGTGTCCGTGGATGTTAGTAGTTGTTTATTGTTTTGTTTACATCCTTTTTACTTCGTATTTGAGTTATAGGATGTGTTGGGCGGATTTGTTTCAGGTTGGTTGAGTTTAGAAACCAAAACTAGTTGCCCAGATTTTTGGCCTGTACGCTCGAGCGGAGGTGTTGGCGCTCGAGCGTAGATTACACCCATTCAGTATTTTCCTGTGCAGCGTTGTACGCTCGAGCGTGTTATTGGCCGCTCGAGCGGGGTTTGTCTGAGTGCCGCTCGAGCGTAGGGTTGGGAGCTCGAGCGGAGGCCTGGTTCTGCAAAAGTGCTGGGCGAGTGCATTTGGCGCTCGAGCGGGAGGTTGGCCGCTCGAGCGGAAGTCTGTGAGTGGCCGCTCGAGCGGGGTGTTTTACGCTCGAGCGGAGACCTGGGTTAAAGTCCCGAATTTGTGACTCTTTAAATCACTTTTTCACTTTCTCTTCTCTCTCTTACTTTTCCAAAATCACCATTGTTGAGCCTCTCACTCTAGACTCTACCTTCTCTCTAGGTTTTGATCTAGTAGGAGTGATTTACTCACCTTTGGCCTTTACAAAAAAGTTGTTGATCGTCGAGGGCTTCATTTTAATCTGAAAATCTCAGGTTTTGGAGCACGTTGGGTTTTGTCGTCTTCTCCTTTGGGACTCCGAATTTGAGGTAGGGATAACCTACTCCTCTCTATGGGTTTTGTCTTTAAATTTTGGTATTTTGAGATGTTGGGCTTGGTTTGGTAATTTTGTGAAAGTTTGGGGCTTTTGTGTAATTTTACAAAAGTTGGGGTTTTATTCATAATAAACCTAGATGCATGTTTGGCATAGAAAAAAATGGAATGATTGTTGAATCATTGATGAAGATGGGACCTAAGGGTTGAAATAGTAATTATGGAAAATGGCCTAATTACATTGTTTAATTAATTGAGATAATTAATTGGTGAGAAATGAGGAAATGAAATGTTGATTAAATATCCATTTGTGCATTTATTTTCTGTTTTAGAAATAACTGCTTGGGCTATCGGTGGAGGATAGTCGAGATTGTTGTAGACAATGCATGATGATTAGGTAAACGAAAACTAATCAATGGAATGTGTCATGGAACTTGACGGTTGATAGAATACATTAATTGTGTGTATTGTGTGATTGTATATAGAACCAATGTGTTTATATACGTTATGTGTAGAGGAGGAGATAGGGGATGTACTCCGCGGTTTAGGGGAAGATAGGGGATGTACCTCTAAACCGGATAGGTATTGGGAGGAGATAGGGGATGAACTCCGTAGACAGAGCTCATATGCTTGTCTAGAGAAGTGAAGATAGAGCTCATATGCTTATCTTTGTGAAGTGTGGATACAGCTTGTATGCTTATCTGTGGATATTGTTGATATACATATCTGTTGTAGAATGTGGATACAGCTTGTATGCTTATCTGTGGATATTGTTGATATACATATCTGTTGAGAATGTGGATATAGCTTTTATGCTTATCTGAATGTGAGATATAGTTTTTATACATATCTGTGGAAATGATGATAGAGCTAGAATGCTTATCTGTTGAAAAAGGGAAAATGAAAAGTAAATGGGACTTGTAAGTCGTTGACATAAATATGTAATTTATGTGATTGTATCAGTGTTGACCAGCTATCAATTGCTAATGTTTTAGTCATTGTCCATGGTTGGTTTAGTGTATTTCTACTGGGCTGTGGCTCACCCTATATGGGAATATCATTTTCAGGTACAGGAAGCATGCCACCTCCAAGGACATAGCTGGGAGGCTAGAGGCGGACATGTTTTGTTGTTTTACTTTTGATGTATTACATGTAACTTCAAGCCAAGGGCTTAATGTGTATCGAGTTAGTACTCTTTGTTGTAACCAAGTGTTAACTTGGAAAGCTGTAAGCCCGTAGGGCATTTTGTTATGATGTTAACATGTAATACTTATGTAATGAGACGCTAATGAATAATAGAAGGTGGATTTGTTTATACGTCAACGCATGTCTTATTTGTTGGGTTTAATGTTATTATTTTGAGGGCGTTACACACGTTCCCAAGTGGCTTCCTCCACTCTGTGATGTTTCCACAAGACTTTCACCAAAGGAATGGTCTTGCCACGCAGGACCTGATCTCGCCTATCCAAGACCCGAACCGGTCTCTCCTCATACGAGGCATCCTCACCTACCTCTAAATCGGTCCAATCCAACACATGTGATGGATCTGGCTCATACTTCCGAAGCATACTCACATGAAACATGTCATGAACTCCGGACAACTGCGGCGGTAAGGCTAACCGATAAGCAGCCTCGCCAATCCTCTCAAGGATCTCAAAAGGACCAATAAACCGAGGGGATAACTTCCCACTCTTCCCAAACCTCATCGAGCCTCGACTAGGTGATATCTTCAGAAAGACATGATCACCTACCTCAAACGCCAAAGGCCTCCTCCTACGGTCGGCATAAGATTTCTGACGACTCTGGGCTGTAACAAGCCTCCTACGGATAAGCTCAACTTTCTCCGTCGTCTCCCTAACCAACTCCGGACCCAACAAAGGTGCATCACCCACCTCGGCCCAACAAACTGGAGACCTACACGGTCGGCCATACAAGGCCTCAAACGGTGCCATACCGATGCTAGACTGAAAACTGTTGTTGTAGGCAAACTCTACCAATGGAAAGTGCCTCTCCCACGTCCCGCTAAAGTCAAGGACACAACCCCGAAGCATATCCTCAAGGATCTGAATAGTACGCTCGGACTGCCCGTCAGTCTGTAGATGATAAGCCGTACTAAAGGTCAACTTAGTGCCCAAGGCACTCTGCAAACTCTGCCACAACCTGGCGGTAAAACGAGGATCTCTATCCGAGATGATCGTCACTGGGACCCCGTGCAATCTCACTACGTCCCGAATATACAAGTCGGCAAGATGATCTACCAAATCTCTCACGCGCATAGGAATAAAGTGCGCCGACTTAGTCAACTGGTCTACAACCACCCAAATAGCATCACTACCCCGCTGAGTCCTCGGAAGACCTACAACGAAGTCCATAGTGACATACTCCCACTTCCACTCGGCAATAGGGAAGGGTTGCAACAAACCCGCTGGCCTCTGATGCTCGGCCTTCACTTGCTGGCAAGTAAGGCACTTCGATACGAAAACAGCCACATCTCTCTTCATACCCCGCCACCAAAACTGGCGACCCAAATCCCGATACATCGTAGTACCTCCCGGATGCACCGCAAGGCGTGAATGGTGAAACTCTCGGAGTACTTCCTCTTGGCAAGACTCCGGTACAAACAAACGGTCTCGGTATCTCACACTCAGGTCGGGATACACCGTCAAACCCTTCTCAACCTTCCCACTGGAGATCTTCTCTCGGAGGGATTCTACCTCAAGGTCACCTCTCTGTGCCTCTAACACTCTAGTCACAAGCGTAGGCTGCGCAACAACAGAAAACAAGGCCGCAGCCTCAACAGATTCGCCCAGTAGAAAATCAAACTCGCCAAGTGCTCCCAACATCTCCCATTCCTGGATGGTTATACTGGCTACATCACTAATGGATTTCCTACTAAGGGCATCGGCCACAACATTGGCCTTTCCCGGGTGATAGTGCAACTCAAAATCATAGTCCTCAATGAACTCCATCCATCTCCTCTGCCTCAAATTCAAGTCTCTCTGTGTAAACAGATACTTCAAACTCTTGTGGTCCGAGAATACCTCGAACCTCTCACCATAAAGGTAGTGCCTCCAAATCTTCAAGGCAAAGATCACTGCTGCTAACTCTAGGTCGTGTGTGGGGTAATTCTTCTCGTGTATTTTCAACTGACGTGAGCCATAAGCTACCACTTTCCCTTCTTGCATCAACGCACAACCCAAACCCTCTCGTGAGGCATCATAATAAACCGCATAACCCAGCCCTCTCACCGGAATAATCAACACCGGAGCGGTGGTCAATCTAACTTTCAGCTCTTGGAACGACTTTTCACAAGTCTCACTCCACACAAACTTGACTCCCTTCCGAGTCAGCCTAGTCAACGGTGACACTAACCTGGAGAAATCTTTCACAAATCGACGGTAGTACCCAGCTAATCCCAGAAAACTGCGGATCTCAAACACACTCTTAGGCTGTGCCCAATCCTGCACTGCCTCTACCTTGGATGTATCAACTGACACTCCTTCCCCGGATACCACGTGGCCTAAGAATTTGACTTCCCTCAACCAGAACTCACACTTCCCAAACTTGGCATACAACCTATGGGCTCTAAGTAACTCAAGCACCACTCTCAAGTGTGCCTCGTGCTCCTCCTCAGAAGGCGAATAGATAAGGATGTCGTCCACGAAGACAACCACAAATCGATCTAAGAACTCTCAGAAAATCCGGTTCATCAAGTCCATAAAGACTGCCGGTGCATTGGTAAGCCCAAATGGCATCACCAGAAACTCATAATGGCCATACCGCGTACGGAATGCCGTCTTAGGAACATCCACCTCCCTGACCCTCAACTGGTGGTAACCCGATCTCAAGTCTATCTTAGAGAAACAACGAGAACCCTTCAACTGGTCAAACAAATCATCTATACGGGGCATAGGGTGCTTATTCTTAACCGTAGCCCGATTCAACTTCCGGTAGTCAATACACAATCTCAAGGCACCATCTTTCTTTTTAACAAAGAGGGCCGGTGCTCCCCACGGCGAAACACTAGGGCGAACAAAGCCCTTATCTAGCAATTCCTGGAGCTGAACTTTCAACTCAACCAACTCTGCTGGAGCAAAACGGTAAGGTGCCATAGAAATCGGCGCTGTGCCAGGCACTAAATCAATAGAGAACTCTATCTCTCGGTGAGGTGGCAAACTAACAAGATCTTCGGGAAAGACATCCGAATACTCACAAACCACCCTCGGCAATACAATCTGGGTCTCATCACACTCACCACTCTCAAAGCTAGCAAGTAGACCACTAAGCTCACTTCGCCCTCGCGAATCATACCCCGGTGGCAACACACAACCAACCCGGTCTCCCAAGAAATGGAACCACTCCCCGCTCAAGGTACATAACGTGACCCTCTGGCGGTAGCAATCGATAACAGCCTGGTATGACGATAGCCAATCCATACCCAAAATAACATCAAAGCCCTTCATGGGCATAACGACAAACGGAAAAGGAAGCATATAGTCGGCGACCTCTATATCACAGCCTCTAACACCCTGTTTCAGAATCAACTCACCACCCAAAGGCGATACCACACAAATAGGAGATGCTAACTGTGCTAACTCCAATTCCAAAACAGATGCAAATGCAGCAGATACAAAAGAATGAGATGCACCTGTGTCTATCAACACATTAGCAACCGAGTTGCAAAACAGAAAAGTACCTCTCACTACTGATGGAGCCGGTACTAAATCCTGCGCGGTAACAGCATACACGCGCCCCGTAGGCCCCTGGTCTACCTGCTCACCTCTCGGAGCAAAAGACTGCTGCACAGACTGGGATGACGAAGCTCCCAGATTGGCCCTCGAGGCCTGCACAGACTGAGCTGGCTGAAAACCCTGTGTCTGCCTAGAACCAGACACTCCCGAAGTGGCACTCAACTGCGGGCAAAACCTGTTCAGGTGCCCAGGCTGTCCACACTGATAACAAGACAAGGGCTGCCCCCTGCCCAAACTCTGACTCTGCGGTCTAGCTGAAGAAGAAGCAGCTCTTTGACCCCCACCCTTCTGCGGGCAAACTGAAACCTTGTGACCCAGCTGGCCACACTTGTAACAAGCAAACTCCCCCTGATGGCCTCTCCCCGAGCCTGCACTCGGCACTGGAAAGGTCGATCTAGAAACTGCTCCCTGAGACTGCTGAAGGTTATAACCCCTCTGCCTCCTGCCATCACTCTGACCATCCTGGCTCCTCTTGGAGCCCCTCTATTCTTCCTCCTCTTCCTGCATCATAATTTCCATATGAGCAGCGGCATCTACCAGGTGTCTATACTCTCGGATGTAAGACCCACCAACTCTCAACTTGAGGCCTCGCCTCAACTTCCGCTCAAACTCATAGCAACGGCGTTCCTCAGATGCCACTAGTTTCGGTGCAAACCTGGACAGACTGGTAAAAGTAGCCTCAAAATCGGCCACTGACAAGCCCTGCTGTTTAAGCCGGCTAAACTGATCCCTCAGCTTCTCCCTAGCTGCTGCAGACAAAAACCTCTCCTGAAAAGCATTCACAAACGCCTCCCAAGTACCACCAACACGAGCCTTCTCGTACTTCCACCATTGACCCGCATCTCCCTTCAGTTGGAAGGATGCCAAGGTCACTTTCAGTGCTCCGTCCTTGATGCCAAGCATCTCGAACGTCTTACTCATTTGCTCTAGCCACTCATCAGCCTTCAGTGGCTCCTTCGGATCCCCGATAAACTCATCCGGATTAGACCAAAAAAACTCCCTCTTCAAGAAAGAAGGCCCTGCCTCAGCTGCCTGATTCCCAGCTCTAAGAATACCCAAAGCTCCTGCTATCTCTCTGGCCAAGGCACCCATAGCCTGCTGACCCACTGGCTCGGCCACATTGGCCTGACCAACTCCCTCTTGCACTGCCAGAATCTCACCCGATAACGGTACTTCCTACCTCGCAGGCCTACCACGCCTAGCACCTCTTCCTCGTCCTGACATCCTAATAAAGGTAATACAGAATGTTAGCACATTCACAAATGTGCGGAAACTAAACACTTACGTCCTAATGCATGGACAACTGTAATTCACTCCACGTAAGCACATAAACACATAAGCACTTACGAATTTCATTTTCGGATAATGATAGTCCCGAGGCGTTACTAGAGTTCCGGTTAGAAACAGCATTGATCAAGTGCTTTTCCAACAAGACTCCCAGAAACCCAAGGATCCAATCAACATCCTACAAATTAAATCCCATACCCACATAGTCACATAAGCATGTTATCAATTAAGCACAAAGCATAAGACACTACTTCTAAGTCTCTATCAAGCGAGACAAACCCATTGTGATACTAATCACTTCCCACGTACCCAAAGTATTCGAACCCGGTACGCTCTGATACCAAGTTGTAACACCCTCAAAATAATAACATTAAACCCATCAAATAAGACATGCATTGTGTAACGCCCTCAAAATATAAGCATTAAACCCATTAGATAAGACATGCATTTATATACAAACTATCCACATTCCTTTATTCATTAGAGTTTCATATACATATGTATTACATGTTAACATCAAAACAAAATGCCCTACGGGCTTACAGCTTTCCAAGTTAACACTTGGTTACAACGAAGAGTTCTAACTCGTTTACACATTAAGCCCTTGGCTTGAAGTTACATATAATACATCAAAAGTAAAACGACAAAACTATGCCCGCCACTAGCCTCCCAGCTATGTCCTTGGAGGTGGCATGCTTCCTGTACCTGAAAATGATATTCCCATATAGGGTGAGCCACAGCCCAGTAGAAATACACTAAACCAACCATGGACATTGACTAAAACATTAGCATTTGATAGTTGGTCAACACTGATACAATCACATAAATTACATATTTATGTCAACGACTTACAAGTCCCATTTACTTTTCATTTTCCCTTTTTCAACAGATAAGCATGCTAGCTCTATCTTCATCTCCACAGATATGTATAAAAACTATATCTCACATTCAGATAAGCATAAAAGCTATATCCACATTCTCAACAGATATGTTTATCAACAATCTCCACAGATAAGCATACAAGCTGTATCCACATTCTATAACAGATATGTATATCAACAATATCCACAGATAAGCATACAAGCTGTATCCACACTTCACAAAGATAAGCATATGAGCTCTATCTTCACTTCTCTAGACAAGCATATGAGCTCTGTCTACGGAGTTCATCCCCTATCTCCTCCAAATACCTATCCGGTTTAGAGGTACATCCCCTATCTTCCCCTAAACCGCGGAGTACATCCCCTATCTCCTCCTCTACACATAACGTATATAAACACATTGGTTCTATATACAATCACACAATACACACAATTAATGTATTCTATCAACCGTCAAGTTCCATGACACATTCCATTGATTAGTTTCCGTTTACCTAATCATCATGCATTGTCTACACAATCTCGACTATCCTCCACCGATAGCCCAAAGCAGTTATTTCTAAAACAGAAAATAAATGCACAAATGGATATTCAATCAACATTTCATTTCCTCATTTCTCACCAATTAATTATCCCAATTAATTAAACAATGTAATTAGGCCATTTTCCATAATTACTATTTCAACCCTTAGGTCCCATTTTCACCAATGATTCAACAATCATTCCATTTCTCTATGCCAAACATGCATCTTGGTTTATTATGAGTAAAACCCCAACTTTTGTAAAATAGCACAAAAGCCCCAAACTTTCACAAAATGACCAAACCAAGCCCAACATCTCAAAATACCAAAATTTAAAGACAAAATCCATAGAGAGGAGTAGGTTATCCCTACCTCAAATTCGGAGTCCCAAAGGAGAAGACGACAAAACCCAACGTGCTCCAAAACCCGAGATTTTCAGATTAAAATGAAGCCCTCGACGATCAACAACTTTTTTGTAAAGGCCAAAGGTGAGTAAATCACTCTTACTAGATCAAAACCTAGAGAGAAGGTAGTATCTAGAGTGAGAGGCTCAACAATGGTGATTTTGGAAAAGTAAGAGAGAGAAGAGAAAGCAAAAAGTGATTTGGAAAGTCACAACTTCGGGTCTTTAACCCAGGTCTCCGCTCGAGCGTAAAACACCCCGCTCGAGCGGCCACTCACAGACTTACGCTCGAGCGGCCAACCTCCCGCTCGAGCGCAGAATGCACTCGCTCAGCACTTTTGCAGAAACAGACCTACGCTCGAGCTGCCAACCCTACGCTCGAGCGTACAACACTGCACAACAAATACTGGATGGGTGTATTCCCCGCTCGAGCGCCAACACCTCCGCTCGAGCGTACAGGCCAAAATCTGGGCAACTAGTTTTGGTTTCTAAACTCATCCAACCTGTAACAAACCCGCTCAACACATCCTATAACTCAATTATGAAGTAAAAAGGATGCAAACAAAATAATAAACAACTACCAACATCCACGGACACATGTCCGGATCACTGTACATCAAGGGTAAACCCGGGATCGCTATAACCTCCCCCCCTTAAAGAATTTCGTCCCCGAAATTAAACACAAGTTTTCAAAAACAAGTTTTCCTCCATTTTAAACAATGTTACATTTTAACATTCAACAATTCGACCCATTACCGGTCATCCCATCCCTTTAACAAGAGACATATCACAATATGTAAACAACATATGTATTATTAACATGCACCAACATTATGCACTAACTTTCCAATGTCAACAATATAGTCAATATATATAGTGTTACATCCAACTACCATATGAGGCAAGTTCCAAAACATGCTTCCAATAATCAAAACATTCTCAATGTTTTACAACTTAAGACATATATAAAAGCTCTTAAGTTCAACATAATGTAAAATTTAAATACAAGATCACATATCAATAAACAAGTCCGGATATTTCTCTCGGACTTCCAACTCACGTTCCCAAGTGGCTTCCTCCACTCCGTGATGTTTCCACAAGACTTTCACCAAAGGAATAGTCTTACCACGCAGGACCTGATCCCGCCTATCCAAGACCTGAACCGGTCTCTCCTCATACGAGGCATCCTCATCTACCTCTAAATCGCTCCAATCCAGCACATGTGATGGGTCTGGCTCATACTTCCGAAGCATACTCACATGAAACACGTCATGCACTCCGGACAACTGTGGCGGTAAGGCTAACCGATAAGCAACCTCACCTATCCTCTCAAGGATCTCAAAAGGACCAATAAACCGAGGGGATAATTTCCCACTCTTCCCAAACCTCATCAGGCCTCGCCTAGGTGATATCTTCAGAAAGACATGATCACCTACCTCAAACGCCAAAGGCCTCCTCCTACGGTCAGCATATGATTTCTGCCGACTCTGGGCTGTAACAAGCCTCCTACGGATAAGCTCAACTTTCTCCGTCGTCTCCCTAACCAACTCTGGACCCAACAAAGGTGCATCACCCACCTCGGCCCAACAAACTGGAGACCTACACGGTCGGCCATACAAGGCCTCAAACGGTGCCATACCGATGCTAGACTGAAAACTGTTGTTGTAGGCAAACTCTACCAATGGCAAGTGCCTCTCCCACGTCCCACTGAAATCCAGGACACAACCCCGAAGCATATCCTCGAGGATCTGAATAGTACGCTCGGACTGCCCGTCAGTCTGAGGATGATAAGCCGTACTAAAGGTCAACTTAGTGCCCAAGGCACTCTGCAAACTCTGCCACAACCTAGCAGTAAAACGAGGATCTCTATCTGAGACGATCGTCACTGGGACCCCGTGCAATCTCACTACATCCCGAATGTACAAATCGGCAAGATGATCTACCGAATCTCTCACGCGCATAGGAATAAAGTGCGCCGACTTAGTCAACCGGTCTACAACCACCCAAATAGCATCACTACCCCGCTGAGTCCTCGGAAGACCTACAACGAAGTCCATAGTGACATGCTCCCACTTCCACTCGGCAATAGGCAAGGGTTGTAACAAACCCGCTGGCCTCTGATGCTCGGCCTTCACTTGCTGGCAAGTAAGGCACTTCGATACGAAAACAGCCACATCTCTTTTCATACCCCGCCACCAAAACTGGCGACCCAAATCCTGATACATCTTAGTACCTCCCGGATGCACCGCAAGGCGCGAATGGTGAAACTCTCGGAGTACGTCCTCTCGGCAAGACTCCGGTACAAATAAACGATCTCGGTATCTCACACTCTGGTCAGGATACACCGTTAAACCCTTCTCAACTTTCCCACTGGAGATCTTCTCTCGGAGGGATTCTACCTCAAGGTCACCTCTCTGTGCCTCTAACACTCTAGTCACCAGTGTAGGCTGCGCAACAACAGAAAACAAGGCCGCAGCCTCGACAGATTCGCCCAGTAGCAAATCAAACTCGCCAAGTGCTCCCAACATCACTCATTCTCGGATGGCTATACAAGCTACATCACTAATGGTTTTCCTACTAAGGGCATCGGCCACAACATTGGCCTTCCCCGGATGATAATGCAACTCAAAATCATAATCCTCGATGAACTCCATCCATCTCCTCTGCCTCAAATTCAAGTCTTTCTGTGTAAACAGATACTTCAAACTCTTGTGGTCCGAGAATACCTCGAACTTCTCACCATAAAGGTAGTGCCTCCAGATTTTCAAGGCAAAAATCACAGCTGCTAACTCTAGGTCGTGTGTGGGGTAATTCTTCTCGTGTATTTTCAACTGACGTGAGCCATAAGCTACTACTTTCCCTTCTTGCATCAACACACAACCCAAACCCTCTCGTGAAGCATCACAATAAACCGCATAACCCAACCCTCTCTCCGGAATAATTAACACCGGAGCGGTGGTCAATCTAACTTTCAACTCTTGGAACGACTTTTCACAAGTTTCACTCCACACAAACTTGACTCCCTTCCGAGTCAGCCTAGTCAATGGTGACGCTAGCCTGGAGAAATCTTTCACAAACCGACGGTAGTACCCAGCCAATCCCAGAAAACTGTGGATCTCAAACACACTC
This sequence comes from Camellia sinensis, assembly GCF_055761805.1. Taxonomy (NCBI): domain Eukaryota; kingdom Viridiplantae; phylum Streptophyta; class Magnoliopsida; order Ericales; family Theaceae; genus Camellia; species Camellia sinensis. Next base: position 33,720,850 of record NW_028128987.1, read on the forward strand.
TTAGGCTGTGCCCAATCTTGCACTGCCTCAACCTTGGATGTATCAACAGACACCCCTTCCCCGGATACCACGTGGCCTAAGAATTTGACTTCCCCCAGCCAGAACTCACACTTCCCAAACTTAGCATACAGCCTATGGGCTCTAAGCAACTCAAGCACCACTCTCAAGTGTGCCTCATGCTCCTCCTCGGAAGACGAATAGATAAGGATATCGTCCACGAAAACAACCACAAATCGGTCTAAGAACTCCCGGAAAATCCGGTTCATCAAGTCCATAAAGACTGCCGGTGCATTGGTAAGCCCAAATGGCATCACCAGAAACTCATAATGGCCATACCGCGTACGGAATGCCGTCTTAGGAATATCTTCCTCCCTGACCCTCAACTGATGGTAACCCGATCTCAAGTCTATCTTAGAGAAACAACGGGAACCCTTCAACTGGTCAAACAAATCATCTATACGGGGCATAGGGTACTTATTCTTAACCGTAGCCCGATTCAACTTCCGGTAGTCTATACACAATCTCAAGGCACCATCTTTCTTTTTAACAAAGAGGGCCGGTGCTCCCCACGGTGAAACACTAGGGCGAACAAAGCCCTTATCAAGCAATTCCTGGAGCTGAACTTTCAACTCAACCAACTCTGCTGGAGCAAAACGGTAAGGTGCCATAGAAATCGGCGCCGTACCAGGCACTAAATCAATAGAGAACTCTATCTCTCGGTGAGGTGGCAAACTAACAAGATCTTCGGGAAAGACATCCGAATACTCACAAACCACCCTCGGTAACACAATCTGAGTCTCACCACTCTTACCACTCTCAAAGCTGGCAAGTAGACTACTAAGCTCACTTCGCCCTCGCGAATCATACCCCGGTGGCAAAACACTACCAACCCGGTCTCCCAAGAAATGGAACCACTCCCCGCTCAAGGTACACAATGTAACCCTCTGGCGGTAGCAATCAATAATAGCCCGGTATGACGATAACCAGTCCATACCCAAAATAACATCAAAACCCTTCATGGGCATGACAACAAACGGAAAAGGAAGCCTATAGTCGGCGACCTCTATATCACATCCTCTAACACCCTGTTTCAGGATCAACTCACCACCCAAAGGCGATACCACACAAATAGGAGATGCTAACTGTGCTAACTCCAATTCCAAAACAGATGCAAATGCAGCAGATACAAAAGAATGAGATGCACCCGTGTCTATCAACACATTAGCAACTGAGTTGCAAAACAGAAAAGTACCTCTCACCACCGATGGAGCTGGTACTAAATCCGGCGCGGTAACAGCATACACGCGCCCCGTAGGCCCCTGGTCTACCTGCTCACCTCTCGGAGCAAAAGACTGGTGCACAGACTGGGATGACGAAGCTCCCGGATTGGCCCTCGAGGCCTGCACAGACTGAGCTGGCTGAAAACCCTGCGTCTGCCTAGAACCAGACGCTCCCGAAGTGGCACTCAACTGTGGGCAAAACCTCTTCATGTGCCCAGGTTGTCCACACTGATAACAAGTCAAGAGCTGCCCCCTGCCCAAACTCTGACTCTGCGGTCTAGCTGAAGAAGAAGCAGCTTTCTGACCCCCACCCTTCTGCGGGCAAACAGATACCTTGTGACCCAGCTGGCCACACTTGTAACAGGTGAAATCCCCCAGACCACCTCTCCCGGAGCCTGCACTCGGCACTGGGAAGGTCGATCTAGCAACACCACCCTGCGACTGCTGAGGGTTAGAACCCCTCTGCCTCTTGCCATCACCCTGGCTATCCTGGCTCCTCTTGGAGCCTCTCTGACCCTCATCCTCCTCCTGCATCATAAGCTCCATATGAGCTGCAGCGTCCACTAAGTGTCTATACTCTCGAATATAAGACCCACCAATTCTCAACTTGAGGCCCCGCCTCAACTTCCGCTCAAACTCATAGCAACGGCGTTCCTCAGACGCCACCAGTTCAGGTGCAAACCTAGACAGACTGGTAAAAGTAGCCTCAAACTCGGCCACTGACAAGCCCTGCTGATTAAGCCGGCTAAACTGATCCCTCAGCTTTTCCCTAGCTGCTGCTGATAAAAACCTCTCCTGAAAAGCATTCACAAACGCCTCCCAAGTACCACCAACACGAGCTTTCTCGTACTTCCACCATTGACCCGCATCTCCCTTCAGTTGGAAGGATGCCAAGGTCACTTTCAGTGCTCCGTCCTCGATGCCAAGCATCTCAAACGTCTTCGTTGTCTGTTCGAGCCATTCATCTGCCTTAAGCGGCTCTTTAGGATCCCCGATAAACTCGTCCGGATTACACCGGAAGAACTCCCTCTTCAAGAAGGAAGGCCCTGTCTCAGCTGCCTGATTCCCAGCTCTAAGAATACCCAAAGCTCCCGCTATCTCTCTGGCCAAGGCACCCATAGCCTGCTGACCTACTGGCTCGGCCACATTGGCCTGCCCAACTCCCTCCTGCACTGCCGGAATCTCACCCTGTAACGGTACTTCCTGCCTCGCAGGTCTACCACGTCTAGCACCTCTTCCTCGTCCTGACATCCTAATAAAGGTAACACAGAACGTTAGCACATTCACAAATGTGCCGAAACTGAACACTCACGTCCTAATGCATTGACAACTGTAATTCACTCCACATAAGCACATAAACACATAAGCACTTACGAATTTCATTTCCGGATAATGATAGTCCCGAGGCGTTACTAGAGTTCCGGTTAGAAATAGCATTGATCAAGTGCTTTTCAAACAAGACTCCCAGAAACTCAAGGATCCAATCAACATCCTAGAAATTAAATCCCATACCCACATAGTCACATAAGCATGTTATCAAATAAACACATAGCATATGGTACTACATCTAAGTCTCTATCAAGCGAGACAAACCCATTGTGATCCTAATCACTTCCCACGTACCCAAAGTATTCGAACCCGGTACGCTCTGATACCAAGTTGTAACGCCCTCAAAATATAAGCATTAAACCCATTAGATAAGACATGCATTTATATACAAACTATCCACATTCCTTTATTCATTAGAGTTTCATATACATATGTATTACATGTTAACATCAAAACAAAATGCCCTACGGGCTTACAGCTTTCCAAGTTAACACTTGGTTACAACGAAGAGTTCTAACTCGTTTACACATTAAGCCCTTGGCTTGATGTTACATATAATACATCAAAAGTAAAACGACAAAACTATGCCCGCCACTAGCCTCCCAGCTATGTCCTTGGAGGTGGCATGCTTCCTGTACCTGAAAATGATATTCCCATATAGGGTGAGCCACAGCCCAGTAGAAATACACTAAACCAACCATGGACATTGACTAAAACATTAGCATTTGATAGTTGGTCAACACTGATACAATCACATAAATTACATATTTATGTCAACGACTTACAAGTCCCATTTACTTTTCATTTTCCCTTTTTCAACAGATAAGCATGCTAGCTCTATCTTCATCTCCACAGATATGTATAAAAACTATATCTCACATTCAGATAAGCATAAAAGCTATATCCACATTCTCAACAGATATGTTTATCAACAATCTCCACAGATAAGCATACAAGCTGTATCCACATTCTATAACAGATATGTATATCAACAATATCCACAGATAAGCATACAAGCTGTATCCACACTTCACAAAGATAAGCATATGAGCTCTATCTTCACTTCTCTAGACAAGCATATGAGCTCTGTCTACGGAGTTCATCCCCTATCTCCTCCAAATACCTATCCGGTTTAGAGGTACATCCCCTATCTTCCCCTAAACCGCGGAGTACATCCCCTATCTCCTCCTCTACACATAACGTATATAAACACATTGGTTCTATATACAATCACACAATACACACAATTAATGTATTCTATCAACCGTCAAGTTCCATGACACATTCCATTGATTAGTTTCCGTTTACCTAATCATCATGCATTGTCTACACAATCTCGACTATCCTCCACCGATAGCCCAAAGCAGTTATTTCTAAAACAGAAAATAAATGCACAAATGGATATTCAATCAACATTTCATTTCCTCATTTCTCACCAATTAATTATCCCAATTAATTAAACAATGTAATTAGGCCATTTTCCATAATTACTATTTCAACCCTTAGGTCCCATTTTCACCAATGATTCAACAATCATTCCATTTCTCTATGCCAAACATGCATCTTGGTTTATTATGAGTAAAACCCCAACTTTTGTAAAATAGCACAAAAGCCCCAAACTTTCACAAAATGACCAAACCAAGCCCAACATCTCAAAATACCAAAATTTAAAGACAAAATCCATAGAGAGGAGTAGGTTATCCCTACCTCAAATTCGGAGTCCCAAAGGAGAAGACGACAAAACCCAACGTGCTCCAAAACCTGAGATTTTCAGATTAAAATGAAGCCCTCGACGATCAACAACTTTTTTGTAAAGGCCAAAGGTGAGTAAATCACTCTTACTAGATCAAAACCTAGAGAGAAGGTAGTATCTAGAGTGAGAGGCTCAACAATGGTGATTTTGGAAAAGTAAGAGAGAGAAGAGAAAGCAAAAAGTGATTTGGAAAGTCACAACTTCGGGTCTTTAACCCAGGTCTCCGCTCGAGCGTAAAACACCCCGCTCGAGCGGCCACTCACAGACTTACGCTCGAGCGGCCAACCTCCCGCTCGAGCGCAGAATGCACTCGCTCAGCACTTTTGCAGAAACAGACCTACGCTCGAGCTGCCAACCCTACGCTCGAGCGTACAACACTGCACAACAAATACTGGATGGGTGTATTCCCCGCTCGAGCGCCAACACCTCCGCTCGAGCGTACAGGCCAAAATCTGGGCAACTAGTTTTGGTTTCTAAACTCATCCAACCTGTAACAAACCCGCTCAACACATCCTTTAACTCAATTATGAAGTAAAAAGGATGCAAACAAAATAATAAACAACTACCAACATCCACGGACACATGTCCGGATCACTGTACATCAAGGGTAAACCCGGGATCGCTATACATTGACATCTAAACTAACCACATTCTTTTATTCATTAGAGTTTCATTACAAAAGTATTACATGTAAACAACAAAAGCAAATGCCCTATGGGCTTACAACTTTCCAAGTTAACACTTGGTTACAACAAAAGAGTACTAACTCGTTTATACATTAAGCCCTTGGCTTGAATTTACATGTAATACATCAAAAATAAAACGACAAAAGTATGTCCGCCTCTAGCCTCCCAAGCTATGTCCTTGGAGGTGGCATGCTACCTGTACCTGAAAATGATATTCCCGTATAGGGTGAGCCACAGCCAGTAGAAATACACTAAACCAACCATGAACAATGACTAAAAGATTAGCAATTGATAGATGGCCAACACTGATACATTCACATAAATCACATATTTATGTCTTACGACTTATGAGTCCAAGTTACTTTTCATTTTCCCTTTTTCAACAGATAAGCATGTTAGCTCTATCATTATTTCAACAGATATGTATAAAAAATATATCCCACATTCACAGATAAGCATATAAGCTATATCCACATTCTCAACAGATATGTATAACGACAATATCCCACATTCACAGATAAGCATATAAGCTGTATCCATACTTCACAAAGATAAGCATATAAGCTCTATCTTCACTTCTCTAGACAAGCATATGAGCTGTATCTACGGAGTTCATCCCCTATCTTCTCCCAATACTATCCGGTTTAGAGGTACATCCCCCATCTTTCCCTAAACCGCGGAGTACATCCCCCATCTCCTCCTCTACACATAACGTATACAAACACATTGGTTCTATATACAATCATTCAATACATACAGTTAATGTATTCTATCAACCGTCAAATTCCATGACACATTCCATTGATTTGTTTCCGTTTGCCTAATCATCATGCATTGTCTACAACAATCACGACTATCCTCCACCGATAGCCCAAAACAGTTATCTCTAAACAGAAAATAAATGCACAATGGATATTCAATCAACATTTCATTCCGGTGAGTGACAAATAATTCAACCACACCCTTTAACCCTTTGCATTCCCTATTAATCAAACAATGTAATTAGGTCATTTTTCATAATTAACATTTCAACCCTTAGGTCCCACTTTCATCAATGATTCAACATTTATTCCATTTCTCTATACCAAACATGCATCTAGGTTTATTATGAATAAAACCCCAACTTTTGTAAAATTACACAAAAGCCCCGAACTTTCACAAAATTACCAAACCAACCCCAACATCTCAAAATACTAAAATTTAAAGACAAAACCCATAGAGAGGAGTAGGATATCCCTACCTCGAAGTTTGAGCCAAAAAGGAGATGAAGACTCGAAGATCAACGTGCTCCAAATCCAAACTTTTTCAGATTAAGTCGAAGCTCTCAACGCCCTCTATCTTTTTAACAAAGGCCCTAGGCTAGATTCACACTCTAGGGAGATCAATTCTTAGAAAGAGTGTAAGTTTAGAGAGAGAGAGTCTCGGATCTAGGGTTTGAAAGAAAAAGAAAGTGAAGAACTGATGTTCAAAAATGCTACTGTCCGCTGATATAAAATACGCTCGCTCGAGCGAAGCCTTTGTCGCTCGAGCGACCAGACACAGAGAACTCTCGCTCGAGCCAAGAATTTCTCGCTCGAGCCAAAAACCCAGAAGTGCGCTCGAGCGAAAGAAAGCTTGCTCGAGCCAAGAAATGCAGTTCTCAGGTCCAGAACCAGATGCAATCGCTCGCTCGAGCGAAGCCACTCTGGCTCGATCCACTAGACACGAACTCAACGCTCGCTCGAGCGAAGGTCCAAAAATCTGGGCAGCAGCACTACGCTCCCAAATACAACCAACCTGTAACAAACCTGCCCAACACATCGTATAACTCAATGTACAAAGTAAAAAGGATGCAAACAAGATAATAAACAACTACCAACATCCACGGACACATGTCCGGATCACTGTACAACAAGGGTAAACCCGGGATCGCTATAATAAAAATGGAAGTTGCGGAAAATTAAATATGGAAGTTCAATCCCGAAACCACTATACCTTAACGATCTATTTGGAAATTAAATAAAAAAGGAAGTTTAATAGAAAAGTAAATTGCATAAAATGGAAGTAGAAAAAAAATAAAATGAAAGTTGCATAAAATTAAAAATGGAAGTTCAATCCAAAAACCACTATACGTTGACGATCTATTTGGAAATTAAATAAAAAAGGAAGTTTAATATAAAAGTAAATTGAATAAAAATGGAAGTTGAAGAAAATTAAATATGGAAGTTCAATCCAGAAACCACAATACCTTAACAATCTATTTGGAAATTAAATAAAAAAGAAAGTTTAATAGAAATGTAAATTGAATAAAAATGGAAGTTGCGGAAAATTAAATATGGAACTTCAATCCCGAAACCACTATACCTTAACGATCTATTTGGAAATTAAATTAAAAAGGAAGTTTAATAGAAAAGTAAATTGCATAAAACGGAAGTAGAATAAAAATAAAAATGAAAGTTGCATAAAATTAAAAATGGAAGTTCAATTACTTTAACGATCTATTTTGAAATTAAATAAAAAAGGAAATTCAATAGAAAAGTAAATTGAATAAAAATGGAAGTTGAATAAAAATAAAAATGGAACTGGCAGAAAATTAAATGTGGAAGTTTAATCCAGAAACCACTATACCTTAACGATCTATTTGGAAATTAAATAAAAAAAGGAAGTTTAATAGAAAAGTAAATTGAATAAAAATGAAAGTTGAATAAAAATAAAAATGGAAGTTGCGGAAAATTAAATATGGAAGTTCAATCCCGAAACCACTATACCTTAACGATCTATTTGGAAATTAAATAAAAAAGGAAGTTTAATAGAAAAGTAAATTGCATAAAATGGAAGTAGAATAAAAATAAAAATGAAAGTTGCATAAAATTAAAAATGGAAGTTCAATCCAAAAACCACTATACCTTAACGATCTATTTGGAAATTAACTGAAAAAGGAAGTTTAATAGAAAAGTAAATTGAATAAAAATGGAAGTTGAATAAAAATAAAAATGGAAGTTGAAGAAAATTAAATATGGAAGTTCAATCCAGAAACCACTATACCTTAACGATCTATTTGGAAATTAAATAAAAAAGGAAGTATAATAGAAAAGTAAATTGAATAAAAATGGAATTTGAATAAAAATAAAAATGGAAGTTGCGGAAAATTAAATATGGAAGTTCAATCCCGAAACCACTATACCTTAACGATGTATTTGGAAATTAATTAAGAAAGGAAGTTTAATAGAAAAGTAAATTGCATAAAATGGAAGTAGAATAAAAATGAAAATGAAAGTTGCATAAAATTAAAAATGGAAGTTTAATCCAAAAACCACTATATTTTAACGATCTATTTTGAAATTAAATAAAAAAAGAAGTTTAATCGAAAAGTAAATTGAATAAAAATGGAAGTTGAATAAAAATAAAAACGGAAGTTGCAGAAAATTAAATATGGAAGTTCAATCCAGAAACCACTATACCTTAACGATCTATTTGGAAATTAAATAAAAAAGGAAGTTTAATAGAAAAGTAAATTGCATAAAAATAGAAGTTGAATAAAAATAAAAATGAAAGTTGCAGAAAATTAAATATGGAAGTTCAATCCCGAAACCACTATACCTTAACGATCTATTTGGAAATTAAATAAAAAAGGAAGTTTAATAGAAAAAGTAAATTAAATTAAAATGGAAGTAGAATAAAAATAAAAATGAAGGTTGCATAAAATTAAAAATGGAAGTTCAATCCAGAAACCACTATACCTTAACGATCTATTTGGAAATTAAATAAAAGGGAAAGTTTAATAGAAAAGTAAATTGAATAAAAATGGAATTTGAATAAAAATATAAATGAAAGTTGCAGAAAACGAAATATGGAAGTTCAATCCAGAAACCACTATACCTCAACGATCTATTTGGAAATTAAATAAAAAAGGAAGTTTAATAGAAAAGTAAATTGAATAAAAAGGGAAGTAGAATAAAAATAAAGAGGAAAGTTCCAGAAAATTAAAAGCGGAAGTTCAATCCCGAAACCACTACACCTTAACGATCTATTTGGAAATTAAATAAAAAAGGAAGTTTAACAGAAAAGTAAATTGAACAAAAATGGAAGTAGAATAAAAATAAAAAAGAAAGTTGCATAAAATTAAAAATGGAAGTTGAATCCAAAAACCACTATACTTTAACGATCTATTTGGAAATTAAATAAAAAATGAAGTTTAATAGAAAAGTAAATCGAATAAAAATGGAAGTTGAATAAAATTGAAAATGAAAGTTGCATAAAATTAAATATGGAAGTTCAATCCAGAAACCACTATATCTTAACGATCAATTTGGAAATTAAATAAAAAATGGAAGTTTAATAGAAAAGTAAATTGCATAAAAATAGAAGTTGAAGAAAAATAAAAATGAAAGTTGCAGAAAATTAAATATGGAAGTTCAATCCAAAAACCACTATACCTTAACGATCTATTTGGAAATTAAATAGAAAATGAAGTTTAATAGAAAAGTAAATCGAATAAAATGGAAGTTGAATAAAATTAAAAATGAAAGTTGCATAAAATTAAATATGGAAGTTCAATCCAGAAACCACTATACCTTAACGATCTATTTGGAAATTAAATAAAAAAGGAAGTTTAATAGAAAAGTAAATTGAATAAAAATGGAAGTAGAATAAAAATAAAAAGGAAAGTTCCAGAAAATTAAAAGCGGAAGTTCAATCCCGAAACAACTATACCTTAACGATCTATTAGGAAATTAAATAAAAAAGGAAGTTTAATAGAAAAGTAAATTGAATAAAAATGGAAGTAGAATAAAAATAAAAAGGAAAGTTCCAAAAAATTAAAAGCGGAAGTTCAATCCCGAAACCACTATACCTTAACGATCTATTTGGAAATTAAATAAAAAAGGAAGTTTAATAGAAAAGTAAATTGCATAAAAATGGAAGTTGAATAAAAATAAAAATGAAAGTTGCAGAATATTAAATATGGAAGTTCAATCCCGAAACCACTATACCTTAACGATCTATTTGGAAATTAAATAAAAAAGGAAGTTCAATAGAAAAAGTAAATTAAATTAAAATGGAAGTAGAATAAAAATAAAAATGAAGGTTGCATAAAATTAAAAATGGAAGTTCAATCCAGAAACCACTATACCTTAACGATCTATTTGGAAATTAAATAAAAGAGAAAGTTTAATAGAAAAGTAAATTGAATAAAAATGGAATTTGAATAAAAATAAAAATGAAAGTTGCAGAAAATGAAATATGGAAGTTCAATCCAGAAACCACTATACCTTAACGATCTATTTGGAAATTAAATAAAAAAGGAAGTTTAATAGAAAAGTAAATTGAATAAAAATGGAAGTAGAATAAAAATAAAGAGGAAAGTTCCAGAAAATTAAAAGCGGAAGTTCAATCCCGAAACCACTATACCTTAACGATCTATTTGGAAATTAAATAAAAAAGGAAGTTTAACAGAAAAGTAAATTGAACAAAAATGGAAGTAGAATAAAAATAAAAAAGAAAGTTGCATAAAATTAAAAATGGAAGTTGAATCCAAAAACCACTATACTTTAACGATCTATTTGGAAATTAAATAAAAAATGAAGTTTAATAGAAAAGTAAATCGAATAAAAATGGAAGTTGAATAAAATTGAAAATGAAAGTTGCATAAAATTAAATATGGAAGTTCAATCCAGAAACCACTATATTTTAACGATCAATTTGGAAATTAAATAAAAAATAGAAGCTTAATAGAAAAGTAAATTGCATAAAAATAGAAGTTGAAGAAAAATAAAAATGAAAGTTGCAGAAAATTAAATATGGAAGTTCAATCCAAAAACCACTATACTTTAACGATCTATTTGGAAATTAAATAGAAAATGAAGTTTAATAGAAAAGTAAATCGAATAAAAATGGAAGTTGAATAAAATTAAAAATGAAAGTTGCATAAAATTAAATATGGAAGTTCAATCCAGAAACCACTATACCTTAACGATCTATTTGGAAATTAAATAAAAAAGGAAGTTTAATAGAAAAGTAAATTGAATAAAAATGGAAATAGAATAAAAATAAAAAGGAAAGTTCCAGAAAATTAAAAGCGGAAGTTCAATCCCGAAACCACTATACCTTAACGATGTATTTGGAAATTAAATAAAAAAGGAAGTTTAATAGAAAAGTAAATTGAATAAAAATGGAAGTAGAATAAAAATAAAAAGGAAAGTTCCAGAAAATTAAAAGCGGAAGTTCAATCCCGAAACAACTATACCTTAACGATCTATTAGGAAATTAAATAAAAAAGGAAGTTTAATAGAAAAGTAAATTGAATAAAAATAGAAGTAGAATAAAAATAAAAAGGAAAGTTCCAAAAAATTAAAAGCGGAAGTTCAATCCCGAAACCACTATACCTTAACGATCTATTTGGAAATTAAATAAAAAAGGAAGTTTAATAGAAAAGTAAATTGCATAAAAATGGAAGTTGAATAAAAATAAAAATGAAAGTTGCAGAATATTAAATATGGAAGTTCAATCCCGAAACCACTATACCTTAACGATCTATTTGGAAATTAAATAAAAAAGGAAGTTCAATAGAAAAAGTAAATTAAATTAAAATGGAAGTAGAATAAAAATAAAAATGAAGGTTGCATAAAATTAAAAATGGAAGTTCAATCCAGAAACCACTATACCTTAACGATCTATTTGGAAATTAAATAAAAGAGAAAGTTTAATAGAAAAGTAAATTGAATAAAAATGGAATTTGAATAAAAATAAAAATGAAAGTTGCAGAAAATGAAATATGGAAGTTCAATCCAGAAACCACTATACCTTAACGATCTATTTGGAAATTAAATAAAAAAGGAAGTTTAATAGAAAAGTAAATTGAATAAAAAGGGAAGTAGAATAAAAATAAAGAGGAAAGTTCCAGAAAATTAAAAGCGGAAGTTCAATCCCGAAACCACTACACCTTAACGATCTATTTGGAAATTAAATAAAAAAGGAAGTTTAACAGAAAAGTAAATTGAACAAAAATGGAAGTAGAATAAAAATAAAAAAGAAAGTTGCATAAAATTAAAAATGGAAGTTGAATCCAAAAACCACTATACTTTAACGATCTATTTGGAAATTAAATAAAAAATGAAGTTTAATAGAAAAGTAAATCGAATAAAAATGGAAGTTGAATAAAATTGAAAATGAAAGTTGCATAAAATTAAATATGGAAGTTCAATCCAGAAACCACTATATCTTAACGATCAATTTGGAAATTAAATAAAAAATGGAAGTTTAATAGAAAAGTAAATTGCATAAAAATAGAAGTTGAAGAAAAATAAAAATGAAAGTTGCAGAAAATTAAATATGGAAGTTCAATCCAAAAACCACTATACTTTAACGATCTATTTGGAAATTAAATAGAAAATGAAGTTTAATAGAAAAGTAAATCGAATAAAATGGAAGTTGAATAAAATTAAAAATGAAAGTTGCATAAAATTAAATATGGAAGTTCAATCCAGAAACCACTATACCTTAACGATCTATTTGGAAATTAAATAAAAAAGGAAGTTTAATAGAAAAGTAAATTGAATAAAAATGGATGTAGAATAAAAATAAAAAGGAAAGTTCCAGAAAATTAAAAGCGGAAGTTCAATCCCGAAACAACTATACCTTAACGATCTATTAGGAAATTAAATAAAAAAGGAAGTTTAATAGAAAAGTAAATTGAATAAAAATGGAAGTAGAATAAAAATAAAAAGGAAAGTTCCAAAAAATTAAAAGCGGAAGTTCAATCCCGAAACCACTATACCTTAACGATCTATTTGGAAATTAAATAAAAAAGGAAGTTTAATGGAAAAGCAAATTGCATAAAAATGGAAGTTGAATAAAAATAAAAATGAAAGTTGCAGAATATTAAATATGGAAGTTCAATCCCGAAACCACTATACCTTAACGATCTATTTGGAAATTAAATAAAAAAGGAAGTTCAATAGAAAAAGTAAATTAAATTAAAATGGAAGTAGAATAAAAATAAAAATGAAGGTTGCATAAAATTAAAAATGGAAGTTCAATCCAGAAACCACTATACCTTAACGATCTATTTGGAAATTAAATAAAAGAGAAAGTTTAATAGAAAAGTAAATTGAATAAAAATGGAATTTGAATAAAAATAAAAATGAAAGTTGCAGAAAATGAAATATGGAAGTTCAATCCAGAAACCACTATACCTTAACGATCTATTAGGAAATTAAATAAAAAAGGAAGTTTAATAGAAAAGTAAATTGAATAAAAATGGAAGTAGAATAAAAATAAAGAGGAAAGTTCCAGAAAATTAAAAGCGGAAGTTCAATCCCGAAACCACTATACCTTAACGATCTATTTGGAAATTAAATAAAAAAGGAAGTTTAACAGAAAAGTAAATTGAACAAAAATGGAAGTAGAATAAAAATAAAAAAGAAAGTTGCATAAAATTAAAAATGGAAGTTGAATCCAAAAACCACTATACTTTAACGATCTATTTGGAAATTAAATAAAAAATGAAGTTTAATAGAAAAGTAAATCGAATAAAAATGGAAGTTGAATAAAATTGAAAATGAAAGTTGCATAAAATTAAATATGGAAGTTCAATCCAGAAACCACTATATTTTAACGATCAATTTGGAAATTAAATAAAAAATAGAAGTTTAATAGAAAAGTAAATTGCATAAAAATAGAAGTTGAAGAAAAATAAAAATGAAAGTTGCAGAAAATTAAATATGGAAGTTCAATCCAAAAACCACTATACTTTAACGATCTATTTGGAAATTAAATAGAAAATGAAGTTTAATAGAAAAGTAAATCGAATAAAAATGGAAGTTGAATAAAATTAAAAATGAAAGTTGCATAAAATTAAATATGGAAGTTCAATCCAGAAACCACTATACCTTAACGATCTATTTGGAAATTAAATAAAAAAGGAAGTTTAATAGAAAAGTAAATTGAATAAAAATGGAAATAGAATAAAAATAAAAAGGAAAGTTCCAGAAAATTAAAAGCGGAAGTTCAATCCCGAAACCACTATACCTTAACGATGTATTTGGAAATTAAATAAAAAAGGAAGTTTAATAGAAAAGTAAATTGAATAAAAATGGAAGTAGAATAAAAATAAAAAGGAAAGTTCCAGAAAATTAAAAGCGGAAGTTCAATCCCGAAACAACTATACCTTAACGATCTATTAGGAAATTAAATAAAAAAGGAAGTTTAATAGAAAAGTAAATTGAATAAAAATGGAAGTAGAATAAAAATAAAAAGGAAAGTTCCAAAAAATTAAAAGCGGAAGTTCAATCCCGAAACCACTATACCTTAACGATCTATTTGGAAATTAAATAAAAAAGGAAGTTTAATAGAAAAGTAAATTGCATAAAAATGGAAGTTGAATAAAAATAAAAATGAAAGTTGCAGAATATTAAATATGGAAGTTCAATCCCGAAACCACTATACCTTAACGATCTACTTGGAAATTAAATAAAAAAGGAAGTTCAATAGAAAAAGTAAATTAAATTAAAATGGAAGTAGAATAAAAATAAAAATGAAGGTTGCATAAAATTAAAAATGGAAGTTCAATCCAGAAACCACTATACCTTAACGATCTATTTGGAAATTAAATAAAAAAGAAAGTTTAATAGAAAAGTAAATTGAATAAAAATGGAATTTGAATAAAAATAAAAATGAAAGTTGCAGAAAATGAAATATGGAAGTTCAATCCAGAAACCACTATACCTTAACGATCTATTTGGAAATTAAATAAAAAAGGAAGTTTAATAGAAAAGTAAATTGAATAAAAATGGAAGTAGAATAAAAATAAAGAGGAAAGTTCCAGAAAATTAAAAGCGGAAGTTCAATCCCGAAACCACTATACCTTAACGATCTATTTGGAAATTAAATTAAAAAGGAAGTTTAACAGAAAAGTAAATTGAACAAAAATGGAAGTAGAATAAAAATAAAAAAGAAAGTTGCATAAAATTAAAAATGGAAGTTGAATCCAAAAACCACTATACTTTAACGATCTATTTGGAAATTAAACAAAAAATGAAGTTTAATAGAAAAGTAAATCGAATAAAAATGGAAGTTGAATAAAATTGAAAATGAAAGTTGCATAAAATTAAATATGGAAGTTCAATCCAGAAACCACTATATTTTAACGATCAATTTGGAAATTAAATAAAAAATAGAAGTTTAATAGAAAAGTAAATTGCATAAAAATAGAAGTTGAAGAAAAATAAAAATGAAAGTTGCAGAAAATTAAATATGGAAGTTCAATCCAAAAACCACACTACTTTAACGATCTATTTGGAAATTAAATAGAAAATGAAGTTTAATAGAAAAGTAAATCGAATAAAAATGGAAGTTGAATAAAATTAAAAATGAAAGTTGCATAAAATTAAATATGGAAGTTCAATCCAGAAACCACTATACCTTAACGATCTATTTGGAAATTAAATAAAAAAGGAAGTTTAATAGAAAAGTAAATTGAATAAAAATGGAAGTAGAATAAAAATAAAAAGGAAAGTTCCAAAAAATTAAAAGCGGAAGTTCAATCCCGAAACCACTATACCTTAACGATCTATTTGGAAATTAAATAAAAAAGGAAGTTTAACAGAAAAGTAAATCGAATAAAAATGGAAGTTGAATAAAAATAAAAATGAAAGTTGCATAAAATTAAAAATGGAAGTTCAATCCCAAAAACACTATACCTTAACCATCTTTTTGGAAATTAAATAAAAAAGGAAGTTTAATAGAAAGGTAAATAGAATAAAAATGGAAGTTGAATAAAAATAAAAATGGAAGTTGCAGAAAATTAAATTTGGAAGTTCAATCCAAAAATCACTATACCTTAACGATCTATTTGGAAATTAAATAAAAAAGGAAGTTTAATAGAAAAGTAAATTGCATAAAAATGGAAGTTGAATAAAAATAAAAATGAAAGTTGCAGAAAATTAAATATGGAAGTTCAATCCCGAAACCGCTATACCATAACGATATATTTGGAAATTAAATAAAAAAGGAAGTTTAATGGAAAAGTAAATTGAATAAAAATGGAAGTTGAATAAAAATAAAAATCAAAGTTGCATTAAATTAAAAATGGAAGTTCAATCCCAAAAACACTATACCTTAACCATCTTTTTGGAAATTAAATAAAAAAGGAAGTTTAATAGAAAGGTAAATAGAATAAAAATGGAAGTTGAATAAAAATAAAAATGGAAGTTGCAGAAAATTAAATTTGGAAGTTCAATCCAAAAATCACTATACCTTAACGATCTATTTGGAAATTAAATAAAAAAGGAAGTTTAGTAGAAAAGTAAATTGCATAAAAATGGAAGTTGAATAAAAATAAAAATGAAAGTTGTAGAAAAATAAATATGGAAGTTCAATCCCGAAACCGCTATACCATAACGATCAATTTGGAAATTAAATAAAAAAGGAAGTTTAATAGAAAAAGTAAATTGAATTAAAATGGAAGTAGAATAAAAATAAAAATGAAGGTTGCATAAAATTAAAAATGGAAGTTCAATCCAGAAACCACTATACCTTAACGATCTATTTGGAAATTAAATAAAAAAGAAATTTTAATAGAAAAGTAAATTGAATAAAAATGCAATTTGAATAGAAATAAAAATGAAAGTTGCAGAAAATGAAATATGGAAGTTCAATCCAGAAACCACTATACCTTAACGATCTATTTGGAAATTATATAAAAAAGGAAGTTTAATAGAAAAGTAAATTGAATAAAAATGGAAGTAGAATAAAAATAAAAAGGAAAGTTCCAGAAAATTAAAAGCGGAAGTTCAATCCCGAAACCACTATACCTTAACGATCTATTTGGAAATTAAATAAAAAAGGAAGTTTAACAGAAAAGTAAATTGAACAAAAATGGAAGTAGAATAAAAATAAAAAAGAAATTTGCATAAAATTAAAAATGGAAGTTCAATCCAAAAACCACTATATGTTAACGATCTATTTGGAAATTAAATAGAAAATAAAGTTTAATAGAAAAGTAATTCGAATAAAAATGGAAGTTGAATAAAATTGAAAATGAAAGTTGCATAAAATTAAATTTGGAAGTTCAATCCAGAAACCACTATATCTTAACGATCTATTTGGAAATTAAATAAAAAAAGGAAGTTTAATAGAAAAGTAAATTGCATAAAAATGGAAGTTGAAGAAAAATAAAAATGAAAGTTGCAGAAAATTAAATATGGAAGTTCAATCCAAAAACCACTATATTTTAACGATCTATTTGGAAATTAAATAAAAAATGAAGTTTAATAGAAAAGTAAATCGAATAAAAATGGAAGTTGAATAAAATTAAAAATGAAAGTTGCATAAAATTAAATATGAAAGTTCAATCCAGAAACCACTATACCTTAACGATCTATTTGGAAATTAAATAAAAAAAGAAGTTTAATACAAAAGTAAATTGAATAAAAATGGAAGTAAAATAAAAATAAAAATGAAAGTTGCATAAATTTAAAAATGGAAGTTCAATCCAAAAACCACTATACCTTAACGATATATTTGGAAATTAAATAAAAAAACAAGTTTAATAGAAAAGTAAATTGAATAAAAATGGAAGTTGAATAAAAATAAAAATGGAAGTTGCAGAAAATTAAATATGGAAGTTCAATCCAGAAACCACTATACCTTAACGATCTATTTGGAAATTAAATAAAAAAAGGAAGTTTAATAGAAAAGTAATTTGAATAAAAATGGAAGTTGCATAAAATTAAAAATAGAAGTTCAATCCAGAAACCACTATACCTTAACGATCTATGTGGAAATTAACTAAAAAAGGAAGTTTAATAGAAAAGTAAATTGAATAAAAGTGGAAGTTGAATAAAAATAAAAATGAAAGTTTCAGAAAATTAAATATGGATGTTTAATCCAAAAACCACTATACCTTAACGATCTATTTGGAAATTAAATAAAACAGGAAGTTTAATATGAAAGTAATTTGAATAAAAATGGAAGTAGAATAAAAATAAAAATGAAAGTTGCATAAAATTAAAAATGGAAGTTCAATCCAAAAACCACTATACTTTTATGATCTATTTGGAAATTAAATAAAAAAGGAAGTTTAATAGAAAAGTAAATTGAATAAAAATGGAAGTTGAATAAAAATAAAAATGGAAGTTGAAGAAAATTAAATATGGAAGTTCAATCCAGAAACCACTATACCTTAACGATTTATTTGGAAATTAAATGAAAAATGAAGTTTAATAGAAAAGTAAATTGAATAAAAATGGAATTTGAATAAAAATAAAAATGGAAGTTGCGGAAAATTAAATATGGAAGTTCAATCCCGAAACCACTATACCTTAACGATGTATTTGGAAATTAATTAAGAAAGGAAGTTTAATAGAAAAGTAAATTGCATAAAATGGAAGTAGAATAAAAATGAAAATGAAAGTTGCATAAAATTAAAAATGGAAGTTTAATCCAAAAACCACTATACTTTAACGATCTATTTTGAAATTAAATAAAAAAAGAAGTTTAATAGAAAAGTAAATTGAATAAAAATGGAAGTTGAATAAAATAAAAACGGAAGTTGCAGAAAATTAAATATGGAAGTTCAATCCAGAAACCACTATACCTTAACGATCTATTTGGAAATTAAATAAAAAAATGAAGCTTAATAGAAAAGTAAATTGAATAAAAATGGAAGTTGAATAAAAATAAAAATGGAAGTTGCAGAAAATTAAATATGGAAGTTCTATCCAGGAATCGCTATACCTTAACGATCTATTTGGAAATTAAATAAAAAATGGAAGTTTAATAGAAAAGTAAATTGCATAAAAATGGAAGTTGAAGAAAAATAAAAATGAAACTTACAGAAAATTAAATATGGAAGTTCAATCCCGAAACCACTATACTTTAACGATCTATTTGGAAATTAAATAAAAAAGGAAGTTTAATAGAAAAGTAAATTGCATAAAATGGAAGTAGAATAAAAATAAAAATGAAAGTTGCATAAAATTAAAAATGGAAGTTCAATCCAAAAACCACTATACTTTAACGATCTATTTGGAAATTAAGTAAAAAAGGAAGTTTAATAGAAAAGTAAATTGAATAAAAATGGAAGTTGAATAAAAATAAAAATGGAAGTTGCAGAAAATTAAATATGGAAGTTCAATCCAGAAACCACTATATTTTGACGATCTATTTGGAAATTAAATAAAAAAAGGAAGTTTAATAGAAAAGTAAATCGAATAAAAATGGAAGTTGAATAAAATTAAAAATTAAAGTTGCATTAAATTAAATATGGAAGTTCAATCCAGAAACCACTATTCCTTAACGATCAATTTGGAAATTAAATAAAAATGGAAGTTTAATAGAAAAGTAAATTGAATAAAAATGGAAGTTGAATAAAAATAAAAATGAAAGTTGTATAAAATTAAAAATGGAAGTTCAATCCAGAAACCACTATACCTTAACGATCTATTTGGAAATTAAATAAAAAAGGAAGTTTAATAGAAAAGTAAATTGAATAAAAATGGAAGTTGAATAAAAATAAATGTAACGCCCTCAAAATAATAACATTAAACCCATCAAATAAGACATGCATTGACATATAAACTAACCACATTCTTTTATTCATTAGAGTTTCATTACAAAAGTATTACATGTAAACAACAAAAGCAAATGCCCTATGGGCTTACAGCTTTCCAAGTTAACACTTGGTTACAACAAAAGAGTACTAACTCGTTTACACATTAAGCCCTTGGCTTGAATTTACATGTAATACATCAAAAATAAAATGACAAAAGTATGTCCGCCTCTAGCCTCCCAAGCTATGTCCTTGGAGGTGGCATGCTACCTGTACCTGAAAATGATATTCCCGTATAGGGTGAGCCACAGCCCAGTAGAAATACACTAAACCAACCATGAACAATGACTAAAAAATTAGCAATTGATAGATGGCCAACACTGATACATTCACATAAATCACATATTTATGTCTTACGACTTATGAGTCCAAGTTACTTTTCATTTTCCCTTTTTCAACAGATAATCATGTTAGCTCTATCATTATTTCAACAGATATGTATAAAAAATATATCCCACATTCACAGATAAGCATATAAGCTATATCCACATTCTCAACAGATATGTATAACGACAATATCCCACATTCACAGATAAGCATATAAGCTGTATCCATACTTCACAAAGATAAGCATATAAGCTCTATCTTCACTTCTCTAGACAAGCATATGAGCTGTATCTACGGAGTTCATCCCCTATCTTCTCCCAATACTATCCGGTTTAGAGGTACATCCCCCATCTTCCCCTAAACCGCGGAGTACATCCCCCATCTCCTCCTCTACACATAACGTATACAAACACATTGGTTCTATATACAATCATTCAATACATACAGTTAATGTATTCTATCAACCGTCAAATTCCTTGACACATTCCATTGATTTGTTTCCGTTTGCCTAATCATCATGCATTGTCTACAACAATCACAACTATCCTCCACCGATAGCCCAAAACAGTTATCTCTAAACAGAAAATAAATGCACAATGGATATTCAATCAACATTTCATTCCGGTGAGTGACAAATAATTCAACCGCACCCTTTAACCCTTTGCATTCCCTATTAATCAAACAATGTAATTAGGTCATTTTTCATAATTAACATTTCAACCCTTAGGTCCCACTTTCATCAATGATTCAACATTTATTCCATTTCTCTATACCAAACATGCATCTAGGTTTATTATGAATAAAACCCCAACTTTTGTAAAATTACACAAAAGCCCCGAACTTTCACAAAATTACCAAACCAACCCCAACATCTCAAAATACTAAAATTTAAAGACAAAACCCATAGAGAGGAGTAGGATATCCCTACCTCGAAGTTTGAGCCAAAAAGGAGATGAAGACTCGAAGATCAACGTGCTCCAAATCCAAACTTTTTCAGATTAAGTCGAAGCTCTCAACGCCCTCTATCTTTTTAACAAAGGCCCTATGCTAGATTCACACTCTAGGGAGATCAATTCTTAGAAAGAGTGTAAGTTTAGAGAGAGAGAGTCTCGGATCTAGGGTTTGAAAGAAAAAGAAAGTGAAGAACTGATGTTCAAAAATGCTACTGTCCGCTGATATAAAACACGCTCGCTCGAGCGAAGCCTTTGTCGCTCGAGCGACCAGACACAGAAAACTCTCGCTCGAGCCAAGAAGTTCTCGCTCGAGCCAAAAACCCAGAAGTGCGCTCGAGCGAAAGAAAGCTCGCTCGAGCCAAGAAATGCAGTTCTCAGGTCCAGAACCAGATACAATCGCTCGCTCGAGCGAAGCCACTCTGGCTCGATCCACTAGACACGAACTCAACGCTCGCTCGAGCGACCAACTCCTCGCTCGAGCGAAGGTCCAAAAATCTGGGCAGCAGCACTAGGCTCCCAAACACAACCAACCTGTAACAAACCTGCCCAACACATCCTATAACTCAATATACAAAGTAAAAAGGATGCAAACAAGATAATAAACAACTACCAACATCCACGGACACATGTCCGGATCACTGTACAACAAAGGTAAACCCGGGATCGCTATAACCTCCCCCCCTTAAAGAATTTCGTCCCCGAAATTAAGCACAAGTTTTCAAAACAGGTTTTCCTCCATTTTAGATAATGTTACATTTTAACATTCAACAATTCGACCCATTACCGGTCATCCCATCCCTTTAACAAGAGGCATTTCACAATATGTAAACAACATATGTACTTTCAACATGCATCAACATTATGCACTATCTTTCCAATTTCAACAATATATTCAACATATATAATGTTACATTCAACTTCCATATGAGGCAAGTTCCAAAACATACTTCCAATAACCAAAACATTTTCAATGTTTCACAACTTAAGACATATATAAAAGCTCTTAAGTTTAACAATAGTTCAAAATTTAACTACAAGATTGCATATTAACAAACAAGTCCGGATATTTCTCATGGATTTCCAACTCACGTTCCCAAGTGGCTTCCTCCACTCTGTGATGTTTCCACAAGACTTTCACCAAAGGAATGGTCTTGCCACGCAGGACCTGATCCCGCCTATCCAAGACCCGAACCGGTCTCTCCTCATACGAGGCATCCTCACCTACCTCTAAATCGGTCCAATCCAACACATGTGATGGATCTGGCTCATACTTCCGAAGCATACTCACATGAAACACATCATGAACTCCGGACAACTGCGGCGGTAAGGCTAACCGATAAGCAGCCTCGCCAATCCTCTCAAGGATCTCAAAAGGACCAATAAACCGAGGGGATAACTTCCCACTCTTCCCAAACCTCATCGAGCCTCGTCTAGGTGATATCTTCAGAAAGACATGATCACCTACCTCAAACGCCAAAGGCCTCCTCCTACGGTCGGCATAAGATTTCTGACGACTCTGGGCTGTAACAAGCCTCCTACGGATAAGCTCAACTTTCTCCGTCGTCTCCCTAACCAACTCCGGACCCAACAAAGGTGCATCACCCACCTCGGCCCAACAAACTGGAGACCTACACGGTCGGCCATACAAGGCCTCAAACGGTGCCATACCGATGCTAGACTGAAAACTGTTGTTGTAGGCAAACTCTACCAATGGAAAGTGCCTCTCCCACGTCCCGCTAAAGTCAAGGACACAACCCCGAAGCATATCCTCAAGGATCTGAATAGTACGCTTGGACTGCCCGTCAGTCTGTAGATGATAAGCCGTACTAAAGGTCAACTTAGTGCCCAAGGCACTCTGCAAACTCTGCCACAACCTGGCGGTAAAACGAGGATCTCTATCCGAGAAGATCGTCACTGGGACCCCGTGCAATCTCACTACGTCCCGAATATACAAGTCGGCAAGATGATCTACCGAATCTCTCACGCGCATAGGAATAAAGTGCGCCGACTTAGTCAACCGGTCTACAACCACCCAAATAGCATCACTACCCCCGCTGAGTCCTCGGAAGACCTACAACGAAGTCCATAGTGACATACTCCCACATCCACTCGGCAATAGGCAAGGGTTGCAACAAACCCGCTGGCCTCTGATGCTCGGCCTTCACTTGCTGGCAAGTAAGGCACTTCGATACGAAAACAGCCACATCTCTCTTCATACCCCGCCACCAAAACTGGCGACCCAAATCCCGATACATCTTAGTACCTCCCGGATGCACCGCAAGGCGCGAATGGTGAAACTCTCGGAGTACTTCCTCTCGGCAAGACTCCGGTACAAACAAACGGTCTCGGTATCTCACACTCAGGTCGGGATACACCGTCAAACCCTTCTCAACCTTCCCACTGGAGATCTTCTCTCGGAGGAATTCTATCTCAAGGTCACCTCTCTGTGCCTCTAACACTCTAGTCACAAGCGTAGGCTGCGCAACAACAGAAAACAAGGCCGCAGCCTCAACAGATTCGCCTAGTAGCAAATCAAACTCGCCAAGTGCTCCCAACATCTCCCATTCCCGGATGGCTATATTGGCTACATCACTAATGGATTTCCTACTAAGGGTATCGGCCACAACATTGGCCTTTCCCAGGTGATAGTGCAACTCAAAATCATAGTCCTCAATGAACTCCATCTATCTCCTCTGCCTCAAATTCAAGTCTCTCTGTGTAAACAGATACTTAAAACTCTTGTGGTCCGAGAATACCTCGAACCTCTCACCATAAAGGTAGTGCCTCCAAATCTTCAAGGCAAAGATCACTGCTGCTAACTCTAGGTCGTGTGTGGGGTAATTCTTCTCGTGTATTTTTAACTGACGTGAGCCATAAGCTACCGCTTTCCCTTCTTGCATCAACACACAACCCAAACCCTCTCGTGAGGCATCACAATAAACCGCATAACCCAGCCCTCTCACCGGAATAATCAACACCGGAGCGGTGGTCAATCTAACTTTCAGCTCTTGGAACGACTTTTCACAAGTCTCATTCCACACAAACTTGACTCCCTTCCGAGTCAGCCTAGTCAACGGTGACGCTAACCTGGAGAAATCTTTCACAAACCGACGGTAGTACCCAGCTAATCTCAGAAAACTGCGGATCTCAAACACACTCTTAGGCTGTGCCCAATCCTGCACTGCCTCTACCTTGGATGTATCAACTGACACTCCTTCCCCGGATACCACGTGGCCTAAGAATTTGACTTCCCTCAGCCAGAACTCACACTTCCCAAACTTGGCATACAGCCTATGGGCTCTAAGTAACTCAAGCACCACTCTCAAGTGTGCCTCGTGCTCCTCCTCAGAAGGCGAATAGATAAGGATGTCGTCCACAAAGACAACCACAAATCGATCTAAGAACTCCCGGAAAATCCGGTTCATCAAGTCCATAAAGACTGCCGGTGCATTGGTAAGCCCAAATGGCATCACCAGAAACTCATAATGGCCATACCGCGTACGGAATGCCGTCTTAGGAACATCCACCTCCCTGACCCTCAACTGGTGGTAACCCGATCTCAAGTCTATCTTAGAGAAACAACGAGAACCCTTCAACTGGTCAAACAAATCATCTATACGGGGCATAGGGTACTTATTCTTAACCGTAGCCCGATTCAACTTCCGGTAGTCAATACACAATCTCAAGGCACCATCTTTCTTTTTAACAAAGAGGGCCGGTGCTCCCCACGGCGAAACACTAGGGCGAACAAAGCCCTTATCTAGCAATTCCTGGAGCTGAACTTTCTACTCAACCAACTCTGCTGGAGCAAAACGGTAAGGTGCCATAGAAATCGGCGCTGTGCCAGGCACTAAATCAATAGAGAACTCTATCTCTCGGTGAGGTGGCAAACTAACAAGATCTTCGGGAAAGACATCCGAATACTCACAAACCACCCTCGGCAATACAATCTGGGTCTCATCACACTCACCACTCTCAAAGCTAGCAAGTAGACCACTAAGCTCACTTCGCCCTCGCGAATCATACCCCGGTGGCAACATACAACCAACCCGGTCTCCCAAGAAATGGAACCACTCCCCGCTCAAGGTACATAACGTGACCCTCTGGCGGTAGCAATCGATAACAGCCTGGTATGACGATAGCCAGTCCATATCCAAAATAACATCAAAGCCCTTCATGGGCATGACGACAAACGGAAAAGGAAGCCTATAGTCGGCGACCTCTATATCACAGCCTCTAACACCCTGTTTCAGAATCAACTCACCACCCAAAGGCGATACCACACAAATAGGAGATGCTAACTGTGCTAACTCCAATTCCAAAACAGATGCAAATGCAGCAGATACAAAAGAATGAGATGCACCTGTGTCTATCAACACATTAGCAACCGAGTTGCAAAACAGAAAAGTACCTCTCACTACTGATGGAGCCGGTACTAAATCCTGCGCGGTAACAGCATACACGCGCCCCGTAGGCCCCTGGTCTACCTGCTCACCTCTCGGAGCAAAAGATTGCTGCACAGACTGGGATGACGAAGCTCCCAGATTGGCCCTCGAGGCCTGCACAGACTGAGCTGGCTGAAAACCCTGTGTCTGCCTAGAACCAGACGCTCCCGAAGTGGCACTCAACTGCGGGCAAAACCTTTTCAGGTGCCCAGGCTGTCCACACTGATAACAAGACAAGGGCTGCCCCCTGCCCAAACTCTGACTCTGCGGTCTAGCTGAAGAAGAAGCAGCTCTCTGACCCCCACCCTTCTGCGGGCAAACTGAAACCTTGTGACCCAGCTGGCCACACTTGTAACAAGCAAACTCCCCCTGATTGCCTCTCCCCGAGCCTGCACTCGGCACTGGAAAGGTCGATCTAGAAACTGCTCCTTGAGACTGCTGAGGGTTATAACCCCTCTGCCTCCTGCCATCACTCTGACCATCCTGGCTCCTCTTGGAGCCCCTCTGTTCTTCCTCCTCTTCCTGCATCATAATTTCCATATGAGCAGCGGCATCTACCAGGTGTCTATACTCTCGGATGTAAGACCCACCAACTCTCAACTTGAGGCCTCGCCTCAACTTCCGCTCAAACTCATAGCAACGGCGTTCCTCAGACGCCACTAGTTCCGGTGCAAACCTGGACAGAC
Source organism: Camellia sinensis (assembly GCF_055761805.1). Taxonomy (NCBI): domain Eukaryota; kingdom Viridiplantae; phylum Streptophyta; class Magnoliopsida; order Ericales; family Theaceae; genus Camellia; species Camellia sinensis. The sequence continues at coordinate 33,746,896 of NW_028128987.1, forward strand.
TGGTAAAAGTAGCCTCAAACTCGGCCACTGACAAGCCCTGCTGTTTAAGCCGGCTAAACTGATCCCTCAGCTTCTCCCTAGCTGCTGCAGACAAAAACCTCTCCTGAAAAGCATTCACAAACGCCTCCCAAGTACCACCAACACGAGCCTTCTCGTACTTCCACCATTGACCCGCATCTCCCTTCAGCTGGAAGGATGCCAAGGTCACTTTCAGTGCTCCGTCCTCGATGCCAAGCATCTCGAACGTCTTACTCATTTGCTCTAGCCACTCATCAGCCTTTAGTGGCTCCTTCGGATCCCCGATAAACTCATCCGGATTAGACTGGAAAAACTCCCTCTTCAAGAAAGAAGGCCCTGCCTCAGCTGCCTGATTCCCAGCTCTAAGAATACCCAAAGCTCCTGCTATCTCTCTGGCCAAGGCACCCATAGCCTGTTGACCCACTGGCTCAGCCACATTGGCCTGACCAACTCCCTCTTACACTGCCGGAATCTCACCCGATAACGGTACTTCCTGCCTCGCAGGCCTACCACACCTAGCACCTCTTCCTCGTCCTGACATCCTAATAAAGGTAATACAGAATGTTAGCACATTCACAAATGTGCGGAAACTAAACACTCACGTCCTAATGCATGGACAACTGTAATTCACTCCACGTAAGCACATAAACACATAAGCACTTACGAATTTCATTTCCGGATAATGATAGTCCCGAGGCGTTACTAGAGTTCCGGTTAAAAACAACATTGATCAAGTGCTTTTCCAACAAGACTCCCAGAAACCCAAGGATCCAATCAACATCCTAGAAATTAAATCCCATACCCACATAGTCACATAAGCATGTTATCAATTAAGCACAAAGCATAAGACACTACTTCTAAGTCTCTATCAAGCGAGACAAACCCATTGTGATACTAATCACTTCCCACGTACCCAAAGTATTCGAACCCGGTACGCTCTGATACCAAGTTGTAACACCCTCAAAATAATAACATTAAACCCATCAAATAAGACATGCATTGACATATAAACTAACCACATTCTTTTATTCATTAGAGTTTCATTACAAAAGTATTACATGTAAACAACAAAAGCAAATGCCCTATGGGCTTACAGCTTTCCAAGTTAACACTTGGTTACAACAAAAGAGTACTAACTCGTTTACACATTAAGCCCTTGGCTTGAATTTACATGTAATACATCAAAAATAAAACGACAAAAGTATGTCCGCCTCTAGCCTCCCAAGCTATGTCCTTGGAGGTGGCATGCTACCTGTACCTGAAAATGATATTCCCGTATAGGGTGAGCCACAGCCCAGTAGAAATACACTAAACCAACCATGAACAATGACTAAAAGATTAGCAATTGATAGATGGCCAACACTGATACATTCACATAAATCACATATTTATGTCTTACGACTTATGAGTCCAAGTTACTTTTCATTTTACAGATAAGCATGTTAGCTCTATCATTATTTCAACAGATATGTATAAAAACTATATCCCACATTCACAGATAAGCATATAAGCTATATCCACATTCTCAACAGATATGTATAACAACAATATCCCACATTCGCAGATAAGCATATAAGCTGTATCCATACTTCACAAAGATAAGTATATAAGCTCTATCTTCACTTCTCTAGACAAGCATATGAGCTGTATCTACGGAGTTCATCCCCTATCTTCTCCCAATACTATCCGGTTTAGAGGTACATCCCCCATCTTCCCCTAAACCGCGGAGTACATCCCCCATCTCCTCCTCTACACATAACGTATACAAACACATTGGTTTTATATACAATCATTCAATACATACAGTTAATGTATTCTATCAACCGTCAAATTCCATGACACATTCCATTGATTTGTTTCCGTTTGCCTAATCATCATGCATTGTCTACAACAATCATGACTATCCTCCACCGATAGCCCAAAGCAGTTATCTCTAAACAGAAAATAAATGCACAATGGATATTCAATCAACATTTCATTCCGGTGAGTGACAAATAATTCAACCACACCCTTTAACCCTTTGCATTCCCTATTAATCAAACAATGTAATTAGGTCATTTTTCATAATTAACATTTCAACCCTTAGGTCCCACTTTCATCAATGATTCAACATTTATTCCATTTCTCTATACCAAACATGCATCTAGGTTTATCATGAATAAAACCCCAACTTTTGTAAAATTACACAAAATCCCCGAACTTTCACAAAATTACCAAACCAACCCCAACATCTCAAAATACTAAAATTTAAAGACAAAACCCATAGAGAGGAGTAGGATATCCCTACCTCGAAGTTTGAGCCAAAAAGGAGATGAAGACTCGAAGATCAACGTGCTCCAAATCAAAACTTTTTCAGATTAAGTCGAAGCTCTCAACGCCCTCTATCTTTTTAACAAAGGCCCTAGGCTAGATTCACACTCTAGGGAGATCAATTCTTAGAAAGAGTGTAAGTTTAGAGAGAGAGAGTCTCGGATCTAGGGTTTGAAAGAAAAAGAAAGTGAAGAACTGATGTTCAAAAACGCTACTGTCCGCTGATATAAAACATGCTCGCTCGAGCGAAGCCTTTGTCGCTCGAGCGACCAGACACAGAAAACTCCGCTCGAGCCAAAAAGTTCTCGCTCGAGCCAAAAACCCAGAAGTGCGCTCGAGCGAAAGAAAGCTCGCTCGAGCCAAGAAATGCAGTTCTCAGGTCCAGAACCAGATGCAATCGCTCGCTCGAGCGAAGCCACTTTGGCTCGATCAACTAGACACGAACTCAACGCTCGCTCGAGCGACCAACTCCTCGCTCGAGCGAAGGTCCAAAAATCTGGGCAGCAGCACTAGGCTCCCAAACACAACCAACCTGTAACAAACCTGCCCAACACATCCTATAACTCAATGTACAAAGTAAAAAGGATGCAAACAAGATAATAAACAACTACCAACATCCACGGACACATGTCCGGATCACTGTACAACAAGGGTAAACCCGGGATCGCTACAATAAAAATGGAAGTTGCGGAAAATTAAATATGGAAGTTCAATCCCGAAACCACTATACCTTAACGATCTATTTGAAATTAAATAAAAAAGGAAGTTTAATAGAAAAGTAAATTGCATAAAATGGAAGTAGAATAAAAATAAAATGAAAGTTGCATAAAATTAAAAATGGAAGTTCAATCCAAAAACCACTATACGTTAACGATCTATTTGGAAATTAAATAAAAAAGGAAGTTTAATAGAAAAGTAAATTGCATAAAAATGGAAGTTGCATAAAATTAAATATGGAAGTTCAATCCAGAAACCACTATACGTTAACGATCTATTTGGAAATTAAATAAAAAAGAAAGTTTAATAGAAAAGTAAATCGAATAAAAATGGAAGTTGAATAAAATAAAAAAATGAAAGTTGCATAAAATTAAATATGGAAGTTCAATCCAGAAACCACTATACCTTAACGATCTATTTGGAAATTAAATTAAAAAGGAAGTTTAATAGAAAAGTAAATTGCATAAAACGGAAGTAGAATAAAAATAAAAATGAAAGTTGCATAAAATTAAAAATGGAAGTTCAATTACTTTAACGATCTATTTTGAAATTAAATAAAAAAGGAAGTTTAATAGAAAAGTAAATTGAATAAAAATGGAAGTTGAATAAAAATAAAAATGAAAGTTGCAAAAAATTAAAAATGGAAGTTCAGTCCCAAAAACACTATACCTTAACCATCTTTTTGGAAATTAAATAAAAAAGGAAGTTTAATAGAAAGGTAAATAGAATAAAAATGGAAGTTGAATAAAAATAAAAATGGAAGCTGCAGAAAATTAAATTTGGAAGTTCAATCCAAAAATCACTATACCATAACGATCTATTTGGAAATTAAATAAAAAAGGAAGTTTAATAGAAAAGTAAATTGCATAAAAATGGAAGTTGAATAAAAATAAAAATGAAAGTTGCAGAAAATTAAATATGGAAGTTCAATCCCGAAACCGCTATACCATAACGATCTATTTGGAAATTAAATAAAAAAGGAAGTTTAATAGAAAAGTAAATTGAATAAAAATGGAAGTTGAATAAAAATAAAAATGAAAGTTGCATAAAATTAAAAATGGAAGTTCAATCCCAAAAACACTACACCTTAACCATCTTTTTGGAAATTAAATAAAAAAGGAAGTTTAATAGAAAGGTAAATAGAATAAAAATGGAAGTTGAATAAAAATAAAAATGGAAGTTGCAGAAAATTAAATTTGGAAGTTCAATCCAAAAATCACTATACCTTAACGATCTATTTGGAAATTAAATAAAAAAGGAAGTTTAATAGAAAAGTAAATTGCATAAAAATGAAAGTTGCAGAAAATTAAATATGGAAGTTCAATCCCGAAACCGCTATACCATAACGATCTATTTGGAAATTAAATAAAAAAGGAAGTTTAATAGAAAAAGTAAATTGAATTAAAATGGAAGTAGAATGAAAATAAAAATGAAGGTTGCATAAAATTAAAAATGGAAGTTCAATCCAGAAACCACTATACCTTAACGATCTATTTGGAAATTAAATATAAAAGAAAGTTTAATAGAAAAGTAAATTGAATAAAAATGCAATTTGAATAAAAATAAAAATGAAAGTTGCAGAAAATGAAATATGGAAGTTCAATCCAGAAACCACTATACCTTAACGATCTATTTGGAAATTAAATAAAAAAAGGAAGTTTAATAGAAAAGTAAATTGAATAAAAAGGAAAGTTCCAGAAAATTAAAAGCGGAAGTTCAATCCCGAAACCACTATACCTTAACGATCTATTTGGAAATTAAATAAAAAAGGAAGTTTAACAGAAAAGTAAATTGAACAAAAATGGAAGTAGAATAAAAATAAAAAAGAAATTTGCATAAAATTAAAAATGGAAGTTCAATCCAAAAACCACTATACGTTAACGATCTATTTGGAAATTAAATAAAAAATGAAGTTTAATAGAAAAGTAAATCGAATAAAAATGGAAGTTGAATAAAATTGAAAATGAAAGTTGCATAAAATTAAATATGGAAGTTCAATCCAGAAACCACTATATCTTAACGATCTATTTGGAAATTAAATAAAAAAAGGAAGTTTAATAGAAAAGTAAATTGCATAAAAATGGAAGTTGAAGAAAAATAAAAATGAAAGTTGCAGAAAATTAAATATGGAAGTTCAATCCAAAAACCATTATACTTTAATGATCTATTTGGAAATTAAATAAAAAATGAAGTTTAATAGAAAAGTAAATCGAATAAAAATGGAAGTTGAATAAAATTAAAAATGAAAGTTGCATAAAATTAAATATGAAAGTTCAATCCAGAAACCACTATACCTTAACGATCTATTTGGAAATTAAATAAAAAAGGAAGTTTAATAGAAAAGTAAATTGAATAAAAATGGAAGTAGAATAAAAATAAAAAGGAAAGTTCCAGAAAATTACAAGCGGAAGTTCAATCCCGAAACCACTATACCTTAACGATCTATTTGGAAATTAAATAAAAAAGGAAGTTTAACAGAAAAGTAAATTGAACAAAAATGAAAGTAGAGTAAAAAAAAAAAAGAAAGTTGCATAAAGTTAAAAATGGAAGTTCAATCCAAAAACCACTATACGTTAACGATCTATTTGGAAATTAAATAAAAAATGGAGTTTAATAGAAAAGTAAATCGAATAAAAATGGAAGTTGAATAAAATTAAAAATGAAAGTTGCATAAAATTAAATATGGAAGTTCAATCCAGAAACCACTATACCTTAACGATCTATTTGGAAATTAAATAAAAAAGGAAGTTTAATAGAAAAGTAAATTGAATAAAAATGGAAGTTAAAGAAAAATAAAAATGAAAGTTGCAGAAAATTAAATATGGAAGTTCAATCCAGAAACCACTATACCTTAACGATCTATTTGGAAATTAAATGAAAAAGGAAGTTTAATTGAAAAGTAAATCGAATAAAAATGGAAGTTGAATAAAATTAAAAATGAAAGTTGCATAAAATTAAATATGAAAGTTCAATCCAGAAACCACTATACCTTAACGATCTATTTGGAAATTAAATAAAAAAGGAAGTTTAATAGAAAAGTAAATTGAATAAAAATGGAAGTAGAATAAAAATAAAAAGGAAAGTTCAATCCCGAAACCACTATACCTTAACGATCTATTTGGAAATTAAATAAAAAAGGAAGTTTAACAGAAAAGTAAATTGAACAAAAATGGAAGTAGAATAAAAAAAAAAAAGAAAGTTGCATAAAATTAAAAATAGAAGTTCAATCCAAAAACCACTATACGTTAACGATCTATTTGGAAATTAAATAAAAAATGGAGTTTAATAGAAAAGTAAATCGAATAAAAATGGAAGTTGAATAAAATTAAAAATGAAAGTTGCATAAAATTAAATATGGAAGTTCAATCCAGAAACCACTATACCTTAACGATCTATTTGGAAATTAAATAAAAAAGGAAGTTTAATAGAAAAGTAAATTGAATAAAAATGGAAGTTGAAGAAAAATAGAAATGAAAGTTGCAGAAAATTAAATATGGAAGTTCAATCCCGAAACCACTATACCTTAACGATCTATTTGCAAATTAAATTAAAAAGGAAGTTTAATAGAAAAAGTAAATTAAATTAAAATGGAAGTAGAATAAAAATAAAAATGAAGGTTGCATAAAATTAAAAATGGAAGTTCAATCCAGAAACCACTATACCTTAACGGTCTATTTGGAAATTAAATAAAAGAGAAAGTTTAATAGAAAAGTAAATTGAATAAAAATGGAATTTGAATAAAAATAAAAATGAAAGTTGCAGAAAATGAAATATGGAAGTTCAATCCAGAAACCACTATACCTTAACGATTTATTTGGAAATTAAATAAAAAAGGAAGTTTAATAGAAAAGTAAATTGAATAAGAATGGAAGTAGAATAAAAATAAAGAGGAAAGTTCCAGAAAATTAAAAGCGGAAGTTCAATCCTGAAACCACTATACCTTAACGATCTATTTGGAAATTAAATAAAGAAGGAAGTTTAACAGAAAAGTAAATTGAACAAAAATGGAAGTAGAATAAAAATAAAAAAGAAAGTTGCATAAAATTAAAAATGGAAGTTGAATCCAAAAACCACTATACTTTAACGATCTATTTGGAAATTAAATAAAAAATGAAGTTTAATAGAAAAGTAAATCGAATAAAAATGGAAGTTGAATAAAATTGAAAATGAAAGTTGCATAAAATTAAATATGGAAGTTCAATCCAGAAACCACTATATCTTAACGATCTATTTGGAAATTAAATAAAAAATGGAAGTTGAATAGAAAAGTAAATTGCATAAAAATGGAAGTTGAAGAAAAATAAAAATGAAAGTTGCAGAAAATTAAATATGGAAGTTCAATCCAAAAACCACTATACTTTAACGATCTATTTGGAAATTAAATAGAAAATGAAGTTTAATAGAAAAGGAAATCGAATAAAAACGGAAGTTGAATAAAATTAAAAATGAAAGTTGCATAAAATTAAATATGAAAGTTCAATCCAAAAACCACTATACCTTAACGATCTATTTGGAAATTAAATAAAAAAGGAAGTTTAATAGAAAAGTAAATTGAATAAAAATGGAAGTAGAATAAAAATAAAAAGGAAAGTTCCAAAAAATTAAAAGCGGATGTTCAATCCCGAAACCACTATACCATAACGATCTATTCGGAAATTAAATAAAAAAAGAAGTTTAACAGAAAAGTAAATTGAATAAAAATGGAAGTTGAATAAAAATAAAAATGAAAGTTGCATAAAATTAAAAATGGAAGTTCAATCCCAAAAACACTATACCTTAACCATCTTTTTGGAAATTAAATAAAAAAGGAAGTTTAATAGAAAGGTAAATAGAATAAAAATGGAAGTTGAATAAAAATAAAAATGGAAGTTGCAGAAAATTAAATTTGGAAGTTCAATCCAAAAATCACTATACCTTAACGATCTATTTGGAAATTAAATAAAAAAGGAAGTTTAATAGAAAAGTAAATTGCATAAAAATGGAAGTTGAATAAAAATATAAAATGAAAGTTGCAGAAAATTAAATATGGAAGTTCAATCCCGAAACCGCTATACCATAACGATCTATCTGGAAATTAAATAAAAAAGGAAGTTTAATAGAAAAGTAAATTGAATAAAAATGGAAGTTGAATAAAAATAAAAATGAAAGTTGCATAAAATTAAAAATGGAAGTTCAATCCCAAAAACACTACACCATAACCATCTTTTTGGAAATTAAATAAAAAAGGAAGTTTAACAGAAAGGTAAATAGAATAAAAATGGAAGTTGAATAAAAATAAAAATGGAAGTTGCAGAAAATTAAATTTGGAAGTTCAATCCAAAAATCACTATACCTTAACGATCTATTTGGAAATTAAATAAAAAAGGAAATTAATAGAAAAGTAAATTGCATAAAAATGAAAGTTGCAGAAAATTAAATATGGAAGTTCAATCCCGAAACCGCTATACCATAACGATCTATTTGGAAATTAAATAAAAAAGGAAGTTTAATAGAAAAAGTAAATTGAATTAAAATGGAAGTAGAATAAAAATAAAAATGAAGGTTGCATAAAATTAAAAATGGAAGTTCAATCCAGAAACCACTATACCTTAACGATCTAGTTGGAAATTAAATAAAAAAGAAAGTTTAATAGAAAAGTAAATTGAATAAAAATGCAATTTGAATAAAAATAAAAATGAAAGTTGCAGAAAATGAAATATGGAAGTTCAATCCAGAAACCACTATACCTTAACGATCTATTTGGAATTTAGATAAAAAAGGAAGTTTAATAGAAAAGTAAATTGAATAAAAATGGAAGTAGAATAAAAATAAAAAGGAAAGTTCCAGAAAATTAAAAGCGGAAGTTCAATCCCGAAACCACTATACCTTAATGATCTATTTGGAAATTAAATAAAAAAGGAAGTTTAATAGAAAAGTAAATTGAACAAAAATGGAAGTAGAATACAAATAAAAAAGAAATTTGCATAAAATTAAAAATGGAAGTTCAATCCAAAAACCACTATACGTTAACGATCTGTATGGAAATTAAATAAAAAATGAAGTTTAATAGAAAAGTAAATCGAATAAAAATGGAAGTTGAATAAAATTGAAAATGAAAGTTGCATAAAATTAAATATGGAAGTTCAATCCAGAAACCACTATATCTTAACGATCTATTTGGAAATTAAATAAAAAAAGGAAGTTTAATAGAAAAGTAAATTGCGTAAAAATGGAAGTTGAAGAAAAATAGAAATGAAAATTGCAGAAAATTAAATATGGAAGTTCAATCCAAAAACCACTATACTTTAACGATCTATTTGGAAATTAAATAAAAAATGAAGTTTAATTGAAAAGTAAATCGAATAAAAATGGAAGTTGAATAAAATTAAAAATGAAAGTTACATAAAATTAAATATGAAAGTTCAATCCAGAAACCACTATACCTTAACGATCTATTTGGAAATTAAATAAAAAAGGAAGTTTAATAGAAAAGTAAATTGAATAAAAATGGAAGTAGAATAAAAATAAAAAGGAAAGTTCCAGAAAATTACAAGCGGAAGTTCAATCCCGAAACCACTATACCTTAACGATCTATTTGGAATTTAAATAAAAAAGGAAGTTTAACAGAAAAGTAAATTGAACAAAAATGGAAGTGGAATAAAAAAAAAAAAGAAAGTTGCATAAAATTAAAAATGGAAGTTCAATCCAAAACCACTATACGTTAACGATGTATTTGGAAATTAAATAAAAAATGGAGTTTAATAGAAAAGTAAATCGAAAAAAAATGGAAGTTGAATAAAATTAAAAATGAAAGTTGCATAAAATTAAATATGGAAGTTCAATCCAGAAACCACTATACCTTAACGATCTATTTGGAAATTAAATATAAAAGGAAGTTTAATAGAAAAGTAAATTGAATAAAAATGGAAGTTGAAGAAAAATAAAAATGAAAGTTGCAGAAAATTAAATATGGAAGTTCGATCCAGAAACCACTATACCTTAACGATCTATTTGGAAATTAAATGAAAAATGAAGTTTAATAGAAAAGTAAATTGCAGAAAAATGGAAGTTGAATAAAAATAAAAATGAAAGTTGCAGAAAATTAAATATGGAAGTTCAATCTAGAAACAACTATACCTTAACGATCTATTTGGAAATTAAATAAAAAAGGAAGTTTAATAGAAAAGTAAATTGAAGAAAAATGGAAGTTGAATAAAAATAAAAATGGATGTTTCAGAAAATTAAATATGGAAGTTCAATCCAGAAACCACTATACCTTAACGATTTATTTGGAAATTAAATAAAAAAAGAAAGTTTAATAGAAAAGTAAATTGCATAAAAATGGAAGTTGAACAAAAATAAAAATGAATGTTGCAGAAAATTAAATATGGAAGTTCAATCCAGAAACCACTATACCTTAACGATCTATTTGGAAATTAAATAAAAAAAGGAAGTTTAATAGAAAAGTAAATTGCATAAAAATGGAAGTTGAACAAAAATAAAAATGAATGTTGCAGAAAATTAAATATGGAAGTTCAATCCAGAAACCACTATACCTTAACGATCTATTTGGAAATTAAATAAAAAAGGAAGTTTAATAGAAAAACAAATTGCATAAAATGGAAGTAGAATAAAAATAAAAATGAAAGTTGCATAAAAGTAAAAATGGACGTTCAACGCAAAAACCACTATACTTTTACGATCTATTTGGAAATTAAATAAAAAAGGAAGTATAGCGATCCCGGGTTTACCCTTGTTGTATTTGTATCCTTCTTTACTTTGTATTTTGAGTTATGGAATGCGTTGGGCAGGTTTGTTACAGGTTGGTTGTGCTTGGGAGCCTAGTGTTGCTGCCCAGATTTTTGGTCCTTCGCTCGAGCGAGGAGTTTGTCGCTCGAGCGAGAGTAGTGTTGCCCCGGTTCTGGACCTGAGAGTTGTAGTTTCTGGCTCGAGCGAGTTTTTCGTGGCTCGAGCGGTCTGGGTTTTTCTTCGCTCGATCGAGAACTTCTTGGCTCGAGCGAGAGTTTTCTGTGTCTGGTCGCTCGAGCGACCAATCCTTCGCTCGAGCGAGAGTGTTTTATATCAGCGGACAGCAACGTCTAAAACATCACTTTTTCAGTCCTTTTCTTTGATTAAACCCTAAATCCGACACCCTCTCACTCTAAACTTGCACTCTCTCTAAGATTTCATCTCCCTAGGGTGTGAATCTAGCCTAGGGCCTTTGTTAAAAAGATAGAGGGCGTTGAGAGCTTCAATTTAATCTGAAAAAGTTTGGATTTGGAGCAAGTTGATCTTGGAGTCTTCATCTCCTTTTGGGCTAAACCTTCAAGGTAGGGATAACCTACTCCTCTCTATGGGTTTTGTCTTTAAATTTTGGTATTTTGAGATGTTGGGCTTGGTTTGGTAATTTTGTGAAAGTTTGGGGCTTTTGTGCAATTATACAAAAGTTGGGGTTTTATTCATAATAAACCTAGATGCATGTTTAGCATGAAAAAAATGGAATGATTGCTGAATCATTGAAGAAAATGGGACCTAAGGGTTGAAATGGTAATTATGGAAAATGGCCTAATTACATTGTTTAATTAATTGGGATAATTAATTGGTGAGAAATGAGGAAATGAAATGTTGATTGAATATCCATTTGTGCATTTATTTTCTGTTTAGAAATAACTGCTTTGGGCTATCGGTGGAGGATAGTCGTGATTGTTGTAGACAATGTATGTTGATTAGGCAAACTGAAACTAATCAATGGAATGTGTTATGGAACTTGACAGTTGCTGGAATACATTAATTGTTTGTATTGTGTGATTGTATATAGAACCAATGTGTTTATATACGTTATGTGTAGAGGAGGAGATAGGGGATGTACTCCGCGGTTTAGGGGAAGATAGGGGATGGACCTCTAAACCGGATAGGTATTTGGAGGAGATAGGGGATGTACTCCGTAGACAGAGCTCATATGCTTGTCTAGAGAAGTGAAGATAGAGCTCATATGCTTATCTTTGTGAAGTGTGGATACAGCTTGTATGCTTATCTGTGGATATTGTTGATATACATATCTGTTGTAGAATGTGGATACAGCTTGTATGCTTATCTGTGGATATTGTTGATATACATATCTGTTGAGATTGTGGATATAGCTTTTATGCTTATCTGAATGTGAGATATAGTTTTTATACATATCTGTGGAAATGATGATAGAGCTAGCATGCTTATCTGTTGAAAAAGGGAAAATGAAAAGTAAATGGGACTTGTAAGTCGTTGACATAAATATGTAACTTATGTGATTGTATCAGTGTTGACCAACTATCAATTGCTAATGTTTTAGTCATTGTCCATGGTTGGTTTAGTGTATTTCTACTGGGCTGTGGCTCACCCTATATGGGAACATCATTTTCAGGTGCAGGAAGCATGCCACCTCCAAGGACATAGCTGGGAGGCTAGTGGCGGGCATAGTTTTGTCGTTTTACTTTTGATGTATTACATGTAATTTCAAGCCAAGGGCTTAATGTGTAAACGAGTTAGAACTCTTTGTTGTAACCAAGTGTTAACTTGGAAAGCTGTAAGCCCGTAGGGCATTTTGTTATGAGATTAACATGTAATACTTATGTAATGGAATTCTAATGAATGATAGAAGGTGGTTAGTTTATCTATCAACGCTTGTCTTATTTGTTGGGTTTAATGTTATTATTTTGAGGGCGTTACAGGAAGTTTAATAGAAAAGTAAATAGAATAAAAATGGAAGTTGAATAAAAATAAAAATGGAAGTTGCGGAAAATTAAATATGGAAGTTCAATCCCGAAACCACTATACCTTAACGATCTATTTCGAAATTAAATAAAAAAGGAAGTTTAATTGAAAAGTAAATTGCATAAAATGGAAGTAGAATAAAAATAAAAATGAAAGTTGCATAAAATTAAAAATGGAAGTTCAATCCAAAAACCACTATACTTTAACGATCTATTTTGAACTTAAATAAAAAAGGAAGTTTAATAGAAAAGTAAATTGAATAAAAATGGAAGTTGAATAAAAATAAAAATGGAAGTTGCAGAAAATTAAATATGGATGTTCAATCCAGAAACCACTATGCATTAACGACCTATTTGGAAATTAAATAAAAAAATGAAGTTTAATAGAAAAGTAAATTGAATAAAAATGGAAGTTGCAGAAAATTAAATATGGAAGTTCAATCCTGAAACCGCTATACATTAACGATCTATTTGGAAATTAAATAAAAAAAGGGAGTTTAATAGAAAAGTAAATTGCATAAGAATGGAAGTTGAAGAAAAATAAAAATGAAACTTGCAGAAAATTAAATATGGAAGTTCAATCCCGAAACAACTATACCTTAACGATCTATTTGGAAATTAAATAAAAAAGAAAGTTTAATAGAAAAGTAAATTGCATAAAATGGAAGTAGAATAAAAATAAAAATGAAAGTTGCATAAAATTAAAAAAGGAAGTTCAATCCAAAAACAACTATACTTTAACGATCTATTTGGAAATTAAATAAAAAGGAAGTTTAATAGAAAAGTAAATTGAATAAAAATAGAAGTTGAATAATAATAAAAATGGAAGTTGCAGAAAATTAAATATGGAAGTTCAAACCAGAAACCACTATACCTTAACGATCTATTTGGAAATTAAATAAAAAAAGGAAGTTTAATAGAAAAGTAAATTGAATAAAATTGGAAGTTGAATAAAAATAAAAATAGAAGTTGCAGAAAATTAAATATGGAAGTTCAATCCCGAAACCACTATACCTTAACGATCTATTTGGAAATTAAGTAAAAAAAGGAAGTTTAATAGAAAAGTTAATTGAATAAAAATGGAAGTTGAATAAAAATAAAAATGAAAGTTGTAGAAAATTAAATATGGAAGTTCAATCCAGAAACCGCTATACCTTAACGATCTATTTGGAAATTAAATAAAAAAAGGAAGTTTAATAGAAAAGTAAATTGCATAAAATGGAAGTAGAATAAAAATAAAAATGAAAGTTGCATAAAATTAAAAATGGAAGTTCAATCCAAAAACCACTATACTTTAACGATCTATTTGGAACTTAAATAAAGAAACAAGTTTAATAGAAAAGTAAATTGAATAAAAATAGAAAATGAATAAAAATAAAAATGGAAGTTGCAGAAAATTAAATATGGAAGTTCAATCCCGAAACGACTATACCTTAACGATCCATTTGGAAATTAAATAAAAAAGGAAGTTTAATAGAAAAGTAAATAGCATAAAATGGAAGTAGAATAAAAATAAAAATGAAAGTTGCATAAAATTAAAAATGGAAGTTCAATCCAAAAACGACTATACTTTATTGATCTATTTGGAAATTAAATAAGAACGGAAGTTTAATAGAAAAGTAAATTGAATAAAAATGGAAGTTGAATAAAAATAAAAATGGAAGTTGCAGAAAATTAAATATGGAAGTTCAAACCAAAAACCACTATACCTTAACGATGTATTTGGAAATTAAATAAAAAAGGAAGTTTAATAGAAAAGTAAATTGCATAAAAAAGGAAGTTGAATAAAAATAAAAAAGAAAGTTGCAGAAAATTAAATATGGAAGTTCAATCCCGAAACCACTGTGCCTTAACGATCTATTTTGAAATTAAATAAAAAAGTAAGTTTAATGGAAAAAGTAAATTAAATTAAAATGGAAGTAGAATAAAAATAAAAATGAAGGTTGCATAAAATTAAAAATGGAAGTTCAATCCAAAAACGACTATACTTTATTGATCTATTTGGAAATTAAATAAGAACGGAAGTTTAATAGAAAAGTAAATTGAATAAAAATGGAAGTTGAATAAAAATAAAAATGGAAGTTGCAGAAAATTAAATATGGAAGTTCAAACCAAAAACCACTATACCTTAACGATGTATTTGGAAATTAAATAAAAAAGGAAGTTTAATAGAAAAGTAAATTGCATAAAAAAGGAAGTTGAATAAAAATAAAAAAGAAAGTTGCAGAAAATTAAATATGGAAGTTCAATCCCGAAACCACTGTGCCTTAACGATCTATTTTGAAATTAAATAAAAAAGTAAGTTTAATGGAAAAAGTAAATTAAATTAAAATGGAAGTAGAATAAAAATAAAAATGAAGGTTGCATAAAATTAAAAATGGAAGTTCAATCCAGAAACCACTATACCTTAACGATCTATTTGGAAATTAAATAAAAAAGAAAGTTTAATAGAAAAGTAAATTGAATAAAAATGAAATTTGAATAAAAATAAAAATGAAAGTTGCAGAAAATGAAATATGGAAGTTCAATCCAGAAACCACTATACCTTAACGATCTATTTGGAAATTAAATAAAAAAGGAAGTTTAATACAAAAGTAAATTGAATAAAAATGGAAGTAGAATAAAAATAAAAAGGAAAGTTCCAGAAAATTAAACGCGGAAGTTCAATCCCGAAACCACTATACCTTAACGATCTATTTGGAAATTAAATAAAAAAGGAGTTTAACAGAAAAGTAAATTGATCAAAAATGGAAGTTGAATAAAAATAAAAAGGAAAGTTGCATAAAATTAAAAATGGAAGTTCAATCCAAAAACCACTATATTTTAACGATCTATTTGGAAATTAAATAAAAAAGGAAGTTTAATAGAAAAGTAAATTGAATAAAAATGGAAGTAGAATAAAAATAAAAAGGAAAGTTCCAGAAAATTACAAGCGGAAGTTCAATCCCGAAACCACTATATCTTAACGATCTATTTGGAAATTAAGTAAAAAAAGGAAGTTTAATTGAAAAGTAAATTGCATAAAAATGGAAGTTGTAGAAAAATAAAAATGAAAGTTGCAGAAAATTAAATATGGAAGTTCAATCCAAAAACCACTACACTTTAACGATCTATTTGGAAATTAAATAAAAAATGAAGTTTAATAGAAAAGTAAATCGAATAAAAATGGAAGTTGATTAAAATTAAAAATGAAAGTTGCATAAATTAAAGATGGAAGTTCAATCCAGAAACCACTATACCTTAACGATCTATTTGGAAATTAAATAAAAAAGGAAGTTTAATAGAAAAGTAAATTGAATAAAAATGGAAGTTGAATAAAAATAAAAATGAAAGTTGCATAAAATTAAAAATGGAAGTTCAATCCAAAAAACACTATACCTTAACCATCTATTTGGAAATTAAATAAAAAAGGATGTTTAATAGAAAGGTAAATAGAATAAAAATGGAAGTTGAATAAAAATAAAAATGGAAGTTGCAGAAAATTAAATATAGAAGTTCAATCCAAAAACCACTATACCTTAACGATCTAATTGGAAATTAAATAAAAAAGAAAGTTTAATAGAAACGTAAATTGCATAAAAATGGAAGTTGAATAAAAATAAAAATGAAAGTTGCAGAAAATTAAATATGGAAGTTCAATCCCGAAACCATTATACCTTAACGATCTATTTGGAAATTAAATAAAAAAGGAAGTTTGATTGAAAAAGTAAATTGAATTGAAATGGAAGTAGAATAAAAATAAAAATGAAGGTTGCATAAAATTAAAAATGGAATTTCAATCCAGAAACCACTATACCTTAACGATCTATTTGGAAATTAAATAAAAAAGAAAGTTTAATAGAAAAGTAAATTGAATAAAAATGGAATTTGAATAAAAATAAAAATGAAAGTTGCAGAAAATGAAATATGGAAGTTCAATCCAGAAACCATTATACCTTAACGATCTATTTGGAAATTAAATAAGAAATGAAGTTTGATAGAAAAGTAAATTGAATAAAAATAAAAAGGAAAGTTCCAGAAAATTAAAAGCGGATAACAGAAAAGTAAATTGAACAAAAATGGAAGTAGAATAAAAATAAAAAAGAAAGTTGCATAAAATTAAAAATGGAAGTTCCATCCAAAAACCACTATACTTTAACGATCTATTTGGAAATTAAATAAAAAATGAAGTTTAATAGAAAAGTAAATCGAATAAAAATGGAAGTTGAATAAAATTGAAAATGAAAGTTGGAAAAAATTAAATATGGAAGTTCAATTCAGAAACCACTATATCTTAACGATCTATTTGGAAATTAAATAAAAAAAGGAAGTTTAATAGAAAAGTAAATTGCATAAAAATGGAAGTTGAAGAAAAATAAAAATGAAAGTTGTAGAAAATTAAATATGGAAGTTCAATCCAAAAAACCACTATACTTTAACGATCTATTTGGAAATTAAATAAAAAATGAAGTTTAATAGAAAAGTAAATCGAATAAAAATGGAAGTTGAATAAAATTAAAAATGAAAGTTGCATAAAATTAAATATGGAAGTTCAATCCAGAAACCAGTATACCTTAACGATCTATTTGGAAATTAAATAAAAAAGGAAGTTTAATAGAAAAGTAAACTGAATAAAAATGGAAGTAGAATAAAAATAAAAAGGAAAGTTCCAGAAAATTAAAAGTGGAAGTTCAATACCGAAACAACTATACCTTAACGATCTATTTGGAAATTAAATAAAAAAGGAAGTTTAACAGAAAAGTAAATTGAACAAAAATGGAAGTAGAATAAAAATAAAAAAGAAAGTTGCATAAAATTAAAAATGGAAGTTCAATCCAAAAACCACTATACTTTAACGATCTATTTGGAAATTAAATAAAAATTGAAGTTTAATTGAAAAGTAAATCGAATAAAAATGGAAGTTGAATAAAATTAAAAATGAAACTTGCATAAAATTAAATATGGAAGTTCAATATAGAAACCACTATACTTTAACGAACTATTTGGAAATTAAATAAAAAAAGGAAGTTTAATAGAAAAGTAAATTGCACAAAAATGGAAGTTGAATAAAAATAAAAATGAAAGTTGCAGAAAATTAAATATTGAAGTTCAATATAGAAACCACTATACCTTAACGATCTATTTGGAAATTAAATAAAAAAGGATGTTTAATAGAAAAGTAAATTGAATAAAAATGAAAGTTGAATAAAAATATAAATGGATGTTGCAGAAAATTAAATATGGAAGTTCAATCCAGAAACCACTATACCTTAACGATCTATTTGGAAATTAAATAAAAAAAGGAAGTTTAATAGAAAAGTAAATTGCATAAAAATGGAAGTTGAACAAAAATAAAAATGAATGTTGCAGAAAATTAAATATGGAAGTTCAATCCAGAAACCACTATACCATAACGATCTATTTGGAAATCAAATAAAAAAGGAAGTTTAATAGAAAAACAAATTGCATAAAATGGAAGTAGAATAAAAATAAAAATGAAAGTTGCATAAAATTAAAAATGGAAGTTCAATCCAAAAACCACTATACTTTTACGATCTATTTGGAAATTAAATAAAAAAGTAAGTTTAATAGAAAAGTAAATTGAATAAAAATGAAAGTTGAATAAAAATAAAAATGGAAGTTGCGGAAAATTAAATATGGAAATTCAATCCCGAAACCACTATACCTTAACGATCTATTTGGAAATTAAATAAAAAAGGAAGTGTAATAGAAAAGTAAATGGCATAAAATGGAAATAGAATAAAAATAAAAGTGAAAGTTGCATAAAATTAAAAATGGAAGTTCAATCCAAAAACCACAATACCTTAACGATCAATTTGGAAATTAACTAAAAAAGGAAGTTTAAAAGAAAAGTAAATTGAATAAAAATGGAAGTTGAATAAAAATAAAAATGGAAGTTGTAGAAAATTAAATATGGAAGTTCAATCCAGAAACCGCTATACCTTAACGATCTATTTGGAAATTAAATAAAATAAGGAACTTTAATAGAAAAGTAAATTGCATAAAATGGAAGTAGAATAAAAATAAAAATGAAAGTTGCATAAAATTAAAAATGGAAGTTCAATCCAAAAACCACTATACTTTAACGATCTATTTGGAACTTAAATAAAAAAACAAGTTTAATAGAAAAGTAAATTGAATAAAAATAGAAATTGAATAAAAATAAAAATGGAAGTTGCAGAAAATTAAATATGGAAGTTCAATCCCGAAAGGACTATACCTTAACGATCCATTTAGAAATTAAATAAAAAAGGAAGTTTAATAGAAAAAACAAATTGCATAAAATGGAAGTAGAATAAAAATAAAAATGAAAGTTGCATAAAATTAAAAATGGAAGTTCAATCCAAAAACGACTATACTTTATTGATCTATTTGGAAATTAAATAAGAAAGGAAGTTTAATAGAAAAGTAAATTGAATAAAAATGGAAGTTGAATAAAAATAAAAATGGAAGTTGCAGAAAATTAAATATGGAAGTTCAATCCAGAAACCACTATACCTTAACGATCTATTTGGAAATTAAATAAAAAAAAGGAAGTTTAATAGAAAAGTAAATTGAATAAAAATGGAAGTTGAATAAAAATAAAAATGGAAGTTGCAGAAAATTAAATATGGAAGTTCAATCCAGAAACCACTATACCTTCACGATATATTTGGAAATTAAATAAAAAAAAGGAAGTTTAATAGAAAAGTTAATTGAATAAAAATGGAAGTTGAATAAAAATAAAAATGGAAGTTGTAGAAAATTAAATATGGAAGTTCAATCCAGAAACCGCTATACCTTAACGATCTATTTGGAAATTAAATAAAATAAGGAAGTTTAATAGAAAAGTAAATTGCATAAAATGGAAGTAGAATAAAAATAAAAATGAAAGTTGCATAAAATTAAAAATGGAAGTTCAATCCAAAAACCACTATACTTTAACGATCTATTTGGAACTTAAATAAAAAAACAAGTTTAATAGAATAGTAAATTGAATAAAAATAGAAATTGAATAAAAATAAAAATGGAAGTTGCAGAAAATTAAATATGGAAGTTCAATCCCGAAAGGACTATACCTTAACGATCCATTTAGAAATTAAATAAAAAAAGAAGTTTAATAGAAAAGTAAATAGCATAAAATGGAAGTAGAATAAAAATAAAAATGAAAGTTGCATAAAATTAAAAATGGAAGTTCAATCCAAAAACGACTATACTTTATTGATCTATTTGGAAATTAAATAAGAAAGGAAGTTTAATAGAAAAGTAAATTGAATAAAAATGGAAGTTGAATAAAAATAAAAATGGAAGTTGCAAAAAATTAAATATGGAAGTTCAATCCAAAAACCACTATACCTTAACGATCTATTTGGAAATTAAATAAAAAAGGAAGTTTAATAGAAAAGTAAATTGCATAAAAATGGAAGTTGAATAAAAATAAAAAAGAAAGTTGCAGAAAATTAAATATGGAAGTTCAATCCCGAAACCACTGTACCTTAACGATCTATTTGAAAATTAAATAAAAAAGGAAGTTTAATGGAAAAAGTAAATTAAATTAAAATGGAAGTAGAATAAAAATAAAAATGAAGGTTGCATAAAATTAAAAATGGAAGTTCAATCCAGAAACCACTATACCTTAACGATTTATTTGGAAATTAAATAAAAAAGAAAGTTTAATAGAAAAGTAAATTGAATAAAAATGGAATTTGAATAAAAATAAAAATGAAAGTTGCAGAAAATGAAATATGGAAGTTCAATCCAGAAACCACTATACCTTAACGATCTATTTGGAAATTAAATAAAATAGGAAGTTTAATAGAAAAGTAAATTGAATAAAAATAGAAGTAGAATAAAAATAAAAAGGAAAGTTCCAGAAAATTAAAAGCGGAAGTTCAATCCCGAAACCACTATACCTTAACGATCTATTTGGAAATTAAATAAAAAAGGAAGTTTAACAGAAAAGTAAATTGAACAAAAATGGAAGTAGAATAAAAATAAAAAAGAAAGTTGCATAAAATTAAAAATGGAAGTTCAATCCAAAAGCCACTATACTTTAACGATCTATTTGGAAATTAAATAAAAAATGAAGTTTAATTGAAAAGTAAATCTATAGCGATCCCGGATTTACCCTTGTTGTATAGTGATCCGGACATGTGTCCGTGGATGTTGGTAGTTGATTATTATCTTGTTTACATCCTTTTTACTTCGTATTTGAGTTATGGGATGTGTTGGGCAGGTTTGTTACAGGTTGGTTGAGTTTAGAAACCAAAACTAGTTGCCCAGATTTTGACCTGTCCGCTCGAGTGGGGGTTTTGGCGCTCGAGCGGGAATTGCACCCATCCAGTATTTTCTGTGCAGCGTTGGACGCTCGAGCGTGGAGTTGTCCGCTCGAGCGGGGTGGTGTGAGTGTCGCTCGAGCGGGAGTTGGAAGCTCGAGCGGAGACTTGGTTCTGTAAAAGTTTTGGGAGTGTGTATCGGCCACTCGAGCGGGATTGTTGACGCTCGAGCGGGAGTCTGTGAGTGACGCTCGAGCGGGTCGACTGGGTTTAAGTTCCGTGTTTTGACTTTTCAAATCACTTTTTCACTTTCTCTTCTCTCTCCTACTTTTCCAAAAACACCATTGTTGAGCCTCTCACTCTAGAACTCTACCTTCTCTCTAGGTTTTGATCTAGTAGGAGTGATTTGCTCACCTTTGGCCTTTACAAAAAAGTTGTTGATCGTCGAGGGCTACATTTTAATCTGAAAATTTCGGGTTTTGGAGCACGTTGGGTTTTGTCATCTTCTTCCTTGGAGCTCCGAATTTGAGGTAGGGATATCCTACTCCTCTCTATGGATCTTGTCTTTAAATTTTGGTATTTTGAGATGTTGGGGTTGGTTTGGTAATTTTGTGAAAGTTTGGGGCTTTTGTGTTATTTTACAAAAGTTGGGGTTTTATTTATAATAAACCTAGATGCATGTTTGGTATAGAGAAATGGAATTAATATTGAATCATTGATGAAAATGGGACCTAAGGGTTGAGATGGTAATTATGGAAAATGACCTAATTACATTATTTGATTAATTGGGATAATTAATTGTGAGAAATGAGGAAATGAAATGGAATTGTCGAGATTGGGAATGTATGGGGTTAAAGGGCGTAGTTGAATTATTTTCACTCACCGAATTGAAATGTTGATTAAATATCCATTGTGCATTTATTTTCTGTATAGAGATAACTACTTTGGGTTATCGGTGCAGGATAGTCGTGATTGTTGTAGACAATGCATGATGATTAGGCAAACGGAAACTAATCAATGGAATTTGACGGTTGATAGAATACATTAACTGTATGTATTGAGTGATTATATATAGAACCAATGTGTTTGTATACGTTATGTGTAGAGGAGGAGATGGGGGATGTACTCCGCGGTTTAGGGGAAGATAGGGGATGTACCTCTAAACCGGATAGTGTTGGGAGAAGATAGGGGATGAACTCCGTAGATACAGCTCATATGCTTGTCTAGAGAAGTGAAGATAGAGCTCATATGCTTATCTTGTGAAGTGTGGATACAGCTTATATGCTTATCTGTGAATGTGGGATATTGTCGTTATACATATCTGTTGAGAATGTGGATATAGCTTAAATGCTTATCTGTGAATGTGAGATATAGTTTTTATACATATCTATTGAAATGATGATAGAGCTAACATGCTTATCTGTTGAAAAAGGGAAAATGAAAAGTAACTTGGACTCATAAGTCGTATGACATAAATATGTGATTTATGTGAATGTATCAGTGTTGGCCGTCTATCAATTGCTAATCTTTTAGTCATTGTTCATGGTTGGTTTAGTGTGTTTCTACTGGGCTGTGGCTCACCCTATATGGGAATATCATTTTCAGGTACAGGTAACATGCCACCTCCAAGGACATAGCTTGGGAGGCTAGAGGCGGACATACTTTTGTCGTTTTATTTTTGATGTATTACATGTAAATTCAAGCCAAGGGCTTAATGTGTAAATGAGTTAGTACTCCTTTGTTGTAACCAAGTGTTAACTTGGAAAGCTGTAAGCCCGTAGGGCATTTTGCTTTTGTTGTTAACATGTAATACTTTTGTAATGAAACTCTGATGAATAGAAGAATGTGGTTATTTCATATGTCAATGAATGTCTTATTTGATGAGTTTAATGTTATTATTTTGAGGGCGTTACAACTTGGTATCAGAGCGTACCGGGTTCGAATACTTTGGGTACGTGGGAAGTGATTAGGATCACAATGGGTTTGTCTCGCTTGATAGAGACTTAGATGTAGTGTTATATGCTATGTGCTTAATTGATAACATGCTTATGTGACTATGTGGGTATGGGATTTAGTTTCTAGGATGTTGATTGGATCCTTGGGTTGCTGGGAGTCTTGTTGGAAAAGCACTTGATCAATGCTGTTTCTAACCGGAACTCTAGTGACGCCTCAGGAATATCATTATCCGGAAACGAAATTCGTAAGTGTTTATGTGTTTATGTGCTTACGTGGAGTGAATTACAGTTGTCCATGCATTAGGACGCGAGTGTTTAGTTTCGGCACATTTATGAATGTGCTAACGTTCTGTATTACCTTTATTAGGATGTCAGGACAAGGAAGAGGTGCTAGGCGTGGTAGACCTGCAAGGCAGGAAGTACCATTACCGGAGGAGGTTCCGGCAGTACAGGAGGGAGTTGGTCAGGCCAATGTGGCCGAGCCAGTGGGTCAGCAGGCCATGGGTGCCTTGGCCAGAGAGATAGCAGGAGCTTTGGGTATTCTTAGAGCTGGGAACCAGGCAACTGAGGCAGGGCCTTCTTTCTTGAAGAGGGAGTTTTTCCGGTCTAACCCGGATGAGTTTATCGGGGATCCGAAGGAGCCACTGAAGGCTGATGAGTGGCTAGAGCAAATGAGTAAGACGTTCGAGATGCTTGGCATCGAGGACGGAGCACTGAAAGTGACCTTGGCATCCTTCCAGCTGAAGGGAGATGCGGGTCAATGGTGGAAGTACGAGAAGGCTCGTGTTGGTGGTACTTGGGAGGCGTTTGTAAATGCTTTTCAGGAGAGGTTTTTGTCTGCAGCAGCTAGGGAGAAGCTGAGGGATCAGTTTAGCCGGCTTAAACAGCAGGGCTTGTCAGTGGCCGAGTTTGAGGCTACTTTTACCAGTCTGTCCAGGTTTGCACCTGAATTGGTGGCGTCCGAGGAACGCCGTTGCTATGAGTTTAAGCGGAAGTTGAGGCGGGGCCTCAAGTTGAGAGTTGGTGGGTCTTACATCCGAGAGTATAGACACCTGGTAGATGCTGCTGCTCATATGGAAATTATGATGCAGGAAGAGGAGGAAGAGCAGAGGGGCTCCAAGAGGGGCCAAGATGGCCAGGGCGATGGCAGGAGGCAGAGGGGTTATAACCCTTAGCAGTCTCAGGGAGCAGTTTCTAGATCGACCTTTCCAGTGCCGAGTGCAGGCTCGGGGAGAGGCAATCAAGGGGAGTTTGCTTGTTACAAGTGTGGCCAGCTGGGTCACAAGGTTTCAGTTTGCCCGCAGAAGGGTGGGGGTCAGAGAGCTGCTTCTTCTTCAGCTAGACCGCAGAGTCAGAGTTTGGGCAGGGGGCAACCCTTGTCTTGTTATCAGTGTGGACAGCCTGGGCACCTGAAGAGGTTTTGCCTGCAGTTGAGTGCCACTTCGGGAGCGTCTGGTTCCAGGCAGACGCAGAGTTTTCAGCCAGCTCAGTCTGTGCAGGCCTCGAGGGCCAATCCGGGGGCTTCGTCGTCCCAGTCTGTGCAGCAGTCTTTTGCTCCTAGAGGTGAGTAGGTAGACCAGGGGCCTACAGGGCGTGTGTATGTTGTTACCGCGCAGGATTTAGTACCGGCTCCATCGGTAGTGAGAGGTACTTTTCTGTTTTGTAACTCGGTTGCTAATGTGTTGATAGACACGGGTGCATCTCATTCTTTTGTATCTGCTGCATTTGCATCTGTTTTGGAATTGGAGTTAGCACAGTTAGCATCTCCTATTTGTGTGGTATCGCCTTTGGGTGGTGAGTTGATCCTGAAACAGGGTGTTAGAGGTTGTGATATAGAGGTCGCCGACCATAGGCTTCCTTTTCCGTTTCTTGTCATGCCCATGAAGGGTTTTGATGTTATTTTGGGTATGGACTGGCTATCGTCATACCGGGCTGTTATTGATTGCTACCGCCAGAGGGTCACGTTATGTACCTTGAGCGGGGAGTGGTTCCATTTCTTGGGAGACCGGGTTGGTAGTGTTTTGCCACCGGGGTATGATTCGAGAGAGCGAAGTGAGCTTAGTAGTCTACTTACTAGCTTTGAGAGTGGTGAGTGTGATGAGACCCAGATTGTATTGCCGAGGGTGGTTTGTGAGTATTCGGATGTCTTTCCCGAAGATCTCGTTAGTTTGCCACCTCACCGAGAGATAGAGTTCTTTATTGATTTAGTGCCCGGCACGGCGCCGATTTCTATGGCACCTTATCGTTTTGCTCCAGCAAAGTTGGTTGAGTTGAAAGTTCAGCTCCAGGAATTGCTAGATAAGGGTTTTGTTCGCCCTAGTGTTTCACCGTGGGGAGCACCAGCCCTCTTTGCTAAAAAGAAAGATGGTGCCTTGAGATTGTGTATAGACTACCGGAAGTTGAATCGGGCTACGGTTAAGAATAAGTACCCTATGCCCCGTATAGATGATTTGTTTGACCAGTTGAAGGGTTCCCGTTGTTTCTCTAAGATAGACTTGAGATCGGGTTACCACCAGTTGAGGGTCAGGGAGGAGGATATTCCGAAGACGGCATTCCGTACGCGGTATGGCCATTATGAGTTTCTGGTGATGCCATTCGGGCTTACCAATGCACCGGCAGTCTTTATGGACTTGATGAACCGGATCTTCCGGGAATTCTTGGATCGATTTGTAGTCGTTTTCGTGGACGACATTCTTGTCTATTCGCCTTCTGAGGAGGAACACGAGGAACACTTGAGAGTGGTGCTTGAGTTGCTTAGAGCCCATAGGCTGTATGCCAAGTTTGGGAAGTGTGAGTTCTGGCTGAGGGAAGTCAAATTCTTAGGCCACGTGGTATCCGGGAAAGGCCAATGTTGTGGCCGATGCCCTTAGTAGGAAGTCCATTAGCGATGTAGCTAGTATAGCCATCCGGGAATAGGAGAAGTTGGGAGCACTTGGTGAGTTTGATTTGCTACTGGGCGAATCTGTTGAGGCTGCGGCCTTGTTTTCAGTCGTTGCACAGCCTACGCTTGTGACTAGAGTGTTAGAGGCACAGAGAGGTGACCTTGAGGTAGAATCCCTCCGAGAGAAGATCTCCAGTGGGAAGGTTAAGAAGGGTTTGATGGTGTATCCCGACCTGAGTGTAAGATACCGAGACCGTTTGTTTGTACCGGAGTCTTGCCGAGAGGAAGTACTCCGAGAGTTTCACCATTCACGTCTTGCGATGCATCCGGGAGGCACTAAGATGTATCGGGATTTGGGTCATCAGTTTTGGTGGCGAGGTATGAAGAGAGATGTGGCTGTTTTCGTATCGAAGTGCCTTACTTGCCAGCAAGTGAAGGCCGAGCATCAGAGGCCAGCGGGTTTGTTGCAACCCTTGCCTATTGCCGAGTGGAAGTGGGAGCATGTCACTATGGACTTCGTTGTAGGTCTTGCGATGAATCAGCGGGGTAGTGATGCTATTTGGGTGGTTGTAGACCGGTTGACTAAGTCGGCGCACTTTATTCCTATGCGCGTGAGAGATTCGGTAGATCATCTTGCCGACTTGTATATTCGGGACATAGTGAGATTGCACGGGGTCCCAGTGACGATCGTCTCAGATAGAGATCCTCGTTTTACTGCCAGGTTATGGTAGAGTTTGCAGAGTGCCTTGGGTACTAAGTTGACCTTTAGTACGGCTTATCACCCTCAGACTGACGGGCAGTCCGAGCGTACTATTCAGATCCTTGAGGATATGCTTCGGGGTTGTGTCCTGGACTTCAGTGGGACGTGGGAGAGGCACTTACCTTTGGTAGAGTTTGCCTACAACAACAGTTTTCAGTCTAGCATCGGTATGGCACCGTTTGAGGCCTTGTATGGCCGACCGTGTAGGTCTCCAGTTTGTTGGGCCGAGGTGGGTGATGCACCTTTGTTGGGTCCGGAGTTGGTTAGGGAGACGACGGAGAAAGTTGAGCTTATCCGTAGGAGGCTTGTTACAGCCCAGAGTCGTCAGAAATCTTATGCTGACCGTAGGAGGAGGCCTTTGGCGTTTGAGGTAGGTGATCATGTCTTTCTGAAGAGTGGGAAGTTATCCCCTCGGTTTATTGGTCCTTTTGAGATCCTTGAGAGGATTGGCGAGGTTGCTTATCGGTTAGCCTTACCGCCGCAGTTATCCGGAGTGCATGACGTGTTTCATGTGAGTATGCTTCGGAAGTATGAGCCAGATCCATCACATGTGTTGGATTGGACCGATTTAGAGGTAGATGAGGATGCCTCATATGAGGAGAGACCGGTTCGGGTCTTGGATAGGCGGGATCAGGTCCTGCGTGGCAAGACCATTCCTTTGGTGAAAGTCTTGTGGAAACATCACGGAGTGGAGGAAGCCACTTGGGAATGTGAGTTGGAAGTCCGCGAGAAATATCCGGACTTGTTTGTTGATATGTAATCTTGTATTTAAATTTTGAACTATTATTGAACTTAAGAACTTTTGTATATGTCTTAAGTTGTGAAACATTGAAAATGTTTTGGTTTATTGGAAGTATGTTTTGGAGCTTGCCTCATATGGAAGTTGAATGTAACATTATATATGTTGAATATATTGTTGAAATTGGAAAGATAGTGCATAATGTTGATGCATGTTGAAAGTACATATGTTGTTTACATATTGTGAAATGCCTCTTGTTAAAGGGATGGGATGACCGGTAATGGGTCGAATTGTTGAATGTTAAAGTGTAACATTGTTTAAAATGGAGGAAAACCTATTTTGAAAACTTGTGTTTAATTTCGGGGACGAAATTCTTTAAGGGGGGGAGGTTATAGCAATCCCGGATTTACCCTTGTTGTATAGTGATCCGGACATGTGTCCGTGGATGTTGGTAGTTGATTATTATCTTGTTTACATCCTTTTTACTTCGTATTTGAGTTATGGGATGTGTTGGGCAGGTTTGTTACAGGTTGGTTGCGTTTAGAAACCAAAACTAGTTGCCCAGATTTTGACCTGTCCGCTCGAGCGGGGGTTTTGGCGCTCGAGCGGGAATTGCACCCATCCAGTATTTTCTGTGCAGCGTTGGACGCTCGAGCGTGGAGTTGTCCGCTCGAGCGGGGTTGTGTGAGTGTCGCTCGAGCGGGAGTTGAAAGCTCGAGCGGAGACCTGGTTCTGTAAAAGTTCTGGGAGTGTGTATCCGCCGCTCGAGCAGGATTGTTGACGCTCGAGCGGGAGTCTGTGAGTGACGCTCGAGCGGGTCGACTGGGTTTAAGTTCCGTGTTTTGACTTTTCAAATCACTTTTTCACTTTCTCTTCTCTCTCCTACTTTTTCAAAAACACCATTGTTGAGCCTCTCACTCTAGAACTCTACCTTCTCTCTAGGTTTTGATCTAGTAGGATTGATTTGCTCACCTTTGGCCTTTACAAAAAAGTTGTTGATCGTCGAGGGCTACATTTTAATCTGAAAATTTCGGGTTTTGGAGCACGTTGGGTTTTGTCATCTTCTTCCTTGGAGCTCCGAATTTGAGGTAGGGATATCCTACTCCTCTCTATGGATTTTGTCTTTAAATTTTGGTATTTTGAGATGTTGGGGTTGGTTTGGTAATTTTGTGAAAGTTTGGGGCTTTTGTGTTATTTTACAAAAGTTGGGGTTTTATTTATAATAAACCTAGATGCATGTTTGGTATAGAGAAATGGAATTAATATTGAATCATTGATGAAAATGGGACCTAACGGTTGAGATGGTAATTATGAAAAATGACCTAATTACATTATTTGATTAATTGGGATAATTAATTGTGAGAAATGAGGAAATGAAATGGAATTGTCGAGATTGGGAATGTATGGGGTTAAAGGGTGTAGTTGAATTATTTTCACTCACCGAATTGAAATGTTGATTAAATATCCATTGTGCATTTATTTTCTGTATAGAGATAACTGCTTTGGGCTATCGGTGGAGGATAGTCGTGATTGTTGTAGACAATGCATGATGATTAGGCAAACGGAAACTAATCAATGGAATGTGTCATGGAATTTGACGGTTGATAGAATACATTAACTGTATGTATTGAGTGATTGTATATAGAACCAATGTGTTTGTATACGTTATGTGTAGAGGAGGAGATGGGGGATGTACTCCGCGGTTTAGGGGAAGATAGGGGATGTACCTCTAAACCGGATAGTGTTGGGAGAAGATAGGGGATGAACTCCGTAGATACAGCTCATATGCTTGTCTAGAGAAGTGAAGATAGAGCTCATATGCTTATCTTGTGAAGTGTGGATACAGCTTATATGCTTATCTGTGAATGTGGGATATTGTCGTTATACATATCTGTTGAGAATGTGGATATAGCTTATATGCTTATCTGTGAATGTGAGATATAGTTTTTATACAAATCTGTTGAAATGATGATAGAGCTAACATGCTTATCTGTTGAAAAAGGGAAAATGAAAAGTAACTTGGACTCATAAGTCGTATGACATAAATATGTGATTTATGTGAATGTATCAGTGTTGGCCGTCTATCAATTGCTAATCTTTTAGTCATTGTTCATGGTTGGTTTAATGTGTTTCTACTGGGCTGTGGCTCACCCTATATGGGAATATCATTTTCAGGTACAGGTAACATGCCACCTCCAAGGACATAGCTTGGGAGGCTAGAGGCGGACATACTTTTGTCGTTTTATTTTTGATGTATTACATGTAAATTCAAGCCAAGGGCTTAATGTGTAAATGAGTTAGTACTCCTTTGTTGTAACCAAGTGTTAACTTGGAAAGCTGTAAGCCCGTAGGGCATTTTGCTTTTGTTGTTAACATGTAATACTTTTGTAATGAAACTCTGATGAATAGAAGAATGTGGTTATTTCATATGTCAATGAATGTCTTATTTGATGAGTTTAATGTTATTATTTTGAGGGCGTTACAACTTGGTATCAGAGCGTACCGGGTTCGAATACTTTGGGTACGTGGGAAGTGATTAGGATCACAATGGGTTTGTCTCGCTTGATAGAGACTTAGATGTAGTGTTATATGCTATGTGCTTAATTGATAACATGCTTATGTGACTATGTGGGTATGGGATTTAGTTTCTAGGATGTTGATTGGATCCTTGGGTTGCTGGGAGTCTTGTTGGAAAAGCACTTGATCAATGCTGTTTCTAACCGGAACTCTAGTGACGCCTGTAGACACCCCATTTTTGACCGTCCTCAAGACTTGGACGTCACCGTTTGAACGCTCGGTGATTATCCATGTTTGTGTTCGTTTGGAGTTCCCGGAGGTCTTGGCCCGCGCGCCTTGCCTCAGGATCTCCGAACTTGACCGTTTAGTGTCTGGTTTTGCACCAAACACTTGCATCTTGCCTTTGAGAGGCAGAGTGGGGTTTGTAGACCATCCCCACCCATCACCGGCAGTGGCTAGATGCCACCGGCTGGTTTTTGCTGCCACCGGCAATATAGTTTGCCGGCCGGCACTCTTTGTTGCCGGTCAGCACTTTTTTGTGTCGGTCGGCACTGTTTTTGGCCAAGATGGCATTTTTGGCCGGCCGATTGCTGTTCATCTGCTTTTGCAGATATTTTTAGACAGCTGTATTGCTTTTTCTCCCCTCCATACACGTGTATGGAGGGATCTCCCTCTTGCAAAGCTTGTCTTGTAAGCTTTACAAGAGGCATATAGAGAGGAGTTCTCTCTAAGGCAAGGGGAGAGCTTTGAGACATTTTAGAGAGAGGAAAATACAGACCAAGCTCTGGTTTTTCTAGGGTTAGGGTTAGATATACACTCTCTATCTCTCTTTCTCTCTTATTTGTACACTAGGTGTTTTGTGTCTCACTATTGCACACAAACACCTAGTGTTTCACCTTCCTCTTGGAGCTGAGGTTCTAAAGAGTTTGTTTTGAGATTTTGGTGTTGGATTCAAGCCAAAGGAGGCCATTGGAGCACCATTGTTGAAGAGGACTACAAGGGTAAGAAACTTACACCTTTATTCCCCATTTTTGCATTGACTTTCTACTAGTCTTAGAGCTGTTTTTGTGATTATTGTATAACATAAAAAAGTTCTATTTTTAGGCCCTCTTTATTGTTTATTAAGAGTGTTTTGTTGTTTGAGGGTTGTTGACCACCCTTAGGCCTCAAAAGGCCTCATTTTGAGCCATTTTGTGCTAGCTCCGGGATTTTGGTGTTGAGGTCTCTTCACCACTGAAATCTTGAGGGATTTCAGTGGTGAAGATGATGCTTTGAAGTCCCAAGAAGGAGAGGGCCACCCCCTCTCCTTGTTGTCCTTGAAAAGGGCACATTTTGGCCTCTTAAGGAAGCCTATGCTTGAGTGTGTGTTGAGCATGTTTGGTTTGTTTTTCATGCTTATATATCCATAATATAACATGATTTCAAGTTGGTTTTGGAACTTCATGCATGCTTAGCATAGTTGCCATGTAATGCCTTGTTTATGCCTTGATATGCCTTAGGTTGTTAGCCTTTGTGGGAGCATGTTTTAGGCTTAGTCTTGTGGAGATTATGTGCTTATCTTGACATGTTTTAGCTCTGTCCATAGTTGTTTGGGTTGATCTTTGCATGTTTGGTATAGCTCCTTTGTATTTAGGCTTGTTGGCCTTGAGCATGTGCATGTGTAGCATGCCATCTTTGCATTGTTTTGGTGATTTGGGGTCACTTTACATGTTATTTCAGTCCCATTTCCATGCTTGTTTGATTACCTTGCATGTCTCTTTAATGCTTTGAAAGCATGTGTTGCATGCCCCATGTTTTGGCTATTGTGTATGCCTTTGTATTTGAGCCACTTAGATGCCATCCAAGGAGTCTTTTGGGCCTTATGTTATGTGCTAAAAACCTGTCTTAGGTTGCTTAATGCATGCCATGTTTGTTGTGATAAACATGCTTCAAAGCTTCATGACTTTGCTTCAAGTACTTGGATCATGCTTGCATGCACTTGCTTGTCTTGTTTAATATGGTTTGGCATCATTTTACAACATGACTTTAGAGCTTATAATGCATGCTAATTGTTCATGTTTGTCCCTTTCAAGTGTGCTTGAATGTTGTTTGATTTGTGCCTGAGTGTTAGTCCTTGCATGCATGTGTGTGTGCATGCCATTTAGCCCTCACTTTTTAGCACATTGGCTACTGTTTTAGGCCTATTTTAGAGCTGCCTAATTCATGTATAAGACCATCTTGTCATCTATTTGCATTGCCATATGTATGCTTGTATGCTTGCATAAGTGCCTTGCCATGCCATGTTGCATCCTTAGCTTGTATGCCTAGGTTGCATTGCGTCTTGCATGCATTCCTTGTCCCTTGACTTGGGTGATAGGGATTGGGAGTTTTTGTTTGATTGGTTTGCATGCATTTGAAATCAAAGTTGCATACTTGGTTCTTTGGGCCATCATGCATGGAAATGCGTGATTGGTGGTCCGGGAACCGAGGCACATGTCCCTTTGAGTCATTACAATGATAAGAGACATGGTTGGTGCATACATGCCTTGAATTGTGCTGCCATGCTTTGCCTTGCCCTCTGTTGCTGTGAGTTGCAGGTTCTGCAGGAATACTCTGCCGACCGGCAGTGTAATGTGCCGACCGGCACCATTTTCTCTGCCGACAGATTCAATATTGTGCCGATGGCCATACCACACTGCCGGTGGCAATTTCAATCAGCCGGTGGTGATCCTCTCTGTCCAAGGGACCAGTCTTGAGGTTTTGACAGCCTCCAGAGGAGGAAAGGAAGGAAAACAGAGGCAGCCCATGCATGGTGGCGCGCTTCCCGAGGCGTTTTCCTGTTTTAATTAATTTATTTAATTTGTTAATTAAATTAGTTAATTTGTAATATTAATTAGCTTGAGTAGTTAGTTAATTTGTAATATTTATTTGGCCCTTCCGAGTGAGGGCAAATCTGTAATAAGTGTGCGTGAGTGTGTGTATGTCTTCCAACCTCACGTCTTTCTTCCCTTTTATTTACCCGCTTTAATGGTTAGTATTAGGGCACGTTTAATTTAGCATACCTTATGCTATGCATGTGTGCATCCATGCATTTGTATTACATGCATTAGGCTCGGTACATCACGCTAACTGCATTTGTGCTTCAAATTCTAAACTGAATATGTGATAGTTGTGCATTCTCACATGCCATGTCTAAGATAGCCGAGCCTATTCTAGATTGCATTCTTGTATGCGGTGCATTAGGCACTTAACATGGACTTGGATCATGCATGTTTGCTAACAAGTTCTTTGTTTTGGCACGGAGTACGATGTAAGTATTTCCGCTTTAGCATATTGCATGAGTGTGAATGTTGCCATGACAGCATGCTTAACATGTGGCTAGATGCTTATGTGTTAAACTATTTGAATGCCTGTGGTTGGAGGTTGGATTGTTTGAGTTGGAAAAACTCGTTGAAATCCGCATTTTAGCCTACTTGCGAGTAGCAAATTCCAAAGCATTTTCAAACCAAACGGACATGCAATGTTTATTTCCAAATTAGGCAATCTAGTCTATACTTGTTTGCTGCGCGCATAACATAGTAATTCTAGGCTAATAAATGGAATAAGAACACATAACGTTTTCAAAATCGGATATCACGGTTAGTAGAGGCCGGTCTTCGGACCGGGCGAAAGGGGGTGCTCATAGCTGACCTTCCCCGATCGTACCCAAGCTCCCGAGCCGAGACAACTCCGGTGATGACGGACATGTGGCCTTCGGCACCGAGTCAGGGTTTCCTAAATTTCCCCATTTTAAAAATATTTAGGTGGCGACTCTGTATCTGGCAAAGCAGTCCATGTTTGGCACTACTTTTTCAAAAATCTGTTTCTCAAAACGATTTGCCAGATTTGGACTCTTTGGTTCAGATTAAGAACCGTGACACAAATCGAGAGTCCGAACTGTAGCATTGAGGTCCCCCTCCGCGGGCCGTGCTACAGTTTCTGGCGACTCCGCTGGGGACTTTTTAGAGAGTTTGACTCGAACTCGTAATATCTTGTTTTGACTTCATTTATGTGTTTCTTTGCATTGCATGTGCATTGGTGCGCCTAGGAACACAGTGTTTGCCATCTGCCATTCCTGAACGGTTTGCCGGAGGCTTGTCTTGTCAAGGCATGTCCATAAGGCTGACCGGCTATGGGCTCTGACAGTATGGGAACACAAACCCCGATTTACCCGGGGCACCCTTTTGACCATCCGACCTAGTGCATATTCGGATCCATAGTGACCATTCCAAACTAGGACAGGTTGCTTACCCGTTTATAGGTTGTTTGAAACCGCTGTGTGCGTAGTGAAACCCTAGCTCCTGACAAAATAGGACAGGGAAACCCTACCCCAACATAGGGGTGTTTTGTTCTCTTTACTTGCTATGTGCTTTTAGAGTGTTGCTCTACAGGAACGCACATGTCAGTTTGCGAGTTTGAGTATCAAACCTGGAGACACCAGTATCAGTATCAGTTGTGAGAATCAGTTATCCGCGGGTATCAGATTCAGTATTTTGGGAACAGAAATCTGGGAACAGTGATCAGCAGTAGGGTACAGTTGTTTGGCTACACCCGTGATTAATCAGTTTGGGCTGAAATGCTGTCTGTTTTTCTTTCAGTTCAGAGAGTTGTAGAGTTGATACAGGATAGCCAGTGTCTCCCCCTTGCTGAGGCAGGATTTATGGCGGCACAAAGTTCAGAAGAAATTGTGGTTATGGCAGCTGTATCGGAACAGGGAACCGCTCCGCAGAGTGAGGCCGCCATCAGTATGTCATACCCGCCCAGGTCGCCCGTTGTGCACCCAGTTTGGGCTCCCCAGGTATATCAGGCTCGTGAGCCCACCACCTTCGAATTGATGGGGATGATAGGCGATCTCCAAAGGTCTGTGGCAGACCTCGCCTATGGAATGTCGGCTTCACCGCCAGCGGCACCGTATGTCGGGAATTTTGTACCACTGGAGGCCCCGCTACTGGGGCGGATTGTGATAGAGCTCAGCCAGCCAGAGGTGGCTTCCGGCTATAGCCACGACATGCCAGCACCAACCCAGACCCTCGATCAGGCTGAGGCCAAAGGAAAAGACAAGGCAAAGATAGATGCCGACCCTATTGAACAACTGCTGTGGGCAGTCGAGGCTTTGAAAGTCAGAGGAATGAACAAGCAACAAACATTCGCAATCGTGACCAAAGCTGTGGATGATGCTTTCCCCGCTCCAATCAAAGGCAGTTCAAGCCAGACCGAAAACCGGGATGGGCCCCGTCATGCCCAGACAGTTCCTGTAGTTCCCACCCCTGCACCGGGAAAGGTCCAAAAGGCCAAGGCAGCGCCAGCTGATCCTTTCGCCAGCGCATCTGGCAAGAATCCTCAAACCGCAAAGTACCGGCCTCGAGGGCGCAGGGTCTTTCACGACCTCCACATGCCTTTGTCTAGGGCATTGCTAATATTGGCGAAGAATGGGCATCTTAAGCCTTTGGAGCCCCGGCCGCTCCCGAAGAATCTCCCCGCCACTCATGATGCTACCTTGTACTGCGCGTACCATCAACAGTCCGGTCACAGTACCGATGGATGTTCCCGCCTTCGTCATGAAGTGCAGGATTTGATCGACAACAAGGTTATCCTACCACCCACCTCAGGCAAGCCCGTTACCACCCAGTTGCTGCATTTCGAGGGCTCAGATACTGCGAGTATGTAAAGTGAACTGCCTGCAGGCGACATTTGGTTTGTTTTGGATGAAGCGTCTGGCACGCATTTTTGAGCATCGGTGAAACCGAGTTTTTGTAAATCCTGGCTTGGATATCGAGTCAGTCTTTTGTTTTGAATCTGTCTCTTTGTCTTGAGTCAGTCTTTTTTGCTTAAGGGTCTGCCTTGTTGTATCGAGTCAGTCCCCGTTGTATATAATACCAGGTGATTCTGGGGTTATTGTCCCGAACACCGTTTTGTTTTGTAATTATCTGCTTTTGTTTTGAGTCTGTCTCTACCGAGGGGCCAGTTGCACCAACAAAGCCGAATGAAACAGCTGCTGCTATCTCAAACTTCATGCTTGCTTTCAGCATAAGTGCCAGAGAATTTGATTGGGCTAACAGTACATCTCGCCTGCTCTCCTGCGCGCCAAACTCATTGCATTAACATAAGTTTTCCAAAAACAAACTTTTTGAACACTGCGGTGATGAAAACGAAGAGGAAGGAATTCCTCGGGCTTTTGTAAAATTTGATCATTTCGAGAAAAAGAAAAGCGTGCTAAGCCTTTTTATGAATGAAATCATGCTTGTCGGCGTGAGTACTGAGAAGGACCCTGGCCTGATCCAGATTGGTTCCACACTATCTTCGGCGCGAGCGATTCTTCGCTTTCTTAAAAACTTTCAAAAACAAATGTTTTGCGCGGCCCTGCAAAGACCTGTGTGGAATCGCTCTTGAGATTGCGCAGCCTAGGATCGCTCTCAGCCTCAAGATTCAACCCGTTTGTTTTCCGACTTTGAACCCGTTCAGAATGTTCAGAAAGTTCAACGGACAAACGCCATGAAAGGCCCGTGTGGCCAGTTTTGAAGTAGCCCTCGAGCAAGAGGCACCCAAAGCCAAATCAGAAGGAGTAGATCTCGCCGGAAGAAGCTCGTAGAGTAACCCTGATGGATTCTCCGCAAATCAGCGCAACAGCCGTTCTCCTAGACACAGGGAGGCTTCAATTTCAAAAAAAAAAAAAACCATTTGGCATGGACTTGTTACACTTTTACCCTTTGAGAGGCTCGCTGGGCCGAAAACCCGGAAGGGCGGTCCAGGCAAAAGTTAGAGTAAGAGAAAAATACAAAAAATACAAAAAGAAGCAAAAAAATACAAAAAGAGAAAAGAAAAGAAAAGAAAAAAAAAATGCAAAAAAAAAAGAAGAAAAAGAAATGAACAAAAGAAAATGAAAAGAAGCTCGCAAGGTCGAAGACCCGCATTGGGCGCCTTGGCAAAAGTGAGAGCCAAACAAAGTGAAGGTTAAAATACCCGAGTGTACCTTAACCGGAACTACGTGAGGCTTGATTCCCATGTTTGGGATACGTAGGCAACTTCTTCATGAAGTCCAGCCCCCAACGCTTTCATAGCGTCTCAGTCCATGCAATGGTTTCGATTTCATCCCAAAGTCCAGTCATCAACGCCTTCCAAGGTGACTGTGTCCATATATCTGTTGTGACCGTCTTCGTCATCGCTGTGTCCAAGAGTTCGACCACCGCCAATGAAGACTGTTTGCGGATTGCTGCGGCATCATCCAAACAAGGGGCAACTTTCCGTTGCCACAAGCCGTCGCGAGACGCCATTCAAACTAGGGGCAACTTTCCGTTGCCTCCTCCCCCCCTGTCAAACCAGGGGCAATTTTCCATTGCCTCCGATCCAGGGTTGCGCATCTCAAAGAGTAAGTTCCATGCCCGTCGAGCATTGACTGTTAAAAAAAATATAGTTTTTGAAAATTTTTACTGAGGTTGACTATTTTCTCGAAAACTATTTCATTTTCCAAAACTGGACCATTTCTTGGACCCAAAAAAGGAAACTTTTCAGTGCTTACAGCCTGGCTTGCATGGTTTTCAAATCAAAAATCGAACGAGTACTTTAATTCGACTCTCATTTTGATCAAACTTGTTTTAGTAGAAAACCAAAATGAAAAGAATGGTTAAAATGATGAACTAGGGGCACAGTTGAGCCAGGTATTCTGTCTTCCCCCCGTCATCGAAGTACTTGCCAGAAGAGCGCTCTACCCGCCAGAAGAAATAGCCGTGAGCTAACAGTGTTGAGCATGAACCTGCACCTTTCCATTTATCCATCAAATCACCCCGGGGAGGGATGAAAAATGAGAGAATGAAGAATAGAGAGGTGTGAGTTGAGAGAAAAGCGAGAAAAAGGGTTTTGAGAGAAAAATCCGAGCTTGAGAGACGAGTGATGTGAGAATCACAAATCAGAAAAGGGTGGGAAACAATACCCAGATTGAACTGGCTCCTCGTGCTCCGAGGTCCCCCATCTTCGTTAAAGCGTCTGTGTGTCGTGTCTTTTGATTTGTCAGTCTCGTCTTTTGTTTTAGTCTTTCTCGAGCGTGTCTCGTTATGTTTAGGTCGTGTACCTTTGTTGAGTCTTTTTCTGCTGTGTTCAGTTGTAGGCTCGATACCCCGGTTTGAAAAACCTTCATTCGATTTCAAAAAATCGTTTACACTCAGAGTGTTGTGCCATTCTCTTACATTGGAGCATGATTCAACTCCAACCGGTTCCGTCTTTGAGCTCCGTCTTGTCAGATTGGGCCGTTTTGTTCAGAGTTTGCTGAGTGCAAAATGAACCGGATGCTGTGTTTTGGGCTGTATGCAGATTAATCCCCAGTAGAGCAAGGGCTGTGTGTCCAGAATCAGGCAGTGGGTTGCTTGGGTGTATTTTGCTGTTGGCTGTTTAGTTATCTGATTATTGCAGTGCAAGTGTTCAATTTTCAGACAACCAATCAATTTCGTTTACATTGAGGTGTAACATGATGAGATGCGATGCAATGCATGAAATGTGTAAATGTAAACACTTTTTCAGATAAAAAGTCCGTTTCATTTAACTATCTTTTCAAATGTACAAGTTTTGGAAACAAAAATCTGCCTGCGGCAGTACAAGGTAATCTATCTACCAACAAAAGAAAAGAACAAGAAAGGAGAAAAGATAACAAAAATCTGCGTCTGTGTCAAGCGCTCCAAGGGCCGTCAGTCTGTCCTAGTCCTCTTCCTGGACGAGGGTCCAGGAGCATCATCAACGTCGTCGTCAGAGTCCGAGCTAGAACTGTCTCCGGTCTCCTCCTCCGATGACCCTGCCTCCGTCTCTGACTCCTCCTCGTCGTCATCGTCCGGGACTGGAGCTCGCGAACTACTCCCGACATGAGTACGCCCTCCCCTGGTACGGGGAAATATCCTGCCCTCCTCATCTCTCCCCCGAGCAGGGACAGAAGGTCTGGCCGGAGCACCTCCCGCCATGGGAATCTAGAAAGGAGGCTGAAAAGTACATAAAGGGAAATGCATCAGTATACGGTGAACAGTTTAAAGGTGCAGAATGCAGTGTATGAACACAGTGTGTGTATGCC
The DNA here is from genome assembly GCF_055761805.1 of Camellia sinensis. Lineage (NCBI taxonomy): Eukaryota > Viridiplantae > Streptophyta > Magnoliopsida > Ericales > Theaceae > Camellia > Camellia sinensis. Next base: position 33,785,843 of record NW_028128987.1, read on the forward strand.
GTGAGCAGTTTATCGAGTGCAGAATGCAGTGTATGAGTACAGTGTGTGGATGCCGTGAGCAGTTTAGCAGTGCAGAATGCAGTGTATGCAGTGTATCAGATGCTGTGAGATCAGTGTATCAGGTGTTGTGCCATGCATCAGATTATGTGAATCAGTGTATGAATGGTTTGAGGCCAGTGTCAGAAGAACATACCGGTATGCTGTAGACGGCCAGGAGGTCAAATGTCCGCTGGAGCATCCCCATCATCGAGGCATTCATCGCCAACGACTGACGGGTATACTCAGAAGAAGCCTGCAAAAGTATCAGATGCATTAGTATTCTGTGGAATATCAAGTAAACTGAATTGAATAACTGTACGAAGTGCAGTGGTACATACCGGTGGTAAGTCGGGGACATCAATGAACTCATGGCCAGCCGGTGGAGGGGCGAAGGGGAGCTGATAAGTCGTCCCACCCTGCCCCTGGAAGGTCAGTACAGCAGGCAGGGCGGGCCAGCTAGCTCCTCGTCCTCCCCGCACTCCGCCCCTACCACGGACCCGGGCCCTCCTCGAAGATCCGGCCCCTGCTCCCGCTCCGGCCCCAGCCGCCGATGCTACAGGCCTGGCTCCCTCTGCTCGACGGCCGCTCAAGGGACGCATCAGGTACGTCCGCACGTACTCCTGGTAGTCGCCGGTGCCTCGGAAGCCAGTCTCCTCCCAGCCGATGGAGTAGTCATCCAACTGCTCACGGGTGAGTCCCTCGGTCTCCCTCATCTCTGCAGGAGGGTGAACCGGGACTATCTGCTCAGGTAACCCGCGGGTCTGGCGTAGAAAACGCTCCCCCAGGTACCAAGCCCGACAGACCGGGCCCTCTAGCAAGATCCGGAAACGCGAGGTCTCCTCAGCACCAGGGAACCGACCCCGTATCGCCGCCGGCAAGGAAGCCCACGGCCGCCAAGTGATCTGAAAGCGACAGACAGTTTGTTATCTACTGTTATTGAAATATGCAGTGGGAAAGCGAAGCTAAATGAACTGAAAGTAAAGCATACCTCCGTGGGGGTGATGGTGTCGAAATATCGGCGGAAGAAGCCAAACGTCTCCCGCGGTCGCCGGGTGCATCTCCCGTCAAAGCGACTCGAGAATGGGACAGCCGGAGGAGGCTCCACAACTGGTACGGGGGCAAGCCTAGGAAAGTAGGCGTAAACCCACAGCTGCAAAACAGATGTCGGTATGACTATCAGATAAAGCAGAATGTGCAGAATAAAGCAGGAATGGCAGAGCCGTGTGTTGTGCAGTGTATTGTGTGTAGTGTACAGTGTGAGCAGTGTACAATCAGTGTAAAGCAGAATGTATGTGTGTGCCGTGTGTACAGTATACAGCAAGTGTAAAGCAGACTACAGTGTGTGCAGTGTACAGAGTACAGAAAGTACGAGACAGGAATGAAAAAGTGGAGAAGAAATGTACCTCCCAAGCCCGCCAGTAGCCTTCGAGTAGCTGGCCGCTGCCACGAGAAGCCGAGCTCATATATCCGTACAGGGTGGCCAGAGCGGCGCCACCCCAATCGTAGTGCAGAATGTCCCGGACGTCCACCAGTGCGCTGAGAAGACAGAGAGGCACGGTGTTCGCCCGGTCGGCGAAGATAGTAGTCCCGAACAGGAACATGAGGAAGCCGCGAGCATACCTCTCCTCGTCCTCCGGGGTCATCTGCGCCTCCTCCTCCAATGCGGGCTGGACCCGAAACTGGACCTCGAACCAGGAGTATCGGACGAAACCTGGACGAGCTAGTGGTGGGGCCTCCCCCAGTAGATGGACCTGAGCGGCGGTCCACTCATCCATGTCAGTGTTGAAAGGGATCGGATCCCCCCCTACCCCGATGCCTGTGAGCATCGAGAAGTCATAAGGGGTCATCGTCATGTCCCCTGTAGCGGAAAAATGGAAAGAATCGGTGGTGTCCCACCACCTCTCCGCCAAAGCGGCAAGAAGAGGTCTGCAGGTGGACAACCTGGAGAGCCCTCGGCAGAAGGTGCCGAAGCCCTCCCGATCCACGATGCGCTGGACCGCATCAGGGAGCTCGTCATACCACTCCCGTGCACCAGTATTCCCATACCCGCGAATGGTATGGGGACCCTCCTGCAAACAGAAAATGACAATTGCAAGACAACATTCAAAATGTAGTTTTGAAAGGACAGATATGGCATGTATGCAAGTTTGTTAGATTCAGGCAAATACCGGGTGCCGGTGTGCTTACAGTGAAATACGTGTGCTGTGTCAGCGTGTTTGAGTGTTTCAGAACAGATGTGGCGTGTGTGCAAGTTTGACGGATTCAGACAAATACTGGGTGCCAGAGTGTATCCAGTGAAATACAGTGTGTGCCGTGTGTTTGAGTGATTCGGGGTTAGTGCAGTGTGTGTGCATGTGTCAGTCTCAAGCAGATATCAGTTGTATGTATGTTTACAGTCAACTACGGTCTACGGCATATCAGATCCAAGCAGTTAAAGAGTACAACTAACTACGACAATTTTTGTATTCTACATTGCGAAAAGTAAAGCAGGAGATGAAGAGTTACCTCGGAAGTGCCGAATGAAAGGTGGGAGGTAGGCTCACGCAGCAGTAGCTCAGGCGCCGCGTACCTCTCAAAGCTCCGGAACTGACGCAGGCCGTCTGGGGGCAGAACGTGGATCGCCGGCCGGTAGGTCGTCGGGTCGAACGGGCGCTCGCTCAGTGGTAGAAGCTCGACCCCGGGGTCCATCTCGTGGTCCGGGGGAGTCCCGACACGTGGAATGTCGTCCGCCATGTAGAGAATGGTGTGAGAATGGCCGGAAAAGGAAAACCGAGCCGGAATACGAAGAGTCAACTGAAAAGTCAACTCCTGAGAGGGTCGGAAATGGCCGGGAAGGCCGGAATGTGAAAAGGCACGGAAACGAAGGGCAAAGTGAGGGGAACAAACCCCGAAAAGGCGAGAACGCCAAACGAGGCACCGAAACGAAAATGTGATCGGTGGAAAACGTCCGAAACGCGAAGAGAAACGCGAATCCGACGACGAAACGGGCGTAGAACGCGAAGAAACGGGGAAAGGAAAAAGCTCTAGAGAGAGAGGGCAAGAGTTTTCGGCGTGGAGGAAATGAGAAAATAGGGCTTGAAGCCCTATTTTATAACACCCGAGGTGAAAAGACAAAACTGCCCCGCACCAGCAACTTTTTGCCGGTCGACAATGTTTTGTGCCGGCCGGCACTTTTTTGTGCCGATGGAGTTATTTTTGTGCCGATGGCCAGCCGGTGGCCTCCCCTTTCGGCCGGTGGGGTTCCCACAGACTTGTTTAGGCCATATAAGTAGTTCGTGGTCTTCATAGCTCAAGAAAGTGCAAGAAAGTGCATCTCCGACGTTCAACCGGCCTCCGTTTTGACTTCGGGCCGTGTCTCCAGTGCGTGGCACTCGAATTCGTGCAAGGTGTATCCTTTTTGTATCCTTTTAAATTCAAAAGTTGCCCCACGTGTGTTGCATGAATTCATCACACTACTTCGGTGCATTGCATCGCGCTGTCATGCGCCACACATTTGCATTGTTATGCACGTGTTACATGCGTTGCAACACGCACCTTTTTGCATTGTCGTGCACATTTCTCATGCATCATCATTGCATTTCCATTCCATGCATTGTCATGCATTCTGGAATACGTGCGTTGTTGCGCATTTAAGCCCATTTACATTCCGTGTGGCATGCATGTCGCGCTTAGCATCGCACTATTTTGTGCATTTCAAACCATCGCACTGTTTTGTGCATTTCAAACCTCGCGCTGTTCTGCGCATCGCACTGTTTTGTGCATTTCAAAATTGTTCGCACTGTTCTGCGCATCGCACTGTTTTGTGCATTTCAAAGTCGTCGCACTGTTTTGTGCATTGCATTTCAAACCTCGCGCTGTTCTGTGCATCGCACTGTTTTGTGCATTTCAAACCGTCGCACTGTTTTGTGCATTGCATTCCGTCGCGCTGTTTTGCGCATCTCATTGCATTTTGCATTGTCATGCATGTAAATTTCATTACTTGCGTAGACCGCATGTCTTGATTGCGTAGACCGCATGTTTAATTTCATTACCTGCGTAGACCGCATGTTTTGATTGCGTAGACCGCATGTTTTACCTGCGTAGACCTCATGTTTTGATTGCGTAGACCGCATGTTTAATTTCATTACCTGCGTAGACCGCATGTTTTGATTGCGTAGACCGCATGTTTAAATTTCATTACTTGCGTAGACCGCATGTTTTGCTTGCGTAGACCGCATGTTTTGATTGCGTAGACCGCATGTTTTACCTGCGTAGACCGCATGTTTTGCTTGCGTAGACCGCATGTTTTGATTGCGTGGATCGCATGTTTAAATTTCATTACTTGCGTAGACCGCATGTCTTGATTGCGTAGACCGCATGTTTAATTTCATTACCTGCGTAGACCGCATGTTTTGATTGCGTAGACCGCATGTTTAAATTTCATTACTTGCGTAGACCGCATGTCTTGATTGCGTAGACCGCATGTTTAATTTCATTACCTGCGTAGACCGCATGTTTTGATTGCGTAGACCGCATGTTTAAATTTCATTACTTGCGTAGACCGTATGTCTTGATTGCGTAGACCGCATGTTTAATTTCATTATCTGCGTAAGACCGCATATTTTGATTGCGTAGACCGCATGCTTAGTTTCATTACCTGCGTAGACCGCATGTCTTGATTGCGTAGACCGCATGTCTAATTCCATTACCTGCGTAGACCGCATGTTTAAATTTCATTACCTGCATAGACCGCATGTTTTGATTGCGTAGACCGCATACTTGTTAATTCTAATACCTGCGTAGACCGCATGTTTCAATTGCGTAGGCCGCTTGTTAATTTCGTTACCTGCGTAGACCGCATGCTCATGCTCAATTTCGTCGCCCGCGTAGACCGCTTGCTCCATGTACCTATTTATATCTTCACAGCATTGTTATGCTCTCCACTTGCTTTGCGCTGTCACGCATTTCGAGTACACCACATTTGCATTGTCATGCATGTTGATAACCATATTGTACCTGTTAAGTTTGTTTTCTTTGCAGGCACGATATTGTATGTATGGTTCATTTGAGGTTGGCGCAACCAGACGAACCGCACAGGTATTGTATCTCCCGAGTGAGACGTATTGAGAATTCCATAATTCTCTTACATCCTTTCTGCATTGTAGTGTAGTTTGGTATGCTAGCTTAAAACTGTCGCATGTTTGCTTCGTTACAGCTTTCTTTGCATGATCATAAGTTATGCCCGGCTCTATGCATTGTCTTGCATTTTGCCCCTGCCTTCGGGTGCATATCTTGTTTGTTTTGCATGTTTGTCTGAGTCTTCGGCCTTGTCAAAAATGGGTCGTCTCTGGGCTTTGACATTCACTCACGTCATTGTTATGACTTTCGAGTTCTGTCAAAGAGGGGCAACTGTAGACACCCCATTTTTGACCGTCCTCAAGACTTGGACGTCACCGTTTGAACGCTCGGTGATTATCCATGTTTGTGTTCGTTTGGAGTTCCCGGAGGTCTTGGCCCGCGCGCCTTGCCTCAGGATCTCCGAACTTGACCGTTTAGTGTCTGGTTTTGCACCAAACACTTGCATCTTGCCTTTGAGAGGCAGAGTGGGGTTTGTAGACCATCCCCACCCATCACCGGCAGTGGCTAGATGCCACCGGCTGGTTTTTGCTGCCACCGGCAATATAGTTTGCCGGCCGGCACTCTTTGTTGCCGGTCAGCACTTTTTTGTGCCGGTCGGCACTGTTTTTGGCCAAGATGGCATTTTTGGCCGGCCGATTGCTGTTCATCTGCTTTTGCAGATATTTTTAGACAGCTGTATTGCTTTTTCTCCCCTCCATACACGTGTATGGAGGGATCTCCCTCTTGCAAAGCTTGTCTTGTAAGCTTTACAAGAGGCATATAGAGAGGAGTTCTCTCTAAGGCAAGGGGAGAGCTTTGAGACATTTTAGAGAGAGGAAAATACAGACCAAGCTCTGGTTTTTCTAGGGTTAGGGTTAGATATACACTCTCTATCTCTCTTTCTCTCTTATTTGTACACTAGGTGTTTTGTGTCTCACTATTGCACACAAACACCTAGTGTTTCACCTTCCTCTTGGAGCTGAGGTTCTAAAGAGTTTGTTTTGAGATTTTGGTGTTGGATTCAAGCCAAAGGAGGCCATTGGAGCACCATTGTTGAAGAGGACTACAAGGGTAAGAAACTTACACCTTTATTCCCCATTTTTGCATTGACTTTCTACTAGTCTTAGAGCTGTTTTTGTGATTATTGTATAACATAAAAAAGTTCTATTTTTAGGCCCTCTTTATTGTTTATTAAGAGTGTTTTGTTGTTTGAGGGTTGTTGACCACCCTTAGGCCTCAAAAGGCCTCATTTTGAGCCATTTTGTGCTAGCTCCGGGATTTTGGTGTTGAGGTCTCTTCACCACTGAAATCTTGAGGGATTTCAGTGGTGAAGATGATGCTTTGAAGTCCCAAGAAGGAGAGGGCCACCCCCTCTCCTTGTTGTCCTTGAAAAGGGCACATTTTGGCCTCTTAAGGAAGCCTATGCTTGAGTGTGTGTTGAGCATGTTTGGTTTGTTTTTCATGCTTATATATCCATAATATAACATGATTTCAAGTTGGTTTTGGAACTTCATGCATGCTTAGCATAGTTGCCATGTAATGCCTTGTTTATGCCTTGATATGCCTTAGGTTGTTAGCCTTTGTGGGAGCATGTTTTAGGCTTAGTCTTGTGGAGATTATGTGCTTATCTTGACATGTTTTAGCTCTGTCCATAGTCATTTGGGTTGATCTTTGCATGTTTGGTATAGCTCCTTTGTATTTAGGCTTGTTGGCCTTGAGCATGTGCATGTGTAGCATGCCATCTTTGCATTGTTTTGGTGATTTGGGGTCACTTTACATGTTATTTCAGTCCCATTTCCATGCTTGTTTGATTACCTTGCATGTCTCTTTAATGCTTTGAAAGCATGTGTTGCATGCCCCATGTTTTGGCTATTGTGTATGCCTTTGTATTTGAGCCACTTAGATGCCATCCAAGGAGTCTTTTGGGCCTTATGTTATGTGCTAAAAACCTGTCTTAGGTTGCTTAATGCATGCCATGTTTGTTATGATAAACATGCTTCAAAGCTTCATGACTTTGCTTCAAGTACTTGGATCATGCTTGCATGCACTTGCTTGTCTTGTTTAATATGGTTTGGCATCATTTTACAACATGACTTTAGAGCTTATAATGCATGCTAATTGTTCATGTTTGTCCCTTTCAAGTGTGCTTGAATGTTGTTTGATTTGTGCCTGAGTGTTAGTCCTTGCATGCATGTGTGTGTGCATGCCATTTAGCCCTCACTTTTTAGCACATTGGCTACTGTTTTAGGCCTATTTTAGAGCTGCCTAATTCATGTATAAGACCATCTTGTCATCTATTTGCATTGCCATATGTATGCTTGTATGCTTGCATAAGTGCCTTGCCATGCCATGTTGCATCCTTAGCTTGTATGCCTAGGTTGCATTGCGTCTTGCATGCATTCCTTGTCCCTTGACTTGGGTGATAGGGATTGGGAGTTTTTGTTTGATTGGTTTGCATGCATTTGAAATCAAAGTTGCATACTTGGTTCTTTGGGCCATCATGCATGGAAATGCGTGATTGGTGGTCCGGGAACCGAGGCACATGTCCCTTTGAGTCATTACAATGATAAGAGACATGGTTGGTGCATACATGCCTTGAATTGTGCTGCCATGCTTTGCCTTGCCCTCTGTTGCTGTGAGTTGCAGGTTCTGCAGGAATACTCTGCCGACCGGCAGTGTAATGTGCCGACCGGCACCATTTTCTCTGCCGACAGATTCAATATTGTGCCGATGGCCATACCACACTGCCGGTGGCAATTTCAATCAGCCGGTGGTGATCCTCTCTGTCCAAGGGACCAGTCTTGAGGTTTTGACAGCCTCCAGAGGAATAAAGGAAGGAAAACAGAGGCAGCCCATGCATGGTGGCGCGCTTCCCGAGGCGTTTTCCTGTTTTAATTAATTTATTTAATTTGTTAATTAAATTAGTTAATTTGTAATATTAATTAGCTTGAGTAGTTAGTTAATTTGTAATATTTATTTGGCCCCTCCGAGTGAGGGAAAATCTGTAATAAGTGTGCGTGAGTGTGTGTATGTCTTCCAACCTCACGTCTTTCTTCCCTTTTATTTACCCGCTTTAATGGTTAGTATTAGGGCACGTTTAATTTAGCATACCTTATGCTATGCATGTGTGCATCCATGCATTTGTATTACATGCATTAGGCTCGGTACATCACGCTAACTGCATTTGTGCTTCAAATTCTAAACTGAATATGTGATAGTTGTGCATTCTCACATGCCCTGTCTAAGATAGCCGAGCCTATTCTAGATTGCATTCTTGTATGCGGTGCATTAGGCACTTAACATGGACTTGGATCATGCATGTTTGCTAACAAGTTCTTTGTTTTGGCACGGAGTACGATGTAAGTATTTCCGCTTTAGCATATTGCATGAGTGTGAATGTTGCCATGACAGCATGCTTAACATGTGGCTAGATGCTTATGTGTTAAACTATTTGAATGCCTGTGGTTGGAGGTTGGATTGTTTGAGTTGGAAAAACTCGTTGAAATCCGCATTTTAGCCTACTTGCGAGTAGCAAATTCCAAAGCATTTTCAAACCAAACGGACATGCAATGTTTATTTCCAAATTAGGCAATCTAGTCTATACTTGTTTGCTGCGCGCATAACATAGTAATTCTAGGCTAATAAATGGAATAAGAACACATAACGTTTTCAAAATCGGATATCACGGTTAGTAGAGGCCGGTCTTCGGACCGGGCGAAAGGGGGTGCTCATAGCTGACCTTCCCCGATCGTACCCAAGCTCCCGAGCCGAGACAACTCCGGTGATGACGGACATGTGGCCTTCGGCACCGAGTCAGGGTTTCCTAAATTTCCCCATTTTAAAAATATTTAGGTGGCGACTCTGTATCTGGCAAAGCAGTCCATGTTTGGCACTACTTTTTCAAAAATCTGTTTCTCAAAACGATTTGCCAGATTTGGACTCTTTGGTTCAGATTAAGAACCGTGACACAAATCGAGAGTCCGAACTGTAGCATTGAGGTCCCCCTCCGCGGGCCGTGCTACAACGCCTCAGGACTATCATTATCCGGAAATGAAATTCGTAAGTGCTTATGTGTTTATGTGCTTACGTGGAGTGAATTACAGTTGTCCATGCATTAGGACGCGAGTGTTTAGTTTCGGCACATTTATGAATGTGCTAACGTTCTGTATTACCTTTATTAGGATGTCAGGACGAGGAAGAGGTGCTAGGCGTGGTAGACCTGCAAGGCAGGAAGTACCATTACCGGAGGAGGTTCCGGCAGTACAGGAGGGAGTTGGTCAGGCCAATGTGGCCGAGCCAGTGGGTCAGCAGGCCATGGGTGCCTTGGCCAGAGAGATAGCAGGAGCTTTGGGTATTCTTAGAGCTGGGAACCAGGCAGCTGAGGCAGGGCCTTCTTTCTTGAAGAGGGAGTTTTTCCGGTCTAACATGGATGAGTTTATCGGGGATCCGAAGGAGCCACTGAAGGCTGATGAGTGGCTAGAGCAAATGAGTAAGACGTTCGAGATGCTTGGCATCGAGGACGGAGCACTGAAAGTGACCTTGGCATCCTTCCAGCTGAAGGGAGATGCAGGTCAATGGTGGAAGTACGAGAAGGCTCGTGTTGGTCGTACTTGGGAGGCGTTTGTAAATGCTTTTCAGGAGAGGTTTTTGTCTGCAGCAGCTAGGGAGAAGCTGAGGGATTAGTTTAGCCGGCTTAAACAGCAGGGCTTGTCAGTGGCCGAGTTTGAGGCTACTTTTACCAGTCTGTCCAGGTTTACACCTGAACTGGTGGCGTCCGAGGAACGCCGTTGCTATGAGTTTGAGCGGAAGTTGAGGCGGGGCCTCAAGTTGAGAGTTGGTGGGTCTTACATCCGAGAGTATAGACACCTGGTAGATGCTGCTGCTCATATGGAAATTATGAGGCAGGAAGAGGAGGAAGAGGAGGAAAAGTGGGTCTTCCACTTTTAAAATTAAAAATGAAAGTTGCATAAAATTAAATATGGATGTTCAATCCAGAAACCACTATACCTTAACGATCTATTTGGAAATTAAATAAAAAAGGAAGTTTAATAGAAAAGTAAATTGAATAAAAATGGAAGTAGAATAAAAATAAAAAGGAAAGTTCCAGAAAATTAAAAGTGGAAGTTCAATCCCGAAACCACTATACCTTAACGATCTATTTGGAAATTAAATAAAAAAGGAAGTTTAACAGAAAAGTAAATTGAACAAAAATGGAAGTAGAATAAAAATAAAAAAGAAAGTTGCATAAAATTAAAAATGGAAGTTCAATCCAAAAACCATTATACTTTAACGATCTATTTGGAAATTAAATAAAAAATGAAGTTTAATAGAAAAGTAAATCGAATCAAAATGGAAGTTGAATAAAATTAAAAATGAAAGTTGCATAAAATTAAATATGGAAGTTCAATCCGGAAACCACTATACCTTAACGATCTATTTGGAAATTAAATAAAAAAAGGAAGTTTAATAGAAAGGTAAATTGCATAAAAAAGGAAGTTGAAGAAAAATAAAAATGAAAGTTGCAGAAAATTAAATATGGAAGTTCAATAAAAAAATCACTATATTTTAACGATCTATTTGGAAATTAAATAAAAAATGAAGTTGAATAAAATTAAAAATGAAAGTTGCATAAAATTAAATATGGAAGTTCAATCCAGAAACCACTATACCTTAACGATCTATTTGGAAATTAAATAAAAAAGGAAGTTTAATAGAAAAGTAAATTGAATAACATTGGAAGTTGAATAAAAATAAAAATGAAAGTTGCATAAAATTAAAAATGGAAGTTCAATCCCAAAAACACTATACCTTAATCATCTATTTGGAAATTAAATAAAAAAGGAAGTTTAATAGAAAGGTAAATAGAATAAAAATGGAAGTTGAACAAAAATAAAAAAGGAAGTTGCAGAAAATTAAATATGGAAGTTCAATACAAAAACCATTATACCTTAACGATCTATTTGGAAATTAAATAAAAAAGGAAGTTTAATAGAAAAGTAAATTGCATAAAAATGGAAGTTGAATAAAAATAAAAATGAAAGTTGCAGAAAATTAATGTTGGAAGTTCAATCCCGAAACCACTATACCTTAACGATCTATTTGGAAATTAAATAAAAAAGGAGGTTTAATAGAAAAAGTAAATTGAATTAAAATGGAAGTAGAATAAAAATAAAAATGAAGGTTGCATAAAATTAAAAATGGAAGTTCAATCCAGAAACCACTATACCTTAACAATCTATTTGGAAATTAAATAAAAAAGAAAGTTTAATTGAAAAGTAAATTGAATAAAAATGGAATTTGAATAAAAATAAAAATGAAAGTTGCAGAAAATGAAATATGGAAGTTCAATACAGAAACCACTATACCTAAACGATCTATTTGGAAATTAAATAAAAAAGGAAGTTTGATAGAAAAGTAAATTGAATAAAAATGGAAGTAGAATAAAAATAAAAATGAAAGTTGCATAAAATTAAAAATGGAAGTTCAATTCCAAAAACACTCTACCTTAACCATCTATTTGGCAATTAAATAAAGAAGGAAGTTTAATAGAAAGGTAAATAGAATAAAAATGGAAGTTGAATAAAAATGAAAATGAAGGTTGCATAAAATTAAAAATGGAAGTTCAATCCCAAAACCACAATATCTTAAGGATATATTTGGAAATTAAATAAAAAAAGAAGATGAGTAGAAAAGAAACTTGAATAAAAAAGGAAGATGAATAAAAATAAATATGGAAGTTGCAGAAAATTAAAATGGAAGTTCAATCCAGAAACCACTATACCTTAACGATCTATTTGGAAATTAAATAAAAAAGGAAGTTTAATAGAAAAGTAAATTAATTAAAAATGGAAGTAGAATAAAAATAAAAATGAAAGTTGCATAAAATTAAAAATGGAAGTTCTATCCAGAAACCACTATACCATAATGATCTACTTGGAAATTAAATAAAAAAGGAAGTTTCATAGGAAAGTAAATTGAATTAAAATGGAAGTAGAATAAAAATAAAAATGAAAGTTGCATAAAATTAAAAATGGAAGTTCAATCCAGAACCACTATACCTTAACGATCTATTTGGAAATTAAATAAAAAAGGAAGTTTAATAGAAAAGTAAATTGAATAAAAATGGAAGTTGAATAAAAACAAAAATGAAAGTTGCAGAAAATAAATTATGGAAGATCAATCCAGAAACCACTGTACCTTAATGATCTATTTGGAAATTGAATAAAAAACAAAGTTTAATAGAAAAGTAAATTGTATAAAAATAGAAGTTGAATAAAAATAAAAATGAAAGTTGCAGAAAATTAAATATGGAAGTTCAATCCAGAAACCACTGTACCTTAACGATCTATTTGGAAATTAAATAAAAAAGGAAGTTTAATAGAAAAATAAATTGCATAAAATGGAAGTAGAATAAAAATAAAAATGAAAGTTGCATAAAATTAAAAATGGAAGTTCAATCCAAAAACCACTATACTTTAACGATCTATTTGGAAATTAAATAAAAAAAGGAAGTTTAATAGAAAAGTAAATTGAAAAAAAATGGAAGTTGAAGAAAATTAAATATGGAAGTTCAATCCAGAAACCACTATACCTTAACGATCTATTTGGAAATTAAATAAAAAAGGAAGTTTAATAGGAAAGTAAATTGAATAAAAATGGATTTTGAATAAAAATAAAAATGGAAGTTGCAGAAAATTAAATATGGAAGTTCAATCCCGAAACCATTATACCTTAACGATCTATTTGGAAATTAAATAAAAAAGGAAGTTTAATAGAAAAGTAAATTGAATAAAATGGAAGTAGAATAAAAATAAAAATGAAAGTTGCATAAAATTAAAAATGGAAGTTCAATCCAAAAACCACTATATTTTAACGATCTATTTGGAAATTAAATAAAAAAGGAAGTTTAATAGAAAAGTAAATTGAATAAAAATGGAAGTTGCAGAAAATTAAATATGGAAGTTCAATCTAAAAACCACTCTACCTTAACGATCTATTTGGAAATTAAATAAAAAAAGGAAGTTTAATAGAAAAGTAAATTGAATAAAAATGGAAGTTGAATAAAAATAAAAATGGAAGTTGCAGAAAATTAAATATGAAAGTTCAATCCAGAAACCGCTATACCTTAATGATCTATTTGGAAATTAAATAAAAAAAGGATGTTTAATAGAAAAGTAAATTGCATAAAAACGGAAGTTGAAGATAAATAAAAATGAAAGTTGCAGAAAATTAAATATGGAAGTTCAATCCCGAAACCACTATACCTTAACGATCTATTTGGAAATTAAATAAAAAAGGAAGTTTAATAGAAAAGTAAAGTGCATAAAATGGAAGTAGAATAAAAATAAAAATGAAAGTTGCATAAATTTAAAAATGGAAGGTCAATCCAAAAACCACTGTACCTTAACGATCTATTTGGAAATTAAATAAAAAACAAGTTTAATAGAAAAGTAAATTGAATAAAAATGGAAGTTGAATAAAAATAAAAATGGAAGTTGCAGAAAATTAAATATGGAAGTTCAATCCAGAAACCACTATACCTTAACGATCAATTTGAAAATTAAATAAAAAAACGAAGTTTAATAGAAAAGTAGATACCATAAAAATGGAAGTTGAATAAAAATAAAAATGGAAGTTGCAGAAAATTAAATATGGAAGTTCAATCCAGAAACCACTATACCTTAACGATCTATTTGGAAATTAAATAAAAAAAGGAAGTTTAATAGAAAAGTAAATACCATAAAAATGGAAGTTGAATAAAAATAAAAATGAAAGTTGCAGAAAATTAAATATGGAAGTTCAATCCCGAAACCACTATACCTTAAGGATCTATTTGGAAATTAAATAAAAAAGGAAGTTTAATCGAAAAAGTAAATTGAATTAAAATGGAAGTAGAATAAAAATAAAAATGAAGGTTGCATAAAATTAAAAATGGAAGTTCAATCCAGAAACCACTATACCTTAACGATCTATTTGGAAATTAAATAAAAAAGAAAGTTTAATAGAAAAGTAAATTGAATAAAAATGGAATTTGAATAAAAATAAAAATGAAAGTTGCAGAAAATGAAATATGGAAGTTCAATCCAGAAACCACTATACCTTAACGATCTATTTGGAAATTAAATAAAAAAGGAAGTTTGATTGAAAAGTAAATTGAATAAAAATGGAAGTAGAATAAAAATAAAAAGGAAAGTTCCAGAAAATTAAAAGCTGAAGTTCAATCCCGAAACCACTATACCTTAAGGATCTATTTGGAAATTAAATAAAAAAGGAAGTTTAACAGAAAAGTAAATTGAACAAAAATGGAAGTAGAATAAAAATAAAAAAGAAAGGTCCATAAAATTAAATATGGAAGTTCAATCCAAAAACCACTATACTTTTACGATCTATTTGGAAATTAAATAAAAAATGAAGTTTAATAGAAAAGTAAATCGAATAAAAATGTAAGTTGTATAAAATTGAAAATGAAAGTTGCAAAAAATTAAATATGGAAGTTTAATTCAGAAATCACTATATCTTAACGATCTATTTGGAAATTAAATAAAAAAGGAAGTTTAATAGAAAAGTAAAGTGCATAAAATGGAAGTAGAATAAAAATAAAAATGAAAGTTGCATAAATTTAAAAATGGAAGGTCAATCCAAAAACCACTGTACCTTAACGATCTATTTGGAAATTAAATAAAAAACAAGTTTAATAGAAAAGTAAATTGAATAAAAATGGAAGTTGAATAAAAATAAAAATGGAAGTTGCAGAAAATTAAATATGGAAGTTCAATCCAGAAACCACTATACCTTAACGATCAATTTGAAAATTAAATAAAAAAACGAAGTTTAATAGAAAAGTAGATACCATAAAAATGGAAGTTGAATAAAAATAAAAATGGAAGTTGTGGAAAATTAAATATGGAAGTTCAATCCAGAAACCACTATACCTTAACGATCTATTTGGAAATTAAATAAAAAAGGAAGTTTAATAGGAAAGTAAATTGAATAAAAATGGAAGTTGAATAAAAATAAAAATGGAAGTTGCAGAATATTAAATATGAAAGTTCAATCCAGAAACCGCTATACCTTAATGATCTATTTGGAAATTAAATAAAAAAAGGAAGTTTAATAGAAAAGTAAATTGCATAAAAATGGAAGTTGAAGAAAAATAAAAATGAAAGTTGCAGAAAATTAAATATGGAAGTTCAATCCCGAAACCACTATACCTTAACGATCTATTTGGAAATTAAATAAAAAAGGAAGTTTAATAGAAAAGTAAAGTGCATAAAATGGAAGTAGAATAAAAATAAAAATGAAAGTTGCATAAATTTAAAAATGGAAGGTCAATCCAAAAACCACTATACCTTAACGATCTATTTGGAAATTAAATAAAAAAACAAGTTTAATAGAAAAGTAAATTGAATAAAAATGGAAGTTGAATAAAAATAAAAATGGAAGTTGCAGAAAATTAAATATGGAAGTTCAATCCAGAAACCACTATACCTTAACGATCTATTTGGAAATTAAATAAAAAAAGGAAGTTTAATAGAAAAGTAAATACCATAAAAATGGAAGTTGAATAAAAATAAAAATAAAAGTTGCAGAAAATTAAATATGGAAGTTCAATCCCGAAACCACTATACCTTAACGATCTATTTGGAAGTTAAATAAAAAAGGAAGTTTAATAGAAAAAGTAAATTGAATTAAAATGGAAGTAGAATAAAAATAAAAATGAAGGTTGCATAAAATTAAAAATGGAAGTTCAATCCAGAAACCACTATACCTTAACGATCTATTTGGAAATTAAATAAAAAAGAAAGTTTAATAGAAAAGTAAATTGAATAAAAATGGAATTTGAATAAAAATAAAAATGAAAGTTGCAGAAAATGAAATATGGAAGTTCAATCCAGAAACCACTATACCTTAATGATCTATTTGGAAATTAAATAAAAAAGGAAGTTTGATAGAAAAGTAAATTGAATAAAAATGGAAGTAGAATAAAAATAAAAAGGAAAGTTCCAGAAAATTAAAAGCGGAAGTTCAATCCCGAAACCACTATACCTTAACCATCTATTTGGAAATTAAATAAAATAGGAAGTTTAACAGAAAAGTAAATTGAACAAAAATGGAAGTAGAATAAAAATAAAAAAGAAAGTTCCATAAAATTAAATATGGAAGTTCAATCCAAAAACCACTATACTTTTACGATCTATTTGGAAATTAAATAAAAAATGAAGTTTAATAGAAAAGTAAATCGAATAAAAATGTAAGTTGTATAAAATTGAAAATGAAAGTTGCAAAAAATTAAATATGGAAGTTTAATCCAGAAACCACTATATCTTAACAATCTATTTGGAAATGAAATAAAAAAAGGAAGTTTAATAGAAAAGTAAATTGCATAAAAATGGAAGTTGAAGAAAAATAAAAATGAAAGTTGCAGAAAATTAAATATGGAAGTTCAATCCAAAAACCACTATACTTTAACGACGTATTTGGAAATTAAATAAAAAAGGAAGTTTAATAGAAAAGTAAATCGAATACAAATGGAAGTTGAATAAAAATAAAAATGGAAGTTGAAGAAAATTGAATATGGAAGTTCAATCCAGAAACCACTATACCTTAACGATCTATTTGGAAATTAAATAAAAAAGGAAGTTTAATAGGAAAGTAAATTGAATAAAAATGGAACTTGAATAAAAATAAAAATGGAAGTTGCGGAAAATGAAATATGGAAGTTCAATCCCGAAACCACTATACCTTAACGATCTATTTGGAAATTAAATAAAAAAGGAAGTTTAATAGAAAAGTAAATTGCATAAAATGGAAGTTGAATACAAGTAAAAATGAAAGTTGCATAAATTTAAAAATGGAAGTTCAATCCAAAAACCACTATACCTTAACGATCTATTTGGAAATTAAATAAAAAAACATTTTAATAGAAAAGTAAATTGAATAAAAATGGAAGTTGAACAAAAATAAAAATGGAAGTTGCAGAAAATTAAATATGGAAGTTCAATGCAGAAACCACTATACCTTAACGATCTATTTGGAAATTAAATAAAAAAGGAAGTTTAATAGAAAAGTAATTTGAATAAAAATGGAAGTAGAATAAAAATAAAAATAGAAGTTGCATAAAATTAAAAATGGAAGTTCAATCCAGAAACCACTATAGCTTAACGATCTATGTGGAAATTAACTAAAAAAGGAAGTTTAATAGAAAAGTAAAATGAATGCAAATGGAAGTTGAATGAAAATAAAAATGAAAGTTGCAGAAAATTAAATATGGAAGTTCAATCCAGAAACCACTATACCTTAACGATCTATTTGGAAACTAAATAAAAAAGGAAGTTTAATAGAAAAGTAAATTGAATAAAAATGGAAGTTTATTAAAAATAAAAATGGAAGTTGCGGAAAATTAAATATGGAAGTTCAATCCCGAAACCACTATACCTTAACGATCTATTCGGAAAATAAATAAAAAAGGAAGTTTAATAGAAAAGTAAATTGCATAAAATGGAAGTAGAATCAAAATAAAATTGAAAGTGTCATAAAATTAAAAATGGAAGTTCAATCCAAAAACCACTATACTTTCACGATCTACTTGGAAATTAAATAAAAAAGGATGTTTAATAGAAAATTAAATATGGAAGTTCAATCCAGAAACCACTATACCTTAACGATCTATTTGGAAATTAAATAAAAAAAGGAAGTTTAACAGAAAAGTAAATTGAATAAAAATGGAAGTTGAATAAAAATAAAAATGGAAGTTGCTGAAAATTAAATATGGAAGTTCAATCCCGAAACCACTATACCATAACGATCTATTTGGAAATTAAATAAAAAAGGAAGTTTAATAGAAAAGTAAAGTGCATAAATGGAAGTAGAATAAAAATAAAAATGAAAGTTCAATCCAAAAACCACTATACCTTAACGATCTATTTGGAAATTAAATAAAAAAACAAGTTTTATAGAAAAGTAAATTGAATAAAAATGGAAGTTGAATAAAAATAAAAATGGAAGTTGCAGAAAATTAAATATGGAAGTTCAATCCAGAAACCACTATACCTTAACGATTTGTTTGGAAATTAAATAAAAAAAGGAAGTCTAATAGAAAATTAAATACCATAAAAATCGAAGTTGAATAAAAATAAAAATGAAAGTTGCAGAAAATTAAATATGGAAGTTCAATCCCGAAACCACTATACCTTAACGATCTATTTGAAAATTAAATAAAAAAGGAAGTTTAATAGAAAAAGTAAATTGAATTAAAATGGAAGTAGAATAAAAATAAAAATGAAGGTTGCATAAATTTAAAAATGGAAGTTCAATCCAGAAACCACTATACCTTAACAATCTATTTGGAAATTAAATAAAAAAGAAAGTTTAATAGAAAAGTAAATTGAATAAAAATGGAATTTGAATAAAAATAAAAATGAAAGTTGCAGAAAATGAAATATGGAAGTTCAATCCAGAAACCACTATACCTTAACGATCTATTTGGAAATTAAATAAAAAAGGAAGTTTGATTGAAAAGTAAATTGAATAAAAATGGAAGTAGAATAAAAATAAAAAAGAAAGTTCCAGAAAATTAAAAGCTGAAGTTCAATCCCGAAACCACTATACCTTAAGGATCTATTTGGAAATTAAATAAAAAAGGAAGTTTAACAAAAAAGTAAATTGAACAAAAATGGAAGTAGAATAAAAATAAAAAAGAAAGTTGCATAAAATTAAATATGGAAGTTCAATCCAAAAACCACTATACTTTTACGATCTATTTGGAAATTAAATAAAAAATGAAGTTTAATAGATAAGTAAATCGAATAAAAATGTAAGTTGTATAAAATTGAAAATGAAAGTTGCAAAAAATTAAATATGGAAGTTCAATCCAGAAACCACTATATGTTAACGATCTATTTGGAAATTAAATAAAAAAAGGAAGTTTAATAGAAAAGTAAATTGCATAAAAATGGAAGTTGAAGAAAAATAAAAATGAAAGTTGCAGAAAATTAAATATGGAAGTTCAATCCAAAAACCACTATACTTTAACGACCTATTTGGAAATTAAATAAAAAAGGAAGTTTAATAGAAAAGTAAATCGAATAAAAATGGAAGTTGAATAAAAATAAAAATGGAAGTTGAAGAAAATTAAATATGGAAGTTCAATCCAGAAACCACTATACCTTAACGATCTATTTTGAAATTAAATAAGAAAGAAAGTTTAATAGGAAAGTAAATTGCATAAAACTGGAAGTTGAATAAAAATAAAAATGGAAGTTGCGGAAAATTAAATATGGAAGTTCAATCCCGAAACCACTATACCTTAACGGTCTATTTGGAAATTAAATAAAAAAGGACGTTTAATAGAAAAGTAAATTGCATAAAATGGAAGTAGAATAAAAATAAAAAAGAAAGTTGCATAAAATTAAAAATAGAAGTTCAATCCAAAAACCACTATACTTTAACGATCTGTTTGGAAATTAAATAAAAAATGAAGTTTCATAGAAAAGTAAATCGAATAAAAATGGAAGTTGAATAAAATTAAAAATGAAAGTTGCATAAAATTAAATAAGGAAGTTCAATCCAGAAACCACTATACCTTAACAATCTATTTGGAAATTAAATAAAAAAGGAAGTTTAATAGAAAAGTAAATTGAATAAAAATGGAAGTTGAATAAAAATAAAAATGAAAGTTGCATAAAATTAAAAATGGAAGTTCAATCCCAAAAACACTATACCTTAACCATCTATTTGGCAATTAAATAAAAAAGGAAGTTTAATAGAAAGGTAAATAGAATAAAAATGGAAGTTGCATAAAATTAAAAATGGAAGTTCAATCCAGTAACCACTATACCTTCACCATCTGTCTGGAAATAATATAAAAAAGGAAGTTTAATAGAAAAGTAAATTGAATAAAAATGGAAGTTCAATAAAAATAAAACTGAAAGTTGCAGAAAATAAATTATGGAAGATCAATCCAGAAACCACTATACCTTAACGGTCTATTTGGAAATTAAATAAAAAAGGAAGTTTAATAGAAAAATAAATTGCATAAAAATGGAAGTTAAATAAAAATAAAAATGGAAGTTGCAGAAAATTAAATATGGAGGTTCAATCCAAAAACCACTCTACCTTAACGATCTATTTGGAAATTAAATAAAAAAAGGAAGTTTAATAGAAAAGTAAATTGAATAAAAATGGAAGTTGGAAAGAAATAAAAATGAAAGTTGCAGAAAATTAAATATGGAAGTTCAATCCCGAAACCAGAATACCTTAACGATCTATTTGGAAATTAAATAAAAAAGGAAGTCTAATAGAAAAGTAAAATGCATAAAATGGAAGTAGAATAAAAATAAAAAAGAAAGTTGCATAAATTTAAAAATGGAAGTTCAATCCAAAAACCACTATACCTTAACGATCTATTTGGAAATTAAATAAAAAAAAAGTTTAATAGAAAAGTAAATTGAATAAAAATGGAAGTTGAATAAAAATAAAAATGGAAGTTGCAGAAAATTAAATATGGAAGTTCAATCCAGAAACCACTATACCTTAACGATCTATTTGGAAATTAAATAAAAAAGGAAGTTTAATAGAAAAATAAATTGCATAAAATGGAAGTAGAATAAAAATAAAAATGAAAGTTGCATAAAATTAAAAATGGAAGTTCAATCCAAAAGCCACTATACTTTAACGATCTATTTGGAAATTAAATAAAAAAGGAAGTTTAATAGAAAAGTAAATTGAATAAAAATGGAAGTTGAATAAAAATAAAAATGGAAGTTCAAGAAAATTAAATATGGAAGTTCAATCCAGAAACCACTATACCATAACGATCTATTTGGAAATTAAATAAAAAAGGAAGTTTAATAGGAAAGTAAATTGAATAAAAATGGAAGTTGCGGAAAATTAAATATGGAAGTTCAATCCCGAAACCACTATACCTTAACGATCTGTTTGGAAATTAAATAAAAAAGGAAGTTTAATAGAAAAGTAAATTGAATAAAAATGGAAGTTGAATAAAAATTAAAATGGAAGTTGCAGAAAATTGAAAATGGAAGTTCAATCCAAAAACCACTATACTTTAACGATCTACTTGGAAATTAAATAAAAAAGAATGTTTAATAGAAAAGTAAATTGAATAAAAATGGAAGTTGCAGAAAATTAAATATGGAAGTTCAATCCAGAAACCACTATACCTTAATGATCTATTTGGAAGTTAAATAAAAAAAGCAAGTTTAATCGAAAAGTAAATTGCATAAAATGGAAGTAGAATAAAAACAAAAATGAAAGTTGCATAAAATTAAAAATGGAAGTTCAATCCAAAAACCACTATACTTTAACGATCTATTTGGAAATTAAATACAAAAGGAAGTTTGATAGAAAAGTAAATTGAATAAAAGTGGAAGTTGCAGAAAATTAAATATGGAAGTTCAATCCAGAAACCACTATACCTTAACGATCTATTTAGAAATTAAATAAAAAAAGGAAGTTTAATAGAAAAGTAAACTGAATAAAAATGGAAGTTGAA
The DNA here is from genome assembly GCF_055761805.1 of Camellia sinensis. Classification (NCBI taxonomy): domain Eukaryota; kingdom Viridiplantae; phylum Streptophyta; class Magnoliopsida; order Ericales; family Theaceae; genus Camellia; species Camellia sinensis. The sequence continues at coordinate 33,807,489 of NW_028128987.1, forward strand.
TAAAAATAAAAA